>NC_090449.1:653890154-655339320 GCF_031143425.1 Pleurodeles waltl
TTAAACTAAATGATGCAGGGAGCATGTGGGCCCCCCACAGCCCTAGGGACCGGCACCTCCCTGGGGCGTTAATAAAAATGAATGCCGGTGTACCGCCACCTCCCCGGGGCTTTATCTAAATGAGTGCAGGGGGACCACCTTGCACCCTGCAGCCCCGGGGACCCCACCTCCCTGAGGCTTTAAACTAAATGAATGTGGGGGGCTGCCTGGTCCACCCTCAGCTCCGGGGACCAACTCCTCCCTGGGACTTTAATGAAAATAAATGTGGGGAGCTGTGCAGCCACACTGCAGCCCCGGTGACTGGCCTTCCCTGAGACTTTATACATAATAAATGTGAGGGGCCAGGCACCTCCCTGCGGCTTTCTCTAAATGAGTGCACCTGTCCCCTCCGCAGCCCTGGGGACCACCACCTCCCTGGGGCTTTAATGCAAATAAATGCAGGGCGAAGCCTGCTCCCCCCCGCAACCCAAGGGACTGCCACTTCCTTGGGGCATTAAGAAAATGAAATAAACTTTGTCGTTAAGATACCAAGGCCTACCAAGTGTGGGAAGAAACTAAATTAAATGATTTCCAATCCAATAAAATGACTTTTACTATGGTAGTCAGTCAGTCAGTCAGTCAAAATAACTTTATTCGGCGTTTTGCCATAAAAGTACACATGCATACATAAAAGTCATCATAAGATACAGTACCTATTACATACATCAAAAGCAAATCTATTAAATCTGAGCTTACCGCCCAAGCTTACTAAAACGGTATAAGATAATAAATACTTATAAAAACATATATAATAAGAAGACAATATAGTAGTAAGACAATGTCTAGTTTCTATTAGTAAATAGTCACATTACCAGTTCATATTGGTTCCTAATGGTGATAGCAGATTTAATAAAACTAAGAATAGAAATACACATTTGTTTGGATGAGAGGCTTTGAATGCCAGTCAATCCTTCTTTGTAGGAAGAAGTGTGCAAGTTACGCAAAATGGGTAATAGAAAGGTTTTCCTGGGAACTGAGTAAAGTGTACAGAATAAAATAAAGTGGCAAGTACTTTGTTTTGAAAAGTTATCGCAAGGGCATGGCGGTAGTGTTTTTTCCCACACGCATTTTATCGGGAACGCCACTCTAAAATGGATCATATTAAATCTAAAAAGTACGAGTAAAGAGTATAAAGAAGGGGTCGGGAACCAAACAAAATAAGGTTCTAACAAGTCCGATGATAGAATTTGTATGTATGAATTAAAAGAACTCAATTTCTCTGCCACTTGGTATCTAAGATTCATAACATGCTCTTTATGTCGAAATTTAACAATTTATTTCGCATTGGCCGGCAGGAGCTCTGGTTTAAAATACATATACTCCAAGTCCAAGTTTCGGAAGCCATTGTGAACAAAATGTAACCATGGAATTTTGTTACAATTTGTTAATGAAATACAGTCTTTTACGCAATCGTGTGTTAAAGTAGCCGCCGGATTTAACCATACTTTTATCCATCGCAAAAGGGGGGCAATATCTATCAAATCTGTAATGTAGCAGATTTCCAGTTCCTCATGGCATAAAATGTTCGCAATGTTCTTAGGTATCATAAGTAACTAATGAAGGAATTTATTCTCTGCAAGCTGTAAAGTACTTGGACTGGTATATCCCCAGAGGCCACCCCCGTAAATCGCTGCAGAAACACATTTAGAGTTGTAGAGCGTAATGATCTGGTGGACCGGTCTGTGCCCTAATCTACGGGAAAAACAGAAGATTGCCTCAACATTTCTTGCCAGTTGTTGGAACTTAAAATTCAGATGGAATTTCCAAGACAGAGTAGTACTTAGATACAGACCTAGATAGCAAAAGTACTGTATTTTACCTTTGTCAAAGGTGTTCCCCCCCTTTGTAAAACATTTGGTGCGAGTGTTTTTAGGACCGCAAGTCATAACGTGTGATTTTTTAAAATTGACTTTCAAATCAAGCTCTCGTGTATGTGTTAAAAAAAGATCCAGGAGGGTCTGTAGACCATTGGCCGTGCGGGCAATTAAAACGGCATCATCGGCATATAATAAAATTGGCAATTGTCTAAAACTCATCCTTGGGAAATCCTTACCGTTTTGGACCAGACAATTATACAAGCCATTTATGTACAGTAAAAACAAAAAAGGTGCCAGTGTGCAGCCCTGTCTAACACCTCGATTGGAAGCAAGGGGATGAGACCTTTCACCATGCTGTCCAAACTGAATTAAAATAGAAAGGTCAGAGTATAAACGTTTGATCAAATTCAACAAATCTTGCTCAATCCCCATTGTATCCATTATATCCCACAGTTTTGCTCTATTCACCATATTGAATGCGCTGGACAGATCTATAAATGCTAAGTGGATAGGTTCCCTTTTGGCAATAACATATTTACTAAGGATAAGATGTAAATTTAAGGCCTGATCCACTGTGCCTAATCCAGGCCTAAACCCGTATTGAATTGGCGATAAAATGTTTGTCCCTACAACCCAATCCTCGAGCCGGGTCAGAATGACACTCCCCAGTATCTTTGCCGTGGAGTCTATTAAAGAGATGGGTCTATAGCAGAAAGGGTCAAGCCTATTACCCTTTTTGAAGATCGGGACGATTATTGCCATTAACCATGAAGAGGGGATAGCACTTTGAATAGCACTGTTCAGAACATTTGTGATTAATGGAAACCACAGATCAGGTAGAGATTTAAATAAGTCCACCGGTATCCCATCGGGGCCAGGGGCTTTCCTCAGTTTCATTTTAGATATTGCTGCACTGATCTCGTGTGCCTCAAGTAAAATGCCACTATTAATTGGAATTAGAGTAGCCGGACATGGGAGGCCACGTGCCTCCCCTCCATCATTAGGATTATTTGCAGATTGAAATACGGATGAAAAATGGTCTACCCAAACCCCCTCTGGTATCAGACAGTCGTCGTCCCTATTTACCTTTCCTGAGAAATATGGGTGATTAACCACCTTCCAAAATTGAGAGGGATCCCATAGTTCGGTCGCTGCCATAAGGTCATCCCAAGCGCTAGTGCATATTTCATTCTTTCTTTCTTCAAGGACTGATTTGTATCGGCCCCTGGCCTGTTTAACTAAATCACGATTACATGGAATAGTTTTGATCGCTGACTTTAGATCTCTGTGGGCAGCCGTACAGGCCGAATTGAACCACCGTTGAGGTTTTACGCCTTTGGGATATTGGGCACACGTTAGTGCCTCAGAAATAGCGCAGCTTAAAGATTCAAAGGCAGTTATAAGGTGTAATGGAGTGGATTGCAGGGACAAGCAAGTGTTGATGTCAGCCTTATTTTGAGTTATAAGGTTCGCGTGAAAAGTGTTAGGGTTTACTCTCTCCCACCTCATGCGAGGGCCGGAATTTCTTTTAAAAACCTCTTTCCCTTTATATACAATCCTAGGTAAGATTACTCTAGTTTTAAAGGATAATTTTATACTCAAGGGGTTATGGTCACTGGCACAGTGAGATTTAATTTTAAAATCCACTATTGAACGTGAAAGTGAGGAATTAATAAGAATAAAATCAATAATGCTACCATTAGTACTCCCTGTATAGGTGGGTATTTCTCTTATCCGACTGTTTGCCATATCCCTTGCAAAAGCAAGATCAAATTTATAAATAAGGGTATTCAAGGCGGTTCCTAAATTAGAGTGAATGAAATGAGTGAGAGACTCTCTGCCTTCTATAGCAGCACCACATAAGTGGGGTAATTCATACTTGCATAACTGAACATTAAAATCTCCAACCCAGATCATATCAAATTCCCTGTCCTGGAGTTTCCCGACAGAATCTAACAAGTCTGTAAGCTCTTCGAGACTTCCTGGCAGGGCAACACTTGGGATGTTATTGTAAAAATTTAAGAGTATAGTGTCTTTCCGTCCAGATATTGATAATAAAACTACCAAGAAAAAAGCAGAAGACCAAATCAATGAAACCTCAATTTTTGGGAGTAGTAATGACACAAGTAGCAGAAGACCACCACTTGCTCTGCCTGCTCTGGATGGAGTAGCTGGCTGAGACACGGAATAGTAGCCGTCTAAATGGAAGGGTGCCGTAAGCCAAGTTTCTTGAAAACAAATGATATCAAATGTGGATATAAACTCGAGCCATTCTAAATTTTCAGCTTTAGAACGAAGCCCAGCAATATTCCAACTAATTAAAGAAAACAGTGCATTACTTTGCTGGGGCATTTTCCCAGACTCCTCAATTATGGCCGTATCTGTTATAAGATGTGGAAAGCTAACTAGCTCATCAGACCCTATGGGTGATTCCAAAAGTGTATGCACTCCCATCACTTATAATTCCTGTAAACAATCATTTGGGAGCCCCAAACCCTCCAATTGTCAATCAATTGCATCAAGGGAGGAGTGATTTGGGGTACCCCCAAGGTCAAGGGTATGGTTCTGTAAAGGTGCCTTTGTTGAAATATTTTGACCATGGGAAGCCCTCATAGAAGGAAGTGGTGAAGTGGGCGGCCTGTAGAAGAAGCTTAATGGATAGACTTTGATCCCACCTTCCCCTTTTGGACTCGATTGTAGAGACGCCAACAAATAATTAACATAATGAGAATTTGCAAAATTTATCACTATACAATCGCCTTCATATACTTTTTTAGACAAACCTAACCACTTCACCCTTCTATTATTTTGATCATCTTGGTGTCTAAGTTTTTGGCTCATCCAATGTGCACATTTCCTTATTAACGCATGAGTATCTTCATTCTGGGTACAATCAAGAGGAGGAGCATTTTCTAAGACTAAAACATATGGCAAACTATCCGGAGGAAGCTGTAAAACCTCCTTTGTACTAGTGGAAGATCTAGGTTTAAAAGCAGTTTCAGGCTTCAGTAAGGAAGTCGCACCACCAGCCAAAGTATGCAGAGAATCAGTTAATAAATCATCATGAGAATCGCGGGTAAGTATGCGATGGGACGGGAGTTGGTTGCAATTCATTAAACAGTTAGCCTGCTGAGAGGCATTGGGATCACACACCAGTTTCAGAGTAGAGGAAGGGGAATTTATGCTTGTTTTTAAAGTGGAGTGCTGAGGCAGATAGTTAAGAATAGTTTCTTGTAGCTGCTCAAATTTGGAATCAATAAGTAGTGCTAGCTTCTCCTCTAAAGCCGAAAAAAGAGGTTTGAGGATCGAGTCTAAGTTGGTCAAATGATTGTCTCTTAGAATCCTGCAGTCTGAGCCTAGTTCGCCAAATGATGGAGTTTTCTTTGGAAAAGGGTCGGCCGGGGTATCCAGTGGTGTAGAAGTAGATTCCTTGGCCTTCGTTGGATGTTTATGTAACTTATTACACTTGCGATATCCTCCAGCTTTCCTTTTTTTTGGAGGAGGGGGAGTATCAACTAAATGTTTGGTGTTAACTGTATTAAAGGGCTGTAAGGAATGCAAAGCATTAACGTCATCTTCAGGCAGAGGTGAATTGAATTTACGGGGAGCAATTGAAGAGACTGCAGACTGTATATTAGTTGTGGGTTCTAAAGAGGTTCTTTGAGTCAAGTTATTTGCCACCCCAATTCTTTCTTCTACTTGGACAATTTCAGTTTCAATGGCCCCAATAACTGAAGATAAGTAGCTAGTTATTGATGATTGGACGGGCACGGCATGTGCTCCATCGGCCCCAAGTGAGGTGATCTTTCTTTTACCCATCGCCTTACGAATGATAGTGGGGCAGAACACCAATCTAAGCCGGTATAAGTAATATACAGGGAGGCTATGGCAATGTGAAAATAGTAAATAAATAGATAGAACTGCTCTATAAGCAGATCTTACTTAAATGCCAGATACTTGGGGCCTCCTAAGCCGTAAAACCCAAAGGGGGGCTGTGGAAAAACAGTCACAAGAGAGAAAAATGCTGTACCTCTTAGGAGTCCAATGAGCCTGATAATGAAATCGAAAGGAAATTCTCAAGGGGATGGCCCAGCCCAGCCTCTGTCGGCCGCTGACGGGCGCAGGACGGGCCTGCCCGCGCGCGTCCCGCGAGGCGGGAGCGCTTCCAGAAGTTTAAAGGGCTCCTGCCCCTTAATGAAATGCCGGTGTGCGCGTTTAAAGGGCTCCTGCCCTTTTCAAAGATTAAAGGGCTCCTTCCCCTTAGCGGGATGCCGGTGCCTTCCCCGAGTAGTGTCTGGAGAGCGCGAGGCGGGAGCGCTTCCAGAAGTTTAAAGGGCTCCTGCCCCTTAATGAAATGCCGGTGTGCGCGTTTAAAGGGCTCCTGCCCTTTTCAAAGATTAAAGGGCTCCTCCCCCTTAGCGGGATGCCGGTGCCTTCCCCCGAGTAGTGTCTGGAGAGCGCGAGGCGGGAGCGCTTCCAGAAGTTTAAAGGGCTCCTGCCCCTTAATGAAATGCCGGTGTGCGTGTTTAAAGGGCTCCTGCCCTTTTCAAAGATTAAAGGGCTCCTGTCCCTTAGCGGGATGCCGGTGCCTTCCCCCGAGTAGTGTCTGGTAGTCAATATGAGACCTAGTAAGGCAAAATCTAATTCACTTAGATCCAAAGCCAGAGAAGATTCATGAGGACCTAAGAATATGGTAGGGAAGTTTATGCATAGGTTAGTTTTGAAACTGTGGTTCACTTGGTTCATTATTTGCTCCCAGAAGGGTATAGAAGTCCAATTTGTATAGTTTAATTTATGCCACTTAAACCATGCCCTACAAAGTAGGTGAATAGCAAAATGTTTGGTGTGGGATGATGACATAGTGGAGTTTCTAGTTCAAACAATCCACTATGACTCTTCGACTCTGTGTGGAATGGTACGGGTAGGAGTTCTAAGGAAGGCAGTTGGAAGGATTAGAAGCTGATGATGACGTGCATTAAACGTCCCCTCTGACTAATACTTTTTGAGTGTGTCTCATTTATGGAAAACCAGACACCACCATTTGGTGACAGAGGATGGGATCATATGAGGAGTAAAACATCACACCTCAACATTGTCTGAAGTTCTGTACCATTTGGTCTGGTATAATGAAGGAACAATTTTATTATAGAGAGCCAAGCTGAATATTCTATCCCATTGCTTCTCCGAAGGAGGATCTTTCCCCAATTGGTGGAAGTGTATGTTTTATTTGAATTGAATTGGATGAGGAAGGTTACATGGCTGCTTCTGTAAAAACTTATATATGTTGAAGGCCATATGACCTTTAGCCTTCCAGACTGCAAGAACAAAGGTGAAAGAGAGTGGTGTAACTAGGTCTAATTTGGTGAGTTTGGCTTTAATTTTTAGGAAATCATAAAAATCTATATTTGGTAGATCAAATTTATGTTGAAGCCCTCCAAACGATAAGGGGCCATCATCAAAAGCAAGATTATGGATGAGGCAGATATCTTTGTCAGCCCAAAAAGGGACCTTCGGGTGGGCATAATTTGTTTTCATTTTCTTGCAGTGCCAAAGTGACACAAAATGAGTGCTGTGGATTGGACATTGCAATTTATTGTCAATGACACTATGGAATTTAATTATATCTAACATGATTCGCCTGGAGTGTTTGATAGACGGGCTTGAATGGTGAAAGGACAACAAAGGTTTCTTTCCATGACCAACTTAGGATAAACAGAATATAGTTACAAAAACCATTTGGCTCCCTGTGAGGTGAGATAAGTAGTTTTATAATTATGCCAATTAGGGAATTTGTAGCCACCATCCCACAATTTGTTAATGGAGATTTGCGCTTTTGTTTTAGACAATAGACATTATGAGGCAATCTTTTCAATAGAAGAAAAGAAGGTTTGGGAAAGTTGTATGGGTATCATTTTGTAAAGAAAGTTAGGTAGGAGGGAAACCATCATTTTGATAGTTTATAATCTTCCCCACCAGGATATAAGACCATGATGAGAGATGATTTTTGATTGTGGGGATAGTTTGTTGTCCGTTACAGGTGATTGACACAAAGACGTTATGATCAGACCAAATACCCAGTTATTTCATATAGTTGGTCTACCAGTGAAGACCTGTGTCAGAAATAATTGACAAGATGCAAAATGGATTGTTAGGAAGTACTTTAGTTTTATCCTTCTTTATGGAATAACCTGGGAAGGATGAAAAGCCATGGATGATATCTGTAATAGCAAAAGGTGCAATTTTAATTTCCTCCAAGAAGATCAGAATGTCAACCGCATAACTGAGAACCCTTGATATAAGGGGAGTTGTTTAAGAGGAGAATAAGAGGGCTGAACGAAATAAGAAATAGTAAGGGAGGTAATGTACAGCCTTGGAGGGTGCCCTGTCTTAGGGGAAGGGTGTTGAGAGAGAGAGAACCAGAACCATTAATTCTGATGGCTTAGCCTAAAGTGACATGGCCATTTCTTTAAAGGTATCACCCAGACCACACCAATGCAACAATGTCTCCAGGTAAGGTCAAGTGACTTTATTAAATGCTATTTCAGCATCAAAGGTTAACACCACTGAAGGGGGTTCAGAAAGGGCTAATCTTTCAGTAATAAGTCAAAAGGCCTGAATATTGTCACTGGCAACGCTGCTTTTGAAGAACCCTGTTTGAGAAATGAGGTGAATTTTTGTAATAACTGTTTCATGCGGGAAGCCACTATTTTTGCCTTAATCTTGGCCTACATATTGACGAGAAATATTGGGTGGAATTTTTTGGGGTCAAGGTGATCCTTATTTTCTTGTGATATTCTTGTTATAAATACAATTGCATCAGTACCAGTTACCTCTGCTGAGGAAGCAAAATGGTTGAGGGTCGATTCAAGGGGTGAAATTAGCGAGTATATCCTCACTTTGTAAAAAGTGATGGGGAAACCATCAGGCCCAGGGACCTTGCCTGAGGGGATTAACTTAATGGCATCAAGGATTTCCATTCTTTCTAAGTGTTTATTTAGGATTAGTCTCTGCTATCAGAAATGTGAGTTTTAGGAATCGAGTTTAGGAATTCAAGACAGGATTCTTTAGTGATTTGAAGAAAGGGTGTATATAGCTTTTGGTAAAAATCCCCCAAAACATTTATTAACTATATTATTGGTGTTTGTTTTGAGATTTCCCAAGGGGTCATTAAAGCTAGTAATAGTGGAGCTATTTTTTAAACTTTCAAATAAACTGCAAGGGATTTATTGACTCTATTAAGATAGACAAGTTTTTCCCTTTCACCGAATGGATCGCCAGGTGTGCCCTTTTAATTAAAATTAAATTATATTCAAATTTCCAGTTTTTGAGTGATTCTACGGACAATGGATTTCTAAATTTTCTAAAGAGATTCTCTTGGTTTTTAATTCTTTAGTGAGGGATTCAACAGAATGGGTGATCTCTTTATTTTTCCACACTATTTGTTTGATTATGTACCAACGTATTGTGCATTTTTAGGCATCCCAAAGATTTTTAAGGCATCTCAAAGGGAACAGTGCCTATTTGTTTTAATCACTATATCCATTCATGTGAAAAATTGTGATTGGGATATAGCAGTACACCATTGTTGTCATGTCACCAATACTCAAAATTCCTAATCTAAATCTAACCTAAAGGGCCTCATCACGAGTTTAGCGGTCTGACGATAAGACCGCTGCTATGGCGGCTGCCAAAAGACTGCCATGTTGGCAGTCATATAGACACTGTATTAAGAGTTTCCCAGGCAGGACTGCCGAAAACCCGCCAAAATGCAGTCACGGTCAGGACTCTGGAGGAGGTGGTGGAGAAGAGGCGATTCCACCACCAGCACCGCCAGCCCCTCAGAAATCCTTCAAACCAATTACGACCCAGAAATCATGATAGCGGTACACCCATGGTGGAAAACCAATGTCAGTGAGTACCCAGTAATACACTATACCACATTGGATAGTTTGAACTCCACACACCTGACACACTTCCACATACCCGACACACTACAAACTGTACTATAAAACACACCCCTTCACACTCCACAATCCTTTGCTTCAAAAACACCATACACAGCTAAACAGTGGCCAGACACCGAAGTTAGGGTCCATACAATAGGCACCCCTCACCACTCCAAATACCACTCTTCCCACACCTGCTCATCATACATATACACAATATAGCCTCCACACATGACACCACCCACGACCCACTCACAGCACCACACCCACACCTCATCACCCGGTTCGTTTTACCTTTTCTTGTCGTCCACCATTACCATGTCCCCACAAAAACATCCCCACTTCACAGATGATGAATTGAGGGTCAGGTGGACGAAATCATCAGGGTAGAGCCATACCTTTTTGGAACCCTAGTCCAACAAATCTCAATTGCCAGGAAAATGTAGATGTGGCAAAACATAGCCAACAGGTTGAATGCTGTAGGCAGCTATCCACGCACAAGTGCGGACATCAGGAAGAGGTGGAATGACCTCAATCAATCAATCAAAAAAATGTGTACAGTGCGCTACTCACCCGTGAGGGTCTCAAGGCGCTGGTTGGTGGTTTAGGGGTGATCACTGTTCAAATAACAATGTCTTAAGGTTTTTTCTGAAGAGCAGTAGGGCTTGGGTCTTGCAAAGGTTGGTGGGGAGGGAGTTCCAGGCCTTTGGGGCGAGATATGAGAAGGATCTGCCCCCTGTGGTGGTGTGTTGGATGCGGGGGACTGTGGTGAGTGCAAGGGTGGTTAATCGGAGGTGGCGGTGGGGGTGTGGAAGTTTATTCTATCGTTGAGGTAGGATGGGCCGGTGTTGTGGAGGGATTTGTGTGCGTGGACGAGGATTTTGAAAGTGATCCTTTTGTCTATGGGGAGCCAGTGAAGGGATTTGAGGTGTGGTGAGATGTGTTCATGGCAGGGGAGGTCCATGATGAGGCGTGCGGCTGTGCTCTGGATTCTCTGGAGTTTGCGCTTGAGTTTGAGTGTGGTGCCGGCGTATAAGGTGTTGCCGTAGTCTAGCGTGCTGCTGATTAGTGCGTGAATGACAGTCTTTCTGGTCTCTGTGGAAATCTATTTGAAGGGTTTTTTCAGCATGCGCAGTATGTTGAAACAGGAGGAGGTGACGGCGTTGATTTGCTTGGGTCATAGAGAGGGAGGGGTAGAGGATGATGCCAAGGTTGCGTGCGTGGGGTGTTGGGGTAGGTACGGGGCCTAGGGTGGTGGGCCACCAGGAGTTGTCCCATATGGATTTGTGGGGGCCGAAAATGAAGATCTCAGTTTTGTTGGAGTTGAGCTTGAGGTGGTAAGCTGTCATCCAGGCAGCGGTGTCAAGGAGTGCAGCGTGGAGGTTATTTTTGGCGGTAGTAGGGTTGCAGGAGAGGGAGAAGATGAGTTGGGTGTCGTCTGCGTAGGAGAGGATGGTGATGCCGTGTGGTTGGAGGATGTTGGCTAATGGGATCATGTAGATGTTGAAGAGTGTGGGGCTGAGGGAGGATCCTTGGGGGACTCCGCAGATGATTTTGGTGGCAGTGGACTGGAAGGGTGGGAGGTGGACTTTTTGGGTTCTGTCGGTGAGGAAGGATGAGATCCAGTCTAGGGCTTTTTGTTGAATCCCATAGCTGTGGAGGCATGTACGGAGTGTTTGACGGCAGAAAGTGTCAAAGGCTGCGGAGAGGTCAAGGAGAATGTGTGTGACGGTCTCGCCCCTGTCAACTTTGGTTCTGATGCCATCAGTGCATGCAATGAGGGCGGTTTCCATGCTATGGTCCTTGTGAAACCCAAATTGTGAGGGGTCGAGTGTGTGGTTTTCCTTGAGGAAGTGGGATAGACGGGCGTTTACTAGTTTCTCAGCGACCTTGGCGGGGAAGGGGACGAGAGAGATGGGGCAGTAGTCGGAGAGGTCATCTGGGTCAGCTTTGTTTTTTTTTAGCAGTGCAGTGACTTCCGCGTGCTTCCAGGGGTCCGGGAAGGTGGCGGTGTCGAATGAGCTGCTGATTATGTCTCGAAGTTTGGCGGCGATGGTTGGGCTGACTTTGTTGTAGATCCGATGGGGGCAGGGGTAGGAGGGTGATCCAGAGTGGGTGGAATTCATTGTTTTTTCCGTTTCTTCCTCTGTGGTTGGGGCCCAGGTGGTAAGTATACTGGGGGGGTTGAGGGGGGTCTGTGTTGGATGGGTGGGGGGTGTGTGTGGTGGGTGTGTGTGGTATGAAGCTGTTGTGTATGTCCAGGATTTTGTGGTGGAAGTGGTTTGAGAGGGCGTTGCAGAGGGTCTGTGTGTGTGTGGGGTCTAGGTTGCTGGCTTTGGGTTTGGAGAGCTCTTTGATGAGGGTAAAGAGTTCTTTGCTGTTTTGTGAGTTGTTGTCTATGCGTTCCTTATAGTGTGCTCTTTTGGTGGTGCGTATGAGTTGGTGGTGGTTGCGAGTGGAGGTTTTGAGGGTGGAGAAGTTTGTAGTGGAGGGTTCTTCTCGCCAAGCTTTCTCTGCTTTGCGGCACTTGCGCTTGGAGTCTTGGAGTTCGGTAGTGAACCATGGGGCGTTCTTGATGTTGCGGGTGGTAATGTTTTTACTGAGGGGGGGCGAGTGAATCTGCGCAGGTGGTGATCCATTTTGTGAGGATATGTGCCGCAGTTTTGGGGTTGTTGGTGTTAGGCGGGGTTCTGTGCCAGTTGGGAGTTCAGGCGTTCTGTGGGGATCTTGTCCCCCATGCTGTAGGGGGTGGTGGGTCGGTGGTGGTGTGTGGGGTGTTTGGCGAAGGAGAAATGGATGCAGTGGTGATCGGTGCAGTGGAGTTCGCTGGTGTGGGTGTAGGTTATGTGTTGGCTTGAAGTGAAGATTGCATCAAGTGTGTGTCTTGCTGAGTCGGTGGGTGCTGTGACCAGTTGCTTGAGTCCGAGGTTGGTAATGTTGTCTAGGAGGGAGGAAGAGTTGTGGTCATGGGGGTTCTCTAGGTGAAAGTTTAAATCGCTGAGGACGATGTAATCTGTGGAGGTGAGGGCATGCGGGGTGTTGATGTCAGCGATGGTGTCACAGAAGGGGGGGGATGGTCCTGGGGGTCTGCATACAAGTGTGGCTCTGAGGGTGGTGGTGTTGTTTATGTGGATTAGGAAGTGCATGTGTTCTGCGTTGTTAAGGGTGTCGTGGGTGGTGGTGGTGACCTTAATGGTGTCAGGATGTCGATGCCACCTCTTGGCTTGTTAAGGCGGTCTTTGCGTTGGAGTTTGTATCCCATGGGGGTGGCTATGGCTATGTCGGGCTCTGACGAGTTGTTCGTCCAGGTTTCCGTGAGGAAGACGATGTCAGGTGAGTGTGTTGTGATGAGGTCCCAGAGTTCTATGGCATGTTTGTGTAGGGAGCAGGTGTTTAGGAGCAAGCAGTTGAGATGGTTGTTGGGGGTGTTGTTGTTGTGTTGTGTGATAGTGTTGTTGTGGGTGCTTGTGGTGTCGCTGTGGGTCTTGGTGGTGTTGACGTGGGGTGAGTTCAGGTTGTGGGTTTTTTTGTGGTGGGGACGGTTGGTGTGTGTGGTGGCTGTGCGGCAGTTAGTTGTGTTGTGGTTGGTGTGTTGGTGGTGGGGGGCTGGGTTTGGTGTGGGGCGTGTGGGTGTTGGGGGTGTGAGAGGTGGAGCAGGAGAATCGGCAGGCGTAGCAGGTGAAGGGGCCCTGTGTGTGGGGCTGGTTTGGGTACAGGTGGGGCGTGGTCCTGGGTTGAGGGAGTGGAGGGTATGTGAGGAGTAGTGGAGTTTGGGGAGGTCTTGGCTGGGAGGGCCAGGGGGACTGGTGCTGGGCATGGTCCAGGCGCGGACGGGCTCGTCTCTAGCACGCCTCTGGCGCGCCAGCGGCGCGGCCGCACAGCGACCGCCATTGAGAGGGGGAGGTGGGAGGGAGGAGCAGCTGGGAGGCGGGTAGGAAAAGCAAATGGGGGCGCAAGGGGGACGGGGCTGCAGGGACGCAGCGGCGGGGAAAAATACACATACTGGGCAGATACGGCAAAGTGGGCACAATCAGAAAAACAAGGCACAATTTAAAAACAACACAAGCGGCAAGGAGAGGAGCAAGGCACAATGGAAAGAACAATACAGAGCAGCAGAGACAGGGCACAACAAGTGAGAGGGAAAAACAGACAGGCTGGTACAGAAAAGTCTAGTAATGCTTACCAGAAGCCCACTAGACGCCAGGGATTGTATGGACAGTTCTGTAGTGCACCAGAGGAGCAGGTAAGTGCACCATGTGCACAAATATTTCTGTAGCCCAATTATACTTTGTGTAACTAAGCTAAGGCTGATGGGCAGCATTTCTGAATGTGTGCTTAATGTCTGTAGGGTGCCAAAGTTGTGATAGAATGGAATCAGTACCTTTTCATGTACTGATGTTTGGTGACAGGTTGTGAGTGCTGAGACATTATGGAGATAGTTTGATGTATGTTCCCTGACCCACCTTGTAACTGCTGTACTAGGTTAGTGGAGTTGGTATACCAGGCTCCTCCTGATATTGCATATTTGCCTAAAGTGTTCGCTGTCTAGTCATTTGTGATGACTTGACAACTGGTGCTGGAGATGCATGTTGTCTGCCTGTTTCCACCGCACATCTGTCCTGACTGCATATGCTCATCTATCAGTGTAGGGGATGTTAATGACAGTCTGTGTTTGGCTTGTTGTACCAAATAGTTATAACCCTGCCTGTTGTAGAATGGTACATGTGGACATGACATACTTTCTTATGTATGTCTTCCATGCAGGCCAACGCCCATCAGAAAATGGAGATTTGGTATGCCATTGCATGAAAATACGGACTATGGGGGTCCACAGCCGGCAGAGCGCCCACTGTCAGAAAAGTTAGGAGGACCTGAGATGCTAGGTCCTGAAGACCACAGAGGTCCAGCTGGGGATGTCCTCCTAACGAGGACAGAGTGCCCGACAGACACTTACCCCCTTATGGCCCACATTTTGGCAGTGACCTACCCTGAGTTTAATGACTGTTTGAAGACAGTACAGCAGCCACAAGGGTGTAAGTACAGACCTAAGTCATGTTTGTCCCTTTACCAGGTGATTGAGTAAGGAAACTGGATGTTGGCTCTGACAATGTGGGAAGTGCAAAGTGTCATAGATTTCCTGGGTACACATTGATGTACTGTAGCCATACATGGCACACGAGTGTGCATACAAATGTATTTAGAGGCATGTTACATAAATATGTTGTTTCCTCAGTAAAACTGCATATGATGGTGCATATATGACAGTGTCATATGTGTCCCAGTATACTGCATGTTCTACTTTGGTGATTGTAGATACCCATCAACAGGTAAATCCTCCCAATGTAATGGTGGTAAGGTGTGTAGGTCCTTGTACTCTGCCCTCTGCTATGTTTCAATATTCCTCTATATTTGCAATTTAAGGCAGGCATATACTATTCATCACTAGTTTACTAAGCTTTCTGAGAACCGCAGCATGTGAGGCTGTGATGTCCATCTGACATGTCACATGACCTACATGGTTAACATCTTCACACCTGTTACAAGGTAGTCTCTCTTGGTAAGTGAGGGATGTACATAGACATTTGTGATGCCTCATCAGAGTAGACAACATTCATGTTGGATACCATTGAAGTGTTACAACATTTCTAGGGGCATACATATGTTGATGTCAGAAGCTCAGAATGTTACAACCTTGCTAATGGCCTGTGAGTGTAAAGTTACCACACAGCATTGTCCGTTGGCATACTGTTGTAGGCATTACACATGGGCAATGGTAGCCTATTCACAAATATATGCAAATTGTTATGCATACTTTCATTTGCTATGAAGGATGTGGCAAATGAGTCCTGGATGTTTGGGAGACTGATGGTGGCATGGATACCTATGTGGTGCTTGTGTGGTAGTTCACATATACATGTGAGTAGTGATGTCGGTGTATCTGGGCTTGGGGCTGGCATCATGGTAGGTGTACCTGTCATGTTAGCAACACAGGTGTTTTGGCCCACAGAATACACCACAGACAGCTGTAAGACTTAGAATGTCTAATGTGTGTGTAGTGATGTATCCACTCGGTCAGTGGGCCAAAGATGGACTAACTTCACGATGAGGTAGGCCTGATAGTCAGCTTGGAGCACAGTTTAGTGGTCAATATTTCTGGTACACTATGTTTGATATCTTGTGGTAGTGTGAGGAACATAGGTCAGAAGCAACTTGCCCCTTACTTGACAGATGATGTTAGTTGTCTGAAGACCAATGAGCTAGATGACTTAGTCCACTATGTTTTTCAATCCATGATAAATCATTATTGGTACTTGTGTGTGTCACATGTGTTCTGACTCCTTTGCCTTAACTAGCAATATATGGCAATTTGAGGTCTTACAGGTTTGCGTAGGTCCATTGTATATGAATATAAGTGTTAGACCTGGCACCCTTTGGCGAGTTTCCCCTGTCTTTTTGCCTTCTGACCTCCTCTTTTTATACTGTATACTGGACTTTGTTTTTGCTGATTTATTGTCTCTGCGCACTTTACCACTGCAGATCAGTGCTAAAGTGTAAGTGCTCCCTGTGTAAATTGTATTGGTGATTGGTTTATCAATGATTGGCATATTTTATTTACTAGTATGTCCCTAATAAAGTGCGTTTTGTGTGCCCAGAGCCTGTAGGTCAAATGCTACTGGTGGGCCTGCAGCACTGATGGTGCCACCCACATGAGTGTAAACATGTCTCAGGCCTGCCACTGTAGTGTCTGTGAGTGCAGTCTGGCTCTGCCAATTCGACCTGCCTGTCAAGTGTAACCACTTGCCAGGACCAAACCTTCCCTTTTGGTACATATAAGGCACCCCTAAGGTAGGCCTTAAGTACCCTCATGGGCATCGTGCAGAGTATTTATAAGGTAGGACATGTACTGGTGTGTTTTTACATGTCCTGATAGTGAAATACTGTCACATTTGTTTTCACTATTGCAAGGTCTATCTATCCCATAGGTTAACATGGGGATTGCATTTGAATTCTTCTTGAGTGAAATTTCCCATTGGGAGCAGATAGAGATGGGAAGTCTGGGGTCTCTTAATTCACAATTTTAAAATATATCTTTTGGTGGAGTTGGTTTTTAGATTGTCTATTTGAAAATACCACATTTAGAGAGTAGGCATTTTCTTGCTTAACCATTATGTGCCTCTGCCTGCCTTTAGAATCCACGTCTGGGTCTGACTGACAGTTGGGCTATTTGTAAATTTCCTCTAGACAGTGACACAGAGGGAACTGGAGTGCAGCCCACATATCCTGAAGAGTCTCCTAGGCTAGAGTGGGGAGGGAGGAGCTGACACCTGCACCTGAAAGGGCTGTGCTTGTCCTCACACAATACAGTCTCTGACCCCTTGGTGTGTATCTGGAGCCAGGCTTGGGCAAGGCAGGATCTTGTAAACAACTTTCCTTTGAAGTTTTCCTACTTCAAAGGCCAGAACTGGTATAAGTAGTGTACCTAAAACCGCATACTTTTAGAACACTTCTGGATCAAGAGGAACCTCTGCCAAGGAAAAGAGCTGAAGGGCTGGAGGAGTGATGTCCCTTTGCTGTGTGTGCTTTGCTGGGTTGGCCTGTGTTTGCTACTTCAGCCTTAAAAAGGACAAAGACTGGACTTTGCTGTGAATCCTGCTTGTGAAGTTTCTCCAAGGGTGTGAAGTAGAGCTTGCCTCCTGTTGGAAGTCTCGGGGCTATCAAAGACTTCAGATTAATCTGCCTACAGCACTGGGAACTGTGTGTTTTGTGCTGCAACAGAAAGAAAACTACAGCGGCGCCGTGAATGATGCTGCTGCCTGCACCACGACCTGACAACGTCACATGGAGCCATGCCCCACGTTGCCCCGCCACCAAGCCACTGCTTGCACCGTGACATGTGGGCCTCGTACTCCGCAACACCTTGTTCACCGCAGCCTTGGTATCCCTGATGACACCACTCCAGGCTAATACCAGCACATCTGCCTGCACCGTGGCCTGAGGACACCACTTGTAAGGTATGAGATGCACCACCCCATCCCGCCCCTAGCCCCGGTCTACCAACACCAGTGCCATCAACTCCAGCATCGTCAACAGACGCCTCTGTCTGCACTGCGACCCGTTGGTGCCACACGGAGCCCACCCTGCACCGCACCACTGCTGTGACGCCGCTACCTACACCATGACCTGGAGACACAGCAATCGCACCACAGTGCTTCAGACCGCAGCCCTGGTCTCACGGACACTGCAGGATGCCATCACTGAGCCGATGCTTGCACCAGGACCTGTGGGCACCGCACGATGCACTCTCCTGCTTTGCACAACAGCACCAACGCCATCAATCCCAGTGCTCCTGGCTTCGTCATCAACCCACAGTTCTATCTACCACGCTTATGACTTCAAGGGTCCGACGACCCCCACAGCAACCTCCAGAACCATCACCTCTCATCACGAGGATCACAATGCCCTGCATTTCCAAGATACTGTTTGCGGGTCTTTACGACACCGTAGCTGTCCCACAACTCCGCGGCCACCCTGAACTGTTGGATTTGTTGTTCACAACGCCGAGACAGCTATCGACTTCAAAGAACTATATTTTTGAGTTCATTCTTGAAAAATTGATATCTTTATTAATGTGTGTTAGATTTTTCTCCTTTTGGTCTTGCTTTACCCAGATACTTATTGCCTATTTTTCTAAAACTTGTGTGGTGTCCTTTTGTAGTGTTTACACTGTATTACTGTGTGCTTTGTAATGGTAATTGTATTTATATAGCCCTTACTGCCCCTGACGAGGTGACAAATCGCTTTTTGGAGAGTAGCACGCTACTCCGGAATCCAAGAGGAATTAGTGGTGGATTAGTATAGGAAAATATAAGTACAGTATTAGTATTATTATGAATTAATTTGAGCAGATGTGAGTTTGTTAGTTGGATTGACTAGAGTAATGGAGGGATAGCGGAGGGAAGAATCCAGAAGTGTTAATTGGGAATTTATAGTAATAGGATGAGGCTCGGGATGAGTAAAGGAGAGATGGAGGAGAGAAGAGTCTGTGGAAAGGGGTTAGGGCGATCATAGTAGGAGGAGGGGTTTTGAATGAGTCAAAGGTGAGATAAATTAGGGAGAATTTATTAGGGTTGTTTGGGAGATAATGGTAGTAAGCTGAGGTTTGGGGTGAGCTAGATGTGGTAGAGGAGTGAAGCCCTCAGGCAGGGTTATTTTGGAGATCAAAGTAGTAGAATGGGTTTGGGATGAGTCAGAGTGGGGATGGAAGACAGATTGATAGAGACATTGGGTGATGGGGAGACAGAGTCAAGCTTATGAGAGAGTAAAATTGATTTAATTTTTATGTATTCATTATTATTATATATATATATATATATATATATATATATATAAATAAAATATATATACATACATATATATATATATATATATATATATATATATATATATATATATGATAAATCAAAAACGCGGTGCCGTCTAATAGTGCACCAACAAGCCGCAAAATATCCAAAAGCTCAGACTGAGTGAAAAAAATTAACACAATTGCAAAATAAGCGCAATAAATAATCGTTGGCTCTATTTATTTAAAGAAAGTTCATGAATGAAACGGCACTTAAAAAATCATATACAAAAACGAGTAAAGCAATAAAGTGCCAAAAACAAACGACTCACACTCGCTGTCCCGGCCAAATGTCAACGCGTTTTGGCGAAAGCCTTCAACTGGACATTGGCAGACATTTTTAGATCCATCTATTTAAATGTTCTGGTCCTTCTTCAGTCTTTAACAACCTGACTAACCAAATGTGCAAAATGTGCAAAACAGCGGCCATCTTATAACGTCACAATGTTCAAAGGAACTTATCTATTCAAGTCCAAATACTTAGGTCTTAAACCCGCCTATTACATTTTATATATCAACTATGATCCCTTATATAAGCCAATTCCTTTAAAGAGTCTTATTTATGCATTTTTAAGCATTTTTGAGCATTGTTTAAAACATTTTTTAAACGTTTTTTTAAAAGAGACCTTTTGAACATTATTGAATATCCCACATTGAAATTATTAACAATGATATACAAAAAGGTATATTATATTTGTACTTCTCTTTTTCTCTTTCTTTTCTTCCTTTCTTTTACAAAACTATACATATTTTCTAACATCACTCTTAAGTATAATATATATATGAATAAATTGATCAATCGAATATTTCTCAATCAAATTTTTTATTTTTTTAATGCAATCAATATAAATATATTATTATATAAATATAAAAATAGTAAATGATTCCCACTTTTATATTGAAAGGGGCTGATAAGAGGAACAATAAAACGGATCAATTTCAATAAATAGATAAATATAAATATTATCATGAATGATACCGGTAAAATGTCTCAATTTATCGCAACAATGTATTAGATTCATATATGAAATAGAATTTATGAATAATCTGCAAAAGGAATTGTAACTTTATCCAATGTTAATAATGTATCAATGATGGAAAATCCAACTGTAAGTAAGGCCCTATACTTCAAACAGATCTCTATATATATGGGCAAAAGGAAAAGGAAAAATGGACCAAAAAATCGAAATGGACATATAATAGACCGCTTTTCAATCTCCCAAAATGCTAATAAAAAATAATTTCATTCTAGTGTATAAAATAGTGATAAAGGTGAAAAGGGCATGTAAAAAATATACATAATCCTAAAAAAGTCTATATCATAGTCTGGTATCCATAATCATCATCAGAGAAATTTATCCTAATGGTAAATGCCCCTGAATGTACCTAAAAATTCCATTGTATAAATTAATAGAGACTGTAAGCATTAGATTGATGACAGATGTACATGGAGTTCTGCATCCAAATTGTGTCCCCACGGGTTTTCGGAACCTAATAATAAAATCATTTTTGATTCAGTTTGTGTTAACAGCGAAGTTCTATTGCCCCCTCGAGGGTTGCCAGCAATGGTTTTTATGCCATAGAAGGTCAGAGAACTACAATTGCCTTCATGAACATCCCAAAAATGTTTGGCTAAGGGGTAAGATGGATCACGATTTTTGATGGCTCTGAGATGTTGTAGAAACCTCACTTTGAGTTTGTGAATGGTGCTGCCTACATATTTTTTGTGGCAGCCACATTCAATCACATATACAACGTACTCAGTGTTGCACGTAATATGATCAGTTATTTTACAAGCTCTACCCTCAAATGTCATGTATGAGTGTGTATTCTGAGCATATGCACACGATTTGCAATGCCCACATTTCCAAAAGCCTAAACTTTTCTGAGATAACCATGATCGATTAGCTCTGGGACAGAACAAACTTCTAGTGAGGTGATCACCTAGTGATTGGGTTTTACGATAAGTGATCTGAGGATGTAAACCTATACTCTCTTTGATCGAAGGGTCTTGTCTCAAAACATGCCAATTTTTATATATATATATATATATATATATATATATATACATATATTCTTAATTTAATTATTTATATTTTGATATTTCTTTATAGATGTATTTTTTTTTTATTGATTTGTCTCTAGTACAGTAGGAAGGACTACAGTAATAAATAAATAGATGTGTAAGTATACAGTATAGGAATACAATATATGTGCGAGGAATGCAGTGTGTATAATAATATGAGGAGAAAAGTAGTAATGTATAAACACAGACTTTCAAGATTTGGAATATTTGAAGTTAATTAATAGGTGTTTATCTTTCCTCAATATTTGAATAGTGAAATGCCTACTGTTCAAGATAACATTTGCTCACTGTGATATAAAAAAGAAAGCAGGGATGTATAAGTTTCTAAAATAACAAGTTATCTTGGAGCTAAGCAATGACCTATGAACATGTTAAGCATAGAATAATATACACATATATATGTATATATGCATACACACACACACACATATATATATATATATATATATATATATATATATATATATACATATATATATATATAGACACACATGCACACACATACACACACAGATATATATATTTAACCGTGAATAAATATACATTTGTTAAACAGGCTTAAAGAGTATGTGTATAATTTATTATTATGAAAGAGTAACAATACATATTTCTTAAAGAACTATACATATCTAGAATATACACATAATCAGATTATAAATATTTACCAACACAGACATATGCAGCCCATTGCTGTTTGAATATGGTGGTTATAAAGGAAAGAGCCAACTCTTGAGTAGTCTTCTGAAGGCAAGATAGATATCCGTAGATCTTATATTTGGGGGCAATGAATTCTATAGTTTGGCTGCTTGAACAGAGAAGGATGTACCACCTATTGTTTTTTTCTCGTATGGTGGTGTTTTAAGGTGGGGTGCCAATCTTGAGCGGAGGTTTCTTTGTTGAATGTATTTGGTTATTTTGTTTCTGATGAAAAGCGGTCCTGTTCCATGTATAGCTTTATGGGTGAAACAAAGCAGCTTGAAGGTGGATCTTCTGGCAACCAGTGTAGTGCTCTCAAGGCAGGGGAGATGTGGGCTTGTGGCCTTACACGTAATAGTAGCCTGGCAGGTGAGTTCTGATTACGTTGTAGTTTTTTCATAATAGATAGAGATGATCCATGGTAGAGGCCATTGGCTTAATCCAGTTTGGACGGTACAAGAGAGAGAGTAGCCTGCACCTTGTGTGGAAATCCGAGATGGGGAAAGATGCGTTGCAGAGTCTTCAAAGTAATGAAGCTTGTTAGTGCTAATTTGTCCACTTGGGCAGTCATTGTTAACTTGGAGACCATGGTAATTCCAAGGTTTTTAACTTCCTTGGCTGCTTGAGGAGGGGGTTCGAGATCATCAGGCCTGGTGCACAGTGGGTCATAATTTTGCCAGTTGCCACATCTGAGTATTTCCGTTTTGGAAGCATTCAGTTTGAGATGGCTCCAAATCATTCTCTGATCACTGTATCTGAGGCAACTGAAGATTTGTGAGTAATGTTTTTTGGGCATTCTAATTAAAGAAGTATTTGTGTCTCATCTGCATAGTTGTAGCGTGTGAGTTGAAAATCATTGATCAATTCTGGTAATAACATCATGTAGATGTTGAAAAGCAATGGTGAGATGAATGATCCTTGGGGAACCCCTGCTTTTGTGAGGTAGGGTTTAGACAAGAAGGGGGAAGAATAGATATTATTAGTTCTGTTTTGAAGGTAGGATGTAAACTCTATTGCGGTCCACTGTGTTTTTAGGATCATTCCAGACAGCTATGAGTGCTGATTCAGTGCCTCTTCCTGGACAGAATCCAGTTTGGTAGTCTGAAAGTATGGAATTGTCTTCAGTGAATTATTACATCTGGGCGAATGTTGCTCTTTCTATCAGTTTGCCCAGGAAAGGTCCATTTGTGATTGGTTTGTAGTCATTGGGGTCATAATAACGGATATATGTATGCCTTTTTCAGGTCTTCAGGAAACGTTCCTGTAGTTAAAGAGTTATTGATGATTCTTCTTACAGTGGTGGCAGCAGAAGTAGTTAAAAGAGTGTTCTTGAAGATGTGTGGTGGACAAGGGTCGGAAGGGCAACTGGAAGGCCTGCTTGTTTTGACAAAATCCATAAATTCACCTTGTGATATTTGTTTGAAGGAGTGCAGGGGCTGGGTTGATTTACTCTTGGAGGGGAATTTAGGAAACGAGTTGGTGCTGATGGTTTTCTTCCAGTTTAATTAGGAGTCCAATGTGTCTGCTTTGATTGTATAATGAGTTGCTAGTTCGTTTGTGAAATCTTGAGTAGTGGGATGACTTCGTTCCAAGCATTTAAGTTTCCAAAATTCATTGTGAATTTTATAAAATTCTTTAGTTGCAGATTTAGCATTTAGAATTCTGCCTGAGTTGTACCTTTTTTAGCTTTTTTGATTGATGATTTGTATATTCTGTTAAATTTGTGTAGCTGAAGCTTGTCTTGAATGCTGTTTGTTTGGAGCCAGGCCCGTTCAACCTTTTGATTTGTTGCGTTATCTTTTTAAGTTCTGTGTTTTTCCAAAGCACTGGTTTTCTATTATCCTGATGAGCTTTTCTATGGATAAGAGGCGGGTGAATGAATGTTGCTGTGTTGGGGTGCTTGTGGTAGATGTTTGTGAAGAGGGAGAATTTATGAGTAAAGATTGGGAAGGATTTGTATTATTTGTGTAGTCATGAGGGTGGGAGTGGGTGTGACGGAAAGTATTCTGAAAGTTTGTGTTATTTAGATGTGCTGATGTGTGGTTTCTTTTATTTTTGTGGAATAATGAGAGGAGTGTAGTGGGGAATTGCCCAAGGTGACAGAAGGAGTTCTCCCCAGCACGCTCGAGGGAGCCGGGACAGGAGCACCCTGGTGGCACGAATCAGAGAATATCCACCAGAAGCTCAACAAACTTCTGGATGGACCAAAAGGAGGATGAAACTAGTGAAAGGGCGCGCGACGGAGAGCACAGAGGAACCCGAAGAGAAGAGCAATGAAACGGGAGGTGAGTGGAGAAAAGACATCACCGAGCCAGCACCGGGAAAAGACGCACGTACAGAAGGGAACAAAGCAACCAGGAGCAGGGCTCCAGTAGATCAAACTGAAGACATGGACCACCCCTGTATCCTCTTCGAGGACCCAGGCAACAGTGGGCCTTCCCGACACGTCTCAGGAGGGACTTGGCTTTCCCAGGTATGAGCCAGGGGCTGGAAGTGGCTCTCAAGGAATCTGGGAAGAGGGAAGGGGGGAGGATCAAGAGGCCCAACCTTAACTGTGGGAACAAACAAGGGAAAAGGGAAGTAAGGTAAAAGCACTCACTGGTAGACAGTATATATCTTTTCGGCAAGATTGTTTTTTTTTCTTTCTTTTTCTCCACTCCTTCCCCTCCCCACACGTGCATGGGCCCTCTTCTTCCCCACTCTCCTTAACACTAACCATAGAGAGAGAGAGAGGTTCACTTACCTGATCAAGATTCTTTGTTCTATCCAAGGGAGCCGTCGTCCATCAGGATTTCTGGGCACCTAAAGAAGAAGAACACAACAAGCGGGATAAGGTCACCGAACCAAAGTGGCAAGAACCTAACATCTATACCTCTCCCCATATAAATTCAGACAATAAAGTACTATTTACATTTCCTTTACCAACATTTGTAGTCCGTTACAGTATTATAACCTAAAGGGCCCCTCTAAGCATGCCACAAGGAGATAATGATGTAGTGGTTTTCTGTGAAAGGTTTGTATGTGAGTTAGTGCTGGGGAGTGGTATTAGAATATTACAGGGGGTGTTTATGTGTTTTGGAGGTGTGTTGGAGGGGATGGATGTGGATTGGGGTGATTGTGTTGGTTGATAAGACATTGCAATCTGCATGAAGTCAGTTTGTGGTACAAGAGCTGGATGTCTTTGCTGATAATGTGTTTGCATGTTGAAGGATGTGTAGGGAGTAAGGTCCTTTCTAGTAAATTGGGCACTATTTCTGGCCGTAGGCCCTACCAGTCCCGAAGAAACCCAAACAGACTACTGCCCTTGTCCTCGCCGCCCTTAACGTCGACGCCCTGGCTGAAACACCCTGAGCCCTAGGTTTAAATAGCCCTACTGGCCAATAGAAACCTAATCCTAACCGTAGCCAATCAGATTTGTAACCCTAAATCCCACTACTAATGGGAGGCCCAGCTCTATTAACCAATCACACCCCTATTTCTGACAACCAATCAAAACACTAACCCTAAAACTACAAACCAATAGGAATCCCAACCCTAGTACCAATCACAACACCAACCCTAAAACCACAAACCACTAGGAAACCCAACCCTAGTACCGATCACAACACCAAACCTAAAACCGCAAACCCTAGTATGAATCACAACACCAACCCTAAAACCACAAACCAATAGGAATCCCAACCCTAGTACCAATCACAACACCAACCCTGAAACCACAAACCAATAGGAATCCCAACCCTAGTACCAAGTACAACACCAACCCTAAAACCATGAACCAATAGTGATCTCAGCCCTTGTACTAATCACAACACCAACCCTAAAATAATGAACCAATAGGAATCTGAACCCTAGTACCAATCACAACACCAACCCTAATCCTTAAACCAATAGAAATACTAATCCCAGCAAACAATCATACCAGAATATGGAGTAACCAATATTAACTTATAAAAGGGCCAAGCCCCTGTGGAAGGGAGGAGGGATCTGCTGCTCTATTCAAAATCTCCTTGGATGCAGACAGGCTGAATCCACACTTCCAAACTAGCAGGGTCTACTTTCCAGGTAAGGGAGAGAGTGAAAAACATTGTAATACTATTTGTCGCACACTTAGATATTTGCTTTTTCAGGGCAAAAACAAGTGATGCAGATACTTTCTAAACACAATGGTGAAAATGCTTTATACATTGCTTCTGAGATAAGCCGGACTGCTCATGCCAAGCAACCAAGGGGTGATCAGGGGTTATCTGAGCAGGGTATCTCCCTTATCCTGGCTAGAGTGAAGGTTCCTACTTGGACAGGTTCCTAACCCACTGCCAACTAGAGACCCCATTTCTAACAATAAGTATGTGAAATTACATAGGTTTGGCTTGTCTACACCAGACTTGCTTGCCTTTACTTTCCAACATGTGTCATAGGCTGGTACATGACATCAGGTTAAAAGTATGTGTATGTGTTGAGTATGTGTTCATGATCAGAGTTGAGCAATTTCACTTTCCTAAACTATTGCATCATTGGTGCTTGACCATGATGTTGTGGATAGGGAACCTGTATAATGTGGCAAAGTCATCTTGTAAGGGTATGGTTAGTATGATTGGTCTACTTCATTCATGGTATTATAGGTGTCAGTTAGGTAGGTTAGCTGGTGTTTATATTGAGCGACATACCTCACAATTTACAGTGACATGATGTTGGCACTTTACTGGCACTACCTGAGGAGACTGATGACCAGGATGTACAGTATTATGGAAATGTTATCTTGTGAATGTGATGACCATACCTGACTTTCTTTTTTTTAGCATCAGCACCGGTAGGCAAAGGAGACGGGGCACAGCTGAGTGGGGAAGCTTCTGGCCACAGTACCTCCAGTCACGAGAACATCGACAGCGATGGACCAAGTGGCCTGGAGGGTGAGGGGAGTGCCACAGGGAGACAGGATCCAGTATTTCATCTTCAGAGTTCACCTCCAGTGGCCACTCTCTAGTGGTGGCGGACCCATGAGGGACCACACCAGTACGTTCTCTGTCCACCACCCCCATTCTATTACTGCCCTCCCTGTAGCTTCCCACCCAGATGGCTGTGCCCGCCCATCCAAGAAGGTGGGCATCTCCTTTGCTGCAGACACCGCTGCCCAAGCCCCTGTTGGCCCTTCTGCCTTCAGTGAGGAGGCTATTGACCTCCTGGGGTCGATCTCTTTGGGTCAGTCAACCATCCTGAATGCCATCCAGGGACAGGCAACTCAAATCCAACAGAGCAATGTGCTCCTGTAAAGTCATTTACGGTGCACTGGCAGGCCTAAAGAGATCATTTCAGGCTCTGGCCTCCACACTGAGGGCAGCCAGTCATCCTTTGCCTACCGTCCCACCTACACCTTCCTTTTCCCAGTCCAAATACCCCCTTCCCCGACCCAGCCAAAGCACACAAACAGACAGGCATGCATCCACCTCAACATCCAAGGGTAGCGCAGACAAACATAAGCACCACAAGACACACCACCGGCACACACAAAGAGAACATCCACATGTGGACACAGCAACAGTCACAACCCGCCCTAACACACCCACCACCCCCAGCATCAAGGACACAACACCTAGCACACCTGCAGACACCACACCAATATTCAGCAATCCAGCCACCACACCTATCTTACCCACAAGCACCACCCCAGCAGACCCTCAGACATCCACCTCAGTCACCACACTCACAGACACCACAACCACAGACACACCTACATTCAGCACATCCACCATACCTGCAGTCACCACACTAACAGCCAGCCACCCACCCACCACAGCATCCCCCAACACCTCTGCCCTCAGCCCAAGAAACATAAATGCCCACACTCACCCACCCAACAGACACCCACCACCCACAAACACACCTCCCTCAAACACGCACCCAAAACATCCACACCGACACATCAGACAAAAACTCCCTCACCCTCCACACCCAAACCCCCTTCAGATCACCGTCCCCGAGTGTCCAAGAAAACGTTCCTTTCCAAGTTTGACCTTTTCCCTAGTCGTCCTCCCACCCGTGACACCCCAAAAAGGTCTGTTTCCCTCCCCAAGTCCATCCCTTCCACCTCCAAGGCCTCCCCTACCCCCCTGTCAGCACCCATACCCTTCCCATCAAGAAGAAGACCACCCCTCTGACATAGATCCGCCACCTCCCATGCCCAAGCCTAAACCCCTCTCCCAAGCACAAGCCTACATCCTCCCAAACCTAAGCCTAAACCACCCCTTCAATCACCACACCTCAAGGATCCCTGAGGTGTCTGCCTGCCCCCTTGATGCCCCTACCTGTAGATGTTAGATGGGCAGTCAGGAGTCAAGTGAGGCACCATGTAGTGCCTTAGGTGCTGTTTGCAGCACCTGTGGACTGGCCTATGGCATGGATATTGTTTTTAATTAACGTAGTACACATAAAGGTTAAAACAACCAGTTGCTGGTTTTAACTTTCTATCTTTGTCCTGACTTTCCTTTCCCAGGTTTGTGTTGCTCATGGTTGACATTGGTTGTGTGGCTGTATTAGTGTGTGGGTGCTGTTTGATGGTTCCAGTATTGTCTGAGCAGTCTCTGATGTTGTGTGCAGTGCTTTTATCGCCCAGGGATTGTGTGTGTTTTGTGTGATGGGTATGTATATGTAGCCGATTTGTTGTTTTCATGGTGGTGTGTTGTGTTAGTGTTGATATGTGTTTGTTGTAGTTCTGTGTGGCATTGTGTGTTTGCCCTGTTTGAGTCTGTGTGTATTGTGCTTGGCATATTAGGGTCTGTGTACTGTGTGTGTTTGGGATGTACATGTCGACTGCTAGGTTGTATGATGCTGTAATTGTATGTGTTTCATTACAGGTGGTTGAATATTGTGTTGTATGTGTGGAGTTCGTTGCCAGTGTTGGTTGTGAGTGTTTGACATGTATACATATTGGTGCGATTATGGTGTTGTTGTTACAAGTTTGTTTGTTGTATGTGAATTGGTGTGGCTGGCCCTGTGCTGTGTTTCTGTGCATTTGTGTGTGTCCTTGAGTTGTGATGTGTGTGCTGGCTGCAGTGTGCATGCTGTGTATGTGTGTTTTTTGCTGTATCTGTGTGTGTGTCACTGTAGTGTCACATGTGAGTATCGCCCTTTCACCTCCTTCCCTATGGTATGTTATGTAACTGTTGTAATTCATACATTTTATCAATGTAACAGGTGAGTGTGTGAACTTACATTTGTTTTCTTCCTCGTCGGTGATAATTCAGTTGTCTTTCGGCACTTAGGTGAAGTGCAATGACACCTAGTAGTGGTTCCATGGTGGCTCTGGATGAGTATGGCTTCCTGGAGGTGTGTCTCCTTTTATTTTGACTGGGGCAGTCTGGTCGCACTGGTGTTGCCGGTGGGGCTTTGGCGGGATGCTGTGTGCATCACCACCAATGCCCTAATTTGGTGGTCTTCTCCTCCAGCCTGTTGGCAGTTGGGCTGCCCCCATCAACATGGTGGTCCTCGAACCGCCAAAAACCTACTGAGGACCAAAGTGATCAATTGCAGTTAGGGGATATACTTGTTGAAGTCACAAGCCCTGATTCTTTAATTGAAAAGTAAGTACTGCCTCTAAATGTCAATAATATGAGTTCTAAGTTTCAGTCCTTACTCATAAAACTTGAATTAGCTGTAAGTCAGTCCCTTGCCTGTAATGTGTCAAGGGAGACCCAATTAACAGGGTCTTCAAAATTGTAACACAACGATTGCATGTGTTTAAACCATGGAAGCAATGAAGTGTCCTCCCTAGCAATATGTTATCTCATACTTTCTTTGGAAATAGCCCTATTACGATTATTTCATAGCTGTCCCCAGAATAATAAGTACTTAAGATGAACACTTGGAATACCCAATTCATGCGGCAAAATGCACAGAGCCACAAGAAAGGTGAAGAAAATCTGCAACCCATGATGTCCATTTTGTACTAACCCTCTACGAGAATATGAGGGCAAAGGATGGTGTGCTCCTTCTAGGAAGACCCTAGTTTTATTACAGCAAAGCCTAAATTTATGGGCATAAAGCTAGAAATTATGTAACCTTGTACTTACTGTTGAAGAGGGCTAGGAGTCAGCTTGAGAGTGCATGCCTATTTGTGAACCTTTAGACCATCTTCAAAGGCATTGCTTGTCCCCTGTAAAGACCGAAGAAGCCCAAACGGTCTGGGCTTGTAGAGCATAGGGCTACGCAGGTGCATACTCGCAGACTGCACCTGAACAATTGCCCTGAATGCTGTATTCGAACCATGCAACTTGCAAGTTGTTGTGGTACACATAGGGGAAATCAGAGTATGCCTGACACGCCTCACAACTTAGATATCAGAGGCAGAGATGGTTAGAAAATGTGGACATTAGTATGTAGAAGGAAACAAACACTATGGCCCTCATTACAACCCTGGAAGTCGGTGATATAGTGGCGGTAATACAGCCAACAGGCCAGCGGTAATAAATATGAAATTAAGACCACAGCGGAAACTGCTCAGACAGACAGCCACTTTAACACACCAACCGCCAGGGAAAAATCAACAGGCACCACGGCAGTAACCGCCTACAGCCAGGCTGAAGACAATGTTCCGCCCACGGTATAATGACACACCAATCTGCCACCTTTTCGGGGCAGTACCAACAACATCAAAAGTCTGTCAGAAACACTGCACAGAAGAGAAACGACTCACCTCTGGAGACTCAAGGAAGAACCACGTCGCCATGGAGCCCGAGTTGCATGTGTTCCCAATGCTCTTCTACGTTCTGCTCCACTATGAACACCAACGCTGGTGAAGACGACCACGGTGAGTACTGCTGCCTAGCACACAGGGGAGAGGTGGAGGAAAAAGAGAGTGACACACAAACGCAACACCCCCAACCCCAACACCATACACACAAGCAGATGCAGTAACATTACATATTCACACTGTACCCCTCTGGAATAATGCAAGGACAACCAAAATAGAGTAAAAAGAGTGTAATAAAATACATATAGTAGTAATACATACATCCAAATCAAAAAGTATATACATATTCACAAATCAAGGGACACTGCCCAGTCCTCAATGTTTGTGGGCCACATGGCCACATCACAAAGTCCAAGGACCCACCTCACTCCTGCAACAACATGGAGAGAACACTGCAGGGGTATCAGGTTGAAAATAACCAGGCACCTCAGGGGGACAGGGAATGGGGGGGCACCTCAGCCGGAAGAAGGTACAGCGCCACTGGTCCTGGAGGGGGCAACATGCCCATCACTCTGTCCTGGGGAGTGCAAGGTCACACTCTCTCAAGTGGGTGACTTGCCCACATCCTCTGGAGGGGGCAACATGGCCTGTGCTTGGTCCTGGGGAGTGCAAGGCCACAGTCTCTCAAGTGGGTGACTTGCCCACATGCTCTGGAGGGGATAACATGCCCTGTGCTTGGTCCTGGGGAGTGCAAGGCCACACTCTCATAAGTGGGTGACTTGCCCACTGGCTCTGGAGGGGCCAACATGCCCATTACTCTGTCCTGGGGAGTGCAAGGCCACAGTCTCTCAAGTGGATGGCTTCTCCACTGGTTTTGGAGGGGGCATTGTGTTCAGTGAGCTTCATCCTGGGGAGGATTGGGTGAGTGGATGGCTTCTCCACTGGTTCTGGAGGGGGCATTGTGCCCAGTGAGCTTCATCCTGGGGAGGATGGGGTGAGTGGATGGCTTCACCACTAGTTCTGAAGGGAGCATTGTGCCCAGTGAGCTTCATCCTCTGGAGGATGGGGTGAGTGGATGGCTTCTCCACTGGTTCTGGAGGGGGCATCGTGCCCTGTGATGCAGATCTGGGGAGTGCAAGGTCACAGTCCCTCCGCTGGGTGTCATACCGACAGGATTTGCAGGGGCCAGGCCCCACAACAGCCCATGGATGCAGGACTATACAGTGTCCGCCGGTGGTGACTGCTGCTCAGTGGTGGCAGTGGTGCTGCTGCTGTTGGAGCTGGCAGTGGTGGGGGGAGGCTCCAGCCCATCCCCTGCAGCCTCAGATGGCTGTCCAATGGGGCTGCTGCTGCTGTTGGTGGTGCTGGCAGTGGTGGGGGGAGGCTCCAGCCCATACCCACAGCCTCGGACAGCTGCCCACTGGGGCTTCTGCTGCTGGTGGAGGTGCTGGTGGTGGTGCTGGCATTGGTGGGGGGAGGCTCCAGCCCATCCCCTGCAGCCTCGGATGGCCGCACCACCTTGGTTGGTGGCGGGGGCTCCGACTGAGTCCCAGCACCAGGCCCCCTGTCCCTTCTGCCTGCTGGTGCAGGCTCCTTACCCTTACTTCCTGAAGCTGGGGCTGCCTCCTTGCCCTTCCTTCCTGTAGCTGGGGCTGACTCCTTACCCTTCCTTGACACACTTTGGGCAGGCACCCTGTCCATCTGGCTGGCTGGTGGCCAGGATCCATTCCCACCTTGAGTAGCTGGGGAAACTACTGTGCCCGTGAACTGGGTGGCTGAGGTGCTTGACTGGGTTTTGACCACCCTGGCCTGACGTGAGGGACGGGGGAGAGGGCTGGGGAAGAGGTCAATGTTGGTGAGGAAAAGCTTCTTAGGGACATTGGGGAAGGAAGAGGGAGATTATTTGGGAGTGGAGGAAGAGGGCGTGGTGGTAGGAGGTGTCAGTCTGCTGTGTTTGGGTACAGGTGCATGGGCTGGATGTTGTTGTGAGGTGTATGGCTGTTGGGTGTCTGAGTGCTTGTGTTTGTGTATTTTGGGAGGAGGGGGACAGACACAGTGGGAGAGGACACAGGGGACGTGTGCATGGATGTGCGGGTGGTGACTGCTAGTGAGGGGTGTATACTGATAGGTGTGCTGGTGATGATGGTAATGGATGAGGATGTGGTGCATTCAGGTGTGAGTGTAGACACAACTGGGAGGGAGATGGAGGATGAGGAGGAGGGGGACACAGTGGAGGGAGTGGATGTTGGTATGTCTGATTCTGGATGTTGTTTGGGTGAGTGCCTGTGGGATGAAATGTGGTGCTTGTGTTTACCATGTCCACTTTTGTGAGTTGTCCTGGGTGCCTGCTCGTCTGCCTTTGTGCTTGGGATAGGTTGGGGTTCAGGGGAATGGGATTGGGTGGAGGACGTTGGAGGGGGGAGGGAAGAAACAGGGACAATGGGTGCCATCAGAGAGGAGGCCAGAGCCTGAATTGATCTCTGTTGGGCCGCCAAGCCAGTGTGAATGCCCTCCAGAAATGCACTGGACTCTTGCATTTGGGCTGCCAGCCCCTGGATGGCATTCACAATGGTTGACTGCCCAACAGAGATGGATCGCAGGAGGTCAATAGCCTCCTCACTCAGGGCAGTAGGGCTAACTGGGGCAGGGCCTGAGGTGCCTGAGACGAAGGGTGAGTGGGCACAGGAAACTCACTGAGGGGCTGCTGGGAGGGCGGTGCTGGTATGGGGGGTGGCGGCTGTACCTGTAGCTGGGGTGGGCACAGAGGTGTCCACCACCACCAGGGAGCTTCCATCGGAGGAGGAATCCGTGTCCAAACTGTCCCCTCCGGTCTCTGCCGTTGTGCTCCCCTTGCCCTCTGCCCCACTGATGCCCTCACCGTTGGTGGATTTGGCCTCCTGGGTCCTGTGGGATGCAGCTCCCTCCATCATGGGTGCCTCTGCTCCTCCACCAGATGATCCTAATGCACATAAGGACAGGGTGACAAAACAAAAATAGGGGGGGAGAGACAAAGGTTACATTTGCTCAATGGTGGCACCAATACCACCGTTGGCATACACAACACACTCACACTCAGGGAACAGCCCTGCGCATTAGGCAATGCACTACCAGTCACAATGCTAGTCACCAGCCCATGGATAGGGACATCTAACGCAAATTGCAGCATACCTGAGACCCTCAGACCCCTGCCCAGTAGTGGATGCGTACTAGCTTGGTTGGAGGACTTTCACATCAGAATCCTGGATGACATGGGACATACTCTGCAATGCCAGGCCTGGCCTAGGGGCACCCACAGGACACACACCCCCACACGGATACCACCCCACCAGGCACAAGTTGTAAATTAGGGCACTGTACTCACCCACTTGTGGCTGCTGTGATGCCCCCAAGTGCCCATCTAGCTCTGGATAGGCCACCGCCAGTATGCAGGCCATCACAGGGGTCAGGGTTCAACGGGCACCTTTTCCTCTTTGGGAAGCCATCCCCAGCTGGGCCTCCGCCGTCTCCTGTGCCCAGCGTCTCAGGTCCTCCCACGGTTTCCGACAATGGGTGCACCGCCTGCCATAGACCACCAGGGTCCGCACGTCCTTGGCGATGGCACGCCATATACTCTTCTTTTGATGGGCGCTGACCTGCAGAGAAATAGACACAGGGAAAGGTATTAGTCCGACCGTCCTACCTGTTACACTCATGGCCCACCATGCCTCTCCCATCCCCATTAGCACAGACATGGCCCACCATACATGTTCAATGCTGACCAGGGCCCATCCACCAACTCCCCACTACATGAGGCCTTCACACATAGCACTCCATGCACTCACGCCCCATTCATCATACTCACAGTGTACTCATCTGTTGGTCTGGAGGCCGATACAGCAGTCGGAACTGGGGTAGGACCCCATCCACCAGTCGCTCCAACTCCGCTGAGGTGAAGGCAGGGGCCCTTTCCCCAGTAACACAAGCCATGGTCAGTTCCAGACACAGGTCACAACAGCACTTGCAGTGTAGGTCCTCTCCTGTTGAAGGTCAGGTAGCAAGTGAGTGCACAGATAGAAAATGGCGGTCACGTCCGCGGCAGTGTGTACCGTCCCCGCAGGCGTACATCACCATTGGCCACTGGACCCCATAGGGCCCAGTGATAACCAATGAGGAATTGCACAGCAGTTCTCGACTTTCTCCCGCAACGCCGCACAACGTCAGCGGAATTACCTCATTTCCACCTGTCCTTCCATACAGGACAGGCGGACGCTATTTCAGGGGGGGTGCAGGCCATGGATCCTAACTGCGTCACAGTACACAAATGCACTATTTGGACATCTACAACAAAACTGTATTGAACTGTTGTGATGGCCCAACTCCAGAGGCACAGGGTTTGGCTAATAGGTGAGACCTGGTTCCCACCCAGTGGATGTTGGTGTATGGGTATGATATGGGCCCTAAGGGTGAGTGTGTGGCTAACGGTTGTCCCTCAATATTTGCAGGTAACTCTGTTTACCCCAATCTCTCATGGCTACTGACCCCTGTGAGGAATGCTAGGACAAGGGCAGAGGAACATTACAATGAGGCACATGGGCGAACAAGAAGGATTATAGAGAAGACCTTCGGTCTCCTGAAGGCAAGGTTTCGTTGCCTCCATCTAACAGGTGGATCCCTGTGCTACTCACCCACGATGGTCTGCCAGATCATTGTGGCATGCTGTATGTTTCACAACCTTGCCTTACGTGGCCAGGTGCCTTTTCTGCAGGAGGAGGAGGCTGGAGATGGCTGTGTGGCAGCAGTGGATCCTGTGCACAGTGAACATGAGGAGGAAGAGGATGAGGATGAGGAGAACAGAAGTGCAATTATTCATCAATACTTCCAATGAGACACAGGTAAGACAGTGTTAGTGCATATTTCATTGTCAGTTTGATGTGTGAAATTGTCACTGGCAGGCTGTGTATTCCTACTTCTATGCCCACTCACTGTACCCTTTGGCCTCTCTTTTTGCAGATGTTGGTGCCCCCACTATTGCTCCTGGTGTGGTCAGTGCAGCCAACTACAGGTCTTTCCAATGTAAACATTACTGTACAGTTGAATAGCAATGTTTGAACCTGGTTAAACTAATACATTTTGAAAACATTTGACATACACCATAATTGGTATATATCAAAGTGTGTTTATTGCAGTGCTCTGAAGGAGAGGGGGTAGTGGAATGGGCTGGGGTAATGAAGGTGGAAAGTCCAGGTTAGATTCCAGTCTATTTGTATCACAGGTGCATTGTCCAAGAAGGGCAGCAATGGCAGTTCCAGGTGGACAGGGTGACAGAGTGGGACACAAGGGTGACAAGGGCAATAGTCTCTGGCTTCTGCCTAGATCACAGGTAACGTTTGCGGGTGGTTCTCCTTCTGCAGGGGAAGGGGTGCTGTTGGCCTGTTGGTCCTGTGATTGTCCTGTGTTCGTGGGGTGCCCTGGGGTCCCTGTAGTGGTGGACACACTGCTGATTGACGTGTCCTGGGAACAGAGGAATGGGCCCACTGGGTGGGTGCTGTGGTGGTGTTTCCTGAGGGGGGGGCTCTCTGGTGGTGTGAGAGTGTGCCTGGGTAACCGCCTGTCCAGAGGTCCCAGATGGGCCAGGTTGGTGTAGGAGGCTGGACTGGCTTGTAGTGAGTACCAAGGGGTACTTGCACCTTGCACCAGGCCCAGTTATCCCTTATTAGTGTATAGGGTGTCTAGCAGCTTAGGCTGATAGATAATGGTAGCTTAGCAGAGCAGCTTAGGCTGAACTAGGAGACGTGTGAAGCTACTACAGTACCACTTAGTGTCATATGCACAATATCATAAGAAAACACAATACACAGTTATACTAAAAATAAAGGTACTTTATTTTTATGACAATATGCCAAAGTATCTTAGAGTGTACCCTCAGTGAGAGGATAGGAAATATACACAAGATATATATACACAATAGCAAAAATATGCAGTATAGTCTTAGAAAACAGTGCAAACAATGTATAGTTACAATAGGATGCAATGGGGAAACATAGGGATAGGGGCAACACATACCATATACTCCAAAAGTGGAATGCGAACCACGAATGGACCCCAAACCTATGTGACCTTGTAGAGGGTCGCTGGGACTATTAGAAAATAGTGACAGTTAGAAAAATAACCCTCCCCAAGACCCTGAAAAGTGAGTGCAAAGTGCACTAAAGTTCCCCTAAGGACAAAGTAGTCGTGTTAGAGGAATAATGCAGGAAAGACACAAACCAGCAATGCAACAACTGTGGATTTCCAATCTAGGGTACCTGTGGAACAAGGGGACCAAGTCCAAAAGTCACAAGCAAGTCGGAGATGGGCAGATGCCCAGGAAATGCCAGCTGCGGGTGCAAAGAAGCTTCTACTGGACAGAAGAAGCTGAGGTTTCTGCAGGAACAAAAAGGGCTAGAGACTTCCCCTTTGGTGGACTGATTCCTCTCGCCTTGGAAAGTTGTGCAGAAGTGTTTTCTCGCCGGAAGGATGCCAACAAGCCTTGCTAGTTGCAAATCATGCGTTTGACGTTTTTGGACGCTGCTGGGGCCCAGGAGGAACCAGGAGGTCGCAAATTGGACCTGAAGAGAGAAGGGACGTCGAGCAAGACAAAGAGCCCTCACTGAAGCAGGTAGCACCCAGAGAAGTGCCAGAAACAGGCACTACAAGGATGTGTGAAACAGTGCTTGCTGAAGTTGCACAAAGGAGTCCCACGTCGCCGGAGACCAACTTAGAAAGTCGTGCAATGCAGGTTAGAGTGCCGTGGACCCAGGCTTGGCTGTGCACAAAGGATTTCCGCCGGAAGTGCACAGGGGCTGGAGTAGCTGCAAAGTCGCGGTTCCCAGCAATGCAGCCCAGAGAGGTGAGGCAAGGACTTACCTCCACCAAACTTGGACTGAAGAGTCACTGGACTGTGGGGGTCACTTGGACAGAGTCGCTGGATTCGAGGGACCTCGCTCGTCGTGCTGAGAGGAGACCCAAGGGACCGGTAATGCAGCTTTTTGGTGCCTGCGGTTGCAGGGGGAAGATTCCGTCGACCCACGGGAGATTTCTTCGGAGCTTCTGGTGCAGAGAGGAGGCAGGCTACCCCCACAGCATGCACAAGCAGGAAAACAGTCGAGAAGGCGGCAGGATCAGCGTTACAGAGTTGCAGTAGTCGTCTTTGCTACTATGTTGCAGGTTTGCAGGCTTCCAGCGCGGTCAGCGGTCGATTCCTTATCAGAAGGTGAAGAGAGAGATGCAGAGGAACTCAGATGAGCTCTTGCATTCGTTATCTGCAGTTTCCCCAGAGACAGAGACCCTAAATAGCCAGAAAAGAGGGTTTGGCTACCTAGGAGAGAGGATAGGCTACTAACACCTGAAGGAGCCTATCAGCAGGAGTCTCTGACGTCACCTGGTGGCACTGGCCACTCAGAGCAGTCCAGTGTGCCAGTAGCACCTCTGTTTCCAAGATGGCAGAGGTCTGGAGCACACTGGAGGAGCTCTGGACACCTCCCAGGGGAGGTGCAGGTCAGGGGAGTGGTCACTCCCCTTTCCTTTGTCCAGTTTCGCGCCAGAGCAGGGGCTAAGGGGTCCCTGAACCGGTGTAGACTGGCTTATGCAGAATTGGGCACCTCTGTGCCCAACAAAGCATTTCCAGAGGCTGGGGGAGGCTACTCCTCCCCTGCCTTCACACCATTTTCCAAAGGGAGAGGGTGTCACACCCTCTCTCAGAGGAAGTTCTTTGTTCTGCCATCCTGGGCCAGGCCTGGCTGGACCCCAGGAGGGCAGATGCCTGTCTGAGGGGTTGGCAGCAGCAGCAGCTGCAGTGAAACCCCAGGAAGGGCAGTTTGGCAGCACCAGGGTCTGTGCTACAGACCACTGGGATCATGGGATTGTGCCAACTATGCCAGGATGGCATAGAGGGGGCAATTCCATGATCATAGACATGTTACATGGCCATTTTCGGAGTTACCATTGTGAAGCTACATATAGGTAGTGACCTATATGTAGTGCACGCGTGTAATGGTGTCCCCGCACTCACAAAGTTCAGTGAATTGGCTCTGAACAATGTGGGGGCACCTTGGCTAGTGCCAGGGTGCCCACACACTAAGTAACTTTGCACCTAACCTTTACCAGGTAAAGGTTAGACATATAGGTGACTTATAAGTTACTTAAGTGCAGTGTAAAATGGCTGTGAAATAACGTGGACGTTATTTCACTCAGGCTGCAGTGGCAGGCCTGTGTAAGAATTGTCAGAGCTCCCTATGGGTGGCAAAAGAAATGCTGCAGCCCATAGGGATCTCCTGGAACCCCAATACCCTGGGTACCTCAGTACCATATACTAGGGAATTATAAGGGTGTTCCAGTAAGCCAATGTAAATTGGTAAAAATGGTCACTAGCCTGTTAGTGACAATTTGGAAAGAAATGAGAGAGCATAACCACTGAGGTTCTGATTAGCAGAGCCTCAGTGAGACAGTTAGTCACTACACAGGTAACACATTCAGGCACACTTATGAGCACTGGGGCCCTGGGTTACCAGGGTCCCAGTGACACATACAACTAAAACAACATATATACAGTGAAAAATGGGGGTAACATGCCAGGCAAGATGGTACTTTCCTACAGTTGGTCATCCAGGTCCAGGCAACCAAAGCTGCTGTCATCACTGTGGGCCTCTTCTGTGGGGGGACTGGATGTTGCTGGCACTTCTTTGCCGGTGTCATTGGCTGGGTTACCTGTGGTGATGTAAATGCAGTGTTATTGTTTGTGTGTGTGACATATTGTGCATGGGTCTGTTGACCCCCTTTGGTTGGATTTGCCCTGGTAGCTTTTCCTTGTGTGTGTTGTTATGTGGTGGGCTAGGTGATTCTCTCTAATGTGCATGCTGTGGTAGTAGGTGTCCATGCAGGTCTTTGAGGGGTGTTCATGCATTGGTGTTGCATGAAGGGCTTGGCATTGGGATGCGTGGGTTGTGATGGTGGGGTATGTGAGGGGTGGTGGAGTGATGGGAGTGAGGGTGAGGGTGGGGTATGTGGGCATGTAGGTAGGGGGTGGTAGTAATAGGGAATTGACTTACCAGAGTCCAGTCCTCTTGCTACTCCTGCCAGGCCCTCAGGATGTATGATTGCCAAGACTTGCTCCTCCCATGTTGTTAGTTGTGGGGGAGGAGGTGGGAGTCCACCATCAGTCCTCTGTACAGGTAGTTGGTGTCTTGCTGCAATAGAACATACCTTCCCCCGTAGGTTGTTCCACCTCTTCCTGATGTCATCCCTTGTTCGGGGGTGCTGTCCCACGGCGTTGACCCTGTCCACAATCCTCCACCATAGCTCCATCTTTCTAGCAATGGATATCTGCTGCACCTGTGATCCAAACAGCTGTGGCTCTACCTGGATGATTTCCTCCACCATGACCCTTAGCTCCTCCTCAGAAAACCTGGAGTGTCGTTGTGGTGCCATGTGTGTGGTGTGAGTGGTGTGGGTGAGGGTGTGTAGAGTGATGTGTTGGGGTGTGTGTTATGAGGTGTGTGAGTGGTGTATAGGTGATGGTGGTATGTGGCTGTGGTTGTGTGGGTGCTCTTGATGTTGCTCTCTCTGTGTTCAATGATTAGTAGTATTAAGGGGTTGTGGGTAATGTTGGTGGGTATTTTATAGTGGTGTGGGTTTGTGGGTGTGTGTATAGGTGTCAGGTGTGTGTTGTTTGAATTGACCAATTTAGTATTGTTTTGTTAGGTTGTGTGTATTTTGAGCGTGGCGGTATGTAGCGCCAATGGTTTACCGCCATTGAATGTCTGCCGTGGTGATTCGTGGGTGATAATGTTGTGGGTGTAGTTCTGTTGGCGTAACGGTGTGGGTTTGGATACCGCCAGTTTTTCACTGGCCTTTTGGCTGGGGACTTGTGTGTGTGGCTGTATAGTGATGGATTGGTATCTGGGTGTCATAATATGGTTGGCGGATATCCGTGGCGGCAGCAGTATGTTGGCGGCAGTTGGCATGGCAGTAAGTGGGATTTACCGCCAATGTCATAATGAGGGCCTATATGCATGCACAGTATGTAATACAAAAATGGAATTAGTGTTGGAGCAGATGACATTTAGATGGCTGAAGGCAGTTGATTCCAAAAACTTTCTGATTATTTCAGTGGTAAAATGATGCACAAACATAAAAAGAAATTAATCAAATAATCTAATTTTATACAAACATTACCCTTTAAGTTAAAGTAAGAGTCTTGTCGGAATCTGATTTAGGCACAAAATCACTGACTATGACTCACAGCGAGGGGATATTGATCTGAGGCTTTCTATTGATTTTGCATCATGCTTGGATTGAATCATGAGACTCTTGTTATCTGTTTGCAGTGTTTTCTCTATTGTGTGGTTCAAAACCTGAGCCAAGGCCTTTCAGGCTGCAGTGCTGATCAAAATAGTTTCCCCATCCATCCGTATTGTTTGAAAGGAATGATCAAACAGCCAATCCCAGGTACACTTTGGACCATGCAGTGCTGCAAGATATTTTGTGTAAAGACACTCTGACTCATGAGTTTTCCATAGTTAAAGGGACCACTAGAACCGTAGCACTAGGGTTTGTCGCAAATCCAGTGCACCGCATCCTTATTTTCTACAAAGAAGTTACAGAAATAAGTTACAGAACATTGTTCAACTCTGTGTTTGAATGGCTGTCATATGTTTTGTCTTTTCTACTTTAATTTATGATGTCACTGCGCTTAAAGAAAACAGTTTTAAAAGTTTTTAAAAATGTAGATCAGTGGATGGAAAAACAATATAAAAAACTAGGAGGTGAAAAACAAAACAGAACAAAATACTACAGGAAAACACCTCAAATCCTGCAGTGTTTTGCGCTAACTGAAGAGGTAACACATGCGAGATTGAAGCACAAAGAGGGACATTTCAAAAAGTGAAGAAAAAGCAAACAATTTGGGGGAGGTTATTGGAAAGAGAGCCTTGGTAAGAATCTTCATAAGCTTAATACCCAGAGATCAAACAATTGCAGCCGAACTACTGCCCGTACTGAGCGCATGTGTAATGCACTGAAGGACTGCCTGAGTTGGCAAGCTTATTGACAAGCAAAAAAGTCCTGATAACACCATAATAGCGAATAGGAGCATTACAGCAAAACGTACACAAGCATATCCTGTAAATGGTTAAGTTACTGCGTGATCAAAGAAGTAGTAACAAAAATCACAATTAATTAGTGTTAGTTCTGGATCAGTAACATACTGTAAGGGCGGGGTCAGAGCGAAAGAAGCAGTGGTTCATCGAGAAAATGGCGACAACCCATTTCATTATGGCTACTACATTCAGGGCGAAGAAATTGCAATATCGACCAACATGTTTCCAAGAGACGGAGACCATCAAATCTCGTAATGACTTATGTCCCAGAAGAAAGCTTGCCCACAGCCTAGTGTGCTTGCATATATGTAGTCTTGATTGCCCTAGGAGTGTTGAGCCAGAAGGAATTGCCAAAAGTGCTATATTTGCTGTAATTGCAGGAAACAAGACTCGCAAGCCACAGTGAACAGCAGATTACTATGATATAAACAGACAAGAATGACAAACGACTGTGCACATACAATACACAGAAACAACAATAAATGAATCTAAAATTGGTTAAGGAATAGGCAACATTAGTAGCGATAGTACCTGCAAAGCAATTCTTCTAAAAAGCTATCTTTGGAAATTGTTATTCCTAAACATCTATGCATGCTTAGAAACCAGAAAATAAAAATAGCAAATTACCCAATAAGGAAAGTACAAAATACAGGAGCCTCTAAAGAAAGATATTCAGCTGGCGTCGATCTCTATAATCTCACAGCCATACAAGGGTGAAATAAAAAAAAATGACCAGGACTTGCTGTAGAGCATCTCACCAGCTTCAGGAGATATCTTCAAAGGCAAGGTTCTTCATCAGGAGAGTTGTCATGATCACTTGCATCCAGGCAAACATTTCTAGCAATTCACAGGAAACCCAGTTGTTTGCAGCACGTTGTTTATGTCATGTTCCTCCACATCCTGATATCAGTCCTGGGTCCTGGCAATAGCCCAGCAGCTTGTGAGTAAGAGGAGGCACCCTAATATATGAAAGGACAAGAAATTGATGCACTGTTTTAGAATACTAGTTTGCTTTACAATTCCTGTACAAAACGGTGATTAGCAGGCCTATTTACCAAAGTATTTGAAAATCTGTAATATTTTCTGTAAGTAGTATTCCTTGAATATGGCTACACATACTCACAAATGATATTCACAAAGGTATGGCAGGTAGCTTAGTCAGTGAGATTCAGGGGGTGTGAATCTAAAAGTTCACAGCTAAACAAACACTGGCAAAGCCGATCGGTTCTGGCCTGTGCAAGAGCTATATGCTTTGCCAATGTGTTTAGCCATGTTATTCACCAGCATGGCTGCTGTTCAGCATGTTTAAATGTTACTGGCATTGTGGAGAGTGACATGAAGTGTCGTAGAGTGGAATGGCAAAGAGTAGAGAGTTGCAGAGTGGAGTTGCAGAGGATGTCGTGTATTGGAGTGACATAGTGTGGAGTCACACAGAGTGGCATAGAGTAGAGTGGACTGGTGTACATTACATTGGCATAAAGTGTCACAGAGTATAGTGGTGCAGAATGCAGTGGCATTGATATTAGTGGCATTGAATTCAGCAGCGTACAATGCAGCATCATAGAATGCAGTGGCTTAGATTAGAGGGATGTATAGTAGAGTGGAGTGACGCAGAGTGGAGTGGCGCAGGGTAGAGTGGTTCAGAGTAGAGTGCATTGACATAGAGTGACATAGAGTGGTGCAGATTGGAGTGGCATGGGGCTGAGTGATGCAGAGGGCAGTGGTGCAGAGTAGAATTGAGTGGAATTGAGTGCAGTTGCATATAGTGCAGAGTAGAGTTGAGTGGCATATAGTGCAGTGGTTAAAGTGGTGCAGAGTAGAGTAGCATAGAGTAGTGCAGAGTAAAGTATAGTGCCATAGAGTGCAGTGGAGTAGAGTGAAGTAGTGCAGAGTAGAGTGGCATAGAGTTCAATGGCATAGAGTGGAGTGTTGCAGACTAGAGTGTTACAGTGCAGTGGTGTAGAGTGGAGTAGAGTGGCGAAGGGAGAGCAGTGGCATAGAGGACAGTAATACAAAGTAGAATGCAGTGGAGTAGGGTGCAGTGGCATAGAGTTCAGTGACATAGAGTGTAGTTGGGTTGAATGCATTGGCGTAAAGTGCAGTGGTTAAGAGTGGCATAGAGTGCTGTGACATAGAGTGGAGTGGTGAAGACTGGAGTAGAGTGGCACAGAGTGCAGTAGGATAGAGTCGATGGTTTCAGAGTAGAATGAAGTGCCATAGAGTGGAGTGGTGCAGGGTAGAGTGCAGGTCCGTAGAGTGGCATAGAGTGTAATGGCATATAATAAATTGGTATAGAATTAGAATGCAGTGGCATAGAGTGCAGTGGTGCACAGTAGATTAGAGTGGCGTACAGTGGATTGGCATAGAGTGCAGAGGCATAGATTTGAGTTTTATAGAGTAAACTGCAGGGAGTGGAGTAGTGGAAAGTGGAGGTGTGCAGAGTAGAGTGCAGTGGCGTGGATAGGGGCAGAGTGGAGTGGCATAGAGTGGAGCATTCATGGTGTGGTAGCACCCAGCCATTAAAGAGAACACATTTTCAATTGAAATGACCATTACATTTGCACAGAAATACAGTTTTACTAATAAAACTATACACTGCACAAATGTAAATGTGTGGACATTGCATCACCAAATTTATTGATTCATTTTGATAATATTAAAGTATTTGTTTCAAACACACTTCAGAAAAAGCACAAAATATGCTTCATATGTGTGTTCATAATTCTGATATACTCTGAAATACTTACACAGTTCATTTAAATGTTGTTGTGTGCTAGAATAAAATATCTTTCCCACCCCCAGCTTCCTGCAAGATTGTCACATAAATCCATTCACTTTGAAGTCATAGAAAAAAAAGTAAACAATCTCCCTTGGAAGACAGCGCCTGACATTTGACCTGGTCTTTGCATGCACAGCAACAAGATTTAAAGGCCTGTTAAGAGAAAGCATTCATAGAAGAATACACAAAACATGGTTAAGGCAACAGGAGGGGAAAACTGAATCTGGAGAGCCTAAAGCAAATAAAGCCGCAAATGGAAAGCCAGACAGTGTGAGTTACAAATCACAAAGCTAGTGGTAACCAACAAGCAGAATGCATTCCTAGTTCAACTTTCTGAAAGTCCCCAGGATGTCTTTAGCAGTGGGATGCAGGTGGGAGGGCTGAGATGACAACTAAAAAGGACAATTACTTTGTGTATCCCTGCAGTTCATATTCTATACCACCCATCTTTAAATGGAATATGGTTACATTCAAGCCCACCACCATCGTACTTTATATTGCACAAACAATAATAATAGAAAAAATCTTTGTATAAATCAATTGAAATCACAAATAGTACCATTATGTCTCTTAATTGATAATTTTCTAGATAAGCATCGGACATTCTGTAGTGGAGTCAGCATAACTGGAAATCTCAGACACCATGTGATTAATAATAATCGATAAGCCTGTACATTAGATACTAGTAGTGGATAATTGGACTAATTGTAATATCAACAACTAGTATCTAATGTATTGTTGTTTATGTGAATATCACTGTTGATTCAAACCTTTACCACACTTGACCTGTGAGAAAGGCTGCAAGTCCGAAACGCATTGGGTGGAAGTTATTCAAATGAATGGTTCTGCTCCTGAAGTGATTCTGAAGTGATTCTGCAGCTGTTCTTGTATTCAGGGAACTTTGTGTTTTATATATATATATATATATATATATATATATATATATATATACACACACACACACACACACACACACACACACACACATACACACACACACATATTTACACACTGGCTGCCCTTTGGATTTAAGAATGCTGGTATGGAGGCCTTCAGTGCTGCTTACTTGGATGACATAGCTGTCTTCAGTAGCAGCTGGAAGGATTCCCTGTTTCACATGCAGGATGTGCTTCAGACTCTGCCTATCAAGGCTAGCAAGTGCCAGGAAGGGCAGGGGTCTGTGGTGTACTTGGGACACATGGTGGGCAGAGGGTAAGGTGCAGCCCCTCTAGGCCAAGACTATCATGGCCTGGGAAACCACAATACTCAAACTGAGGTGATAGCCTTCCTGAGCCTCACAGGATATTACAGAAGGTTTGTCAAGGGATTTTGCACAAATGTTACCTCCTTGGCTGAGCGAACTTCAAAGAAGCAGCCCAGAAATGTGTTTTGGACTGAGGAATGCCAGAAAGCATTTGACTTCCTAAACCAGGCCATGTGCACAGCCCCCATACCCAAGGCCTCTGACTTTTCCTGGGAATTCATTGTTCAAATTCATGCCTCAGAGAATTGCATAGGGGCACTTCTTTCACACCTTAGTGATGAGGGCCTAGAGCAACCTACAGCTTTCATCTCCAGGAGGTTACTTCCCAGGAAACAGAGGTGGAGAGCTATCAAAAGGGAAGTCTTTGCTGTGGTCTGGACACTTAAGAAGTTGAGACTATACTTGTTTGGGACTCACTTCCGGATTCAGACTGACCACAGGCCCCTCTGATGGCTAATGAAAATGAGGGATGAGAATCCAAAATTGTTGAAATGGTCTATCTTCCTACACTGGATTAACTTTGCAAGTGAACACAGACCTGGGTCAGACCACACCAATGCTGATGGTCTCTCCAGGTTCACCTGCCTTAGTGATGAGAACCCCCAGGAGGTTGGGTAGTTCTCCCCACTTTCAGCTCAGGGGAACACGTGTCTGACCGGACGGCCTTAAGGTGGTCTTCCCCCAAACTTTTTTGCCTGCTTGCCTCCAATTTTGCTGAATTTGTTTTTGTTGGACTTTAGACTCTGTGCACTTTACTACTACTAACCAGTGCTAAAGTGCTTGTGCTCTCTCTCTAAAACTTGGTTTGATTGTTGTATACTCAATTGGCATATTTTACTTACTTATAAGTCCCTAGTAAAGTGCTCTACATGTGTCTAGGGATAGTGGGCCTGCAGCACTGCTTGTACTACTCCCTCAAGTAGAACTTTAAAACGTGTCCTAGGCCTACCATTCCTACTGAATATAGTGTTACACTGCCATGTCGACTTGGCATTAAAGACCCCTTGTCAAGCTCTAAGCTCCCCTATTATCAGATGTAAGTCACTCACAAGGTAGGCCCTAGGTAGCCCATAGGGTAGCGTGCTGTGTAATTAAAGGAAGCACATGTAGTTTTAAGTTTTACATGTCCTGGTAGTGAAAAACTCCCAAATTCATTTGTCAGAACTATGAGGTCTACCCCTCTCATAGGATAACATTGGGCATTCCCTATTACATTTAATATGCTATTATGCCGGATTGAGAGGAGGTAGATCTGTCATGTTTAGAAACCTATGGAATTGTAATGATGAATCCACTTTAACGGTAAAGTCGGATTTATTGTCACAATTTTGAAAATGCCACTTTAGAAAGTTATCATTTTCCTGCTCTTAGTCCAGTGTGCCTGAAGCCTGTCTCCAATACATATCTGGGGTAGGTGACAGCTAGGCTTTGTGCATTCACTCTAGAAAGCAAAGCACAAAGGGAGCTTAGGTGCAACTTGATGGACCATCCACATCCTGATGGGCCATCCTGGGCAGGATGGGAAGACGGAGCTGGCCACAGCCTCACACTTATCCCTGCCCCCTCACATAGGACTGCTACACCCCCTGTAGTGAGTCTGGAGCCAGGGCAGGAAGGGAGGACCCCTGTGCACTTCAAAGCCCTTCTTTGAACTCTCCCCAACTTTAAAGGCACCACTGGGTATAAGTCCTGGACCTATGACCCTACCAGTTCAGCACACCTATGAACCTGTGGATACTCTACAGGAAGAAGGACTGGTGTGATGCTGAAGGACTGCTCTCTGCTGGACTGCTGCTCTGGAAAAACTGCTCACCTGCTACCTTCTGCCCTCCTTTCCTGGGTTAGTAGGATTGGATCCACATTATTTGAGCACCCAGAGTGACTCCAAGGGCCAGCTGAATGATCTCCTGTTTTCTGAAGTCTCGGGGACATAAAATACTTCCATCTCACCTGTATAGCACCTGGACTCTGCCATTTGTCAGTCTTGCCCTGCCAACTGTTGCCAATCTAGTCCTGGGCCCTTGGAAGTGGATATAATGTGCTAATCCAGCAAGAAACCATGAATCAACGCCATTGCTCTGCTCGGAACCCGTGCATCTCTGTCGATAAAGACGCATCAACGTTGCTGCAAGGATCAAGTATATTGCATCGCTGATGGCTCAGCGCATCACCTCCATCTCTGGTGCATCTCTGACTTTGCACAGCTGGGCTCCAAAACACCACCTCCATCCTAAGGATCGAGGCCAACGCATCGCTGATGTTGATGCCAAGAAGGTACTGTGCAGCAGGCTAAGGCTGATTCCTGTATCCAGCCCGCTTTCCATCGCAGTAGTCCTGAACCTTTATATTTGACCCTTTGTAGCTCGAGCTAATAGCCCTGGTTGGCCCTTCATGCATTTAAGCACTACATATCCATTTATTCTTTAAAAATTGATAGCCCCGATTCTACTTATTGGATTGTTGTTATTTTGGTATTGTTTCGTTTGTTAAATTGAGCTCAATCTTTCTAGCTGGGAGTGGTATCTTTTTTGTGGTGGTTTCACAGTGTTACTATTTGAAGTGTTGCAAAAATACTTTCCCCATTGCTTCTTAAGTTAAACCTGACTGCTTTGTGCCAAGCTACCAAAGGGTGAGCACAGGTTAATTTAGGGTGTGTTAATGACTTAATCGGAGTAGGATTGTGGTTCCTGCCTGCCATACCTCTGCCAACCAGAAACCTAATTTCTAACAAGTTGTTTTAAAGTTCAAGCATAGCTACCACTTTTACAACCAATGTGTTGTCTATCTTGGAATGGTAGAGCAATGACACACAATGGATAACAGCTTTCTATAATGGTCCACTTGTTTAGAGGAAGTGCCACTTGAGATGCAGTGCATTGTGCAGAGGAAATGATCAGCAAGCAACCATGTTAGCCCTGTCTGAGAGCATAGTATCCCTTTAAGATACATTAAACTTAAAATGAAGAAACAAATAAATGAAAGGGAAAATATAAAAGCAGAAAATGCAAAGTTGAACACTGAGGCACAGTCATTTTCAGGTGGGTGTATACTCATAATCAGAAAATGCAAAATTTTCACAATAACTGCATTAGGCCTAGTTGAAGTCTCTTGTAAGATTTATGACGGAAACTTTTTGGCTCCAAATGGACTCAAAGCAGTGTGACGTAATCGCTAGAATAGAAGAGAATGAAAGCTTGGTTGAGAATGTTGGAGTTCACGTGCGTGTCACATGTGCCTTTGTTGAAGTTCTAAGTCAACAGTTGGTGTATATGGGGTCAAAGCACGACCCCAGCTGGAATTAAGCTTTTGAAGATAAAGAAAGCTTTCATGAAAAGTGTACGCATCATTGGTTAAGAACCTACGACCCATGCCATACAAAAAGGTACTGCACTGCCACGTAAGCTAGCATTATACATTGTACGGAACATTAACGCTGAAGGCGTACACAAGCAGGTTTACAAAGTGTAGTCAAAGATAATCATAACTTGCCAAACATTTCTGTGAACAGAAGCTCTGCAAGGCGTGATCAACCAGGTGTCAGAACATGAAAACTGAAGTGTAGCAAGGAGGAAATAAATTACTTATTTGAGAATTTCACTGGGTGAAAGAAGTTATAAAGAAAATGCTGAGAAAGACGAAGAAGGCACATACCATCAGATTAAAGAAGAGTTGAGTCTCAAGTTTAATCCAGTGCCAAACTTTGATTCCAAAAGATAATTTTTTTTCAAGAATGTCAAAGAGCTCTTGAAACTATTGATGAGTTTATGGAAAGACACAGTGCACTAATAAAACAGTGTATGGTCAAAGAATTTAATGACAAAGACGATGTGTGTCTTGGAGTTATTGATGGATGCTTGTCAGATTCATTCAGATGATGAATGGTGAGATAAACTCTTAGGCCCTTATTATGACATTGGCGTTAAATCCCGCTTACCGCCACGGTGACGGCTGCTGCTGCTGTGGTGAATATCCGTTTGCCATAAAATGACACACACACACCAGTCCGACAGAATACTGCCATATACACAAATCTTCCAGCCCAAAGGTCAGTGTTAAACTGTTGATACCAACACCCATACTGTTACGCCAACAAAACAACTACCACTACATCATAACCCACAAATCACCATGGCGGACATTCAATGGCAGTAAACCATTGGTGGTACACACCGGCGCGGTCATGATGGACACCCAAATACTAAACCACACAATATTGGCCAATACCAAAAACACACACCTGACACTCATACACACACACCACACACACCGACCAACAGCACTATAAAACACACACCCACATCACCCACAAATACAAATTATTGCCAACAGACTGACACCAAGACCACTGCAACAACTAGCCACACGCACCACATACACCCAAACATCCCTCACGCATCCCACTATGCAAACCTAACCACAGTACCCAACACCCACACACATACACACACCACACAACACCCATGTCCCACAAAGGCATCCCCATTTCACAGATGAGGAGCTGAGGGTCATGGTGGAGGAAATAGTCATAGTAGAGCCCCAGCTGTTTAGAGCACAGGTACAACAAATATCTATTGCCAGGAAGATGGAGCTATGGAGGAGAATCGTGGACAGGGTGAACGCCGTGGGACAGCATCCAAGAACAAGGGACGACATCAGGAAGAGGTGGAATGACCTACAGGGGAAGGTACATTCCAAAGCAGCAAGACACCAGCTCACCATACAGAGGACTGGCGGTGGACCCCCACCTTCTCCCCCACAGCTCACAGCATGGAGGAGCAAGTCTTGGCATTACTGCATCCTGAGGGACTCACTAGAGTTGACAGAGGACTGGACACTGGAGAGTCAACATGTATTACTTATCAACCCCCATATCTGCATGACATCTCACACCCTCACTCCCATCATTCCACTCCATCCCACACACTGCAACTACACATATGACTAACCCTAATGGCAAGCCTTGCATGCAATACCAATGCATGGACAGCCTTCCCAGCCCTGCATTGATACCCATCACTAAAGCATGCACAGCAAAGGGGAACTAACAATCCCACAATACATCAACATACATAAACCAGGGTGGCAGGGCAACAGCAACAATAGAGGGGTAGCTGGGGATGTACAATATGTCACAGGCATGAAGCATAATACATCACTCACATCCCCGCAGATGCCCCAGCTAATGTCAGCGGTGAGGAGGTGCCACGACTATCCAGTCCCCCAACAGAAGATGCCCCCAGTGATGACAGTAACTCTGGACTTCAGGATCTGGATCAACAACCTGGCCCATCAGGGACCACTGGACAGTCGGTCACCTCAGTCCACTCACAGTCCACCACAGAGCCTCCCCATCAGTATCCAACACCACAGCACCCACCAGCATCCCCACACCTCTGTTCCCCAGGACACGTCAATCAGCAGTGTGCCTACCTGTACGGGGACCCCAGTCCACACCTCACACCCAAGACAATCAGGGACCTAAGGTCAGTGGCATGGGCACACTGTTCAGGGGATTGGTGGGCCATATGTGTGGCAGGCTGGATTGCATGAAAAATTTTGTCCTCCCGTCTGTATCGCCTCTACAGGTCAGTGCCCATCAAAAGAAGGGATTGTGGCATACCTTTGCCAAGGAAGTGTGGGCCCTGGGGGTCTACAGCAGGCGGAGCACCCACTGTTGGAAAAGGTGGGAGGCCCTGAGATGCTGGGCACGGAAGACTGCAGACTCCAGCTGGAGATGGCCTCCCAGCGGGGAAGTGGTGCCCGTCGGAACCTGACCCATCTGATGGCCTGCATACTGGTGGAGGCATACCAAGAGCTGGAAGGCTGCTTGAAGGCATCACAGCAGCCACAAGGGTGTGAGTACAGTGGATGTCACAATAATTGGTAGGTGGCATGGGATCCGGATGGTGGGTGTGAGTTAGTGGGTGTCCCTTAATGCCAGGACAGACATTGTGGTGTGATCCAGCTCAAGGGTAATGAGTGTATGGCAAAGGCTTAGTGGGTCCCAGGAGGGATGCAGTTGGCAGTGGTTGGCCCTCATCTTGCTGTGGCATCTAGCCAATCAAATGCCAATGCAATGCATAGTGCTCAATCCTGAACCATGTGTATGATGGTAATTTGTATGCCAACTGTGGTGTTGGTGCTGTAATTGACCCAGTGCTCCCTTTCACTCCCTCCCACCCTTTCTCCTTCTGTCATCCTGTTCATGTGTGCATTAGCATCATCTGGTGGAGGAGCATGGGCACCGGTGACAGAGGGAGCAGCATCCCACAGGACCCAGGAGGCAGAGTCCACTGACGCTGAGGGAACCAGTTCGACTGAGGGTGAGGGGAACATCACGGCGGAGACAGGAGGTGACAACACTGACTAAGATACCTCCTCCGATGGAAGCTCCCTGGTGGTGGCGGACACCTCTGTGACCACCCCAGCTGCAGGTACAGCCGCCACCCCCTGTGCCAGCACCACCCTCCCAGTAGCCCCACAGCAAGGTGCCTGCGCCTGATCACCCAGGAGGGTGGGCATCTCCTTCACCCCAGGCACCTCAGACCCTGCTCCAGTGAGCCCTGCTGCCCTGAGTGAGGAGGCTATTGACCTCCTGAGATCCATCTCTGTAGGGCAAGCAACCATTGTGAATGCCATCCAGGGGCTGGCACCCCAGATGCAGCAATGCAGTGCATTCCTGGAGGGCATCCACAGTGGATAGGCGGACCAACAGAGATCGATTCAGGTTCTGACCACCTCTCTGATGGCAGCCATTGTCCCTGTTCCTACCATCCCCCCTCCAACTACCACTTCCCAGTCTCCTCAACCCTAACCCATCACATGCACACATACAGACGAGCATGCACACAAGACATCACGCAAGAGTGGCACAGGCAAACACAGGCACCACACTTCAGTCCACAAGCACTCCCACAAACACCAAACAGTTGCACAGACAACCACATACACTTCCTCCACTGTCTCCCCCTCCTCCTTCTCCACCTCTTTCACAGTCACGTCCACACTCACACCTGCATGCACTGCTTTAACATCCACCACCAGCATCACCACACCAATCAGCACACACCTCACTAGCAGACACCAATCCACGTGTCCCCTGTGCCCTCTCCCACCCTGTCTGTCCCCACTCCTAAAGGACACAAACACAGGCACTCAGGCACCCAACAGCATCCACCTCACATCAGCACCCTGCCCATGCATCTGCACCCAAGTCCAGCAGATGTATTCCTCCAACAACCACTATCTCAACCTCCACTCCCATCCCTCCTTCCTCATCCCGTCCCACTGTCCCTAAGAAGCTTTTCCTTGCCCAACTTAACCTCTTCCCTACCCCTTCCTCCCCCCTTCCTGCCCATAAGAGCAGGGTCCCAATGACCCAGCACAGCACCTCAGCCAAACAGTCCACGGGGACAGTGGAGGCACCTCCTAGTCATGGAGGCAAGACAGTGAAGAATTCCACTCCAACAGCCATGAAGGGTAATGATTCCACTCCACCAGCCAGGAAGGGGAAGGATCCCACTCCACCAGCCAGGAAGGGGAAGCAACCCTCACCTCCTGACAGGAAAGGGATGAAGCCCTCACCTCCTGCCATGAAAGGGAAGAAGCCCTCACCTCCTGCCATGAAAGGGAAGAGGCCCCCACCTCGTGCCATGAAAGCGAAGAAGCTCTCACCTCCAGCTGAGACATAGGAGCCCTTGCCTCCAATAGATGCTGCCTAGGAGGCCCCTTTCCCTGCTGAGACACAGCAGCCCTCACCTCCAGCAGAGGCTGCCAGGGTACCAACACCACCACCAGTGGTCACAGAGCTCTCACCCCCAGCTACAACAGTACAGCCCTCACCTCCAGCAGAGGGCATGTAGTCCACCCTCCAGGGACTGCTGTACAAGGGGTCCCCTCCAGAACCAGTGGGCAATGCCCCACCTGAGAGACTGTGATTTTGCACTCCCCAGCAAAGGATAATGGGCATGGAGCCCCCTCCAGAACCAGTGGGCAAGTCCCCCACCTGAGAGACTATGACCTTGCACTCCCCAGCAAAGGCTAATGGGCATGGAACCCCCTCTAAAACCAGTTAAAAAATGATGCCCCTACACAGTTCTGTGAGGATGTTGTCAGGAAACAAGTTGGGCCTTGGACTGTGCCCTGTGGCCATGTGGGCCCTTAGTACTTTGGACTGGGCATTGGCCCTTTGTGAACAATTGTACATATCTCTGTGCTATCCAATTGGTTAATTTGGTGGCTGTTCCCATTCAATACATTCTCAGTACTGCCTTATTGTTGTCCTTGCATTATTATGACATGTGTTGTGTTCCATTGTTTTTCGTCTGCAGCTGGTTGTGCTGATGGTGTGTGTGTGTCTGGTGTGTGTTGTGCTTGTCACTCTCCTTTTTCTCCCTCCCTCCCTTGTGTGCTAGGTGGCTTTCTCACTGTTGTTGTCTTCGTCGGCCTTGGTGTTCCAGATGGAGCATGGCATTGAAGAGCATCGGGAACACTTGCAGTTCCGGTTCCATGGCAGCGTTGTTCTTCTCTGTGTCTCTGATGGTGAGTCTTTTGCCTTCTGTGCAGTGTTTCCACCAGGCTTTTGATGGCATTGGTACCACCCCGGAAATCGTACCGGATTGCAGTGTCATGATATGGTAGGCGGTACCTTGTCTTCCTACTGGCTATTGATGACTACCGCCATGGTGCGTGGTGTTAATACCCTGGCCGATGGTGTGGTACATTGGCTGTCAATAGGAGTTCTCACCGCCCTGGTCTCAATTTGGTGGTAATTACTGCCAGCCTGTTGGCGGTATTTCTGCCAATTTATCACTCACCGCCAATGTCATAATGACCACCTTAGTCTGCAATGAGTATTGATGGCTGCCAGAGCTGAGAAGTGTGTTAAAAAAGAAGCTGCAGACATGGATGCCAGAGGTGCCCAGAGTGAATCAGTTTTGACTGTGAAAAGCAAGTCAAAGAAAAAGACTGAACGATACAAAGTAATGTTTACAAGTAAAAATAAGTTATGTTTTAGATGTGGATTTTCATTTCCACACAAAGGTAAATGTCCCGCCAATGGACAGATGGGTAAAGGCTGTAGGAAAGAGAACCATTTTGTAACAATGTGTAAAGTGAAGGAAAGTGCATCACAGCGTGAAAACATAATGGCCACCAGAATGTTCCAGAAGCAACACTCTTGACACATGCCCAAAAAGCTAAGTGGTGACATCAGTTGATGTCAAATGGATACTAAATGAAGACAAAATTATCATAAAACAGTTATTCCATCTCAAGATCAAGTGAAAGTGAAGAAAGTGATTGTGCCATGTTGATGTTCACCTAACAGAAATGTGCACATGTTGGACTGGTCAAAGAAAAATGTCAGTCAAAGAGAAGTAGACATGCCAAAGCTGCTAAACCATACAAACACTATCCAAAGATTACATTGAAAATAAATGGTTATATAAATACTGGATGGATAAGTATAGAGAAATATAGGTTGTGAATTTGAGCAGTGGACATGTGAGTCTGTTAGTTGGATTGAATAGGATAATGGAGGGATAAATGAGGGAAGAGGCTGGAAAATAATAAAGAGATATAAAGTTGTATTATATAAATTCCCATAGGTACATGCAATGTTAAATACATAGAATCGCTGACTTTCAAGTGTTGTTGTACGTAACACTTATTTATGTACTTTTATTAATTATTTTTTGGGAAATTGTTTTTTATATATTTATTTTATATTTATTATTTGTATTTGCTATGTTTCCCAATATTTCAATAGTGAAGCACTTTTAGATGCACTTTTTATGATCATATTGACACATTGTGATAGATAAAATTAAAGAGACCCATAAGCATATACTATGTATCTCTCTCTCTCTCTCTCTCTCTCTCTATATATATATATATATATATATATATATATATATATATATATATATAATCCTCAACAGATGGAGCAATATCTACCAGTCGGCTGCACTGATCCCTTGATCGTCTCCATTTCGTAAGGACGAAGTAAAATTCAAAGTTCAGAGTTACATTTCATCAATTTTATTCCATATAATGGTGTCACAGTTTCCTGCACAGAATGTCAACGCGTTTCGGCAAACGCCTTCTGCTGGAGAAACTTGGCCAAAAAACCGGCATCATCTATATAAGTTAAAAACCATCATTTGTTTCCATTTCATACTAGTGTAGACTACTGGTGCGGCCATCTTTAAACATTCAAAAAACTCAGGTTGACCTACATATTGATGACACTGTATTGCCTTAACAGTATTCACATATAATGTTTTTGTTGACCTGGACAATAATCCACCATATGTCCCTCGCATGCTCCATCAATTCATATTAAATGCCAACAATACAGTGAGTTGTAGACTATTATCAATCTAATTGATGTTATTGCCCAATATATAAAAAGCCCCTGCATGAGGATGTATCATCAATATCTAAATGCCATATCATGATTGACACATTTAAAAACATATACTGTTACATATTAGAGACCAATGCCATCAATTATTATTAATCAACCATTTATAAATAATTTTCAAACATTTATAAAAATAGTTCTTCGATATTTGTTTTTATATGAATATCTTTAAATACTTTCGAATGATATAAATTATTCATAAATACAGTCATAACAACCGATTAATTATTATCCTGTAATTCAATTTTCAAAATGACATCTATCATTATTTAAATTCCAAAATAAATAGAATCATGATTATTATCCAATTCATAATTTAAAAGACAATGATAAAGTGTCAAGTGCTATAAATATTTGTAAATAATCAGGCTACGTTATTAAGCTGAGCTGGGGATTTTAGATATGTTGCCTTTTCATTCAATGGCATCATGTATTTTGACCCATGTATGAGAACATTTTATTCTTTAAATCCTAGATTTACCTTCACCTTTCGAGGTGTCTAAAAGTTCTGACGGACGAAAGGTAATTTTGTTTTATAAGGCATAATGTTCTAATTTTTTGGTCTTTAATTCAGAATTAAAATGTATGCATGTAATAAAGACAAAGGGGCCACTAAATAAAGTGCAAAGTGCTAACCATCAAAACCACTTCTATATAAATTATGTGTATATCACATATGGAAAACATTGATGGAAAATTCATCTCTTCACCTACTATCTTATAAATGTACAAAGAAAGAAAGAATCAAAATCAAAAAATCAAAAAATCAAAAATAGACACATACTAATCTGTATTCCTCACAGCAACATAAAACATTCAGATCACCACTTATTGTTGTCAATTCTGGATATTGTATTGTATACAGAAACCAATAGACATTAACTGTCATATCACTTAGAAACACTTTCCACTGTATTGTGATTGGAATACATTTCCTATAGTATGTCATAAATGGACATGTAATTCCACATCAAGGTTATGCTCCCAGGGAGACTCAGAAGCAAGTAATAGAATCATCTTGGATTCCATTTGTCTAAGTTCAGATGTTCTATCACCCGCCCTAGGATTGCTTTTGATAGATTTAATTCCATAGAATATTAATGTACTACAATCACCGTTGTGTATGTCGCAAAAATGTTTAGCCAAAGGATATGTTCTATCTTGATTTTTAATTGCTCTAAAATGTTGTAAAAATCTGATCTTCAACTTGTGGATAGTGCTACCAATATATTTTTTGCGTCATCCACATTCAACAATATAAACCACATATTCAGTATCACATGTGATACGATCCTTAATATCACAATGGTGACCATCAAAAGTTTGGTATTTCTGCATATTGTGTGCATATTTACAATTTATATATAGATATACATATCATGAGTAATATATACATTTGTTAAGCAGACCTACAGGAATATATATATATATTGAAACCATACATAGTATATTTGTATACAAAGAGATGCACATATCTAAATACATACATATCATCAAATTAAACTTTAAAAAAAAAAAAGATTGTATTAGTTTTCTGCAAACATGAAAAAGTTATACAGCGAGCATTGACAGACAGCAAGTAGACTACTACATTGGATGGTACAGTTATACTGGATAACGGACCTTCAGTCTTTTTATTATGATAGTACCATTGATATAGCCAGATTTTACATCCACCTTCCCACATTACTCCAACAGGAAAAGTACTCACTATTGCTTGAAATTCACAATGCTCCCCCCTGACCCTAATGTAGCACCATGAGATAGTCCGACCTGGTATGTTCAAAATACACCAGCAAAATAAAAAGAAAGGGGGAAACACACCCCTGGCAATGGATATAATATAGGTGTGGCCTCCTGCAGGGCATCAGTGATAGTGGAAGCAAGCCTGTCTCCCATTTATTGCAAGGGGAGAAGGATATGGAATGGAGGGCCCTATAAGCCACCTCATTAGATGCCTACCTGAACCCATTTCAAAGAATGCTCTCACTAGGGCATGTGTATTGGGTCTTCACTGTGTCGAATCAGCGTTCCCTCTTCAAAGAGATATCCCACTTGAGACACTCCCTGTTTCTTCTCCTGATGGTGTGGGGAGGCCACACAAAGGGATGTTAGGGGCATGTGGAGTCATGGTTCGAGTCAGATGAAGCATAGTGCACCGGTGTATCAGTGCATTGTTTAATAATAACAAAAGAGTGTATAGCCAGCGGGGTGTCTCTGGCAGCAGCAGTGTGTATAGTTCCCCACTACGTAATTGTGTTGCCGTGTAGCCTATCTTTTGGAGATGTATACATGCTAGCCAGTGAGAAAGCCATTTCAATTGTTCCACTAAACAGTATGCATAAAAAGCTGGTGCTCCAAGACCTCCTTTAACAGTGGGCAACTGTATTTTTTGGAGACTAATGCAGTGTTGACCTATGGCCCAGATAAGGTCTATCAACAACAAGTTCAATATTCTGAAGATCGTCAGTGGAATAATGATGGGGAGATTAACAAAGTAATATAACTATTTCGATAACATCACCAGCTTGGCCAGGTCCAAGTGGCCAGCCACCGATAAAGGGATGGTGACCCATAATTTCACCTGGGCTCTCTCTGCTGTTATCACTCTCAGTAGATTCCTGTCTAGCTAATCAGTGTGAGATAAAAAAATGTGGATGCCAAGATATCTGAAAGTATGCTGGGCCACTGGGATATCATGTGTCCCCAAGGTGATACTATCAGCATGAGATAAGGCATCTCAGAAGGAGAATGCCTGTAACTTTTTATGACTAACCCATAGGCAAGACAGATCTCCAAACAGTTGGATGGTTCCATCTATATATGCAAGGCCCTCTGTCATGGTGTGTACATACATAAGCATGTCGTCCACGTAGAGGGAGACCGCATGTAATTGATGTCCACAAGGTATGCCCCTCTCCCAATATTTAAGATGCTGCAGCTATGGGGTACTAATCCACATTCATTGATATTGATCAAATCCGGGAGGAGAGGGCGCAATCTATGTGCTAATACCTTGGTGAGGATTTGTATATGTGCGAGGTCCTCTGTCATGTTGTGTACAAAATCAACAAGTCATCCGCAGAGAGGGAGACCGTATGTAATGATGTCTACATGGTATGCCTAATCCTGTCCTGTTTTAGCATAGTCGTTGCACAAGCGGTTCCATAGCCAGGATGAATAATAATGTTGACAGTGGGCAGCACTGGGGCATGCCCCAGGACACTGGTAAGGTGGAAAGATGTATTCCCTTGTCTTAACTCTGGCCGTTGGATGGGCAGACAGGACCCTAACCCACTTTATAAAGGCAGCTGGGATATTAAACCTCTACAATACTGAGAATAGGCAATCCCATTCTGGTCAGTCAAATGCTTGCTGTAAGTCTAATGAAAAGCAACCCACCTCAGAAAAAGGAGCACATGCCATCTCCATTATTTGATAGAGGCGCCCAATATTGAAGATGGTGCTCTGACAGGGTACAAATCCACACTGATCGGTATTGATCAAATCGGGGAGGAGAGGGAGCAATATCCGTTCTAGGACCTTGCTGAGGACTTTGTAACCTGTGGTCAGGAGAGACAGTGTTCTATAAGATGATAAGCCTTCAGAAGCCCAGCCAGGTTTCAATATGGAGGTGACCATGGCCTGACCCGATGTGGCCAGCAATTCCCTGATGTCAAGGGCAGCTTGATATAATTTCTCAAGCTGTGGTATTAAAGGAGCAGCGAATGTTGAATAGAACTCCATGGGTAGTCCGTCCACTAACAGGAGTTTTATTATGTGCCATTTCCCTAATGGCCGCCCACAGTTCTCCTGACATTATAGGTGCTGCCAGCATCGTACATGCATCACCCTCAAGCCGAGGGAGCTGTTGGTCCCTCAAGAAACCATCTCAAAGCACAGAAGGGTGCACCGGGCTGGCTTCATACAAGATGGGGTAATACTCCTGGAATGTTTCATTAACTGCTGATTGTGCAGTAAACTGCATCCCTGTGGGCAAGATTATACTAAGTATCAGAGTAGGGGACCTCAGGGGTTGAATCATGTGCTAAAAGTTTATCCGCCCCAGATCCCTCTGAATGCATCCTTTGCATATAGGTGGTGTAGTCAAACAACCACAGTTGCTCTCAAGCATCTGCATGTTGTATTCTGACTTCCTGAAAGTCCTGCAGGCTTGCGGAAACATTAATTACTTCCTGCTCTTGGACACCTTTGTGGGCCTTAATTCAGAGTAAGTTTGTTAGGATAGTGGCCTAATCCCCGACACTCCCACTCTGGACTCTCCTCTTATGACCACCTTAAGCACCTCCCATTACATCAGTGGTGTCAAGGCTGTACCTTCGTTAGTAGTGAAGTTACCATCAATGGCAGCACCCAGCATTTCCCTAAATGTTATGTCCTTGAGGAGGGATGTTGGTACTGGCGAAGGGACACGGCCCCACGTCAGGACTATTTCCAGTGGGTTATGGTGGGAGGAAGTCTTCCTAAATAGGTTAGTAAAAAGCCCTGTCATGTGAACAGGACAAAGTACACGGTTCAGTCAGGTAAGGAGGCCGTGTAGTGGGGAAAAGAAGGGGTATTCCTGCATACCTGCATTGTGCACTCTCCAGACACTAAGTAATTGAGGGTGAACCAGGTGATATGTGCCTAATCTGCCAGTACAATGGATAGCCACTGTAGAAATACATCTTTCTCAGTATTAGGGAGGTACACACTTCCCAAAACCACCCAAACCTCTTCAAATAGACATTGTGTGAAGACATAACAGCCTGGTGTGCCGATATTTGTGGCCTTCACCTAAAGGGGAGCCCCAACTCAGATCCAAGGGCCAGATGTAGGTAGGCTTTTGAACCTCGCAAACGGCGAAAAACGCCGTTTGCGAGGTGCAAAAGCCCTCAAGCGATGCAGAAACACATTTTGCGAGTCGGAACCGACTCGCAAAATGTGTTTCCGACTCGCAAATAGGAAGGGGTGTTCCCTTCCTATTTGCGACTCGCACCGCGATTTAAGTTGATTTGTGACCGCGAAAGTGGTCGCAAATCAACTCGCAGTTACCATCCACTTGAAGTGGATGGTAACTCATTCGCAAAGGGGAAGCGGTCCCCACGGGACCCCTTCCCCTTTGTGAATGCTCACAAAATTATTTTTTCAGAGCAGGCAGTGGTCCTATGGACCACTGCCTACTCTGAAAAAAAACGAAACAAAAGGTTTCGGTATTTTTTTCTATTTGCAGCTCATTTTCCTTTAAGGAAAACGGGCTGCAAAGAGAAAAAAAAAAACTGCTTTATTTAAAAGCAGTCACGGAGATGGTGGTCTGCTGTCTCCAGCAGGCCACCATCCCCGTGAGTGCCTAGACTCGCTATGGGGTCGCAAACTGCGACCCACCTCATAAATATTTATGAGGTGGGTCTTTGCGACCCCATAGCGAGTTGCAGAAGGTGTCTGAGACACCTTTCTGCATTCCAAATTGCGACTTGCAATTTGGAATCTTTCTACATCTGGCCCCTAATGCCTGATCCTCGAGCAAACCCTGAGTATGTTGTGGCGAACTGCTGAGCCCTCCACCTCGCCTGCAGTTTAACTGCTTCAGCTGCAGAGAGAGAGTTTCCTACAAATACATTATAGAGGCCTTACAGTTATGGAGCTGCACCCGGACTCTATGTCAGACTGACAGTTGGGCTGTTTGTGAATCTCCACTAGACAGTGACACAAAAGGGAGCTGGGGTGTAGTCTGCATATCCTGATGGACCTTTTGGGCTAGAGTGGAGGGAGGAGTGGTCACTTACACCTGAATGGACTGTGCCTGCCCTTACACAATGCAGTCTCAAATCCCCTGGTTTGAGTCTGGAGTCAGGCCTGGGCAAGGCAGGATCTTGTGAACAACAGAGACTTTCATTTGACGTTTGCCTACTTCAAAGGTAGAAAGGGATATAAGTAGTGGACCCAAATCCCCAGATTTTCAGATTACTTCTGGAACCAAGAAAAACCTCTGCCAAGGTGAAGAGCTGGAGGAAGTGTACTGCACCTTTGTCTAGTGACTGTGCTTTTCTGGGTTGGCCTGCAATTGCTGCTTCTGCCTGAAAGAGGACAAGGACTGGACTTTGTGGTATGTTCCTGTTTGTGAAAAATCTCCAAGGGCTTGGACTGAGCTTGCCTCCTGTTTTGAAGTATCATGGCCATCAAAGACTTCTTCTCTCAGCACCTGTACTCTCTGCTGAGACTCCTGCCCTGCCAAGTGGTGCCCTATTCAGTCTCTGGGTGCTTGAAAGGTGAAAGTTGGTAGAACAAGTACTGAAATCTACACACAGGAAGCCATGCTGGGACAATTTAGATGCACCACCTGCAACGCAGGTGTAAAAATGATGTGCCACCTGCCTTGTGGCTGAAAATGATGCACCACCTGAATCATGGCTGAAAAATCAATGCATCACCTGCATCACGGCTGAGGAAACGACGCAACACCCTCTTGCAGCTGCTAAAATCGACGCAAATGCCATGCAGCGCGGTTTTCCATTCCCCGTGTGACCAGATTTCACACGCTTCATCACTGGGCTTCAAAATCATTGTGAAGCTACGTGGATCTGAGGTGCCCCATCCGGAAATTGATGCATCGCCCTCTTGCCTGAGAAAAAAATGATGCATCACGTACATGACCGGAGAAGAAATGACGCACTGCCTCACTAGCGAGTAAGGAATCAACACATTGCTGACGTTTCTGATGTACGCTCGCCCATCGGTTTTATTTTTGACACAAACCTGGTACTTTGTATAACAATGTTTTCCATTTTATTTTCTATGGAGTAAGATTCTATTATTTTTAAAATTCATACCTTTACTTGTCTATGTCAATTTTGTGTCATTTTGGTCTTGTTTGATTGAGATAAATATTTCATATTTGTCTAGACTGGTGTATTTGTCTAAACTGGTGTGGTGTCCATTTTGTAGTGTTTTCACTGTATTACTGTGTGTGTGTTGGTACAAATACTTTACACATTGCCTGTGAGAGAAGCCTGACTGCTTGTGTCAACTTACCAAGTGGGTGTGCTATGGTGGTCTTAGGAGTGTAACTCCCTTACCCTGGCTAGAGTGAGGGTTCCTGCTTGGACAGAGTGCAAACTGACTACCAACCAGAGACCACATTTCTAACATTGTTGATCAGCGGTTGGGATTGAACTTGTATTTGTACTTGACATACAGTGATTAAGTGTACACAACTATTTTAAGTGCAGACCATTACGTGACCACCTACCACTTGTTTTTGTGTCTTTGCTTTCTCTCTTTGTGGACTTTTTCTACTTCCATCTTTTTATGATTTTTGAACTTCTCATTGGGAACTCTGAACTGCCTTGGAACTTTGCACTTTTAAGTACTTGCCAAAATGTCTCAGTCTGGATATGCACCAGCTGTAGCTGTTTTTTAGTTGGAGAAGCTGAAGAGTTACACAGTTGCCCAACTGAAACAATTCTGTAAGGATCTTGCCTGTCCCATTAAGAGCTCTGCCAGGAAGGCAGAGCTGCAAAAGGCGCGGAGGGCCTAGGTGACAGCCAAGGAGGCCAGGGGGCACACAAGAGAGGAGAGTGAGGGTGAGGAGCTGCAGAGTAATCCAGGTTGTGTAGTGGATGTGCCTGTTCTGCCTGGGGTGTGAGTCTCCTAGGCAGGTAGCAGTGTGTCATCCAAGGGTTTGACTCCTGAGAAGTGGCAGGATAGACAGGCAGAGAGTGTACATCAGTTTGAGCTAGAGAAGACCTAGGGTGAAGATGGAGGAGAGAAGGTTTTCCTTAGAGGAGAAAAAGATACTCTTGGCTCATAAGCTAACTGGATCCTTCTGTTAATTTTTCTGTTATTGAAGGGGGCAGTGCCTATCCAAGTAGAGCTAGCATAAACTGATAGCTCATTACATTCAAGGGTCACTAAGCGTCTTTGTTGTTTTCGCTGACAGCTGGTCCTTTGTCTTTTAAAAAGCAGTCTACTGTTCATCTCACCGTACCCATACAGCATCTGATTTCAGTAGGTTGAGCTTTGGCTTTGTCAGTGACATTAGATTCTGAATGGCCAGCCCACAGTCTGGCACTGTAACTATTCCCAGAAAGCTATGAACTACAAATATATTCTGGGGTGATGGTGCTAACATCATGACCCATACCTTTTTAGGATTGGGGGCAAATCCTTCAGAGGTGAACGTGCATCTAAACAATTCGATCTCAGATTTGAGAAATCCACAATTGCTAGAGTGTAGCATGAGTCCATGCTCACAAAATCTCTAGGAGTGGTGGTAGCTTACCATGATGTGGTTCAATCATTGTGGTGACAGCCAGAATATTATTGCTGACATTCACTACACTTTGAAGTGCTGATAGCACCTCTCTTACACAGTTTAAAACATTCCTGCTGTACTTGATATCCCAAAGTTGAGGTATTTGTATCTTCAGATGCTGACATGGGTAGAAAAAGTGTTCATGTATCTGGAGGCTTTTTGTAGTTGAAGCTTGTGTTATCCAGCCTTTACATTAATTTTAGAGACCTCTTTGATTCTGCTCAGTTTTGCAATGAGGTAATTGACAGTTCGTGTGATGTGATGTGGCACTATCTTTTGACTTCTTTATTTGGCATTAGAAAGTCCACACCAATTCTAAGCATGACAGGTTTGCAGGGAACTACTATGGGTGATACAAAAAGTTGGCCCCTTTATTTTGTCAATCCTCCTTGCCTCTTCAGATTTTTCCAGTTCCCTTTCAACTTGTTCTCCCACATGCAAAGGAACCTGTCTGTGCCAGAGTGCCAACTTGTAATGTGATGCTCTTCCCTTTTTAGACAGACTATTTTTTTTTTTTAAGTAAAAAAACATTTTTGTAAGTCCTCATTCACCACAATCACTTCCGACTGTCCGCCTTAGATCTCCGTTTTGCCACCCATCTGTCTTATACTTGGAGAGTGCTAAGCTTCTCAGTTAGGCAAGAAGGTTTTGACTCTTACGGATCAGACTTTGCCTGGCAAAATGTCCAAGTCCTAGGTCAGCCATAATCATAGGATGATGAGGAGGGGAGATTCTTCTCTAATACAAATATATTCCTCCTGATTGCTCTCCGGGGTTTCTCCCCATCCACGTTATCAATGGGACCCATATCCTGACTCTTATTATGCCTGCTGGGCTAGTGTTATTTGTACATTCACACATAACAGTACTCAGCCATTCAGTCTTAGAAGGACTTGACTTAGAAAGCCACTGCCTGCAGATTTCTCTTCTCACCAGTAAAATTAAGTTGAACAGCAACCGGCACCTGTCCTTACAGAGTTTACCAGGCTTTGGCATACCACCAAAGGCAATCATCTCAAGACTTACCTCAATGTTGACTCAACATATGCCACTCAGGATCTTGCCAATCTCTACCAAGACCTGCAGGATGCTTGGGCTTGTCATAAAAATATGTATGTTGTCAGCATCTTGCAGGCCACATTTCATGCAGAGTACTGTGCCTGTCCCTCTCAATTTAGCAATCCTTCTTGGTGTCCGAAACGTTTGGTAAGGGGAGAAGAGATGGTTCCTTCTAAAAAAGGTGGGTTTTAGTGTACTATAAAGAGTGCGCATAGATACTTGCCATATGCCTTTCATCCATAGCCTCAGCAAGTATTTTCCCCACAGAGTCCCAGGCAAGTAGAAGTCTCGGTCCATGATGTCAAACATTATCCAATACCATAATGACACTTCTTTCTTCAGCTGGGGCCCTTTCACCAGATATTTTTTCAGCCTATTTGTGCTGCTGTTCTTTTCCCCCAAGGATTGAGCCCTGCTGCTTAACTGATAGAAATTGAATTTGGAGGTGGACCCTGCAGGCAATTCCTGAAGATCTTCCCAAGAACAGAGTTTCCCCTCCTGTAATAGCTGGCCCCACTCTAGTATACCTGAATCCTTAATGTGGTTGCTGTCTTATTTTCCAAACACTCAAGGGTACCCTGGCTGTCCCACACTTGGGCATATCCGTGTGGTATAAGAGGCTTGTTGCTTGCCTAATCTGTGCCCACAGCAAGGCCATCACTTGTAAAACTATTAGCCTCACATTTCTGCAAAACTCAAACTTATACATGAACTTGGACTTCCCCTTCTCACCTTTTTCAGCATTGCTTTGAACATTAGCCCTGAGTTTTCTAAATTTATCAATAAACACTGACAGTTTTTAAGCTGATAGGCCCACATATATAGCTGAAGGTCCGGAAGCTAAATACCCCCCTTTGACACATTTCCTGTGCAAATTTTTCCTGAGATTCGGGTTCCCATTGGAGGCCCACATAAAGACATTTTTTTTTCTGTTTAATTTCTCTAGCCAGCCTTTCTTGAAATGTAAGGGAATGGCATTAAAAAGGAAAGTATATTTTCCAGAATGGACATTTTTATTAAATTTACTCTTCCAAATATTGCCAGTGGAAGGTGTAACTAGCTCATTAATAAGTTGCTAGTTTCCACCACTTCCCTATATAACAATTAATTTGGCTAACATATCCAGGTGCAGGTTAATTCTAGTTCCCAGATATTTCAATTATCTTCTTCCTCAATATCCCATACCATAATTTCTGTCTTTAATGGGTTCCCTCACACACTGAGATTTTTCCAAAGTCCGATATCAATCGCTCCATGCTCCATAAAGAGGAGCCTAAATCTGTACAAATCATCAGGTCATTGAGTCCACAGGTAAAGGGGAATCATTTCACTCTCTTCTCTGATCTTATACACCAGGGGTTCAATATACAGGTTACATAGGAGAGGTGGTGGGGGCAGTCCTGTCTTGTACCCCTGGTTATGCTGAAACCTGCAGTTAACTTGTCATTTAACAGAATTGTTGCTGAGGGTGTTTTATTAATCTCATATATTGCCCTACTAAAAAGTATCCCCCAGGTTGTAGTATTTAAGGACTAAATTCAAGTATCAGAAGTTGACCCAATGAAAAGCTTTGGTGGCATCCAGCGTTAGGATGGCATGTAATGCTTTACTCATCAGGACAAGGCTGATGGCCCAGTCAATTCATGGATTAATTCATAGAAGTATCTTCCTTTCATTAAGCCTTTTTGGTCATCTTGTATGATTCCCCCAGCCACCTTACTCAGTCTATTAGGTAAGGTATTTGTAAAAATCACAATCAAGTAGATAAACGGGTCTGTAAGGCTCACAGGAAGGAGGATCTTTATGTGGTTTCAGGGTCAGAGTGACTATGGCCTGATCCCATGACTTTGCAAATGGAGTACCTTCTTCCAGGATCCCCACAAGAAATTGAGTCAAAATCTGTAAGATTGTGTTACCTAAAACCACATAAAATCCAATGGGTAGACCATCCGGACCTGCCGCTTTCCTCTCTTGCCATCGTCTAATGCCTGCCAAACACCTCTTTGCGTTATCAGCTGGTCTAGACTTTCTTTCTTGTCTTCTGAGAGCTTAACTATCAGGAGCCCTTCCAACCACTTGTTAACTTGTTCTTCTGTACAGTTCAAATCTTCTGTATATAGTGCTCCAAAAATCTTTTAAAAAGCTTGTTCAACCTCCTGGCTGTTTGCTAGGAGTTGTCCAGTATTCCCAGATCTAATATCTCTCACCTCACTCCTGACTAAATCCACCTTAGTTTTCCAAGCTAATAGTTTCACCAGTGTTTTTGCTGCACTCAAAGTGGGCCAGCTTGCTCGTCTCCCATCTGGCTCTTATTCTAACATCCAAGACTGAGACAATACTGAACTTTCAATCTTGTATCTCTTATAATAATGCATTTCTACAATTCTCTGACTGGTGCTGGCCCCAAAGTTGCCTTTTTAGGAGGACCTCAAGTTCTCTGTTCTTCCAAGCAGAAATACTAATTAGAATATCCCTCATAAAGGCATCCCAGACTATGTACAGAGGCGCTGAGTTGATATTTACTTCTTAGAAACCAGCAGCGTCCAGTCTTTCTTTACCTATACCTTCTTGGTCTGCTCAGAGTGTACGATCTAAGGTCTACCTCCTTGTAGTATGCCTTGTCACAATTTTTATTTCTAGGACAATTGCTGCATGATCGGACGGCGAGCAGTTGAATGCCTTAATATTGAAGATGTTTTCCCTTATTACCTCATCCACCAAGAAAAAGTTTATTCTAGATGAAGGTCTGTATTTTTTACTATAATGGGTGTATCCTCACTCTATTCCCACCCTTACCTCCAAATGTCATACAGTCTCATCTTTCTCATCAGAAATCTAATATAAGTTTCCATTTTGGAGGATACATTTTTTATTATTGACCAGCTTATCTTAAGTGTTATCCGAAACATTGTTAAAGTCTCCTGTCATTATTATTGGGTAGGAAGCCTCTGAAAACTATAAACATAGGTTTTAGAGGGGCTTCACATCATCTACATTTAGGCCACAATACCCCACTATGGAATTTTGAATATTTCCCTCTCTACATTGTTTCTCACTAGTTCAGGGATATGGATAACATAATTGAAGATTTACATACATCTGTTGTAGTCGCCATTCACCTGGGACCATCTGTGTGTGATTTGCCGAAGGGTAATGTTGAAGACAGGAGTTAAACTGAAAATTCACATTTTAAATTGACATTTAAATGAAACAGAGGCCTATTCAGTGTGAAGTCTCTGAGGGATTCATTGTACAGCAAATATCTTCTCTAGCTTTAGTGTAACATCATGAGCTCATGTTGACGGTACTATCTCCACTTCAAGATCCTTGCCGTAAACTGTCCTCAAGCTTGCATTTACCTATCTGCCCCTCTTGTTGGACGTACATTCCTTAATTAAGAACTCTGCTTGATTTTTTATCAGGATTGCCACTCCTTTAGGATGGCCAGTTTGATCTGAGCATACTACCTGTTGGACCCACTTCTGTGTACTAAAGACATCCAAACTCTCTACCCTAAACAAATTAATTTCCTGCAATACTATAATCTGGGCTAGTGAATCCCTCAAATATTTTCATGTTCTTGCTCGCCTTTTCTTCACGGGAAGCCCATTTACATTCCATGATAGAATTTGCACCCTATTTGTTTTCCCTCATTTATGACTTATCTAATGAGTTGATACCATTGACACAGGTAACCTAGAGCTCAAGTAGCCCTAACCAATGCTCCTGAGGACATTTTTTTATTTTATTTTTTCCCTCTATGCTCCTCACCTGGAGCTCCCCATCCCTCCACCCCCCACCCTAATTCCCCTCCCCATGGAGAACCCTCCCATAAATGTTTGTGGCTAATAAAGCCTTTTGGGTGCTCGCCAGGATGTGAAGGGATAATAATCAAGCAAAGAAAAAACTGAGAACATCATATAAAAAAGCAGGAAAAAATAAGTAGTCAAGATTAAGAGCAGCAAGACAAAGTCCTAAAAAAAACCCTCTCCTTTCTCTCTACCTTAATTTAGATCTATAGCCTGGGCGAGGTGAGCCGGAGGTATGGAATGTACATATCCGGCCGGGGCACTTTTTATCCCAAATGGTGGTTAGATTTTCTGGTTTGCTCTGACCTGCTCTGACAACGCGTCCACGTCCTTGTGGTCTCTGAAACTGAACATTGCACAATACCCCAAGGATGGCCGGGAATCTCAACTGGTCCCTGGCCCCTAATTTCATACACTTTTCTATTCTTTTCCCCCCCAGCTCCCACTGCCAATTCAGGGTAGTGTGTCAAATGTCAGATCTGATTTGAAAGAAGAAACATTTCCTTTCAGGGAGTTCAACTTCAATGCCTTATTAAAAAATGCGTTCTCTGACAGAATATGTGAGGAAGTTCACCATAATTTTGTGAGGTTTGCTCTTGCCTGAGTATTTATTAAATGGGTTCTGATGAAATCTTTGAATGTACTTAGACACCTCTTCCCCCAACTCCTCCCAAACTCCACCAGACATTAACAGGGCCACTATTATGGTCTTGGTTTCCTCTCCCTCGCTTCCCTCTGACACATTTAGGCTTCTCATATTGTTTCTTTTAGCATTTTTCTCCCATAGTTACAACTTGTCTTAGCATTCTTGGCATCTTTTTCAGCATATCAATCTCTTCCCTATCTGAGGCTGTACAAGCTTTTAGTTCTAAAACAGTTTCCCCAAGTGCTTGGGTCATTTGCATCAGGGAGTCCAGTTTTTTGCCAAACCTTCACACACACCTTTTGCTTCTCTAGGCTTCACTGGCTCCCCTTTCTTTTTCCTCTGTAACCGCTTCAGTAGGGGACTCTGACTTTTCCCTGAACTCCTTGTAGTCAACATATGGGTACTGCGGCTACCGTTACTGCCCTTTTCCCACAGTGTAATCCTGGAAGTGACTCTGTACATCTTCGTCACTTCCTGGGTGCCCCTCAGCCATCGCTCTCCATTGACCTCCCCTGACGCTGCTTCCTGGGCTGTTTTTACTGGCTGGCTCTGGGGAGGTAGCCGCCCTCCCAGACGCTTATCCTTCGTCATCCTGCTGAATCAGCTCAGAACCTCCACGCCTTGCCAGCGGTGAGTGTTGCTTCATTGCTCACTGTTTTCAGCTAGGCCCCCACATCCATAATGCAAGGGCCCCTTGCAACCTGCAGCTAACTGGCCTCCATGCTCTCCCAGTGAAAGCCTATGACTTTGAAACGGCGTGATAACCTTTACACATGTGTTCTATATCACATTCTTGCACCCCAGTTCAAATACTATCAGGCAAAATGGTTTGGCCACCTTGGAGTTCACAAGTGTTTTGCCATTGTTACGGATGACAAAGAATTGGGGTGTGCTGGACTGGTGGAGCTGAGAGACTGTCGTACCAAAGATATTTGCAATGTTGAGGTGTGGTATAAATTAATCCTAGGAGAAATCAGTAATTGGCAAGGTCGAAGTGATTTGCAATCCTTAAAGGCCTGCTACACACAACTTGGTGTCTATGAAGCTGACGACTTGATTCCCCTGGAACATCAGTTGCTATTGTGATTATGCCTTATGCTCCCACTCTTTGTAGAACATGGCTGGTGATGAAATTAACATGTTGATTATCAGTCCCTTCATTGACTTCTGGCTCTTCTTTGTGAAATGCTTTAGATGGGCCCCTAGTTGTTTGATGTTTTTTCGAGAAGTTGGTGCACACCTACTTGACACTGATTTTCTTTACACAGAAGACCTGCATACTATGGTGAATTTATATGCATTTCCCCAAGCAAAGCACATTGTTTCTTTAGTTGGACAGATCGATTTATGTGGTGTTTTCTTGCTGCAGTAACCATTGATTTTGTTATGCTTTCTGACGGAGTTTTTTTAAAGCATGTTTAATTCTCCTCATAATATAAGAAGTTCACTTTTAATAGGTTGGGCTGCAGGGGAGCTTCTATGTGAAACACACATGCCTTAGAACATGTTGTTAGAGTGCAAAAGAGTTATCATGACCAGGAATGTCATTTGAGCTTTTCACAATATTTGATGATATCCATAGTGACCCCAACACCACAAGCCTCTTGGACAACCTTGCAACACTCGGCCTCAACAACTTGTCAATGTCCCCACCCACGGAGCCAGACATATCCTTGACCCTGTCTTCTCAGCAGGGATCAACATGACCATCTCTCACACCTCCGAACACCATTGGACCATCCACTTTACCCTAACAAATAACACTGCACCCCACTATGCCCTGGGGCTAAGTTACAGAAGCACAACTCACCAACGCTCTCAGCCACTCCCCCCACCAGAAGCAGCGGATGCTAATGAAGCAGCAAGAAATCTACACCGCTGGTTATCAGAATGCATCAACAACATAGACCCCTAAGGATACCAGCAGGAAACCAACATAGGAAAACACCTAAATGGTTTATGGCAGACCTACAAGAATCCAAATGCTCCTGCAGATGACTGGAATAGAAATGGAGGAACAGCAAATCAACCGAAGACCGCATACCCTACTAAAACGCAGTCACACACACTACCAGAGCATCAGAGCCATCCAAAAAGCTGCCATTCAAGAACGCCGCAGCACCAGGGCTCACAACAGCAAAGACCTCTTCCCCATCGTCAAAGAGTTCATGAACCTGAGGACAGAAACCTCATCCATCCCTCCCTTCCAAGACTTCTGCGATGACCTTGCTGCCTTTTTCCACTGAAAAATCCAGGACATTTATGAAGGCTTCAAGAACCAAAACCACCTATAAACACCACCACAGAACCAGCACCACACCAGATCCTGAAATCCTGGACCTCATCACCAAAGAGAACACCCAAAAACTCATGAACTACATCCAATCAGGAGCACCCTCAGATCTGTGCCCTCATCACATCTTCAACCTGTCCAGTGCCACCATAGCACCTGAGCTCTGCCGAACTATCAACCATCCTTTGAGACTACCACCTTTCCATTAGACTGAAAGCCCGCTGAGATCAACCCGCTGCTCAAGAAATCCATGGCCGACCCAAGGGAGCTGAAAAACTACAGAACCATCTCTCTATTCCCTTTCCCAGTCAAAGTAACGGAAGAGGCCGTCAACCAGCAATTCACCAAATTTCTCAAGACACACCAAATCCCAGACCCATCCAAATCCATATTCAGGAACAATCACAGCACCGAAACAGCACTACCATCAGCCACCAATAACATACGTGCCATAATAGACCATGGAGGCACAGCCACACTCATCCTCCTTGACCTCTCCACTGTGTTTGACACCGTCTGCCACCCCAACCTCTGCTCCAGACTGCATGATGCTGGCATCCAAGATAAAGCACTGGAGTGGATCAGGTTCTTCCTCAGTGGAGGAACACAGAGTGTCAGGCTATTGCCGTTCACATAAGAACCCAAAGACACATGCTGCAGAGTGCTCCAAGGATCATCACTCAGCCTGACACTTTTTAACATCTACATGGCCCAGCTAGCCAAGATCATCAAACAACATGGGCTAAACATAATCTCCTACGCCAATGATACCCAACTGATCCCCTCCCTGATCGATGACCTGCAAAAGCCAAGAGAATTTTCCACAATGGGATGAGAGCAGTCACCCCCTGAATAGAAACCAGCTGCCTCAAAGTCAATTCAGACAAGACAGAGATGCTCGTAATCGGCTCCACCCGTCTGCCTGGAACACCTCCTGGTGGCCCACTGCACTGGGAAATGCCCAGGCACCCACGGACCGTGCACAAAATCTGGGCATCATCCTGGAATCCACTCTATCCATGACCCGCCAATTCAACGCAGTCTCGTCGTCATGCTTCCACACCCTCCAACTCCTTCAAAAGATTTTTTAGTGGATCCCCTCTGACAAGGAAGACAGTTACCCACACACTTGTCACTTGCAAACTAGATTATAGCAATGCACTCTATGCCGGCATCACCGAGAAACTACAATCAAGAATACAAAGAATCCAGAATACAGCAGCCAGACTCATCTTGGATATCTCCTGACATAGCCACATCTCCCAAATCAGAGACCTACACTTACTCCCAGTCAACAAGCACATCACATACAAACTCCCAATCCACACCTGCAAGGCACTGCACAACATAGGACTGGCATACCTCAACCATGGCCTCGCATTCTACGTACCCAACCGACAACTCCGCTCTTCCCAGCTCACCCTTGCAGCCATTCCCAAGATCCAGAAAAGCACAACAGGAGAAAGATCCTTCTCCTACCTTGCAGCCCGGACATGGCACATGCTATCTTTCAAACTGAGGCAGACCGCATCACTGAAGAAGTTCAGAAAGGACCTCAAGACCTGGCTCTTTATTTGAGCAGCGCACCCGCAAACAGCACCTTGAGACCCTACGGGTGATTAGCCATGCTTTAGAAATTACTGATTGATTGACATCGCTGAATTATTTGGGCTTGTATTTCATCATCTGGACCTTCTAATTTATCTGCGCTACCCAGGCCCTAAAGGCATACCTAGAAAGCATCTTTGGGCTGGCTGGGGCTTGACTTTGGCTGTTGAAGGGTGAACCATTCATACATAGTCTGGTGCGACTGTATTCTAAACTTGTCATTGAGAGCCGCCAAGACTGCATTGTAATCATCGTTCAGGCTAGAGTTCAATAAATGTAAGAATAACTTGTGTACATCTTCACCTGCAAGGTGAGCAGAGTTGAGCACTTTTGTCACAGGGTGTCTCCTTATTTGCTAATAGGTGGTTCTACAGGTGAGCAACCTATCTTTTCAGAACTGAAGAGAGAACAGAAAGCCTTTCAAAGGGGCCAATAGAGGTAACTGTGTTACACAGTATGTGGAGCTTCCTTCTGTGATGCTCCTGTGAATGCTGTCCATGGCTCTGTACTCCAGTACCAATTAAAATACATGGGGCAGAGGCAATTAATCACTAAACTTTCTTATCAGTCTTTTTGTCTAGGAAACACTCTTGGAGAAAAAAAAGTATTCAAGCCAGAACTGTATAACAATAATGTAAGCCTCCCAAATATGCCCCAAGTTTGTTAGTGTTCCACTGAGACTGGGCCTCACGCTGCTGCCAGAGTCTTCCTGTGCTGGTGCTTGGCTGGGGCTCTTGGGGCACATGAAACAAGTTAATGGGTGGGACAAGCCTCCCCAAAACTCCACACCACCAGGAAAACACATTGGGACTGCCCTATGTTTTAAAAAGCACAGCACACTACCAGGTAAACACAGATTAAATTGGCTCTCCGAGACAAGAGGAGAAGTAGGCCCACCCCGAGGATTTGAGTGAACACCCAGAATGTCTCTGATAGACAGACGGTGCTACCACCCAGTGCCTGGTCTGGGGTGTCTAGAAGACACTGAGGGGCATGTTTAAACTCTGTTTGCTCTGGATTTGCGTCAATTTGTTATGCAAGTCTGGCGCAAACTTAACTCCATATTTATATTTTGGTGCTAGGCATGTCTAGCGCCAAAATATTGGAGTTGAAGTCATTTTTTGCCTGCGGAAAACTACCTTGTGTCAATGAGATGCAAGGTAGGCATTCCTGGGCAAAAAAATGACTTTCAGGCCATAGCACCTTATTTATCCTCCCATGCAAAAATAAAGCAAGGTGGGGGGAGGGGTAAAAAATGGTTCAAAGTTTGCTTTGCAACATTATTTAACGCCTGGGTCAGGGCAGGCATTAGGGGACCTGTCGGCCTATTTCCATAGTGGAACACTATGAAATAAGCCCACAGGTGCCCTCCCCAGGGACACCCCCACCCACACCACAGAGACAGCGGAGGATGGGGGACCCCATCCCAGGTAAGTATAGGTAAGTACAGATAAGTATTTTTTTTTAAGTGCCATTGGAGGCCCTAAAATGCCCCCCCTAAATGGCACTGGGTGCAATGGCCATGCCCAGGGGACCCTGGTCCCCTGTGCTGGCCATTGGGGTGGTGGGCATGACTCCTGTCTTTTCTAAGACAGGAGTCATGTGGTATGGATGATTTTGCATCAGAAAATGACTCTAGGCAGGTTAGAGTCATCTTTTTTTTACTCTAACCTGCCTAGCGTCATTTTTTGGTGCAAAACCCCCTTCTTCCATACCACCAGCCCCACCCGACTAACATCATTTGTTTTTACGCTAGCCTACCCTTTGCACCGGCTTTCACCATTTCATAAATATGGTGCACGGCAGGTGCACAGAAATGGTGCAAGCGAATGCTAAACTGTTTGGTGTAAAACTGCATTAGTGCAGTTTTGCACCAAAAAGCATAAATCAGGGCCTGAGTTTGCTTCCTCATCGTCAATGTTAAGTCGCAACCAGCATATGTACTTGGGCCTATGGTGCGCCCTGTTATAAATAGGACAGATTCACACAGTGTTACCAGTAAATGGAAAAACACACTAACCAACACCGTGGCCTTTTATTTTTATACCTTCAGTGTCGTCACTTGGGCTACACCAACAGATCTAGTGATCCATGGGGTCCCATGTGTGATCACATGGCATATGATCAGCGAATACCCTGTAGAGTACCTTTCCTACTCAAATACATCATTTCTACTGTTTTGGTGCTTAAATATCTGAGCACACACATAGGCCCTCATTTCAACATGGGTGGGTGGCAACCGCCGCCCGCCTAGTTGAAACCGCCGGGCGGCCACCAATGCCGCCGCACTCCCGCAGGCCTATTTGGAAATCCCCGCTGGGCCGGCGGGCCCGCGGAAACCTGGTTTGCACCCGCCGGCCCAGCTGGGATCTCGGCCGCAACACGGGAGCCAGCTCCAAATGGAGCCGGCAATGTTGCGGCTGTGCGACGGGTGCAATTGCACCCGTTGTGCTTTTCACTGTCTGCTGTGCAGACAGTGAAAAGCTGCATGGGGCCATGGCAGGGGGTCCTGCACTGCCCATGCCAGTGGCATGGGCAGTGCAGGGGCCCCCAGGGGCTCCTCGGCTCCCCTTTCTGCCAGCCTTAAGGCTGGCGGGAGGGGGACTCGTAATCCCCTGGGCAGCGCTGCCCTGGGGGATTTAAACCGCCGGGACTGAAGTGGCTTCCGCTGCGGTCGTAATTCCCCAGGAAGCACCGCCAGCCTGTTGGCGGTACTTCTGTCAAAACAGCCCTGGGTTGTAATGACCCCCATAATCTTGAAAACAGCTTACACATGTTCCCAAAACCTGTTACATTCATCCACATTGCATAGGCACCAGCTTTTTTAGATCTGGCTTGAAGCAGTTTTTCCTGTATGTAAGAGCTCATGTATTCACAAAAAAGAATAGAAACACAATACAAAGATGGACTTTGACTCCAATCCTTTGTTGATCTTTTTACAGATTTTGATTAGGCAGCAGTACTCTGAACTAATTCTGTGTCTTATAACTTATAAAATCCTTGTGATATGGCTTTGTCCCAAATACTGTAGCAGAGGCTTTACATTGGGAAATCTTTGACAAACCCAACAGCAAGGTGTTTTACATTGTACGTTCTCTGACAAACTTAATAAGATGGGGTTTTACATTGTGTCATCTCTGGCTAGTGCAACATTAAGGGATTTTACAATGTGAACTCCACGATAAACACAAGAAGGCGTATTTTGTATTTCTTAACGCCGAAAACCCTTTTACATGGATCCTTAATTCACGAGGGCCTATAGAGATCTTGTTTGTATTTTGTACCTTTATAAATCCATATTTAGTATGTATTTGTGTAAGAATTAAAGTGTCTTTTTTCTTTTTCGGCTTTGTTGAGTTCTGAATTTCTAATTCACATCCCTTCGCCAAGTAAGCCTTGGACTGCCCGAGCTCTACCCTGATGGTAAAGTGCTACGAAGGTGTGCATGGTACATAGTTTAGGTGCAATTGTAAACTAGCACCAAGACACTAAAGGTAATAGTCTACAGTTGTCACAATTGGAGTCCTGTAACCCTTGATTGTCCGGGACACTTACAAACCAGTCCTCACATTTCCACATGAAATGCGTTTTTATTGTTCAACTCCGTCAGACTAAAGCAGTCTTGCTACTGTCCATCTTCCTCATCAACCCTTGTGTGCTCCTGCAGGCTCCAGCAGCAGCAGTGTTAATTGCCCCTGAAGAAAAAGCTTGTCATTTCATATATGGTAGCAGCAGGAAGGCTCGAGGCCCCACGATGCGCTGAGGATTCCCTACTCCTCGATACGAACACAATGACATGTGGAGTGTTTTTTGGGGTGGAACGTGCTGCAGTAAACACTCAAAGGGACAAACTGTTGTATTGCGCTCCCTATCTCTCTATTAGCAGTGATTACCAAACATATTACATATTGCTTTGATAGCTGCTGGGCATCTCCAGGCCTGCCACTCCACCATCACAGGAAGCAATGACAACAATGGGTGGTTTCGATGATGTTTTATGCTGGTTTAGCAAACGCATGATTATGACGCGCATCGGTGTAAGCATATATACCTGCTCTTCGGCCGTGTACACCTATTGTGAATCAACTACTCCCATTAGGCACTTAAGGTGAAGTGCCCTTTACTGTACATGTAAGGGAGCAGGGGTGACTTCAGTGTTGGTGCAATGGGACTGTCATCAGCCAGGGACAGCAGTTGTAGGAAACTACTATTGCAAAAGTATTCGTGTGAGGCCAGAGGCAGGGTCTCAAAGCAGAAGATTAATGTCTGTGAGCATCAAATGTGCAAGAGAGTAGGGGGACTGAGACTCTGTTAACTCCTGCAACTGGTCCTTAGAACCACAACCGGTTGCGCCATGTTGTGGGGGGTCAGTGATCCGTATTGAGGATTGGTAGGCGTAGGTAGCCTGCCAGTGGTCAGTGGGTGAAGAGTCACGAAAATAAATGTGCATCCTTGGTCATTAACACCTAAAACTCATGGGCAACCTCATTAGGGAAGAAGACCATTAAGTTTCACGTCTTAGGAACGATTGGTGCCACATTATTTCAAGAGTACCAGTCACACACTACCAGAAACATTCTTACATCCCTCGTGTTCTCTCAATATAGTGCTACAGACAGCGCTCCCACACCCAGCAAAGTATCAGTCACACATTACTAGAAGTCATCTTACACCTCTCACAGTCTATTAACACACTACTGACAGCAAGCAAACTTTCAGAATATCAGTCAGACACTGCTGACTGCACTTTGGCATCCCTCACAGATCCGCCGTCTCATAAAACTAACAGCCTCCACAGACTAGTAGTCAGACAAGAATGTCAGCACTCTCACAACCCTCACAGACTATTAGTCACACACAACTGAAGCATCCCTGTACATCTCAGAGACTGACAGCACTAACAGTCACACAACACTAACTGCACTCCCACACACTTCGCAGATTATGAGTCGCACTCTGCCTGAAGCAAGAAATTAGCAGCTGAAAACTGAAAAGAATTCTTAATGTGAGTTTGTATGTGTGGTATTGTAGATGGCATTGTGAAGACAAGATTAAATCAATGGGTGGATGGATAGATGCATGGATGCAAAATTAAATGACTACATGAATGTATCCACACAGGTTTAGCTATAAGTCAGACTTATTGGCATTGCTAATGATTTTTGCAACTGTCATGTGCACCCTGGATCATTTTCAAAAGGCTTTGCCAGTGCTTGTTTCTATTTTCGTGTACACCCTGCATATGTTTCATATCTTGGCAGCAATGACCTAACACCCAATTAAAGCATAGGCAGACAGAAAAAAATTAAAAGGATGGCCTTTCAATATATGAACAGGTGTGATTTAGTGAATTCTCCTTTTCAGTATGGAGCCTGGAAGTGCATGGACTAGCCAATGCGTCTCACTTGCAAGACTCTGTCGTATACAGTTAAGGACTTGGAACCTGCCAGTCACTTACCATTTGCTGGCTTGAATTGCACTTTTTTAACAGCCTCGTGATTTGTCACTGCAGGCCTAGAGTAATTTCTTTTCCTGACTGTGGAGCAGGGCCCAAGCAACGACTGATGCAACTTAATCAGTGCCTTTCTGCTGTTTTCAACATGATTGAGGTACTATTTTGTTCTTTTTAATTTCTAATGCCCTGAAAACAGAAGGCTTTTGACTGGCAAACACATGCCCAGCAGGACAAACAAAATTGGAAAGTTTTATTTTTAATAGCTATCTTTCTTTTATTTTGCCAAGTTATCTTTTCTCACTTTGCACTCATGTTTTCTTTTAGTTTTGCTCGTGGGTGCTGTTCTCAAAATATGATGATTATCTTGTTCTAAATATTGCAAAGAGACATTGGCCCTCATTACAACCCTGGCGGTTGGTGTAAAAGTGGCGGTAATACCGCCAACAGGCTGGTGGTAATTACTGCCAAATTATAACCATGGCGGATAGATCTCAGATAGACAGCCACTTTATCACACCGACTGCCAGGGCAGAAACAACAGGCACCACGGCGGTAGCCACCTACAGCCAGGCGGAGGTCAATGTTCCGCCCACCATATTATGACCCTGGAAACCGCCACCTTTTCTGGGGTGGTACCAACAACATCAAAAGCCTGGCGGAAACTGAGCTCAGAAGGGAAAGGACTCACCTTTGGAGACACAGGGAACAACCACGCCGCTATGGAGCCCGAGCTGCATGTCTTCTCCATGCTCTTCTATGTGCTGCTCCACCACGAACACCAACGACGACGAAGGTGACAACGGTGAGTACAGATGCCTAGCACACAAGGGAGAGGGGAGGAAAAAGAGAGTGACAAACAAACACGCACAACACACACCAGACATACACACACCATACACACAACCAGATGCACAATAAAACAAGTTATTCCCCCTAAGTCGGTTGAATAATGTAAGGACAAAATGAATTTACTAAAGTGAGTGTAATAATATCAACACAGTATAAAAATAACTTAGCCAATGGTAAAGATATTTACAATGGTACAGTTTAAGGGACATTGTCCAGTCCTCAGTTTGTGTGGGCCACACGGCCACAGGCCAAAGTCCAAGGCCCCACTTGTCACCTGCATCAACATGAAGAGAACACTTCAGGGGCATCAGTTGGTAAATAGGCAGGCACCTCAGGGGGATGGGGGATGGGGGGACCTCAGCCGGGAGATGGAACAAGACCACTGGTTCTGGAGGGTGCATCGTGCCCTGTGCTCCTGATCCTGGGGCGGCTGGGGTTGGTGGGTGTCTTACCCACTGGTTCTGGAGGGGGCATCGTGCCCTGTGCTCTTGATCCTGGAGAGGCTGGGGTTGGTGGGTGCCTTACCCACTGGTTCTGGAGGGGGCATCTTACCCTATGCTCTTGATCCTGGGGATGCCGGTTGTTGGTGGGTGTCTTACCCACTGGTTCTAGAGGGGGCATCGTGCCATGTGTTCTTGACCCTGGGGAGTGCAAGGTCACAGTCTCTCAGATGGGTGTCATACCCAATGGATTTGCAGGGTGCAGGCCACACAGCAAGCCCATGGAGGTAGGACTACATACTGTCCGCTGGCAGTGACGGCTTCTCAGTGGTGGTAGTGATGCTGCTGCAGCCACGGGTGGGGGGAAGTTCCAACCCATCCCCTGCAGCCTCAGATGGCTGCCCACTGGTGGTGGTGCTGCTGCTGCTGATGGCGGGGGGAGGCTCCAGCCCATCCCTTGCAACCTCGGATGGCTGCCCACTGGTGGTGCTGCTGCTGCTGGTGGGGGGAGGCTCCAGCCCATCCCCTGCAGCCTCGGATGGCTTCCCACTGGTGGTGGTGGTGCTGGTGGTGGTGGGAATCTCCAGCCCAACCCCTGCAGCTTCGGATGGCTGCACAACCATGGTTGGTGATGGGGGCTCCGTCAGAGTTCCTGCCCCAGGCCCCTTGCCCTTCCTGCCTGTTGGTGCTGGCTCCTTGGTCTTCCTGGCAGCAGCTGGGGTTGGCTTCTTAGTCTTCCTGGCAGCAGCTGGGGCAGGCTCCTTGGTCTTCCTGGCAGCAGCTAGGGCAGGCTCTTTGGTCTTCCTGGCAGCAGCTGGGGCATGCTCCTTGGTCTTACTGGCAGCAGCTGGGGCAGGCTCTTTGGTCTTCCTGGCAGCAGCTGGTTCAGACTCCTTACCCTTGAGACTGCATGGTACAGGCTCCTTCACCCTCAGGACATGTGCCATGGATCCTTTCCCACCACAAGTGGTTGTGGTGACTACTGGGCCCATGGACTAAGTGGCTGAGCTGCTTGGCTGGGTTTTTGCCACTCTGGCCAGACGTGCAGGATGGGGGGGGGGTGGTAGGGAAGAGGTCAATGGTGGATAGGAAAAGCTTTTTAGGGACATTGGGGCGGGAATAGCGAAAAGGTTTGGGAGTGAAGGAAGAGGGAGTGGTTGTAGGAGGTGTCTGTCTGCTGATTTTGGGTGCAGGTGCATGGGCTGGATGCTGTTGTGAGGTGGATGGCTGTTAGGTGTCTGAGTGCTTGCGTTTGTGTACTTTAGGAGGAGGGGGACAGACACAGTGGGAGAGGACACAGGGGACGTGTGCATGGCTACTGTAGAGGTGTCTGCCAGTGAGGTGTGTGTTCTGCTAGGTGTGGTGGTGATGCTGGTAGTGGATGAGGATGTAGTGCATGCAGAGGTGAATGTAGACGGAACAGGGAGGGAGGTGGTGGAGGGGGAGGAGGGGGAGACAGTGGAAATTGTGGATGTTGGTATGTCTGCATCTGGATGATGTTTGTCTGAGTGCCTGTGGGATGATGTGTGGTGCTTGTGTTTGCCTGTGCCATGCTTGTGTGTTGTCTTGTGTGCATGCTCATCTGCATGTGTGCTTGGGATAGGTTGGGGTTGAGGGGAATGGGATTGGGAAGAGGAAGTTGGAGGGGGGAAGGTGGAAACAGGGACAATGGCTGCCATCAGAGAGGAGGCCAGAGCCTGGATTGATCTCTGTTGGGCCGCCAAGCCAGTGTGAATGCCCTCCAGGAATGCATTAGTCTGTAGCATCTGGGCTCCCAGCCCCTGGATGGCATTCACAATGGTTGACAGCCCGCCAGAGATGGATCTCAGGAGGTCAATAGCCTCCTCAATTAGGGCAGCAAGGCACACTAGTGCAGGGCCTGAGGTGCCTGGGGCGAAGGAGATGCCCATCCTCCTGGGTGAGCAGGCACGGGCAACTCAATGAGGGGCTGTTGGGATGGCGGTGCTGGTATGGGGTGGTGGATGTACCTGTAGCTGGAGTGGTCACAGAGGTGTCCGCCACCACCAGGGAGCTTCCATCGGAGGAGGTATCTGTGTTTGAACTGTTCCCTCCAGTGTACGCCATGGTGCTCCCCTCACCCTCCGTCCCACTGGTGCCCTCAGAGTTGGTGGACTCTGCCTCCTGGGTCCTGTGGGATGCAGCTCCCACTGTTGCTGGTGCCTCTGCTCCTCCGCCAGATGATGCTAAAGCACGTAATGGCAAGGTAACAGAACAAAAAGCGGGGGGAAGAGACAAGGGCTACACTTGGTCGATGGCTGCACCAAAACCACTGTTGGCGTACACAGCATACTCACACACAGGGTACTGGCCTACACACTATGCATTGCACTACCAGTGATATTGCTTGCCACCAAGGCATGGGGAGGGGCACACACCGGCAAATCCAGCACACCTGGGACCCACACATCCTTGACCAGTAGTGGATGCCCACGAGCTAGGTAGCAGGATTATCCCTTCTGGACCCTTGCCACCAGGGGACCTATGCTGCAATGTCAGGCCTGGCCTAGGGGCACACACTGACACACATCTTCCACCCGGATACCATCCTACCATTCATAAGTTGTAATGATGGACACTGTACTCACCCCCTTGTGGCTGCTGTGATGCCCTCAAGTGCCCATCCAGCTCAGGATAGGCCACCCCAGTTTGTAGGCCATCGGGGGGTCAGGGTTCGATGAGCACCCCTTCCTCATTGGGAGGCCATCCACAGCTGGTCCTCTGCCGTCTTCTGTGTCCAGCAACTCAGGTCCTCGCACCGTTTCTGAAACTGGGTGCTCCACCTGCCATAGACCCCCAAGGTCCACACATCCTTGGCAATGGCACACCATATACCCTTCTTTTGATGGGCGCTGACCTGCGGAGGGAGCACACCCAGGAAAATAGTATTTGTCAGACAGTTCTGCCTGTTACACGTATGGCCTACCAAACCCCTGCACATCACCATTTACACACACATGGCCCAGCACACAACCTGTACGCCGCCCAGGGGACATTCACCTACCCCCACTTACACAATGCCTTCACACACCACTCAATGCATTCCTGCCACATGCATGATGCCAACAGTGTACTCACCTGTTGGTCTGGAGGCCCATATAGCAGACCACACTGGGGTAGGACCCCATCCACCAGTCTCTCCAACCCCACCGAAGAGAAGGCAGGGGCCTTTTCCCCAGTCACACAGGCCATGGTAGGTTCTAGACACAGGTCACAGCATCACATGCAGTGTAGGTCCTCTCCTGTTGAAGGTCAGGTAGCAAGTGAGGAATATGATAGAAAATGGCGGTCACGTCCACGGCGGTGCATACCGGCACCATTGGCGTACATCACCATTGGCCACTGTAACCCATAGGGCCCAAAGTTAACCAATGAGGAGTTGCACGGCGGTTCCCGACCGCCTCCATCAACGGCGCACAACGTCAATGGAATTACCTCACTTCCACCTGTCCCTCCACACAGGACAGGCGGACGCCATTTCGGGGGGGGGGCAGGCCCTGGATAATTACTGTGTCACTGTTTAAATTGGGACATACAGGGCAATTCTCACTGACCCATTACAATTTGACAGCATGCATCGTACTCTTGTTGCCCCATTGTTCAGTTTGTGACTGGCTCCTCACTCTTTTGTCCCTTAGATTGCTACCGCTGTGGATGAATAGGAGATGGAGACATACCCCCGTGTATAGACCCCTGGTGGACTTGGCAACAATGTAGGACAGGCACATCATCCTCATCTTTAGACTTGACAGGGCCACAATCACAGAGCTGTGTGCCCAATGGGAGCATGACTTGATATCTGCTATTTATCACCCCACTGGAATCCCCCCTCTTGTGCAAGTTCTATCAGTGCTCCATTTCCTGGCAACTGGTTCTTTCCAAGTGACAGTAGGCTTGGCAGCAGGAATGTCGCAGCCAATGTTCTCAATTGTGCTGACCAGAGTGGTGTCTGCCTGATTAAACACATGTGCAGCTACATTGTATTTCCCCAGATGGAAAATGTGGCCACAGTGAAGGCTGACTTCTATGCAATGGGACATATCCCCAACATAATTGGTGCGATTGGTGGAACACATATTGCAGGTGTACAGAAATCATAAGAGTTTCCACTCAATTAATGTGCAAATGGTGTGCTTGGCGGACCAGTACATCTCCCATGTCAATGCTAAGTATCCTGGGTTGGTGCATGATGCCTTTGTCCTGAGGAATAGCAGCATCCCAAATGTGATGTCCCAACTACAGAGACACAGGGTGTGGCTAATAGGTGAAGCCTGGTCTCCACCCGGTACATGTTGAAAGTATGGGTATGTTGTAGGCCATATGGGATAGTGTGTGGCTAAATGTTGTCCCTCAATATTTGCAGGTGCCTCTGGTTACCCCAACCTATCATGGCTACTGACCCCTGTGAGGAATGCCAGGGAAAGGGCAGACGAACGTTATAATGCTCCATATGGGCGAACCAGAAAGATCATAGAAAGAACCTTTGGCCTCCTGGAGACCAGGTTTCGGTGCCTCCATCTCACACACTGATCCCTGTGTTACTCACCCAAGAGGGTCTGCCAGATAATAGTGGCATGCTGCATGTTGTACAACCTTGCCCTGAGACGCCATGTACCTTTCCTGCATGAGGAGGAGGGTGGAGATGCCTGTGTGGCAGCAGTGGACCCTGCGGACAGTGAGGATGAGGAGGCAGAGGATGAGGACAACAGAACACCAGTGATCAGACAATATTTCCAATGACACACAGGTAAGACAGTGTTACTTCACATTTCATTGCCATTATTTTGAAATTCTTTGACACTGTCATGCTGTTATTTTGCGCTTCTATGCCCACTTACTGTACCCTTTGGCAATTCATTTTACAGGACTTTCAAATGTGCTCATTCACTGTACAGTTGAATTGCAATGTTTGTACATGGTTAAATGTATACATACTTAAAAAATGTGACATACTCCATACTTCTAATTTTTTCAAGAGTGGCTATTGAAGTGCTAAGTTATTGAGGGGCAAGTGCAATGGGATGGGGTGATGATGGAGGAAATTCCAGGGTATAGTTCCATTCTGTAGCAACAAGTGCATTGTCCATGGGGACATAGGAAGGAAAGCAAAGGCAGTTCAAGGTGGACAGGGTGACAGAGTGGGCCACAAAGGTGACAATCAGGAGAGTCTCATTTCCTGGCAGGGGTCTTGGCAATAGTCTCTGGCTTCTGTCTGGATCGCAGGGAATGTTTGCGGGGTGGTTCTCCTTCTGCAGGGGGACAGAGATGGAAGGCAGTTCAGATGCCCGGCTAGTGGCAGGGGCCCACTGTTGTGACACTCCCTCCCTCACAATATTGGCCATGTCTGCCAGCACCCCTGCTATGGAGACCAGGGTGGGGCTGATGGCCTGCAAGTCCTCCCTGATCCCCTGGTACTCTCCCTCCTGCAGCCGCCTGTTCTCCTGCACATTGTCCAGGATCTGGCCCATCGTGTCCTGGGAATGTTGGTATGCTCCCAGGACCTCTGCAAGTGCCTCCTGGATAGTCAGTTCCCTGGGCCCGTCCTCCCCCTGGTGCACAGCATTCCTCAGAGTTTCCCTGTTGTCCTGTGCCTCTGTTCCTTGAACCGTGTGTCCACTGTCACTGACCCCAGGTCCCTGATTGTCATAGGTTTGAGGTGTGCCCTGGGGTCCCTGTAGAGGTGGACACACTGCTGATTGACATGTCCTGGGGACAGAGGTGTGGGTACGCTGGGTGGGTGCTGTGGTGGTGCTTCAAGATGGGGGAAGCTCTGTGGTTGTCTGTGACTGGGCTTGGCTAACCGACTGTCCGGAGGTCCCTGATGGGCCAGGTTGGTCATCCAGATCCAGGCGTCCAGAGTTGCTGTCATCATTGTGGGCCTCTTCAGTTGGGGGACTGGATATTGCTGGCACCTCCTATCCGGTGACATTGGCTGGGATACCTGTGGAGATGTAAATGATGTGTTATTGTTTCTGTGTGTGACATATTATGCATCAGTGGTTTGCCCTCTTTGTATTTTTCCTGGCAGCTTTCACTTATGTAAGTTGGTATATGGTGGGCTAGCTGATTCTCTCTAGTGTGCATGCTTTAGTGATAGGTGTCCGTGCAGGGTTATGAATGGTGTCCATGCATTGGTATGGCATGCAGGGCTTGGCATAAGGATGAGTGAGATGTGATGGTGGGGGTGTGGGACATGGTGATGTGATGGGAGTGAGGGTGAGGGTATGTGATGGCATGCAGGTAGGGGGCTAGTAGTAGTATAGAGTTGACTTACCAGAGTCCAGTCCTCCTCCTACTCCGGTCAGGCCCTCAGGATGCATGATTGCCAAGACTTGCTCCTCCCATGTTGTTAGTTGTGGGGGAGGAGGTGGGGGTCCACAGCCAGTCCACTGTACAGTGAGTTGGTGTCTTGCTGCAGTGGAACGTACCTTCCTCCGTAGGGGGAACCTGATGTCATCCCTGGTTCTTGGGTGCTGTCCCTCGGTGTTGACCCTGTCCACGATTCTCCGCCATAGCTCCATCTTTCTAGCTATCGATATCTGCTGCACCTGTGCTCCAAATAGCTGTAGCTCTACCCTGATGATTCCCTCCACCATGAACCTTAGCTCCTCCTCTGAGAATCGGGTGTGTCTTTGTGGTGCCATGGGTGTTGTGTGAGTTGTGTAGGAGAGGGTGTGTAGGGTGATGTTTTGGGGTGTGTGATGTGGGGTGGGTGGGTTGTGTATAGGTGTAGGTAGTGTGTGGCTCTGGTTTTGTCTGTGGTCATGGTGTCTGTCTCGTGGCAATGGTTTGTAGTCGTAAAGGGTTGTGGGTAATGTGGGTGGGTGTTTTATAGTGGTGTGGGTGTGTGGGTGTGTGTATACGTGTCAGGTGTGTGTTGTTTGAATTGCCCAATGTGGTGTTGTTTTGTTTGAGTGTGTGTATTTTGAGTGCGGCGGTATGTACCACCAATGGTTTACCGCCATTGAATGTCCACCATGGTGATTTGTGGGTCATAATGTGATGGGCGTAGTTCTGTTGGTGTAACGGTGTCGGTGTCTGGCAAGGTTTAGGACATTGACAGCCGGTGGTTCAATATGAAAGCACTTTTTGTAACTTGGTTTGACCACCAACTTGAAGAAGACAAATGGATGCCAAGATAACCTAAGGTAGACACACTCTTTAATGTCTCCCCATCTAAAGTTATTACCCCTCTGAAGCCTCTGTGGGGATGGATTGCCATGCATTCATTTTGCTTACATTGATTTTCAAACCCTGGTCATGAAAAACATTTGTTAAATTTCTCCAATAGAGTTTCAAGGCCTTTCGGGGTCTTTGATAGTAGCAAAATACCGATACCGATAGTAGCAGGGTTTCATCGGCAAAAAATAGAGCTGGAACCCAAGAACCAGAGAATCATTGTTACAATCAATAAGATAATCTATGCAATTAGTTATGAACAACAGGAAGAACATAGGGGCAAGTACACAGCCTTGCCTAACTCCCATGTCGACTCTGATAGGGTTAGTAATTTCCCCATTTGGGCCCCAGCGGACCTGTGCAAAAGTATCACAATGGAGATGGGTAATCATATCGAGAAGGGGACTAGGAATCAGTAGCTCTCCAAGAGTACTCCGCAGTTTATTTCTGGGAACCATATTGAAAGCTGATTTTAGATCAACGAAAGCAGCATAAAGACTTCCCCTCTAAAGATCAATTTCCTTCTATCTGATTAATTGAAACCTGAATACCTGATCCACTGAACTAATCTTTGTGCGGAATCCTGCTTGAAATTGGGTCAAGACATTGTTTTCACTAACCAAAGCCTTAAAGTAATCAAGAATCAATTTACAGAATATGTTTTGACTGGAGTCTATTAGACTGGTTGGCCAATAGCTGGCATGGTCAGTATTAGGACCTTTTTTATGGATGGGAATTACTTCAACATCTTTGGAAGATTTGGGTATATCAGCTCCTGCCATTAAGGCATTTGCCATGCGAGTAAGGTAAGGGGTTCAAATGTCAGGTTCATTAATAAAAAGGTCTACCAGAATACAATCCAACCCGGGGGCTTTACTGCCATTCTGTGACTTCATAGGAAAATTGGTTTCTACTACAGTAAAGTACCCATCAACTTTAAGAGTATCAGGCTCAATAGGAGTTGGACAAGATGTAGCACCCGTTTGGAAGACATACTTAGCTGAGACTTTAGGAGAAAGGTTGTGAGAGGAACTGGTATACATATTTTCAAAATGTGTCACCCATTCCTGTTTTGTTATAAGAAGTTCTGGCTTCATCCTTGATGCTGAAGCACTGTGGGAGATCACATGCTACAAAGCTAACTGATCTTCAGAGCGCACAGCTGCCATAATGTACCAAATACTGGTGTCCCAATAAATGTTGGCCTGCCTTTGTGCCACTTTACAAGAGGCTCTGGCAGATTGTATTTCAAGTCGATAGCAATCCTTAAGGGCGTCAATGAAGTGTCTCTTTGCTATCCTGCAGCCCCTGTTAACCATGTAGGGTCTGATTTTAGAGCAGAACTCTTTGAAACTAGTAATTTAGTAAAAAAATGCATTTTAATTTCTTGGAATCACTTTGTGTGAACATTTATAACTGAGTTGGAATCTAGCTCCTGATTGGCAATTTGAGGTAAGATAGAGAACAGGTCCTGGTAAAGTTTACCATACGTGTCACTACACTTTCCCATTTGACCTTCCCACAATTGATATTAACCCATATGTCACCACAGGGCAGTCGCTGCATCTTGTTTCTTACAACTAAATTGCCACGTAAGGATAGGAGCAAGGAAAAATGGTCGCTCTCTAATCTGGGGAGGTCTTCCACATCAATTATCTTATCCCAGGATTAGAGATCCATGATGATATAGTCTATTTGGCTGCAGTAGGAATTCCTTCTGAACGTGGGTCTTCTCTCCATATCTTACTTTATTCTGCAATTACAAGCTCTCAATTGCCGGCATATAAAATGATCCACCAATTGCAGAGCTACCTTAGAGGAAATTGCCATGCTGAGACCAGAGGTTTGAGGAATGCTGCATTATTGGTCCTCTTCACCTGCACTTTCCTTCAGCAGTGTGGAGGGTTCAAAAGATACATTGAAATCCCCTGCCACCAGCATGATTATGTGGTTCCTGGGCTTCATAGAAATGGTATCTTTCAAAAGATGTATAACTGAGGACTCCACCATTTTGGAATTGCTCTTGAAATACATGTTAAAAAGAAAAATATTTATGTCTTCCCTTATAGATAACTCGAGACACAGCCTTGGGACACAGCTATTTGAAGAATCAATCAGTAGTTGTTTCACATGGTAGTTCATCACTTTTTTTAGCGAAATGGCAAGGCCACCAGAGGGTCTGCCAGCCCTTACCTTCAGGGGAGGCACATGAAAGGTCTTATTGCCTTGTCTATGAGAGGGTTCGATCTCCCAGGCCTCCTGGAATAAAAGTATATCTAGCATGTCAATAAAAGCCCGACAGTCATTTTGTATGAGCTTGTTTGTCAGCCCAGTCAGCTATGTTCAATGAAAAAAACAAAAAGACCTTGCTGATGATTGGTGGGGTCCAGCCATTTAATCCCATTGGTGTAATAAAGGGAACATTCTGCTGTACGTTTGTGTGGGCACTAAGAGAAGAAGCAGATGTTTCTATGTGGGGAGAGTGAATTGGATCATACAGAGCCACCACAGGGGAAGCTAAGACATTAATACTAGTGGTAGTAGTAGGGATTTACAGATTATTTGATGGAAAAAGGTGTGTTTTATGCTAGGAATTCCAAGAAGTATCAGCAGAGTCATCACATCTTTCTGTGGTGGAAGGGTACGAAGAAGCACCCAAAGTCAACACAGAAGCATTGTCAATTTTGGGAATGGTGCTTTGTACAGAGGAAGCTTCTGAGAATAGCTGTCGCGTGTGGCCGTGTCCCTGGGGAGTCCAGGAAGTACACACTGGAAAGGAGAGATGAATCTTGTATTTGCTCTACTCTCTGTACTAGAGGACTTCTAGTTTTCAATTCAATCTGGGAATCCGTGGACATAAGGGTTCGTGCCTGCCATCTACAATCATAGGGTGTGAGAATTGGAGTCTAATGGAATCATTTTTTTCAGTATGGGATAACCAAAGTGCCTGATCCAATGGAGCAGTTTATCTGTCAGGGGGCCTCATCTTCTCTAGCAGATGGTGATAACTTGGGAACGCCTGCCATGTAGATCGCCCTGATATGAGAATAGGCCTTTTTGTTAAGATTGGCCAGTATGAAGGTTGATGGAGGAGGTAGGTGTGGATGGGTAGACTCTTGCACAGCAACTAGCCTTGGAGGGAGGGTTTGGTGTAGAAAGATAGGCTGGGTTTAACATAGATCCTCTTTCTTCCCTCTGGGCCATGGCTTAGTGCTGTAAAACAAGGGATTTTGCCTGCTACAGTAAAATGTTGAGGTTGAACTTAGCTAGATGAGGAATTAGATTACTTGGCCTGGACCCCCTGAGGATCCTTTTAGCCAACAGAGCCGATATTAGTTGGTCTCTTTTGGCTCCTTAGGTTGGCAGGGCAAGGTGAGGCACCCTGGAGAAACTGCCTGTAGCTCACTCTCCAGCCAGCAGGCAGGGATCCTAAGCCTATGGATTGTGAGAGGGTTTTGACCTCACGCTGTAACACTATTATTTCAGCCCTCAGCGAACCAATAAACACCCACAATTTTTTGATCTGGGCAATGACCTTCATGGTCTCTATGGACTGAGGGACTAGGGCTTGGGCAACCAGTGTTCCTGGATCACAAGAGGATTGCGCACTGGGTGTCAAGGGAAGGATGCAATTAGAGCATACGATCACAGGGGCCAGCTGAATGGCAGGCCTGGTTGGGGAATAGGTGAGAACCTAGCAAAAACAGCCCTGGTCCCTCCATTCTTCTGTTGGTGTTTACTAACCTGGGATTGTGAATGCTCGCTGTATTTTTCCTAAATAAGGGGGCAACATGGAGCTTTTTTAATTTGCCCCTGGAGTTGCTTGGGACAGCTGTGTTTAGGATATGCTCGAATTTCTCTATGAGAGGGTCGATATCTTTTAGGGTATTAGCATGTGTGGAGCATTCAAGTGCCTTTTTCCCCATGGGCTCGCCTGTTGGCTTCTATGAGCAGGTCCTTTTTTCCATAACCTGAAACAATAGAACACCTGCTGTGTTTAACTAAATGTTCTAGCTGCAGGGGAGGTGGCTATTTGATCGTTAACAAACCGCCTTCGCTGCTTGGCCAGATTAAACCAGAACAAGTAACATTTATCAGCTTGTAAAAGCAAAACAACAAGTTGATGTAAATTGTTAATAGGGCAGAATAGTTCAGCCTCTGGTTTGCTCAAGTCTCGGGCTCCAACTACCCATGTGAGAAGCAAACAATACTGGAAAAGGTAAAAACAAAGAAAAAATGGAAAGCTGACATGGTTGAGCGTCACTTCACTAGCAGGGCATGTCTGGTGGCCAGGGGTAGACCCCGCTACCCAATCTTGGAAGGAAATACCAAAAACCCTTACTGCTGGTTAGCAGTAGTTCCCTAAAGCACAGAGCCAAGAGGGGGTAGCCCTGCCTCTCCCTGTCACTGATTGGTGCAGGACAGGCCCGCCCTTGGCCCAGGTATTGCCTAGGGGCATTCCACACACGCCCCGCATGGCAGTGAAGGCAGCCACACTAAATAGTCGCCTTAGGTGGTCACAGCTGCAGATGATGGACAAGGTATGCCTCCTGGGGCCCTGAGCAATGCTGAGAGATGAAGTCCTTGGTTAAGTGCATCCCACATGGTGGTAAAGGCAGCCGCACTGTATAGCACCTTAGGTGGTCACAGCTGCAGACAATGGACATGGGCCGCCTCCTGGGGCCATGGCCAATGCTGCAAGATAAAGCCCTTGGTTAAGCGCATCCCACCACTGAAATCTACTCCCATGTGCTCAACTATACGACAATCTATGACCCCTACTCCACTGTACGACACTGCAACAAATCCACTCCATGACACTCTACTTCCCCACTCCACTCTGACACTCCATGCCACAAACTTTTAGCCATGCTGGACAGCAGCCACACTGGTGTGGAACTTGGCAAAACACATTGAAAAGCCAATAGCTTTTGTGTAGGTGAGACTTGCCAATGCTTGTTTAAAAACATAACAGGAAAGAAGCTAATTAAATAAAACTTATTTTCCTGTACCATCCAGGAAAACATCAAGGAAAAAACATTACCTCACGCATGCAGGGAAAGAAAGCACTTCATTTTGATCATTGTGGTTGGCTTGATAAGGTTGACGGTTCAGTTTTCAATCAAGATTATAAATGTTCACTCTAAATGGCATAATTGACCGAACAATTAAAGCCACAATACTTAGCAAGGAAATGTAATGAGCAAACTGCACATGGTTTAAATTCCTACTCTTTAATGTGGGCATTCAAAAAGGGACTTAAATCAGAAACAAAGAGAATAACACAACCTGCAATCCGATACAGATACTTAAGTAAACACTTGGAAAACATTGAAAGCCACAACAATGTTACTTCAGTGCTTAATTTGAGCCAGTGCTTTGAGGTGACTCCCACTGGCACTCATTTTAGGGGAACTGAGCTTCTTTTCTCATCAGGCTTAGACCCATAGCGAGAGAAACACACAAAAGGGGGGAAAGAAAGAAGAAGAGAAAGAAGGAAAAACAGTGACGTAGAATTAAAACAGAGATAAAAAAAGAACCTGAACAAGTGAGATAAAGAGAATGAAAGCATCTGGAGGCTGAAACAGTCTTGAGTTGGATTTAAGACTACCCAACCTTGATATTCAGCACCCCAGATATTGTACAGTGTCGGCCAAGACTTTCTAAGCAAATCTTTGGAGCCAGACACTTATTCTTTTACAAATTAAGTACGGCGTAACTGTATGTAATGCACGGCATCACCAGGGCTGCTTTAAACTACTGCAGGCGGAGCAGATGAACAATTGCTAAGGCATTTGCTGAAGTATTAAAATGGCCACTTGTATTTATAACCTACGCAAACAAATAATAATAAAAGAATGATAGATTTCAGCAGCTAAATACAGTTAAAAGCTGGGAACCATGCAAAATTAGACATCTTTAAACATAATGTAGGATTTTAGTGTTCAAACTATTCTTAGTGTCAGACGTTTGAAGGGTGAGATGGATAAGAGGGAAGGCCAGGTAATAACTATTAGCAGTTTCATTATGTAGTGTAGCACAACATGATGCCCCATGCCACTGAATGAGGTGAGGGGCCCCTGAATCAACTGTACCTCTGTGCCTCTAAGGTATGCAGAGGAGGACTTAAGCTAATTGAAGGGTAGGGGGCCTGAAGGGTGGGTGGCCCTGAAGGATGCCCCCTCATGGCTCTGAAGGGGCTGTAGGGGCCTGCTTACAGACCTGATTGCGTCCGTTGTTTGTTAACAGTTAGGAGGTAAAAAAATGGATTCCTTTGTCAAGGTAAATAGGTCCTAGTGTCATCAAAGCATTTGAATTTTACTTGAGTGATTGCAAGTCCTGCTGCTGTCCCAGCAGCTGAGGTGTTAAGAAAAATGTTGGAACTATGATTTTGCTTGAAATGTGCACAGGGGCACTGTCGGCGAGGCCACTGCGTGTGGCAGTGGTGCCAGATGCAAGACTGAAAAGAATAAGACAACACGTAAAACATTTTGTATATTTCTTTAAACACAGAAAACATATTGTTTGTTATAAGACATACAATTTAATAAATAAAAGACATTTTTAATATTCATTTCTAAAAAATTGAAGTATTTCTTTACTTTTACTTTTCTGGCATTTTTTTCCACATTATTTTGGGTCGTTCATGAAATTTGCAGTTGCAGCTTCACATTAGCAATGTGTGGCTCAGGTAAAACAATTTTTATTAAATTTGAAAAAGTTTAGTGCTAGAGGGAGGTGTGAGACTCAGCTAGTCTTTTTAAATGGATGTTGTTTAAGTGCATTTTTTAAATTGTAGTCTGTATTAGTTAGTTTACAACATTGTGACAGGCCTTATTGTGAAATGTATTTTTAATTTGTAAATGTTATGTTTTTCATATGTTTAACATTGATTATAATGTTTTCTTTCCAGCCTTTGTTCTATATTAGGGCTGTGAGTGTTTTTTGGGCAGGGTTATATTTAAAAAAAATCCTTTACAGGTTTCTATTTTCAGACTTTGCCCTTAATTGTTAACCTTATTATTCAGTTTCCCTCAAGCGTTTATTTTTTTTCCTAATTTTTTGGGGTATGGGTAGGTTTTTCTCTGGTTTATTTTTGCCTTTTACTGGTCTCTTTTTATCCATTGTTTTGGGATTGCATTTTTTGGATTGTCATTTAACTTACCAGAACTTCTAGTACAGAATCTTAAAACCTATTTTTGTTTATTTATTTAGGTTATTGGGTGGCCAATGTTGTTTATCTTATCTGTTCTTATTTATTGCCTGTATACATTATTTTTATGGTGAGAGCATATTTTTAAAGGTAATGAAAAGTTTTATTTGTTTTTTTTTTAAATGACTTTGTCTATTTTGCATTTTATATTTCTTTCCTCCGGATTTTAAAATATTCATTATAGTAAATCTGTAACTATCAATCTGCATTTTTCTTTAACATTTCTTTTAGTCAGATTGTTATGTTTAAAGTATTGCAAATCTCCTTTAATAATGTTTAGAAATAAATATTAATAGAGGAGGTTAAATTGTGTTTTTGATTAGTGTAGTTATTTTTAAAGTGGGGTTCTTACTATTGAGTATAGATATTTTAGGACTACGATGTTAGCAAAGACTCACTTTGAATGCTAGGAGTTCATGCACTTGTTTAGTTTGCTTGGACTTTTTTTGTTTGATTTAGGTTACGGAATGTTCTTCTATTCTAGACAGAGTGTAGGGTGACTTCTTCCAAGTATCCCTTGGAAGGAATTCTGCAATCCTTTCACTGTGTTATTTGTCTTTGCTTCTTGGGACATGGTGCTATCATCGACATTCCACCATGAAATATGTCCATTGGGTTGGCGTCTGTGGCCTGATCGATTCAATTGACCAACCCAAGCATCCTTTATAATATGACCAACCCAAGTATCTTTTAAAACAGTCCATTAGTGGAACTAGTGTTGTTTCATGTTCTTGGTATTAGGGGGGAGTAAATTAGCATATCCAAATGTTTAGAGACTTCTGTTACAGGGACGCATGCTAAAGGTATTAGCTTTTTTATTTCACGAGCAAATTCTAAGTCAGTTTTATATTCTATGATCAGGTTGGAATTTTGTAGGTGCCTCTATATACTTTGGTTGAAGTGGTTTAGCAACACTGAATTGCAGGAGCATATTTATGAGCACCGTTGTGTTGTGCTTGCAGCACACAACATGGTGCAAGCACAACGCAACTTAAAATAGTGATTTATAAAGCCACACAAGGACACTTTGCATGGCCCTGAGTGGCTCCATAAGTCTGGAGTAAAGCAACACAGAACAAATCACTGCATTGCCTTACTATGCCCTGGGAAGGCATTACATGGATGTTGCTTGGGTGTTGCCATGCAACCCACATGGTTTTTGACACATTCCTAAATTTACCAGAAAGGCTAGACCTGAGAAGGTGCTAAAAAGATACTTATTCTCAGGGGAGGCATAACGAAAAGAATATCTTTATTTCTCCTTGTTACTTACTGTTTCTATGTGTGGTGCATTCTGCACAGAAAGAGGAATATGCCTCTCAGGATTGTTGTTATGCCCGAAGGTGTCACGCCCTGCACAAAAACAATCCTGCATGCAATGCAGGCTCCTTTGCACCATGGTGCAAGGGTGCCTGCATTGGCGCTAGGCAGCCCTTTGTGCGCTGGTGGAAGTACAGGAATGCATCGTATTTCAATAGATACAACATGCTCCTGGCCTTTTCCTGTTATGCAGTGCAGCAAAGTGACTTGATGCACTGCGTTGTGTTGAAAAACATAAATAGGCCCTGCACTGTGAATTGAGGTTGTCTTGTAGTAATAAAATGTATTTTTTATGTGTGATTAGTAAATGTAGGAGTATTTCTATATCGTCAATTGTTTTCTCTGACTGTTCTACATGTTCTGGCAAATAATATTGTTGAGATTAGTAAGCCAGGGAGTTGGTCTAGTAATTATTCAGGAATATTTGGCATAATATTTTTAAACATTGTTCCTGTTGGCTCTCATGAGTTCGTACTGGTCTCTTTTAGGTCCTGTAAAATATTTCTGAGTTCTATTTCAGTAATATCAGGGATGTGATTATGATTCCCAATGCTTTAAACGTCGGCCTGGATAGTGATAGGTGTGTTATAGCATGCATTTTCTTAATATTTAGTGCATTTCCTGTATGTTGTTTTCACTGATGGTGCTTTTCTTACTATAAGTATTTACTTTACAATTTAATAACAGCTTCCATTTGGGAAATCAATGCATTTTGCTGTTTCGAACATTCTTTGACTTTAAGATTAGAAAATGTACATTATTTTTTACAAAATATGCAGTTTTATATTTATTTACATTTTTACATAGTAGACGTACGTTTTAACTTATGTTCTGGATGTTTTCCCAACTTCATTTTAGTTGTAGGTCTTTTGGCTAGTAGGTCTGTTTTATGTTGGTTGTGGCATAGATTTTTGCAGTCTGTTTAGAGGAAACATTTTTGGTGGTTCACTTTTTACTGTAAATTTTAGTTAGGGGTTTGTTTTATTTTATTTTAAAATATGTTAAAGCATTATTTTTCACTTTAATTTTAGTTTTGTGCTTTAGTTACAATCATTTCTTTTTGAGGTGGTCTTTTTTTTGTATTTGAAGTCAGTATCCTTTATTTTCAGTTTAGAATTTTTTCCTTCTTGTAGAGGGTGCACCTGTTATTTGGAGAAATAAACATGTACAATAGTTTGATTAATTGTTACCTTAGCATGCATTAAGTTGTTTATTAATTTTGTTAGCTTTCACTTACAGTTTGGTATTTAGCGTTCACTTAGAGAGTTGTAGTCTTCTTTTGTAGGTTTTCAATCGGGGAGAGTAATGCTGCCCTGCTGTAATTCTTTTTTGGAAGTATTTTGTTGTGTGTTTTGTGGCCTTTGGATACTGTCTGTTCATTTGGAAAGCATTTGTATTTGTTAATTGTGTTTAAGTTTAATTTGATAGGTTGGTTAAAGGCTAGTTTTGATTATTTTTGCACCATTTATGGTAAACACTCATAATTTTTTTTATTGTTTATTTAAAGTCTATTGGGGTGTGGCTTGGCATCATAAGATGGCAGTTGCTTTCTAAGTGAGCCCCTGGTCTGGCCTATACATTCTACATCTAGACTGGATCAGAACTTGCTGCACAACAACGGGGCTACATGCTGCATCTTCAGGGATCCCTGTGTGCCAGGCAAGAGTGCCCGGTATTGCCACTGGTGTCTGATGCAACAGACTGCTCTTCCATTCATTGGAGGCCTACCACAGGCACAACAGACCCTAGGCTGTGGTGATCCAGTGGCCACTGCCACCCACCAAGACAAGCACCTGGTGTGGGCCTGGTGATGACTAATCACTCCCTGCCTGCTTTCCCTTAGAGTGCTGACCAGTTGTGTGCTTAGGTACCCATTGATTAGAGTGTGGGGATGGGTGGCTGCTCCATTACCTGTCCGCCTAGCCTAACAGAGATGACTCCCACTGCAAGGGTCTGCCATCTCATCCCCATATCTCATGCACAAATCCGCTGAGGAGTGACATGAGGGACAGCCATTGTGGGCGGATTGGTGCCGCACCACCTGGCTGCCTGCATGGGGAGGGGACTGCTTGTGCCTCTCTGGGCACAGTTCCACTCTTCTTACACGGCTGGAGAATATAAACGTCCTAACCCATACACCTATAGTGCAGAAGAGCACTATACCCACCTTAAAACCCATCTGCTGGTTGTGTCGCGCTGCATTTTCCGAATGCGCATCTCAACTCCGTGACCCTGACCACTTCCTAGTAACTAATGACTCTGATGTCACTACCTCGGATAGAGAATTGCATAGCCCACAATCGAGCTCCACCTCAGTGATACCACCATCTGCCACACCTCATACTGCTGATAATGTAATCTGAGACTGTCTTGCGCTACCAATGGACCAGTGGCCGAAGAATATGACAAGGACGATGGAGCACTCCCCCCAACTGGGCTGTGCTTTCATTTTTCTGATGTGGGACAACCCCCCTCCATCTGAATGCTCTGGTTACTTACCTCATACAAGGTTTTGAGACCTCCACAGGGTACAAATCCTTTACTGGGCCCTCAGATGCTAAACTTTTCACTGAACATTGGAAAAACTATGTCCAATGACGCTTGATGCCTGGATCACCTGTCCCCATATAGGGTCAAATTGCTTGACTGGAGCTGACACCAAATTGTGATCCTGCTGAATCCTTGCAGATCATGACAGAGTGGAGACCAGTCAGCCCCTCACTCACCTAACATACATCTCCCTCACAGGCCCTGCCGGGGTCCACCGTTGGCCCATTAGCTGCATTGCCACCATCACCTCTTCACAAGCCTGTAATGGTTCTACCAGCATACTTATAACAATGTTTCTATTATTTCACTGTTAGGGTGGTCAGACACCGATCTGTGGTCCTTGAGTAGGGAGCTGGGAAGATTACAGCGACAGGCCTGGTTCTCATTCACCCCTGAATGATATATCTACAGCTTGCACAAAGATCAGTCAAAGAGCACAATACTGCCCCTTTTGTGCTTGGTAGGCCTTCATCCAGCCCCCATCATCATCCTCGATATGGTCAAGTTAGCGTTAATTACATGGAATGCCTGTGGATGGAGCTTTGACTAGAAACAACACATATGCACACCCCTCTCAAATTCAGAGGCACCCATATTGCATTCTTACAAGAGGCACAGCTTGCTGGAAATGAGGGACAAAAGCTACAAAAGCACTGCAGAGGTCAGCGTTACTGCACCAGCTACTCTGAGTAAGCCAGGATGGTACTCCAATGGATTAGACACATGGTCCCCGTTAAATGCATAATCACAGTGAACGATGTAAAGGCGTGCTATGTCTTAGTGGAGGGTACCCTGAACAGAACTACTATTCTACTGGGCAGCGTGTACTCTCCCAACACAGTGCAACCTCAACTATTTGCAGACCTTTCTCCACAGCTCTTCTTCTGGGCCCACCTTCCCTGGATTAAACGGGGAGACTTCAACTGCATGCTGGATGCCATTCTGGAAAGATTATACCCTTCATTCCCATGCACGCCCATGATTAGCACCTCTTTCTACTCCTCACAGTGGTTGACACATTGAGCTCCAACTGACATTTTGAGGACCTTCTTCCCCCACTCAAGAGAGTTCCCCATTTATTACTCACCACACGCCTACACAGCTGGCTGGACCATTTCTTGAGCTCACAGGCTATCCAGCTTACTGTACACCACATAGAACACCTTGAGAAAAATGTCTCAGACCGTAACCCCTTATTGCCACACATCACCTGGCAAGAGCATGCGCCCCAATCCTGACCTGACTGCTCCAGCAGACAGGCCTTCCTCAGGACAGTTCAGAAGCTCATTGTCCGATACTTCTTTGATAATTGTGGTACTGCATCCACCCACCTTATTGAGTGGGAGGTGTTCAAGATCATCACATGGGGGAAATCTAAATGCTCAGTAGTTGGAGCCTGCACCAGATAAATACCTACATCCCAAAAAAATCTCACTCGCAAAAAACAGCAAGCAGTGCAGATTTTAGCTAAAAACTCAGCAATAGTTATTAAACCTGCTAATAATGGATGAAGTATTGTAATAATGGGCATAATGAATCTGACAAAGAGATCATGAGACGAGTTGATAACAGGGAACTCTATCATCCCTTCAAAGCTAACACTACCATAGAAAGCAAACACCACATTGTGTGTATCACTGAGGAAGCACTTACAAATACCAGGATTAGTCACAAAATCCTCTGGGTTGCTCAATTATCCCTGGATATGAATTACTACTTGAACCTGTTGCTCAATATATTGACTTTTCCTTAAACCATTTGTGTTAGAAAGTAAAGCTTCTAACAGTCAATTCATAGATTCCATAATGAAATACAAAGGCAGTGAGTTTGATCCTAATGTGGACTTTTTGGCCGTATAGGGGCTGATTAAGAGTTTGGCGGATGGAAACGTCCATTTGCCAAACTCCAGACGGAATGGTCGCTGCCATGCAATCAACCTCCCCACCAGCCACATTAAGACTTTCCCACTTGGCTGACTGGCGGAAACCAAAGTTTCCACCGGTTAGCCCAGTAGGAAAGGGGCGGCAGCATTGTCGCTGGCTCATAATAGAAATATATAGAATAAATATGTAGTGTAACGCATTACTTGCCCCTGCAACACAGCTTATGTAGGTCAAACTATCCAACTGGTCAAGATTTTGCAAACAAATTCCTCATTCACTGCAAGACACAAGGTGCTCCCCTTTTACATTTTACACATATGGGTCACATAAAAAATGAGATTATTGTATTGTATGACAGTATTTTTTGTTGCATGTATGGATATAGTAGTATGATTTATTGAAGCTCAGTTACTAAGGACTAAAACCAAACACATTGAGAAATTGTAGACATCAACAAACGGCCTTAACTAACATCATGAACTGTGGGTGTTGATTAAAAGTTAGTTTTTTTTAATGCTCTTATGGGCAATGGATCAAATGCTTCTTATTCTGTTATATTTATTTATCAAGGAGGATTTAGTTGCTCTGTGTACATATATTAGTTTTCACATACTTTCTTTGACACACTTTTGTACAAAAAACTTTTGTTCATATACTTAAGATGATCTGTAATAATGACATGCCACTTTTATTTCATTTTCAATTTGATCTTTCAACTTCTGACTAGTTGTATGATTTTTAAACAGACACAACTATGTAATGGTGCTTTCTTTGTTTGGATGTATATTCTTCACATGTAACTGATATATTTTTAAATCATGTTAACAGGTTTCCCTTCTTATATATGACCTCTACATAACCTCATGTGACGTGCCCCCTGTGCACTTCTCCTCACATTTCTATGACTAGATTAACCTTGCTCTAAATTTCGGACTGGTCATCTTATTGTCTGATACTCATTAGACAAGAACAGTGTGGATTTTTTGTTGTGTGAATTGTTTGAGTATGTATAATAAATTGTCTATGAGTATGCACAAATAAAATTGCCATGTTCTGGCTTCTAGATGTGTTTAATTGTCCTAGAGAGACAGAAAAGAAGTACCAGTGTGTAAGCATTTTAAATATTGTATAGAATACAATTGAATAATGTCCAATAATAATTGATATGTTATTGTTGACTAAATACCTTAGGTGGATCTGACCCACTAGAATTTTCCTTTTTTCTTGATGATAGAGCAATCAGGTAGTGCCAGAGGAGCTGATCTGATAGTTCAGTGTGTGGGCTGCTTTTGTGGGCCTGATCAAACTCCTGTACTCAGAACCAACTACCAGAGTTATACTTGTCAGACTCATCTCTGACCCTCTACCCATAATGATGGGCATGCATCAGGCATGCCCACTACTTTTGCCCCTGCTTTTTGTGTTGGCGAATGAACCCTTTGACTGTCTTCCTGTTTCAGAGGAGACAAGACTGGGGTACACTGATGGGCAACGAGACACACATAGGGCCTTATTGTGATTTTGGTAGATGGAAAAGCCCGTCCACAGAAATCGTGACGGGGAGGTTGCTGCCATTGTGGATGCCGCCCTGCCGGGCCCATTATAAGTTTCCCGCTGGGAACCTCAGTTTCCACCCGCTGGCCCAGCGGGAAATGGCCTACAGCATTGCCTCCATCTCGTAATAGAGCCAGCTGCCATGCTGTAGTGCGCAGGGTGCACCAGTATCCTCGCAATGTTCAGTGTCTGCAAAACAGACAGTGAACATTGCTACAGTGCTGGCTGGGGGAACCCTGCACTGACCATGCCTGAGTACATGGGCCGCCCTGCACCCATTCTCTGCCACCCTTTTCATGTTGGTGCTACCACTATGAAATCTCTGGCAGAGAACGAAGTCGTAATCCCCAGGCCAGCGCTGACCGTAGCGAAACCGATGCAGTTGTAATATGGCGCTCGGACTGCGGCTTAGGTGGCGGTCCGACCGCAAAACTGGCGGTCATGAGACCGCCAGTTTAGTAATGAGGCCCATAGTGCTCTTTTATGCAGTTGATGTAGTTGTCTACTTTAGCTTTTAGTTTTAGGGGAGGGTGGGGGGTCAGGTATTTTTAGTTTTAGGGGCGGGGTGGGTGTTGGGGTTGTTTTAGGGGTAGGGGTTGGGGTACTTTAGGTTTTAGGGATGGGGTGGGGGTGGGGGTTGGGGTTCTTTTAGGGATGGGGGTTGGGGTGGTTTTAGGTTTTTGGGGTGGGTTGGGGGGTCGGGTAATTTTAGGGGTGGGGTGGAGGGTTGGGGGGATTTAGGTTTAGGGGCAGGGTGGGGGCTCAGAGTTGTTTTCGGGGTCAGGGTTAGGGTACTTTAGGTTTCAGGGAAGGGTTGGGGGTTGGGGTTGTTTTAGGTTTTGGGGTAGGGTGGGGGTTGCAGTAATTTTAGGAAGGAGGTGGGGGTTGGGGTAGTTTTCGGGGCAAGGGTGGGGGGTTGGTGTGGTTTTAGGGGGGTGGGTGGGAGGGGGCCGCGGTAATTTTTAGGGGTGGGGGTGGGGGTTTAGGGGGTACGCATGCAGGAACAATGCATGCCTATCACTAATGCCTTTATCAGGAATGCCTTTACAATGAAAAATCTTTGTTAAGGCATTCGTGGTGAAGGCATTAGTTGTAACAATGAGGTCGTTGTTCCGACCTCGTTGTTCAGGCATTCGTTGTTCCGGCAGGCGTCGTTCCGACATACATTCTAGTGAAACTAGTGATTTTCTAATGCAGAGGCAAGAGTACAGATATGCAAGTGTTAGACACACAAGAAACCCCACTGATGAATCCATAGAAAGTGGAGATTGCATGTGTAATGTTCCTTCAGGAAATTAATGGGGTGGAAACGAATACAGTGTTTGACTGCAAAGTGTCTGCAGCCAGAAAGACACATATTCTATATCCTAATTCTTTTATAGCCTTAGAACCCGCCGTAGCGGGCTCTACCGTCTATTAAAGGCCCGCTCCTGAGTTAAATGCCCGAGCCGAAGGCGAGGGCATTTAACAAGGGAAAGGGCCTTTAATAGCCGGTAGAGCCCGCTATGGCGGGTTCTAAGGCTATTAGAACATTCTGCCACTCAGGGCAGAATGTTCTCTTAAAAAAAACAAATTGTTCACGGAGCCTGAGGGGATTAGAATCCCCTCGGGCTCCGTGAGGCTTTGTTCACAGCTGCTGCTGTGAACAAAGCCCATTGGAATGTTGGCGCTGCGGGCCTTTACCGGTCAGTAAAAGCCCGCAGCACTCCATTGTTTTCAATGGAGCTGCCAACTTCCAATGTTCTAATGAGTTATAGATCACAGCTTTTCATTGTTACTGGCCCCCCATTATCATAATAAGGTCAGTAGAACGTTTTCTCGCCACTTGGAATCTCAGTGAATTGATTTCCTGACCAGCATTCCATAAATATAATTTGTACAGATTTGAGAACACAGTAAGCAGGCTTAAATATGAAGACTAAAAGAGTAGCTGTCTTACCGTTGGTAAGATGGAACACTCTTTTGGCTCCATCTGAGCAGGATGCAGATGGTGTATCAACAGCTCAAATCAGCAACATTGTTAAGGAATTATGAATGTATGGTCGAAACCAAATTTATTAAAACTAACAAAAAGGTACGGTTACAGGAAAAAATTAGAAAACACAATAAAAGGGAAGTAGAGGCATGATCTATCTACTCCAGTAAACACCAACTGGGGCAACAGTTTACCCAGGCTTCGGTAGAATTGTGCTTCATCTGATTATGTTCTGGTTGATACGCTAACTAAGAGATGGTGCTGACAGTGCAAAAGATGGCAATATGGTGTAATATGTGGTAATTTGATGCATGAAATGTAAGCAAAAAGAAACTGATAGTCAGCATAAACTTTATTTAATTATTTCTGTTTCTGTGTTCATTATTCACATTACCCTCTAAAGCAGGGTGTTATAGCCTCATGTAGACATTGTCAGTATTAAAGAATCCTCCTAAAATCATCAAGACCCTTTCTGCCTACCACTTTGTTCTTCTGCTTTTGTAAAGAGGTTGGGGAACTTATTAGTTTGCAACAGGTGAGTTTCAGTCAGTTCCGAGGGTGGCAACATCACACTGGCATGCCACAGGCCTGCCACTTCAACAGCATCAGAAGACCTGTCTTGTTTACGGTCGTCTTACACACTTTTTCTTGTCTGTGAGCACTATACATGTCAGAAATCGCAAAAAGAAAAACAACAAATATGCCCCCCAGTGCAACAGGGACATTTATTTCTTAATTTCCAGAGATAACCCTGAATAGCAGAAAAATGCTGACTGGGCCACCATGACATGGCAGCTTGCAATGCATTGTATTTTGATCAAAGTTCAGCGGACATACCTTTTTGTGAAAATGTACCACCCATACGGTAGGGAAAGCTAAGTCTGGCAGGCTGACTGTAGCAGGGCTGTCAAAGGCAGGTTCTTCTCAGCACCATCAGCTTTTTTCTTTGAAACTTCTCTTCTGATGCACTCCATATTTCCCCATTCCTTAAGCTTTACTGGAGATTGCATCCACGGCAGTAGAGAACTGAATATTCACTGGCTTCAGACAAAATATGTAAGTCTATTAATTCATGAAAATTACTGGATTTTATTTCGACCACAGTTCTGGAAACTTCAAACTCCAAGTTTTATCCATTGACCCCAATTAATTATTCTAAATATGTTTAAAATTCAGCCACGTCTAGAACACTTCTATCCCAAGACATGCCTCTCATGAACAAAGTCTACTAGAGATCTTATTCTACACATTATTTTAGTTTTAAAAGTGCATTTGCTGTTTTGGCAACTGATGTTTTTTTAGCAACACCTGAAAGTCTTTTTTCTCAAGATCTGCATTTATGTGTTTTCGCTCATTTAAACAGCTGCACTTTCTTAAGGAGGGTAATGAGACACTTTTGGCAGATATTAGTGTAGATTAAATGTTTGAAGAGATTAATTGACATTTTCATAAGAACCCTCTTAATCTTTTGCTTCCCTGAAACTTGTACTGGATATATAGCTTCTCTTTATAGAGGTTCAAAGACTGTGGTGTTTAAAAATTGTATCAAAGAAGGTGATAATTTAACTATATGTGCTTCAGAATAATTGTTTTTCAGGGGACATTTGTAAAGTGAGGAACCTAATTACATGTTGGATAATTTCACCCAGAGCAATACCTCTGGGTGAAATACTAGTGACAGTCGGTAATTTTAGAAGGTAGACGGGGTGGGTGGGACACACATGCACACACACACACTTACTTACACTCACATCCATGAACAACACTCATTACCAAATTTTCAAACATATCCACACACACACACACCAAACATGAATTAAAAAAACAAAACACACACACACACACACACACTTACCTGCAGCTCAGCCTAGAAGGTCCTAGGAGGGTTGGGACTGCTGCCTTTCCTCATTGGTTGACCTTAGGTCAGCCAGTGAGCCAAGACAGCAGTCCCGAGCCTCAGAGGTCCCAGGAGAGTTGGGGCTGCTGCCTTCGCTCATCGGGTGACCTTAGGCCAGGCAATGAGGCATGAGAGCAGCCCCAACCTCGTCACAGAGTGGGATGGGGTCAGTAAGACTGCTGACCCCACCCCACTCTGTGACGATGTGTCACTGATTGACACTTGACCCCGGGCGCCTTAGGACCTAAAACTGAAGTGCCCAGGTTGGAGCCAATGAGTACCACCATCCCTCGTTGTCAAGTGGGGGTGCCTCAATGACCTTTTGTGAGCTGAGGCGGTCATGCCCACAGAAACTGTAACCTCCTCAGCCCAGCAAAGTTCAGCTCAGGCCGCCAATAGCCAGTGCAAATAGCGCATGTCTAGCTCTGGCTGCCTTACCTAAAAATGAGGACTGTCTGTCAGGCTGACATTTGCTCATCCTGACAGACACTCTTTTTGAGGGGCAAAAGGTGAGGGGGAAAGACCCCAAAGCCCCAAAGGACTGGCCTCAGCTGTGAAATTCTCCACATTGCATTACACGTGTGTCCAAGTTCTGAATTATTGGGTCTGTAAACTCAGACCCAATAATTCCAGGCACAGAGACACTGGCCCTGTGCTTAATGCTGTAGGACAGGGGCAGTGGTCAGTAGCCTTGCTCAACCCTTGTCAGTCTTTGGAGAAATTCAGAGGGAGCAGATAAGGCTGCCCTCCAGTATCACCCTCCCCGGCAATAGCACTGCTGTTGACACCTTCTACCTGCTCATAGCAAGTGGAAAATGTCAGTTTTTTATGCCAGATTGGTGACACACTATCTGATAAAGTGTCCAGTAACTCTGAGTTTGAACAGGCATTCCCCATTTGAGGGAAAAAGTCCAAAGGAACAGAGTTTGGTGTGGTGATCTCAGCCAACAATTTTAATTCTTGTCCCATTATCTCTGCACCACAGTCCAGTCAACATGTGATGAAGGCCTGGATGGTGTGAGGCAAAGTGCCCTATGTCTTTATATTGGTTTAATTTAGTTTTGTAACACTTGGCCTCTATGACTCATGATGATTCTCAAATTCAAGCAGTTGTTGAAAATAAGTGGAATCCCACTAATCTACTATCATCTACATTCAAGCAAGCTGTTAAAACAACTTTGAAAATAATAGTCAGGAAACCCATGTGAATGGCAGTGTAATCAGTCACAATAGATGTTGAGAGAATCCTCCTTTCCTAAAAGAGGTGTAAATAAGGCAAGATGCTTCTCCACAGCAGCCTGTGAGGATTCTTCGTCATCAACATTGGCTTGCCAGTTAAAAACACTCAAAACAACAAACATTTCTCCTAGAATTCAGTCACACTCTGATATCATCTTAAACAACAATATTCACAATGGATCTGATACTTTTTAACCTTAACAGCTTTCTTTGCAACAAGGGGTTCAAAGAGAGCCTTAATTTAATTCACTTGACTCAAAGTGGCTAAAACAATTTTCGCCCCAGACTACAAATCTAGAGGACGTTTTTGCACTCTCAAGGGGTGATTTAGAGTTTGGCAAACAGAGTACTCTGTCCCAAACATAATGGAGTATAATTTCTAGCAAACTGAAGATCCTTCTGCCTATTTAGCATGAAGAGGACTGCCTGATTTCGTTTGAAGGAACCTGTTGGCTCCATCGATGGAAACTATCTCAGACAGCAGATGCAGGAGGGGTAATGTGAATAAAGCAAAGGTAAAAAAATAAATAAAAAAAAAAGGTTCCCTTGAAGGGAACTGCAGTGACAGTCCTGTGCCACCATAATGGATGGTACTACGTCTTCACAGGCTAAATAGGCCCCTCAGACTGTTTTCTTCACATTGAGAACTGTCACATTTAGATCCTGCACATATTGTGCCCGTTCAGTTACAAGCACTGGAAGGCAACCAAGGGAAAGAATTGACTACTGTGACCTGGGCAGCAAGTGAAACAGCTAATTATGTGTATTTGAGAAAAACCTATTTTCAAAATGTAGAATTAAGACCCTAAGACTGTTAATCAAACCCTAGCCCCATGTTCTAGTACCTGACATTTGCACAACGGTTTAGGGAATGCAATGCAACATGGCTCAGCAAACCATGATTTCAATGTAAATTAGATCTTAAGGTTGGAGATGTTGATGATTGTCTTCAGCCCTAAAAGATGGTGAAATTACAAAAACAAAAAGGATGACTGAAGCTGGCCTGCACAAGCGATATCCTGACATTGAAACAGTTGAACAAATGTGGTGAAAAGGCTCTGGCTCCTGACACTCAATAGAGATACAACTAACGTCGTGGAATGTTGGTTGCACAAGATATTGATGTCAATTTTAGGAAGCAATTCGACCTCATTTCACTTCAAGAAACAGGTGTGAGATAGGATATAGGTGGTATGAGCAGGGATATATTTAGTATGAGCAAGGATATAGAATATGATACAGAATATCATACTCTGGCCAAGAGTTTAGCCAAAAAAGGTCATGCAAGATTAGTTCTCGCTATTGACATTTCTTTCTTTTTGACTTAGAAGTGGAAAACATACTGGCAAAACGTGTGGTGGATATACGTCTATTAATAAAGAATTGGTAAATAGGTGTATACATCACTGTTGCTGCTCAATATTTATATTAAGTCCTTCAACGAGAAAATTTTAAAATAAGAAAACATTGCCAATGTCCCTGACCATTAAAATGTCAAGACCATGATGCCCACTGGTCGGTTACTAGTGGCTTTAGCTTAAATGTCATGCATGATCTACCTGTGGACTATATGGTTGGCTGGGATGACCATATATAGACTATTCCTTATCAGGTTACCCTTCTGCTGAGAGTTAATCGTTATGGTTAGCCTGCCACACAGTAGAGCTAAGAGTACTTGAGTAGCAGGTTCTTATGAGATCCTCAGTGAAGCTAACACATTTCTCTTTGCAGATATGCACTTTAGGATAATTCCTGTACCAACATCCCCACTAGTTAAAATTGTAAATAATTTCTTTATAAGAAAAAGAGTTGACAGCGATCATTTTCATCAAACATTATGCATCAGTTTTCTTAACTATGCCTTTGTAGTTGGAGAGCTGTGAAATAGGTTTGCTTGGAACTGAAAATTTAAAGAGGATCAAGTGGGAGGGAAACGTTAATGACCCTTTTACCCAACGTAAAATATTTGAAAGGACCAGTTAACACTTGCGCAAAATAAAACAAAAACACCGACAATGTTTCTGGGAAGTGAGATTTAGTGACAAGGAAAATAATAGATAAAATATAAAAAAATGGCTAAATATAAATTTCCAAATTAGAAATAGAAATGAGTGGTACTCTAAATTCCTTCCACGATATAAGAACATATTGAACAAATAGACTAGAGTTAGGGATCGATAACTCTTTGATACAGCTCATGTTACAAAGGTGAGACTATTGAAACAAAGCAGACAAAAAAGCCATAGGATCCGGAGGCCCCCAGACGGCCCCCACTCCCCCGCCAGGAAAGCACGAGACAACAAGGTTTGTTCGTTGGAAGAAGTATCTTTTATTATCAAAAGTCATCATATAAATTACCTCATAACTTCAACAAGCCAAACATCAAATAGCAAGTATAAGAAGGTTAGTCAATAAAGAAAACATTTTTATTTACATGTTACTGAGAAATTACTTGTGACCAGTGCTTTAAATGGGCCGGTACTCTCCGGTACTGAGTACCGGCACTTTTTTATTTTTGAGAGGGAGAGTACCGGCATATCTCAAGAAAAACGTAATACTTTTAATTGGAGAGTACCGGCACTTCTCAGAAACAAGCAGGTACTCTGATCGAGAGTACCTGCACTTCTATTTTTCCATTTAAAGCACTGCTTGTGACCATAACCAGTGTGACAGGATCCCTTCCTGTCCTGAACCACCAAATTGGACCACACAGGTGACCCGTGTCTCACCTGTATCCGTAGGAGGGATGGTTACCCTGACTACCCGGTACCTTGTCCTCCAGTTTAGGGTTCCGCCCCCCCTCCAAACACCAATCAGCCCTGGGGTGTAATGGGGGGAGCCAAGAGCTGGAGCCCCATGTTCTCCCCCAGCGATCTGAGGTCTCTTACCCCCTGATCTGGTGTGTACATCCGCTGGTTGGCTCAGAACTTCAGGATCCTCTCCCAGATGTCCTCCTGGGGGCCCCACCTTGGGGACCCCCTCCTATTGTTTCTAGTCAAATTTTTTATCTCAATTTCCGCCACAAGGGCGACCAGGGCCCCAAAGGTCCTTTGCCCTCCCCACCCAAAAAGAGGCTGCTGGCAAAACCCCACATGTCCCGGATAAATTGATCGGTTCCTTCGTCAGACAAATGCACTTGGTCGTTGTGAAACATGTGCACGCCTTTCAGCAGTTTGTGGGGGATATTCCATAGGCGCCCAGGGCCTGGGCAGAACTTTGCCATCTCGCCATTAAGCCGGCGAACTGACACATTGATGGTGCGAGATCTTAACCCTGCCCCCCACTTACGACGTGGAACCATGTGTGACCAGGCAAATGCTGCCCCTGGAAATTGCTTTGCCACTTTTGTGATTTCAAGAAATACCGTCTCCCTAAGGGTTTTCCGGCCTAAACGCACTAAATCATTGCCCCCCAAGTGAATGATGATTAGATCCGGAGACTGCAGTCCCTCACGACTACTCGCCAATTCGACCAAATGTTGCAGCTGGGTGATGCCTCCTCCGCCTATGCCGCACCACCGAAAAGCCAGGCTGTGCAAGTCTGCCGGTTTCGACCCACGGAGCTGTTGCAACCGGTATGCCGCCCGACGGACAAATGAATGGCCCAATACCCAGACTACTCGCTGAGGCATTTGACTGAAAGAAAAGAAACATGTGCATGAGACATCACCATTGAGCAACCCAGTCCCTGTTACACCAACTCTGGCCTGATGTAACGTTTGTAACATTCCGAAGACCAACGACCTATATTTTTTACAGCGGACGCTGGAAGGCCCGCTGCTGCCGCCACCGTGGCTGCGCCAATTCTAAAGGAATGGGATGAATATCCTTGCCGATCCACTCCGATTGATTTTAGGGACAATTTAAATACTTCCGCGAACTGGTAGCGTGACAGGCAGTCTCCGCCGGGGTGAATGAAGAAGGCCGGAGACTCAGCCATAGGGCGCACCGCCATATAATTGTTTGTGATTAACACAGGGCATAGGGGGGAACCAGGCGCCTCCCCGAGTGTGATGCGTGTTCCTTTCTTCAGCTGGTCGGTCTTTGATTTACACAACATCATGTGTAGTGCCCCCCTGCAAACCATTACGCCTTTCAGCTGTAGGCCCCCCAAGTGGTCACCCTTGGAAGAGCCTACCAACTCGCTGATGCGGAAAGCCCCGTAAAAGGCCAAAGGGAAGGCCGCGGCGAAAAGCGCCGCCTCGGTGGGTGAAGAGCAGACGGTGTGAAGCGCCCCTAAAATCCTTTCTAGCAAAGGAGGGGTGACGGGACGCCTGGCATCCGAGCTACCCGGGGATCCCTTGGCCCAACCCCTCAAGGCCTGTTTTATGATAAAAGTATTCAGAGGCCTCTCCAATTTAACTATTTTTGCGAAGAAACGTATCGCCACCAAATGGGCCTTCGCGCATGACACTGGACGCCCTAGGCTACGCAGATGTTTAAGGAACGCCCCTATTGCTGGCTCAGAAAATGTGTCTGCAATATGGTGAGCATGCAAGAAACGCCTGTAAAGTAAAAAACTGTTCTCGTAAGCTGTTTTTGTGCGTGGGGCCAAGGATGACGCTACTAAGTCTGGGAGGGAGGGGCACCAATCTTCCACAGAGATTCTGGGAACTCCGTCATCTTCTCCTTCGCCTGGGGGTGATACCGCAAAAAATCCTGCATTAATGAATGAGACAGTGCGTCAGCTGCGTTGTTATGCACCCCAGGCACGTGCTTCGCTTTGAACGTGATGTTATGCTGAAGACAAGCCAGAATCAGGTGTTTCAAAAGGCGCAAAACCAAAGGGCATGAAGCCCCTTGGCGGTTGATAACATCCACCACCGCCATGTTATCCGACCAGAAAATTACCACCCTGTTCCTGAACTCCTTAGCCCAGATGTTCACAGCGACCACGATTGGGAATAATTCCAAGAACGCTATATTCTTGGTCCAACCCCATCTGACCCAGTCTCTAGGCCAGTCTGCCCTACACCATAATGGGCCCAAAATTGCGCCGAAGCCTATGCTTCCCGCGGAGTCAGTGTATAGGCCCAGCGTAGGGCTGGGTATTGCTTTCTGCGGCCAAATGACCGACCCGTTGAATGTCCTAAGGAACAGATCCCACAACCTCAGGTCGTCCCTAACCTCTCTGGACAGCCTGGTGTGGTGGTGTTTTTCTTTTAGCCCCGTCATTGAGCGAGCTATTGACCTAGAAAAGGGGCGACCCATGGGGAGGATTCTTAGTGCAAAGTTCAGCTGACCCACCAGTACCTGAAGCTGGTGCAGGGTCACCTTTTCTTGAGACAATATAGCCTTAATGGACTCCTTGAAAGCCAACAGTTTATCCAAAGGCAAGCGACACTCCCCGGCCAAGGAGTACATTTCAATCCCTAGGAAAGTGATGCAAGTAGAAGGGCCGACTGTTTTCTCGGGGGCCAAAGGAACCCCAAATTCATTGAACAAAGCGATTAAAGCTTGAAGGGCCCACCTGCACCTATCAGAACTGGGGGGTCCCAGAATCAGAAAGTCGTCCAGGTAATGAATGACCTCCCGGTATCCCGTACGTTGTGAGAATACCCACTGAAGAAAGGAGCTGAATTGCTCGAAATAACTGCAAGATATGCTGCAACCCATGGGCATGCATTGGTCAAAGTAATACTCCCCCCTGAATTGAAAACCCAGCAGGTGGTAGTCCTCGGGGTGCACGGGAAGCAAACGGAAGGCAGATTCAATGTCGGTTTTTGCTAACATAGACCCCCGGCCCAGCGCTCTCACTTTCTCAACCGCATTATCCACTGACGCGTAACGAACTGAACATAGCTGCGGATCGATGGCGTCGTTAACTGATGACCCCCGAGGGGCTGAAAGATTGTGGATCAGTCTGAACTGTCCTGCTTCCTTTTTTGGAACCACCCCCAACGGGGAACACACAAAACCAGATAGTGGAGGGCACCCAAAAGGACCAGCTAGCCTGCCCAAGGACCTCTCTTTCTCTATTTTTTTTGCAACTACCGAAGTGTTCTGCAAGGCCGATTTTAGGTTCTTACAGTGATCTACCGGCGAAACATTGGGGGCGGGACTCCTGAAGCCAAAGGAAAAACCGTTAAGAAGTACCGAAGCCGTGTCCACAGAAGGGTAAGCCTGTAACCAAGGGCGTAACGCTTCTAACCTAACTGGGGAGGGGAGAGGATAATTAATTTGATGGTTTACTGGTGTCCCGACCCCGCTCTTTAGACTTCTTAATACACTTGGATTCGGGATGGGAAGGGTGTCCACAAAAGGAACAGTTATGCTTGAATTTGCAAGTTCCTGCGGCACGTGAACATGTATTTCTGTTAAATGCCCAGCAAGACCCTTTCTTCTCACCGGCCACTTGGGGCCGAAAGGGCTGCCTCCCTGGGACTTTGTTGTTAACACATTCGAGCCACACATTCACTTCTGTTTGATCCCACCCAATGGAGGGATCCTCTACTTTCGCCCAACGAAAATCCCTACAATACTCCAACCAGGCGGACCCCCAGTACTTGTGTTGGGCTTTCAATATCTTATTGGCATAATAAATCAAAGAGGTGCCCAACTCTGGTTTCTTCTCCAACAGGACTGACGTAAAAACGTTAAAGCCAAATAGCCAATTTGTGATGCTTTCTTCAATTCTTGGCTTTCTTTCACTATAGGAAGATGATTTATGTTCCTTCTCCTTCACTTCAATCTCCCTTCTTTTAGCCCTTATTAAAGAGAAAATGTCCACAAAGTCTCCCTTCCATATTTTTTCCCTTATTTCTGCGCAAATGTGGGCGGCCAGCTTACCTGGTCTGGATAATAATGAGTCTGTCGTCCCTTCCTTGGCCGGGATGTCTGGACTCGGAAGCTTGCTTGAGTTGGGCTGGACGTCCTGAACCGGTGGGGGTGATGAGAGACAAATGCTCGGTGCCGGGGCGACACACGGACTATTGTTCGAGGACTGCAGCGGGTTTGAGGAGTGCGCTGCAACTAGGGAATCTACCTGGCGTTTTAAATCAGCTACTGTGTTTTGCCATGACACATCCGCCCCCCAAGGTGTAGTAGGTGGTGGGGCGGTGGTAGTCGGTGCGTTAATACCAGCCAATAGCTTAGAAACTTCCATTAGCGCCAGCCTGGATGGCTCTTGCGCCCTGGAATCGTGCAAGCCCACAGGCGGTGGACCCGACGGTGCGGGAAAAATTACCCCCTGATGAGGTGTGGGAGATGGCCCGGGCTGAACTGTAGGTGCTAAGGCTGCCAAGGAATTATGAATATCTGCTAGGACCCCTTCTATACCCATGCCTGAGGGGGCCGTGGGGCCCGAGTTAAGAGCCTGTGGCGTGGGGGGTGGCCCAGTGAGCGGGGCTACGGCAGCGGGCACGATCAACTGCTCTGCGAGGCTAGTTGCTGCAGGGGGTGACAGAACGATGGTGGCCGGGACCGCCGCGGGGGCGTTAGTATGATGGTGGCCGGCACCTGCGCTTTTGCATTCCTTTTACGTTTAACCGGGGGGGAAGCCGCGCTGGGGGCCACATGGGACCGCTTAATGCGGGAACCCTTTACCCTGCCCCCATCTTTTTTAGGAGCCTCTATGGCCACACTGGATTCCTCGCTCCCCAATTTTTACAAAACTAATCTCAGCAATTGTGACAACTCTGGGTCGCGCTCCCTCCCTTTCTGGGTGCAGGCCTTCTTAGGTGGCATGGTGACCCGCTCTTATGGCTAGCACCAATAGTACAGGACTGTAATTAACAGTACAACCCCACGCTATTTTTTTTTCTTTTTTTAAGGGGTACGACCTGAAAAGAAATCAAATGCAAGACAGTCAAACACTGGGATCCATAAGACACTCTCCCAAATGTCCACAAATTGAAACCACCTTAAGCCTGTGTGCCACGACACATAAACAATGACCTGAAGAAGCCACCAATATTGATTGGTACGGGAAAAGACTCACTTGGAGAATGCACACAAGAATGTCACCTTTGAGAAACACCCCAAGAAAACCACAGTGAAAATTAAATAAGGCGCAAATGTAAACAAAGCACAGTGCACTGCTGCCTTTAAAGGGGCGCGCGGTATGCAAACTACAGCCAGAGAGAACCTAACTTTAAACACGCATTCAAGGAGAAGACCTTCGATATATAACAAGCCAACACTGCTGAACGCGCGCGAAATTCAAATTAACACTACAGCAAGAGATGAATTAACTTTAACATGCATTCCAGGAGTGCTATCCCTGCTGAATAACAAAACAACGCTGTTGGACACGCTCCGTGTGCCCCAATAAAGCTTTACGGCGGGGAATTCAAAATGCAACAAAGCTTCCTGCAACAGAAACCCGAATCAGTTTTTAACAAACCCCCTCGGCGCGAGCTTCATTCCCACATTAATGCGCGTTTATACTAAACACAGTTTGCGGCCGCTGCAATATTTACACAAAACTTGCTTTGGATCCTCTATGGAAAACAGCCTCCTATGGTCCGACGAGGGAAATCCCTAAGAACAGGAACCGCCAGGCACCGAAGGCAGGATGCCTCCGGACAGCACCACACGCGGGCCGCACGTCGGGTTCTGCCGCCGCACACGCCTCCAGGAACAGGAATCCCCCAGCGACGAAGTCAGGAGCAGCGACGGAGTCAGGAGCAGTGACGAAGTCAGGAGCAGTAATCAGTACCGAAGGTAACAAACGTGGGCCGCACGCCAGGTCCCGCCGCCGCACACAAGTAAAGAAGGATTAACCCTTTTTGGGGGGCCTTTAAACAGCCCCCCACCAGTGCGCGGCGGCCGGAACCGGCGGGCGGCCAACATCGGCCCCACGACATGCCCCCCGGGGCATGACTTCTGCCCCAACGCCTCGCGAGGCGTCAGGGCGGAAATCCGGCCGACCCCTGCACCCCCGGCAGGGGGAAAAGGGTAGGGGAGTGCCCCAGGGCCTCGGAGGCCCCGTCCCCTAACGGGCCGCGCCCCCCCCACTACGGGGTGGGCGCTCTACCCTTTGGGCAGCAAAAAACTGTAAAAATAAAACTGCTATCAGTATTTTGCGACCAGTTATTACATATATCTAGCACCATGTCACCTGTATATAACCTGTGCTGCCTCATATTTCGACTGGGATATTTATACAGGGTGCTGACTTTTGAGCAGCAGTCCTTTGTCCATTACATAATCCTTGCCACCTATCTCAAATCATTCCTGACTCATGTCATCCTCTCAATAAGTAGGGCCAGCTTAAAACTAGCGAGTTATAGGCGTATTGCTCTGCAGGATGTGGAGGTAATGTTCTTTGCTAAAGTACTATTACATGAGTTGGAATACAGGGCCTCCTCATTCCAAGTGTTCCTTTTAACCAGGTAGGATTTCAATCTGCTGTTTGCACATTTAGTAACAGTTTAGCTCTAATCACAGAAAAAAACATAGATACCTTGACTCTTATCTATTTCTGCTTTGTGAACTTTAGGATGACCTTCGAAAAAGTGTGTAGTACAGATGCTTTATACAGATAGGTATGCAAGGTACAGTTTTATTCAGGTTGTGAGAAAATCCCTCTTCTTTAGGTGATCAACCCATTTGTTTAATGCCTGCTATGGATGGTATTGAAATATGCACACTAGGGTGCTGCTGTCCAGGCCTCAGGCCATGTACACAGACTTCTAAAACATGAAAAAATTGAGTAATCTCCAAATAGCATATTTAGCTTTCCAGTAGGACCACAGTATATGGTGCAGGAAGATGCACTAGTGGCATGTAAAGGTAAATGTCACTTGTGAACTGCAACACAGCATTGCATCATTCACTAGGCTGACAGGGAAAAAAAACATAGATTCAGACCTATGTGTGTAGCCACACTACTGTAGCATTTAAACCTGAAAGAAAGCCTGCTAAAATAACCCCTTTTTACAGTCGCTTTGATGTAGGCCCTGTAGCCCACCTGGTAAGGTGCCTATCATTGACAAGTGGAACATGTAAGAATGTGCATATTCCCCACAATGCCTAATCTCCAAAAGGTATTTTCACTAAAAACGGATGTAGCTGATCCTACAATAAAATTTAAAATGCAATCAAAATACTATTTTTGCTAGTTTTGGGACGTAATAACCACAGAAATTATTCGACCACTATGTTTTATTTGTAATTAAAATAATAAATTATATGTTGAAATTGGATTTTTAAATAAATATAGAAGAACAGGAACTCTTAAAAAGGTGACAGTTGATGTATTTGAGCATGTCATCATATAGCTGCACCCCGGGGAACTAGAAGTACATAAGGGATGACGTGAAAAATATGCATGGTACACACCCAGAAAATTGAAACATAAAGAGCTACTGAACCCCAGCTTCAAGCCCCTAAATCCCTCTACCACTGGGCCTGTTGATAGGCCACAAATCCTTTACATCAAGCATCACCCTCTAGTAAATAAATCAAATGTTAACTTCTGTGGAAGACGGCCAACAACCATAAGTTAACTTGCACTTCTGCATGTGAAAAAATGCAGGAAAAAATAGGGATCATTCTCAAGAAAGATACAAAATTTGTCAACAGTAAGAAAGAAGAAGAAAAGTGAACAGAAAGGCATTATTTTGGGCAATGAACTAGCTCACTGCATTTATCTTCAACATCAGCTACAAGTAACAGAAGGCCTAAACAAAGTGGGTTCTGTATTTGGCACCTCAGCTTAACCATTAGAATGTCAAAACACAACATTATCACAAATAACTTTTTTTCACAAAGAATGTGGTACTCGCATTAATATTCCCTAGCCTTGCCCAAACATGTCACAAGTAACCCCTGCAAGGCCCATGAGGTGATCTGTAAGTACAGTCCACCTTGCTAAAACACTTGCCACACATGGTGTGGCACCAACGAAAAGTTTTCTGTGGGTTTAGCTGGGTGTTAGGTTAGAGCAGACAGGGTACGTGGTGTGATGGGTTTAGGGTGTGGATAGAATCTAGATAATGGAAAGTTGGGCATGCTTGAGTTACAATGTTAGTAGGATGGAGCAGCCAGGTTACAGGTGTGTTGTGTTTTGGGTTGAGGTTTGATGTACCTGCTGTGAAATATAGTAGCTTGGTGATTGGCTTGTGTTAGAATATAGCATTGAGGGTACAGTCTGTGTTGGGATTAGGGTGGGAATAGAATGTATTGCTGGGGAAGCAAATGTATTGGAATAAAGATGGAGGTAGGATAGATCTTCCGCTGCACATTGGGTGCTGGAGTTATGGGTGGGGTGGGCTGTAGCTGTTAGGCCAAAAGATATGTTATGGTCAGGGACAGAGGAGCCATGGACAGTGTTTGATTGGATTGAGGTACGTTTAGGACACATATGCTGAAGAATGGCAAAAGCTGTGTAACACATTTGTTGTGAAATTTAGAATATGGCTTATAAAATATTTCTATCATAAAAAACTGAAATGTGATAAATCTACCATAATTCATTGCACGCTGAGTGGCGCTTCCTGTAAGAAAGCAAAGGACAACCTGTGAGGCTCCTTCTGATTTGAAAGTTAATTCTGTTTCTGACCGAGTAGCAGGCACCATGCAACATTTGGTGTTTCACTGCAGTAATGCATATGCAGCATTGAAGCTCCCCAGAATAGAAGGACTATTATCCTCCAAAGAAGGGCATAAAACATTGAATCGCTTTTGTCCAGATATTTACAGTGTTACTGAGCTAGTACTTGTATTCGAAAATGATTGATGTGCGCAAATTAACCTGCTTCTACCCTAATGTATTTCAGGAGAACTGGTACAAGATGTGGTAAGTGTGTGTAATGCACTACCAATTGTTTAATGTTTAATGCGCCTGATTTTTCTTTTTCTTTCACCACATGAAAAATCTTTTTCCATTTGTTGAAATCCATGCCAGCTAACCCTGCCAAAGATTAAAGTGTTAAAGACCATTTCATCACCAGTTTGAACATCTACCTTAGCATTTTTCGTTACTAAAGTTAAGTGTACAAATTGGGTGTGGAATGAATTTATAATGCTTTTGAATACCCATGAAGCTCAAATTCTGTAGCTGTTCAACACATTTCCACTGGTTACCAGCCACTTGGGACAAACCTTGTTCCTACATCCAATCCTAAATCTAAAACTGTTTTTCTGTGATGATAAGTGAGATTTAAGGTCCGAAACTTCTTTGAATTTTATTTTTGGGAATCAGGGCTAGGAATCCCTAGCCTGACTCAACTTTAAAAAAATCATTTGTTGAGCTATATTGGTTTGATTTTGATTTGCAATTGACCATAGTCTGCAAGATAGTAAGTAATACGTGCTCTTGCATAAACACATTATCATTATAAAAGTGTTCCTATATAAGTCCCAGATTTCACAGTTTTAGGAATAGTTAAAAAACGTTTCACTTGAGATCACCTAGGGCCAGCCCCCGAAATCAAGGGCTCAGCATTATCTTTTGGCTTTGTTCCCTCTGTTTAAAATTAACTTGAAACTTAGCTGTTGCTACTAAAATGTAGCCAAAAAGCGAAGTTTTGATGTCACTTAGGGCATATTTTTGGGCCCATCCCTATATTTGGGTCATTGAAAATGTAGTACTATGTAGTCTGAAGAAACAAATTCATTCTCGTGCTTTGGCTTCATGAAGAAAAGAAACATTGTAAGGAACAAAGTGAATTCGTCAATGCAGGCCTCAATTGTCTTTATCTGTGCTCTCTATCAAGTAATTGAAAACAAAACAAAGATTTCAGATATTGATAAATTTTTAAGAGAAGTTGTTCGCTCTTAACTTCCTTTGAGTGGTTGTACTCCAAAATTGTTTGTCTTTAAAGCTAGCCTAACACAAAGCGTTTTTTCAACAGCTTCTGCTCACCAAATTGAGACATTTTCCCTTCCTTATCCATTTTCAACACAGGATTCTATGACCCTGTGTAGACCTGTGGAAAAAAGACGAATACGGTAAGCAATAAATAGTAGGCAAACTATGGTTATCTGTTGCCAGCGGGCCCTCATTATTAGTGGCGTATAAAAATTCCAGTTATTTGACCTAGCATCTATGTATCGTCCCTCGAGCGCTAGTAATTTCGGAGGGATGGAAATAATGTGAGTTTGGCCATCCTTAAACTTCGCCTGCTTGACGCAGGTGAAATCTTCGGAAAAAGTAAAACTCTTAATTCCAAACATGCCCTTGAAATGAGGGCCATACAACACAAAGTGTAAAAATCACAGCAACTATCATAATAATTGCAATTGACTTAGGGCCTGACTTAGTGATTGGCGGACAGGTTACTTTGTCACAAATGTGACGGATATCCCGTCCGCCTTATTACAATCACTATAGGCTATTTTGGGACCGTAATAATGCGGCGGACGGGATATCTGTCATGTTGGTGACGGAGTAACCCCATCCACCTTTCCCCCTCACCATGCACTGCTAATTAGTCCAGATATTACAGCACTCATGACATCTTTTCTAACATCATTGATGATATCACACAGTAAAATTTGTTGTAAATCTATTGAGGAGAAAACCGAGTATTACTCAGGAGACTCACAGGAACCTCTTGCTCCCACAAAAGCGTGAAGGCTCACAGAAGAAATAGGGCTCTTGACCAATCACAAGGCTCCTTTCTTTAAATAGTGCTCTTGCGGAAGGCCCACAGCACTCTTGCAAGCCCAATCGTCCAAATATAAGGTTATTTTTTACCCTTAATTTCTCCTAAACTACTGAACACATTTACTCCAAATCACAAAAAGCACAATCTGCGGGCCATGATCTAGTTTCCTGACAAATTAAGTGTTCAGCAGTTTTTGTTGTAGCAGTATCTGAAGAAGTTATATCTATCTATCTATCTATCTATCTATCTATCTATCTATCTATCTATCTATCTATATATATATATATATATATATATATATATATATATATATATATATATATATATAATCCAACAAACGGTCCATCTTGTGGCGTGCAAATTCACAGGTGTACACGTGAGGGAAGGACCATTCCTCTGCAATCTCCAAAACAAACAATTGCCAAGCAATTGACTCTTTGCACTCCAGGAGAATTAATTACTTTATCAAAAAGTGTACTACAGACGATACCACCAATGCGTTTCGACCTCTCGGTCTTGTTCACAGTTTATAAAAAACACCTTCCCATGAGTCTCTTTTATAGTTTTTTTGTTTTTTTACCTGCTACCAACCAAGTGCATTATGGAACATGTAGCCTCAACCAAATTAAATAAAACACAAAACATATCAACATCCCAAACTCATCACTTTTCCTCACCCATTGAACTTAAAATTGATAAGCAATACTAATAATAGTAATTACTAAACACAGAAGAAAATTAAAATTGCAGGTTAAATAAAACATCATATAATACCAGCTAGGTATGAAAACTGTTACCAATAAGAAAACTGTTGAATGCAAAATATCAGGAGGATATCATATTGTCCTAAGAAAAAGCTATATACAGGGCAAGTTTTTATTCCTTATGTTCCTTTATCTAATATATCCAATTATTTTTCATCGCAATATGTGTACCTCACAGATGGTAATGAAGTTCTTCATCCCCATTGAGACCCCTCGGGATCTTTGTTTTGAGCTGTATTATTAACCGTGATTCCAAACGCCTTAATCTTAGCTCCCGATCCCCTCCTCTCTCATTTATTTCAACAGTTGCAATGCCAAAGAAATTCATGTTTGTCCAGTTTTTATCCTTATGCTCAGATGTTTTGCCATTTGCATAATTTACATCTTTATTTTACACAGCTCTTATGTGTTCTAATATCCGTTTCTTTAGAGGACAGATCGTACTCCCCACGTAGCGTAACCCACATCCTCACTCAATTATATACACTACGTGGGTGGTATTTCACATAATTATTTTGGTGATCCTAATTGGATTGCTTTTATGATCTTGATATTCTCTTGTATTTACCCCTATGCGACAGGCTTTACACTTTCCACAACATATGAAACCAGTTGTCTTAGTTGGTAACCAATTAGGGGACTTTGTCAGCTGGAAGTGACTATTCACCAGGAGATCTTGTAAGGATGATATCTTCTTATATGTAACCATGGTCTTGCTCAAACAAGTTTTCCAACATCTGGATCCTTTCGTATGATATCCCACTATTTATTGAGGATATTCAGAGTCAAATGATTTTCTTTGCTATATGTCAGGATCATTCTTATGGTGGAGTCTTTGTTTACTTTCTTCAATGTAGGTTTATTTAATATCTCCTCTCTTGTTCTAGATGTCACTTTTTGTTCTCCAAGATTTATATGTTTGCTTATATTTTCTCTGAATAAATCTTTGTCGAGTTTCTGTAAATTTTGATTCCATCTCTTGTTCCGTAGAGTAGTTCCGTTTGATCCTGATAAATTCTCCATATGGCATACTTTTCCTTAAAGAAATCGGATGGAAACTATCACAATGTAATATGCTATTTGTCGAGGTATCTTTTCGATGTAAAGTGGTCTCAATATTATTATTCTCTACATAGACTTGGACGTCCAGAATTTGAACGGATTCGGAACTGATATTATAAGTGAATTGTAAACCCATCTCATTCTTATTCAACAATTCAAAATATTGTACAAATTCCTTTTCCGTTCCATTCCAAATGATGAATAAATTGTCTTTATATCTCAACCACATTATTGCTTTCTCTGCAAATTCCTCGTTCTCCTCACGCCAAGCCACATGCTTTTTCCACCATCCCATAGTCAGGTTCACTTAGCTGGGCGAAAAGGAAACTCTCATTGCTGTCCCACACACTTGAGCATATATCTGATGGTTAAAAAGGAAAATATTGTTCCTCAAACACAAATCAATCATCTTCAGCAGCATTTTTGAATGCTTCAAATATTTGATATCCCGCTGTTGTAAAAAAGTAGTTTACTGCCATCAATCCTATCACATGATTTATTGATGTATAAAGGGATACCACATCTGTAGTCACTAATTTGTATCCTAGTTCCCATCACCTGTATCCTTAATGTAGGAACTTAAGCTGGTTACCATCGGAGCTAGAAAAAAATCCACATATGTCAACAAATTCTCATATAACGATCCACAGCTGGAAATTATTGGGCGGCCAGGTGGTTTCTCCAAACTTTTATGAATTTTAGGTAAAAAGTAAATTGTGGGCATGATTAGACTCTCAATACTCAGAAAGGATTTCTCATCCTTATTTAGCAGGCCCTCGCCATACCTAGTATCTAGCAGTTGATTCTATTCCATAGTAAGTTTGTTAATGGGGTTAATTTCAAGTTTACAATAGTGATTTTTTACATTCAGCTGTCGATATGCTTCGTTCATATAGTCTTGTTTTTCCAGAATCACTATGTCCCCCCCTTTATCCGTGGGCTTAATTTCAAATTTTTTGATTTTCCATCAATTTCTTGAGAGCCTCTCGTTCTTGCCTAGTTATGTTTTCTCTTTTTGCATGTTTGGTTCTATTTAATCTTTCCAAATCTTTCACCACCAGATCATGAAATGTATCCATCCTATTTCCCGGTGACAATTTTGGACAGAATTTAGATTTGGGTTTCAAATTAGTATGACATTGTGCACCAGTATTTATTTCTAGTTCTTCCAACACTTGTGTTGGAAAGAATTCATATCTTCAATATTGTGCATCAAGTCATATGCAGTTTTCACATCCGATTTTTGTCCAATAGTCAAATTGGTCGTTGTTAGACCTTGTTCATCCTGTAATCGTTCTCCAGATACTTGTTTAGAAAATGTTTTGGCCAACTTTAGTTTACGCACAAATTTGTACAAATCAATTCTCATTTCAACATGATCATAGTGCATTTCTGGACAGAAAGACAAGCCTTTATTTAAGAGGGTCATTTCTTGTTGTGTCAATTCATGATTAGAGATATTTACAACCAGATTCTCATTATGGTTCTCGTCAATCACTTGGTTTTGCTCGTTTGTTTGCTTCTGAATGGATAACCTTTTATTTTTTCCAGGCCCCCTTCTTGTTTTCCGATGTTTCCTCGATCCAGTGTGAATTTTCTTCCTCATCCTCGTGTTTGACCTCCCCCTCCTCCTCTTGGTGTCCTCTGGCCCATATAGACCAGTTTCATTTCGTCTTAAAAAGTTGTCTTCCATATTGGCGCTGCTGTTTCCTCACCCTCACTTAGTTCCACATCTGATTCACTCATTGATGTCTCTGTTGATTGCGTTTTCCTATCCAAAATATTAGGATTTTGTTGTTTAAGTATATCAAATCTTTTCGCAAATGTTAATATTCTTCCAGTTTCATAATCAATCTCATCCCTTCTAAATTTTCTTTGTTTTCATTCTTCAATCATTTTTTCATATTTTTCCAAGTTAGCATCCATGGTCTGTCTCAATTTGTTACTTTCTTCTCCCTTATTAAGTGCTAGGATCTTTTCCTCTATTTCCTTTGTCTCCTTCAAAATTGCTTCTACATTCTTCTTAGCAAATTTGACGATGATGCGCATCATATTTTTTTAACACTCCATACTGTTTGCAGCCCATTCTTCAAACACTTCCGATTGCGTATCTGGATGATTCGGAAATGTGAAGATCCTTAGCCCTCTTGGAACTCTGTCAACTTCTGTATATTTTTCAGTGTCAGAATTTCCCAGCTTTTTTAGTATACGTTCCAATTGGATATACAAATATTTCAAATTATTCTCTACATGGGTTTCTTCTGTTGTTTCAGTTCTTCCTGTCACCATCCTCTTTTCCTTTGAAAACAAACATTCTGCTCTCTGTAATCGCTTTGCCATTTTCATTTCTATTTTTTTACACTTGTAGCTCTTCAAAGTCCTACACGGCCCAAAATAACAAAGTGACTAACCTATTTGAGCATCCACTCATCAAGTATAAAGGTAGGTGTCTGTTGCAACCAAAGTTCGTTCTGAAATCTTTTTTTTGGTAATCGTAAACAATATAATTACCCTCTTTTTCTCTTGTAAGTGCTCTCCTGTTCCAATTCCGGGAATAATACTAATTATTCCATAATCTAACCGTGCCGACATTCATAAATTCACATATATAGATTGCTTGCCTCATTAAACTTGGACAACACTTACCCTGAGTGCAGGATCCGTTCAGGCGGTCTCCTCCGATTCTGCTCGTTTGGGTCCTGTCACCCCTTGGTATTCCGTGTTGTTGTACGCTTGCTTTTATTTCCAAGTACTATTCATAAAGGAAAAATGTGCTGAGCGAATATCATCAAAGGGTATTTATTTCTGTCTTCAACGTATGTCCCAAATGGTAATTCTCAAAAGGAGTCATCATACATCGGGACTCTCATACTTTTTGCCGCTTTAAATTGTTTCCGCTGTTGGCAAACTTGTAATTAGCATCACGTGCGTTGTTATATGACGTTTCCGTCCTGAGCATGTGATAAGTCAAACCTCTCGAAATACTTTTACACTTTTGTACGCGTTCTTGATTGAATACACGCATCTGATACTGTTCCTGCTATTGCGCACCGTTGTTATTCAATTTCCTTCTGTGCGCGTCCTAATCCCTTATAGATCAGTCACTTGAAATTCTTTTACAGTATTGTGTGCCTTTTTAAACAAACAAACACGTCTTAATAATATCCTGCTGTCGCATGCTGATCTTACTCGCGTTTCTTTGTGCAAAGGACTCAGTGACACATTGATTAAACAAGAGTCTCTCCTACCAATCTTTCCGAAGGACACACTTTAAATTGTTATGTCACATCTTGTTTATCCACTTCACTGATGCCAGTGCTGCTCGTATTTTTTTTTTCCTAACAGCAGACAGCAATCTTTCAACCAGGTCACTAAAATTCACAGTTCTTATCTTTAGTCTTTTCACTCGACACAGTAATTGCCAATTATAAATCAGTTTTTCATAAACGCCAGTCCAATTTCCTTGAGGCTTTTACTGATCTTTTGAGTTTATCTGAATGTCGGGCGCTGCCATAAACAAAATAAGTAATCCGACAAACGGTCCACCTTGTGGCGCTCAAATTCACGCATGGACACGTGAGGAAAGGACCATTCCTTTGCAATCTCCAAAACAAACAATTGCAAAGCAATTGACTCTTTGCACTCCAGGAGAGTTTATAACTTTATCAAAAAGTGTACTACAGACGACACCACCAACGCGTTTCGACCTCTCAGTCTTGTTCACAGTTTATAAAAAACACCTTCCCATGAGTCTCTTTTATAGTTTTTTTGTTTTTTTACCTACTACCAACCAAGTGTATTATGGAACATGTAGCTTCAACCAAATTAAATAAAACACAAAACATATCAACATCCCAAACACATCACTTTTCCTCACCCATTGAACTCAATATTAATGAAAAATTCTAAGCAATACTAACAATAGTAATTATTAAACACAGAAGAAAATTGCAGGTTAAATAAAACATCATATAATACCAGCTAGGTATGAAAACTGTTACCAAAGAGAATACAGGAGGATGCCATATTGTCCTAAGAAAAAGCTATATACGGGGCAAGCTTGTATTCCTTATGTTCCTTTATCTAATATATACAATTAACATAATTTCAGGGTCAAATCCTTATTAGACAAATTCCTATTTACATATACATATAATGCTTTATCCCCTTTTGTTACAACACTCTAATGTTCATTTCCTGCAGGGCCTTCCTCAAGTTTTTGTTATTTCTCAAATAACAACATATTTCATCACAATATGTGTACCTCACAGATGGTAATTAAGTTCTTCATCCCCATTGAGACCTCTTGGGATCTTTGTTTTGAGCTGTATTATTAACCGTGATTCCAAACACCTTGATCTTTGCTCTGGTCCCCTCCTCTCTCATTTTTTTCAACAGTTGCGATGCCAAAGAACTTCATGTTTGTCCAGTTTTTATCCTTATGTATGCTCAGATGTTTTGCCATAGCATAATTTACATCTTTATTTTGCAAAGCTCTTATGTGTTCTAATATCCGTTTCTTTAGGGGACAGATCGTACTCCCCACGTAGTGTAACCCACATCCGCACTCAATTATATACACTACATGGGTGGTATTGCACGTAATTCTTTGGTGATCCTAATTGGATTGCCTTTATGATCTTGATATTCTCTTGTATTTACCCCTGTTCGACAGGCTTTACTCTTTGCACAACATATAAAACCATTTGTCTGAGCTTGTAAACAATTAGGGGATTTTGTCAGCTGGAAGTGACTGTTCACCAGGAGATCTTGTAAGGATGATACCTTCTTGTATGTAACCATCGGTCTTGCTCCAACAAGTTTTCCAACATCTGGATCCTTTCTTATGATATCCCACTATTTATTGAGGATATTCAGAGTCAAATGATTTTCTTTGCTATATGTCAGGATCATTCTTAAGGTGGAGTCTTTGTTTACTTTCTTCAATGCAGGTTTATTTAATATCTCCTCTCTTGTTCTAGATCTCGCTTTTTGTTCTCCAAGATTTAAATCTGTTTGCTTACATTTTCTCTGAATAAATCTTTGTCAAGTTTCTTTAAATTATGATTCCATCTCTTGTTCCGTAGAGCAGTTCCGTTTGATCCTGATAAATTCTCCATATGGTGTACTTTTCCTTAAAGAAATCGGATGGAAACTATCACCATGTAATATGCTATTTGTCGAGGTAGCTTTTCGATGTAAAGTGGCCTCGATCTTATTATTCTCTATATAGACTTGGACGTCCAAAATTTGAACGGATTCAGAACTGATATTATAAGTCAATTGTAAACCCATCTCATTCTTATTCAACAATTCAAAATATTGTACAAATTCCTTTCCCATATGTTTAAGTGATAGGTAGAGGTATAGGATGGTAAGGTGGTAAGGTATTTTAAGGGTTCAGGGGTGTGGTAAGGGTATTGGGTTGTTAGGGTGTTTCTAGGTTTAAGGGATTGGTAGGGCTATAGGGTGGTAAGGATAATTTTAGGGCTTAGGAGTGGATAGGAACTTGAGTTGGTGAAGGTATTTATAGGGTTTATGTGTTGGTAAGGGTATTAATGATAATACTATTTTTAAGGGTTATGGCTGGATAGGGGCATAGGGTGGTAGGAGTATTTTTAGGATTTAGGGGCACTGTGTGGTAAAGGTTTTTTTTGGTGTTTAGGTTTGGGTAGGTGCATAGGGTGGTAAGGATAATTAATAAAGTGGGCTTTATGGGGTAACTGATTGGCTGGACTCAGGAAACTTTCAGAGTAAAAACAACAATAGGACCTGTGTAGATGTTTGAAGGTGATCATGCAAAAAGAGGCCTTTCCTTACACTACATTACGGATGGGAATGTTTTAATTGCCCTGTGGCCAACCCCCAATAACCACTCAACGCTGTGCCATGCACGGCTGAAAGGGTTTGGAGCTTTAGGGGGGCAACGTTAAATATATATATATATATATATTTAGGAGGATCACACAGCCCCCCCATGTGGTCCAGAGACCACCACCTCGCCGGTCCCACATGATACATGATAAAAACAAATTGTTGGGCCACATGGATCCCTGTGCCCTGGGGGCCACCACCTCTCCCATTCAAAAGTTTAAAAAACTATGTGGGGGAGCTGTGCTGACTCCACATTTCCTGGGGACCACCACCTCCCTGGGACAACATAAAAAAATATATGGAGGGGCTGCACGGACCCCACCATGCCCCAGGGACCTCCACGGGTCTACATTAAAAAAACTATTTGAAGGGCTGCACAGACCGGCCAGGTCCTGGAGACTACTACCTCCCTGGGACAGGATAAAGAATATATATATGGGGAGCACATGGACCACCCTGCCCTGGGGACCACCATCTTCCCAGGGTTACATTTTTTGAAACTGTGGAGGGACATGCCAACCCGCTTGCCCTTGGGACCACAACCTCCCCGTGGCTATTTAAAAACGTTTTTAAGGGGGAGACTCATGGACCACCCCAGGCCCTAGGGATCACCACCTCCCCCGGGCCAAACACATAATTTTAAAAGGGAGGGGCGCATGTGGCCCTCCCTCCTAGACCATTATTGGCCCTGGGGTCCCCATCCCCCGGTGCCAGGCCACTTATGTAAGGGTGTACAGGCCCCACCCAGGGTATCCTTCAAATAGTTATGGGGGCCTCAATACCCCTGTGGTCCCACTGGCTCCCATTTCCTGCAGGAGCCAGCATTGCTCCTGCAAGATGGGAGCTGCTTTAAATAGCTGCTACCTGATTGTGGGAGCAATGTTTTAATTTCTTTCCCTACACGCATGTTTGTGTGCAAAGAAAGAGATGAAAACTCTGCTTTCAGCAAGCAAAAGCTGTTTGACAGCTCCTGCATACTGAATGAGGAGTTATGTTTGCTTTTGCTTGGTGGGCTCTGTCAGCTCCCACCAAGCAAAAGGTGGCGGTCCACAGGGCCATATATGGATTTCCATGGGGGTCCATGTGGCCCCACTCCATCTTTCAAAATTTACCCCAGGGAGGTGGTGGTCCCCTGGGCCAGGAGTCCGCAACGTATCCCTCCTTATTTCATTTAGTAGCTCTGGGGTGGTGGCAGACATCGGTGCCCAGGGACACTATTTGTCTTCAAGTATTTTGCCCTGGGTAGGGTGATGGTCCCCAGAGTGCGTGTGGGGGGGTCCACAGGACTCCTCTAATATTAATAAAGTATTTTGCCCTGGGGAGGAGATGGTCCCCGGGATGTGGGAGGGTCCACAGGAACCCTCCTAATATTATACAAGTATTTTGCCCTGGGGAGGTGGTGGTCCCCAGAGCACAGGGCAGTGCCACCCCCACATACTTTATACTTATAGCTCCAGGGAGGTGGAGTCTCCAGGGCTTTGGGAAGCTCTAGAAGGGAGGGGCCCTTGTGCCCCCTCCTTCAAATAATATGCCCCAGTACCTGCCCCCCCGGGGGCAACAATAAAAGCAAGCATGGGAGACTTCACTTGCTTTTTAGAAAAATAAATAAATCAGGGAAAAATTAATGAATAGTGGCAAGTTTTGCTGTGATTTTTGAAAAAGAAAAATGCATATTAGTGAGAGTCCCTGGTGGACCTCCGCACCAAGGCTAGGGGTCGGGTAATTGTAACCTGCCACCTTTTCTTTTTCTTTAACATCTTTTTTTAAGACTTGGCTGAAGCTGAGTTTTAAAATGGCTGCCAAAACTTCCTGGTTGAAGTGTTGGCAGCCACTCAGATCCCTGCACAAGATTGGCAGTATTCACAATTTTGTCGCAACCCTTCATATACTAGTTTGGATTTCCTTAATTTGTCCTAAAGTACTGAATGGATTTACACCAAATAAGAAAAAGACTCATCTGTGGAACTAAAGTTACTTTTCTGCTAATCTCGGTGTAATTTCGTCCAGCGGTCTGGGCTGCAGACATGTCTAAAGAATGTATGGGAATTAACATGAGAAACAAGCTTTCTCGGCCCCCACTTGATGGATCATTACAAAAAAATTTCCTTGTACAACAAGACCCTTGGGCACACTTTTTTGGAATATTTTGTGAGGATTCCTCAAATGGTGCCAAAGATATAGTCAAGTCAGATGACGCTGTATTGTTGGCTAGGACCACATTGGGGTTGCAGACTACTTCATGGCTTTGTGGACTATATAAATAACTTAAATCTTTCTTACAAATCATAGCAAATCCCAGGTGATGGTGGTGTGCCCAAAGTTGACTAGTGTAATATATTTTCATGTACAGAATAATAAGCTGTAGAGAGTTCAAACCTATTCTTATTTGGGCGTCGTGTTTGATGCTCATACAACATGGGGCTCTCTTATGAAAGCAAAGACGCTTGCCCTCTTAAAAACTATTGGTGCTCTGCTTTCCTTTTCAGCAAGAATAGGTAGTAAGCCATTGGGGGCTCTGTTGAAGGTTTGTCAAGCTAAGACTGTCTCTGTGGCCACCTAAGTCAGTGACATTTGAGGTTATGCCACTGTCAATGATTTACAAGTCATTGAAAATAGTTTTTGTAGGCATGTACTAGCAGTCCCGACATCCACTCCAGCATTTATGGTCCATGAAGAACTGGGTTTACCATATATTTCGGACCTTAGGCACTGTGCCCCTAGATTAGGATGCTGACTATTTGGGTGCACGTAGAAAATAACTTGGGTAGGGGTATTCTTATAGACTATTTGGCCTTAGATGGTTGTCGGTCGATTGGCCGATGATCACAGATGATCTTGCTCTCCGTAGAAAGGTGTAGGTCAGTGGGCACGGAGGAGCATATGAGAATCCCTACTATTCATGAGCTGGCTCTGGGGAGGTAGGCTTACGGGTGCTTTCTGTGCCAGGCAGAGCTGAGCTACTACAAGAGAGTGAGGTTCAAGATGTTAGCTGCAGCTTGGAGGGTTTAGCAGAAGGTTCACAAACTAATGGGTATTGCACAATTTTAATTTTATATTCCCCTCCACTTTTCCCAGTAATATCTCACAATCTTTTCGGGCAGCAATGGGAGTCTCCTGGCCTTAACAAATTAGGTGATCTTTTTCTACATGATCAGTTATGCGTATTCGCTAAGATACGACAAGAATACAGGCTAGGCAATAGAACTTTTTTAAATTGCCTCCAGATTAGAGATTTTGGGCCTGATTCTAACTTTGGAGGACGGTGTTAAACCGTCCCAAAAGTGGCGGATATACCACCTACCGTATTACGAGTCCATTATATCCTATGGAACTCGTAATACGGTAGGTGGTATATCCGCCACTTTTGGGACGGTTTAACACCGTCCTCCAAAGTTAGAATCAGGCCCTTTATTTGGAAAACCGGGCAGACACATTTTTTCACTGGATAAGGTTCCTCCTTTAGATGCTATTCTGCATCCAGGTTGCAAAATAGGGCAACTATATGCAATGCTAATAGGTGTGGTTCCCGACGACGCAACATATCAGGAGGAGTATTGGACACAAAAGCTAGGTGAGGAGGTGGTGGATAAATGTATGTCAATTAATATAGGCCAAAAAATTATTCTTACTTCTAATCTGAGGGCCTAACACTATAAAACTATTTTAGGATGTGGTTCATGCCGGCTAAGCTGTTTGTCGGAGTTAGAGGTCGGATGACAAGTGCCCCAGATGTGGGGAAGAGCCAGCGGACACGTTGCATATGTTTCACAGTTGTGGGAAAGTGCAGGTGTTCAAGGAATGGATAGAGTCCTTCTGGCAGGAGATTTTTGGGGAAAAGATCAGTATCATGCCTGTCATGACGCTTTTTGGATATGATCACCGTTTCAGGGGTGATTAAGGCCAGGTCCATTTTATTTTTATGTCTATGATGCTCTCCCGTCTCCTTATTGCAAGTGTATGAAAGAGTGTTGACACCCCGACATTTTAACAGTGATTCGGGCAGTTGCTGGCTACATATAACTTAAAAAGATCACAGTATAATTGTAAGGGAAAAAAAGCTTTGAGACAAGGTAAAAGGATGTGGTCACCTCTAGTTAACTGGTTCTTAGGGCATACTGGACATGATGGCTGGTTAGCTATTAAATAATCTGCGCCAGGGACCGGTTTGGATTTTATCTGAATACTTAAATAAGGATCATTGTATGAATTTTGTCTGAAATTAGCCATTTTATGTAATTGCCATTGTAATCAATTGTATATTTGATGTTTTACGGTTGAATGAATTTTGGTGTAATTTACTATACGTATAGAACAAAATCTTGTATATTAATATCTATATATTTGGGAAAAATAAAAATATATAAAAAAAAAAAAAAGAAGCCACAGTTTTTTGCAAAATTTCTAAACAACTGCAGTACGTTCTATTGGCCAATTAAGAAGTGCTGCCTCTTTGGGTGAAATGTATAGTGTATATTCTACATTACAGCTGCGTAAGGGAGCTCGAGGTGATGTCTCCTGTGACTTTTTGTGTTTGTACTTTTGCCATGTAATTGTTCCTTGAGTGCCTTCATACTGATAACATGAATCCTCATGTGGAGAAAACAAGACTTCAAAGAGTTCAATCTCCACCAACAAGGGTACTTCTGCCTAATTTGATTGGCCCTTCTATGTTCTCTTATACCACGGGGAGTGCTCCTGCATGCAGGGAGCGGCAAAAAATAATGCTCCCTCCATGCAGGAATACTCCTTTTATCTGTTTTCCTGCTCCAGCATCAGTGATGTCATCAGAGATGTCATCAGTGATATCATCAGTTATGTCACTGACCATGTCATGAGTGATGCAATGTGTGAGGTCATAAGCAGTGCAGTGCAGTGCAGTGCAGGGGTATAAGTTATAGTAAGCTCAGGGAACGATAACTGCTGAATTTCAATGGTTTTGTGCAGATGAAATCTCTGCCTAACTATAACGTACATATAACCTTTGGTATTTCAGTGAATTTGTAAGTTTTTTCATTCTGTTTACCAACTATATCATCCCTGTAACCTTTGGCTTTTTCTGTGATTTTCTAAGGTTTTTATAATTTGATTTGGTAACTGTAACTTTTTAAAGTGGGTGGGTGTGTGAGTGGCTGTATAGATCGGTGAGTGGGTGTGAGAATGGCTGCATGGGTCTGTGCCTGTGTGTGTGGGTGGTTATGTGGGTATGTGAGTGGGGTTATGAGTAGCTGCGTGGGTGAGTGAGTGGGTTTGTGAGTGGCTGTATGGGTCTGTACAGTGGGTGGAGAAAGGGGTGGGGCCTCTGATGAGCTCTGACAAGCTCTCAGCAGTCATGCTGTGTTGGACCTACTGATGGTAACAGCAGGGGTTCTTGGCCCCCAAAGACCTTCAGCAGCCAAGTGGACTTCACCCCCCAATGAGTAGTGCACAAGGAGGTGTGTTTGCAGAGTGGCTGGGAAAGGGGGCAGGGCCTCTGATGAGCTCTCAGCAATCCCACTGTGTGGGACTTACTGGTGGTAACCAGAGGGGTTCTTGGTCCCCCACAACCCTCAGTGGACCACAAACTTCATCCCCCAATGAGTAGTGTGCCAGGAGGAGTGATTGCAGAGTAGTGGAGAAAAGAGGTGGAGGCTCTAACAAGCTCTCAGCAATACTGCTGTGTGGGAATCACTGGAGGTAACAGGAGGGATTCTTATCCCTCACCAACCCTCAGCATCCAAGTGGACTTCATCTCTCAGTGAGTAGTGTGCAAGGAGAAGTGTTTCCAGAGCGGTGGAGAAAGGGTGTGGGGCCTCCGATGAGCTCTCATCAATACTGCTGCATGGGACTTACTGGTGGTAACAGGAGGGGTTCTTGCCCCCTGATGATCCTCAGCAGCCAGGATTCCTTGATCCCTCAATGAGTAGTGCCCCAGGAGGCATGTTTCCAGAGTGGTGGAGACAGGGGGTGGTGCCTCCGACAAGCTTTCAGCAATGCCGCTGGGTGGGACTTACTAGTGTTAACAGGAGGGGTTCTTGGCCACAAGTAACTCTGATCAGCCAAGGGGACTTCATTCCCCAAAGAGTAGTGCGCCAGGAGGCATGTTTGCAGGTGGAGAAAGGGGGTAGGTTCTCCAATGAGCTCTCAACAATACCACTGTGTGGGACTTACTGATGGAAACAGGAGGGGTTCTTGGCACCCAATGACCCTTAGGAGCCAGGGGGATTTTATCACTCAACCAGTAGTTCACCAGGAGGTGTATTTACACAAAGGTGGAGAAAGGTGGTGAGGCCTTGGACAAGCTGTCAGTTAGATGTGTTATCTATACCTCTTTCACTGGTGGGATCTTACGGGGGACCCCAGGACCAAGGCTAGGTGGTTAGGGTATTCGTACCCTCGTTGAAGTGTTGGCAGCCAATCAGATCTCAGCTCAAACCGCTAAACGGAATTACACCAAATTTGGCAGGAAGCTAGATCTTTATGCACAGATCATGCTTTTTGTGATTTGGTGTAAATCCATTCAGTAGTTTTAGAGATTTTAAAGGAAAAATGAATAAATATATCTAGGGACATGAATCCTCTGTGGATCCAAGAGTCACCGTGCTGATATCCGATTGGCTGCCAACTCTTCAACAAGGAAGTGTTGGCAAGCATTTTGGGATTCAGCTTCAGCTGAGTCTCAAACAAAAATGCAAAAAAACTAAAAAAGAAAATGAGGCAGGGTTCGAATACCCTAACCCCCAAGCCTTGGACCTGGGGTTCCCCAGGTAGCCGCTTTGGGGAAAAAAGTATTTTTTAAAACATTTTTGCTGAAAATAAAAAATGGCTCTCCTGTGCTTTTTCTTAAATTTGCCCTAGGGTGGGCCAGGTCCCAGGGGCATGCCCAATATAATATATAAGAAGAGAGGTGCATGGGGCCCACCATTTAGGGCTTTTAAAAACCCCGGGGACCACCACCTACCCGGGACTACTTTAATAAGTATACTGGGGGCAATGCAGACCCCCCTGGGACCCAGGGACCACCACCTCCCTGGGACTACAATGTACATTAAAAAGGGGGTCCGTGCAAACCACCGGCCCAGGACCACCACTTTTCTGATGCAAAATACATTTTTTAAAACACTGAGGTGCCCCAGTTAAAGCTCCTCTTCTGTAAGGTACTAATCATCCTAATTTCTTGGGCATGGTCAAGGCAAAGCAAATGTTTTGATCTCTGCACTTCCATATCGATAAGTTATCTGTAATCCTTGACTGAGGTGTTTGCATCCTTGCTCTTTTTGAGCGCAATATCTCACATAATGACTCTGACGACTGGATTTTTCTTGTCATCTGCTGCTAGGACCAGAGATCATGTTCGTCCTTTTAAAAACTACAAGTATGAAGAATGAACTAGAAGCCCCACCCTTTTCGCCCCACCCCATATACATTAGAGGTATGCAACATCTTCCCGCCATTTTCCCAGCCGGAAGGACAGTTTACTGAAATTACCCTGAAGAATGTGCCTGGTGCAGGGTTGGGTGGATATAGGGTGTTGGCTACAGATGGTGACTGGATTAACGTAAAGTGATTAAAATTATTTTACTTTTGAAAAAACTAGGAATTCACTGAAAAAGACAAAGGTTACAGAGGCCTTATAGTTAGGAATTAGAATTTAAAAAAACATAGAAATGTACTTAAAAACCAAGGGTTACAGTGAGGTTATAGTTAGGTTCTGAATCTATTTGCTCAAAACCATAGATATTCAATAGTTATAATTATGGTTATTTCAAGTATTTATAACCTGCGCCCTGACGTAACTGTAACTTGCGCCCTCGCCATGCTCTGCTAGTTACCCCAGATATTACAACACACATTACATATTTTATAACATCAATAAAAATATCAATGTAATATTAGCAGCCAAATTATTGAAAAGAAAACTGTGCATGGTGAGGGAGCTACTATCAGACTATGTTTCTGAGGAAGGAGAGAAAGGGTGTTGTGCAGCAGAGTTCTCTTCTGGTTTTTGTTGCAGAATCATAAACTGCTACGAAAGGAAGAGAGGACGTGACACGGCACATGCTTGTCGGGCGCTCTAGGCTGCGGAGCTCCCAGCTGCATTAAGGACACACTAAGACATCCCGATCTCGGTCATTGACTCTCCCTTACTTACCAGCAGCGAGGAACTCAGCAGGGCAGAAGTGGTGTGTGGGAGTGGCGTGGGCATGGCCTCCCAGGATTTGTGGATTCACAGCCTCGTGGTGTTGGCTGGGCTGGGCAGGCTTTGCAGGTAAGGCTCTGGAACCCAGGGTGCAGAAGCTCCACCCACTTCACAGTAGGAGTCTCTGCTTGCTATTCATCCAGCACTCTTGCTAGACCATTAAAGGGCCCATTACCAGCTGGTGTGGTCCTGTGGTGTGGCCTGTGGCTTGACGGCCACAGTAGCCATTACCAGCTTTATTTGCTCTATTAGCTCCTCTGTTTTGCAAAAAATGACCCTCCCCCCAAAAGGGCGAAGACGTATGGACATCGATACTTGACATTAGTCATTTGATATTTGTTCTTTCTTACCTACGGGTGCTCCTCACTTCTGCCCCTTAGAGACTAAAGGTCTCATTTAGTAAGACCCACTGCGCATATTTTGGTCTGAATGTCAGCCCACATTTTCCTCTTCTCACTTTCTTCTCACTTTCCGGAACCTGTAGTGAGTGTTTGCCAAATAACTGGTCATGGTTCTTGGATCTTGACCACCTCTTCTGTGAGCACCTCTGATTCCTGCTCACTGAATTTTAGTTTTCTTTTTCACCCTCCTGTGTCCTTGCCATTCCAATAAGTGGCCATTGTGTTTTCTGGTCCTGGCTGACTCTCCTGAGTGCCTCCCTGAAGCTGTGCTGGGTCTCTCCGCTTGCTCATGTGGCTCAGGCTTCTGGAAACAGCATGCACTGACTAACTTCTTGTTTGTAATGTCATCAAGCTGCTCCAGAATACAGAAATTTCAATTTGCGATTTCCAAATGCCCATTCACTATTTTACCAAATCGCTATTTGGTACTCTTTATTTGCTATTTTGAATTTTAAGAAATCACAAAAAATTCTACGATGGTGTTGTTACATAGCTTTTTGAGAATCCAAGTTAGAGATTCGGTAAAAATTGCTATTTGGTATTCGCAAATGTAAACCTTAATACATCTAGCCCCAAGTCACTTCTAATCCAAAATCACAACAAAATTCAACTTTTTGAAGGACGCTAGGGCTGCTATTTTCTACAGCAATTTTAGCATAGAGTGGCTCCCTGTCTCCTTAAGCCCCAAGGGGTAGTACTTCCAAGCGCCTTGGCCCCTCTGCTTTTGGCTGGAGGGGGTCTCAGATTGAGGTAAGGAGCTCAAGGTCCCGGAAGTTAACCAAGACCCCCCTTAAAGAGTACAACCATGCCTTTCTGGGCAATGAAGGGCTACAGCCACGAAAAATGCCTTCAAACCCATGGATGGGAGAAACTTGTTGCAGCCTCTGTTCAGCTCGTCGCTGGGTGGGGTAGATCTGTCCCACCTAATAAATCAATAATTCAAGTCTGAGGTTGCCGGAGCCCACATAGTAAAATATAGGGAGACCAGCCCAACTGTGTGCTCATCCATAAAAAGAGGACACCAAGGATGCAAGAAACTGCAGAAAATGGAGCTGGCCAAAGAGTCCCATATGAGGATGATTCACATGTCCTTTGGAAAGATCTTTCTTATCTACATTCCAAGGAATGGGAACGCATTCTGGCCAAATATGGTAACAAAACATTGGCAAACCCAAGCCCTGTTATAACTGGCAACAAAGAGCCCCAAGGGCCCCAAGAGCCGCTTTAGACAACAATGCAGAGATCAGTAGAGGCAATGAATTTCCCAGGAAAATAAAATGGACTTAAAGATCAGCTTCCTGAATACACGAGCAATGTATGTAGTTGGAATCAATGAAAGGATTGCCAACCTAAACATCTTTATCAAAAGGGCACAGGCAGACGCACAGGGCCCAGATCGGGGATGCACTTGCTCCCTTGTCCTCAACAAGCTATCTAATCTACAGGAGATGATGTCAAAGCTACTGGACGTTCTAAAAGATGCCATTAGCAGGAAGCCCCATAAGGATTTAGGATTCTTGCAAGACAGAAGTGATGTTGTTCTTGGAAAACAGCCAGAGATGTTACAAATGAGGTAACTATAATGAGGCTGGAGTATCGCACTTAGAAAAACACCAGGGACAAACCCAATTAATGTAATAGTCAGACTGCAACAACCAATGCAGTTCTGGCCCCGGGGAGATACCAGCCTTGATCACAAGCACTCGGGACCTGGAAGGGAACATCCTCTAATGGAAGGGACGCCCAAATGCAAGAGAGCAAAAAAAAAGGAAGGGTTGCAGCAAAAACTTATCTTGGGCCCACAACTTGGCAGCTTACCCAATTTTTCACTCAAGGAAAAGCTCATCTCTCTCTTTTCAGGATCAAAACCAAGAAGAATCAATCAGGGTCCCCCTGGAGGCCCTGGCAGATATGGGCCTATCTCTGGTGACAGGGGGCCAATCATCCAATGAGGCCGAAATCACTCAAGCAACTGCTTCACATGATATTATGAAGTCAGTAATAATTGGCAAATCAAACCTCCACACAACCCTCGTTCAGCCGATAGCCCGGGGAATATTATCCCCAGGATTACATACTCCCTCTGCAGGGCTTCACCCTACTCCTAGCTCTGAACATAGCAACAAGAATGAGATGTCTGCCAAATGCCTAGGAATTCGGAGGGAACTCTCCAACTTGCAAGTACCACCCATCCTCATTACAAGAGAATCTGCAGAAGATCCCCAACATGCCTGCAGAGAACAACTCTCACTAGTACAAAGCATTGACCCTAAGGAGGATCAGCATTTTTTAACATCTGCAGCGTGCATGTTACTTTACTCTGAATATGCCTCTAGGGGAGCGTTTGACATTTTAAATAGGGGTAATAGTTTTAAGCTTGTTCGATCACTGGGCAAGCTCAGAGAAGTTCCATCACAAGACATCCTTTTAGTGGAATTTATAAGTTTGGGTCCAGGTCAGAGAAACAAAACAACTAATCTATGAGTTGCCCCAGAAGGTCCTGGAAAATGTTGAGAAATTTAAGCACTGGGTGATCATTATCACCCCCCTAATAAATCTGGGATAGCCACATGAACTTGAATGCTTGGGGAAACAAGGCTCTGCACCGTGTTGATCTAGGCCAGTCTTTTCAGTCCTACGAAACACCCTGAGAAAATCACCAGGCCCCCTGATACAACAAATCAGTGGGCCTCTGAGCAAGCCCCCCCTCAGCCTCTGAAGTAGCCGCTAAATGGGGCTGGCTGTTGGGAGTCCTGAACTCAACTAGACTTTTACAATGACAAAGTACTCCTGTGAGTGACTCCACAAATCGGGTGCTAGAGGTCTTCTCTTGAAATATCAACAATCTGGCACACAAGCTGGAAGACCCTGAAACCAGCCAATGTCTATGCTCATTCCATATAATACTCCTACAGGAAACATGGTCACAGATGGCTCTTCGCTTGGAGGGCTACACAAATGTTTTTATTCCAGCAACAAAGGAATTCAAGTATGGGCACAGAACGGGCGGTCTCGCCATTTATGTATCTGCCACAAGCACAATTGAATGTTGGGAACAGGATTGCAATTAGGTGGGTCTGCAGGCAGTTGAATTGATGCTCAAAACATCTAATGGCCAAACTAAGAAAATCACCATGGTAAATGTTTACATCCATCCGAATGCAAGATCAAGGTCTGAGCTCTCTGACAAGCTGATCAACATCATTATAGGTTTAAGGTCTGAGAGGCAAAGTAAAAACCTTGTCATATCTGGGCATTTCAATATGTGGCTAATGAACACATAGAGGTGCAAAACAGCCACTGGAAGATACAATCTCAAGACATCCCCAGGTGGCACAAAGAGGACAAGAGAGGACAGGCTCTACAAGGCTACCTTGAATGGTTGTATATCCCCAGACAAACTGGCAGGCCTTTCATATTTAACGTCCTCTTGGGCATTGACTATACCTTTGTGAGCCTCTCCTTCCTGAACACCATTTCATCCTTTGGTTTCAGGGAGAAATTGGAAAGCGATCATCATCCACAAGAGATAGCCCTCGACATTGGCCTGAATGACTACGCAGATGTGGCAAGATCAAGGGATCCAAGGGGAGACAATTAATCTCAAATGCTTCAGATGCACCACCGATACACCGCCAAGTCTTGTCCAGAACTGGCACTTGCAGCAAAGCAATTAATGGCATCTACACTCAGGCCGGGGGAAGAACCTCTGACCAGCTGGGAGAGGTTCACAACAAAGTTCTTCAACCCATGATGTCAAGCTAGTCATGGCTAAGGAAAAGTCTCAAGCACACAATATGGTCCCTCCTCTAGGGTGGGATACTACTAATAATAATGATATTAATTGTATTATTAGACGGGCCAAAAGGAGGGCAAATCAACTGTGGAGAGCACTTAAAAGGATGCCAAGGGACCTCACAATACTGTACAACCTACGGGAGGCAAGTAAAATGCCAAAAAGGGGGAAAAAGAGCTGCTAAGGGGAGAGTTGGAACTCCTTTTAGGCAAAGTTGCTGTAGGACAGACAACTCCACTAACTTCTGGCTGACTATAAATGGAGTCGGCAGACACCTTACAGCATCTCAGAGTCAATGTGGTATCAATTTCTATTCGAACATTATAACCCAAATCTGCAGGTGGATCAGCCAAGCAGATAGGCAGATGTTTCGGAGCCCTCATCATCACTGCCAATGGTCTCTATGGGGAATGACCGAAATACAACTTAGTGCTCCGTTTCTACAAAAATAGTTTTACAACAAATCACAAAGAGTCGCAGAGAGAGGGGCACCTCTTCCGAGCGGGATTCCACCTGCCATCTATAAGGGGTGACACAACATTTCAAGCTGCTCAGCTAACACCACTTTTTGCCACCATCCTTCAGCGTAATTGTATCCCCTCCTCAAGGCAAGACCCGATTTTGGCCCCAATCTTCAAGGGTGAGGGACAAGTGAGACCAGGGACTTATCGTCTGGTGGCTTTAATCGATAACAATGCTAAACATTTTGCTGGGGTGTTACTAAATGAGCTGCAGCAGTGGGCTAAGGCTAATGCCATCAGGCCACTAATTCAAACTTGTGTTACTAAGAATACAGGGACCTCAGTTAACATCATGACACTTTCCCTGTTAATCGACTGGGCAAATCCTACAGCCAGCCAGACTGTCTGGGCTTCATCGACTACAAGTCTGCATTTGATAGAGTCGACGAGGGAAGCTATGGCGGAAACTGGCCAATCAAAACATCTCAGATAGCCTATTTAGGGCCCCTGAGCTCCTGCATACAGGTATATGGGTCAGAATCATACTTGGAGATGGCTCCTGACTATTCAGGACAAATAAAACTATGCGGGCCTCAAGCAAGGCTGTGTCCTAGCTTCTACGTTATTTAACCTGTTCCTGTTGGATCTCAATCTGATTCTAAATTCAGTTAATTCTCATCATCCTAAATTAGGGGACATCTGATTTTGAATCTGCTGTATGCCACTGACCTTGTCCTGATCAGTAGAACTAAAGTTGGCTTGCAGCACCTTCTTGATGCTATGTCAGCCTACTCCCGAAGGAATGGACTGACAATCAATAGAAAGAAGATAAAAACCATAGTGGTTCAAGGCTCTAGAAATCAAAAGCCCACATGGTTCCTGGACCGAGAAAAACTAGGCTAGTAAAAAGATTTAAGTATCTTGGTGTTTACTTTATGGAGAATGAGAGGTACAGTGAACAGAATAAAGAAATTAAGAGAAAGGGTAAGGCCCTGGCTTTCGGCCTTAGGTCACTTTACAAAAAATTGAAAGGTCCATCGCTCACACCAATTCTGCAGCGAAGGTTCTTCCATCTTATACCTATGGAAGTGAGGCACTCAGGGGATGGGACAGCACAACATTAGAAAAAGTTCTACTTAAGTTGTACAGGACAATCTTCTAGCTACCCTCCTAGTCATTACCTGCCCAGATCAGGCTGGAGTTTGGCATCGTTAAACAGTGACTTGCACGAAAGCTGCCTTCAAAGTGTGTTGCCACAAAATTAATTTGCCAAAGAAAGGCTCCCTGGGCTGTTATTTCTGGTCAGAAGTTGAAACAAGGCACAGTTCCCCGGCAAGGTCTTACCTGCTACAGGCCCTGTGAACTCATGGCCTAACTAGAGCGTGGGACCTAACTATTAGTCACCTGGAGGTTAAAAAACTGATCAAACAGGTACACAGCTGTTGTTGCTGCTTGAAGACAAGGATTGCGTGTCCCGACATAGACACCGCTGGATGACACTTCACAGTGACACCAGGCTGAAACTTCAGGGCTACCTAAGTGAACCCTATAGTGAGTGGATCAAGACACAAATTTTAAAACATAGGCTAGGGATGCTGTTGATCTCAAGATACCATCCCGCTTGGACCAGACAGGAGGTGCACGTTAACTGCCGGCTATGTGATCAGGGCAGGGAAGACATAATTCATCTCATTTGCCAGTGCACCACCCTAAGGGATGACTGGCGCAAGATCCTACAAAGATCAAGGAAGGAGCATGACATAAGGTCCAGCAGGGAGGCAGTGTTGGCCTTCTTCGAACCATCGGATATAAGAATGAATTGTGTAATGGTGTAATTCTTCCAGAGAGTCAGGAAAAGATCGAGGCCAGAGGCTCAGCTGCTGCATGGGAGGGAGGTGACTAGGTCAAATTATAGCTTACATTTTGCTAGGAAAATTCCAAAGGGCACAGCTCACAGCTCTACATCTCTACTTCTAATTTCAATTTCCTTGATCCAGTTCTTTTTAAGACTAGGGGGCCCCATGACATTTAAGCTGATGGCAAAATTACTAAACCTGCCGCCCATTCACCCCATTGATTGCATTTCACATCACCCTCATATGGCACATGGGTATAATTGATAGAAAAAGCCTTGGTCACCTAACTCTCTGCTTCCGGGGGCTACTTCCTTTGGATGCTGCCCTTAATATCCCTACCCTTTAGTCTGTATTTGCAATAAGGCACATGTGGCTGGAGAAGGTACTTAATTCACTGAAATTGTTGCACCGGACTTTCAATCGACAATGTCCATATAACTTTATTCACCCCATCATTGGACGTTGCACCCCACTTCTGTTGTTTTATCTAATTACTTGATATATTTACTACTATTGTAGCACTCATTCATTACTGCTACAAAACACTGCACTTTAACTTTCTGCCTTCACACTTTCAAGTTGCAAAGTCCACATAAAAGCTTTTTAAAGTAAGCCAGCAGTCCTGGGAAAGACTGTTCCGTCATGGAAAAAAACCTTACATCAGGACATTATATAATGACAAAATCCTGCTGTTAATTCACTTGGCTTAAAACCTAAGGGCCAAATTGTATTCCTCATTAAGCCTCAGGATAGGAAGCAAGTTCTTCTCGAACCTCCTCAGACTTTCTTATTTAGATGGCTTCCCTGCTTTTAAAAGATGATGATTTTTTTTATGTTATTTATTACTCGAGTATGTTTGATGTATTTTAACAATGGCTTTTATTGTGTATTATATTGCAATGGTTTTACCAAATCAAGCAATAAAGATGTTTTTATTATCTATTCATTGGATAACATCTTATTTTACTTTTATGACTATTTGGCTGCCTTTTGGGGATTTAGCTGCCCAACCTCTGAGGAACCTGAATGTTCGGAATTATATATGATAAGGTAATTTCTTTTTACATTTTCAAAAAATGAAAAAAAAATACTTTTGGAGTCTGAGTTTCTTTCAGGTTGTTTGACTTAAAAATTGTTTTGCTGAAAACCAGTTCTAAATTAAGACACAATGCAGTTTGATTCCACAGCAACATTTTTACCAAGCAAATGAGAACCTCCAGTACCTTGGATGAGGTGAAAGGAGGACTTTATCACATACATGAAGGCTATTGATGGCGAACAAATGAGTGCGGAATGGAAAAAATATATTATTTTGCATTGTTGTGGTCCTGAGCGTCAAGTTACTTTTAGAACATTACCCCAAGTGACACCATCAGATGGCCAAGGGACATTGATGCGTATGAAAAAGTACTATTGAGAATGGAACTTAGGTTTAAGCCCACAACAAACATTGCATTGAACAGGTTCAAATTACACATGAGGATGCAAAAAGATGGAGAATCGTTTGACAAGTTGTTCACAGCTATGAGAGCATTATCCGTGAGATGCAATTTTGGTTGTATGACTGATTAAATTAGTGTAGACCAAATTATAGTTCATGTAAAATACAAAAAACTCAGGAGCAACTGTGGGTCATGGATGGATCATGGGGATCCAAAGTTGCAGGATGCCATATTTACAACAAAAGCTTTAGAACTGTCTGAAAAATTGATGTAATCTGTGAAGATTACTAGTATACAGGTGGGTTGCCCTGGAGGTGTATGTGTGGTAAATCGTCCAGATGAGTGCTGCATGGATGTGTGTAATGTTAATGGTTTGCGCTCAAACAACACTCGTGGTATTAAGAAACCAGAAAAATCTGAAACATATGGTGGGTGCTACAAATGTGGTCTCAATACACACATTGGCCCTCATTACAACCCTGGCGGTCGGTGTTAGAGCGGCGGTAAGACCGCCAACAGGCCGGCGGGAAAAAAAAATGGTATTATGACCGTGGCGGAACCCGCCAACATAGACAGCCACTTTAACACTCCGACCGCCACGGCAGTACAAACAAACAGCATGGCGGTCACCGCCAATAGACAGGCGGAAGACAATGTATCGCCCACACCATTATGAGAGGCCAATCCGCCACCTTTTCCGTGGCTGATTCAAAGCAAACAAAAACACAGCGGAAACAGGACTTGGAAGGGAAAACGCTCACCTCTACACACCCCACGAGGAACCAGGACGCCATTGAGCCGGAACTCCAAATTCTACCTGCCGTTCTCTTCCTGCTCCTCTACCAGGAGCACGACCGACGGCGGCGACCACCACGGTGAGTACTGCACCTACGACACAGGGGAGAGGGGAGGGAAAAGAGAGTGACACACACACGCAACACCCCCACCCCCACCCTCACATACAACAACATACACACAAATACATGTTGAAACATTACATTTACACCCCCCAACCCCCTATGGAGAAACGCAAGGATAAAAGGAAATTATTTGAATGATTGTAATGAGTAAAAATCCATTAGTCAAAAATATATGTATGCACTATTAACAAATATGTACACCAAGTTTCAAGTCCATGTACTGCACCTACATAGTCCGTGGACCACTAGAACCAAAATGCATGGGCGAGGCCCACACAAGATACCCGTCCCAAATGGAGAGAACACTGCTGGGGCATCAGATCGAAATAAAACAGGCACCTCAGGGGGAAGGGAAGGGGGGGCACCTCAGCCGGATGAGTGCACGACGCCAGCTCCACGAGGGGGCTCCATGCCCATTGAGGTATCCTGGGGAGTGCAAAGCCACAGTCTCTGAAGTCTCTCCAGTGGGTGGGTTTCCCACTGCTGCATCCTGGGGAGTGCAAAGCCACAGTCTCTCAAGTGGATAACAGTCTCCACTAGTTCTGGAGGGGGCTTTGTGTCCAGAGTGCTTCACCCTGCCAAGGACAGAGGTAGTGGATGTCATTTTCCACTGGTTCTGGAGGGGGCTTTGTGCCCAGAGTGCTTCATCCTGCCAAGGACTGAGGTAGTGGATGTCATTCTCCACTGACGGTGGGCCAACATGGAAGCTGTACAAGCCCTTGGAACTGACCACCAGCCACATACGACTGACCACTGGGGATGGCAGCCATGTCTGCGGTGGTGCCACTGGCACAGGATGTGGCGTGGCCACTGGCAGTGCTGGTGGTGGCCTCAGTGGCGACGGTGCTTGCGGCGCTCATTGGGCAGCGGTGCTGGTGGGTGGCTCAGTGAGCGTGCTGCTGCCGGCGGTTTCCTGGGCGGCGGTGCTGGTGGGTGGCTCAGTGAGTGTGCTGCTGGTGGCGGTGTCCTGGGCAGCGGTGCTGGTGGGTGGCTCAGTGAGCGTGCTGCTGGCCGCGGTGTCCTGGGCAGCGGCGGTGCCAGTGGCGGTCTTGTCCGCCATGCAGGTTGGCTGTGACTTTCCTTTCTTCCTCTGGCCCTTCCCCACCTTGGATGGTGGCGCAGCTGTCTTGCCACTCACAACTGTAGTCCTGGGAGAGCCCTTGGTGGCAGGTGTTTTGGCCTTCTCCCTCCGGCCTGTGGCCAACTTCTTTAGTTAGTTTTTGAGGTGGGGAAATGTCCTTGTGCTGGCTCCTTGAAACACTGGCTGCCCTGCTGCTTGGTGCACACCAGCAGCTGGTTACTGCTGGCACCACTGTTCCCGGTGATGTGGGGGCTGAGGTGCTGGGTTGGGACCTGGACAGGTGGGCCCAAGGGGGCGGAAGGGGTGGGGAGGTGTAGGGAAGAGGTCAAGGTTTGACAGGTAATGTTTTTTAGACACACTGGGATGGGAAGATGGAGGGGGTTTGGGAGTGGAGGAAGAGGTAGTGGTTGTAGGAGGTGTACGTTTGCTGACTTTGGGTGAAGGTACATGGGCTGGAGGCTGTCATGAGGTGGATGGCTGTTGGGTGGGTGTTTGACTGCGTTTGTGTAGTTTGGGAGGAGGGCTCACAGACACTCTGGGAGAGGACACAGGGGATGTGTGAATGGTAGTGGGGGTGGTGACTGCACGTGAGCGGTGTGTGGCGATGGACGTGCTGGTGATGGACATAGTGGCTGAAGATGTAATGCATGCAGGTGTGAGTGGAGATGTGACAGGGAGGGAGGAGGGAGACGTGGAGGAGGGGGACACAGTGGAGGCAGTGGATGTTGGCATGTGTGCATGGATATGATGGTTGTGTGAGTGCCTGTAGGATGTGTGCTGCTTATGTTTGCCAGAGCTACCCTTGTGTGTTGAGGTGTGCATGCTGGTCTGATGGTGTGTTTGGGATAGGCTGAGGTACTGGGGATTGGGTATGGGTGGAGGAAGTTGGAGGGGGGAGGCTGGACACAAGGACAATGGCCGCCATCAGTGCTGGGTCCAGAGTCTGAAAAGCTCGCTGTTGGGCTGCCTGACCAGAATGAATGCCCTCCAGGTATGCATTTGTCTGTTGCAACTGCCTCTCTACACACTGGATGGCATTCAGAATGGTAGACTGCCCAACAGTGAGGGATCTGAGGAGGTCAATGGCCTCCTCACAGAGGGCAGCATGGCTGACAGGGGCAGGGGCTGAGGTGCCTGGGGAGAAGGAGATGCCCACCCTCCTGGGTGAGCGGCCACGGGACACACACTGAGGGGCTGCTGGGTGGGCCGTGCTGGTGGGGGGGTGGCGGCTGTACCTGTAGATGTGTTGGGCACAGAGGGAGGCCAGCCACCGCAAGGGAGCTCCCATCAGAGGAGGAGTCGGTGTCGCTGGTCTCAGCTCCTTTCCCCGCCGCGGAGCTCCCCTCGCCCTCCATCCCACTGGTGAATTCGGACTCCGTAGTCCCGCCCTCCAGGGCCATGTGGGATGCAGCTCCCTCCTGCTCCGATGGCACTGCTCCTCTGCCTGATGATGCTAATGCACACAAGAACAGGGAGACCACAAAATTGGGGGGGGGGGGGAGAAAGTAGATAGACATGTTCAGTGCATGCAATACCGCTACCGTTGACGGACACTACAGACACAGCAGCACTCTGCACTACGCCATACACTGAGAGTTCCCTAATTAATCACAGGGCCATGGGGTAGAAGGCCTATGCCTGCTTGCTGCACACATGGAAGTCACAGGAGCCTGACTAGGGGTAGATGGCTCTTACCACTGGTGGGGATGGGGTGCCACTGAGCCTGCCTCACAAAGGATTCTTGGCTGCAAAACTCACCCTGGCCTAGGGTAACCCACTGCCAACCTCCCCCACCCAGACACCTCCCATGCGCGCTGAATCAGCTGAATGAGAGTGTATTCACCCCCTTGTGGCTGCTGTGATGCCCTCAAGCGCCCATCCAACTCCGGATACGCTACCGTCAGGATCCGGAACATCAGGGGGGTCATGGTGAGAGGGGCACCCCTCCCATGTTGGGAGGCCATCCCCAGCTGGGCCTCCGCCGTCTTCTTGCTCCAGTGGCGAATGTCCTCCCATCTTTTACAGCAGCGGGTGCTCCGTCTGTGGTGGACCCCCAGGGTCCGGACTTCCTTGGCGATGGCACGCCAAATATCCTTCTTCTGGTGGGCGCTGACCAAGAAGAATAGTACAGGGGAAAATGAGAAAATATAACTGTCCGGACCGTCACGGTAATTGGCCCACGTTCCCACCCTTGCCCTGACGCACATACACTAACCGTCGTTTAATGAACGCCTCATTCCCCCCCCATCTCCCATCAGGCATTGCCCATACAGCATGGTCACAGTATACTTACCTGTTTGTCTGGAGGACCGTAGAGTAGCGTGTACTGGGTGAGGACACCATCCACTAGTTTGTCCAACTCCTCCGAAGTGAAGGCAGGGGCCCTTTCCCCAGATACTGTAGCCATTGTCACTTCCAGACTGAGGTCAAAACAGCACTTGCAGTCTAGGTCCTCTCCTGTCGAAGATAAGGTATCAAGTGAGTGAACAGAGAGAAAATGGTAGTCACGTTCGCGGCGGTGCGTACCGTCACCACCGGCGTACATCGTCATTGGCTCCTGAGACCCATAGGGTCCAATGTTAACCAATGCAGGAGTGCACCGCAGTCTTCGACCGCCTACCACGACCGTGTACAATGACAGCGCAGTTACCTCTTATCTCATTGTCCCACCTTACAGGTCAGGCAGCCGCCATTTCAGGTGAATTAATTTTAAATGCGTCACACATATCTAGGCCTTGCATACACACAGAGACAGGCACATAGCAGATTGACAAATGTGTGGAATAAAGTTGTGTTTTCATACCTCAGTGTTGGCTGACCCTCTGCTCGCTGTTCTCATCCATAGAGCACGTCTGCTGGGGCAGGTGAGGAGATGACAGCATCCTCCAGTGTACAGACCGCTGGTGGACCTGTCGACAATGGAAGAGCGACATGTAATTGTCACCTACAGTCTTGACCGTGCCACAGTCCATGAACTGTGTGCCCAGTTGGAGCCAGAACTGATGTCAGCTATCCGCCATCCCACAGGTATCCCCCCTCTACTGCAGGTCCTGTCAGTACTCCATTTCCTGGCAAGTGGGTCTTTTCAAACGACAGTAGCCATAGCATCAGGGATGTCCCAGCCTATGTTCTCCAACGTGTTGTCCAGACTGTTGTCTGCCCTGCTGAAACACATGCGCAGCTACATCGTTTTCCCTCAGGTGGAGGATTTGCCTACGGTGAAAGGTGACTTCTATGCTGTGGGACATATCCCCAACATCATAGGTGCCATTGATGGGACACATGTGGCGTTGGTCCCCCCGCAGGAGTGAACAGGTGTACAGAAACCAGAAGAGTTACCATTCTTTGAATGTGCAGATGGTGTGTTTGGCCGAACAGTACATCTCGCATGTGAATGCCAAGTTTCCTGGCTCAGTGCATGACGCTTACATTCTGAGAAATAGCAGCATCCCTTATGTGATGGGGCAACTCCAGAGGCACTGTGTGTGGCTATTAGGTGAGGACATGGACCCTATACAGTGTGACTAGGTGTATGGGTCTGGGGTTGTCCCTAAGGGTTAGTGTGTGTTTATTTGTCCCTCGACATTTCCACGTGACTCTGGCTACCCCAACCTGTCATGGCTACTGACCCCAGTGAGGAATCCCAGGACAAGGGCAGAGGAATGCTACAATGAGGCACTTGGGTGAACTAGGAGGGTTATAGAGAGGACCTTCGGCCTCCTGAAGGCCAGGTTTAGGTTCCTCCATATGACAGGTGGTTCCTTATTCTACTCACCAAAGAAGGTGTGCCAGATCATCATGGCCAGCTGTATGCTGCACAACTTGGCTTTGCGACGACAGGTGCCTTTTCTGCAGGAGGATGGTCCTGAAGGAGGTGTTGTGGCAGCTGTGGAGCCTGTGGACAGTGAAGAAGAGGAGGCAGAAGAAGAGGACATAGACAACAGAACCACCGTGATTCACCAATACTTCCAGTGAGTCACAGGTAAGAAGACATCACTGCCTCCTACATCTGATACACTTGTTCTACCTCTCATCTGTCTGTCACTTTTACCCAGTGTATGGACCCTGATTTGTCACTTTCCCTTTCAATTTCACAGATGTGGGTCCCACTGTGAGACCTCTGCTATGTTTCCTCATGGACTAGAGCTGTGTGACATAGGTATGTTGACAATACAATGGCCATTGGTATTTCCCTCAGTTATTGCAAATACACATTTGTGAAAGCACAGACTGACTCCAGGTAGTTTTGTGATTTAAGGGTGTTTATTTAAGTGCTAACTAGTGGGGGGTTGTAAAATGGTCAGGGGTGATGGTGGAGGAAGGTCCATGGCAGGGTCCAGTCTATTAGTCTCACTGGTGCATTGTCCAAAGTAGCATAGGAAGTGGAGCTGGGGCAGTTTAAGGATGGATAGGGTGACAAAGTGGGACAGAAGGATGACAATCAGGGTGATCTCATTTTTTGGCGGGGGTCTTGGCATTGTTCTCTGTCTTTGTCCTGGATCTCAGGGACTGCGTGCGGGGTGGTTCTCCATCTGCAGGGGGTGGGGTGCTGGTGTCGTGGTCCTGTGGCGGTGCCTCCTGTCCACTAGCGCCGGCGGAGGTGGTGGGCAGTTCACTGTCCAGGCTAGTGTCAGGGGCCCTTTGTTGTGCCACAGTGTCCCTCCTGGTGTTCAGGAGTTCCTTCAACACCCATACAATAGTGCCCAGGGTGGTATTGATGGATTTGAGTTCCTCCCTGAACCCCAAATACTGTTCCTCCTGCAGCTGCTGGGTCTCCTGAAACTTGGCCAGTACTGTTGCCATCGTCTCCTGGGAATGATGGTATGCTCCCATGATGTTGGAGAGGGCCTTGTGTAGAGTGGGTTCCGTGGGCCTGTCTTCCCCCTGTTGCACAGCAGCCCTCCCAGTTCCCCTGTGTTCCTGGGCCTCTGTCCCCTGAACCGTCTGCCCACTACCACTGCCCCCAGGTACCGGCTGTTCTTGGGTTTGTGGGTTAGCCTGGGTTCCCTGTAGTGGTGGACACACTGCTGCTTGACGTGTCCTGGGGACAGAGGTATGGGCCCGCTGGGTGGGTGCTGTGCTGGTGTTTCCTGAGGGGGAGGCTCTGTGGTGGCATGTGCCAGTGTGAGGGGAACCGACTGTCCCGAGGTCCCAGATGGGCCGGGCTGGTCATCTAGATCCAGTTGGACAGAGCTGCTGTCATCACTGTAGGCCTCTTCTGTGGGTGGAGTGGACATGTCTGGAACCTCCTGTCCGGTGACGTTGGGCAGGGGTCCTGCAGGGGTATAAAGGCATGATTATTGTAGCTGTGTGTGCCATGGTGTGCAATGGGTGGGTGACCCTGTACCCCAGTGCTTGCATTTCTGTGTAGGACCTTGTGTGCTGATTGTTTAGGGGTCTGTGAGGGCATGTGTAGTGGCCATGCATTGGTGATGGGTGTCAATACTTTGTTGTTGCATGCAGGGCTTGGTATTGGGATGGGTGGTTTGTGTTAGTGGGACATATGTGAGGAGTTGGAGTGATGGGGGTGAGGGTGAGGATGGGGGTATATGATAGTATGCAGGTAGGGTGGGAGATGTAATAGTTAAGAATTGACTTACCAGAGTCCATTCCTCCAGCTACTCCTGCGGGGCCCTCAGGATGCAGTATAGCCAAGATCTGCTCCTCCTATGTTGTTAGTTGTGGGGGAAGAGGTGGGGGTCCACTGCCAGTTCTCTGAACTGCGATGTGGTGTCTTGAGACCACGGAACGCACCTTCCCCCGTAGGTCATTCCACCTCTTCCTGATTTCATCCCGTGTTCTTGGGTGCTGTCCTACTGCGTTGACCCTGTCCACGATTCTGGGCCATAGCTCCATCTTCTTAGCTATGGCGGTGTGCTGCACCTGTGATCCATAAGCTGTGGCTCTACCCGGATGATTTCCTCCACCATGACCCTGAGCTCCTCCTCAGAAAACCTGGGGTGTCTTTGCGGTGCCATGGGGTGGTGTGGGTGATGTGTGAGGTGGTGTGTGTTGTGATGTGTGGGGTGATGTTTAGGGGTGTGTGGTGTTTTGTGTGTGGATGTGTATGTGTGATGGTGTTGTGTGCCTCTGTATGCTGGTGTTGTCTTTGCTGTGCTGTCTCTCTGGCCTTCGTCAAAATGTTTGGTAGTAAGGGTTTGTGGGTGATGTGGGCGGGTGTTTTATATTGTAATGGGTGTGTGGGAGTTGTGTGTGTATGTGTATCAGGTGTGTGTATTTGGAATTGTCCAATGTGGTTGTGTTTTGTAAATGTGTGTGTATTTTGAGCGCAGCGGTGTGTACTGCCAATGGTTTATCGCGGTTGAAAGACCGCCGCGTGGATTCGTGTGTTGTGATAGTGTGGGCGTATTCCTGTTGGCGTGACGGTGGAGGCTTTGTTATCACCAGTTTATCACTGACCTTTGGTATGGCGGACTTGTGTGGGTGTCTAGATTTTGGCGGATTCCGAGCTGTGGGTCGTAATAGCTGTGGTGGAATTCCGTGGCTGCGGCGGTGTGCTCTGCATGACGTTGAGCGGCATTTACCGCCAATGTTGTAATGAGGGCCATTGTTTCTTGTGTTTGGTGTCCCGCCATAAAGAAGAAGTCAAAAAATGAGGTTGTGAAGGAGATTTTGTGCATGTTTGTAGCGATCTCAAGAAAGGTTCCAGTCAGATGTACGGTAAAATGTTATATACTAAAGAAGTGAAGGAGACTCAGGGACATATACATAAGCCCCCTTTTGTCGCTCCTTGCACCATGCAATGTGGTGTAAGATTGACGCAAACCTTAAGTCAGATTTTATGAGCCATGGAAAGCCATTTTGTGTGGTTTTGAGTGGCTCCATAAATCTGGAGTACGGCAACACAGCGCAAATGAGTGCATTGCCTTACTCTGTGCTAGGGAGGCATTCTATGTGTGTTGCTTGAGTGTTCCCATGCAAATCCTATGCTTTTTGACACATTTTCAGATTTATGAGAACTGCTAAACCTGGGAATGTGCCAAGAAGATACGCCTCCCCAGGAGAGGCATAGCCAGGAGAAACATCTTTATTTCTCCTTTTTTGCTCTTTCTACGTGTCCTTCATTCTGCAGCACTCATAAAAAGAGGAAAATTCCTCCAAAGAAAGTTTTGTGCAAGGGTGCCTGCCCCAGCGTAGGGATAAGGACAGAAATGCGCTGCCATGCCTTACACCATTTTCTCATAAACAGGCCACCAAGTCTTTGTGTAAGCGTGGTAAGGTTGCAGAGAGTGAAAAGTGGATTGTGTTGTCCATTCAAAAGAGCAGGGTGTCTCAATTGTTTAGTTCACATTTTGGGTGTCGAGTTAGAACTCATGGTAGATTCTGTCTCTCATTGGACTATAACTAGCAGACAGTGTTTCATGGCAAAATCTGGGGGTAAATTGGATATAAAGCGCCTATAATCTTCTGACATAATTGCTAAAAGCGATACATGGTTATGTGAGTGTGATGTTGGGTTTCAGGAGTAGGTGCGCCCAGATTAAACTATATGCGGAAGTCAAATGAGTGAATGTCCTAGGGTGGAGAGATCAGTGGAAGTTGGGATAATATTACATTCCTGAAGTATTGAGCCTGTGTTACTGCTTGCTGAATAAAGTGAGGAACAGCCACTGTACATTGATAAAGGAAAGACCAAAAAAACAATAATGTAATGTTTTCCCAATGTTTTCAGTTAGAAATCCGGAAAATTTTGAAAATTCATGCATAGGACCAGAATAAAGGGCAATATAGTACTGGTGAAACAAAAATTAAGGGGAGTACCTATTAATGTCAGAGAAGAGTTGAGGGAAATGCTGAAAGAATTGGTTAAGGATGGTATAATTGAAGGGATTGGAACTCAACAGCACACATTGCCAGACTTACCTCAAGATTACAGGAGTATACTTTCAAAACAGAATTTGTTCCAGGGAAAGGAAATGTTACAGCTGAATCTTTATCATGGCTACCGTGCCAACAATCCAATGGAGGTTGTGTGCTAGAAGAACATGAGGTTATTGCCACCATTAAGAACAAAGGGCCCTATTTCGAGTTTGACAGATAGGAAAGTCCGTCTGCCAAGCTCCTGACAGGGTGGCCGCCTCCTACGCTGCGACCTGTCTGCTGGAGTTATTAAGAGTTGCCAGCTAGGTCGGTGGGAGGAAACCTGAGTCTCTGACCGCTTACCTAGCGGGAAACAGGATACAGCAATGTCTCTTGCTTGTAATCAAGCTGGAGGCAATGCTGTAGCCTGCAGGGTGCACCAGCACCATTGAGATGGTGCTGGCCAGGGAAGCCCCTGCACTGCCCATGCTAAGTGCATGGGTAGTACAGGGCCCCCTTCACCTGTTCTCTGCCAGCCTTTTCTTGGCGGTGCTCCCACCGTGAAACCGCTGGTGAAGAAGGGGGCTGTAATCCCCAGGGAAGCACAGCTGGCAGCGCTGCCCTGTCCGATTAGGACCGCCATCTTCCTCCAGACCGCCAGGAGCTGAGATCCTGGAGGAGCTGGCAGTTCCCTGGTTAACCAGCTGCCAGAGTTGTTATGTGGTGGTTGGACTGCCGCATTGGCGGCGATCCAGACTGCCACCACGAGTGTGGTTGTCTATAGACTGCCACACTTATAATTAGGCCCATAGTGTCAAAGGAGTTTGAGGGAATTTCAGAACAGTACTGGAAGGAAAGTGAATTGAAAGATTAATTGTGGAAAGCCACCAAGAAGTGTGAGTTGGAGGGTCGCCCCAAACAAAGGGAGGTCAAACCAGAATTGCTGCCATCATTCAAAGAAGCAGATGATTTGGAAATTGAAGGGGGCTGCTGTTTAAGCAAGGGAAATGCATACACTGACCTGTGATGGACAGAATGATAGGCAGAACATTGAAAGAATGTGAAATGTGTGCCAGTTGTGAGAAAATGTTGAAAGTCAGTACTGCACCGCTCAAACCAGCGTGTCCTGAGTTTCCATGGGAAAGGGATGTTTTTTATAAATCTAGTCCATTCGATTTTCTTCCCATTCCTATACCGTTTGTGTCAAAACTCCATCTTGTACTCAATGTGTGGTAGGTTTTACTCACCCTGTTCATGTTACCCTTCCCTGGTGGTGCCTCCCTGCCCTCAGTACTCCAAGTCATGCATCCCTTGTGGCACCTTCCAGTCTTGATCTCTCCATGATTTCCCTCCCAGGGAGCCTGAACCATTGACCCTCTGTTCTGTTGCTATGCAAGTTTAGTCTACTTTGCACCTGCAGCTATCACATGTCTCTTTAGGATAGTCATGTTTCCACTGTGAACCATTGGATTGTACTATCATGCATCATGCATTTGGGGTTCCGTTGTACTTGTTATTGTTGTCAGATACCATTTGCACCTGCTACCTATTAGGCCTCATATCTGTTGTATGTAACTCATGATTTTACCCAGGTTCACTGGAATTTACTATGCTGCCATTTGGGACACGTGCCTTTTAGGAGCACTCTCTGGTTCCTGTATAAATGCCTCCTCTGAGCCTGCATCAGGGCTTGACCTTGTTCCAGTCCTGTGCAAGCAATGTCCCTGCGCTTACCTCCTGAGTTGCCCGGAACTGTCAGAACTCCAGTCTTCCAAGCCTTCATGATGATTCCATCATTCCTGGCATCTGCAACGCTTCCAGTGTTTTCTTTCATGAGCTACGAGTCCGCCTCCTCTTGAGTTTCTTGCACCGAGTTTCCTGTTGTCTTCGGATTCCTGTTCAAATACTGTCTTGGCTAAGGGCCAGATGTAGGTAAGTATGGTTTTGCGAGTTGCAATTTGCGAGTCATAGAGACTCGCAAATTGCAACTCGCAAAACCACATGCAGAAAGGTGTCTCAGACACCTTCTGCGAGTCGGTATGGGGTCGCAATGACCCACCTCATTAATATTAATGAGGTGGGTCGCAAATTGCGGCCCCATACCGACTATGGGCACTCGCAAACATGGAGGCCTGCTGTCGTCAGCAGACCTCCATGTTTGCGACTGCTTTTCAATAAAGCAGGTTTTTTTTTTCAAAGTGCAACCCGTTTTCCTTAAAGGAAAACGAGCTGCACTTTGAAAAATAAACCGAAACCTTTTGTTTCGGTATTTTTCAGGGCAGGTAGTGGTCCATTGGACCACTGCCTGCTCTGAAAAATTATTTTGGTGATCATTCACAAAGGGGAAGGGGTCCCATGGGGACCCCTTCCCGTTTGCGAATGAGTTACCATCCACTTCTAGTGGATGGTAACTGCGAGTTGATTTGTGACCGCTTTTGCGGTCACAAATCAACTTACATTGCGGTGCGAGTTGCAAATAGGAAGGGAACACCCCTTCCTATTTGCAAGTCGGAAACACATTTTGCGAGTCGGTTCCGACTCGCAAAATGTGTTTCTGCATCGCGCACAGGCATTAGCGCCTCGCAAACGGCGTTTTTCGCCGTTTGCGAGGCGCTAATGCCTTGCTACATCTGGCCCTTAGTACCTTCCCCTCAGGTTAGTGCACACTAATCCATAGATTAGTACTTGTTCCAAGGACTGCTACCTTTGAAGGAGTGAGTATGTTTTCAGGTATTGGACATTAATTCACTGTTCACCCCCTTGAGGCTCAGTGCTCCGGGTTCTTGTTGCAGCACTCTGAACTCTATTGCACCTGAACTGAAAATGTGCCTCTTTGTTTTCTTGTCAAGTTTTATCTAGTATTATATGAGAAACATCTGGAGTTTGAAGTTATATTTGAGTTTTGATTCAGAATCCTGTATGTTTCGGAGCCCCAGAAAATATCCTGTTATTTCTTGAAAGTCGTTCCTGCTCTCTCTAATACCATATTTATGATGCAGTCTGTAATTATATAAAATGTGTAAATAATAGATAGATCATTTTGAATTGGGAACCTACTGGTACATTGTCCCTTGTTGTTTTAGTATATCACACCTGCATAGAGAATATGAGGTCCAGGGAGTCCTGATCCTTCTAGGCAGTGTACGAGACAGCCGAGCAGTTATTCTGTGATCCAAAATCATCTTTTCTTGTGTTTTCCCATTACCCCTAGCCTCTGGAGACAGCGGGGGAACAAAGGTTGACTTTACATTTGTTTAGTCACTGTCTCAGATGGGATTGGAGGTCCAGCATCGTCCCCAGCAGTTGGAAACATGTTAGTGTGTGACAGTTTGCCGCAGTGTTGATTGCAACTATTCGAAGTAGCCAGAGGTGAAATCTGCGTCTAAGACCACAACCAATGTTGTAATTGGTATTCTCAAGGAAGTGTTTACTGGGGGGGACTGTTTATCTGTGCTAGTTACAGACAATGGGGTTCAGTTGAGATTCAGGGAGATGGAATCCTTTCTTAAGAACTGTGACATCAAGCATGTGACTTCAGGATTATATGAACCTCATGGGAATAGTCAAGATGAGAGATCTAATCATGTATTGAAGGGTTATGTGATAGAGGCACATAAAGATGGGGAGATTGGAAAAATGCATTGAGAGAAAGGCTGTGGATGTATTGCAAAATAATAATAAAAAATAAATAATAATAAAAAGATTTATAAAGATTGTAGTTACCTCATAAGAGGTGTTCCAGTACTATGTGAGACAGTCCAGCTAAACCTTGCCAATCCACCCTTGTTAAGTTAATACTTGCACCTGAATAACCATGTTTTCAAGTTCTTTTGAAAGATTGATTTGGAGGGCTCTTTCCTGAGAAATAGAGCGAGGGAATTCCACCCATTTGCAGCCAAAACACCAAAGACACACACCTTTTTAAAAATAGAAATAGAGGCCAGACAGGCTTCTGCTGACCGTAAATTCCTACTGGGGGCATGAGGCTTAATCAGCAAATGAAGGTATCATGGGCCTTTTTTGTCTAAGATTTTGTGGCAAAAGCACATCGCCTTCAAAGCAATCCTTTCCTTTATAGGAAGCCAATGAAGTTGTGCTAATGCCGGTGCCATCGTAGTCCTTTTTGGAAGTTTCAAAAGAAATTGGGCGGCTGTATTTTGTACCCGCTGTAACCTATTCAGGTGGGTTTGTGAGATCTCTAGACATAGTGCATTGCAATAATCCAGTCTCAAAATTGTTAGTGACTGTATCACAATCTTCCTAGCTGCCTCTGGGATCAGGCCTAGTATTTTTTTTAAGGATCTCAGAATCCCAAAGCATTGAGCACTAGTCTTGAAATTTGGTACTCAAATGAAAGCTGTAAGTCAAACCAAATACCCAGGTTCCTTGCTTTAGACTTACGAGTAGGCACTGGACATAACTCCACATACAGTCACTGGAGTCAGCCCCTTCAAGTTGCTTAGGGGAAGGAATCCGGTTTCCAGTTTATGCCCACAGTGGTTCAAAATGAAGTGTGGGACAGTAGAAGAGAAGTGTCATGTGACGGAGGTAGCGGTAAGAGAGAAAAGAAAATAAGAACAAAGAATGTTATGATGTGAAATGGAATGCAAAGGCACATGAGAACAGGTTTGGAGATTGTGTTAGAATTCTAAAACCAGGAAGAATAAAAAAGGGCCTCTCTAGGTATGGTAAGGCCATGAAAATAGTGAAAGTATTTGCTAATTGTGTTTCACTCAAGACAGAAAGGTGTGGAATGTGAAGAAAGTGGCCAAGAATACAGGAAGAATACCAGCTCGTAATAAGGTGACTGATGATGCAGATGATGAGACAACGGATTTCTGGTGAGATTCAATAACAGTGTTCAGCAGAGCAATGAGTTGTTAGACAACTTGAGGGACCAAATGGATGGGGAAGCAGAACTAGACATGATTTGGTGAGTGAGTGTATGAATGAGTCTGTAGCCTCAACTATCAGACATGAACTAGCCAAATATGCTGAATTTGTTAAATAGCATTGTGTAATGTTTTTATTTAGAGTTTTTAAATTTGCCAGTTAGGTAAGTGTAACAAGTTTGCTTAGGTGTATTTATCCATGTATTCCTACTAGTTGTGTTAATTTGTATCATGCATTTTTTTTTAATATTTCTTTTTTGAGAGGGGAAGTTGTGTTACATGGTGATTCATTTTATTGAGAGGCATATGCTAATGTTATGGTTTGGTTTGCATTTGAATTCCTTGAATTGTTTGATCTATGGAATGCTGAGTGCAGGCCAGTTGAGCTTTGGCTGTGTTCCCAAGAAGATGGACTTAATGTGCTGCTAAGAATAAATCTTTCATCATACATCCAGAGTACATTTTTACTTTCAACAACAAATTGAGTGGATGTTTACAATTGACAGAGATTGTCCTGGACATGAAATCAATGAAGGTACACTGATTGAAAAAGGAAAGTTAGTGTCTAGAAATGTAGAAGAGGTGGTAACTAATGAAATATTAGGTTGACATCCTAAAAATCCAGTTTTTGAGTGGATTTGTAGAGACATATGTAACATAAGACAATAGTCTATTGACAAATGTATACTGTTCTTAAACAAATGCAGCAAAGGAACTGTAAATCGAAAAAAATTAAACTACTCCAACACCTTGATTCTTGCTGACTAAGGACATTTACAAACATTCAAGGACATTCATTGACTTGCTTATCACAGCAGATCTCTGACAATACTTTCCGTCACATACGGATGCTGTCTGTGCATCACCCTAAAATGTTCAATCCAGTAAGAAGATTGTATTTTGTAAAACGTCCAGCTCTGCAGCTTCAGAAACTAAATGATATGATATTAACACATACTCATTCTCAGGGCAGGTCTGTAATAGATGACATTCAGATGCAGTACTTTGGGCCTGAAAGGCCAAGTGAAGAGATTGACATAGTTGTTGGGAACAGCATCGAAAATTCTTATACTAGCACAGTGTGAGAAAATTTCAAAAAGGAAAATAATGCATTTGCAGGCACAACTGCAGAAAATTCCAGACAAAGTGTGTGTTCGTTGCAGGAGAACTCACTATAAATCACAAATGAAAAAAAAGATATTTGTAAACAAAACAGAAGGCATCAATCTAGTACAGTGGTTTAAACTTGCACTTTATTTGATTGCTAAAGAAATGTTTGACTTGTGCGTAAGCCAATTTGACTGTAAATACTGTATCAACAAACTGAATAGTAATAAAATGCCTGCTAGAGGAATTCATAACAAATTGTAAGTTTTTCCAATGCCTCCTCAACTTCAAAATCTTAGTTATAATGAGATTACTCTCATACAAATAGTATGTCCCTCCCAAGCCATTGCTAGAAAGGAAACTAAAAATAAAAAAAATACCTCCTTCTGAACTACTGAAAGGTTTGAAAGGTAAAGTTGTGTATTTGATACTATATATGAAAGAGAGTATTGAAATAACAGGGGTAGATCGAAATGATGAAGAACCAACCATTAGTGGCTCTAGTAAATGGAGGGAAAAAATGGAAATGGCAGGAACATGTCAGTATTGATAGGGTGCAGAAACCTTTACAATAACTTAAAATAGAAAATATATTTTCAAAGATACTAATGTAGAGGAAATGTTCCACATCAGCTCCATCTGCTCGGTTTGGAAAGGTTGATTTAGGTGAAGCAGAAGAAATATCTGAACATTACACACGCTCCACCCTCTGCACTTCAGAGATATCATTGGTGATGCTTTACAATTGTACCAGATGAAGCAAGCAAAGGGAGAACCAGTAAGTGTGTGGAAAAGAGCTTAGAAGTGCACTGTTTTACAATGCTGTTTCCTACAGGACAAGGTGGTTGTTATGATGATCGTCCTCTACAGATTCCTTCATCAGTATATACATATATGCATAAGATTCTAATGAAATTAATTGGTGCTAATGGTGGAGCTTCAAATTTGATTTGGTTTATCCTTGCGCCTTCATAGAACAACTAATTTTTGTCATTTAACTTGCAATGATTTGTATGTGTGCTACATACACATAGGATACAAGGTAATTTTGCAGTAAATTTATACCAATGTCTTTTATGTTTTTGCGTTTGGATTGAGATCAAATGGTCAGTAATATGAATTTTATGTGGCCGCAATGAGTAAACATATTCTAATATACTCTTATACACATAAAGGAATGAATATTAATGAAAATTTAATATGAATTAAATAAGACTGTATAAGGGTAAGGTTGGCACCATCAGTTTAGGATTGAGTTCTTTCATGTTAAGGCCAATATTGGACACATAAAAAACACAGGTGTCCTCGACAGAACAGATATGAGCAAATTATTTACTTTGAGTCACTACTGGTTGTTTAGAACAAAGCATATTAAAAATGGCCCCCTTATATATATTCAATGAATGAGAAATTAAGAGAGATCGACTGTAGCTAAATAAGGTCAAATAGTGGGAATGGGGATATAATATAATTGAATTGGTGCAACTATTTAACAGGTCAAAAATGAAAGTAATTTTGTTGTTTCCTTTTGGGCCGATAAATGATGAGAATCCAAAATGGCCACCATGAGTACATGTACTTAAATGATGATAAATAAATCTTTGTTTGGTGTTTCAGGTAGGAGGTGAGACTAGGTGCATCAAATTTTGATTTTCAATTTCTATATAGGCAAATAATCGAACTCTTTTGGGTCTCAGTTATCGTATTCATTTAATTAAAGAAGATCTAGACCATTTGAAAATGGGGATTGAAGTCACGTGTTGCACATTTCAAGATGTCTGCCAGAATCACACGTATGGACGTGAGTCCTAAAAAATCTATACAGGCGATAATAATGAAGGGAAATTACAAAATAATCAAACTCTTTTGGGTTTGAATTATCGCATTCATTTAATTTAAGAAGATCTAGACCATTTGAAAATGGGGATTGAAGTGACGTGTTGCACATTCCAAGATGTCTGTTAGAATCGCATGTATAGACGCGTGTCATAAAAAATCTATACAGGCAATAATAATGAAGGGGAATTACAAAATAATCAAACTTTTTTGGGCTTTCAAGTATCGCATTCATTTAATTTAAGAAGATCTAGACCATTTGAAAATGAGGATTGGAGTGACGTGTTGCACATTCCTAGATGTCTGCCAGAATCGCGCGTATGGACACGAGTCCTAAAAAATCTAGACAGGTGATAATAATGAAGGGAAATTACAAAATCGCCGCCTTGAGTAAATGTATTTGACTGAGGATCAAAAAATCATGTTTCGGTTTTTTAAATAGGAGGAGTGATCAGATACAATACATTTGAATTTATAATTTACATAGGTAGATAATTGAATCTTGCTGGTCTCAATTATCATACCTATTTCATTTAAGAAGATCCAGTCCATTTAAAATGGTGATCGAATTGATGTGTTGCCCATTTTAAGATGTCTGCCAGAATTGCACGTACAAACACGAGTTCTAAAAAATCCATACAGGTGATAGCAATGAAGGGATACTATATAAGCGGCGAGTTCGAACGTGAGAAGTTTTACTTCTCTGTCGCCGAACCGGAATGCTGTGGGAGGAAGAATCAATTTAATTTGTGAGGTGGGAACTTGGTTATGAGATTATATATATATATGTCAATGAATGTAAAAAAATTCTGCCTAAACATCCTCTAATAAATAAGGTGTTTCAGCATTTCGAGATTTAATATAATGCGATCAGGTTTACATTAAATTAGGTGAAAAAGACACTTTGGGGGTCATTACAACATTGGTGGTAAAAGGCGCTTACCGCCGTGCAGAAGACCGTCAATACACCGCTGCCGCAGCGGCATTCCGCCACAGCCATTATGACCCACATCTTGGAATCCGCCGAAATTCAGACACCCACACAACACCGCCACACCAAAGGTCAGTGATAAACTGGCGGAAACAAATCCTCCACCTCCACGCCAACAGAAACACGCCCATGCTATTACGACACACAAATCCATGCGGCGGTCTTTCAACCGTGGTATTCCATTGGCGGTACACACCGCCGCGCTCAAAATACACACACATCTACAAAAGACCACCACATTGGACAAATCTAAATACACACACCTGATACACATACACACAACACTCCCACACACCCAATACAATATAAAACACACACCCACATCACCCACAAACCCCTACGCCCAAAAATTAGACACGAAGGCGACAGAGAGAGAGCACAGAATAGACAACCCCACTACACAGAGGCACACTACACCATCACCCACACAACATCCATGCACAAAACACCACACATCACTACACTCACCACAACCATCACCACATACACCACCCCACACATCACACACACCACCCCATGGCACGCCAAAGACACCCCCGCTTCTCCGAGGAGGAGCTCCGGGTCATGGTGGAGGAAATCGTCCGGGTAGAGCCACAGCTATTTGGCTCACAGGTACAGCACACATCAATAGCCAGGAAGATGGAGTTATGGCGCAGAATAGTCGACAGGGTGAACGCCGTGGGACAGCACCCAAGAAATAGGGAGGACATCAGGAAGAGGTGGAACGACCTACGGGGGAAGGTGCGTTCAACGGTCTCCAGGCACAACATCGCGGTACAGCGGACTGGTGGCGGACCCCCACAACTAACAACATGGGAGGAGCAAGTCTTGACCATCTTGCATCCTGAGGGCCTCGCAGGAGTCGGTGGAGGATGGGACACTGGTAAGTCAATTTGTAACTATCATATCCCCCACCCTACCTGCATGCTATCACACACCCCCACCCTCACACCCTCCCCTATCACTACAACTCCTCACTAATGTACCCATGACACCAACCACTCATCCCAACCCCAAGCCCTGCATGACACAACTAAGCATGGACACCCCTCACTAAAGCATGCCCACTGCACATACCCAGTACACCCCCCCAACCATCACCACACAAACCCACACACCGGAATGCTTTCACTGGGGTACACAAACACCCACCCATTGCACACCATGACACACACAAATGCAATAATCATGCTCTTATGCCCCTGCAGGAACGCGAAGGACTGTCACCACACCAGAGGGTCCAGACAACACCACTCCACCCCCAGAAGAGGCCCACAGTGACGAGAGCAGATCTGCCCTACTGGATCCTGATGACCAGCCCGGACCATCGTGGGCCTCGAGACAGTCGGTTCCCCTTGCACAGTCACAGGCCAACACTGACCTTCCACCCTCTGGTAACACCAGCACAGCACCCACCCAGCGGGCCCAAACCTCCCTACCCAGGACAGGTCAATCAGCGGTGTGTCCACCACTACAGGGCACCCAGGGTAACCCACCACCCCAACAACAACAGGGACCTGGGGGCAGTGGTAGTGGGCACATGGTCCAGGGTACGGAGTCACAGGAACACAGGGGAACTGGGAGGGCTGCTGTGCGACAGGGGGCGGACAGGCCAAGGGAACACACTCTCCACGAGGCCCTATCCTCCATCATGGGAGCATACCACCACTCCCAGGAGACAATGGCGACGGTTCTGGACAAGTTGCAGGAGACCCTGCGCCTGCAGGACGAACTGTATTTGGGGTTCAGGGAGGAGCTCAGGACCATCAGCTCCACCCTGGGTACCATCGTAGGGGTGCTGAAGGACATACAGACGACCTTGAGGGACACCGTGGCACTCCAAGGGGCCCCTGACACTAGCCAGGACGATGAAATGCCCACCACCTCCGCCGGCGCTAGTGGACAGGACGCCCCGTCACAGGACCACCACACCAGCACCCCACCCCCTGCAGACGGAGAACCACCACGCAAGCGGTCCCTGAGATCTAGGAACAGGACAGAGCAAGATGGCAAGACCCCCGCCAGGAAATGAGACCACCCTGATTGTCCCCCCACTGTCCCACTTTGTTACCCTGTCCATACTTAAACTGCACCAGCTCCACTTCCTATGACCAGATGGGCAGTGCACCTGTGAGACTAATAGACTGGACTCTGCCATGGACATTCCTCCACAATCACCATTTTCCAACCCCCTCCCATTTCTGAGCACTTCAATAAACACCCTTGAAACACAAAACAATCTGTAGTCAGTCTGTGATTCAGTAAAAATGTATTATCAATGACAGTGTCATAATGGATGTACCATGCTAAAGCTAACATACCTATGTCACACATCACAAGCCCTTGAAGGATGCAAGCAGTTGACACGTAGGTAACCACACCTGTGCAACCGTAATGGAAGGGTACAACTCAGTTACCAAATGTTGACTCAAATCGCAAAAACAGGATAGAGGTAGACGTGTGAAAGTTAATGTAATGGTAAAAATGAAATTTTCTCACCTGTGTCTCATTGGAAATATTGCTGTATGACTGACTCCCTGTTGTCATTGTCTTCTTCATCAGCTGCATCCTCATCACTGTCCACAGGCTCCACAGGCTCCACAGCTGCTAAAACACCGTCATCTGGATCATCCTCCTGCAGAAAAGGCACCTGGCGTCGCAAAGCCAAATTATGGAGCATGGAGCAGGCGATGATGATGTTGCACACCTTCCTTGGTGAGTAGAATAGGGATCCCCCTGTCATATGGAGGCACCTGAACCTGGCCTTCAGGAGGCCGAAGGTGCGTTTGATCACCCTCCTAGTCCGCCCATGGGCCTCATTGTAGCGTTCCTCTGCCCTGGTCCTGGGATTCCTCACAGGGGTCAATAGCCACGAAAGGTTGGGGTAACCAGAGTCCCCCAATAGCCATACACGGTGCCTCTGGAGTTGACCCATCATATCAGGGATGCTGCTATTCTGCAGGATGTAGGCGTCATGCACTGAGCCAGGGAACATAGCATTTACCTGTGAGATGTACTGGTCTGCCAAACAGACCATCTGGACATTCATGGAATGATAACTCTTCCTGTTCCTGTACACCTGTTCACTCCTGTGGGGGGGGACCAGAGCTACATGGGTACCATCAATAGCATCTATGACGTTGGGGATATGTCCAAGGGCATAGAAGTCACCTTTCACTGTAGGCAAATCCTCCACCTCAGGGAAAATTATGTATCTCCTTACGTGTTTCAGCAGGGCAGACAACACTCTGGACAACACGTTGGAAAACATAGGCTGGGACATCCCTGATGCCATGGCCACAGTTGTCTGAAAAGACCCACTTGCAAGGAAATGGAGCACTAACAGCACCTGCACGTCAGGGGGGATTCCAGTCGGATGGCGGATTGGTGACATCAGGTCTGGCTCCAACTGTGTACATAGTTCCTGGAGTGTGGCACGTTCAAACCGGTAGGTTACGATGACATGTCGCTCTTCCATTGTCAACAGGTCCACCAGCGGTCGGTACACCGGAGGATTCCGCCATCTTCTCATATGTCCCAGCAGACGGTGCCTACGAAGGACAACAGTGAAGAACCAGTCATTATTCATCCAGGTATGTACCCACAGTCACACACAAGACTACACCACTCACAAAACCCTTCCTGTATGTGTGTTGAGTGTAGGCCTAGCTTGTGTGACGCAGAAGTAAATGGAGCCATGTGGGCCCCTGAAATGGCGGCTGCCTGACCTTTAAAGTGGGACAATGGGATTGTGGGGTAACAGCGCTGGCGTCACACACCGTCACGGTAGGCGGTCATAGACCGCGGCGCAATGCTGCATTGGTTAACATTGGACCCTATGGGTCCCAGGAGCCAATGAATAGGTGCGCTGGCGGTGATGATGCGCACCGCCGCAGACGTCACCGCCGCAGACGTCACCGCCGCAGACGTCACCGCCGCGGACGTCACCGCCATTTTCTATCTGTTCAATCACTAGATACCTGACCTTCGACAGGAGAGGACCTACACTGCTAGTGCTGCTGTGACCTCGGTCTGGAAGCGACGATGGCTGCTGCGTCTGGGGAAAGGGCCCCTGCCTTCACTTCAGAGGAGTTGGAGAAACTGGTAGACGGGGTCCTCCCCAGTACACCCTACTCTACGGTCCTCCAGACCAACAGGTTAGTACACAGAGAGCACGTTGGATGGGCTAGGCCTGGGTGGAGAGGGCTGGTTGGAAGAGGGAAGGGGGCAGAGTCCATAGAACATTAATGCATGGGAATGTATGGCCAGAGTAGGGAGGGGGCCACTCACAACGACGGTGCAGTTGGTAATGACTGTTCCTCTTTCCTTGTGCATGTCATGTAGGTCAGCACCCACCAGAAGAGGGACATTTGGCGTGCCATCGCCAAGGAGGTCCGGACCCTGGGGGCCCACCAGAGACGGGGCACCCACTGCCGTAAGAGATGGGAGGACATTCGCCGCTGCAGCAAGAAGACGGCGGAGGCTCAGCTGGGGATGGCCTCCCAACGTGGGAGGGGTGCCCGTCGCACCATGACCCCCCTGATGTTCCGGATCCTGGCGGTGGCCTACCCAGAGTTGGATGGGCGCTTGAGGGCATCACAGCAGACACAAGGGGGTGAGTACAACCTCATTCTGCGGACTTTGCGCGCAGTGGAGGTGTCTGGGTGGTGGAGGTGGGCTGTGGGTGTCCCTAGGCCAGGGCGAGTTCGGTAGGCAAGGCCCCTCCGTAATGTAGGCCATGTGGCACTCTACCCCACCTCAGCAGAGTGCCAAGTCGAGGTATAGTTGCCCCAGTGGCATCTATGTGCGCCGATGTCCACTATTGCCATATAGGCCATATCCCAGAAATTGCATCTGCAGAGGGCAGGAGCACGGCGTAATGCAGGGGGCTGCTGCGTTTGTCTTGTCCGCCAACGGTAGCGGTATGCCATGCACTAAAACCGTCTTTCTTCTGTCTCCCCCCCTTTGTCTGCTCTCCCTGTCCTTTTGTACATCAGCATCAACAGGCGGAGGTAGACTGGCACCGGTGCACGAGGGAGCTGCATCCCACATGGCCATGGAGGGCCACACCACCGACTCTGAATGCACCAGTGGGACGGAGGGCGAGGGGAGCTTCACGTCGGCCACTGGATCACCAAGCAGCGACACGGACTCGTTCGACGATGTGGGCTCCCTTGTGGTGACGGCACCATCTGTGCCCCCCACCTCTACAGGTACAGCCTCCACCTCCCCTACCAGCACCGCCCTCCCAGCAGCCCCTCAGCGTTCGCCCCGTGCCCGCTCACCCAGGAGGGTGGGCATCACCTTCGCCCCAGGCACCTCAGGCCCTGCCCCAGTCACCCCTGCTGCCCTCAGTGAGGAGGCCATTGACCTCCTCAGGTCACTCACTGTTGGGCAGTCTACCATTGTGAATGCCATCCAGGGTACAGAACGAGAGTTGCAACACAGTAATGCATTCCTGGAGGGCATTCATTCTGGTCAGGCTGTCTTTCAGCGAACCCTGCAATCTTTGGCCTCAGCACTGATGGCAGCAATTGTCCCTGTGTCTAGCCTCCCCCCTCCAACTTCCTCCACCCAGACCCAATCTCCTGTACCCCAGCCCATCCCAAGCACACCTACAGACCAGCATGCACACAAGTCAACACACACAAGTAGCTCAAGCAAACATAGGCACCACACACACCACAAACACTCACGCAAGCCTCAGCCACATACAGACACAACAACATCCACTGCCTCCACTGTGTCCCCCTCCTCCTCTTCGCCCTCCTCCCTCCCAGTCTCGTCTACACACACACCTGCATGCACCACATCTACAGGCACCATGAATCGCACCAGGACACCCAGCACCACAAGCCACTCACCTGCACTCACCACCTCCACTGCCATTTACACGTCCCCTGTGTCCTCTCCCAGTGTGTCTGTGACGCCCCCTCCCAAAGTACACAAACGCCGGCAATCACTCACCCAACATCTATCCACCTCACGACAGCCTCCAGTACCTGCACCTGCACCCAAAACACCTAAAGTGACACCTCCGACAACCACCTCCTCTTCCTCCACTCCCAGACCCCCTCCAGCTACCCATCACAGTGTTCTTCAGAAACTGTCCCTCTGTAAAGTTGACCTTTTTGCCCCCTCCCCCCCTCCAATTCATCAGTCCCATCGTAGCGCCTCAGCCAAAAAGCCTCCAATACCGGTGGTGCCTGTTCAAGGTTTTTGGAGTGCACCGGCCACCAGGGCAGGCAGTAGGACCCGGAGCCAAGGCACTGGCTGCCCACCCCCTGTAAAGGCTCCAAAATTGGAGAGTGGACAACGGGACCGTGTTAAGACTCCTGGTGGGAAAACAACTGACATGGGTTCCAAGGGGATTGGAGAGTCAGCTGTGACTCCACCAAAGGTGGGGAAGGGCCAGAGGAAGTCTGCCCAGCCTGTTGTGAGTGTCACGGCAGGAGAAGTGCGCCATAATTTCCGGCGGTCGAGACACAACCGCCAGCACCGTTGTTACTGGTCCACAGACCACCGCCGGAGTCATTGCCCAGGAGGGCCCAAGTATCGTCACTGGTCAGGAGACCACCGCCAGAGTCACAGCCCAGGAGGGCCCCACTATCGTCACTGGTCAGGAGACCACCGCCACCGCCGGAGTCAGTGTACAGGAGGGCCCAGGTATTGTCACTGGTCAGGAGACCACCGCCGGAGTCAGTGCCCAGGAGGGCCCCACTATCGTCACTGGTCAGGAGACCACCGCCAGAGTCACAGCCCAGGAGGCCCCCACTATTGTCACTGGTCAGGAGACCGCCGCCAGAGTCACAGCCCAGGAGGGCCCCACTATCGTCACTGGTCAGGAGACCACCGCCGGAGTCAGTGCCCAGGAGGACCCCACTATCGTCACTGGTCAGGAGACCGCTGCCAGAGTCACAGCCCAGGAGGGCCCCACTATCGTCACTGGTCAGGAGACCACCACCACTGCCGGAGTCAGTGCCCAGGAGGGCCCCACTATCGTCACTGGTCAGGAGACCACCGCCGGAGTCAGTGCCCTGGAGGGCCCCGGCTGCCACAGCCCCGCTGGGCAATGATGAAACGTCATGCCACACACCAATGTCCAGTGTAGAAGAAGTCATGCCACACACCAATGTCCAGTGTATAGAACGTCATGCCACACACCAATTTCCTTATCAGAACCGCCATGGCAAAAGCACCGCTGAACAGTCCAGAGACCGCCATGGCAAAGCACCGCTGAACAGGGCAAAGACTGCCATGGCAAAGCACCGCTGAACAGTCCAGAGACCGCCATGGCAAAGCACCGCTGAACAGGGCAAAGACCGCCATGGCAAAGCACCGCTGAACAGTCCAGAGACCGCCATGGCAAAGCACCGCTGAACAGGGCAAAGACCGCCATGGCAAAGCACCGCTGAACAGTCCAGAAACCGCCATGGCAAAGCACTGCTGAACAGGGCAAAGACCACCATGGCAAAGCACCGCTGAACAGGGCAAAGACCGCCATGGCAAAGCACCGCTGAACAGGGCAATGCACCATGTAGGAATGAATGGCCCGCCACATCAGGCATCCTCATCCCATGTGCAGCTGGGACAGTGACAGGACACTACCTTTCACGGGGAGACTCATCCAGTCCGGGCACCAGCCCCCCCAGTACCAGTAGGGACCTGCATCAACTTGAGAGACTGTGGCTTAGCACTCCCCAGGATGGCACAGTGGGCAACCCACCCACTGTAGAGACTTGAGAGACTATGGCTTTGCACTCCCCAGGATGGCACAGTGGGCAACCCACCCACTGTAGAGACTTGAGAGACTGTGGCTTTGCACTCCCCAGGATGGCACAGTGGGCAACCCACCTACTGTAGAGACTTGAGAGACTGTGGCTTTGCAATCCCCAGGATGGCACAATGGGCAACCCACCCACTGTAGAGACTTGAGAGACTGTGGCTTTGCACTCCCCAGTATACATCAATGGGCATGGAGCCCCGTCGTGGATCTGGCTTTGCAGTCATCTGGCTGAGGTGCCCCCCCTTCCCTTCCCCCTGAGGTGCCTGTAGTATTTCTATCTGAAGCCCCAGCAGTGTTATTTCCGATTGTGGTCAGGTATCGTTTGTGGGCCTCGCCCATGCTTTTTTGGACTGTTGGTGCACGGACATTGTTATGTACATATCTGCACTACTTCTCGTATTGTATATAATTATGACTGATTTTCAAATATATATCTGTATATTTTTGTATGACATGTATATTGCCACATTACAAGGTTTGACCGAATTTCGCATTGTCTTTTCATTCTTCCGGGGGGATTGTGGGTTGTTACTGAGATTTTTGTGAATGCATTGGTGTGTATGTTGTAATATGCGAGGGTGGGGGTGGGGGTGTTTGGTGGGTGTCCCCCTAACTTTTGCCTCCCCCCTCACCCATGTCGTAGGTGCAGTACTCACCGTTGTCTGCAGCGCCTACGTAGCTGTTGGTCGTAGAAGATCAGAAACACAAGGGCAGGGAGTATTTGGAGTTCCGGCTCCATGGATTCCTCGTTCCTCGTGGGATATGTTAAGGTGAGCGTTTTTCCATTGCAAAAGCTGTTTCCACCGTGTTTTTATCCACGGTGAATCCGCCCCGGAAAAGGTGGCGGATTGGCGGGTTGTAATAGTGTGGGCGGTACATTGTCTTCCGCCTGTCTGTTGGCGGTTACCGCCGCGTTGCTTGTCTGTACCGCCGTGGCGGGCGAAGTGTTAAAGTGGCTGTCTTTGTTGGCGGTTTCCGCCAGGGTCATAATTCCCTTTTTTTGTCCGCCGGCCTGTTTGCGGTATTTCCGCTGCTTTAACACCGTCCGCCAGGGTTGTAATGACCACCTTTGTCACCTATGTTTGTATAATGTCCCCTCAAGTTTCATTGTTGGAACTTAAATTAATATGGCATCCGTACTGTGAAGATGAAGCCATCAGTTTTGATGTAGAATGCATGTGACTTAATATTGTTGGACACATCTTAACGTTGCATGTATGCGATCTTTGATAATATCTTGTCAACGTGCTTGTCTAGTTACAAATATTATGTAAATATTTGAATTTGAAGAACAATGATATTACATCAGCTCTTAAAAATTTGTTCCTGAGGTCCTTGATGGTGGCTGAATTCAATGAGGTTGTTGTTTATCATTTGTGATGTTTAAAATATAAAAAACAAAAAATAAATATTCTGTTTGGGATACTCTCACTTTTAAGCTATATTATAGGTCTTCTATAGCCTTACCATATAGCGCCAAGTATCGCATTTCATGTCTATATTACGTATACAAATAAACATATAAAAATATATAATGGTATGGATAATAAATGTACAAATGATCTTTAAGAATATTATGGTTTGGACTAATTTGAATTGCAATTTGATGGAAGATCAATTAATTGTATGTTGTTGTTCTTTATTTGTGTTACAGTTCAAATATAGAATGCAAATAATTGCACGTAGATTTTGTAAATTATCATATAGGCGGCAGGAGAACTTGTTGAATACTGAATTAATTACGGGTGCATTTATGCAATCATTTTAATGTCTAATTATTTATTATTTGTATAGTCTGTTTCTTTTCTTTTATTAAGTTATGGTTATTTATATTTGTATGTTTTTAGCCCTGAAGAAGTCCTGCGGGACGAAACACGTTGGCTATGACATTTTTTTACTGCACATGGAGTTATACATAGATATTCACAAGTGAAACAATAAAATCATTAACGTCCAAAGATGTGGTTGATGAAATAATATATATATACAGTATTGTGTAAGGAAGTGAAGATATTTAAGGAGGTCTTCCTTCGTCTACAATTGGATGAACTTTGTGCTGAGCCTTGCTTCACTATATATGCAGTAGATTATATTCTGAAGATCCCTGCTTTAGACGAAAAATGCCATAGTTTTTCTACCTTTTGTTTAAGAGTGATCTTTTTGTGCTATCATATGCTGTGGGCCATGTTATGAGAACAAGCCTACAGTATACTGACATTACTGCAAGAGATTTTGTGGAAACAGTATGTGGTAAAGGTGAGGTACTAGAAGATAATTTGATGAACGTTATGGCTTGCCATTGTGGTACCAATGAATATTGGCTATGTTGTCGTGGTGAGCAGAAATGTCTGTTACGAAATCTAGGTACTCCCACCTGGTTTAGTACTTTGAGTGGTGCAGAGTATGCTTGAGATCATCTTCATGACTTCCTCAAGAAAGCTAATGCAAATATTCCAGGGACTGAAATCCAGTCTGCAGGTGAATTTTGCTCCATTGGTCCTACAAATGTTTGTAGTTACATCAAGCACAGATCTGAAGCCATGCTTCATTTTATCTGCAATGAAAAGAATCCATACTAGGTGAGGTTCTAGACTTCTTCTGGAGAAAAGAATTCCAAGCTAGAGGAGCACCACATAAACATTTGTTATGGGTGAAAGATACACCGAAGTTTGGTCAAGATACTGAAGACTCAGTGGTGCCATTCATTGAGCAATATGTAACTTGTGAAATTCCACAAGCGTTTCAGGCACTAAGGTGGTCATTATAAACATGGCGGTAAACACCACACTGTCGGCGGTGGCGGTAACTACCGCCAACAGGCTGGTGGTCCAGACCGCCAAATAATGAAGCACATGAGAAACAAGTAGTGGGACATCCACACACTGCCATCTTTGTAGCCCCAACGAGGACGGAGGAGGCCGCCCACAAGCCGGCAGAAAGGCCCTACCCGCCCACCAAATAATGAAACACCAGACTGCCGTCACTTCCGGGGCGGGAACCACTGGCAGGCAAAGTGTGGTGGAAACAAACAATGTAAAAGGAAACACTCACCGGAGGTACACAGAACACGCTGACGCCGACATTGAGCGAGAGTTGGAAATAATGCCACTGCTTCTCCTTGCCATAGTCCTCTAGGACAGTGACCGACGACGAAGATGACAATGGTAAGTATCACAGCCTAGTACACATGGGAAGAAAGGGCACAGTTACACACCCACCCCACATACCCCGAAATGCACTTCCAACCCCTCCCACATCCCAAGCCATACATACCATAACAAGATGTACTTACCAGACACAAGCCAACTAAGACCTGCACCGATGTACACACATGTGCACATCACACCCCCACAGTGAGACGCTGAACAATGTCACAATATTGTGCTAACAGCACTGCTGGGCACTTAAAATGTATTTGACATAACAGAACTAATATCCAAATAAGGCCATTGGCCAGTCCATCGTTAAGTCCCTGAAGGGCCAATATAGCCAGAACTTGACTCACACACATGTAAAGGGTACTCCACTGGAAGGAGGATTCAATAGGGCAGCCAGGCACCTCAGGGAACAGGGGCAGGGGGTGGCGGGGTGGGGACTAAGGTCTGGAAGGGTGGGTCTTTGGCTTAGGTTTGAGACGTGGAGGGGGACCTGGGGCAACACTGGGTCTCTTCCTCCCTGGGGAAAGGGCACGGGAATTGGAAGGGAGGACTGGGGAGGACTTAGACGAGGAAGGAGTGGACTGGGCAAGGACATGGGCATGTTTAAGGACAAGACAGGGTGGGCCAGTGGGTTCAAACAGGTCAACACGGAATAGGAAAAGCTTCTTAGGTGCAGTTGGATGGGATTTGGAGGCAGGTCTGGGAGTGGAGGTTGAGGGAGTGCTCGTACCAGTTGTAGGTGTTGATGTGTGGTTGATGTGTGTGGTGTTAATGTGTACGAATGTTCAAGTGTTTTGGGAGGAGGGGGGTGGACACAGTGGGCGAAGACAGGCTGCCAGTGTAGATGGATGTTTTCTGGGTGTCTGCAGGTCTGGTGAGTGTGCTGCAATTGTCTGTAACTGTAGTAGTGGTGAGTGCAGGTGTGGTGTCCTGAAGCATGTCTGGATGTCAGATGGTGTGGTGACTGCATGAATGGGGGCAGCAGCACTGACTGTGGGAGCAGTGCGTGTGCATGGTGAGGTGAAAGACAGGGTGGCAGAGGAGGTTGACACACTGGGGGAAGTGGATGTTGTTATGTGTACTTTGGTATGTTGGGTGTGTGCCTGCCTATCGTGGGAAGTGTGGTGCTTGTGTTTGTCTGTGTGCTGCTTGTGTGTTGATCTGTGTGCATGGCTGTCTGTATGTGTACTTGGGATGGGTGAAGGGAGTGGTGGGCTGGAAGGGGAAGAGGTGGTGGGAGGGTGGACGTAAGGACCAGGGACACTGGCTGCCTTCAAAGAGGAGGCCAGAGCCTGAAATGATCTCTGTATGCCAGACATGGCACCGTTAATGCCTTTCAGGTATGCATTGCATTGCATTGCTGCATCTGGGATGCTAGCCCCTGGATGGCATTCACAATGGTTGTCTTTCCTACAGAGTTGGTTCTCAGGAGGTCAATAGCCTTCTCCGTGAGGGCAAGCAAGGCTGACTGGGGCAGGGGATGAGGTGCTTGCTGCTTGCTTGCTAAGCGAGCACGGGCAACTCGGTGGGGAGCAACTGGGAGGGCGGTGATGGCATGGGGGTTGAAGGAAGATAACAAAGGAGGGGTGCGCCCAGTAGGGTCCACCACCACCAGGGAGCTCCCATTGGAGGAGGTATCAGAGTCAGTACCTCCATTGGAAGTTGCCTCCCCATGGTGCTCCCCTCGCCATCCAACCTACTGGTCCCCTTGGCATCGGTTGACTCTTCCTCCTTTGAACAGTGGGCTGTTGCATCCCCACTCGCCGGTGCCTCAGCTCTCATGCCAGATGATGCTAATGTACACAAAGGACACAAAAGCACAGGGTAGGGAAAACAATACAAGAAAGAACTATGCCAAATCCTGGACATATGTACATTTTGGGTCACACACACACTTCTACCTAGGTTAGGCACATGCCCTCAGCAGAAACAACAAACGCCATGAATGTGCCCCTGACTAGTGGGCATGACCCCAGAATACACCAAATAACCCTCCTGAAACACAACCCTGATACACTGTGTGAAGTACACCCATGAGAGACCATGCCCAGCCAATGCACTTACAAGTCCATAAGGCCACAAGGAATACCAGATGACAGAAAGGGGACCCCTCATGGGCCTAGAGGGCCTGCCAAAACTAGCTCTTACAACATCCCAAGGACTTGGAGGAGGCAGGACTGAAGGGACACACCTGTCTAAGTGCCTGGCACAACAATGCTTGCATCCCACAACACACAAATCCAACCATTAAAGTGATATCACAACAGTGTTGCTATTCATCCCCTTGTGGCTGCTGTGCTGCCTTCAAGTGCCCATCAAAATCCGGATAGGCCACCACCAGAATGTGGGCCATTAGGGGGTGTCAGGGTCCGACAGGCACCCCTTCCTCGTTGAGAGGCCTTTCCCAGCAGGGCCTCTCAAGTCTTCCTAGCCCCGCGCCTCAGGTCCTCACACTGCTTCCTGCAGTGGGTGCTCTGTTGGTTGTAGACCCCCAGGGTCTGCATTTCCTTGGCGATGGCTTGCCACAGGCCTTTCTTTTGATGGGCACTGACCTGCATGGGACACAGAGAGCAAAGAAACAGACGTCAGTATAGGTGCCCCGTATGCAAATGCCATGCCGTTCCATATTGAACGGTCATTGTTGACATACATTTTAACAAATTACAGGAAGAACGTGCCTGACAAACTATAGCTGGGCAGTCACACATCGAACACACATGCATACAGGCATCTGCCACAATCACACACATCTACGGATGACCGATTGCAACTCAACTGCTCCTCTGGTCACCCATATAACTTCACATACAGGGGTAGGACCCCATCCACCAGCTTCTCAAGCTCCTCCACGGTGAAGCCCGGGGCCCATTCCCCTGTCACACGTGCCATCTCAGGGACCAGCATCAGGACACAGCAGCACACGCAGTGGAGTACTACCCTTCAAGTGATTCAGGAGTCAAGTGTATGACAAAATGGCGGTAGATACCCAGGTTGTGTGCTTCGTCACCTCTGGCGGCAATCATGATTGCCAAGGTTCCCCATTGACAACCATGTAATCCAATGATCAGGTGCACGGCGGTGAACACTGCCTTCCGCCATGACGACTAACGCCAGCAGAGTGAAGTCACTTCCAATCTATCATACCTGGATGGGAGGAGGCTGCCATTTTGCTTCCACCACATCTCCATAGCCTGGCAGGGGGCCTCATGTACCCATGGTTGGAAGTGTGTCCACTCTGTGATGCCATTATGACAGTGAAACCTCAGCACACATTTGCCTGATGGTGTACCTCATTCTTTCCATTTGTGTGCGTTACCTATGTGATGCATTTTGAAAAGTACAGTGACATCATGTGATGTAAGTGTATGTTGACACTCAGAATGTGTTCTTTCCTCCCCCTTAGGTAAAGACCCATGTGGCAAGGGAGGGACCCATCTGTTTACAGAGCCCTGGTAGATCTGGACACTATGGAGGAACGTCACATCATTATCACCTACTGACTCAACAGAGCTACAATCCATGACCTCTGTGCATTGATGGATCCTGTTCTGAAGCCGGCCAATCAGAATCAGCATGCAATCCCTACAACTGTGCAAGTGCTATCTGTGCTCCATTTTTTGGCCACAGGCTCATTTCAGGTGACACTGGGAATGGCTGCAGGGGTTTCACAGCCAATGTTCAGCCTCATCTTGTTCAAATTCCTGGATGCCTTCGTGCACCACTTGGAAACTTATGTCAGGTTTCCCCAAAAGACTGAACTCCCCACCATCAAATGTGGATTCTATGCCTTCGCTAATATCCCCCATGTGATGGGTGCAATTGATGGAACCCACATAGCTCTTAAACCTCCAAGAGTGAATGAACAGATGTATAGGAATCGTAAGAACTATCACTCCATGAATGTCCAATCGGTGTGTACTGCTGATCAGTATATATCACGTCATTGCCAGGTTCCCAGGATCAGTCTATGATTCTTTTGTCCTGAGAAACAGCAGTGTGCCACACATGATGGGACAACTACAAGGGGACAGAGGTTGGCTCATAGGTGGGTGTGTATGACACTGGATCGGTTACATAGCTGATAGGCAGGCTGTATGCAAGTAAAGGCAGTTTGTTCAAGTCCTCTTTTGCCCACTGTTGCAAATGATTCTGGCTGCTTGGGGACTTGCAATGGCTCCTGACACCTGTGAGGAATACCAGGACAGATGCAGAGAGGAATTATAATGAGGCCCACAGACATACTAGGGGGGTGATAGAGCGCACTATAGGACTCCTGAAGGTAAGATTTTATTGTCTTCATCTCTCTGGGTGATCCCTGTGTTATGTCCCTGACAAGGTGTGTAAGATAGTGGTGGCCTGCTGCATGCTTCACAACTTGGCTGTGAGGAAAGCTATCCCACTTCTGGAAGAGGAGGGTGCTGTTCAACCAGCTATGCAACCTCAGAGAGGGGATGAGAGTGATGGTGAGGAAGAAGAGGGGGAAGATCTCAACTTCAGTACCCAGCTAATCTGGCTATACTTCCAGTAACTCTAAGGTACTGTTCAATGATGCTGCTGTCTTCACTGCATAGTTGCAGTCTGTCTCATGTAATAAGTACTGTGGTGTCTTTTGTTAGTGACAATGCTAAATAATGACTGTAGTGGCATGTGCCAGGGAACCAATTATTAGGTACAGTGTGCCATACTTCAGACACTACAGTGAGTTGGATCCCCTCCTGCAATAACAGTGTGATTATGTTAGTAACTTGCTAAAGCACATACAATCACAATTGATCTCTCATATTGATGAGGGACATACGATTTGAGTGCATAGGTGTATTTATTCAATGGCAATATATACATAAGTGTTGGGACAGTGAAAGGGGTGGGCACATTGTGAAAAAACATACTCAGGTACATATGCTCAGCTGTTGGTTGCACTGGGTTTTAGTCCATGTGGCCATTGGAAGAAGGTGTGATGGCAGTGGCATGTCAAAAAGGTAGCTCAGTGGCACACAAGGGAGACAGATCAGGGCAGAGTCACTTCCTGGCGCTGGACTTGGTCTTGGCGAGTGTTTCAGTGGCATATATGGGACTGAGGGCACGTTTGTGAAGGTGCAGCTGGGCTGCAGGGCTAGGGGTGTTGGTTTCCTATGAGTCCTCTGGCAGTGCCACCAGTCCAGTGGATGCTGCAAATGTAGATGGCAGAGCAGTGTCCTGGCTAATGGTAGGGGCTTGCAGGTGAGAGGAGGACTCAAGCTGGCCGTGGTACTGGTGCTGCAGCACCCCTGCAATGGAGGCCGTGGTGGCATTGAGCTGTTTCCATTGCTCCATGGCCTGCTGCTGGTGTGCTATCTGCAGCCTCTGATTGTTCTCCAGGGTGGTCAGGATCTAGCCCATCCTGACCTGGGTATGGTGGTATGCTCCCAGTACCTCAGATATCACCTCCTGGGCTGCTGCATCCATCCTTCGGCCTCCGTCCTGGGCCACTGATGTCCTCTCACTGTCCCTAACCACCCATGCCTGTGTCCCGTGTGCATGTCGGGCAGTCCCACTTGCAGTTGGCCCTTTATCATCCTGCATGTTGGTGGGTAGAGGCTCTGGCCTCTGTACATGTGGGCAGCCAGTCCGTGGCCAGGAGACACTGGTGTGGGGTCGTTTGGCCAGAGCTGATGATGGTGGCTGAGTGGTAGGAGTGTCAGTGGTATCCTGGGTGGGGCTTCTGGAGGGTGACAGTCCAGGACTGTGTGATGGGCCAGAGATGTCCTCTATGTCCAGACATCCCTCTGCACTCTCCTGAGTGGGGCATCCGTTTTCAGGTGGAGGGCTGGCACTCCTTGACATCTCCGTCCGGGTGGCATGGGTGGTGGTGCCTGTGTGTGGGGGAATAGACATGCGGGTGTCCTGTACTTTTTCACCAATTGCTGCAATAGGCTACACTATTTCATGCTTATATTCCCCTGTAGTGGCATGCAAGGTCCCTTCGTGTACATTTTGTTGCATTTTTTGTGGGGCGTGGAGATGCATTGTGGGTGCTGTAGTGACACTGGGATTCCCTGCAGGGGTAGGTGACTGTGCACAGGGGGATGGATGGAGATTTGTTTGTAGGATTCTGGGTAGGCAGGGAACTTAGATGTGGGTGTTGTGGACTGGGTAGCGAATGGGGTCCTGGTGGTAGTGAGGGGATGGGGTGATACATGCATTACAGGTGTGGTGAATATGAAGATATTGTAGTTAACTTACCTGAGTCTAGTCCTCCAGTGAGTCCGGTGAGGCCCTCTGGGTGCAAGACAGCCAGGACCTTCTCCTCCCAGTTGGTGTATTCGGGGGAAGGAGGTGGGGTACCACAACCAGTGTTCTGTACGGCGATGTTGTGCCTGAATGCCATAGACCGAACCTTCCTGCGCAGGTCGTTCCATCTCTTCCGGGTGTCATCCCTTGTGCATGAATGGTTTCCCACTGTATTGACCTTGTTGACTATCCGCTGCCATAGCTCCATCTTCCTGGCCATGGGTGACTGCTGCACCTGTGCCCTGAATAGTTGTGGCTCGACCCTGGGTATTTCGTCCACCATGGTCCTTAATTCCCTGTCGGCGAAGGGGGGGTGCTTAGGGGGTGCCATGGTGTGTGTTGTGGGTGGTGTATTGTAGGTGTATTGGTGAGGGTGCTGTTGTGTGGTTGGGTGTGTGACTTGTATGATGTTGAGTTCATTGTATGCGTGTTGTGTTGTCAATATCTGTTGTGCTATTGGCATTGCAAAGGATTGTGGGGTGTGTATGTGAGTGTTTTATAGTGTTGTGGATGTGTGTCAGGTGTGTGGGTTTCAAACTTGCCAATTTGTGCATTTTTTGTTTGTGGGTCCCATTGCTGGCTGTGGCGGTCCGTACCGCCAATGGTCGTTCGGCATTCACTGTCCGCCAAGCTGATTTGTGCATCATTATGTGGGGGAGGAGAATTTGTCTGCATGGCAGAGGCAGGGTGAGGTGTACTGCCTTTCTGCCATCATTGGCCCTGGCCGTGGGTGGAGGTTGCAGGATTTTTGGAGGTTTGTCTTTTGGGCATCATCATTTGGCGGTGTGTAGTCCACCGCCACTGGCGGTCTTCTGTTCACCGTTGACACGGCGGTCGGCGGTGATTACCACTAAGTTCATAATAAGAGCCCAAGTCTTGTGATTCCAGTCCCATAAATGTGGCAAATATGGTTGACGGAAATACAGAGCAAAAATGAAATACTAAACTAAGGGCCAGATGCATTCACAAATGGCCAGATTACCAGAATCAGGCTGTTTGCAAACAAAAAAAAGCATTTTTGCATGAACCAAGCCCAAATTGAGACTCAGTAACCTGTTAACAAATCACAATATGGGTTTGGGATTCGGTTTTAGGAAGGGGTGTGTTTAGGGCATCCTTTCCTAATACTAAATCGCAGTGGTATGTATTAATGTTTTGCAACTGAAATTGGTTGCAAAACATTTGCATTTTACCACCAATTTCAAGCTGGTGGTAACCCCTTGGGACCCCTTCCTCTGTGAGAATGGTTTAAAAACATTTTTTAAGAGCAAGCAATGGTCCCACAGACCACTGTCTACTCTTAAAAAAATGAGAAGAAAACTTCTCTTTGAAACGCATCCCATTTTCCTTTAAAGAAAACGGTCCGCACTTAAAAAAAAAGATAGCTTGATTTACAATCACAGGTGGTCTGCTGACCCTAGCAAGCTATCATCCCTGTGATATTTGTGATTCCCAATGAGTCACAAACTGATACCTACCTCATTAATATTCATGAGGTAGGTCTAGTTGTGACTCACTGGGAATCGCAAAATGTGTAAAACACATTTTGTACAGTTTGTGTTTGCGAGTACCAAATAGCGAATCACAAAAATGTGCTACTTGATGATCACAAACATTAACCTACATATATCTTGTCCTTGTTTTGGATTTCCTAGGCCTATAATCTTGAAAGGAAGAGTAAACAGTTTTATGTCAGCAGTCAGACACACTGTTACTCGGAAACAGAAAAATACAAATAACCTAAACAAAAGAGAGACTTCAAAGCTTATCAATGATTGCAATCCAGTAATTCTATCCATATGAAATGCTAACATGGATATTCAGTTTGTGGCAGGCAATTCTACTGCTTTATACGTCACTTCACATATAACAAAGTCGGAAAAGACAGATGAAGGATGTATGGGAAGAGATAGCAGCAGAGAAGTCTTTAAGTAAAAATGTTTACAGCCTCAGTCTAAAAATGCTCTCACACAGGGAAATTGGATCCTATGAAAGTTGTGACAGACTTAGGGCCTGATTTAGATTTTGGCGGATGAGTTACTTCGTCACAAGTGTGAAGGATATCCTGTCTTCCGTATTATGATCTCCATATGCTGTTATAGAATCATAATACAGATGATGGGATACCCTTCACATTTGTGTTGAGTAACCCTCTCTGCCAAACCCTAAATCAGGTCCTTAGTTCTTCCAGCTTATACAGGATGTCTGAAACAATAATTTGGACTCATTGAGGCCTGGTATCAACACAAAAACATGTTGAGACCTTTTCCTGAAATTGAGTATCTTGCTCAGTTTGACCCAGAAGGTACTTAGCTACCTAAAACAAATATGGACACATATTAGCTTAACCAAAGTGTCCTTTTAGAAAACGTGTTTGTATGAAGTACTGCAGTGCTATACATACATAAATAATGTACATTGAGCAAGGAAAGTTTGCAGTTACTGGCTGTAACTTCTGTTTAGTGAGACATGTCAAACCAAGTCTCATTAGCCATTTAGAGTGAGCTGTCAAACGGCACACAAAAGAGAATTATTTTACCTGGCTCTCTTGCAACTTTTCAAACCTTGGCATTTAGAGATTGAAGTTCTAGGTGATTAGGACTGTTATTAAGATTCTTTCAATGCAGTCAAAGATAGCATCCAATATAAAGTGTTTTCTACATACTAGAAAATGTTAAATGATGAAATCGTACGTGGGGGAAACAATTGCTATAGAAGTTGGAAAGGACAGCTCACAAGACTGTCAGACCTCGGGGCCTAATAGTCAAGATCCTCTTTGCCAGCCTAGCATTGATTTTGAAAGTTTGATCTCACAAATAAATGAAGTACAGCTGGAATTTTTTTAGCAAATAACAAAAGTTTTGACTGCTACATGATACGTCTGAATGTAGTTAAAAAACATTCAGGCCTACACTTCTCTATGTTAGGGGTCAGACAGGTACAATGAAAGCTTTTCTAAATAAAGTGCTCACTGCATTTTAGGAAAAAAAAACTAGTTCTCATCTTTCATGTGTTGTGACTGCTCCTGCTGGACTATGTGCTACAACATTTGAGGAATCACATTTGACAGACTACTTATGTTGCCTGTGGATCATGTCAACAAATTAGAATACCTATAGTTATCTGGTGATGCTAGTCATGAGGTGTCCAGAGTTCTCAAGAAATTGAAAGTTCTGTTTATTGATGATGATAGCCTGGTACCAAACCTTATGCTAGCTTTTATACATCTGAGGATGCAAGAGGTCCTTAGAATTGACTATAATGTTTTGTTTGAGGGTAAAGATGTTCTAGTTTTGGTGACCTTTTACAGTTGACTCTGGTCAAATGTCAACCAGTTTTTAAAAACAATTGTGAATGAAAAAACGAAAACGTACTTAGACAGTATTGGAAATGTTAACATCATGTTAATTTTCCAGTGTGCTGAGTTAACACAAAATATGAGTCAGGCAGCAGATCAAGATTATGGGAAAATAATAAAAGACATCGGACTAGGCATAATTAACAAAGACGCTACAAAGGTTGCTGCTTCTTGCATGGCTACATCTCTTTTCTCATACAAGACACCAGTTTTTAAAATGCAATACATCAAGAAAACTCAGAAACACATTGTGTGCCTGATGCCAGCATTGGATGAGTGTGCACAATTTAACTTACAAATGCATAATTTGGAGAAAGAGTAAATAGTGACTCTTAATAGGAAAGACAAAATGGAACATCAAGATTTAAACTTAGCACTATGTTAATCAGTAGTAAAGAAACTGACATCTTTAGAGAAAGCAGTTTCACATACTGCTGGTTTAGAGAAGACTCTACACATCTGTAAAAATTGCAGGCTCATTCTGTGACAAAGTCTCAATGTCGAGGAGGGATTAGTGAATGGTGCAATGGGGAATGTAGTAGACTATATTACATATCCAAACAGAATATGAATATATTCTCATCAGATTTCTACTGGTAAAAGATCTGTATTTGAAACAAAATAGTTTCCTCTGTGCTTGACATAAGCCATCACCATTCACAAATTTCGAGGATTATGTTTGTATGCATCAATGATAAGTATAGGTCACACAGTCTTTATCGAAGGACCATCTTATATAACTCTATCATGGGTAAGGACAATGTCAGGGTTGTACCTTCTTATTTTTAATGACAGCAGGATACAGGCAGAGACATCATCATTGTAGAGTACAATCACTTGTGAGGAATCTATGTTGCTCATCTGAGCTTCTATCCCATTGATGGCAGGCATTGAACTTACAGAAAGTGAAAATGTTCTGAGATTGTAGATTTTGGAAAAGTTTTAACGCAAACTGAAGTATCTACAGAACGTTTTAAAAAGATAAACACTAACAAAGGCAGTAATGTAGGAGGTGTTCTATTTTTTAATACTTCTGGAGTTTCATGTTACTGTAATGTAGTAGTTACTGTTTTAGTTCACCTACTTTCGGGGTTGAAAACAGTGTTGAACTAAAAGAGAAACCTTTATGTGAAGCTTTGGCAACTCTTTGTAATTTGCTACACACTGAAAAACACAGATGAAATTCTACTACATTTATACATGATATGGTTGGCCACTGTAATAGTGGTACACAGTTCACTTTGAATGTGCAACAAGGCACACAGGTTTTTAATGGTAGGGCTAAATGTGTTATAAAATGAGGGAATTCCAATTAATGATTTATTTTTAACAAACTATTCATGGAACCATAAAAGGGTAAACAGGCGCACAATCTGAGTGATTTGTGTGCCTTACAGTACCTGATTGCAAGTCAGTGTCATCTGGAAAACAATTTGTGAAATCTGTGTAGAACAACTCCTGTCTAGACTGCACATCGGAACTGTTGTATCTATTCGTTGTAGGACACAGTTCAAAATATTTAATTCAGAGCTGATGGTAGCAAAATCAATACTGGAATCATCAACCTTAAAGCTGGTCAGATATCATTTTATAAGAAAATATAGACTACTGTGGCTATTGTCTTCTATCATTGGCACTCAATCAACTCTGGTCACTATACAATCTACCTTAAAAATTCATCTTACTGGACTGAATGTGATGATGCTTTTCTTACAGTAAAGCAGAGATTACCTTTGAAACGTTCATATTCCTATCTTATATTTCTACTACCAAAGTTCTAGAGCAAACAATATTTACAAATGTTTGTAGACATAAACAGGCAGATAAACATTTAAGTTCATTTTCATTGTCATTATTTGGTCTAACAAGGATAAAAACTATATGATAAGTGAACATTTTCTAATATTAATAAAAGGTCTTAAAACAAACAAAGAAGTATCAGTGTGTGCCATGAAACAATGTTGGTATCATGCAAATAAACCATGTTGCGTTTTTTCATAAATCTAAGTCATTTTTTTCCCCCATATTCATAAAATGGATTGCATTTCATTAAACACTGTTACTATCCTGGTGTATATACATTTTACATATACATGCCATATCAGGATGTGTTCAGTCTAAATGCAAATTCCATTACAAAAAGTACAATATTGGGCAAGGCTCGGAAGAGCAAACCAGGAAGCACTGCTCCCTCTGGTTGCACATGAGGGATTGTCTCTTTGGTTCTCATGAGCAGTCACAAACTCTCACGGGTAGGTTGTGAGAGACATCAATTATGGTGGGGTTCTCAGGCTCTCGCTAGAGTCTTGCAAGTGATTTTAAGAACAACAAAGAAAAGGGAAATAGTACACAACAATATATATAATAAAACCAGAGACTAGACCTATTTTAGTTAACAGATTAAAGACTCTTGTGTGAGTAAGGGCACCTTAAAAAGAGATTTCTGGCATCATGTATGCATATGAGAGTTACAAGAGCTAAGCAAATACACACTGACTACTGAAATATTGAATATTTATCTGTTTAATGCTTGCACATATTTTACAAACATTTTGCAAAGTATAAACTATACTCTATGTTACAACAAAAAAAAACCTTCTTTTTGTAAAATAATATCTAAGAACTACATACATTAAAAAATCATTCTATCATACATAGACGTACATAAATAATAATTTACTTTTAAAAAAATGCCTAGATATTCACCAAAAAAAACTAAAGTTAAAGTAATGTTATAGTTAGGTGAAATAAAAATATCTGTTTTCAATTTTTTTTTAAACCATAGAAATTCACTGAAAAAGCAAAGGTTAAAGGAACGTTATACTTAGTTGAATTTTTCAGTGATAATGTTAACATTTTGAAATGAAAAGACCACAGATGTTCACCAGTCATAGTTAGCAGCACTAACTATACCTTGCGCCCCAGCCATGTACTGCTCATGACCTTACATATGAAATCACGAATGACATGTTCTATGACATAATTTACGACATTGCTTATGACATCTCAAATGACATTGATGACATCACTGATGATATCACAAATGGCATCATTGATAACATCACGGATGGATCATTCAACATCAAAACACTTAGGGCCTGATGTACGAAAGGATTTTACCCATTCTGTGTCTATGGGAAAAAGCTTTCGTACATATGGCCCTTAGGGCCTTATTACAACTTCAGCGGTCTTTTCCGAAGACCGCCAAAGCTGCTGCAGTCAACAGACCGCCAGTGCTGGCAGTGTGCTGACTGCCATATTAGGAGTTGTGTTTGGACTTCCGCCCATTTATGGGCGGAAGTCCTACTCTGTCGGCCTGGCCGACAGAGTTGAAGAGGCAGTTGCATCACTAGCACCATCACGCCAGCAAGACTCCACCCGCTATATTACGAGCAGTAATGCAGCTTGGCAGAGTCTTGCTGGCGTCGTGGTGCTGGCGGTGCAAAACCACCAGGACCCTCCCGGACGACTAGCTCGCTGAAAAGGTAAGTTGATTGTCCAAAAGGGGGGGTGGGGAGTGTTGGGTGCATGTGTGTGGTGTGTGCATGTATGTGTGTGAATGGAGGTGTATGCGTGTATGTTTGTGAGCGAGCGAGTGGGGATGTCTGTATATATGCATGTGGTTGGGGGGTGTCTGCATGTATGTGGAGGAGAGGGGGTGAGAGTGAGTAGGTGTAGTTTTGGGATGCATGCGAATGGGGGTGCAAGTGTGCAAGTCTGCGAGTGAGTGGGGGTGTGTATGTGAATGTATGCATATCCGGAGGGGTGTGTGTGTGAATGTATGCGTATGTGGAGGGCTGTGTGTGTGAATGTGTGCATATGCGGAGCAGTGTGTATGTGAATATATGTGTATGCGGAGGGGTTGGGGGTGTGGATGATTATGGAGAGGGTGGGGAGGGGGGTGTTAGCACAGGGGGTGTGTACGTGTGAGTGTGTGTATGTCAGTGTGAGAGAGGGTGGGGGTGTTAGAATGGATGTGTATGGTTGGGGGGTGTTTGTAAGTGTGTGGACGGGTAGTGGGTGTCTGCATGTGTGTGGGGTTGTGTGTGCCTGTTGCCGGGTAAGTTACCGCCAGGGGTTTCGTGGCATGGTGACCTCCACGGAAAGCCTGGCAGTCTACAGCTCCTAATCCATCTGGCAGGCAGAGGCCTGCCGCCGGGCTGGAGGAGCTCACTGACGGCCGTGTCGGTGCAACTGCACCGGCGGGCCAGGGGATGTTGTGGCAGTTTAGCTTCTGCCAAACCCCACAACTAGTAATGCGGCAGCCTTTACCACCAGGTCTGTGGAGGTAAGGCTGCCACAGCGAGGCTGGAGGTCTGCTGACCGCTAGCCTCGTAATGAGGGCCTTAGTTTGCCCTAAGTGTTTTGGTGCTGGCTATAGGCCAGGGCATTGTTTCAAGGCTGTCGAACTACAATGCTAGCCCCTAATGAAGTGATGTAGCTATATAGCGCCACCTGTACTGTCCTAGTGAAAGAATCCTGTCTGTGGCCCAGTGTAGAGGAGCTATCTGGTAAACCCAAATATGATTTGATGTCTTAATGTCTTAACCCTTCGGGCCACGGATGTAATGCTTACGTCCAGTGGCACAGTGCTGCTGTGCCACAGACATAACCAGTACATAGTGACACAGGCCCATGGAGTCCCCCCATGGGCCAAGGGTAGGGATGGAAGGGGAATTGCTTCCCCTTCCACCCCCGCCATCCCCCCCAGTGATGTCTGATGACGTCAGCACGCGATCGCAGAGAGGCATAGAGGGACGGCAGAGAGGCATCAAAGGAAAGAAAAGGCTTTTCTTTCTGAGCTTTCCTGCAGCCTGATCGCATAGCTATTGGACTGCAGGAATGCCCAATAGACACCAGAGATATTGTTTTCTTTGTATAAAGACATGAGGGGAGTGGCCCTTGGGCAAGGGCCGCTCCCTAAGGGGGGCATTTTTTTATTAGAACTTTTCTGCTCTCCTTGAGGGCATATCAGCCAATTTGTAAGATGTGGGGGTCGCTCCCCTGGGTGGCAATTTAATTTTAGGCCATTTCTGCCCACTTTGAGGGCAGATGAGCCTATTTGTCTTAGGCCAATCTGCCCACAAGGGGGGTAGAAACCACTAGACAACAGGGATTTTTTTTCACGCAAGGGGAGCGACCCCTTAGGCAAGGGTCACTCCCCTGGGGGGGCAAATTTATTTTAGGCCACTTCTGCCCCCCTGGGGGCAGATCGGCCTATTTCTATTAGGCCGATCTGCCCGGGGGCAGAAACCACTTAGGCACCAGGGATAGGTGTGTGTGTTTTTTCTGGGGGGGCAGATCATTGGACAAGGGTCGCTCCCCATGGTGGCACATTACTGTTATTACTGTTGACCATTTCTGCCCCCTTGGGGCAGATCGGCCTATTTGTATTTGAAATAGCAGAATAGCAGAAAGCCCACCAGACACCAGGGAAGATTTGTTTTTAAAAAAAGAGGGTAGGGATATGACCATACCCCAACCCCCCAAAAATGGGGAGAAAGTTGTTCTGCCCACTGGTGGGCAGATGGGGCAATTACCCCTGAGCCATCCCCTGAGGGGGCAGAAAGCCTACAAGATGTAGAGGAATTAAAAAAAAAAAAAATAGTGGGGTGGTGGCAACAAATCAGTATGGACAACTTTATACCCCCACCCCAACTGACGGGGGTAACAGTCTTTCAGCTCTCCCCCACACACTAAAAGATCTTATCCCAATGACAAACAAGAGGCTATTTGATTATTTTCGGTTTTGTTTTTACGTTTGAGCCATGAGAGCTGGTCTAACTCTCAAAATCGTCCCTCTTGGAATGGTGAGGGCTGCACTTTTTGGACTTTGGGACGCTGCAATGTAGAAAAATCTACGAGACCTAGACACATCTGAAAACTAAACATCTTGGTGAGTCCAGGGTGGAGTGCTTCACATGCACCCGCACCATTTTCTTACCCACAATGCCCTGCAAACTTCCAACTTTATTTGAAATCACACATTTTCCCCACATTTGGTGATGGAACCTTCCGTAATCTGCAGGAAGCGACAAAATTCCTACCACCCAGCATTGTCGCATCCATACCAATAAAAATTCTGTCCCATTTGTCAGCCTAACTTTTTTTTTCAAACTGCCCTTTTGGACCCACTTTGGTTCCCCTCAATTTCGACATGTTTTTGGCTCTTCCACATCACAAGTATTTGACCCACCTACACAAGTAAGGTATAATTTTTATCGGGAGACTGAGGGGAACGTTGGGTGGTAGGAAATTTGTGCTGGTGTGGTGATCCCACACAGAGATGTGGGAAAATTTGATTTTTTTTAGCTAAATTTGAGGTTTGCTGAGGATTCTGAGTAAGAAAACACTGGGGAATGCACACAAGTCACACCTCCCTGGACTCCCTTGTGTGTCCAGTTTTCAGAAATGTCTGGGTTTGGTAGATTTCCCTAGATGGCTGCTGAGCCCAGGACCAAAAACGCAGGCGCCCCAGCAAAATCAGGTAGTTTTGCATTTAATAATTTTGATGTGTCCACCGAGTGTTTAGGGGCATTTCCTGTTGCGGGTACTAGGCCTAGTCACACAAGTGAGGTACCATTTTTATCGGGAGAACTGGGGAAATGCTGGGTGGAAGGAAGTTTGAGGCTCCCCTCAGATTCCAGAACTTTGCAGCACTGAAATGTGAGGCAAAAGTGTTTTGTTGGCCAAATTTTGAGGTTTGCCAAAGATTATGGGTAACAGAACCTGGTGAGAGTGCAAAAAGTTACCCCATCCTGGGTTCCCCTAGGTGTCTAGTTTTCAGAAATGTCCAGTTTTGCTAGGTTTTCCTAGGTGCAAAAAAAAGGTCAGTTTTCTTTGGGAAAATGTGATGTGTCCATGTTGTGTTTTGGGTCATTTTCTGTCGCGGGCACTAGGCCTACCTACACAAGTGAGGTACCATTTTTATCTGGAGATTTGGGGGAATGCTGGGTGAAGGAAATTTGTGGCTCTTCTCAGATTCCAGAACTTTCTATCACCAAAATGTGAGGAAAAAGTGTTTTTTTGCTAAATTTTGAGGTTTGCAAAGGATTCTGGGTATCAGAACCTGGTGAGAGCCCCACAAGTCACCCCATCACGGATTTCCCTAGGTGTCTAGTTTTAAAAAATGGTTTTGTAGGGTTTCATAGCTGCCGGCTGAGCTAGAGGCCAAAATCCACAGCTAGGTAATGTCCAAAAAACATATAAGATTTCAATGAAAAAATGTGATGTGTCCATGTTGCATTTCCTGTCACGGGCATTAGGCCTACCCACACAAGTGGGACTAGGGGGTACACAGAATAGAAGAACAATTGTTATTGCCCCTTGTATTTCTCAACATTTTTCCTTCCAAATGTAAGACAGTGTTTAAAAAAGACGTCTATTTGAGAAATGCCCTGTAATTCACATGCTAGTATGGGGACCCTGGAATTCAGAGATGTGCAAATGACCACAACTTCTCAACACCTTATCTGTTTCCCATTTTGGAAATACAAAGGTTTCCTTCATACCTATTTTTCACTCTTTATTTTTGACCAAATATAGGGCCAGATGTAGGTAAGTAAAAATTGGCGACTTGCAATTTGCAAGTCATACCGACTCGCAAATTGCAACTCGCAAAAGTGCATGCAGAAAGGTGTCTTAGACACCTTTTGCGACTCGCTATGGGGTCGCAAAGACCCACCTCAGGAATATTAATGAGGTGGGTCGCAATTTGCGAACCCATAGCTAGTCCATGCACTCACAGGGATGGTGGCCTGCTGGAGACAGCAGACCTCCATGTCTGTGACCGCGTTTTTAATAAAGCAGTTCTTTTTTTTTCTTTTTGCAGCCCGTTTTCCTTAAAGGAAAACGAGCTGCAAAAAGAAAAACTTCCGAAACCATTTGGTCCATAGGACCACTGCCTGCTCTGAAAAAACAGTTTTCTCTGCATTCACAAAGGGGAAGACCTTCCCTTTTGCGAATGAGTTACCACCCACTTCAAGTGGGTGGTAACTGCGAGTTGGTTTGCGACCGCATTTGCGATCACAAAGCAACTCAGCATGGCGACGCGGTCGCAATTAGGAAGGGAACACCCCTTCCTATTTGTGAGTCGCAGCCTCAAATTGCGAGTCGGAACCGACTCGCAATTTGAGGTTGTGCATCGAGTTAGGCCTTTTGCATGTCGCAAACTGCATTTTTCGCAGTTTGCGACGTGCAAAAGGCTTCCTACATCTGGCCCTAATTGCTCTATACCCGGTATACAATGAAAACCCATTGCAAGGTGCAGCTCATTTATTGGCTCTGGGTACCTAGGGTTCTTGATGAACTTAAAAGCCCTATATATCCCCGCAATCATAAGAGTTCAGCAGACATAATGGTATATTGCTGTAAAAAATCTGCCATAGCTGGAAAAAGTTATAGAAGAAAACATGGACTGAAATTACTCTTTTTTTCACCTCAATTTCGATATTTTTTTATTTTAGCTGTTATTTTCTGTAGGAAAACATTGAAGGATCTGCACAAATGGCCTCTTGCTGAAGTTAGAATTTTGTCTACTTTTCGGAAATGTTTAGCTGTCCAGGATCCAGCATTGGTTTCACACCCATTTCTGTCACTAACTGGAAGGAGGCTGAAAGCACAAAAAAAAAGGGGTATATCCCAGTAAAATGCCAAACTTTTGTTGAAAAATGTGGTTTTCTGATTCATGTCTGCCTGTTCCTGAAAGCTGGGGAGAAGGTCATTTTAGCACTGCAAACCTTTTGTTGATGCCATTTTCAGGGAAAAAAACACATGCTTTCTTTTGCAGCCATGATTTCTCATTTGTTTTAAGAAAACGAAATGTAGCTATATTTTGGCAAATTTCTTGGTCTCTTCCAGGGGAACCCACAAACTCTGGGTCCATTTAGAATCACTAGGATGTTGGAAAAAAAGGACGCAAATTTGTCATGGGTAGCTTATGTATACGAAACGTTATGAGGGCCAAGCTCAAACTACCCCAAATAGCCAAAAATCAGCTTGTCACAGAAGGGGAGAAAGGCCTGGCGGCGAAGGGGGTTAAACCATGATGTTTGCTGGCCCACCGAGCATAGACGGCAACTCTGTACCCCCTTTGTTAAAATGTAATTGAGCTGTCAGCAATTTTGATAGAAGATGTAGTCACATAGCTGTCAAGTGACCCATGCCATGTATGAACATCTTCAACCACTCCCAACACTATTGACAATTGTGCTGTGATTGCTAGGAATTTTGAGTCAATCATGCAATGTTGTTAAGGTTGATAACACAACTACTAGTTTGCAGAATGAAGTGCATGATTGACTATAATACATCTCTGGCCATTGGATATGAGTCCAGTCCATCTTTACCACTCCAAAGCATATCAATACCACTTAAAATTGTAAACACATCACACTGCTTGCCCTAAAGGCCAATTTACCCACAAGGTTACAGTCTCTTTCTCTACATACATGTTTTAACATTGTGTCTTTTTTGCGGTGACATTTGCTGTTCCCTCAATGCTTAGGTGTATGGTGGTGTGTCCTTGAAAATGGTCATGGCCTAATTCAGTGAAAATCTGAAATAACTATACAATCAGAAATGCAATTTAAAAACAGTTTTAAGATTATTAGTTTATTCTTTTGAAAACATAAACCCAATTGAAAACCATCAATCAAGAAGCCTTTTCATAAATTACATAGAACAATTTTAACTAAGTGTCAGGGCAGAGGCAACTCTCTGACAGGTCTAGTTTGTAGCACAGGCTTTTCAAGTGATAAATCGTGGGAGGGAACCAATAACATCCCTTTATAGCAGATCTCTCAAGGTATCTCTGAATATTTTTCCTTTGGGTTGGTCCAGAGGTTTCTCCAAAACTATAGATGTTTTAGTTGAGCACAATATGAAACACCGAAAATATCTAGCGAAGCAGTAGTTTGAGGGAGAAACAATAAAGATTTAGAAAAGTTATTTTCAGTTGTGGTCAAGCACACTTAAGAGACAAAAAAATTAAAAAGTCCAAATGAAATTACTTTAAAACGCAAACATTTAAAAGAGACATTTCATATTAAAAAGGAAATTTGATGAAAGAATCTAAGGATGTAAATGAAGCAAAAAACTCCCTAAACAAAATTACTAGAAAAACTGTGCACTAGTGCCCTTTTTGGAAATGCACATAAAGTGAAGAAATACAAATTGACTGGGAACTAAACATCCTCTGTGACTAACCTGTGAGTGAATGTGGGATGATAGAAGTTGGTGTATGGTACCAATGGAAGCTTATACCTTTGTTTCAAATGTATGATGGAACAACGCATGTGGGAACCACACAATCTTTAACAATGCGGTCGGAACAAAAACCACATTGTTACCACATATGCCTTTACCACGCATGCTCTTACAAAGATTTTTCATTATAAAAGCATGCCTAGTAAAGGCATGTGTAGGAACAGTATGCATGGTTCTATCATGCACCCCCCCACCCATCCTAAGGCCCAAAAATATCCCACCTCTAACACTTAAACTACCCCAAACCTTGCATGTCCTAAAAACAAAACTACTCCGACCCCCCCACCCCTGCCTCTAAAAAACAAAACTACCCTTACCCCTGTACCCCTAAAAACAAAACTACCCGACCCCCCACCTGCCCTAAGGCCCAAAAGTACCCCATCGTTAATACTTAAACTACCCCGACCCCTTCCCCTCCCTAGAAACAAAACTACCCCGATCTCCCATTCACACCCCTAAAAGCAAAACTACCCCAACCCTCCACCTGCCCTAAAAACAAAACTACCCCAACATCCCCGCCCAGCCTGAGCCCTAAAGCCTTCCTGACTCCCCACCCTCAAATCAAAACTACCCCAACCCCCTCACCCCAGCCTCTAAAAGCAAAACTACCCCGACCCCCCCACGGCCCCTAAAACAAAACTACACAGACCCCTAACCCCAGCCCCTAAAATCACTACCCTGACACCCCAACCCTGGTGATAAAAACAAAACTACCCTAACCCCCAGACCCCCAGCCCTCAAAACAAAACTTCTCGACCCCCCCATCCCCACCCCTAAAAGCAAAATTACCCAACACTCCCACCCAACCTGAGCCCTAAAACCTTCCCCAACCCCTCCACCCACCCTAAAAACAAAACAACTCTGACCCCCCCACCCCTGCCTCTAAAAACAAAACTATCTTGACCCCCCACCTGCCCCTAAAAACAAAACTACCCCGACCTCTCCACCCCACCCCACCCCTAACAAAAATAATCCAACCGCCACCCCAAGCCCTTAATCCACCGCACTCCTAAACACTACGCTCCAACCCTACCCCGGCCCTACTTATCTGACTGCACACTCTCTCGGTCCACCCTAAAAAAAAAAAAGAAACATCCCCCACCCCGCCCCTAAAAAAAATAACCCAACCTCCCCACCCCACCCCAAGCCCTTTATCCAACCCAACCCCTAAAAACTATCCCCCTATCATGTGCGACCCCCCACCCTAAGCACTACCCTTGAAAAAAATCCAAAACACCCCCGCCCCTAAAAAAATAGCCCAACCCACCCATCCCACTTACCTGACTGTGTCCTCTCTGCCTGAACCACACATATGTGGAGTTCAGCACATGTGTGGTTAATCCAGAGAAAAAGCAATGCATTGTTCCGGCAAGCGTGCTTACACTTGCGTGGAAAATGTCAGTGTTGTTTCCCACTAATTGCTCAGGACATTTCCCCTTCGATCCGGCAGTTCTACTCTTGGAAACTGTGAACATGTTTTAGTACACTTTCCCTGAGCCTCGACACATCCCTGTGGACCAAAACACAGTTGGTCACATTTAAGAGAAAAAACCTGTCATTTCCTCATCTGTCTTGCCCCTGAAATCAGCAATTCTACAGTGCAGCAGTCAGGGAAGTATTCCCTCTTCTTCTTATCCACACAGATACCCTTAACAAGCGGGAAATCTTGATTAAATTCCCAAGCTTTTCAATCATAGGAGTCGTAACGGATATGCACTTTCATGCATGGGTAAATCTTACTGCATAACTCATAGTTCAATAAACAAAAAAAATGGCGAATCCACACTTGAGGTCGACAGAGATCTCTTCTTTCGCACATCTCCACTGAAGGGCCTATAGCATACCCTAAACTTAAACACTCTCCTCTATGTAGCCAAAACTCTGAATCTCTCTTGGCTTGAAGCAGTCTGACTACCCACTTTTCCTGTGATAAACACAGCCAGTAACATTCCATGGTTTTCTTCATGACAGTCTCACTTCTGTAGGTGTCTATGAGTGCTTTCAGCATCACTCCTCTGAGTTCTGTACGAATTAAAATATAAAACAGACAGCCCGAGGCAGCAATTTGAGAGCACAAATGACAGAGACAGGTTAGTTGTGGAAGTCACAATTACAGAAGTTAAAAACAATTGGGTAATAAACAAATAATGCAGATGAAATGATGAATATAATATATCTATGCAGGATACTTTAGGCAAAATGCAAATTCTAGACGGTTGTACAAGCTAGCCACCCTGACATGCAATTACTTTACCTTATATGGCAATGTGTTAATGTCCTTGTCATTCTATTAACCACCAACTCACAACATTTCCCTTTTAATTTGAAGCACTTCAAACTGCAAGATAATCATGCACCTGTCATTAATGTACACACAAATCTTTTGGGCTTTATTCACAAAGGTAAAAAAAGAAATAAATCAAGCCATGATTTTCTACTTCAGTTTTAGGGTTGATTTAATTACCTTCTTGGGATACACCACAGATGTATGTAAGTACATATTTATGAGGCATTCGCATTGAGCAGACCTAGCCAAAAAGCAGCTGGGTGCTCTACAGAGTAATAGGAAAAGATGCAGTAAATCAGTGATAGGAGTGTAAGTTGGGTTCTGAGAAGTGAGCTGTTACATTATCATGATATGGGTCCTGATTTAGATTTCAAAATGGTGACAGATATCCTTTCTTTTGAAATATATAATTCCCATAGGAAATAATGGGATTTTTATTTCAGTGGACGGGGTATCTGCCACCATTATGACAGAGTAACCCATCCTCTGAAATCTAAATCAGACCCCTACTCTTTTTTAAGGAGGTGTGTATTCAGCTCTTTCCTAAATTAGATCAGGGTTGGGTCAGCTCTGATGGATATGGGGATGATGTGCCAGATTACGGGTCCATAAATGGAGAAATCCTGTTTCTTTGTTTTTTTTTTGTTTTGAAGTTCATGATCTCCATTCCGATAGCATCTAAGTTGTGGGTGTTGCATGAGCCAATAAAGATGATGAGCTAGTCAACAAGATAGATCAGGGTGCTGGTCACATTGGCTCTATAGACAATAGAGCTGGTTTTGAAGATGGTGTGAGCTGGCTAAGGGAGTCAGTGGAGTTCCATCAGAGTGAAGTAATGTGGTTGTATTTCTTTAGGCCTAGGTATGTTGGAGTCTGAAGGATGCCCTTGGTGTGGTTGGAGCAGTGTGGAGTCTGACATGCATTGGAACAAGCCACCATACAGGTGTGCGAGTATAGCGCTAGACTGACAGTTCTGAAGTTGCTTTCTGGGAGGAATGATTTCAGTTGCTCAGGAGAGATCGTTGTTACAAGGTACTATTGGTTTTCTTCACAATGTGTTCCTTGAGGGTGGGATCATTGTTCAGTGTGAACCCACGTGATTTGTGTGAAAACTTAAATCCTGTTTGCCTCATGATAAGATATTCTTGTGCAATATTCTTGTATATCACAAAGAAATGCATTAATGTTTTATAATAGAATTTGACTTTGTGTTATAGTAGTTTCGGGGCATCGTATAACTTTGAAAATGCTTGCTAAGTTTGCATTTCAAGTAGGCCCGAAACACAGAACTCTCAGGCTTGTACATGTGCACATTTCCTAAAAGCACAACCTCACTTTTGAACCTGGCAGGATGAAACAGGGTTTCAGGAGAATAATGAGTCTAATATTGTTTATATGAATTATATCTTCTTCCCAAGGACATTCACTACTCTGGGAGTAAGTACTGGTACCTGCTCATTTGATAGTTTTTTGCTGTGAGTAAGAGGTTTCTGTCAGATTATTAATTTCCATTGACTTGTATGGAGAAAAAGGATATAGATACTAGTCTAAATTGCCATGCATCTTAGAGCTTTCATCCAACTGACCTTTTTCTAGGGAGAGCCCTAATTAGTTCAAATGACAATTGTCTTTTAATCTTTTTCTGTGATGCATGCTAGTTTGCATGAAACCATCCTTGGACTTTTGGGTTCCCAACATGTTGTGTTTTATTTTTAACACTTGGCTTTGGGGTAACGTTCGGGTTCAAATCCAGCCAAGCTCCTGTTGTTGAGCCAGGTTTGGACACATTGTTGCCTTTTGTTTTTGGCGAATGGTAAGAATTCTGTCTTAATTGATTTGAGAGTCCAGTAATTGCTAGGCATCAATGTCTGAATAATGTACAGACAGTGTACAAGTTGTTGGATGTCTGGAATGCAGGGGATGTTCAAGATCAGCTGCGGGTCATTGATTATTGCTGAATGTTGATGCTGTTGTAAAATAGATCACAAAGGAATTGTTTGGCGAAGTTGAAAATAACAGCATTTATGATGGAACCCCAACGGACTCTGCAGGTGATAAGGATGTTAGGCAACTTGAAGGTGCCCATGTAAATGTGCTGATGTTTGATGGATCACACACCTGTACTAGAAACCAAAACCAGCTGTTGCAAAAATGTTCAAACTAGTCCCAAGTTACAGGAGGCCAGGACTAGAATGTTTAAATGGGTTTGATTCAATCAATCAATCACATTTATAAAGCGCGCTACTCACCCATAAGGGTCTCAAGGCGCTGGGGGGGAGGGGGTCAGTGCTCGAAGAGCCAGGTCTTGAGCTGCCTTCTGAAGGGGAGGTGTTCGGGTATGGCGCGAAGGTGACTGGGCAGGGAGTTCCAGGTCTTCGCTGGCAGAAAAGAGAAGGATTTTCCTCCGGCGGTGGTTTTGCAGATGCGGGGAACGGCTGCCAAGGCCTGACCGGTGGAGCGCAGAGTGCGCGGAGGAGTGTAGAAGGAGACGCAGGAGTTGATGACTTTGGGTCCGAGGTTGTAGAGGGCTTTGTGTGCGTGGGTGAGGAGTCTGAAGGTGATCCTCTTGTTGACCGGGAGCCAATGGAGTTTTCTCAGGTGTCCGGAGATGTGGTGGTGGCGAGGTATGTCCAGGATGAGTCGTGCTGCGGCGTTCTGGATCCGTTGAAGTTTCCTCTGCAGCTTGGTGGTGATGCCGGCGTACAGAGTGTTCCCGTAGTCCAGGCGGCTGGTGACGAGGGCGTGGGTGACGGTCTTCCTGGTGTCGATGGGGATCCAGCGGAAGATCTTGCGGAGCATGCGGAGGGTGTTGAAGCACGCTGAGGTCACCGAGTTGATCTGTCTGGTCATCGAGAGGGAGGAGTCCAGGATGAAGCCGAGGTTGCGTGCGTGGTTGGTCGGTTGGGGAGTGCTGCCTAGGGCGGGGGGCCACCAGGAGTCGTCCCATGCGGAGGGGGTAGGGCCGAGGATGAGGACCTCCGTTTTATCTGTGTTCAGTTTCAGTCGGCTGTCTGTCATCCAGGTCGCTACTTCCTTCATGCCGTCGTGCAGTCTGGTCCTTGCTGATGTGGGGTTGTTGGTGAGGGATAAGATGAGCTGGGTGTCGTCGGCGTAGGATATGATGTTGAGTCCGTGTTTGCGTGCGATGTTTGCCAGGGGGGTCATGTAGACGTTGAATAGGGTGGGGCTGAGGGAGGATCCTTGGGGTACGCCGCAGATGATCTCCGTGGCTGCGGATCTGAAGGGGGGGAGGCGGACTCTCTGGGTCCTTCCGGAGAGGAAGGAGATGACCCATTCCAGGGCCTTGCCTCTGATGCCGGCGCTGCAGAGGCGGTCTATCAGGGTGCGGTGGCAGACCGTGTCGAAGGCTGCAGAGAGATCCAGGAGAATGAGGGCCACGGTTTCACCCTTGTCGGTCAGGGCTCGGATGTCGTCCGTGGCTGCGATGAGGGCGGTTTCGGTGCTGTGGTTGGCCCTGAATCCGAACTGAGTGGAGTCGAGGGAGTCGGAGGTTTCCAGGGCGGCGGTGAGTTGAGCGTTGACGATTTTCTCAATCACTTTGGCGGGGAACGGTAGGAGGGAGATAGGCCGGAAGTTTTTGAGTTCGGTGGGGTCTGCTGTAGGTTTCTTTAAGAGGGCGTTGAGTTCTGAGTGTTTCCAGCTTTCAGGGAAGGTAGCGGTGGTGAGGGAGGCGTTGATGACGTCTCAGAGGTGGGGTGCGATGATGTTGTCGGCCTTGTTGTAAATGTGGTGAGGACAGGGGTCGGAGGGTGATCCCGAGTGGATCGAGTTCATGACGCGGGTGGTTTCCTCGGTGGTGGTAGGGTTCCAGGCGAGGATGGTGGAGATGTCGTTTGCGGCTTCCGGGGGCGGGTTCATGTTGGTGGTCGTGAAGCTGTTGTAGATGTCGGCGATCTTACGGTGGAAGAAGGTCGCGAGGGAGTCGCAGAGGTCCTGTGAGGGAGGGATGGGGTTGGTTTCTGCGTCCGGGTTGGAGAGCTCTTTGACGATGCCAAATAGTTCCTTGCTGTTGTGGGCGTTGTTGTCAAGTCTGTTCTGGTAGGCTGTTTTTCGTGCGGTGCGGAGGCGCTGGTGGTGTTGGCGGGTGGTGTCCTTGAGAGCTGTCAGGTTTTCCTCTGTCGGGTTGAGGCGCCATGTCTTCTCGCGGAGGCGGCATTCTTTCTTTGAGTTTTTGAGTTCGGTGGTGAACCAGGAGTTTTTCTTGTGGTTGTTGGTGTTGGTTTGGGTCTTCAGAGGGGCCAGGAGGTTGGCGCAGTCGGAGATCCAGTTGGTGAGGTTGTTGGCGGCCTCGTTGGGGTTGCTGGTGGGTTGGTTCAGGGAGAGCGTTGCTGCGAGTTGTTCTGTGGTGATTCGGTTCCAGTGTCTTTTTGGTGGTTGCCGGGTGTGGTGATGCACGGTGGTTTTCTTGAAGCTGAAGTGGACGCAGCTGTGGTCCGACCATGTGAGTTCGGTGGTGTGGCTGAAGGTGATGTGTTTGCTTGAGGAGAAGATGGGGTCGAGCGTGTGTCCGGCATAGTGGGTGGGGGTGTTGACCAGTTGTTTCAGTCCCAGGTTGGCGAGGTTGTCTAGAACGGCGGTGGTGTTGTTGTCGGTGTGGTTCTACAGATTGTACAATGGTACACCTCCTGCTATGAAGGCAGCCCCATAGTCTGCAGTCTATCAAGAAAATAATAGTAAGTGCACCCCTGGTGGATAGATAGGAGCAGAACCAGTGAAGGACACTGCTATTGAGTCCCATTGAAGACTTCAGGGCATGGATAAGGATCCAATGCAGATGGGAGGTATGCCACAGTTAGGAGAAAGGGGTCATCCCTGTGGTAAAGACAGCATTGTCTAAGATGTAGCTGTGTTCTTGTTGCAGAGTGATCTGAAGGCAGATTGATATTTATTCAGAAGGTGTTTGGCATTTATGTGATTTCAAAATTGCGCACTGACTGCTTTTTCTAAGTAGATGGATACCCTCAAACTGTAAGTTAGAGGACATTCACAAGTCCCCTGGAAGTAGTTCTCTAACTTGTTAACACTTAAAAATGAACTTCTGTCAAGCACAGGCATAAATGCATTTTCAGGATGGTGATAACAAAAGAATGTCACTCACAATATAATGTGTCTGAAAGAAATGAAAATCCTCCATTGGTGCTTTCCCCTGGAGAAACAAAAACAAAGTGTGTCCTAATTTTGCACCTGGTGGAAATTCAGAAGGCATACATTTTATATATATGAGGACTCATAGAAAACTACAACTGTCATGGTTTTGAAAGAGTTGTATTGGAATATTTTGAGACTGCCAAAGAAGTTGTGAATTTACATCAAACCTAGAGGTGATGCATTGGAGCAAATTTTCAACCTTCCCTGACAATAGATTTATTCATGAATAAAACCTGAAAGCGCAAAAATATTATATTTAAAATGCAAATATAACTACATAACTTACTGCAAAATCCAGCCGTAGCGCACACTTCTGAATAGTCCTACATCCCTGCTAGTTCATTTTCCCGAATATTATCGACAAATTCAGGATGACAAGGACAGACGCCATAAAAAGTCAGGTTATTTCACAACAATAAATCTTTTGATGGTGTATTCTGCACCTGTGAACCTGTGCGTCAAGTCTTGCGAGCTGAGTATTAAGTCTATGCGGGTGTGCAGAAGGTGCATGGGGGAGTGGTAGGAGTACTCCCTATCTAGCGGGTGTAGGTGTCTCCATACATCAATTAAGCGGCGCTCGGTCATCCAGGATTGCAGTATTTGTGAGTTTTTCCTTACCGGGGCAGCTACCAGTGGGGGGTCTGACCTGTCCATGTCTATTTGTGGAACACAGTTCATGTCCCCACCCCAAATGCTGGGTATGGTTAGGACATTTGACGAGCTTGAAATTGTGTTCTGTAGGAATTCGCCCTGTTTAACATTGGGGGTATATAGCCCTGTGATCGCCAGCAGCTCACGTTGAGCGAGCCTACCAATTGGATAAATCGACCTTCCTTATCCGTTATGCTGTGCTTCACTGTGTAGGGGACCCCCGGGGCTATCCAAATCAGGACTCCCCTTGCGAAAGTCGATGTCCCAGAGGCGTACACCAGTCCCACCCATCTCTTTTCTATTGTTTTAATGTCTACTGGAGTAATATGTGTTTCTTGCAGTATAGCAATATGTATATGGTGGCGTTTTAATTGTGCGTATATCTATTTTCGCTTAGACGTGCCCGCCATACCCTTCACATTCCAAGTTAGTATGTTATATATGGCGTCCTTGTGTGGCATGTTTCGTTATAGCATCTTTCCCCCACTGATCCCGTCCTGGGGGCCGGTTCCTCACTCCCCCCAGCCCCACCCAGCCCAACGCGCGCTATCCAACTCCACCCCAACCCACCCCGATCATTTGTGTAGAATAATAGTGGCCCTGAGAGAGCGGGACAAGCTCCTCCAAAGTGGAGAAGGGTAGAGGAAAACAACATAAGATAATAAAAAGGATATGCTGGGCAGCGCCCAACTTTAAACGCTGTGGCACAACCAGTGCCTAAATCAAAGTCAGTGTAGGTCTGTTCCATTCAGATACCGTTCAGGTAGGAGGGGGCGTGGGTTAGTGGAGGTCGAGCATGTGCTTGCGACTCGCCTCCATGATGTTTATACCCTGCGCAGCCATACATGTAGATGCGTGAGCCGGTGCTGATGTTTCTGCAGCTCCTCGAGTCGGCGCCGGGCCGACCCATGTCGAGTATTGTTCTAATTCGGCCATTTTCATACCCGGCCCGGTGTTGTGGGGGGTCACCCCCGGTCGTTGAAGGGCAGGCAACACCAGGTGTCGCGATCTCAGGATGTCATCGGGGGGTTCTCATATTTTGTCAGCCATACGTGGATTGAGGTCAGGACCCCCGGTCAATGGAGAGAGAGAGGAGCTAGATCCGCTGCGCGGTGAGCTGCTATCGTTGAGGTCTGCTTCGCTTCTAGTGTCCGGTTGCGAGCGCGCAAATGTGCTGGCTTCTTTTAAGGCTTGCGCCTGGTCATTCGCCATCTGTGATTTTCGTGGGCTCGCCGATGTGGTTTTCTTTTTCTTTCTACGGGGGTAAGCCGTTATCCATTCTTCCTTCGCCGTGTCGTCTTTAGATGAGTCAACCAGGCCCTTGGCATGTGCCCAAGTCCATGCATCCTCCAGAGTTGGGAGTATGAGTGTCCTTTCATCTATGATTATTCGGAGGCGAGCTGGGAACATGAGTGAATAAGTAATTTTGTGTTTGCGTAGTACTTGCTTGATTTTGACATACGATGCTCTCTTGCGTTGCACTTACGTAGTGTAGTCTGGGTAGGCTGTGACGGTGCAGTTCTCCAAGCCGATTGTACCTGAGGTTCTGAAGTGTTGCAAGACTTGATCCCTGTCTCTATAATTTAGGAATCAGTGGTCGAGGTGGGGCACCCGGGCATGGGGGTCTACCTGGAATTCTATGTGCTCTTTCTATCACTGGTACTTTAGCGGTGTCCTGTATTTTCATTATGTCTTTGAGCCAGGCCTACAGGAACTCTTCAGCTCTGGTTGATTCTGCTCTTTCTGGAATACCCAGGAATCTGATGTTATTGCACCTGGAGCAGCCCTCTGCGTCTTCGGCTCTTCATTGCAATTGTGTGATTTCCGCTTCCAGTTGTTGAATTTTACTTTTCATATTTGTTACCTCTGGTTGGATGGTTTCCAGTGCAATTTCTGTGTTGGCGACCCTGTCCATTAGTTTGTGATTGTCCGCACGGAGTAATGTAACCTCCATGATCGCAGAGTCGATTTTACCCTCGAGTGAAGTTTTGGTGTCCATTACTGCTTGCAGGAGTTTCTCGAATTGTAGCCAGTGTGTGCGCAGCGTTTCATTCACTTGAGAAAGTGTTGTGATCTGCGTGTCTGGGTTGCTCGCTGCAGGCGGGATTCACAGTCCATGTGGGTCCCCGTTTTGGGCTGTTTTGGTTAGACCATTGTTTCCTGTAGTGGTAAGCACTATTAATCTATCTGCAGGTTCTGTGTTTTTCCAGTTTTACCTGAAGTTTTGGCGCACGTTAATGAAACCGTATTTACTTCGTCCAATTGGCCTCTCAGTTGATAGTCCCCAGGAATCCCTTGTGTGCTTCCCCAGCTGGACCGTCCTTACAGGCTCCAAAGAATCCAATCTGATGTCGCTCTGCATGTGTCCGAGCGATGGGACCGCCCCTGCTGCCCCACGTGCACTGTAGCAGTTTAATGTGAGCTTGATTCCTCAGTAGGGATGTGGAGAGTGTTCCTGCGGTTATCCTAGGAGTTCCCAAGATCAGGTGTCGCAGACCGTTCTTATTTCACGTTCCCAGTTGTCTTGGGGTGGTGTTTTACATACCCACAGCCTGTGTTCCTAGTCTGAGGTCTACAAGTTGGGCTCTCGGCTTGGGTTCCGCCTGTGTGATAATTCTGCGCTTTTCCAGTGTCAGCTCTTATTTGCAGTTGGAGTCCTGGCTGGCTATCTCTCTTTTTCCCACAGCATCCTGGGTCTGTAAACAGGTATGGACCATCTGCTTGTGAATTTACTCAATGTCTCTATTGTGTTGTCCAGGGGTAATGCATCAGGTGGTCTGGTGCAGCTCTTCCAAAAAAGAAAAAGAAAAACAAAATCCCTTTCTCTTTTTCCTTCTTCCCCCTTCCTTTTTTTCACCCTTTTATTTCTGTTGTTGCCCTACAAGTCCCCGTACCGTCTTAACTGTCCATCGGGGGTCCCCGTCACCGAACTCGTCATTTTATTGGAGGTCCCCGGGGTCTCTTTGTTTTTGTTCGTATATTACGCGCTTGGGCACCGCTTCTGTTTCCTCGGCCCGGCGCACCTTCGGTTACACTACGGCCCTCCGGGCGTCATGCCACTGGGGCCCGACCTCGGCCGCTCCCGCAATTGCGTTGCCGCTTCTCCGGCAGCGGCGCTGGGGCCCCGTCCGGGCAGAAATCCACAGTAGCCCGTTCCCAACGGCGGCCCCGATGCTCACCTCGTCTCCAGCGCAGGGTCGCCAGTCGGGATGGGCCGTCCAGGTCCTCAATCTATTTCTGCCGCTCCTCGGGGGCCGCTGTTCCTGATTGCGGCATTGTGTTGAAGGTCCCTGGGGTCTTTTTTTATTCTTGTAATGCGCTCACTGCGCGCTCGGGCACCGCACCCGTTCTTTGGGTTCAGCGTGGCCCCAGCGCCTCCTCAGCCCTCCGAGCATCATGCTGCGGGGGCCCAAGCGCTCATTTTCGGGACCATGCTGCCGCCTCACCAGTAGCGGTGTCGGATCACCGCTCGGGCAGGGACCCCCAGTGGCCCGAACTTGACGGAAGTCTCGGCTCGCACCTTGTCCCCGGTGCAGGGGTGCCGGCCGGGCCTGGTTGGGTTGTTCAGGTTTGAGGCGCCGTCCGCGCCGATCTGCCGGAGCAACGCGCGTCTTGTTCTGGGCTGGTATTAGGATTCCGGAGCCCCCCTGTCATGAGTGGGGGCACCGTTCGGCGAGGTTTTAGTAGCTGGGCCGCACAGGGGACAGGATTTTTGCTAATTATGGTGGGCCGTGAGCAGAGCTCTATGCTCAAGCGTCCGCTCCGGCTGCCATCTTGGCCACGCTCCCTCCTGTGCTTTTATCTCACTCTTGTAGGCTCATGTTTTCTCTCTTTGTGATGTTTTTCCATGTTTCTCTTCATCCTTCTTTTCATTTCCTGCTCTCATTAAATGTCAGATGCAGAAAAATGGGTGCTGGTCTCCATCAATGAGTGCAGGTGGCCCACCGGCAACCGTCCACTCAAATTAAGCACTGCTTCCAAGTTCCTTAGAACTCAACTGTTCCTAGGTGTGTGATCCCTTACCACATTACTCCCTAAGATGTACACCAGTGAGTTAATAGCCATTAATAACATAAATTGTCACCCTTAGCCAACAACAAGGTAATAGCTCCTTTTTTCACAAAGTACATTCTTCATGCCTGGTACAATAGCATGGAAGCAAGCACAATAGGTTTGTCTTTCCCATGTTACTGTTGGAATGAAACAGCTCCCAACCCACACTTGCTGGCATCCTTGACTCAGTCTCTTCTTTCACCAATGTGAACTCTCATTCACATGTTTCTTCTCATTAAAATCCCTCACACTCTCTGTTTTAGTTGGAAAACATTGAACGCATTTTGAATAAAATGTGTATAAACTGAGAAAATATGTAACCTGAACTTTGTCTGTGGGTGTGGGTTCATTCACAAGGACATCCACTGGACTTGGTCTAGGCTCAATACTCTTGCCTTACAACACATAACCTAAATATTCAGGTATATTCTTTTTCAAATGCCACTTCTCCTTCTTCACTGTGATGACTGTTTCTTATAGTTTCCATGTCACCTGTCTCAATATGGCATCATGTGAACCCTCATTACTGCCTAATATTTATATGTCATCCTGAAATGCCACAGCACCATCTACTCCCTCAAACACTTTAAACATTGCTCTATGAAAAACGAAAGCTGTACTTACCAACCCAAAGGGCACTCTACAAACTGAAATGCTCAAATTGGAGAAAAAACTTCTATAGATACTTGTATTCAGGATTGAATTCCTCTTGATGATAGGTTGCTGCTAGACCTATCTTACTAAATGACTTCAACGATACAACGAACATTAACAAATCTTCACTACATGGTAAAGCAAGTGAGTATATCTGTTTTTCCTTGTTTACGCTTCTTAAATCAACACAGGTTCAATTTGTCATTTTTGTTGCAAGCTATAAATAATGTGGACAACCACAATAATGACTCTCAGCTCAATTATACCCAAATCATATTTGTTTTTAAATTTCATCAACAAAATCTTCACTACCACTGAAAAGGACATTCCTCATCTTATGTTTTACTGGCTTAGCCCTTTATTTGATGTGAATCCTTTGCTTAAATACACAAATCCTTTCCAACTTGTTGCTAAACATGTCAATAAAATCTTTTAAGACATCATCACCCCAGTTCGTCTGACTCTCTGCCCAACATCCATATATGCTCTTTGGCTCAAGGTTCCAGCGTCATCCCAAACGCTCAGTGATGGTCCCATCCCAACATACTCAATCCTTTCTTTGCCACATATATTTTGCCTTGAATGGATTGATCTTTGAATTGTAAATTAGCTTTAAAAAATCCTAATATTTCAGTATCCCTACCTTCGTAACATAGAGGAGCTGTGTCAAGGGGTTCAAATTTGTTATTATCCCACTAATCATTAATAAACTCTTCAGTTATCATGGTGCTGCACTCTGCAAAATCAACCAACAAATTAAAAATGCATCCATTGATCCAAAAATCTATACAAAGATCTATACAGCCTTCTATGTCATCCTTCACCACTAAGATGATATCTCTCCTAAAACTGTTTTGATCAATTTCATTTTTTTCAATGAGACCTCTAAACATAACGTTCTGACCCTGCAAAACATCAAATTGTTCAATACTTTTCACAAATTACATTTTTTGCTGGACATAGACTTTCTCCCATTGGCATGTGTAGGATATCCACAACTGAAACTAGTGTTTCTCTGTTTGAAAAACTGTTATCACTGAATTTATTTTGTCACACTTATCTCACATGCTGTTCCCACTTTTCAGCTATTTTGTTCTCCAATATCTTCGAAGGTGAATGATACATTTCAATACCTTTACAACGTCAATATTGTCATTTAATTTCATGGACAATAATTTTTGTTGAGCTTCTTTGTCTCTTCACCGTTCTACAATTAGATTTTGAATCAATCGAGAAGCAAAATCTTTCAGATTCACAATCTGCAGCCCAAATTCTCACTTAAGGTATATACGTGCTTAGATTCATGTAGCTTCTGTTCTCTAGTAAAAAGTAAAAAGCTTATGCTGTTTGACTACCAGACTAGGCTGTACATAAAAAGGAATTTCTAGTTTTTTAAATGTATCTTGAGAAATGTTGAATTATTCTTCATCTTTAGCTATGTCGCATGAAGACAGATGTTCATACATATCTTGGCCTTTCTACCCTAACTTATGTTCTGAGACAAACATTTTCCTTTCTAGGGTATCTTTGTTTCTACGAGTTGCTTCCAACTACTTTGTAAACGCCCTATGCCAAATCTTTCATTCAATTGGAGGATCACCAACCATTTCTAAAAAAGGTGGTAATGGGCTTTTTTTCTGCATGCTGGATATAGGGACAAAATGGTAAGACTTACGCTCTGATAAGATTGATACATTTTCAAATAATATAAAAATACAAGTACATTTAATATTCTGCACAATAATCAACACAACTTTGTACTGGACAGCTAAAAGGTTTATGTATATTGCTCAACATAGTAAGCAAATTTCATGTGACATCAAAGTTGGCAAACATTTTGGGTAGGTGTCTATCACTAATACACAATACCTTTTTTAAATTTATTTTTATGAAAGTTTTTCCAGTAATTACACAAGAGGAGAAAACAGAGGCAGATATAATGCATCAGGAGGTTTCTAAAAAATTCATTACAAACAATCAATAAAAAAAATATAAAGCAAAACCATAATTCACAGACACTTAGCATTATGTCAGTTTGAAGCCTACAATTCGACTCATATGGTCACAGCTGAAATAGACCCTTGGAAACCCTGAAACAGGAAAGCCTAGTCTAGGACTCTTCCCTTCCCTCTTTATACACAATTGCTCGGCTATTACAATATTCTTACACCACAATCAAGTTAAAAAAGAATCGAGAAGGAATCAAATCAAAGATAAGAAGAAATTAAGGAACAGAAAAATACTGCCATGATCATTCCCAGGGATCGGCATACATGAGCCAGCCCAGTTTTGTAGGGGAGCCCATATCCATTCAGCCCTCTACCTGAACCTTCCTCCCTTTTCGGGCTTATAGGCTGTTCTCTATACGGTATATTGCCAATAAACGGGCTAACCATTGATGGAAGGTTGACAGGCATGGGTCCAACCAGGCTGAGCCTATACATATAGGAACTACCACCATAGCAATAAATATGAAGAACTGCCCTGATTCTTGGACCACATCATTGTGAACCTCCAATAACATTAATATAGTTGTCACAGTAATGCCCAAGGAAAGAGTAATTTCCATAAATCCAGTTTTCTCTTTATTCAGTTACTCTAAAGCTGGACAAGTACTAAACATATGCAGCAGGTCTTCTTGACTTTGACAGAGGGGATAGTGAGTGCCAAAATGACCTCCCCATTTGGCAGTCTTAGCCGGCATATAATATAAATCAAAAAGAGTCGTAAAATGCTATGCCTGGACATCCGCAAAGTAGCAGTAACGTGCAGCTGAATTCTAATGATGGAAAGAAGCAGTAGTCAGTGGTATCCAGTTTCTTTCTGCCATCTACTGCCATGCTTATCCAGATCATCTGGCATACAACTATTTAGATGCTCCTAAATAAGACTGATTGTGTAGTGAGATTTCTTTACCACAATCTCCATCAAAGGTAATTAGCGATCCCACTAGAACCTTTCCTTGTCTTTAACAGAAAATCTGAGATCTGAAGATATCAATACAAATCACACTTGTACAGCCCAAAATCCTGCTGCAATTCTTCAAATGTGGTTATAATCCCCACTGTAGAAATACCCAAGTTTCCAAAGACCCTCGGCTTCCCAACTATGACAACAAGGTTCACTATGCATGAAGGGGAGAGCATATTTTCCCAATATTGGGGTGCAATAATTAATTTCCCCCAACTCTCTTTTCTTCCTTATAGCCCGACAGACCTTGAAAGCTGCATTGAGAGTTGTGAATTTGACCTTTTTAAAATAGCTTGACTCAAAAAATTTCAAAAACAATTCCTAGTGACCTCCCCAATAAGCAATTCATAAATGGAGAGAATATTATCTCCAACAGCATAGTATCCTTTGGATCAACCAATAGGAGACCTCATGTATTATAACTCCGCGGCCCATTAGTAAAGTAATAAGCTGGAGAGAGCCCAGCCATCTCTCTCTCTAGAGAGAATCAAAAACTTCAGAGACCTCCTGGTCTTTGCGTATGACCAGATAAAACTGCAAGCTTTATCTTCCATCAATTTAAACAACTGATTCTCAAATTCCAATGGGATTGTCCTAAATAAATAGAGCAACTTGGGTAAGAACAGCATCTTAATGGCGTTACATCACCCAATGATAGAAACTTGGATACTGTCCATCCTCCGCAGGTCTCCTTTGGCTTTAGAGAGTAGCAGGATCAGCTTAGTCTCAGCTAAACAATATTGGTCTGCAATAATGTTAATTCCTAGATAAACTACCTCTCTTACAGTGTGGGCATGAGTAGTTTGAAAATACTAATTAGATACTATCTGGATCTTACCAGGATTAAAGGAGTATCCAGACACTTTCCTGAAATCTAATGCCTTTTTTACTACCTCCTTCTTTGCCAATTTGGATTAGGCGTAACAATTGGTACATCATTGGCATTCGCCAAAATTTTTGAATTCATACCATGAAACCACATGGGTTTACTCATATGATTAGACCCCAACCACCAAATCAATGGCTCAATGTAAAGGGCAAGCAACAGAGGAGAAAGGGGCACCCCTGTCTGGTCTCTCTCAAATCCTGATGAGGTCAGATTCCTTCCCCATTATTTGAAGTCATGCTGTGGGGCTCTGATATACTGACTGGATCGCTGTAATATACCCAGCTCCAATTCGGAACCATTTCATAACTGCCCATAGATTGTCCCAGGCTACCCTGTCAAACACTTCTGCATCTAGCAGGGCAATGGCCATGGGTTAGTCTGAGACTCCAGCAGCATTACACAGCATAATTGCTCGATGGACATGGTCTGAAGCCCCCCCTTGTGGAATAAACCTGTGCCCCTATGGAGAAACCAATTTATCAGTCATGTAACCCAACCTAGCTGCAAAAGCCTTGGTGGTACAGCTTAGTGTCACTGTTAATTGGAGTAATGGGGCAGTGAGGCACAGGATTTTGTGGGACCTCTCCTTTTTGAGAAATACAATGATGTTCGTCAAGACCCAGAATTTGGGTATCGTTGCTCTTTTTGAACCTGAAGAAATAAATCCACCATCACTCCTCTCAAAGCCACAAAAAAACTTTATAAAACTAGTGGGATTTTGTCTGCCCCAGTAGCCTTGTCAGAAGGTCGCATCATAAGTGCAGCATAGACTTCTTCCCGACTAATCGGGCTGTCAAGAAAATCTCTGTCCTCTGGACTGATTTTGCCTCTGGAGATTAGATCCAGATATCTCTCACTCTCAACGTCGTCCTTGGTGCCATCCGCACAATATAATGCTTCATAAAAGTCCTGAAACACCTCATGTATACCTTCAAGACCCATCACTAAATGTCCTTCACTGTCCACAATCTCAATTATTTCTCCTTGTATTATTTTCTGTCTGGTGCTGAGGTCAGGTAAATGGCCTACACTCTAGTTAAATTCATAGCACTCCCTTTTGCGGGACAAAAACCTTTCTGATGCCGTATTTGCCACCAAGCTGGTAATGGCAGATTTACATAAGACAAGATTTTGTTGTACCATCACTGAGTAACCCCCTCTTGCGTTAATGTAATTGAGTTTGGCCTCAGCTTCTGCTAGTTCCCCATATAGCTTTTTCAGGAGTTGTTTTTCTCCCTTCTGCACTGGCGAAGACTAAAGCTAAATGTTGCTCCCTAAATTCCAGCCTTAAGGACTTCTCAGACGATCCTGGGGGGACACTACACTGGCTACAAAGTAAAAATTCAGAGAACCAGACAATCATATGATCAATATACATCTGATCAAAGAGTAATCCTCTATCAAAGGACCAGGTCTGTACAGGCCCCACACTATCTATGTTTCAGATCTCAATGACCAGAGGATTATGTTCAGACATGACTCTCAGGTATTTCTCAATGGATATCCCTTGCACTAGGCTATGGAATATGCAAAAATAATCTAGACGGCTATGTGTTTTATGAGGTGCTGAGAAATAAGTGTATCCCAAGTCAGATATTTTGTTTTTATGCCAAACATCCACTAAACTGTGATTATCCAGGAGTGGCTATGCCCTGAAGACTTGTGGGTTCTGGCCACTGTAGCTATTAGTACCACCTTCTTCAGCTTCAATAAAACCTTGGGTGAGTTAATATTCAAATCCCTGCACTGTATAATAGGAGTTGACCATAAAGCTAATTCATTAATTAACAAATTGTACAAGGCGCTGTCATCCAAATTTGGTCCATACACTGAGCAAAGTGTATCTGTGTGACCTGCAATTTGACATTTGACAATTACCCGCCTATCGAATTTGTCAGAGGAAGATCGTTTACCCCACTTGACATTCCCCTCCAGTAGAATAGCAGCCCCCGCTTATTTGTGCCCTGAATAGTACAAGCACCTCGCTTGATGCCAAGTGACTCAAGTATATTTTTCTTCAAGCCTTTATTGTGCATCTCTTGCAGACACAGAATGCCCGCTCTGTGAGCCATGAGATTTTCTACCATATTCCACCTCTTGACATTATCATTCATCCCACAGATATTAACAGAGGAAATGCATATATTGAACATATAAACCAGGTAAAAGAGCTAGAAGACCATCCAGCTACAAGAACACAAACCAACCCTTCAAATTGACCAAGCCTTACTACAACCAACAAAAACACCATTTAAGACATCTCAAGTTCCTCTCCTCATCTTCTGTAGTGCACCTCTCTAACCCCTTCAAAGTGACCCCTTCCAACTACCCCTCCCAGCTAAAGCCCACTATCATGACCAACATTTCCTCCTCCACCCCATAGTGTGAGGCAATCAGACCACCATCAAACTGTACGGTGGCCTGGGTAGCGACTCCAGCGCTCAACCTCATTTCCAGCCCTTCATGTAAAAAACCAGTACATCAAATGTTTGAATAAGGTGTATAACACCAAAGAAAACCATAGCAGAAAGAAAAAAATAACATTGCATAGCTTAACAGCACCGGCCAACACTTGTTTTGAAAGAATAACCTATGGCATTTAGCACATGATGGACCATGTAGACTATCAGCCAAGAAGCCATGCTTATTTCACCAACAGCTAAATGGCATAATCAACACCTGAGTGACAGTTCACCCAAATATTCATTGGCCTTGATCTCTGAGGTAAAAACCTGAGTGCTATTATTAAAAACAATCTTTAGGCAGACCAAATTCGGCAGAAATGCTTTTGCACCCACTTCTTGTACCAGCTTGATGAGCTGTCTCAGTAGCCATCTCCCTTCGACTGTTACATGACAAAATTCACAGTGGGCAAAAAAGGAATGTCCATCAAAATTTCATTTAGCATCCAGTGAAGCCTTCACGAATACAGCCTATCGGAGAAAAAGGTCCCAAAATATACGAGAATTGCTCTTGGCTAGCTTGTGCCGTCAGCTTTAGAGGAACTCCCCTTCTTCAGCATTAAAGGGATGTGGTGTACTCTCTGGATTTCCAGATCCCATTCCCAATTAGTTAGCTCTTCAAAAGCCATGTTGAGTAAGTTCACCATAAATACTCTGGCATCGCTACCTTCGACCCCTTCTTGAAGACTGAGGAACCTTAGATTATTCTGATGCTGTCTATTTTAGAAGTCCTTGAGTTTTCACTGTATGTCTGTAATTAGATTTATTTGCCTCTGACTGAGCTTTCAGCACCCCCTTATCAGCTACCAGCAGTGTAGCCTGTCTTTCCACAGAGGTTAATCTCTCATTAATGCAGCCTCATTGCCAGCCGTTTTGTCATGACCCGGGTTTGAGTTTGAATGTGAGCTGTTGAAACAGGGGTCGGCAACACATGTTGTGCCGCAGAAAAAAACTCTATAATGGATGGCTGTGGTCCACAGGACAAATTGCCAGTGCTATCATGAACACTAGCTTGTTCCACCACATGCTGGACATCAGCACTCATGGAGCCTCTACCTTTAACTCTGAGGCCAAGATTCCTTCCTTCTCCACTCCCGGGTCCATTCCACTCCTACTTGCAGAGGGGGCCTGAAATGAATGAGGTAGCTATCTTATTCTCTGCTGACCGGTCCTTGGTTGGCCGAGAACTCTTCAGCAGTGACATGATTTCCATCTGTAGTGATGAGAGCCACAGAGTTTGAATTAGTCGTGCGGCCTCTTCTGGGATGAAGAATGACGCTCTCAATTCACAGCAGTGGTAAGCCCCTGCTCATGTCTGCTGTAACAGGGGATAAGAGCCTATAGCGCTTGCTTTACACCTTAATTCAGGCTGGAGAGGAGCGAGCCAAAGCCCAACCTCTCACATGGGCACCATCTTGCCTCTGAAATGACAAACAGTTTGAGGAGGTGGGTGTATCACATATTCAGTACTGACAGAATTTCACTACGCTTAAGCAGCTGTTGCATGGTGTGTGCATCATGTATACAAAGTTCTGACAGTTATAACAGCACTAATAGAAATTGATTAAAAAAGCAAGGTGTGCATATCTCTGATACATGCCAGTTTGAACTGCAGCACCCCAATCACAACAACTATGAAATGGTGTGATTGTCATGTTCACGTCACAAACTGAGAATATGCTGGCTCACTACTGTTACTGTGCACCCTGCCCCACCATCTGTCATTGCTGTGTGCACAGCAACAGTTTCTACACTTCCACCCTGAATAAGATGGTGGTATGTCAACATGCTGTAAGCCAGGCACAGTGTTGCCTAGAGTCTAGGGATGTCTTGATTCTATCCGTTGCAGCAAGATGAGGCAAATGGTGCAAAAAATGTCACAAAGTAGTGCCTCTTTATCTCCACTGTACTTGAAAATAGGAGCACACCATTACATAGACAATGCAGAAAATGCTTCAGAGCATGGATCTCAGTATGTAGGGCCATGATGTTCAACTAGTCACCTTTTATGGTGGTGAAAGAAGATGAAACTTCAGTCATTTCCTCAAAGTTTGTTTTTATTTACAAATCCCTTAAGTACCACTTGAATCTAATTGCGGGGAGAACCACTCTGTCATTCAAATATTACATTCCAACAGTCATCAAGTACAGTTATACCAAGGTATGAAGCATTTCACAAACATTTTATGTTTAAACGTCAACACAAAATATTTGAAGAGATACCTTTGTAGGTGGGTGGACTCATGGATTATTGGCTGCTTACAAACACAGTTACATTTCAGTTAAATTTCAGTGGATACATTTATGTATAGGTAAATGAATGGCTAGGAATGAACAGATAAACAGCTCTTAGAATGGTAAAACTCTCTCTAGCCAAGCATAACAGAGGTATTTAGAATAAAGTACAGATGAGTGTTCCTCCTTCACAAGGAGTCAGTTTTTATGTAACTGTCAAAACAATGCATGTTTTAAGTCCACAAAAGCCTACCTTTAATATGCAACTGCCCTGTGGAATTTCGTCAAACAATTTTGAAGTAAACAATAACATCTCCCTACACTTTTTAAATCACATGCAGAACTATTACAGGTGTTCCCTCATTTGAAAGTTAAGCACAACTATTTACAATTTTGCTTTTCAACCACTTAAAAATCATTTGTTTTTGATGTATCTTAAATATAGCTTGCAAACTGGTCACCATAATAATATTCCACCTTTGGCAGGCTTATCACCTGACACATAAGCAAAATGCTCTGGTGGAAAAAAGTTAACCATATACAATATTGTTTGATGATGTTGTGAACGGAAGGTGTTATGACTATGTACATGTGTATTGATGCAGTATTTTACTAATCAGCGACAGAGATGAAGCAGTGTATGGGGCATAGAGAGGAAATGTACCGCTATGAGGTGATCTGATAACTGTGAAAAGTAAAGTTGTGCTGAAGTGAAGTGTGTGGTTTAGTCAAGAGCTGGGGATAGGTAAATGAAGTGTGTGTTCATGAAACAGTGCTTTAACCCCTTCTGTGCCCAGGACTTAATGGTTACATCCTGAGGCACAGTGCTCGTGTGCCCAGGACGTAACCATTATGTCCTGGGCACAGAGCCCAGAGGGAGCACTAGGGCTCCCTCTGTGGGGTAAAAGGCAAGGATGGAAGGGGAAGCCCTTCCCCTTCCACCCCAACCCCCCCACCCCCCCCGTGACGTCAGTGCGCGATCGCACGCTGACTATCACAGAGGCCTCCTCCCATCGCGCTGAAAAAGAGAAATGCACAGCATTTCTCTTCCGATCACGTGGAGGAGGCCGGAGAGGCTTCAAAGGGAAGGAAAGGAATTTCCTTCCCTTTGAAGTCTCACTGATTGTTTTAGCAGCCGGATTGCAAGCAATCCAGCTGCTGAAACGCCCACTAGACACCAGGGATTTATTTATTTTTAGGAAATTGGCATGAGGAAGTGACCCCTTGGGCAAGGGTCGCTCCCAGGGGGGGCATTTTTTTTAAGGCCTTTTCCTGAAAACCTCTAGGCACCAGGGATCTTTTTTTTTGTTTCTGTTTTGTTTTTTGTTTTTAGAGTTGGGGAGGGACCCCTTAGGCAAGGGTCGCTCCACTAGGGGGAAAATTATATTTAGGCCATTTCTGCCCCACTTGGGGGCAGATTGGCCTATTTTCATGAGGCCAATCTGCCCCCAAGGGGGACAGAAACCATTAGACACCAGGGAGTTTTTGTTGTTGTTGTTGTTGTTTTACAGATGGGGAGCAACCCTTTAGGCAAGGGTCGCTGCCCTGGAGGGGCAAATTGTATTTACGCAAGGGGAGCGACCCCTTAGGCAAGGGTCGCTCCCCTGGAGGGGCAAATTGTTTTTCGACCATTTCAGCCCCCTTTGCGGGCAGATTGGCCGATTTTATGGCCAATCTGCCCCCAAGGGGGGGCTGAAACAACTAGGCACTGGGGATCTTTTTTTTTTGCGCCAATGTCAAGCAAGGGGAGCGACCCCGTAGGCAAGGGTCGTTCCCCGGGAGGGTTGGGGAGGTGGGGGGGGAATTCATTTTAGGCCATTTCTGCCCCCCTGGGTTTAGGTCAATCTGCCCCGAAGGGGGGGGGGGGCAGAAACAACTAGGCACGGGGATTTTTTTTGTGCCAATGTCACGCAAGGGGAGCGACCCCGTAGGCAAGGGTCGCTCCCCGGGTGGGGTTCGGGGGGCAAATTTATTTTAGGACATTTCTGCCCCCCCTGGGGGCAGATCGGCCTATTCCTATTAGGCTGATCTCCCCCTGGGGGGCAGAAACCTCTAGGCGCCATTGCAATTTTTTTGGTGTTTTTTTTGTTTGTTTTTTTTAGAGATGGGGACCAATGTCACGCAAGGGGAGCGACCCCGTAGGCAAGGGTCGCTCCCGGGGGGACTGGGGGCAAATTTATTGTAGGCCATTTCTGCCCCCCGGGGGCAGATCAGCCTATTGTTATTAGGCCGATCTGCCTCCAGGGGGGGCAGAAACCTCTAGGCGCCAGGGCAAATTTTTTTTGGTGCTTTTTTTGTTTGTTTGTTTGTTTTTTAGAGATGAGGATGCAGGAATTAGGCAAGGGTCGCTCCCCTGGGGGGCAAATTGTATTTAGACCATTTCTGCCATTTTAGGTCAATCAGCCCGCAAGGGGGGCAGAAACAACTAGGCACCGGGGATCTTTTTTTTTGCGCCAATGTCACGAAAGGGGAGTGACCCCGTAGGCAAGGGTCCCTCCCAGGGGGCTTGGGGGGGCAGGGGGCAAATTTATTTTAGGCCATTTATCGTTTTTAGGCCGATCTGCCCCAGGGGGGCAGAAACCTCTAGGCGCCAGGGTGAATTTATTTTTGTGTGTTTTATTTTTATTTGTGTCCCCCTTGGGGGAAGATCGGCTGATTTTTGTTAGGCCAATCTGCCCCCATGCAGGCAGAAACCACTTAGGCACCAGGGATTGGTGTGTGTGTATGCGTGTGTTTTCTTTAGGGGGGCAGCCCCTTGGGTAAGGGTTGCTTCCCATGGGGGCACATTACTGTTGGCCATATCAGCCCCCCATTGGGGGGCCTATTTTTGGAAGGCCCATCTGCCCCCAAGGGGGGGGGGCAGAAAGCCCACCAGAGGCCAGGGAAGTTTTTTTTTCAAAAATAAGAGGGCCATACCACCACCCCAAATTAATGGGGCCAAAGTTGTTCTGCCCACCGGTGGGCAGATGGGGCAATTACCCCTGATCCACACCATGGGGGGCAGAAAGTCTACTAGATGCCAGGGAATTTAAAATAAACAAAAAATATTGGGGTGGTGGCTCACAACCAGTATGGGCTTGGTTACGCCCCCACCTCAACTGAAGGGGGTAACAGTCTTTCAGCTCTCCCCCGCACTCTAAAACATCTTATCCCACAGCAAGCAAGAAGACATTTGATTATCTGAGGTTTTAGTTTTACATTTGGGCCATGAGAACTTGGCTTACTCTCAAAATCGTACCACTTGGAATGGTGAGGGCTGCACTTTATGGACTTTGGGATGCTGCCATGTAGAAAAATCCACAAGACCTAGACACATCTGAAAACTAATCATCTGGGTGATTCCAGGGTGGTGTGTTTCACATGCACCCTGCACCATTTTTGTACCCACAATCCCCTGCAAACCTCCAACTTTGCTGGAAATCACACATTTTTCCCACGTTTTTGTGATGGAACCTTCCGGAATCTGCAGGAATCCACAAAATTCCTACCACCCAGCATTGTCTCATCTATACGATAAAAATTCTGCTGCACTTGTCAGCCTAAAAATGTTTTTTTGCAAACTGCCCTTTTGGACCCCCTTTGTAACGCCTCAATATCGACATGTTTTTGGCTCTTCCCTTTCACAAGCACTTGGCTCACCTACACAAATGAGGTATCATTTTTACCAGGAGACTGAGGGGAACATTGGGTGGTATGAAATGTGTCCCAGTGTGGTGATCCCACACAGAAATGTGGGAAAAATTGGATTTTTTTTAGCTAAATTTGAGGTTTTCAGAGGATTCTGGGTAAGAAAACATTGGGGGATCCACACAAGTCACACCTCACTGGACTCCCTCGGTGTCTAGTTTTCAGAAATGTCTAGGTTTGGTAGGTTTCCCTAGAAGGCTACTGAGCCCAGGACCAAAAACGCAGGTGCCGCCCCTGCAAAATTAAGTCGTTGTGTATTTGATAATTTTGATGTGTCCAGATAGTGTTTTCGGGCATTTCCTTTCGTGGGCGCTAGGCCTACCCACACAAGTGAGGTACCATTTTTATTGGGAGACTTGGGGGAACGCTGGGTGGAAGGAAATTTGTGGCTCCTCTCAGATTCCAGAACGTTCTGTCACCAAAATGAGAGCAAAAAGTGTTTTTTGGTCAAATTGTGAGGTTTGCAAAGGATTCTGGGTAACAGAACCTGGTCAGAGCCCCACACGTCACCCCATCTTGGATTCCCCAAGGTGTCTAGTTTTCAAAAATGTGCTGGTTTGCCAGGTTTCCCCAGGTGCCGGCTGAGCTAGAGGCCAAAATCCACAGGTAGGTACTTTGTAAAAAACACCTCTGTTTTCTGTGAAAAAATGTGATGTGTCCACGTTGTGTTTTGGGCCATTTCCTTTCGTGGGCGCTAGGCCTACCCACACAAGTGAGGTACCATTTTTGTTGGGTGACTTGAGGGAACGCTGGGTAGAAGGACATTTGTGGTTCCTCTCAGATTCCAGAACTTTCTGTCACCGAAATGAGAAGAAAATTAGTTTTTGGGTCAAATTTTGAGGTTTGCAAAAGATTCTGCGTAACAGAACCTGGTCAGATCCCCACAAGTCACCCCATCATGGATTCCCCTAGGTGTCTAGTTTTCAAAAATGCACTGGTTTCCTAGGTTTCCCCAGGTGCTGACTGAGCTAGAGGCCAAAATCCACAGGTAGGCACTTTGCAAAAAACACCTCTGTTTTCGGTGAAAAAATGTGATGTGTCCACGTTGTGTTTTGGGCCATTCCCTTTCGTGGTTGCTAGGCCTACCCACACAAGTGAGGTACCATTTTTATCAGGAGACTTGGGGGAACACAGAATAGCAAAATAAGTGTTATTGCCCCTTGTCTTTCTCTACATTTATTCCTTCCAAATGTAAGGCAGTGTGTAAAAAAGACGTCTATTTGAGAAATGCCCTGTAATTCACATGCTAGCATGAGCACCCCGGAATTCAGAGATGTGCAAATAACCACTGCTTCTCAACACCTTATGTTGTGGCCATTTTGGAAATACAAAGGTTTTCTTGATACCTATTTTTCACTTTTTATATTTCAGCAAATGAATTGCTGTACACCCGGTATAGAATAAAAACTAATTGCAAGGTGAAGCTCATTTATTGGCTCTGGGTACCTAGAGTTCTTGATGAACCTACAAGCCCTATATATCCCCGCAACCAGAAGAGTCCAGCTGACGTAACAGTATATTGCTTTCAAAAATATGACATAGCAGGAAAAAGTTACAGAGTAAAACGTGAAGAAAAATGGCTGTTTTTTTACCTCAATTTCAATATGTTTTTAATTCAGCTGTTATTTTCTGTAGGAAACAATTATATGATCTACACAAATGACCCCTTGCTGAATTCAGAAATTTGTCTACTTTTTAGAAATGTTTAGCTTTCTGGGATCCAACATTGGTTTCACATCCATTTTGGTCACTAACTGGAAGGAGGCTGAAAGCACAAAAAATAGTAAAAATGGGGTATGTCCCAGTAAAATGTCAAAATTGTATTGAAAAATGGGGTTTTCCAATTCAAGTCTGCCTGTTCCTGAAAGCTGGGAAGATGGTGATATTGCCACCACAAACCCTTTGTTGATGCCATTTTCAGAGAAAAAACCACGAGCTACCTTCTGCAGCCCTTTTTTCCCATTTGGTAAACCCACAAAGTCTGGGTACCTCTAGAATCCCTAGGATGTTGGGAAAAAAGGATGGAAATTTGGCATGGGTAGCTTATGTGAACAAAAAGTTATGAGGGCCTAAGCGCGAACTACCCCAAATAGCCAAAAAAAGGCTTGGCACAGGAGGAGGAAAAGGCCTGGCAGCGAAGGGGTTAAAATGATGGGTAGGTGTGGTGTGTGGTAACAAACCTGCTGTGAAAAAATTATATTAAGAAACAACATGATGTCATGGTTAATGATGATTCAAAGTAAGGTTGTGATATAGTAGTAATGCTTCTTTAATGACAAAATGAAAGTGAATGTAAGACAAAACCAGAAGGAGTGGATTTATTAAACTTTCACACATTGCAGCTCAGCAAGACTCCTTGCTGCGCTGCGCTGTGTGAAAGGCAGAGGGCAGGAATGCTCCATATTTAACATTATAAGGCGCATTCCTGTATTTTCCTTCCACAGTCACACAATGTGCAGGCAGGACTGTTTTGTGCAAGAAGGGGCATCTTCCTGAACAATCATATTCCTCTAAGGCTTTTTCCCCTTTCTATGTATGCTGCAGAATGCAGCACAGGTAGAAAGAGGAAAAAACAAGGATGCGTCAATATATATTTCTGCTCGTAATGTCTCCTCTGAAGGAGTAGTATTTTTGATGTATTCTCAAGCCTACCACTAATGATGAATTTGTGCATATGACAAAATCCATGGGTGGATGTGTGGGAACTCCCAGGCTCCACCCAGGGAAAACTCCCTGGGTCAGAGTAACACAAGACAGCAACATGTTCTGCCTTGCATTACTCTTGATTTGCCTAGCACTGCAAGTCCACCTTATGGAAAATCTGCCTTTAGTATTGTGTTGCCCAGGCAAAGCAACGCAATGATAAATCTGACCTAGAGTATGTAGGTAAACAGTGTTACTTTAACTTATGGCTATGATTGACCACTGAGATATGAAGTATGTAGAACTGTTGAGCACTGAGAAAATAATAAACGTTGCGGTGTATGGTGACAGAAAAGAGATGGGGCAAGGGTGTGTGGAGTGATGTGCGAATGCTGTATCATTAACCTATGATGGGGAAACGTGGAGCTTTGGATAGAGAGGGGTGTTAAGGCAATGTTCATAATGAGTTATTTGTCTTGAGATGATGTGTGTTGCTGTAAACAGCCAGGTGAAATTAGAGATAGATTGGAATATACAAACATTGTGGTAAAAGTGCAATAAACACATATTTTTAGTGTCTTTTCTTATGCATTTTGATGGGTATCGCAGAAGATGGTGCACCCTGGCTTTGGGAGACAACAAGACTTTTCATTCTGGGACAAAGGTATTTTCAGTGAAGTAAAGGAGGTTTTCTATTTGACATTGTATTGGCTAACCATGACTACAATTTTTTTGTGTCTTCCATTACACATTGTAAGTGATCTGAGTTTGTTCCCAGATCTTATGGTTTTCACTTTGTGGAAAAGGACATAAAAAGTGTGGCTGTTGAGGAGCTAATTCTTCCTCCCCAGAATACCGTCACTAGGGTCTAGTTTCACACACACACACAACGGCCTAATCTCACCCCTACTTCAGAAAACAATGGCTATCCACTGTGGACATAAGATGCTCACAAATTATAGTTTGCAGGGACTGACCAGAGGTCATACCCTGCACCCCACGCTCTGCTGCACACAGCCAAAGGCCCTCTGTTGGAGTTGTTGCATACAGTATTTCCCAATTGGGGGCAATTGAAGACCTATACAGTAAAGATTAGATGTTAACATAGGTTTATGGACAGTTACCTAATTTAGTTAGTCTGCAAAGGGTTGCCACAAAACATGATATGCAATCAACATAGGTTTCAGATTTCTACGAGTCATGTCCTGCAATGGTCAATAAAATGTCTACAAATTATATCTACACAGACAGCAGCTATTCCCAATTAGTTACAGCTCACATGTCTGTATAGATTGTATAGAAATAGTTCGAATTTAGATTAGATGAAGGTGCAAAACCCACTTCCATGCTGAATCTGGTCACGAAAACCACAAAATTCACTTAAAATATAAGTGAATGTGAAGTTATGGTTATGTTAGCAAGATAGCTTCCAAAATAGTTTTGCACGCAAAAACAGCTCATGTACCTTCAACTCTTGTGACAATGAGAAAGGGCTTTGATAACTAATTCCATAATTATGCATTTGCTTTCTTCAAGTAAGAGTTAAGTTTAAATGTAAATGAGACCTCTAAGGTGCTCCATAGCAAAAGAGTGCCTTTGTGTTCCGTATAGTTAGACTAAGGGGCTCATTACAACCCTGGTGATCAAAGACTGCCAGGGCTGTTCTGGAGGAAGCACCGCCAACAGGCTGGCGGTGCTTCACAGGGAATAACAACCGCGGCGACACAGTGGTCCTGGTGGTTTTAATCCGCCAGGGCATTGCAGCGCTGCCCAGTGGATTGCGAGTCCCCCTACCGCCAGCCTTTTCATGGCGGTTTGAACCGCCATGAAAAGTCTAGTGGTAAGGGGAGTCACGAGGGCCCCTGGGGCCCCCTGCACTGCCCATGCCACCTGCATGGGCAGTGCAGGGACCGCCTGCCACGGACCGTACAGCTTTTCACGGTCTGCACAGCAGACAGTGAAAAGCGCGACGGGTGCAACTGCACCCGTCGCACAGCCGCAACACTGCCGGCTCCATTTGGAGCCGGCTCCTGTGTTGCGGCCGTGATCCCCGCTGGGGCGGCGGGCAGAAACCAGGTTTCCGCCCGCCGGCCCAGCGGGGATCTCCTAATGCCCGCGGCGGGAGTGCGCCAAGGTTGTAATGACCCCCTAAATGTTAGACCTGGCATCCTTGGCATGGGTTCCCCTAACTTTTTGCCTCTACTTCCCAGGTTGTTACTGTGTGCTGGGCTCTGTTTTTGCTGTTTCTGTTACTCTGGGCACTTTACCGCTGCTGACCTTTGTTAAAGTGCAAGTGCTCCTTACGTGAAATTGTATGTGTAATTGGCTTTTCCATAATTTGCATATTTGATTTACTAGTAAGTCCCTAGTAAAGTACACTAGAGGGGCCAGTAACTCAAATGTTACTAGTGGACTTGCAGAACTGATTGTGCCACCCACCTAAGTAGCCCTGTAAACATGGTTCAGCCCTGCCACTGCAGTATCTCTGTGTGCACTTTTAAACGGCCAATTCAACCTGCAAGTGTACCCACTTGCCAGGTTCAAACCTTCCCTTTTGTTCATGTAAGGTACCCCTAAGCTAGGCCCTAGGTACCCCATGGGCAGGGTGGAGTGTATGTTAAAGGTAGGACATGTACTTGTGTGTTTTTTCGTGTCCTAGCAGTGAAATAGTGCCAAATTCGGTTTTCACTGTTGCAAGGCCTATCTCTCTCATAGGTTAACATGGGGTCTGCCTTTAACTATCCTTAAAATGTAGTTTCCTTTTGAGAGCAGATTGAAATGTGAAGTTAGGGGACTCTGAAATCACAATTTAAAAAGGGAAGTTGGTTTTTAGATTATTAGTTTGAAAATGCCACTTTTAGAAAGTAGGAATTTTCTTGCTTAAACCATTCTGTGACTCTGCCTGTTTGTGGTTTCCCTGTTTGAGTCAGACTGACAGTTGGGCTGTTTGTGAATCTCCTCTAGACAGAAACACAAAGGGAGCTGGGGTACAGCCTGCATATCCTCATGAGTCATCTGGGCTGGAGTGGAGAGAGGAGTGGTAACTTACACCTGAATGGGCTATGCCTGCCCCCACACAATGCGGTCTCCAACCCCCTGGTGTGTGTCTGGGGCATGGTCTGGGCAAGGCAGGATCCTGTAAACAACAGAGCCTTTTCTTTGAAGATGGGCAACTTCAAAGGCAGAAAGGGGTATACGTATTGGACCCAAAGCCCCAGACTTTAGATCACTTCTGGTTTCAAGAGGAACCTCTTCCAAGTAGAAGAGCTAAAGAGCTGAGGAGAAGTGCTTCCCCTGTCTGTGACTGTGCTTTGAGGGGCTATCTTGCAGTTGCTGCTTCTGCCTTTGAAACGGGGCAAAGATTGGACTTTGTGGTATAATCCTGCTTGAATAGAATCTCCAAGGGCTTGGACTGAGCTTGCCCCCTGTTCTGAAGTCCCAGGGCCTTCAAAGACTTTCTCTACCAGCAACTAGACTCTGCTGAGGCTCCTGCCCTACCAAGTGGTGCTTAATCCAGTCCCTGGGCCCCTGAAAGGAGAAACTGACGGAAAACTAAGAAGATCCAAGGAAACTGACTTCGGACAACTCCAGACCGATGCCACTGCCGAATCCTGTGACGCCGCCTGCAATCGAAGCCGAAGTCCTCACTGTCCTGCAATGACCCTGCAGGCCCAATGCTGCTGCAGCCTCGCTGAAGTCCGCAACTTCATGGAAGTCGCTGCACCACATCATGACCGCAGGACATCGGCTCCGCTGGAAGTTCATGGATCCAACGTTTCGCACCGACACTGCCTCACCTCCACCGCTCCACAGCAAAGACCCGACACCTCTTTGTACTGCCTGTGCTCCTTTGCTCCACAGCACCAGAACCTATGGAGCCTCGGATCCAGTGACATGGTGGTCCCTGACTCATTTTCACAAGGTACTTTACCTGGAGGTCCGTGTGACTCCGTGAACGGCGCTATTGGTGTCGGATTGTTGGGAATTACTCCGTCACAATGCCGTGATATCAACTAATTGAAGCATTTATGTTTCTGAGCACTATTTTTGTGTTTAATCTTAAAAAATTCATAACTTGAGATGTATATGTTGGATTTCTATTGTTTTGCTCTTGTTTTGCTCAGATAAATATTGCCTATTTCTCTAACCTGGTGTTGAGTCATTTTGTAGTGTTTACACTGTATTACTCTGTGTGTTGGTACAAACACTTTACACATTGTCTCTGGGTTAAGCCTTTCTGCTTGTGCCAAGCTACCAAGGGGGTGAGCAGGAGTTAGCAGGGTATGTTTCTCCTTTGCCCTAACTAGAGTGAAGGTCCTTGTTTGGACAGGGGTGTAACCTGACTGCCAACCAAAGACCCCACTCTAACCTTAAGGCACATTCAAGAGCAACGTGCTAGAGAACATACGTGTGAGTACTGTGTGTGCATATCTTGCCCTTGGTGACATCTTTATTATGCTTGCAAAATTTATGAAATACCTGTTACATGAAAATTGCAAGATCCACATAATTCTGTTTATTTTATGCTCATAGGTTTAAGCAGAAAATGTCTTGCTGAAAAATATTTTCAGTTTGAACTATTCTACTGTGTAATTTGTGTGAAATATCTGGAAAAAAACACACACCACTAGTCATACTATAGCATGACAGTATTTTTAAAGGATGTTGTTTCAATGGATCACTCCCTATCTTAGTAGGGAAGTAGAATGAGGTACATGAAAGTAGTGCCAGAAATGAGATGTGTCACACATCTTAAGGTTAAAAGTTACAGGAAGATTACTCTATGATGATGCAAGATAGGCAGTTGATGGTTATGCAGACACATGTAGCGTGGTTGTTAACACCCTTATCTGCAGCTATAGAGTAACAGATTGAAGGCTAACACATGGTATTTTCAGGTTCATTTAGCACTGCAGCATTGTAAGTGTGCATTCATCAAGCAGCAACATAGTCCAAATGAGCATTGTCTCTACAATTCTGTAGATGTAAAATGTGAATGTTTTCCCTCTTTTTGTATGTTGGAATTGTGTAGGCAGTGTCACCTTAATGTTTATTGGGGCCCAGAGCAAGAAATATTTTTTGTTAAATTGAGGTACAATTTTTAGCACAATCAGAAATCATTAGATAGAATAAAATGACAACATTCATGTAGACAGAAATAAAGAAAGAAGTCAGCTATGGTGATGGGTGACCATGACCAAGCTGAAAACCTGACAATTGTACCCTCAGTGGATCCCATGTCTTTCTAAGCCCTGCCCGCCGCTCATCATTGTTGATAATTAGGCTCTCGAGAAGGCCAGTGTTGATAAACTCATGCCATAGGATTGGAAGCCTGAGCTAGTAGCCAATGATGGGCTAAGATCAGTAGAGCCAATACGAGAGCAAAAAAATAGATCCCGCCCAGATAACCAGGGATATGAGGTGAGTGACACAAAACAATTAATTTGGGATCCCAACTCAAAGTTGTCGGTTGAAACGGATTGAGCTTCACTAAAACTATCTGCCAATAGTTAGAAATAACCTGGCAGTCAGCAAAAATATGAACGGAGTCTGCCCAATCTCCAGCACAGCAGAAACACTTAGAATCTTGCCTGAGATTCACAAACAGTGAGAAGTGTAATAGAAATCATTGATGAATTTAAGCTAGTGGAGTTTAACCTGGGATACATTCAAAACTGTGTATGAGAAAATGTTTGTGTGTCTTATGCCATCAAGGGAAACTTCAAAGCCAAGATGTCGGCTTCGCTTGTCAGCCAGGTGTTGAGAGATATCACACTGCTGCCAAACTTCAGCTACTAGAATCATTTTGTAGGTGAGACTAATGCCCTTCTTTGACGGACCACGCTGCATCTATTTGAGAAAGGCATTAGAATAACAATTGAGATGTCCGTCTTCAGACCTGTGAAGAAGTGCGGAAGTTGAAGGTAAAAAAAACTATCCAGAACAAGAGAGAGAAAATCTTTGAGTTAAAGTCTCAAAAGAAAGAAGACCATCTTCCTCACAAAAATGACCAAACATAAAAAGACAGGATGCCTGCCAACAGTCTATAAAGCTCTTGTGGTTCTGAGTAAAATTTGGATTGTAATGAAGATAAGACGTAATATAGGAGGTAATGCCCAAAGTTTGCATTTTTAAGTCGGTCCATATGGGTTGGAAGCCCCCACTGTCTTAATCCGAGTCCTCTCGAAGTATACTGTATCAATAATTCCACAGTGCGGGACCAATATCTGCCCCTCAGGGAAGATATTCTGGAAACAGAAACAGGGAAACAGAAACAGAAACAGAAAGGAAACATAATGCCCATTGATCACAACCCAAGACCTTTGTGAGACAAACCATAAACGCAGCTAAGTAATATACCCATAATTCTGGAAGCAAGAATCCTCCTCCCGAGGCCTCTGAAGTAATTGTGTACTGGTTCTAGGCTTTTTATGTCCCAATATACATCTTTGTCACAAGGTCTCAAACTGTGAGAAGAAGGCTTTAGATAGATGAAGATATATGCAACAACAGAGATCTAAATAGCGTGGTAGAATTATCATTTTAATGAGATTAAATTAACCCGATATATAGATGATTCCACTTACTAAGGGCCTCATTACAAGTTTGGCGGTCTTTTGGCAAGAACGCCGTGGTGGCAGCTGCAAAATGAACACCATGTTGGTGGCAATCCGACTACCATGTTAAGAGTCACATTGTGAAGTCCACCAAAAAACAGCCACATTTCTGAAACTGTCAGTACCCTGGACGACGCAAAAAAGGCGGTCTCACCACCAGCCTGACAAAAATCCTCTCATCAGATTATGATCCACAAATCACAACAGTGGTTCTTCTATGGTGGAAAAACATTGGAGGTGCGAACTGCGGCAGTTTCAACTGACTTCTAACTGAAGAACACACCACATTGGATAGTCTGAATACCACACACCCGATACACAACAACACACCTACTCACTGTACTACATTACACACCCCAACACAAACCACAATCCTTTGTAATCCAAACACCACACATAACCACAGACAACCAACATCCCAGAGAGTTCAATATAGCAAGAATGGGCACCTATTTGCCCTTCACTACGCACACATCACACACCTGCACAATATACAAAACACACACTTTAGTACCACACACATTCCACAACACCCGTCACCCATTCACATCACAGCACCTACAACTCACCATTTACCTAATTCTGCACCCATTCACTTTGAACACAAACACACCTTCTTCACAATCACTACCATGTCCCTACAAAAACACCCATGTTTCACTGATGAGAAGTTGAGGGTCATGGTGGATGAAATTATAAGGGTAGAGCCACACCTGTTCGAAGCACAGGTCCAACAATCATCTATTGGCAGAAAAATTGAGTTGTGGCAAAGGATAGTTGACAGGGTCAATTTTGGAGGCAGTTATCAACGCACAGGGGAAGACATAAGGATGAGGTGGGACAACCTCAAAGAGAAGGTACGGTCAACAGCATCCAGGTACCAGCTAGTGGTACTGAGACCTGGCAGTGGGCCCCCACATCCTCCCCCACAGTTCACATCTTGGTAGGAGAAGGTCTTGAACACCCTGCATCCTGAGGGCCTGACAGGAATACCTGAAGGAGTGGAGTCTGGTACCCTGCCAACAACATTCATGTCACACAATTGTCCTGTCCTGCATGCTCCCTCACCACCTATACCCACCTCAATTTACACACCACCCGCAACAAATCCCTCCTAACAACCTAATACCCCTCCCCGGCATGACACATGTCCACTTCTAGCCCCACAGCCCTTGGAAATGGCACATGAAGTACAGGATAATTATATAACTACAACTCCCAGAATGCAATATCCCAACATATTCAACACCAGTACACTGCACCAAATATTACTTGTCATGCATGTCAAACCAATATCCTATCTAACGCATCTTGATTGTTCTATTGTGGTCCATACATTGCAATGACAGCAATGCAATAGCTCACTCGCAAAACATAGCTATAGCTATATATACAATGGCCACAGATTAAGGATCCCAAGCTTGAAATATACTCACCTGGTTTGGAAAGTCAGATGGCTGAGTGGATGTACATGCAATACATCCAGATATAGGTCAATATCCATTGTAAACTCATACATTGTGTTCCTAGAAGGTTACCAATGTGCATTGTACAGCTCTTATGTCTGCAAGTTATCATGCCAGACAGTCCACTAGGTAACAGAGGTGAACAGCCATGTCAATTACGAAACAATATCAAATTCCATCAGCTGCATAATCACTGCTAACATAGTTTACCAGCAAAAACATGGTGTATGGAATTGAAGTTACAGAGGGGGTCATTCCAACCCTGGCGGTCGGTGTTAAAGCGGCGGCCAACCCGCCAACAGGCAGGTGGTAAGAAAAATGGAATTCTGACCCTGGCGGGAACCGCCAACACAGACCGCCACTTTAACACTCCGACCGCCACGGCGGGACAAACAAACAGCGCGGCGGTCACCGCCAACAGACAGGCGGCAGACAATGTACCCCCCACCCTATCACAACTCACCAATCCGCCACCTTTTCCGGGGCGGGAACCCCGCCGATAAAAACACGGCAGAAACAGACTACAAACGGGAAAACGCTCACCCTACACACTCCACGAGGAATCTGGACAGCATGGAACCAGAACTACATATCCTACCAGCAATTGTCTACCTGCTCCTCTACCAGGAGCACGAACGCCGGCGCAGAAGACAACGGTGAGTACTGCACCTACGACACAGGGGAGGGGGGAGGAGAAAAGAATACGGGCACACACATACGCGACACCCCCCCCCAACTACCTACACACCAATGCAGAGCAAGAACTCAGAGTGACACCCCCTAAACCCCCCGGAAGAATGCAAAGACAAAATAATATGTTATTGTAATTCAAATATATTGTAAGGCTAAGTAAATAAAAAGTCGAACATCCCATAACTATATACACATATGTAAATTGTTCCGTCAAAATTGGCTTTCTGTCATTGTACGTGGGCCAATGGTCCTCAACACATGGTCAAAGCCCACACATGAGACCCGAATCCATTGGAGAGAACACTGCAGGGGCATCAGATAGGAAAACTACTGGCACCTCAGGGGGAAGGGAAGGGGGGGCACCTCAGCCACATGAGTCCACGACGCCAGATCCACGAGGGGCCTCCATGGCCACTGTTCAATCCTGGGGAGTGCAAAGCCACAGTCTCTCAAGTCCCTACAGTGGGTGGCCTGCCCACTGTGCCATTCTGGGGAGTGCAAAGCCACAGTCTCTCAAGTCCCTACAGTGGGTGGCTTGCCCACTGTGCCATCCTGGGGAGTGCAAAGCCACAGTCCCTCAAGTCCATAGAGTGGGTGGCTTGCCCACTGTGCCATCCTGGGGAGTGCAAAGCCACAGTCTCACAAGTGGATGACAGACTCCAGCGGTACTGGAGGAGTCTTGGTGCCCAGAGTGTATCGTGCAGCCCTGTCCGACACTGATCCGGGCCTGCCCCTTCTGCCAATGTGTCAGCGGTGCTTGAGTTGAAGGGCCCAGCGGAGGGGTGCAGAGATGGAGGTGCCCAGCGGAGCGGTGCTTGGGAGGAAGGGCCCAGCGGAGTGGTGCTTGAGAGGAAGGGCCTAGCGGAGCGGTGCTTGAGAGGAAGGGCCCAGCGGAGCGGTGCTTGAGAGGAAGTGCCCAGCGGAGCGGTGCTTGAGTTGAAGGGCCCAGCGGAGCGGTGCAGAGACGGCGGTGCCCAGCGGAGCAGTGCTTGGGAGGAAGGGCCCAGCGGAGCAGTGCTTGAGAGGAAGGGCCCAGCGGAGCAGTGCTTGAGAGGAAGGGCCCAGCGGAGCGGTGCTTGAGAGGAAGTGCCCAGCGGAGCAGTGCTTGAGAGGAAGTGCCCAGCGGAGTGGTGCTTGAGTTGAAGGGCCCAGCGGAGCGGTGCTTGAGAGGAAGGGCCCAGCGGAGCGGTGCTTGAGTTGAAGGGCCCAGCGGAGCGGTGCTTGTCTTGAAGAGCTCTGTTCAGCGGTTCTTGAGACGGCGGGGATCTGTTCAGCGGTGCTTGTCTTGAAGGGCCCTGTTCAGCGGTGCTTGTCTTGAAGGGCCCTGTTCAGCGGTTCATGAGACGGCGGGCCGTGTTCAGCGGTGCTTGTCTTGAAGGGCCCTGTTCAGCGGTGCTTGTCTTGAAGGGCCCTGTTCAGCGGTTCTTGAGACGGCGGGGCCCTGTTCAGCGGTGCTTGTCTTGAAGGGCCCTGTTCAGCAGTGCTTGTCTTGAAGGGCCCTGTTCAGCGGTTTTTGAGACGGCGGGGCCCTGTTCAGCGGTGCTTGTCTTGAAGGGCCCTGTTCAGCGGTGCTTGTCTTGAAGGGCCCTGTTCAGCGGTTCTTGAGACGGCGGGCCCTGTTCAGCGGTTCTTCACATGTGTCTCCAGGGCACCAGATCTGGCCAATATCTGGTGTTCACTCGCCATTCGACTTCTCGCTTGCGGGGCCCTCCTGTGCTGGTGTCCCGTGCCCGTGGGTGTACTCCTTCACCCCCGGAATGGGTCTGGTGGGGCCCTCCTGGGCAGCTCGCCTGCTGCCGGACTTATCGGCCGTGCTGCCCTTGCCATCCTTGCCTGATCCTCTGTGTCCCTTGCCTCCCTTTGGAGATGTGCCAGGTGGCACCCCACTTCCTGACGGTGCCAGTGTGGTGCCTGTGGAGGCTGCCGTCTCTGTCATCTCGCGCTGTCCCTTGCCTTTTTTGGATTTTTTCCCAGGGGGTGGGCTGGCTGTCCCTTTGCTGCTGGCCGATGTAGCTGCCCTCGAAGGTGGTGGACTCCAATATCCCTGGACTATGGTCCTTGTAGGTCCAGGTCTTGTGGTGGTTGAGGTGCTGATTGGACTTTTACGAGATGGAGGGGGTGGGTCAGGTGATGGAAAGAGGTTAAGTTTGGAGAGGAAAAACTTTTTAGGAGCAATGGGAAGGGTAGGTGCAATGGGTATGGGAGTGGAGGAAGAGGATGTGGTTGTAGGAGAGTCAAGTGTGCTGTCGTTGGGTGCAGGTGCTTGTGACGGAGGCTGTCGTGAGGTGGATGGCTGTTGGGTGGGTGGCTGCCTGCGTTTGTGTGGTTTGGAAGAGGGGGTGACAGACACACTGGGAGAGGACACAGGGGACGTGTAAATGGCAGTGGGGGTGGTGACTGCACGTGTGCGGAGTGTTCTGGTGGGTGTGCTGGTGATGGACGTAGTGGCTGATGAAGTGGTGCATGCAAGTGTGAGTGGAGACGTCACAGGGAGGGAGGAGGGAGACGAGGAGGAGGGGGACACAGAGGAGGCAGTGGCTGTTGGCATGTCTGCATGTGGATGTTGCTTGTGTGAATGCTTGTCGGATGTGTGGTGCTTATGTTTGGATGAGCTGACCTTGGGTGTTGAGGTGTGTGCAGGCTGGTCTGTAGGTGTGTCTGGGATAGGCAGAGGAACAGGGGAGTGGGACTGGGTGGAGGGATTTGGAGGAGGGAGGCAGGAGACAGGGACAATGGCTGCCGTCAGTGCTGAGGCCAGATCGTTGAACGATCGCTGATGGGCAGCCTGACCCGAATGAATGCCCTCCAGGTATGCATTGCTCCGATGCACCTCCCTTTCCACCCCCTGGATGGCATTCAAAAGGGTAGACTGCCCAACAATGAGCGTCCTGAGGAGGTCAATGACCTCCTCACTGAGGGCAGCAGGGGTAACTGGGGCAGGGCTGAGGTGCCTGGGGCGAAGGAGATGCCCGCCTTGGTGTGCGAGCGGGCACGGGGCGAACACTGAGGGGCTGCTTGGAGGGCAGAGCTGGTGCCCTGGGTGGCGGCTGTACCTGTTGTTGCGGTGGGCACGGATGTTGCCGCCACCACAAGGGAGCTCCCTTCCGAGGACGTGTCGGTGTCGCTGATGTCTCCATGTGTCCTCGTTGTGGAGCCCCCCTCGCCCTCCGTCTCACTGGTGAAATCAGAGTCCGTTGCATGGCCCTCCGGGGCCATGTGAGATGCAGCTCCCTCGTGCTCCAATGCCACTTCTCCTCCACCAGATGATGCTAATGCACACATGAATAGGAAGAGCAGACAAAAAAAGGGGGGGAAGAGAAATAAAGACATGTTGAGTGCATGCATTGGCAACACAGTTGGCGGAGAGGACATACACAGAAGCCCCCTGCACTACGCCGCGCACTTGGGGTACACTATTCAATCAGTGAGACTTGGCCTACAAGCCAATGGACGACATCTGCACACATAGGTGACACAAGGCCATGGATAGGTGTACTTGGCACCCTACAGAGGTGGAGGGCGGGGCCACAGGGCCATGCCTTACGGAGGGGACTAGCCTACAGAAATCACCCTGGCCTAGGGATACCCACATCCCTCCTCCCCCACCCAGACACCTCCACTGCGCACGAAGATAGCAGAATGTGCTTGTACTCACCCCCTTGTGTCTGCTGTGATGTCCTCACGCGTCCATCCAAATCGGGGTAGGCCACCGCCAGGATCCGAGACATCAGGGGGGTCAATTGACGGGTGGCACCCCTCCTACGTTGGGAGGCCATCCCCAGCAGAGCCTCCGCGGTCTTTCTGCTCCCGCGGCGGATGTCCTCCCACCTCTTGTGGCAGTGTGTGCCCCGTCTGTTGTGGACCCCCAGGGTCCGGACGTCCTTGGCGATGGCACGCCAAATGTCGACTTTCTGATGGGCGCTGACCTATGTGACACGTACAGGGAGAGAAAATAAAATATCAACATTTTCTGCATGCTCGATGTGAGTGTCCCCCCATCCCCACCCTTGCTATGTGGCACATGCTCTCATCTGTCGTTTGATGCATGCCTCATACGCTCCCCTCCGCACCTTCGTTCATTCACCCCACTCAACCCAGGCATTGCCCACAAAGCATGGTCCCAGTGTACTAACCTGTTGGTCTGGAGGACCGTAGAGTAGCGCATACTGGGGAGGACCCCATCCACGAGTTTCTCCAATTCTTCAGAAGTGAAGGCAGGGGCCCTTTCCCCAGTCGCAGCAGCCATGGTCTCTTCCAGACCGAGGTCACAGCAGCACTTGCAGTATACGCCCTCTCCTGTGGATGATCAGGTCTCGAGTGATTAAGCTGATAGAAAATGGCGGTCACGCCCGTGGCGGTGCGTACCGCGACCGCCAGCGCACTTCGTCATTGGCTCCTGAAACCCATAGGGTTCTATGTTAACCAATGCGGCTTTGCACCGCGGTCTTCGACCGCCTACCGCCATGGTGTGCCACGCCAGCGCATTGACCTCACATCCCATTGTCACACTTCACAGGTCAGGCAGCCGCCATTTCAAGGGCCCACATGGCTTAATTTCTACTGCGTCACACAGGCCTAGGCCTTGCATTGCCACTCATACAAGCCCTTCAATGCCTAGCGAATCGTGTACTGTGCAAGCTTTGGGAACGTACCTGGGGTTTGCTTGACTCTGTGCTCCATCTTGTCCTTCCTAGGCACCGTCCGCTGGGACTTGCGAGGAGATGGAGGAATGTTCCCGTGTGCAGACCGCTGGTGGACCTGTCAACAATGGAAGAAAGACATGTCATACTGACATACAGACTTGACCGAGCCACTATATAGGAACTGTGTGCCCAGCTGGAGCCAGACCTGATGTCACCCATTCGCCAACCCACAGGGATTCCCCCTCTGGTGCAGGTTCTGTCAGTACTCCATTTTTTGGCAAGTGGGTCATTTCAAACAACAGTGGCCATTTCATCAGGGATGTCTCAGCCTATGTTTTCTAAGGTTTTGTCCAGAGTGTTGTCTGCCCTGATGAAATACATGCGGACCTACATTGTTTTCCCTGAGGTGGGCGATTTGGATACAGTGAAGGGTGATTTCTATGCCCTTGGACATATTCCCAACATCATTGGTGCTATTGATGGGACCCATGTGGCTTTGGTACCCCCCAGTGAAAGTGAACAGGTGTACAGGAACAGAAAAAGTTATCATTCGATGAATGTCCAGGTGGCCTGTTTGGCTGACCAGTACATCTCCCATGTAAATGCCAAGTTCCCTGGGTCAGTGCATGACGCGTACATCATGCGAAATAGCAGCATCCCTTATGTGATGGAACAGCTACAGAGACACCATGTGTGGCTAATTGGTGACTCTGGTTACCCCAACCTGTCGTGGCTACTGACCCCAGTGAGGAATCCCCGGACCAGGGCAGAGGAACGGTACAATGAGGCCCATGGGCGGACTAGGAGGGTGATCGAGCGGACCTTCGGCCTCCTGAAGGCCAGGTTTAGGTGCATGCATATGACAGGTGGATCCCTAATGTACTCACCGAAGAAGGTGTGCCAGATCATCGTGGCCTGCTGTATGCTTCACAACCTGGCTTTGCGACGCCAGGTGCCTTTCCTGCAGGAGGATGGTCCAGAGGGTGGTATTGTGGCAGCTGTGGAGCCTGTGGAGAGTGAAGAGGAGGAAGACGACGGGGACGACACAGACAACAGGGACACAGTGATACAACAGTATTTTCAATAACACACAGGTAAGAATCAACACCGCCATTTTACATGTACTTACAGTCTCCTGCCTCTCTACTGTCTGAGTTTCCCCCCAGTTTATGTTAACTGAGTTGTGACTTTCCCTTCCATTTTCAGAGATGTGGGCCCCACTGCGTGACCTCTGCTTTGTTTGCCCATGGACTACAGCTGTGTGACAGTGGTATGTTGTCATCACAATGTAACTGAACATTTTGGCAACGTTATGTCTAATACATTTGTTCAAAATACAAGCAGACTCCAGATAATTTTAGCGCAATAAGTGATTTTATTTAAGTGCTAAATTTAGGGACATGCTTGAAAATCGGTGATGGGTGATGGTGGAGTAATGTCCATGGCAGAGTCCAGATTTTCAATCTCACAGGTGCATTGTCCATATGCCTGTGGAAGGATGGAGCAGGGGCAGTTCAAGGTTGGACAGGGTGACAATGTGGGACAGTGGGATGACATCAGGGGGTATCCTTTGCTGCGGGGGCCTTGGCATCCTACTCTGTCTTCTTCCTTGATCTCAGGTACCGCTTGCGGGGTGGTTCTTCTTCTGCAGGAGGTGGGGTTCTGGTGGCCTGTTGTTGTGTGGGGGCCTCCTGTCCACTAGCGCCGGTGGAGGTGGTAGGCTGTTCCTGGTCCATGCTAGTGACAGGGGCCCTTTGTGGTGCCACATGGTCCCGCAATGTGGTGACAATCTGGGTAAGAGCCACGACGATGGTCCCCATTGTGGAACTAATGGCTCGGAGTTATTCCCTGAACCCCATGTACTGTTCCTCCTGCAGTACCTGGATCTCCTGGAACCTGGCCAGTACCGTAGCCATCGTCTCCTGGGAGCGGTGGTATGCTCCCATGATGGAGGAGAGGGCCTCGTGGAGAGTCGGTTCCCTGGGCCTGTCCCCCACTGTCGCACAGCAGCCCTCCCAGTTCCCCTGTTTCCCTGGGCCTCTGTCCCCTGGACTGTGTGCCCACTACCACTGCCCCCAGGTCCCTGCTGTTGTTGGGGTGGTGGGTCAACCTGGGTGCCCTGTAGTGGTGGACACACCTCTGATTGACGTGTCCTGGAGACAGAGGCATGGGCCCGCTGGGTGGGAATTGTGCTGGTGTTCCCAGAGGGGGGTAGGTCTGCTGTGGCCTGTGGCTGTGTGAGGGGAACCGACTGTCCCGAGGTCCCCGATGGGCCGGGCTGGTCATCTGGGTCCAGGGAGACAGAGCTGCTGTCATCACCGGGGGCCTCTTCTGGGGGTGGGATGGACATTTCTGGACCCTCCTGGGCGGTGTGGTGGCGTTCGGGTCCTGAAGGGGTATAAGAGTATAGTTATTGCTTCTGTGTGTGCCACAGTGTGCAATGGGTGGGTGGCCGTGTACCCCAGTGCTGGCATTCCCTTGTGGGGGCTGTTGTGACGGTGGCTTGTGGGGGAGATGGGTATGTGCAGTGGGCATGCTTTGGTGATGGGTGTCCATGCTTTGTGGACGCATGCAGGGCTAGGTGTTGGGATGGGTGGGTTGTGATGGTGAGCCATTTGCAAGGAGTTGGTGTGACGGGGGTGGGGGTGAGGGTGGGGGTATGATTTGGCATGCAGGTGGGGTGGGGGAATGAAGTAGTGAAGATTTGACTTACCAGAGTCCATTCCTCCAGCTACTCCTGCGAGGCCCTCAGGATGCAGGATGTGAAAGACTTGCTCCTCCCATGCTGTAAATTCTGGGGGAGTAGGTGGGGGTCCGCCGCCAGTCTTCTGCACCGCAATGTTGTGCCTTGATACCATGGAACGCACCTTCCCCTGTAGGTCATTCCACCGCTTCCTGATGTCGTCCCGATTTCGTGGATGCTGTCCCACAGCGTTGACCCTGTCCACTATTCTTTGCCATAGCTCCATCTTCCTGGCAATGGTGGTGTGCTGCACCTGTGTCCCGAAGAGCTGGGGCTCTACCCGAACTATTTCCTCCACCATGACCCTGAGTTCTGCGTCAGAAAACCTGGGGTGTCTTTGGGGTGCCATGGGGTGGTGTGGATGAGGTGTGGGGTGGTGTATGTGTTGTAGAGTGTGGTGAGTGTGGTGGTGTATGGTGTTTTGTGCGTGGATATCGTGTGGGTGATGTTGTGATTTGCCTCTGTGTGATGGTGTACTCTATTCTGTGCTGTCTCTCTCTGGCCTTCAGTCGCAATTGTGGTCGTAAGGGTTTGTGGGTGATGTAGGTGTGTGTTTTATATTGTAATGGGTGTGTAGGAGTGGTGTGTGTATGTGTCTCAGGTGTGTGTATTTTGAATTGTCCAATGTGGCTGTGTTTTGTAAAGGTGTGTGTATTTTGAGCGCGGCGGTGTGTACCGCCAATGGAATACCGCGGTTGAAAGACCGCTGCAGGGATTTGTGGGTCGGAATAGCATGGGCGTATTTCTGTTGGCGTGACGGTGGAGGTTTGGTCATCGCCAGTTTTTCGCTGGCCGTTGGTGTGGCGGACTTTTGTTGTTGTCGGGTTTTTGGCGGTTTGGCAGTTGCGGGTTAGAATGACCGTGGCGGTTTACCGCGGCGGTGTTATGGCGGTCTTCTGACCGGCGGTAAGCGCCTTTTACCGCCGAGGTCAGAATGACCCCCAGAGTTTCATGTTGTACCAAGTTACATAGTGCATCAGCTGTCAATGTCATTGCTGGGGATCATGTTGTGGCACTGTCTGCATCTCACACAGCTGCTAAAATACCTCCATTGTAACCTGTACTCTGTGTTCGACTCCCTCCACAGGTAACCTTGCCATTGTCACCGTGAAGAGGATAGCAGAGACTGTCACTACCCCTCTGGATGAAGGCCCCAGTGAGGACAACACCCCTGGATGTCTGGACACTGACGAAGAACCTGGCCCATCTGGGACACCTGGCCAGTCAACAACCTGCCCACATCAACTCCTCCCAGCCCTGTTGCATCTACATCACAGGTAACCATTCACCCCCCAACCTGTGTCCCAAGGACTGTTTCATCCATTGAACGCCCCACAGTACAGGTACCTGAGCCTCACTTTGCCACCCCTGACAATGATGGAACTGCCACCACTGAGAGTTGGCACACTGTGCCAGGGGCACAGGCATGTGGGAGCAGGGTGTTTGGGAGGGATGCTGTGGGCCAGAGGATGGGGTCTCAAAGGAACACTACTGACCAGGAAACCATCTCCCAAGTCTTGGGAGCCTACCAAAGTTCCCAAGGCATGATGGGCCAAGTTTTTACCATAATGGGAGAAATCCAAAAGCTGCAGTGGGACAATCATCAGGAAGTCATGCAGTAGTGGCAGGCACAAAAAGCCCACTTGGCTTCCTTTGCAGGGGGCTGAAAGACATGAATACCACACTGAGTAAGTTTTGTACCCAACATCTGGCCCCTTCCACTAGCAATGATATATCATGTCCTTCTATATTTGCGGCTACTAGTGGAATAGAGGCCCTGACAGGGGAAGGACATGCTTCAGACACCCCACCCTCTATAGCTGAAGAACCCCACCTTCAAACGTGGATTTCCACCCAGACATCCAGCAGGAGCAGATGTCAAGACCAAACCCACTGCCTGAACTGTTCCCCTTGTGTGCCACAGATACACCCTGTTGACTGTACTGTAACCAATCTCCATTTTCCTATGGTGCGGGGACACTGGACTTGTGTTACCAAATGGTGTTATAGCTACCCTAATGATGTCATCCACCATGACTAAACCTATCACCATTTTTATGTGTGTATTTTACGTTAATAGTCACATCTGTTTTTTGTATTTCCACAAGAAACCACACTGAAACACAGGTCCTGTGTATGTCTCATTTATCAACCATGTACAATAGTTATGCATGCCAACTCTAGTCTGATCATGTCCCCCTGGTATTGTACACTCATTGTTATGGACCTCATACGTGGACTGCATCAGCAGGAGACTCATTACAATAGGATTGTAACAGGACAGATTCCAAATAGGTAGTAAACTACAACTACACATAATCAGTGAAAGATATGCTAACAGCATGAGGAACATGCCTGAGAGTCGCATTATGATGTCTGCTACGGTGTAACTCAAAGCTAAACTACACAATACAGCAGTTAGAGCCATGTAACTCTACCAACAAGGCAGGAGGCACACAGATTGGTTCATTGCATCACCTATTAAAGCCTTATCACATACCCATACCATAGCTTCCACATATACATATCCCATGGTACATGCAGACATCAGTAATGACCTAGCATTCCTGGAAACATTTGCTGACATTGGTCACATACCTGTAGGCTTGTCACTCACCTGTCAGTCCACAGTGACATGCACATTGGTCTGCAAGGTAGAAACACACTGACAGCTAGATTCAAGGTAGAATACGTTCAACTGTTACCATTGTGAAGGGAGAGGCTCTGGTCGTACATTTACACATGAGCCAAACATATATCCAGATACAATGACAGCATTTGACAACCTCCTGTGCCCTACACGTAACCTTCATGGGAAAATACTTTTACACCCCAGTGTCCTGACAGTCAAAACAATGTCAGTCACACCCTGCATTATCAAGACTCATAGTACCTGGTATCAGCTATGTCCACTTATCATGTCTCCAATACCTATCTGCTTCTGACACTGTTGATTGTCTGCTAAGGTTGATGAGCCAAATAGTATCTAGGCAAATCTGTGTTTGTAAGAGAAGAGGGATGAGACATAGAAGAATACACTCCTCAAATCAGAGAAGCCGTGTCCACAAGTGTAACTTTGTGGCTGCTATAACAATACGTGATACTGTAGACCACTCTGTTCTGTACACAATACCTATTTTCAGTTTGCATACACAACTCACTCATAGGCATTGGAGCTATCTACAGCCCCACAGATGATGCAAGAAAGGAGATGACATGCTACCCATCTACTTCAGGCTGCAAATTAGAACCACAACATTACGTCTACTTCACATACCATTTAGTCAGTTGAAGCCCTGATTGATGAGATCTGCCCCAGAGTCTCCTGCTTCATCTTCCTCTGGCTCTTCATCACTTGGCAAATCTGCATTTCCACCCGCAGGTTCTGCTGGCTACACGTCATCTGGTCTAAATGGTATCTGTCATCTCAGGACAATATTGTGGAGCATGCAGCAAGCAACTTTTATTTGACTTGCCTTGTTGAGTGAGAAGAAGAGGGCTTTTCCTGATCTGTCCAGGCACCTAAATCTTGCCTTTAGGAGACCAAAAGTTTTCTCAACAACACGCCTTGTCCTCCCGTGGGCCTCAATGTAGCAGACTTCCCCTGGCATTGTTGGATACCTCACTGGTGTCAACAACCAAGAACAGTTTGGATAGCCAGAGTCACTTGTGAACATATTGGTAAAACAACGCACACATATTCGTGGGACATAAAACATTGTGATGACACATTTCATTTGTAACGTACCAACCAGCCAGGGCCTCTCTGTGTGTTGTTGTGTCATCAGAAGCGGGACATTGCTATTCCACATGATAAAGGAATCATGGACTGATCCTGAATACTTAACACTGACTTATGAAATGTACTGGTTGCCAGTCACACCACCTGAATGTTTATGGAGTAGTCGTTTTTCCTGTTCCTATACACCTGTTCATTGACACTGGGGGGAAGGAAGTTACATGGTGCCATCTAAGGTTCCAACCACACGTGGAATGTGTCCTATAGCATAAAACTCAGTCTTTATATAGGCCAAATTTGCACGTTGGGGAAACCTGATGTAGCTATCCAGGTGTTTCAACAATGCACACAGTACATCATTCAAAACCAGAATGAACACGGGCTGAGACATTCCTGCAGCTAGGGCCACTGTATTGCAAAAGGACCCAGTGGCCAGGAAGTATAGCACTGACCAGACTTGAATGATGGGAGGTATGCTATAGTGATTGCGAATGGGAAGCATCAGATCTGGCTCCAATTGATCATATAGATCCATGATCGTATGATGATTCAGCTGATAAGTCTAGATACAATGTTTCTCCCCCATAGTGTGCAGGTCTACTAGTGGACGGTACACTGGTGGTTGATGTCCTCTCCTCATGGCAGGAAAACTATGCGAAAAAATGTCAACATAGTATGTGACATGCAGACATCTTGTAAAGTCAGGTAAACAACTCACACATATCTGCTGTCGAGATTGGTTGCAAACTCTGATATCTACAGTACAACACAGAGGTATAAGCCAGATCACACCCTCCTCGGTGCACATTGTCCCAAATAACTATTGAACTACACATACAGAACCATCTGTTACTGTACATGGTTGTAAGTCTGACCGAATAAACATGTCTTTCACATATTGCGCATTATCTATGTTTTCAAAGCACATGAAAACATCCGAGTATGTGAACATTGCTATCACCACATGTCCTCCAGTAACACTGTATTTACTGCACAGGTGCACAAATTGACAACGTGACATGAAGGCAGTACTTACAGTTGTACTGCATGATACAGGGTATAGTCAATGATGCAGATAATGAAACTCTTCCATACATGAAATGTGACATTTGGAAGTGACCTAAGTCTGCCGGCGGAAGTCGTCATGGCAGTAGGCGGTCACAACCATAGTGGAAGTTGCCATTGGAAGACATTGCTGCCTTTAGCGGACTTGGGCAAATGGCGATGCCCGCCGGTGGTGACGGTCATGTAAGTGGCAGACGTGACCGCCATCTTTTGTAGTATTGCTCACTTGACTCCTGACACTGCTGCCAGCAGGACCTCCACTACTTGAGCTGCTGTGTACTGCCTCTGAGAGCTATCATGTCACATCCATCAGGTGATAGGGCCCCAGCCTTCACCCCTGAAGAGCTGGATAAACTCATGGTGCACCAGAAGAGCAGATGAGTCCAATATAATACCAATGTGTGATAGGTGTGATGTTTGATGGTATACCTGAAATGTAAAGAAGTGAAGGTGTTGATGCATGCAGATGATAATTTGCAAATTAGTGTGAGTTTAGGGGATGGGAATGTTTGCTTACTTGCTGCCACTGAAGTGTACTGTCCACTGCTATTGGTATGTTGCATATGGACATGACTTTTTCCTTCTGTCTGTGTCATTCATGCAGGTCAACGCCCATCAGAAGAAGGGAATTAGGCATGCTATCCCCAAGCAAATGCGGACCCTGGAGGTCTACAGCCGGTGGAGCACCCACTGTAGGAAGTGGTGGGATGAGCTGAGACACTGGGCTCGAAAGACCACAGAGTCCCAGCTGGGGATGTTCTCCCAACAAGGGATGTGTGCTCATCAGACCTTGACCCCTCTAATGGCCCGTATTTTAGTGGTGGTCTACACTGATATGGATGGGCGTTTGAGGGCAGCGCAGCAGCCACAAGGGGGTAAGTACTGACAGAACCCATGTACTTGTCTCTCAAAGTTTAATGTATGATGTCTGAGTATTGTAGCTGTGATGATGTGGTACATGCTACAGGTATGGTGACTACAAGGAAGACATGGTACTGCAGTTGCCAACACGAAAAACAGATGTGGCCATTGTATTGTAAATGGGAACATGTTAATAACCTTTGTTTATTAAATAGTATTACTGCATGTGGAGACTGTGTCATATGTGTGATTCTACTCAGCCATACATATGTGTAACCTGCTGTGTCATCCTTCCCACCTAGTGTTTCCAAGTCCATTTACCCAAATGGTAAGTTGTATAGCTCTTTGGTCTCTGACCACTCCTATTCCACTTCTCTATGTGCAACATTGGGTCTGACAGATGAATAGCAGGGCCAAGTAAACCTGTGTATTGAAATAGTTGGACGCTTCACGTGAAGGCTGTCATCCTAATCAGGCTTTTGGTATGGCCAACTTACTACACTCCCTGTGAGGTTTGAGGAGGTGTCCCCATTGTCAAGTCAGCTTAATACATGGGGAAATGTGAAGTTTGATCAGGATAGACATCCTATAATGTGAAATTCATGGTGACAATAATGCATTGACTTTTTTATGGCATTACATTGACATGTGTACAAATACCTTTTAGCTTAATAAATTTGGCGTTGAGAAGGTAAGTGGCCAGGCTGCTGATCCCTTAGCCCATGTATGTTGTCCATGCTACATAGGACAATACCATACCTATATGAGTGCAACATACGCATTTTGCTGCCCACATCATGTGTCAATTGATACTTCGTGCCTGATTTGATGTTGAAACCTCTTTTTTGCCAGACTTACCTTAGCAAATCTGAGATTGTTTGGACAGTTTTGGTAATGGCTCTGCTCATTTCTGCCCGACTTAGTGGTGTAGCATGTGTTCCATTTCACATACACATGTTGGTTTTGTGGGATATGTTGTCATTCAATTTGCTTGACTCTAGGTGTATGTGTCATTCATGGGTACATTATTAATCAGTTATGTAGTTGTTAGTTCTGGACTATGGTAGTGGGAATCACATGTCTGGATAGTTGTTAATAAGGTAGGTGTTCAGATGTTGTCATGTAGAGGTTTCTATTCAACAAGTATGGTGGAATCCTATGAGCACATCATGCACATTGTTTGATGTCCATTGTATTGTTGGTGTTACTGTGCTCCCTATGGTTGTTTGTAAAGCGCGGATACTCACCCGTGAGGGTCTCAAGGTGCTGGGAGGGAGGGAAGCGGGGGGGCTCATCCAAAAAGCCATGTCTTGAGTTTCTTCCTGAAGCTGGTGAGCGACGGGCTTTGTCTAAGGTGCAGGGGGAGGTTGTTCCAGCTCTTTGCTGCAGTGTATGTGAAAGATCATCCTCTAGCGGTGGTTTTGCAGATGCAAGGGACGGTGGCCACCTAAAACACACCCACCACCCAAAGCATACCTTGCACAAACATGCACCCAAGACATCCACACCAACACCTCTTTCAACTACTCCTTCTCCCTCCACACCCAAACTCTTTTGCTATGACCGTCCCTGTGTGTCTAAAAAAGCTTTTCTTTTTGAGTCTGCCCTTTTCCCTACTCGTCTCCCACCCGGTGATACCCCTAAACATTGTGTCACTCCCCAAGTCCAGCCCTTCCACTTCCAAGCCCTCCCCTGCCACCCCTGCAAGTTCCCATGTCCCTCCTCCTGCTGAGAAGTTTACCCCTTCACCTAAAAGCCAGCCGTCTCCTAAACCTAAGTCCAGGCCCCCCCCCCCCCAAGTCTGAACCCAAAAGCCCCCTCCAAAACCCAAACCCCCCCACCCACCCCAGATAACCCTCAAGTGTCTGCCTGCCCCATTGATGCCCCTTCCTGTGAAGCTACATGGCAGTCAGGAGTCAGGTTTGGGGCACACATCTGTGCACTGTGTGCTTGCAGCATGTCTGCACTGTGGACTGCCCTATGGCCGTTGTGTGATTCTATTATTCTTTTTTAAATAATTACTTGAACTAACTAGCGGTTTGTTTCCTGTTTACATCTTTCTCATGCATTTCTTTCCCTAGTATGTAGCTGTTCCTGGCTGCCACTAGTTGTGTGTATATCTGTGTGTGTGTTCTGCTTTGGCTACGTGTGTTGTTTGTGCAGTATTTGTGGTTGTGTCCAGTGTTTTTGGCCAAAAGGGGTCAGGTATGTGTTGCGTGATGGACATTTGTGTGTTGAAGGGACTAGTTGTGCCGGTATTGTGTGTTGTTGGTGTGCTGATGTGTTTATTAATGTGTTGTGTGGCTTTGTGTGCATTGAGTGTGTGGTCGTTATGTGCACGAAGGGCTGGACACAAAGGGCCTGATTACAACTTTGGAGGAGGTGTTAATCCGTCCCAAATGTGACGGATATACCACCAGCCGTATTACGAGTTCCATAGGATATAATGGACTCGTAATATGGCTGGTGGTATATCCGTCACTTTACCGTCACTTTTGGGACGGATTAACACCTCCTCCAAAGTTGTAATCAGGCCCAGAGTTCTTTGTAGGTCTATTGGTAAGTAGTTTGATTGTGTATTTGTATGTGTGTTTTGCATGTTGGTGTGACGTTGTAAAGTCTGTGTAAAGTGTCCCTGGGTATTGTCCCCTGTGTGCCCCTGCCAAGTGATTGTAGTTTGTGAGAATGTATAGCTTTTGTCACATGTTGTGGTGTTGTGTGGTATTGTGTGAGTGTGGGCCTGAGTGGTGTTTCCGTGAGTACCTGTGTGTGTTTGTGATGTTTGTGTGTGTGTGTGGTTACTGTGGCATGTTTCTTGTGTATGTGAGTGTGTGTGTGGCTGTCCATGAGTGTGCATGTTGTTATGCAGTTATGTGTGAGTGTCGCCCTCGCACCCCCCCTCCCAAATGTATGTTGTGTGTGTGTGAAAATTGTCAATAAACAAAATAACAGGTAAGAGTGTGACCTTACGGTTGCTGTTGTCGTCACAGATTCCGTAGGCGTTGAGCGAGCAAGAGCAGCGAGAAGATGTGTAGTTCTGGTTCCATGGTGGCTCCGGATGAGTATGGCTTCGTGAAGGTGAGTTTCTCCTTTTATACAGTTGGCTTCCACCTGGGTTTCCATGGTAGTGCGAACAGTGCTTAATTTGTAAATAAAAAGGTTTCGGTGGCCAAAGCTTTCCTCTTGCGGCTTATGCAATTAAATGTGCGAGCACGGAGTACTGATGCAGTGTAATCCTGAAGCCATCTCAGGCCTCTTTAATCCATTTACAGCCACTACCTGCCCCTTCAGCTCACTCTTGCAGCTTTCTGCTTTCTTCCATTGTGACGCTTTTTGTTTTTCCCTTCCTCCGTCTTTCCCATATGTGTCTTTTGGTCACAGTAAATGCTTGAGGCAGAGAAATAAGTGCCGGCCCTCAAACATAAGTGCTGGTGCTCTGCACCAGAAGCAATAAGCACAAATAAAGCACTGAATGCGACCACGGTGTAAACCTTGATGGTGTGGAAGCTCGTAATCTGCCCGGTGGAAACATGGTCTCCGCCTGCCTGCAGGTGACTACTGTTGTCCGTGGTGGCTTTACCGCACTGGCAGTGCTAGAAGGGCTTGGGCTGTATTCTGTTGGGAATATTACCATGGTCATAATATGGCGGTCTTCTCCGCCAGTATATCATAATAAGGCCCTTAATGTGTTCATCATTTTTGTAAAATGCTGACCCAAATTATACTCTATTACCTTTTCCATTTTCAAAGAGTACCTGGCTGACGTGACCCAACACTGATCCTGCCAAGAAGGAGCTATCTTTGCCAATGCAAGAGTTTTGTTGAGGCTGAGCGTAAACCCTGAGATAGCCCCAAATACCATTGCTATTGATTCAACAGCTATTAAACAGGCTTCGGGCAGAAGTCAGAATACTAAGGTCATCAGCATAAGTTAATAATTTTTGTTCAAGTTGGTGGATCCATAGAGAAAGAATATCAGTGGAACTTTTAAGTGCTTGAATGTAGGATTTGATGTAGAGCGCAAGAGCTGAGGTGACAATGATGCCCCAATTGATCAAAATGTAGTCTGTTGGGCTGCCTAGGCAAATAAATCTGGCCAAAAGATTCTGGAATAGCTGCTGAACCAGAGTGACATACCGTGGGTCGAATCCTCATGCCTTCATAGTGGTCCAAAGAAAAGACGATGAAACCCATTCAAAAGCATTTTCTGTGTCTGGCATTATCATTCCTAACAGGTTTTCATGAATACACCTAGCCTCAAGAGCAGTGATAACCACATTAATGTGTGCTGTGGTAGCCCACCTTGGAACAAACCTGTGCTGATTCTCGCCGACTAATTAGATATCATCATGGAAAGCCTACTAGCTAAGACCCAGAATATTTCTTGGAATCTGCATTAATCAATGCGATAGGGAGGTATGAACCACAAAGAACAAAAGGAGCAAGAAATATTTTGATGCTCCCTGTTCAGAGCCATTTTGAGGTTATTACCCATTACTTTGCTCACGTGATGCCCAACAATATTGAATTATATATCAAAGTTTCAGAAACTGCAGGACAGCTCAATATGTCCACCATATCCACTACCCAAAAACTACCAAAGCAAGCATTTATTTTGCGCTTGACTATACTTTTTTGTAACAATATTATTTGACATGGATCTGAGACTATGTGTCAAGTTAGCTTGTCCCTCCTATTTTAGGAACGATATGGTAATTGGTGGCTTCATGGAGGCTTAGAGGACAAGTGAATAGTATCACAATAAGACAAATGCACTTCGTAATTGAAATTGTAGCTTTAAGTGCAATATACTCTCAATGAAAAGTAAATTCCATTTCACAACTGTTGTTCTTACTGCAACAGTCAAAATCAAAATGTGTACAAGGATTTTCATTATTTTGGGGCTTTCTATGTGTACTCTTCTCTGGCTAGGCAGTGGCTTTTGGTTCTTTTGAGTTAGAAAAAATGTGAGGCAACAGGAGAGAGGAGGACATAGAGAATGGTAAAGTGAGAAAGGTGACAAAGAGAGGCTTGTATGATAAAATGTTTGGAACAAAAATATCGTAATCCACAAATATTGCGACAAACATATTGGGAGCCAAAATAAAAAGTTTACATATTTGTATATAACCACACAAATATAAAACAAATATTGTGGGTCAGGATATTGTGAAAAAAATAAGTTAGTATATTGAAATAGCTATACACAAAGCATTATGTTTATTTTTTTATATTAGTGTTTAAAATAACAATATATTTAAAAATAAATATTAAAATATTTAAAATAAATATTGTGAAATAAAAATATATATTATAAAATTAAAAACTATGTAAACAATTAAAAAATACATTACAATTATGAATAATAATGGATAAGAAATAATAACTGTATATGTCAGTACAGAAAACAAAATCAATACCAAACAAACAACATTAAATATAAATAAAGCATTATAAATTATTTAATTTTATGAATAATGTACAAATTATTTACAAAAATAAAAAATAAATAAATATTAGCAGTCTTAACTAAACAACTTTATTGAAAGTGTTGGACTTTGACGGCATCAAATATACTATTGCCACTCCAACCTCAGCAACAGTGGGGAAAAAGTTGGACTTTGAAGCGGTCAGATTTACTATTTTCCTCCAACATTAAAAGAATAGGGAAAGTGTTAAACTCTGCAGAAGTCAAATTTTCTATTCCCACTCCAAAGTAAGCAAAAGCAGAGACAGTGTTGCACTTTCGCAGGGTAAAATTTATTATTCCCACTCCAATCTGAGCAACAGTGGTGAGGTGTTGGAGGGTCTAGTTTGCTATTCATATTCCAACTATAAGCAAGGACAGTGTTGGACTTTGAAGGGGTTAGATTTAATATTCCTACTCCAAGCTGAGCAATAGTAAGGAAAGTGCTTGGCTTTGGAGGGGGGGTCAAAGTTATTACTCACCATCCAGTGTAAGTCAAACTATGGACAGTGTTGAAAGTTTGAGGGGTTAGACTTGCTATTCCTACTCAAATCTAAGCACCAGTAGGGAGAGTGTTGGGCTTTGGAGGAGTAAGATTTACAATTGGCATACTGTGATGAGTAACAGTAGAGAAAGTTTTGGACTTGGCAGGGTCAAATTTACTATTCCCAATCCAACATACGCAAAATCAATGAAAGTGTTGGACTTTGAAGAGGCTATATTTTGGTAATCAAGAGTAGGGCAAGTGGTGGACATAGGTGGGGTCAGATTTACTACTCCAATGCCTAAATAAAAAGAAAAACAACATTTAAACACAGAGCAAAATAAAAAACAAACATACTTTAAATAAAAATACTTCTATTAAATATACATTAAATTATATAAAACAAAAAGAGTACAAGTTTGTATTACAAATAAACAAAAAAGTAGATGAAATATGTTATTATTTCAAATAAATACACTTCCCTCCCTGCTACTCAAAAAAAATAAACCAACCAAAAATGAAGTTAATGAAAAAATAACAAAACTAAGCATTACTAATATTAAATTAGTTAATGAATAAAATAATTATTAAATGTAAAAAGGATTTAGACACTTTTGTAACTAAGTAAACTGATCATTCACTTAATAAATTATTCAGCCAATGCAAATAATTAACAACACTTAATCAGTAAATTGACATAATTTATTTTCAATTGATTGATTAAAACACATACAAATAATTATAAACGAAAAACAATAATATACATTTTACATCACTCCCCTCACTAGTCTCCTACAAACCTGACAACCCGCTACTAAATTGAACATTTTTAGTTGAAGTTAAAAATATATAAATTTCACATTAAAAACTATGTGTAAGTATCATTATACAACTACTACTTTATAATAATACAAGAACTAATATTTGCCAAATTAGTTACAACGATATTTTATATAACCATATTAAAATAAACAATATTACATGCTACAATATTTTTAAAAAATTATTTTATATACCTAATAAAAGATATACATACCTTCTATATTCTTCCCCGCAACATTTTTGTATTGACATTTTCTGTGATGGGGGTGAAGTTTGCATGATTAGCTTTTGTTAAAATGATTTGAAATTAGGAATAATTTCACAAAATTCTAATCTATCTTTTGCGCTATATATGTTAGTGCAAATTGCATCCTTGCATCAATTTATTGAAAAAAGAAGCATCTAGTCAAAGCACGGCAAGCAACATGTGGGCACGTTCTGTTCCTGTGAGTTTGCTGTACGTTTTTACTATGAATGGTGCCCTATGCAGTAAAAAAGTAATTACACAATGTGATTTAAAGTGTAATTTCAGGAAATTTGCTTAAGAAGCTTTAGTCGAAACTTCAGAAATTATACGCAACATGCAGGTGCCATTTACATTTCCCCCAGAACCTAATTTTGTCGCAATATTTTTGTATCAGAATATTTTTCTACAATAGTATGGTAACTCACTGAAGAGGGAAAAGGAATGTAGAAAGATAGATGATAAAAGCAAAAACATAAGGCAGAGAGAAATGTAAAATAGCCAGAAAGAAGGTTATAGAGAAGTAGAGAGATGGAGAGGTAGGTAGAGAAAGAGAAGCAGATAGGGAAGAATTTACAGTGAGGTAGAGAGTCAAGGAAAAGGGTGAAGGAAACTGAGAGGAGAGAATGAGAGTTGTGAGGTACACAGAAGAGAGAATGAGAGTTGTGAGGTACACAAAAGGGTGAAGGAAAGACAGAAAAAAAGTAAAGACGTAAATTTATAGGGAGGCAGAAGCAAGTAGAGGTCAAGATAAGCAGACAGGTGAGTTAGTGAGAGAATTATGGATGCATGAAAGTCAGGGAATTGTGGTGAGATAGAGAGAGGCACAAAATGAGAAGTGACGTAGAAAGATATGTCACATTAAGAGGGTAGGTAGGCAGAGGAAAGGTACTAAGAGGTGTAGAGAGACAGGAGTGAAAATGTAGAGACAAAAAATATGAGGTAGAGAAAGAGGTAGAGCCAGAGAAGTGGAGAGTTATTCTAAAGAAGATGGAGAGGTAAAGAGGAAAGTGAGGTGGAGAAGGTGAGTTGAAAAAGTGAAGGAAGTAGGGGGAGAGAGAAGGAGATGATACAGTAAGAAGTAGAAAGATATAAAACAATAACTACTATAGTTAGAGAGGTGAGGCACAGGAAAAAAGATATACAGTGAGAGAAGTGAGGGGAGGGGAGAGGTGAGAGAGCACATGAATGGTCAAGTAGATTGGAAAATGGGCTGTGAAAGATAGGTTAGACATGAGGTAGGGAGAAGGATATGAGGTACAGGTGTGAATAACTTAGAGAAATTGGTTGATATGAAGAGCTGTGACTTAGAGGGAAGAATGAGAAGATCATAGAACCTGTTGAGGTACAGAGAGATATAGAGAGAGGTGAGGTAAAGAGCACTGAGATTAAGAGAGAGGAGAAGTAAATAGAAGGGAAATATAGCAAATTGAGATGCTAAGGGACGGGCTAGAAGGTTGAGGTGTAGAGAAAGGTTGTGAGTACAAAGCAAAGCAGAGAGCTGTAGGGAGAGCAGTAAAGCAGAGAAAGTGATTTGGAGATTAAAAGGATGCACAAACAGAAAGGAGGTAATGGTAGAGAAAAAAGAGGTAGAGAAAGAAAGGTAATGAGAAAAAATAAGGTATTGAGAGAGGTGAGATAGAGGCAACAGAAGGAGAAAGTGAAGATGGAGAAGTGATGTACCAAACAAATGGTGAATAACATTGAGAGGTTAGATTGTGATGGATAAAGGGCCAGATTTAAGAAAAGTGGTGCTGCACCCAGTGCAGAGCCACTCTTCTTGGCCTCTTAGCGCCCCTAAACACCACCATGTGTGTACTATATCTAAGATACGGTGCCCCATGGTTGTAGTTAGGGAACTAGTGTCAATTTGCAGGATTAGCATTAAAAATATTGACACTAACCCTGCAAAGCTCATTAAGGCCCATTGTAAACAATTAAAACCTGGTCTGAGTAGGCGTTAAAAGAGGAAAAAAAAGATGCAAAGAAATCGCTTAGATTTCTTTGTGCCATTTTTTTGCCCCTCGTAAAGGGGTAACACCCCATCTGCATGCATTATGCCTGGCACAGGCATAAAGTAGCGGAAAGGGTTACAAAGTGGCTCAATGCATGCATTTGTAAATCTGGTGTGGCGTTTTTGGCCCTCTAATGCCACATTAGCATAACAAAATAACGTGTCATTAGATGGGTCAAGGGGCTCTTAAATCTGCCCCAAAATGTAATGGGATTGAGCTGAGGTTGTTAGGGATGTGAAGTAGGGAAATTAATTATTGAGACATAAGTAGAGAGTGGTTAGTCAAGATTAGGGATGAATGACAGGGGTGATAGAGCTAGAGAGCATTAAGTACAAACAGATTGAGAGTGTGAGACCTGACGTCCTTGCAGTGGTATCCCACCAAACGTTTGCCTTCACATCCCCTGTTTGCTGAATTAGTTTTTTTGTTGGCTTTAGGACTTTGTGAACTTTACCACTGCTAACCAGTGCAAAGGTACTAGTGCTCTCTCTCTCTCCATAAACCATGGACAAATTGGTGTACACCTACTTGATACATATAATTTATTTGTAAGTCCCTCTTAAATGGCACTACATGTACACAAGGCCTGTAAATGAAATGTTACCAGTGGCTCTTCAGCTCTTAAATTGTCTTTTAAAACTTGTCTCAGACCTGCCACTGCAGCCTGTAGCACAGTTTAAAATTGCCATTTCAACCTAAAAATACTAAGGGCCTCATTACGAGTTTGGCAGTCGGACCACCAGACCACCATGTTGGCGGATTGCAAAATACAGCCATGTTGGTGGTCTTTCAGACCGCCCCATTTTTAGTTATACAGGCAGGACTGCAGACCACCAAAAAAAGCCAGACCACCTGCGGCCTAGAAATAGGCAGTCTGACCTCCAGCACCAACAGCACCACGACCAACCACCAACCTTATTACAAGCATACAGTTGCTGTGGCCTTTCCCCATGGCAGTCACCAATGGCCGTCTGAACATTGTCGGTTCGTGGTCAGCAAAGTAATACACAACTGCACAATGGATGAATTTGAAAACCACACAGCTGACACATAGTGCCACACTGGACACACCTACAAAGGGAACTATAAAACACGCCCCTTCACAGACCACAATCTATTTGCACTGCAAGGCAAAGAAGCCCAAGCACCTTTTTTTTCGTTGAGTACATAGATTTGGCACCACTTTTATCACCATCCCATTTGAACACCCTGCACACACTTTTGTTCATTCACACCTTTTTGCACTTTCCCTGTTTAGTAAGTCACTGTCAACTGTTTATTTTTGTTCCCAGAAGATGAGTTAAGAGGCATGGTGGATGAGTAGAGCCACAATTGTTTGGAGCACAAGTCCAGAATACTCCTCTCAGTAGGAAAATGGAAATGTGGGACAGGATCGTTGACAGAGTGAATGCTGTGGGCACCACCCTGCACACAAGGGAGGACATCAGGAAGAGGTGGAACGACCTCAGGGGCCGTTCCCTGGTCAGTTCCATGGTCTCCAGGTACCAGCTACAGGCCAAAAAGACTGATGGTAGCCCTCCCAGTGCCCCATTACATCTCTTTCCTTGGGAGGAGTAGGTGTTGGCCATCCTGAGTCTTGAGGGCTTGACAAGAATACCTGGGGGAGTGGAGTCTGGTAAGTCACAACACACAAAATGTCACCAAAATGCTATGTCATGCATGCTAACAGCTCACATTTTGCCTCATTTGCTGTTACTCCACTCACCAGCCCAATAATTACCTGTCCAAAGACCTCTATTTAGTAACCCTTTAATTGAAGTGCACTCACCTGGGGAGATGACATTTGAATAGTGTGTGTAGTACAGGGACTGATATGACTGCAACTCCCAGCAGAAACTGTTTCTCTACCTCCAAACACCAGACCAGTGTTCACTTGTCTAAATAACCCTGACTGTTACCTAGCAATCTAAGGGGACACACATAAGGAGATAACATTTGTCAAGTGTGTGTAGTACAGGGACTGACATGATTACAACTCCCAGGAGGCACTATTCTTGTAACTACAAACACTAGCATAGTGTTCACATGCTAAAATACATTTGTTAGGAAACTCTCAATTGAAGTGTACTCATCTGGGGGGCTAACATTGGTCAAGTGTGTTTAGTAGAGAGTGACTTGACTGCAACTCACAGGAGGCCTAGTTACTGTAACTCCAACCACCAGCACAGTGAGCACATACCCCAATACATCTATTTCACAATTATCAATTGAAGTGGACACTCCTGGGGGCATTACATCTGTATAGAGTGTGTAGTCGAGAGACTGACCTGGCTGCAACTCACAGGAGGCCATATTACTCTAACTCCAACCACCAGCACTGTTTCATGATTATCAATTGAAGTGGGCTCACCTGGGGTGATAACATTTGTATAGTGTGTGTAGCAGAGAGAGTGACCTGACTGCAACTCACAGGAGACCCCGTTACTATAACTGCAACCACCAGCACAATGTGCACATGTCACAATACATATTTTTCATGATGATCAATTGAAGTGCACTCACCTCGAGGGATAACATTTGTATAATGTGTGCAGTAAAGAGAGTGTCATAACTGCAACTCCAAGGAGGCCCTATTTCACTAACTCCAAACACTAGCCCAGTGAACTCTTGTCCAAAGACCCCTATTTGTCAACTCCCAAATGAAGTTTACTCACCTGGGGGGATCACATTGGTTAGGTGTGTGAAGTAGATGTAGATGGAATAACCTGACAGCAACTTACATGAGGCACTGTTTCTCAATTCAACTCTCAATGTAAGTTTACTCAGCTGGGAAGATACCATTTGTCAAATGTGGGATGGAGAGGGAGTGACATGACTACTAATGCCTGGAGAGCCCTGTGTCGTTAAAACCATCAACCAGCCCAGTGTTCTCTAGCCAAAATACCACTGTTTGGTAACTCTCAGTTGAAGATCATTCACCTGGGGGGATACCGATTGTATAGTCTATGTACTAGAGAGAGTGAGATGACTGCAACTCCCAGCAGGCCTTGTGTCTGTAACTTCAAACACCAGCACAGTGTTCACTTGCCCAAATACGCATGTTTGTAAGGTCTTCACCCACCTGGGGATATACCATTTGTGAAGTGTTGGGAAGTAGATGGAGTGACCTGACTGTCACTCCCAGCAGGCCCTGTATCTGTAACTCCAAACACTAGCACATAGCCCATATACCTCTGTTTGTCAACTGCCTAATGAGGTACACTCTCCTGGTGATATGACTGGTGAGGCAAGGAGGCTCTGTTACTGTTACTCCACTCACCAGCCTAGTGTCCTCTTCTCCAAAGAACCCTGTTTGGTAATTCACATATGTACTGTACTCACCTGGGGGGGAACTATTTGTATAGTGTGTGTAGTACAAGGAGTTATAAGACTGCAACTCCCAGGAGGCTCTGTTACTGTCACTCCAACCAGCAGTCCAGTTTTCTCTTCTCCAAACATCCTTGTTTTGTAACTCACAAATGAAGTGTACTCACCTTGGGGGAGAACACTTATCAAGTGTGTGAAGTAGGGGAAGTGAAATGCCTGCTAAGGCCAGGAGGGTCTGTTTCTGTCAACTCTAAACACAAGCCCAGTGTTTACTTGCCCAAATATCCATGTTTTTAACTCTCAATTGAAGTTTACTCACTCGGGAGGATACTCTTTATGAAGTTTTAAGAAGTAGGGGGAGTAACCTGAATTCAAAGCCCAATAGGCCCTGTTTCTCTAACTCCAATCACAAGCTCAGTGTTCACTTGCCCAAATATATCTATTTGTGAACTCTCAACTTAAGTTTAATCACCTGGGAGAATAACATTTGTCACGTGTGTGTAGCACAGAGAGTGGCATGACTGCAACTCCCAGGAGGCACTGTTTCTTAAAAACCAAACACCAGGCCAGTGTTCACCTGTCCAAAGACCCTTACTTGCCAACTCTCAATTGAAGTTTACCCACCTGGGAGGGAACAAGACACAGATCATGCCCAACTGAGAGATGTGTCGGTCTACCTAGCTCCATCCTGACCTGCTAACCCAAGATGAAACTATTGAGGATAGGAATGACACCTCACCCACTGTGTATAACAAGTATTCCAAAGGCCTCAAGATGCATCACCAGATTGGTATTGTCAGCAGACACATTCACATTGCGCTATATGACTCCAGTCATGTATTCAACGAAGTCCTAGGCCTGCCTGCATAACACTCAACTAGGCCTCCAAATGGGCAAAGCCATATGTTGCCTAGTCACTGTTTTGCTTGCACTGGTGCCAAGATGTAATTCTCAGCCCATCCTCCCAAGTGCTACTGATCTGCACATTTCAGCAGCTGCTTCATTAAAAAAGATCTGGCATGATACACATATGTCATGTCAATATAACCAATACCATGGGTTCTTGCCACAAGTGGATTAACTTCAAGTTAACTTTGTAGAAGGGTTATGCTTACTGTAAAACTAAACTGTACGAGGTAGCTATCCCAATACAACCAGTGACATTGTTTTTTTCCATAAGCAGGTTGAACTGCCACTGGGCACACAGAGGCCACAGAAGAGACTGCCACTACCCCCTGGATTAAGCCCTCAGTGAAGAAGACGCTCCTGGACATCTGGACGTGGAGGACGGTTCTGGCCCATCTGGCAAACCTGGTCAGACACCAACAGTGAGTCTCACTGTGGCCTCATCAACACCTTCCAGCCTGGTTGCCTCAACATCATAGGCAGCCATTCACCCTCTAACCTGTGTACAAAGCACAGTGTCTACCATCTTGTGCCCCCCAGTCCTTCATCCTGAGTTGCAGCACAATACGTTGGACAATGAGGTTCCAGGACCAATGGGAGAGCACACCCTGTGGCAAGGGCACAGTCCCGTGGGGATAGAGTGTATGGAGGGATGCTTTGGGCCAGCCGGGTGAGGCCACTGGGACTGCTCCTAGCCAGGACACCATCATCCACGTTTTGGGGGTCTAGCAGGAGTCCCAAGGTGTGATGGGCCAGGTCTTGACTGAACTCTGGGAAATCAGGCAGCTCCAGAGGGACATGCTTAGGGACATGCGAGAACAGATGGAAGTCCACAATACCAAAATGACCTCCCTACCAGAGGTGATGAGAGAGGTTTCACACAGTTTTGAGCAGGACTTTTCAAAACCAATCTTCCCCTTTCTTTGGCTCATCAGATCAGGCACATCAACATCAGTGCCAGCCACTGAAAAGGAGGCCCTGCCAGAAGAGGGATCTGCCCTAGACACCCCTGCCTCTGTATCAGCAACCCCACCACACTCAAGCGGAGACGTCCAACAAAGAATCCAGGAGGTGTGGGTAGCAAGTCACCCACCACTGCCAGCGAGAGACCTCTTCCTAAATGACCTACTTTGTGTGTCACATATTCACTCTGTTGACTGATCCTCAACCACCCACCAGTTCCCTTGGGAGGAGTACTCTAGACTTTGGACTCCCAGTGGTGTGACATCTACTCCAATAATTTTATTCACCATGACTGACACCTTCATTTTTAATTTTTTATACTTTCTGGTCAATTCTCTTTCTCTGCATTAGCATCATAATAAATTCACTCATCACAAACTCATTGTCTGCTTGCTTAAGTTTCCCATTTTGCTCTGTTGAGATGTAAGATTATGCGAACCATATGATGAAGTCCCAAGCTACTTGTGCAAGCAGGGATATGTTACAGGTACACAGTGTCCTGCTATGGATCACAACCATTACACACAAACACAATAGTACAAGTGTCTGGTCAAACCAACATTTTTATTCCAGGGTACAGCACATAGGCTGTCTATATGTTTGGACTTTTAGAAAGAAGAATGTATGACTCATACTGAGTTAAAGTATATATTCCAAGGTACCGATCACGGTAGGAAGGGATTTGTCATATACTGTCCTGTACAATAGGCAAATATTAAAGTGGATGATGTAACCGTCTTGAGGCTTATCACATACCACACCAAAGTAATTCAACGTCACATAATCCAAGATATAGACAAATGGAGTACACCAGTCCCTGAGCACAGGCCATCATAATCTAATACCCATGCATCTTGTGGTATAACACAAACATATGTCAGTGTTGTAGCACAGGCAGTGTGGTCTGCAATGATGAAACACATCTACAGCTAAATAAAAAACGTGTTTGCCAATGTGAAGGTAAAATGACTTGGTAGCAAACTATGACTACATATTTCATGCCCACATGATGACACATATGATGCAATTGACCCACTGTAGGAGGCTAGCCTGGATTGTAGTGGGTACCAAAGGTACTTACACCTTATACTGTTCTGTAGCCATTTTAGCTATAGCTCCATGCACGTTATTTTAACACACTAGGCTGAGCCACTGGGCACTCTAACCTAGATATATTTTATTAGGCTTTACTTATTATTGTTACATTAGCCACTTTTACGGTCTTGTTTTATTTTCGGTTTATCTAACTGTTTTTACCTAAGCCAGCCCTCTGTTCTCAAACAAGACATTCTTACTCACTCTGGGCTTCTTCCAAGGCTACAGCACAGTATATTGCAGGTGAACGTGGTAGAAGTTTAGTCTCCAACGTTCGTAAAAAATATTCATTCTTATGTAGGGACATTTTCTCAGAACATCAGCTGTGTTGTTATAAAAACACTTCCTTGTCCCTTACATGTTAGAGGGAGGTTCCAGCCAGAGAACCACGACTGTAGCTGATTGCCGAATGCTTTGCTACAGATGCTAACGCAGACCGCAGGCCTTTGCTCAGGTATGGGGGATGATGTCTTCCCAGGGGAACCTGAAGGGCAGAATTAGAGCTTAACATGCTGTGCTCTATCATAGCCTAGGTAGGAGTTAGTCTATTGACCATAGTGAAAATATGATAGCGTTATTTCCATGCTTCACTCTCCTCGTCACAATTTTAATACTGTTATGTTGCATCGTCCTGGTTATTGCAACTCACGCTTTGCTATCTAAGATGCAGTTGTTCTAATAAAATCATTATTAAAACAAATACTGCCTCTGTTTGTCATTTATATATGAGACTAGGGTAACTGAGAGAAACGGGTGAGACCTGAGTGACCACGGCTTCCCTGAGAAACCAATTATGTCATGCGCTCAGCTCCCCTGTCATCCCTGTCCTCGGGTAGAGATGAGGCACTGCTAGTTAGCCAGAGCAACACCCAGATTGGAGCGACAGGTGTCACCCGCAGTGGGTCAGACTTAGGTGGTCATTCCGACCTCGGCGGTCTTTTCTTCAGACCGCCGAGGCCGGGGGAGACAGAATACCGCCATTGCCGGCGGTATTCATGCCTCCCTATTCCGACATTTCCGCTGGGCCAGTACGGCCAGCGTTACCATCCGCTGGCCCAGCGGAAATGGCACATCAACATTGCCGCCGGCTCGTAATAGAGCCGGCGGCAATGTTGATGTGCAGCGAGTGCAGTAGCACCCGTCGCGCATTTCACTGCCCGAAATTCGGGCAGTGAAATGCGCGATGGGGCTATGCCTGGGGGGCCCCTGCACTGCCCATGCCAAGTGCATGGGCAGTGCAGGGGCCCCCAGGGGCACCCCCAGTCCCCTTACCGCCAGCCTTTCAATGGCGGTGTTTACCGCCACGGACAGGCTGGCGGTCGGGGACTCATAATCCCCAGGGCAGCGGTGCTTGCACCGCTGCCCTGCCTGGCGGGAAAGTGGAGGGGCCGGCGGTATGACCGTGGCTTTTCCCCCACAGTCAGAATTGCTGGTGGAACACCGCCAGCCTGTTGGCGGTGTTACCACCAACGTACCGCCGGCCGCCAGGGTCGGAATGACCCCCTTAGTCTCTCACACCGCAGGCGATTCTGCCGCTCAAAATCCAGTAGTCTCATTAGAATAATGAGAGCCTACGCGACAATACCAGGTCCAGTTACCCCTTATTAGTGTAATGTAGTCAGTGTCTAGAAGCAAGGCTGTCTAGGGTTAGCTGTAGCTGAGCAGCAAAGGCTGAACTAGGAGACATGCAAAGCTCTTGCATTACCACTGTAGTCACACAGTACTCACACACATAAAAGATCTGCGGCACCTTCTGTAATACCATTGTAGACGCCTGTTGCACCCCCAAAGCGCAATATATAATATGGCCCCTGGAATACTGTGACTTAAAGAGCTGTTTCCTTTTACCTGGCTGCTAAAGAGTCCCACTATCTTTTACATTTCAAAGCAAAAGGGGTAGAGTGAACCTTCTTTTTACAGTAGCCATGACAATGTGTTCATGTGTACTCATTGCATTTTAGAGACATGGAATAGCTAAAAAGTCCTCATTATTCAACTCTTGATCGCCACAAAATATTTCACACAGCCTTAGTGTTACAAAAATAAAGGTACTTTATTTTGGTGACACAAATGCCAAAAATACCTTAGAGACTACACTCCCTTAGGAGGTAAGTAAAATACACAATATATACACTAGTATCTGAAAACAGATAAGTACACAGTCAGAAAACAGTACAAATAGTGAAAATTACAATAGTCCTCCTTTTACTATGCTGTAAGGCAGTTTGCTAGGACAACTCCTTCCACTGAGCCATCAGCTGCAATGTTGGAGAAGAGGTCAGGGAGAGGGTCACTCTCTTCCTCCTGCCCCTCATCAGTGGCCATGAGTAGGGTTAAATCTGCCTTATCATAGTAGGGTTTCAGGCGGTTCACATGAAGTACTCTTAGAGGACTTCTGGGAGTGCTTAGGTCTACTAAATAAGTGACCTCACCCTTCTTTTCAACTATCAGATGTGGACCACTCCATTTGTCCTGGAGTGCTCTTGGTGCTACAGGCTCCAATACCCACACCTTCTGTCTTGGGTGTTAATCAGTCAGGGCAGCCTTCTGGTCATGACATTGTTTCTGTAATTCTTGGCTTGCCTGAAGGTTTTTAGTGGCCTTTTTCATGTACTCAGCCATTCTTTATGTTAGGCCAAGCACATAATCCACAATGTCTTGTTTGGGGGGGTTTCAATGGTCGCTCCCACCCTTCTTTCACAAGTGCAAGTGGACCCCTAACAGGGTGACCAAAAAGGAGCTCTAATGGGCTGTAGCCCACTTCCTTCTGGGGTACCCCCCTGTAGGCAAAAAGGAGGCATGGCAGTAGGACATCTCTTCCCCTTCTGAGCTTTACAGAGAGTCCCATGATCATGCCTTTGGGAATTTTATTAAACCTCTCAACCAATCCATTTGTCCGAGGGTGCTAAGGTTTGGTGAATTTGTATGTTACACCATGTTCCTTCCACATTGCCTTCAAGTATGCGGACATGCAGTTACTACCTCTGTCTGATACTACCTTTTTAGGGAAGCCCACCCTGGAAAATATTCCCCAGATGACCTTTGCCACTGCAGGAGCTGTAGTGGTCCTTGGAGTGATGGGTTCTGGATATCTAGTGGTATGGTCTACTACAACCAATATTACTTTATTGCCAGAAGCAGAAGAAGGTTCAAGTGGGCCAACTATGTCAACCCCAACCCTCTCAAAGGGCACCCTAACCACAGGCAGTGGGATCAAGGGGGCCTTTGGAGTGCCACCAGTCTTGCCACTGGCTTAGCAAGTGACACAAGAGCAACAAAACTCTTTTGTGTCCTCTGACATATGATGCCAGTGAAAGTGAGGGAGAAGTCTGTCTCAATTCTTGCTTTGCTCCAAATGTCCAGCAAGGGGAATGTCATATGCCAGTGTTAAGAGGAATTCCCTATACTGCAAGGGAATGCCTAGTCTCCTGGTAGCACCAGGTTTGTTGCCCCTTCCCTTTGTATAAAGGAGATTGTTCTCCCAGTAAACTCTGTGAGAGTCACTGACATCCCCTGCTTCTTGCTTGACAGCGTGCTGTCTCCATCGCTCTAGTTTGGGACAGATTTGCTGTGCCACAATCAATTCCTTCCTGGCAGGCCCCCCTACACCCAAAAGCTCAGCTGTATCAGCTTCGAGTTCCTCTGGTGTAGGTTCTGCACAGGGAGTAGACTCCTCCTCATCAAAAGAGGAATCTTCAGGAGCGGGAGGGATAGTGGACAAGGATTTGCCCTTTCTACCCCTCATTTTTGGGAGCACTTAGTCCATTTCCCTGTCCTCTTTGCTTCTTGGCCTGAGCTCTGGTAAGAGCAACGATGTGCTCTGGAATGCCCAGCATTGCTGCATGAGCCTCCAATTCCACTTCAGCCCAAGCTGAGGTCTCCAAATCATTGACCAGTAGACATTCTATGGCCAGTTGCTACCACAACTTTCTTTGGACCAGTTACCCTCCCCCTCAGTTGAGATTTCACAACAGCCATGGGGTGGCTAACAGTGTTATTATGGATGACCAAGTAGGTGTTGCTCAGAGGGTACCAGTTTCTCACTTACCATAATGACACTGGCACCTGTGTCCCTGTATGCCTCAACCTAAACACCACTGATTAGGGGTTGTTGCTTCTACTTATCCATATTAAGGGGACAAGCAACAAAGGTGGCAAGGTCAATGCCACCATCTGAGACTTAAACAGCCTCAGTGGTTTCCCTAACTAAACCAACCCCCACTACATTACCCAAAGTGAGCCCAGTTACACCTTTGGACTGGTTATTTGTAGTGTGTTTCCCACCGCCACTGCTATTACTGGGAGCACTAGTGAAAGCAGTGGAGGTTGTGGTGGTGGGAGCTTTGGTGTTTTACTTGGGACAAGTGGGATCACTTGCCCAGTGGCCTTTGTTTTGACTCATGTAACATCAAGGTTTTTTCTGTTGGTTGGAAGAGGATTTGTGCCCATCCCAAGAGGATCTTTGTGGGCCTGATGAAGACTTTGACTTTTTATCTTTGTCCCCACCCTTATCATGTGACTTACCATCCTTCTTCTTGTTCTTGTCACCCACTGTATGAGCTTTTCTGCTCACTCTTGTTCTGACCCATTTGTCTGCCTTCTTTCTCAATTCCTGGGGTGAGGTCAGATCTGAGTACACCACGTACTGCTGCAACAAGTCAGGCACACAATTGTTAAGAATATGCTCTCTCACAATCAGATTATATAGAACCTCATAGTCAGGCACTATGCTGCCATGTCACCAACCTTCTAAAGCCTTCACTGAACAGTCCACAAATGCTATCCAATTTTGTGAAGACTCTTTTCTGTTTTCTCTGAACTTAATTCTGTATTGTTCAGTGGTTAAGCCAAATCCATCCAAGAGTACTGTCTTCAAAACCTTTAGTTATCTGAATCTTCCTCCCTGACAGTGAGAAGTCTATCTCCCCCTTTGCCAGACGAGGACAACCACAGAATAGCAGCCCACTGCATCTGAGGGACCCTCTGTACCTTACAGGCCCTCTCAAGTGCAGTAAACCACTTATAGATGTCATCCCCCTCTTTGTAAGGGGGAACACTTGTATGACGGTTCCTGGAATCAAAGGTATTCTCCCTAACACCATAACTCCTGAAACTGCTGTTGCTGCTGCAACCATGGGAAACTAACTCCAATCCCTGCCTTTCCCGTTCCACAGCTAAGGCATCCCTATCTAGGGCCAACTGTTGCTGTTGCTGTTGCAGCCTCAGTCTAGGCTCCTCTAATCTCAGCTTTCTGAGTTCCCTGTCTAGGGAGTCATCCCCTGGATTGGATGTGTTGGACCCCTCAGAGACTGAGGTGACAAGTGAATGTGCAGAGGCAGATCTTCCCCTAGCTTTGTTGGCCTGACCTCTAGGTGTGAAGGGAGCTTTACCTGTATGTGAACCCCACCCACTGTCAGCTACACTAGATGGTTTGCTAGGGGTACGATTTTGGGAAGGACCCTCTCCTGAATCCTCAGGCTGTTCCCCTGATTCTAAAGGGTTAGAATCTCCATCCCTCTCCTCTTCCTGGTTACCAGTCTGCTCCTGGTCATCCTGTAGAAGGAGACGTAAAAGGAAATTCTTGTTAGGGTTCTTCCCTACCTCTAGGCTTCTCTCTGAGCAAAGCCACCTTAAGACTTTGAAAGTCAGGTTCTCATAGGGAGTTTCAATGACTCCAGGGGTGGCCTCCGAGGAAGACACAGTGCAGTGAGTTAGAGTAAAGTGAAAGGAAAGGAAAGAAAAATACCTACTTTATCTAACTTTTAGTCTTTTAGAAAGCAAGTGAAAAGACAAGGTATACTTTTGTATAGCTCTAGGTATAGAGTACACTCTCCCATGAAAAGCACCAGTGACAGAGTGATAAGGCAATTGCAAGTACTTATCCCAGCGCTGCACCACCAATGTAGGAGGCTGGACTGGTTTGTAGTGGGTACCAAAGGTATTTACACCTTATACCAGGTCCAGTTATCCCTTATTAGTGAAATGTAGTCAGTGTTTAGAAGCCAGGCTGTCTAGAGGTCTGTAGGCAGAGCAGCCAAGGCTGAAGTAGGAGACATTCAAAGCTCTTGCAAAACCACTGTAGTCACACAGTACTCAAAGACAATACTCAGTGTAACAAAAATAAAGATATTTTATTATGGGGACACAAATGCCAAAAATACCTTAGAAACAGATCTCCCTTAGGAGGTAAGTAATATACATAATATGTACACTAGTATCCAAAAACACAGTCAGAAAACAGTGCAAATGGTGAAAATCACAATAGGTTGCAATGGGTCTAGGGGGAACACAAACCATGTACTAAAATAGTGGGATGCAAAAGTCAGTTTCCCACCTAGGAAAGTGTAGTGTGTAGAGGGGTGCTGGGATTGTGAGAGAACACTAACGGTAAGTAATATAACCCACCCCAGAGCCCAGGAAAACAGGAGTAAATCACAGTAAGTTTCCTGAAACACACAAGACGTTGTGATAGAAGATTATGCAAGAACCAGAAGAGACTGCAAGACACCAATGATGGATTCCTGGACCTGAAGACCTGTGGAAGAAGGGGACCAAGTTCAAGAAGCTCTGAAGAGTCCAGGGAGAACAGGAGCCCCTACTAAGCCGGATGAAGGTGCAAATGGAGAACCACTGGTGAGAAGACAAAGTCAGTTATGCTCCCAAGAAGACAGATGCAGGTTACTGGTTGGTGCAGAAGATGTCCCACGCTGGATGGATGATTGCAGTCTGGATTGCGTCACTGGATTCCACCAACAACCCTTGGCACACGCAAAACTCACTGTTGGCAGAAGATAGTGCTGCCCGGGACCAGGAGGGACCTGGTGGCCTCTACCCAGGAGGGGGAGACAGAGGGGGCTCTCAGCAACTCAGAGAACCCTTGTAAAACCAGGCAGCATGCACAGGGGTCCCATAGCACAGGGACATAGAAGGTGCAAATAGAGGCCCAAGCAGCACAACACAAAGGGATCCCATGCCCCCGGAGAACCACTCAGGAAGCTGTGCTTCACAGGATGGAGTGCTGGGGGTCTGAGCTGTGCTGTGCATGAAGAACTTCATGGAAAATCACACACCAGCCTTGGCAACTGCAAGTCACGCAGTGCACAGGGGTACTGTCTTGCGATGGGAGGCAAGCTCTTACCGCCACCAAAGTTGTACAACTGGACCTTGGGACTGTCGGGGTCACTTTAGTCCACCACCCGTGTTGCTGGATCCACGCTCGTCATCTGGAGAGGGGGCTCACGCCACTGGTTGTCGCTGCAGAGAGGTGCCTGCTGAAGCAGGGAAGTGAGTCCATCACTACACAGGAGATTCTTTCGGTTCTTCTGGTACAGGCTGAAGACAGGCAGTCCTCGGAGGATGCACAACCTGGAAACTGTTGCAGTTGCTGGCAGGAGTTAAAGATATAGGGGGTCATTACAGCTGTTGTGGCGATTGCACCACCAACAGGCTGGCGGTGCAATCCCGGGAATTATGACCGTGGAGGAAGCGCCGCGGTTACACCGCCGGGGCCGGCGGTTTCCCACCACATTTCCCTCGCAGTGATAATCCACCTGGGCACCGCTGCTTACAGCGCTGCCCAGGGGATTACAAGTCCCTGACCGCCAGCCTTTTCCTGGTGGTTTGAACCGCCAGGAAAAGACTGGCGGTACAGGGAGTTGCGGGGCCCATGGGGGCCCATGCACTGTCCATGCCACTGGCATGGGCAGTGCAGGGGCCCCCTGACAGGGCCCCCATGCAGCTTTTCACTGTCTGCATAGCAGCGGGTGAAAAGCACGACGGGTGCAACTGCACCCGTCGCATGGCCGCAACACCGCCGGCTCCATTTGGAGCCGGCTCCTGTGTTGCGGCCGAGATCCCCGCTGGCCCAGCGGGGATCTCATAATGAGTGTGGCTGCATTGGCGGCCGCCCAGCGGTCAGATCTTGGCGGGCGGCTGAGGGCCATAATGTTGCAGAAGTCATCTTTGCTTCTTTGTTGCAGTTTTTAGAGTTCCTGGAGGGTTCAGCTGCGGTTCCGTTGGTAGAAGATGAAGTAAAGGATGCAGAGCATTCCTGCTGGAGTCTTGTAATCGGAATCTGAAGAAACACCCAGAAGAGAGACCCTAAATAGCCCTGAAAGGGAGATTGGCCACCTAACCAGGTAAGCACCTATCAGGGGAGGGCTCTGACGTCACCTGCTGTCACTGGCCACTCAGATGTTCCCAGAGTTCCCCACCACCTTGGAATCCAAGATGGCAAAATCCAGAGACACTCTGGAGGAGCTATGGGCACCACTGCTGGGGTGATGATGGACAGGGGAGTCGTCACTCCCCTTTCCTTTGTTAAGCTTCACACCAGAGCAGGGACTGGGGGTCCATGAAACAGTGTAGACTGGATTATGCAAGAAGGGCACCATCTTTGCCCTTCAAAGCATTTCCAGAGGCTCTGGGAGGCTACCCCTCCCATGCCTGTAACACAATTTCCAAAGCGAGAGGGTGCAACAACCTCTCCCAAAGGAAATCCTTTGTTCTGCCTTCCTGGGCTTGAGCTGCTCAAGCAACAGGAGGGCAGAAACCTGCCTGTGAGGTGGCAGCAGCTTGGGCTGCTTGGAAAACCTAAGAAGGCTGGTATGGCAGTACTAGGGGTCCACTGTGGAGCCCCCAAAGTGCATGGGATTGTGCAACCAATACTGGAATCAATTGTTAGACACCTTACATGGCCATATTCGGGGTTACCATTGTGAAGCTGGAAATAGGTATTGATCTATGTCCAGTGCACACATAAAATGTCATCCCCGCACTCACAAAGTCTGGGAAAATGGTCCTGGACGACGTGGGGGCACCTCTGCTAGTGCAGGGGTGCCCTCACACACAGGTACTTTGCACTCAGCCTTCAGGGTTGGAACGTCTGACATATAGGTGACTTATAAGTGACCTGGTGCAGTGAAAATGGCTGTGAAAGGGTACATGCACCATTTTACGCAGGCTGCAATGGCAGTCCTGCAGAAGCCTTTGCATGGGCTCCCTATGGGTGGCAAAAGTAATGCTGCAGCCCACAGGGATCCCTTGGAACCCCAGTGCCCTGGGTACCCAAGTACCATATACTAGGGACTTCTAAGGGGTGACCAGGATGCCAATTTGGGATGAAATGCTGGGTTACCAGTATGTAGTGATCAATTTGGAAACAGAGAGAACATAAGCACTGGGGTCCTGGTTAGCAGGACTCCAGTGACATAGTCAAGCATGCTTTCAAAAACAGTGAAACATACTGACAAGCAGGCCAAAAACCATAAGCACTGGGGTCCTGACTATCAGGATCCCAGTGACACAGTCAAAACATACTGACATCAGGCCGAAATTGGGGGTAACACGCCAAAAACAGGGTACTTTCCTACACCCACCACAGCACACAAACAATTCCAACAGGTACTTCTGGCCTTCCACCTAAACACTGAGCAAGCTGTCTTGGCACAGGTCTTATACACCCAAACTCTGTGGCCTACATTATCCGGAACAAACCATGTCCACTTGATATGTCAGAAGAGCATCAGATACTTTCCAATGCTACAACTCTGAAATGCCCACATGAGGATGCCATAGTGAAGGTACCTGTACAAAGACAAAATAAGTAGTGTAGGATTGAAAACATACCTATGGCATAAAACACATAGCAAGCATCTAGAAAACAATTTACATTTCAATTAAACTGACACAAACAAAGCAACATCATCAAGGCGGGGATGTCTCAAAAGCTATCTATTAAGCAGCCTTTGGCTAAATATTGCAGAGTACCAGCTCCTTAGCTGTTCCTAAAACAATAAACTCCACACATTCTCACAACTACAGTTCATTGTACCGTCACAGTCATCATATCACATGACATACTTACACTGATAAAAAGTAGCTGCTGAGGAGATCTTCCTGCAAGTCAGCTCCTTCCTTTTAATAATTTTCATCCTCACTTGGCATTCTAGGATTCTCACTCAGTGGCACAGCAGGTTTCCCCTCCTTTGGGATACAAGGGATATTCCTCCGCAGGGAGATGTTGTGAAGCATGCAGCATGCTATATTGATCTGACACACTTTCCCGGGTGAGTAGAGGAGGGCTCCACAAGTCCAGTCCAGACACCTTAATCTAACCTTCAGGAGCCCAAAAGACTGTGCCTCTATCCATCGTGTTCTTTCACTTGCCTCATTTAGGCAACTTCCCCAGGCATAGTTGGATTTCTCAGTGGCGTCAACAACCAAGGATAGGTTGGTCATGCAGAGTCTCCCGTTAAGGAATTGGAGATATGTGCAACAATGAGTCACTCACTTACTGATTGTAGCACCTGGCATTGCACACATGCAATCAGGACAGATCTGACTTACCAATCAGCCAGGCCTTCTCTGGGTACAGTTGTGACACCAGCTGAGTATGGTACTGTTCTGCATTATGAAGGAATCATGGGCTAAACCAGGATAAGGTGCACAGACATGTGAAATGTAGAGATCTGCCAAACAGACAACTTGCACGTTGATAGAATAGAAGTTATTTCAGTTACAATAAACTTATTCATTGGCCTGCGGTGGCATGAAGCCAACATGAGGGCCATCAATGGCCCCCACCACATGTGGGAGGTGGCCAAAACAATAAAAGTCAGCCTTTACATTGGCTAAATTATCACATTGGGGAAACCTGATATAGATGTCAATGTGTTTCAACATTGCTGAGAGGACATCCTTCGACATCACATTTAACATAGGTTGGGACATAGCAACAGATAGGGCCACTGTATGTCGGAAGGACCCTGTGGCTAGGAAGTGCAATACTGACATGACTTGTACAATGAGTGGTATGCTGGTTGGATAACTAATAGCTGACATCAGATGTGGCTCCAACTGACGACATAAGTTCACAATTGTTTGCCTATCGAGGTGGTAGTACATGATTATGTTGTATTGCTCCATGTTCTGAGGGTCTGGCAGTGGAAGGTAGACAGGAGTTTGTCGCATCCTCCCTCTCCATGGGTACCTATGTGTGAAAAGACATGAATTGTAACATTAGTCAGTGTGTCCAGAAGCAACAGACATGATGCATGCCAATGATACCATGTGACAAAGAATTTATGACTGTATAAACATGCCACCCAGTACACATCACCGCAGGCAACTACACAAGGGGCACATGTGACCCCCCCATGGTTTTCAACATGTGTCTACAACATGGATTTGTAACAAACTCAAAGATGTGCAACACAATTGCCCTTCAAAATGTGACTGTATATTTCGACTGCCAAAATGACTCTTGGCACAGGTGGTTTGTGCACCTATCTGAAATATCATCTATGCCCTGCAACATACTACAATGGTGATTGAGTAGAAGGACCTGCATGACAAGACAGGATAAGGATGTTTGTAAGGTAACAAAACATGTTTTTTATGTGTGACGCAGTTTATAAATCCCAATCCAGCATTTCAGGCTGCCAAAATGGCAGATGCCTGACCGACTCCACTGGACATAAGGAACTGCCAGCGAAAGCCGGCAGAAGTCGTCATGGTGGTAGATGGTAGCAACCGTAGCGCACACAACCATAGCCTAACTCTGTTGCCAGTGGCAGTCACTGCCCAGTGGCTGGGTCCGCCAGTGGTGATGACCATGTATATTGTGGACATGACCGCCAGGTGCAGATTCCCTCACTTGACTCCTGACACTGCTGCCAGCAACACCTCCATAATCTGAGCTGCTGTGTCCACCTCTGAGAGCAATCATGCAATGTTCAGCAGGTGATAGAGCCCCTGCTTTCTCTCCAGAGGAGCTGGAGAGGCTTGTGAATGAGATCCTACCCCTATATGAACAGCTCTATGGCTCACCAGAGGAGCAGGTAAGTACCTCATGTGCACAATTTTCTCTGTACTTCACCATCCGTTTCCTCCTCACAGGATACAATGTGCCCATGTGTGCCAGTTAGACTTGTTGTGTGCCTGTTGTTGGAGTCTGTGTGGCATCAATGGGATGTACAATGTGTAGGTATTGGTAGACAGTACAATATGTTAAGTTCAGTCACATTGTGTTTTGTGAGGTTTTTGGGGTTCTAGATCCTCCTTGTGTTAGATGCCCATAACTAGGTAAGAAGGCAATACTGCCATCAAATGATATTTCTTTCTTCATGATTGTTGTAAATGTTGGACAACATGTATGTGCATGACAACATGACTTGTGTATGCATCTTGATTGAGTCATTTGACAATCATGTGAGCAATAATTATCATGCCACAAATCTTTTAACCCTTGCAAAACTGTTGTGTGGTAGGTATATCATGAGTCACTCTGCCCTTCAGGTTGACACCCAAACCACATGTCAAATTGCTGATGGCCAGATGATGTACTGTCATGCATGGAAGTGATGGAAATTGAGTGTCATGTAGGTTCTGTCTGCTCAGCCTGCAGAGACCAGGGCCTGTTAAGTGCGTCTCCCAGTATGGGACCTAGTCTGGGCTGTGGGAGAGTCACTATGGTTATGCAACTGTGGCACTGTGCCCAGTCCCTGTATTTCAGCAGATCCTGGCATGTGGTCAATATAATGCTCTAGTGGCAAAACCTGCCCTGAATGCCTCAGTCCATTGACTAGATTAGGAATGAATACAATGGGAAATCAATAAACCAGTCCATATGTGCATTTAGCATCGTTGTCAGTGTGTGTCTTTGACTCATGACAGGTCCCTTACAAATGACAGTCCCACAATGCAGACAGTGTGTTGATTCCTGGGAGGCCATGATATGTGACTAAGTAGCTTCGTCAAATAGCAGAACCTGTGCAATACAAGCTTTTTTAAGTTGGATGCCATCTCTGTAGGATAGACACATATGTACAAAGGCCTGTTTTGTGGTACAGCTATATACCACAGAACCATCCCCTCGAAGTGGCATGAGACTGTTAGGTCACATGTCCACACATGGACAAGGAATACACTTTCTATACCCGCCATGACTGTCACTGAAGTGTAATGGTGAAGTTTGTACTATGGCAGTTGCCTGTAGGGACTACGGGGGTCATATGGTGGTAGTACTGCCAACAGGCAGGCGGTACATACCACCACATTATGACATTGGTGGGTTGGCTGAAGCCAACCCGTCAATGTACCACACCGACCACCATGGTGGTAGCAGCCGCTGGGCTGGGGATAACAATCCCCAACCCGGCGGCCGCTACTGTCTCTCCGGTGGCATTATGACCCTGCCTACCGCGATGGTTTTCGTAGTGTTCGTAATGCCACAAAAACCATGGCGGTAGGCTCTACCAGTGACAGTGAATTTCTTACCTGTCACTAGTAGGAGGCCCACCCTCCCCCCTAACACTCCCCAGACAATCACGACCCCCCTCCATCCACACTCCCCACTTTCAATCTTCCCTCCCATACATGCACACTCTCTGTGACACACACCACGCATTCACACACTCACTCACACAGGCATACATGCATTCATACACGCATGCATCCATTCATTCACACACACATCTGTACACACATCCAAACTTACACGCAGACACGCATTCACATTTCAGTTCATGCACGCATTCTCACACATGGCCAAACACAAGCAAGCAACACTCCACAATCATTTGCATTCACGCACACATTCACACATTCATGCACCCCCCCCCCACACACACATATAACATCCCCACACCCCTCCCCTAACGGAAACCGGACTTATCTGAATCTAGGGATGTCTTCCGTCAGGGGACGGGATGGGGCGCTGCTACTGCCCGCAGCGCCCGCCAGCAGAACACTGCCAGGCCATATTATTTTTCATAATACGGCTGGCGGCGGTCTACTAGCGTGACGCTGCTGGTGGTAGCAGCGCCACCTTAAAACCATCCACCAGCAGGGCCACAGCCGGATTTCCGCCCTTCTTGTTGCGGAAATCTGACTGTGGTCATATTATGGCAGACGGATGTTAGCCGCGACGACGGTCTTTTGGCGGCCGTCTCCGCGGCGGTAGGCAGCGCTTACCTCCAAAGTTATAATGTGGGCCTATATGCACTAAGTCAATCTCACAGAGTGTGAATGTGTTGGTCTATTCAGGACTCAGGAGTTTACCCTTCAGTAGCCACACAGGTGTGTATTGTTTCATTGTGGCAAACATTACAGTACCGGTTGCTGGAGCATGGGCTACCTGATGCCAGTTAGCTTGCTTAGTCATTATAGGCCCTGAGCAGGGTAGTGGGTGAGTCTGCAGATGGAAATACATTTGTCTGTAGTCATGTCCCTGTACTTATTGGCTTGTGTGTTTCACACTTGTGGAGTGTCAATAAATTGAAAATGTCTAACTTGGTGTTTCTGACATGTATGTGACTAACCATTTGTGCCAAAACTTGTGATTGTCATCTCTTGATTTGTCTTTTGCATCAATGCAGGTCAACGCCAATCAGAGGAAGGAGCTATGAAGAGCCATTGCCCAAAAGGTGCAGACTCTTGTGACCCACAGCCGACGGAGCGCTCACTGTCGGAAGAGGTGGGAGGACTTGAGACACTGAGCCCGGAAGATTGCTGAGGTCCAGCTGGGGATGTCCTCACAGTGTGGACGGGGAGCACATTGGACCATGATACCCCTAATTGCCGGCATTCTGCCAGTAGCCTATACAGACCTTGATGTGCATTTGAGGACAGCACAGCAGCCACAATGGGGTGAGGACAGGGCATATGTCTGTCTGTCACATTGCCAAGTGAATGTGCTAAGTTCTGATAGCTCCCGCTGATGAAAAGGATGAGCCATGTGTAACACAGTAGATGAGTGATTGTCTGTGTAGATATGTCATGTTTTGCATACTGATGTGCCTTGCCTATTGGCCCAGGGACCTACGACACAGCTGTCTACAATCCAAGGACAACATATGGCTGTGTACATTGATCAATCAAGTACTGTTTGCTGTTGCAGTGTTTGCCATTTCTATGCAACAGACCAAAACTCCTCAGTGTTACGGCCAAAAGAAAGGTTTTGATGGATCACTGTCCTTAGCCATGTATCTGGTGAAATGAGTATATTGGCATCTGCCACCCAGAGGTGACTTGTCTTCAGCGTATGATGGGTGCTGGTGCCTCACCACTGTCTGCAATGTGAAGATCGCCGTCATGCAAGTGACAGTGCATACTTTTTCTGGTGTACAGCTGTGGATTAATACTTTTCCTTGGTAAGTGGGGAATGCCCATTCACATGATTTATGTGCTATTACTGTTGCCAACATTACTTGTGACTACATGTCCACATGTCCCCTTTCTCTTTTAAAAAACATTTGTAAGCTGCTTTTTCATGCATGGTCTACCTGTGTTGATGGGACAACTTCTGTATTCCAACACATATGTGCATGCCAACATGTGTGTGGAAATGGACATTTACAATGGGGGGACATTTCATGTGGTGCCACAAACAGGAGTGTGTCACCATTGATTATTAGCTGACAGATACCTTCACCTGGCATAGCACGTCATTTGGCATGTACAACTGCAGTAGCAATAAGGGACATGACGGGTAGTCCTGGAGTTTTTAACCACAATGTGCATTTCCATGACATTGATGCTATTTATGCAGAATCATGTAGCAAAGTGCTTTGCACATGTGGAATGGGGAAGGTTTGTAACCTGACTGTTGGCATGCATCATGGAGTGACTTGTAGTTATGTTGGAATCACATGATCTGGGTACAAGCATTCATCAACAGACTTCTGGGTTGTGCATGTACCAAAAGGAGATAATGATGTAGCTTCCCATTGGGCAACATGTTGAGGGCCCTCTGCAAGTACAAGCAAATGTCTGGATCTCTCCAACATTCAAAAGACTAATGGCGTCTACTGATGCACTCATAGTATGTCACTGTAAGGAGTACCAGACATTATTGGTGATTTCCCTGGGACTTGCTGAACCATTGTGTTGTTGATTTTAGAGACATACTTCCCTGACATTTTTCCCATTTTGTCTATATTGTACATTTCCATGCCAAACGTGTGGCATATCTGAGCAACATTGGCATTACCTCCATGGCTCCATTGGGACAAATTTCACTTGGCGATACGTGCATAGTGGATATGTTTCCAGTGTGACCTGAGTATTTCAGGATCGACTTCTCAAGGCTATTGTACTGTTGTCAGCAACATAGAATGTTATGGGTGCATCATTTCTTATTGTTGTGTTATTGTGTATGTGACAAATAGATGTCTGCATGATCTTGTATGGAATCTGTGGGAATGCAGGTGGCATTGGCCTACCATTGTGTGACAACAGGCAAGTGATGTATGCTCCATGAGGCAAAGCATTGAAGGTGATGGGGTCTCCTACTTATTCACTGGTTACTGTGATTGTACAACTTCATCCATGAAATGTAGTTGTGTGAGATCCTCATTTTCCTGTGGGCAAATCTTGACAGTTCACACTGCATGCATGCATATGGTATGGTAAATGTATGGGTCACTTAGGTGGAGTTTGTTGCTGGGGTCCACTTGACGTCATGGTAATGTTTGCTAATCACCACTGTTGTTCAAGTTTGATCATGGACCTGTGATGACTTTGTTTCTGTTTGTAGTTGCAGCATCAGCCCCAGGGAAGTGAAGGAACAAGGGCACAGCCGAGTGAGGAAGCATCTGGCCATGGGACCTCAGGTCAAGACACCACTGACACAGAGGGACCCAGTGGCCGAAAGGGTGAGGGGAGTGCCACAGGGGAGACAGTAACTACATCCTCATCATCATCAGATTCTTCCTCCAGTGGCCACTCCCTAGTGGTTGTGGACCCATCATGATGTACTCCTGCACCATCTTTGTCTGCCACCCCCAGTTCCATCATCACCATCCCTGTTGAACCCCATCCAGCTGGCCGGGCATGCTCACCTAAGAGGGTTGGCATCTCCTTTGCCACAGGCACCTCCGCCCCAGCCTCCGCCTCCGCCCCAGCCCACACCCGCTGCCCTGGGTGAGGAGACTATTGCCCTCCTGAGGTGTATCTCTGTGGGTCAGACTGCGATTGTGAATTCCATCCAAGGGTTGTCCACCCAACTGCAGCAGACAAATGCATTCCTGGAAGGCATTCATAGTGCAATGTCTTTTCAGACTTTGGCCTCCCCACTAAAGGCAGTCAGTCACCCCCACCTACCGTCCCCCCTCCACCTCCCTCTTCCCAATCCAAATCCCCAATTCCCCTACCTATCCAAGCACACACACAGTTCTGCATGAACCCAGCTCAACACACAAAAGCAGCACACAAACACAAACACCACAAGACACACAGGCACGCAAGCACTTTACAGACACCCACACACACAACATCAGCCACCACTTCCCCAACCACCCCCACCACCACCGCTGGCCCTCACACCACATCCAGCATACCCATAGGCACCACCACAACAGGCAGTGATACACCCATCACACCCACCATACTCGCAGACAGCACCCCAACAGACACACAGACATCCACCACATCCAGCATACTTGCAGACACCACTCCAACAGACACACAGACATCTACCACATCCACTATACCTTCAGACACCACCACAACAGACACACCCACATCCAACACTACCAGCATACCCGCAGACACTACCCCAACAGACACAGACGTCCACCATTCCTATATCATCCAGTACCTCTAGCTCCTCGCCCCAAGACACACAAACACCCACACTCACACATGCAACAGACACCACCCAAACATAAGCATACTTCAAACACAAACACACCCCAGATATGTACACCGGCACAGCAGAAAACCACTCCCTCGAACTCCACATCCCTCCCCCTTCTGATGACTGTCCCCATGTTCCTATGCAAGATTCTTTGTTTGAGCTTGCCCTTTCCATGTTCCCTCCACCCCGTCCCAAACCCAAGAGGCTGCAGCCCAACATCCCAACCCTCCTTTCCACCTCCAAGTCCTACCCTGTCATACCTGTCCCCCACAAGCACCCATACCCCTCCCCCAAGAAAAGACCCACCCCTCCAAAGAAGTAGTCTACCCAACCCACCCATCCCAAATCCACCCCCGCCCCCAAGGATGATCCCTAAGGTGCCTGCCTGTTCACTTGATGCCCCTTCCTGTGGAGGTTCCCTGGCAGTAACAGGAGTCAACTGTTCACACAATACTGTGGTATGTAAGACTATATTATGGACTGGCCATTGGCCTTGAACACATTTGTCCTGTAATTCCTTTTCTACCTTTAGGTTGTTCCTGATTAATTTGTGTTGTCTGCCTACAGTTGTGTGTGTTTCAGCCTGCTTGCTAATCCATTTACTATTGTTTGCAATATCTGACTTTGTAGGTATTGCTGTTTTCACCCAAGACAAAGGTAGCTGTTGACTATAAGGCTATGTGGGTATAAATGCAATTGTGGCATCATAGAATTGTGTTCTGTTTGGTTTGGTAAGTATCTTATACTGTGTTTTCCAATGTGAGCATGTATCCTGATATGGACTGTAGACTTATCTAATGTGTGGCAGCCTGAGTTTTCATGGTGCAGACATGGAGGGTGTTCTATTTTGCTACCTTTGTTTGCATTTGACTGCGCATGTGTCCATTTAGCTGTGCCTACCTTGCAGTTACTTCATGTAGATGTATGTCCCATGCAGTTGCAGTTGTCTTTGCTTTGTTGACTTATGCTTCCACATTGTGCAGATTGGCATGCCACTTGAATCTAGTAATATATGTATCAGAGATACATGTAGGACCAGTTCCTGTGCAAATGTTGTTTTAGGGGTGTATGCAAAGTTTAATGTGTACCAGTGCAACATCCTTCCCTGAGTGCTCCTGATACCCCCTTCGCTATTGTGCAGGTATTGTCTGCATAGTGATCTTTGTATATTTGCCTTTCTGACTATTGTGCATTCCATTGTTCTTCCATTGTGTTGCAACGTGGGTGATGTGTTTGTCCATGGCAGGGCTGTTTAATGGGAGTGGTGTTTGTGTTTCATGACACATCCATAAATATGTGTGTTTAATGTTATAGTAGTCCATGGCATGTGTGCAATAAGAATGTGTGAGTCGTATTTGTAGATGTGATGTTTCTGTGTTGTTGGTGTTGTGTGACACAATGTTGTGTAGACTTCACTGTCCCTGTGCCTGAGATGAGCAGACGTGTTTTTGTGTAGTATTGCAGTGCAGTGTGAGTGAGTAAGCTGCCCAAAGGGGGCATTTTGTGACTGTGAATGTGTCCTTCTTTGTCAATGATTCAGAACCGGGACACAATGACGTGTACTTGATGCCCATACTGTGACCCTCATATCATGTGGATGACAGCGCAGCGATCTGTTGTAGAGAGTAATGACAGAGGTAGGTGTGTGTACTTATGGCCGGTTACATCCACGGTGGCATGGATTTTGTGTACTTTTGGTGATCAGCAGCAGCGGCAGGAGTTGTGTGATGGGCTCCATGGTAGCACAGGACATCTACGGCTACCTGCAGATGAATGTCTCTCTTTATATTGTCCATTTCTGTCTGCTGACAAGTGGTGGTTGGACCTTCACTGTCACATTGATGGTGTGAAACCTCATAATGAGTCTGGCTGAAAATTTTTATCTGCCGGCCTGTTTGTGCTGCCTCATGACTACAGTGGTTTGCGCTGCCTGGCAGTGTCGGCAGAACCGTGGCAGGCTTTGCTCCATAGGCCCACATGACTTGTAATATGGCAGGCCAACCGCCAACCCGAAGGCGGTCAGACCGCCACCGCGCCATGGCAGTCCACTGACTGCGAAATCTGTAATGAGGCTCTAAGCGTTTTGTCAAGCATAAACCTTCCTTTTTAATACTTTTAGGTTACCACTAAGCTAGGTCATAAAGGCTCATAGGGTGGGGTGCAATGTTTTTAAATAAGCAGGACATGTGAATTTAAGTTTTACTTGTCCTAGCATTGAAAAACTCCTAAAGAATTTTTTCACTGTTGCAAAACCTATCTCTCCCATTAAATAACACTGGGTTACCTTATTACATTTAATACATGCTAACCTTGGATTGGGAGCAACTAAAGAAAGGCTGTTAGGCTCAAATAAATTGTACTTTATTATACTCTTTAATAGTAAAGTCAGATTGTAAGTCACAAATCTGAAAATGCAATTTTTAGGAAGTTACACTTTTCCTCTCCTAAACATTTGTGCTTTTTTGCAGGATCCTGGCTCATGTGACTGTGAATGTCTATGCTGTTGGGTTTTGTGTATTACTCGCTGACAGTGACACAAAAAGGACTAGGTGTAGACAGGATTAGCCATTCTGTAAGAATTGTTGAGGGCCGTGCTGTGATTTGCCCCACTTACAATTCAAAGGGCTTGCCTCTAGCACACACAAAGGAATCCTGGAATTAGTCTTTTTTTGTAACCCCAGACGTCTTGCAGGTGAAGAGAAAAACTTTCCAGAACCACACGTGGGGGTAGTATATGGAATTCTCTACTATAAAAGGCTCTTCAGTATACTCCAGGACCTGTGGTCATTACAGAAGCAGGACTGCCTTGTTCCCCAGAGGACTGGCTGCTGCTTGAGGCATGCCATGCTACCCAGAGCACTGTCCTGCGCTACCAGAGGACTGCCCTGCTACTTGAGGACTTCCCTGCTCTCTGAGAAGGAAGACTGGACCTGCTTCCTTCATCCCAGGCTACCTGAGTGATACCAAAGGTCAGTTCCTGACCTCCTGTCTGAGCTACAGGAACACATCAAGCTCCAGAGGCGTCCGAGCAACTGCCCAACTGACTTGCTGCACTGAACTAGCCGAGATCTACAGTTGGACCTGCCTGAAGCCTGCTGCCCTCTGCTGAGTCAGTTCCTGATCCTCAAGAGATGCCTTCCAAGATGCTATACCTTTGACTGGCATCATTGAGCTCCTCTGGTAAAGAAAGGTGAACTCCTGATGTTTTAGGCTCTGTGCAACCACGAACAGGTCCACTTGAGCTGAGACTCAGCCGCCTTCAATGACCAATGATGCTACAGTGACTGCCAGTGAGGACTAGCAGCACAAGATCTGCATGTCACATGAGAGCAATGACATCTAGTGGTGACTGCCAATGCGAAGGTCCAGCATCGACTGTCTGTGATGCCTGACTGGATTTTCATGTTACAATGACTACTCTCTGTGACACTAGGCCTGTTCTTTGCATGACAGCAACAACCAGCCACAACGTTCTCCCTGCTCCTCCTGGCATCCTTCACCGCGAATGGACCTCTGTATGCAAGACCTTAAGAAGATGACTTTTGAAGCAGAACTAAACTGCTTCTTGTATGCGGCCCGCTCTCCATTGTGGTCAGCCCGAACTTGTGACTTTCCCTTGGTCTAGCACGACCAGAGGACCACAGTGGTGCTTTGTGTTTTTTATGTGCTGTATCTTCCTGAAACTTTGAAACTGCATATCTCTGGATCTACTGACTGGAATTTTTTTAGTCTTGTCTCATTTGCCTTATTAATGTTTATTCAAGCTTTTCTAAATGGGTTTGGGATTTTTCTTGTGTTGTGTTTTCACTTAATTAATATTTGTGTGCTGCATAAATACTTTACACTTTGACTCTAAGTTAAGTCTGAATGCTTTGTGCCAAGCTGACAGAGGATTAAGCACAGGTTAATTTAGTGACTTTTGTGGATCACTCTGACAAGGACTGTGGTTGTTTCCTGAGTGGGTCTTCCCCCCCTCAACCAATAACCCAATTTCTAACAGTGAGGTAAAATATAGAGAGATGAGGTTGAAAGATGAGGTTGAAAGAGTGATCAAGTAGATGGAGAACAGATACAGGATGGTGAAATGGAAATAGAACAGTAACGTGCACAGAGAAGGATGAGGTAGAAAAAGAGTAGAGGTATACAGAGATGGAGAGTTAGATAGAGAAAGATAGATAGGTAAAGGGGTGAGATAGAAAAGGTGACAACAGACATGAGACAGAAATATCGGTGAGGTAGAGAGAGTGGGAATAGAGAGGTAAAATAGGGTAGTGAGATCAAAATTGATGTGATGTAAAAGGGTAGGACTTAGTGACTAGTGAATTAGAGAGTGATGAGTTACAAGACAAAGTAGTTGGAGACAAATTACTAAAACTCAGTTTTTTTTTTATATTTTTGACGACAAGATTTTGTTTGTCCCTATCACTTCACCAGAGGGTGCAGGGAAGGCAGTCGGCTATAAGATCCTTCTCAATGTGCTTAGGGCCTTATTTAAGAAAAGTGGCGCTGCATCCACTGCAGTGCCACTTTTCTTGCACCCCTTAGCGCATCCCTAATGCCACCATGTGGGCACCATATTTAATATACCATGCACCATGGTGGTAGTTATGGAACTAGCATCATAATTTTTGATGCTAGTTTGGTGCTTTGCAGGATTAGCATAAAAAAAATTGACGCTAATCCTGCAAAGCACATTGAGGCCCATTGTAACGGTGTGCCTCCTTTTAACGCCTGCCCAGTGCAGGCGTTAAAAATGCAGCAAAAAATGTGCAAAGAAATCTTCTAATTAAATTTCTTTATGCCATTTTCTTCCCCCCTCTTCTAACTGGCACGGGCATAATGTGGTGCAAGGGAATACAAAGTGGTGCAATTCATGCATTGTGCCACTTTGTAAATCTGGCACAGCGATTTTGGCCTCATTGGGCCACATTAGCGTAAGAAAAATGACATTAATGTGGCGCATGGAGGCGATAGGTTCTCTGAAATCTGTACCTTACTGTTCACTTCTTGTCCACCCATTAGCCACTTTGCACACAAGAGATCCGCCTGTAATGTCAAACTAGTTATAGAGTGTGTAATGTAATTTACATCATGTGTGCCACTTTGGTGAATGAATAACCATACTTTTTTTGCTTCTTCTACTGAAGAAAGTATTTTATGAATAACGACCTCACCCAAATGTAAGGTTAGGACTACCGTTGGGTTGTTCAAGGATGTTCCTATAGAGTAAGAAACTTTTCTTTTCTCTGACATAATTACTAAGACAGTCTGGTACCAGCTGTCTCATAGAACAACACCCTGATTTCAGCTTTCTCTTCTAAACAAAGTGAAACCGTTTCTTCCAGAAAACAACTTCAGTACTGCTGATCAAGCCCTCATACTTTTGCATCTGGATGGTGGTAATAACCTGCTCTATGGTTTCCCAGGTTCCACACATGCACCATTTATGGGCATCCTACATGCCACAGCATATCTTATTCAGACCCTGAAGAACTATACTCACCTCACCCCCATTCTGAGGGAACTTCATGCCACTATGCACTGTCTTCAAAACCAGCTGCATCATATACAAAGCCATTACCCCAGCTTATCTTTCTGACATGTTCACTATGTCTGGTGCTTCTCAACACACCTGTGGCCAGGATACCATCAGAGTGCAGACCAAGAAATGTAGAAAAAGAAAAAAGACAGTAGACCTTTTCTATCTCTGCACCCAGGACCTGGAACAGAAAATGTAGCCTATCTGGGAAAGAGTTAAAAACACACCACTTTAAAGAACACTACATCACAATGCATTAACCATCCACAAACCTGCTACCTCTCTTGTCACTAGTTCCCGTTTTGCTAGACTTGCCCCTTTACAGTGTTCCACTGCCTTTTGACTATGTTCACACTACAGAAATAGCACTTACATACATACACACATACATACATACATTGACAAATGCATACATACATGCACATAAGTTTATTGTGTTTCATGGCATTAAAGCCTTTCAGTTGTTATTTTCCACCACTTATTGAAGCCCCAAAATGCTCCCATGGTGATACAGCAAGGAGCTGCTCTGTAGTGAATGGTTGAAGAATGCTGTTGGTTGGAGTGCCATCTATGTGTGGTACATTTGTGAAATGAAAGCTCAGGAGCAAATACTGGTCTACCAGTCACCAGTGTTTACTACTGGGTATTGTTGCAGCAAAGTATTTTAGATGCAGAATATACTGGTATGGAGAAAGTTTTGCTTGATGTAATTTGCATCTTGAAAATAGATAATTACTTTTGGTATTTTTCTGTAACCTGTGAAATTTCCATTGTCTTTCTTACAACTTGTCTTAATCAACACACAAAAGCCTTCAGTAAGCAAGTTCATTAAGTATAAACCATTTGCAAGTGACCACAGGAATGCTCAGCCAGTGCAGGCTGAGATAGCTCAGTGGATTATAGCAAATAATTTGTGGTGACACATATGGGTATACCGCAGGTCAAAGAGCCAAGGCCCATATTTATATTCGGTTTGCGCTGAATTAGCGTCATTTTTTTACGCTAATTCAGGGAAACCTAACTCCATATTTATACTTTGGCACTAGACACGTCTAGCACCAAAGTTATGGAGTTAACGTTGTTTTCTGGACATTAAAAGCTACCTTGCATCATTGAGATGCAAGGTAGGCGTTCCCGTCCAGAAAATGATGATATGGCCGTTGCACCATATTTATCCCCCAGTGTGAAAATCCAGCATGGGGGATGGGGGCCTTAAATATTGGTGCTACTCTTGCTTAGCGCCATTATTTAACGCCTGGGTATGGGCAGGCGTAAGGGGACCTGTAGGCATATTTCCATGGTCAGACACCATGGAAAGTGCCTACAGGTGCCCTTCCCTGGCCCCAGAGACACCTCCTCCCACCCCCATCCACACCAGAGGGACACCACAGGATGGGGGACCCATCCCAGGTAAGACCTGGTAAGCATTTTTCTTTTTTTCTTTTTCCCTGCTCGGGGCCCTCACTTGGGGCCCCCTGCACGGCTGGGCATGGCCATTGGGGTGGTGGGCATGGCTCCTGTCTTTACTAAGACAGGAGCCATGTCCATGGGGGTTGTGTGCCAGAAAATGGTGCTACACTGCTTAGAGGCATTTTTCTGCCTCTAAACCGTGTAGCGCCATAATTCGGCTCAGAAGCCCCGTTTCCCCTACGCCTTCCCTGCCCTGTTAGCGTCCTTTCCAAGGACGCTAACAGGGCATTAGCGCCAGCTAGTGACATTCCATAAATATGGCGACCGGCCGGCATCTTGGAATGGCTCTAGCTGGTGCTATACTTTTTCATGGAAAACTTCGCTAACGCAGTTTTGTGTGAAAAAGTATAAATCTGGCCCCAAATCTTATAAAATCAACCAAGCTTTTCACTCATGCGAGTTTTATAAAATATGCGTTTGTGAGTTATATATTAACACTTCCTATTGACAAGGCATAAACGTGGGTAGCATCTATTAAATATAAATCTCACTGAAGAGACTGTCTACGAGCACTGTACAATAAGGATGATTCATACCCCGTTGCAAACCATTTTTGTTCTCGTCATAAGAGTAAAGATACTGGTAATATTTACTTTATTGGTATTCAACAAGTGAAGAGAACAGAAGAGGGAGTGACAAATTACAAAACGTTAGAAAATCAATATACAGACTGCAATGTATTAAATTTGGGTGAAATATAGACAGAGAACTTCTTACATTAATGTTAGATTAAACCATAAACGGTACAATTACAAAGTAAAGTGATAGTTTATTTCCTCTTTGCTGTTGAACTTTACATTTTCATTTTTGTCCATTGAATGACTTGTATTTACATGCATCCATTGTGTGCAATACAAACATTTTGTTGTGTGTGTTGATTTTGTGAACCTATTACATTTCAGATTGTGTTTTCTTACCTTTTTCTTGTATTAGTGCTAATTGTTGGACTTCTGATAGCCAGGTAATCCTTGGAGGTAACATTGGCTGGTGGTGGCTGACTGTGAGCCATAAGGATGGGGCACTTGAACAGTAATTTTGGACGTCTATTCTGATAACGGACTATTAGTTAAGTATGGCAACCATTAGCTGATTTTCTGATTAGGTTGATGTTCATTGAATAGTTTTGACTTGATCTTCATGGAGCCTCTTATATTTCTGTCTGTGTGCACTATGCACTAGCTATTAAGATGGTATATTTCCTGCTATTGGCACTGCATGTGGTTAGCATCTAACACTAAAAAAGCTTTCACGTAGTGATGAAAATCGAAGTTCAAGCCAGGTCTCGAATCCAATGTATGTATTTTATTCCATTCTATACATTGTAAGAGTATGCTGTTTTTCTCAACATTCACAAGGTTTTGATTTGGCACAACAGTACACATGTATGTGTTATACTGGAGAGGGTTGTCTATTTTTTGGGAAATTTCATGTGCTGTGAAAATGTATACCTGAGGTCTTAAAATATGGAAATTATTTCCGGATACTATTGTTAGATATTATTTCTTTCCTATCTGATTTTGCTCTCATTTTATGATGACGTTTCACTGTGGTATGTTTTTTAAAGGGTTTTTCCACTTAGTTACGTAAGTTTATATTTGGTATTTGTGTCTTCTATTTACAGTTATTTTACATGCTATTATGTGTTGCATCTTGTCCTTTTTGGAACTTATTTGGATCTTTGAATTGAATTTGCGCAGTTGTTACTTCTGATTTATGTCTCTTTGGGAGTTTATTTGTGTCTTAGTGCATTTGTACTTATCAGTAGATATTGTTTTAGTCTCTGCGTATATACATTTGAGTTTCATTCCTTGCGGTCAGAAGTGAGAGAAGAGGTGTTTTCATGTGAATCATATTTAAAGATTTAGGTACATTGGATGTTGGAGTTACCAAGAGAACTAATTGATGAGATGTTATACTTTTATTAAGGTAGCAATTCCTACTTTAGATTTGTGTATGTTTATCTAGATTTTTGCTGGTGCCACTTTAATTACTGTGTGGCTTTTGCTCTCTCTTTTTACTTTTCTTTAACCAACAGCTATTTTTTCAAACTATTTATATGCCATTTGGATTTATAAACCACAGCTGTTTGAGTCTTTAAATATATATATATATTCAGATTTTTGGTCCTTGCGATCCTAGTGAGAGAAGGGGTGTTCCTGTGTGAGTTACACTTAAAGATTTGCAATGGATGTTTGAGTTACCTAGAGAACTAATAGACCAGATTTCATATGGGCAGTTGAGAAAACAATTATGACTTTGAAGTCTTCCATGCTTATTAGAATGTCCGTTGATGTTGTTTTCAATTTCTGAGTAGCTTTTGCTTTTTACTCTTTACTTTGAAGATTTTCTCGATTTATCTTCTTGATGTGCATTATTTCTATGGTTACTGTAAATTGTTATGAATCATTTCAAAATGTCATAAGAAAATAAATAGTTTATGATTAGCACTTGAATACACTATGGGCCTTATTACGAGGTTGGCGGTCCATGGAACGCCACACTTGTGGTGGCAGTCTGGACTGCCGCCAATGCGGTGGTCCAGCTGCCATATTACAACCCTGCCTGGCGGTCGGGCTGCCAGGGAACCACCAGCTCCGCCAGGATCTTGGATCCCAGTGGTCTGGCGGTGGCAGAGGTCCTAATCAGAAGCGCTGCCCTGGGGATTACAACCTTGTTCTCCGTCGGCGGTTTCATGGCAGTAGCACTGCCATGAGAAGGCTTGCAGAGAAGAGGTGCAGGGGGCCAGAGAGGGGCCCCTGCACTGCCCATGCACTTGGCATGCGTTAGTGCAGATGCCCCCCCTGCCCAGCACCATCGCAATACTCACTGTCTGCGAGGGTGCTGGTGCCCCCTGCTTGCTACAGCATTGCCGCTGGGTTGATTTCAAGCTGGAAACAATGCTGTAGCCTGTTTTCCGCTAGGCCTATGGGCAGAAACCTAAGTTTCTGCCCACTGGGCCAGCGGGAAACCCATAATAGCTCCGGTGAGGAGGTCGCCGCATAGGCAGTGGCCACCCTGTTGGGAATTTTCCATCGGCCAGCCTCATAACAGGTCCCTGTGTGTTATGTAATAATGCTCAAGTAAAAGTGACAGTTTATACGATGATGTCGATTTATTGTTTAAGAGCCTTGAAAAAGTGATAGAAGTCTTGAAAATGTGTTGGCTGTTTAGTCACTGAAGAAGTATTGTTGCTACATTCAAACTTTGCTTTTTGATGGTTTCTAGAACTGGAAACGGATGTCGCCATACTTAAACATTGCTTTTTTTTGGTTGTTTTTTTTAATAACTTTCTTTATTTATTTTCAACCGTAAGCAATCATACGCCACATACAAAAAGATACAAGCCAATCATAGGGCCAGTAACATATGGAGTCTGACACAGAGAAACATGCAAGGATGTAGTAATATAACCAACAGTGGCTGAGAATATCAGTGGAACGGGCCAGCCAGAGAGTACAAATCATGAGTCTTCCCAGGGCTTTGACCATACCGAAAATGAATTAGATAAGGAGTCCGCCGCCGGGAGGGGTTATAGTCTAAGTCAAGAGACAACCATGGTCCTGGGTCCCCACCTGGCCAGTCTTCTAGTGTCAATAAGTAAGCAAAGAGAAGTTGCCAGACATCCCTAGGACAGGAACTGTGTGGTTGCAAGGAGGCGACAATCTCGCTAGTGGTGTCGCAGTATAAAATATTGTGGAGTGATTTCTTTGTCGTAGGGAATGTTCTGGATCTCCAATGCAACACTATTTCTTGTTTACCTAATAATAAGGTCATCGGTGTAAATCACCGCATTGGCTTGCGAATTGCCACTACATAACCCATGTAGGCCATCTGGTGGAATACTGATGTCAATCATAAATGAAAGCATAAAAAAAACTTCCCTCTAGTATCCTGACACATGGTCACGCATCCATGCCAGGTGGGCAAATTCTGCATGTTTGGCATTACATTCCAAGCAGTTGGAGGGTTGGGTGGGATCAAGCTTGGTTAGGGCATTAGGCGTCACATATATTCTACATATAAATTTATAATGCAACAGCTTATGTCGCTGATTAAGGGATATTGTACGTGTTTGTGCACAGCATGCAGACCACATCTTGTCCAAGATGTCATATCCCAGATCCACCCCCAGGCATCATGCACCCGCCGGTCATTAAGTGGAGCTGTGCAAGGCAAGTGTGGTAGCATTTATCTATGACACCAGCACTAGAGTCAGCGGCTGTCATCAAATTAAGTGGGGTAAAATCCTCAGGGGGAAGGTGGGAAGGAGTGACCATAATGTGCTTTGGAGACGGCTAAGGACAAAGTGATCCATTTGGGTAGCTGTTATGAAGCGATGGACTTCCATCCACAAGAATATGTGTCCATCCGGGAAAAGGTCGCCAGTGGTTTGTGAGTGATGGAAGTGAAGGTTATGGTGGACCAGCCCTTCCTGTGTAAGCGGAAGCCATGGATTGTCTATTAGAAGAAGTGCTGGTGAGCATATTGTGGAGGATGCTAATAGCCATCCTAAGCATCGCAATGCCCAGCAGGTTGTAGCAAGAGATTGAAAGTCTATAGTGTCTAACAGGGTGCCGAGTGGGAGCAGGGTTGTCAAGTGGGTAGGGAACACTAGATCCCTTTCTGGTATGTTGTACGGCAAAAAGGCGTCAGGGTGGTACTAGTAATAAGTGTAATGGCACTGCGCAGTCAGATAATATAGTTGATAGTGTGGGACTGTTAGAAATGGGGTCTTTGGTTGGCAGTCAGGTTACCTCCTGTCCAAGCAAGGACCCCCACTCTAGTCAGAACAAATGAGAAACACACCTGGTTAACCTCAACTCACCCCCTTGGTAGCTTGGAATGAGCAGACAGGCTTAACTCAGAAGCAACGTGTAAAGTATTTGTACCAACACACACACAGTAATACAGTGAAAACACTTCAAAATGGACACCACATCAGTTTAGAAAAATAGGCCATAATTATCTAAATCAAACAAGACCAAAGTGACAAAAATCCAATATACACAAGATTTTGCACAAAGTACCTGGTTTGCGTCAGTGATGCGTCAATTCCTTCCTCGCAAGGGAGGCCATGCATCATTTCTTTGGGTTGGCGATGTGTCCGTTTTCTCCCTCCCATACAACGATGCATCGATTTCCAGACGGGGCACCTCAGATCCACGTAGAAAATATGGTGCGTGGAAAATACGGTCGCACAGTGTTAGAAAACTGCGTTGTGTGAGGTTTGAGTCATTATCAGCAGTCGCAAGTGGGTATTGCGTGTTGTTTCTCCAGCCGTGATGCGTTGATTGCCCAGCGGTGTTGCAGCTGGACCATTGATTTCAACCATGAAGCCGGCGAGGCGTCATTTATCAGCCGGGTTGCAGATGGTGCGTTGAAAATTTCCCCACACAGCGATGTGTGCAAGGATTTTCAGTTCTTATTCTGGGAACTTCACCTTTCAAGGGCCAAGGGACTGGATAGGGCACCACTTGGCAGGGCAGGAGTCTCAGCAGAGAGTCAAGGTGCTGGCAGAGGAAGCCTCTGATGGCCCTGAGACCTCATAACAGGAGGCAAGCTCAGTTCAAGCCCTTGGAGATTCTTCTCAAGTAGGAATGCACAACAAAGTCCAGTCTTTGTCCTCTTTCACAGGCAGAAGCAGCAACTGCAAGATAGCCCAACAAAGCACAGTCACTGGCAGGGGCAGCACTTCTCCTCAGCTCTTCAGCTATTCCCCTTGGCAGAGGTTCCTCTTGAATCCAGAAGTGATCTAATTTTCAGGGGTTTTGGGTCCAATACTTATACCCCTTTCTGCCTTTGAAGTTTACAAACATCAAAAGGGAGTCTCTCTTGTTTTCAAGATCCTGCCTTGCCCAGGCCAGGCCCCAGACACACACCAGGGAGTTGGAGACTGCATTGTGAGAGGGCAGGCACAACCCATTTGGGTGTAAGTGACCACTCCTCCCTCCCCTCTAGCACAGATGGCCCATCAGGATATGCAGGCTACACCCCAGCTCCCTTTATCTCACTGTCTAGAAGGGATTCACAAACAGCCCAACTGTCAAACTGACCAGATAGAGAATCTACAAACAGGCAGAGTCACAGAATGATTTAAGCAAGAAAATGTCTTCTTCCTAAAAGTGGAATGTTCAAACTAACAATCTAAAACATTTCTTAATTTGTTTTAATTCTGAACTCAGAGACCCCGAACATCACATTTATATCTGCTCCCAAAGGGAATTGGCACTTTAATAATATTTGAAGGCAGTCCCCATGTTAACCTCTGAGAGAGATAGGCCTTGCAACAGAGAAAACTGAATTTAGAACTATTTCATTGTTAGGACATGTAAAACACATCAGTACATGTCCCATCTTTACTATAAACTGCACCCTGCCCATGGGGCTACCTAGGGCCTACCTTATGGGTGCCTTACATGTAAAAAAAAGGGAAGGTCTAAGCCTGGCAAGTGGGTCCACTAGCCAGGTTGAATTGGCAGTTTAAAACTGCACACACGACACTGCAGTAGCAGACCTGAGCCATGTTTACAGGGCTACTAATGTGGGTTGCACAATCAGTGCTGCAGGCCCACTAGTAGCATTTGATTTACAGGCCCTGTGTCCTCTAGTGCACTTCACTAGGGACTTACTAGTAAATCAAATATGCCAATCATGGAAAAGCCAATTACACATACATTTTGCACAGGAGCACTTGCACTTTAGCACTGGTTAGCAGTGGTAAAGTGCCCAGTGTATCAAAAACAGCAAAAACAGAGTCCAGCACACATCAACAACCTGGGAAGCAGAGGAAAAAAGTTAGGGGAGACAACACCAAGGATGCCAAGTCTAACAGGAACACCAAATGCCCCTCATTCGTAAGGGAGTGTGAGGGTCTCCCAGCATATGTGTGAGCGCCCTCCGGTCCATATCAGTGAGGTAAGCGAGCTCTGTAGCATTCTGAAGAAGTAGTTGGTAAGTGGAATTGGAATGTTAATGCAGAGAGATAAGAACTGTGGGAATATCACAATTTTTATCAAGGCTGTATGCCCAATGACCAATGGGAGGCGGATCCAGCATTCTATCTGAGAGTTCAATTTGTTCACAGCAGGGCCATAGTTGAGGAGGATTATTTGTTCACGGTCCCTATGTATGTAAATGCCTGGGTATTTAACCTGATCTGTACACCAGATGAGAGGACACTCGCAGGTCACTGGGGTGGTTGCGTCCATCAGGGGGAATAGTTCAGATTTATTCCAATTTATTGTAGCCCTGAGAAGGTGCCAAAGAGAGGGATCTCAGTGAGCACAGGACTCAGTTTAATTGCAGGGTAACAAAGGAAGAGGAGGATGTCATTGGCATAAAGGGAGAAAAGTAAAGGTCCGGTCTTGAACTGTAGACCTCTATGTAAGTGTCTCTCCTGTAAATGCTGCATCAGTGGGTCAATTGCGATTATGAATTGGAGAGGAGAGAGGAGGCATCCCTGTCTCGTGCCTCTAGTAATAGAGAAATCTGAAGCTAGTGTGCCATTGATACGAAGGCGCATAATTGGAGAGGTATACAGCAGCATTATCAAAGTGGAGCAGAGCAGAGCTGTGGGATCTCAAGCTTGCCGCGGGTCAGACTCCAAGAATGGCCACTCAAGCAAATTGAAGACCTCCAGCAGGGCTATCGCTGCAGAGATTTTGGGCGATATTGTGTGAAGAGTCGCAAAGACCATGTGGAGGTTGATAGATGTGGATCTGTGTGGCACAAATCCCGCTTGGGCTGGTGAGATGATCTGGTCTAATAACAAGGACAGTTGTTTGGCGACAAGCTTCGCAAGGATTTTGTTGTAAAAATTTAATAGTGATATGGGACGATATGAACCACATAGCGTGGGGTCTTTTCCCGACTTCAGGAGCAGATTGATCACTGTATCTCTAAGCGTGAGGGGGAGTATTTTCCGTACCACTTCCTCCTGATACGTCAGAGGTGAGAAGTCAAGAGATTCTTTTATGTCTTATAAAAGACACCTGTGAAGCCATCCGACCCAGGTGCTTTAGAGCCATCCAGTGCATCTATGGGCAGTGAAAGCTCCTCCTCAGTGAAGCGCTCACTGAGGAATTGTTGTTGAACTGAACTTAGCCAGACCATGGCCACCTCCTCCAAATATTGTAGGAGAGCCGTGGAGCTGAAGGTGATCTGGGCAATATACAGCTGTTTATAATAGTCAAGGAATTGTGTCTGAATGGCCCTGGTGCTGGAGCCCATGGTGCTATCTGGCCTTTTTATCTCAGGGATCCAGGAAGCAGACCTAGACGGGCAAAAGAGGAGGGTCAGTGTATGGCTTGGCCTCTCCCCCTCACCATAGCGGCATGCATGCCCTGTGTATTTATCCATAAATGTAATTTCACACTCTGCAAGTGCCCTAAATTCATCCCTAAGGGAGGACCTAGCCCACAACAACAGTGTGTCAGGATTAATAACGTAGTCATTATCCAGCTGAGTCAGGGCGGCCTCCACCCGGACAAGATCCCAGCATATAAAGCACAGTACACCTGAATGTTTGGATATAATTATTCCCCTGATGTATGAATTGAAGGCCTTCCATAGCACTGACCGTGATGGGGCAGAGAGTGCATTAAGATTGAAATATTTAATAATAGTCAAGCGGATCTCCTTGTGGAAAGCATCATCATTCAGGGCAATCACCAGTCATCTATCTGGTGAAGGGTGGTGTAAAAGATTAGTGTATGAGCATGTTGGTTTGCAACACATAAACATATCAACAATAGAGTAACTGAATGCATGTAAAACATCCCCCATACCCCCACCCACACTTGTCGAGAACATGACAGGTGAGCCCCAAACCAGTTCAATAAGGAATGAACCCAAAAGATTGGGTAATGTGGTGTCAGCCATGGAGGGGTGGCTATGCTACTGTGGCTAGACCCCATTTCTCCAATATGCAAGAAAGAGAAAATGAAGGCTTATTGAGGAGCTCCTGAGGGGGTGCAATTAACTAGGGATGTCAGGACTTATGCCCAAGGATGGGTGGGCAGGCATTGGATTCCAGCTCTCTGATTTCATTGCAAAGCAACAGATGTGGCTGCAAGACCCTCAAGTGTACAGCAAATTATCTGATGTGAAGAGTTCCTGGCTGGCAGCCCTGCAGGGGAGCGTTGGAGAAGCATTCTGAATCACATGGTCCTGGCACGGCAGTGTCTTAGGAAGGTTCTTGGAACAATCTAGAACTTCGGTCGGTGTGTCAAAGATACATGGTTTCCCATCCGGGACATCTATGTGTAGTCTGGCCGGGTACAGCATACCGCATCGAAGGCCATATTTTCAAATGGCTGGCTTGGCTTACTGGAATTTCAATCTGGCGTCCTGTACAGCTACAGTGTGGTCAAGATAGATGGATGTCATGGCACCCTGGTATTGTAGAGGAGCTTTTTCACTGGCCAAGCGCAGGTAGGTGTCAGGGTCCCTAAAGTTGAGTAGGTGGGTGATGATTTGACATGGGGGGGCACCAGGCACTGGTCTTGCCATGAGAGATCTGTGGGTGCATTCCACAAGAAATGTGGATGTAAAGCTGGAACGTTCATACAGTTCATAAACCAAACGTTCAATAAAGAGGTCCAGAAGTCCTATGTTCATAGTCCTGCTACCCCTAGGATGCATAGGTTCTTACGTCTACTTCCTGTCTCTAGATCCTCATTTTTTATTGTGACAGTGCGGAGATGGACTTAAAGCATCTCCAATCTTCTGGTGATTTTAGTGGTGACACCTTCCATCTTGGAGTTTCAGTCCTCCCCCTGGCAGTCAAGACGCTCGCCCATCTGGTCCAGGAGGCCCACCATCGTCTCAAATCTAACATCGATGGCCTTGAAGCCTGCATGGAGCTCTGTCAGAATAGAAGTGGTGCTGCCTGTCAGTGCCACATCCTTGTCCCTGTGCAGTCCCTGCTCCTGCATGGAGGTTTCTCCCTGTTGTTGTGAATGTTTTTGTCTCTCAAAGGTGACTGCGTGGGCCATGTACCAAAGGTGACCATTTACAGCAGTCCAGTATCACCGTATACCCCCCACATCGCAGTGAGTGAGGGAAATCTGCCCTGGGCACGGTGGCGCGCAAGCAGTCCAACGCTGTGGCCGCGTCCAGTGCATAGGTTATGGAAGGCCCAGCGACGTATCCAGGGGAATCCCCATCCACTGCGTGGTGAAAGGAGTGCAGCAAAATGCACCCCTCAGACACCCACTCCTTCCCACCTCAGTCGCTGCAGTGCAGTATCTGCACCTATCCACTGGTCACACAGGAACTGATGTGCCACAACAGACAGCCCAGCAAATTGGGTGGGGAGCCACGGTGAGGCTGCAACAGGCCTCAGCTCCGGTGGCCCAGCAATAGTGGGGGCCCCAGCGCCAGCTGCCAAGCAGCAGCCGCAGGCAATACCTCGGGGCCAGCAAACCCACCACCACCCAGGTCTCTCCCGCACAGCATCCGTGCAATGGCACAGCGACTGCACCTGACTCCGGTCTTCAGTGCAGGCCTAAGCTTCTCATGTAGAGATAGTGGGGGGACCTGCTGGAATTCACGAGCCACACTGCGTGGTGCAGGTGGGCTCCTGTCACCAAAGGACTTTCTAGGCACGGCACCACACAGGCCGCAGGCCTCTAGCAGCCTCCCAAGGTCTCCAGCACCCTCTGATTCAGGTAGTTAATGGCCAGAAGCCATCCGGCACCCGGGCATGCTGACAAAATGTAGCTGTGAGCCTGATTTACGGGGCTCTGCCAGTATTGGGGCCTGATCCTCCTGGAACTTTAACGCTGCACAGCCATCTTGGTCACCGGCATAGCCACGCCTACTTAAAACATAGTTTATTCTTGTTTTGTTGGTGTTTATTATAAATATATTTCATTGTTTGTGATGTATGTATAACAATCATTTGTGATTATTTTTCGTTAAAGAAATATATTGCCTTTTGTGGAAATCAGATAAAAATCTATACAATCTGACGAAGAAAGAATTTCTATAACGAATTCATGCAACTCAAATTGATTGAATTTTTTAGTTTGTTTCAGGTCCCTCTTACCTTTTGTTTAAAGTAAATGTAAAACAAGTTGGAGAAATAAAAGAATAGGTACATTTTTTTAAAAGTTGTTAGCAAAGATGGAAGAAGGACCATGAGCTGCTGACATTTAATAGACTAAGACACATTTTTACTTTTTTGAAAAATCTGACTAGGATGTTCTTTAGAAAGGCTAACATCAGCCATAAATATTTACATTCAGTCCTGATACTTAATAAAATAGTAAACTGGTGAAGAATGTCAACCTGATTCTAACTGTGATTTTGTTTTGTGGTTTGTCAAGTTTTTTGCATGTGCCTTGTTTAGAAAGATGTAGTAGGCAGACTAATAGTTTCAACAAGCCTCTGACTGCTTCTTGAACAAACACTGCATTATTCTTTGGAAAGGTGGTTTTCTTGCAAGACTGATTAAAATGACTGTACATGTTCTAACCCCAAATAGAAACCCTAATGGAGTACGGGCAGCATAAGAACTGTGGGATGAGTTGGTGTTTATTTCGCATTCCCATCTAGATGAAGGCCCATTTTCCTCTCTTAACCAGATGGAGGCAACACCCTGCTTAATAGAATTCAGGAGACCGCTACTATTGCCCCACTGAAAAGCATCCTTCACACAGCAGCAAGGCTCATCTAGGAGCAGAAGAAATACAATCACATCACCTTTGCAGCAAAGGTTCTACTCTGGTCTAATCTGTTTCACCCTGCTAGCCTGAATCATACTCAGGAACAGCTGCATCACTTAAAAAGCCCTTCATACCAAGATGACTAGCTAACAAACTAACAATATCTCGTAGTAAACAAGGGGAGATCCAACATAACCAGATTAGAGACTTGCCACTTCAGGAAGGAGAAAACAAGAAAATAAGGGCCACATGTAGCAAAGTCCGAGATTGCGACTTGGAAATTACGAGTCTGTCACTATGGGGTCCCAAAGACCCACCTCATCAATATTCATGAGGTGGGTCGCATTTTGCGACCCCATAGCGAGTCCCTACTCTCACAGGGATGGTGGCCTGCTGAAGTCAGCAGACCTCCATGTCTGTGACTGCTTTTTAAATAAAGCAGTTTTTTTTCATTTTGCAGCCCGTTTTCCTTAAAGGAAAACGAGTTGCAAAATGAAAAAAATACCGAAAACATTTTGTTTCGTTTTTTCAGAGTAGGCAGTGGTCCATAGGACCCCTGCTGCTCTGAAAAAATATTTTTGTCGACATTCACAAAGGGGAAGGGGTCCCATGGGGACCCCTTCCCTTTTGCGAATGAGTTACCACCAGTGTGACACTGGTGGTAACTGCGAGTTGCTTTGCGACCGCATTCGCGGTCACAAAGCAATTCTGAATTGCGATGCGAGTCGCAAATAGGAAGGGAACACCCCTTCCTATTTGCGAGTCGCATTCACAAATTGCGAGTCGGTACCGACTCGCAATTTGTGAATGTGCATCGCGTTCGGCCGTTTGCATGGCGCAAACTGCGATTTTTGCAGTTTGCGACATGCAAACTGCTTGCTACATCTGGCCCCTAAGGGCCATATTTATACTTTTTGACGCAAAACTGCGCTAACGCAGTTTTGCGTCAAAAAAATTTGCGCCGGCTAACGCCATTCTGAAGCACCATGCGGGCACCGTATTTAATCAATGACGTTAGCCGGCGTTAGCCGCCGGCGCTGCCTGGTGTGCGTGGAAAAAAACGACGTACACCAGGCAGCGCCGGCGTAGGGGGATAAGGGGCTGGGCGTCAAGAAATGGGGCAAGTCAGGTTGAGGCAATTTTTTCGCCTCAACCCGATTTGCACCATTTTTTTTCACTCCCAACCCCCATAGAAATGACTCCTGTCTTAGCAAAGACAGGAGTCATGCCCCCTTGCCCAATGGCCATGCCCAGGGGACTTCTGTCCCCTGGGCATGGTCATTGGGCATAGTGGCATGTAGGGGGGCACAAATCAGGCCCCCCTATGCCACAAAAAAAAAAAAAAAAAACACTTACCTGAACTTACCTTAATGTCCCTGGGACCTAGAATGACATCCCCTCTGACTTGAGAACAGCATCAACCCTCCACAGGAAGAAACTGAAACTCACCTTTTTAAGGACCATTACCAAAGATAGGCTGACTTCACGGTTATTCCACAAGCTCTACCTCTTGATCTGGTACCCCTCCCATGTATTACCAGTGAGGCTTGTCCTCAGTATAGTCCTTTGTTGCTAGCCATCTAGGGTTGTGCTGTAGAAATACTAAAACATATACACATACACACATTTTTTAGATGCTTTGACTTAAGGTTGTGGGTGAATTATTGAAACAGAAAGCAAGAAATCAGGAGTTGCCTCAATTTTTCTTTAGGACTCTTAAAAAGTGTTTAGGCTTCATTCACTTAATTCTGCAAGCTCTATGTTCAAACTGCATGGCCAACTCACCAGAATCCAGTTATGTAATTGTAATTTGCTTGGTGTAAAGTGTTCTGAAAGATGAACATTTTAAGTGCCTGCTCATGGCATAGAAAAAGTCAGAAAGAGTTGGTTGTGGCTGTAACTTTTCCAGCAGACCAAAGACATTGCATGATGGGAGTTGGAATTCCTTAATACTACGAATGTCAAATAACACTGCGAACTGACAAAGGCCTTTGAGGAGCAATTCCCTTAAAGCAGTGTGGGCCATACCTTGGTGCCCCTTGTGGACACAGGCTGTGTCTCTTGACAGGCATGCAGGGATTGTATCACGGTGGGTTTCCTGCTCAGAGAAGGGATATTTAATGCCTTCTAGTAGGATGTGGTCGGCATATCGATGATTAATGAATTAAGGCATTGTTTGAGGGAGAGAGATCAAGTTTGGCTTGGAGTAGTTGAGTTGACTTAAGATGAAAATGAAATCAAGAGGACTGCCATGCGAATCAATATGGGATGTATGTGTGTTGGTGTGCTTGTGTGCTTGTGATTTTGGAGAAGTTAATAAAAGAGCATGAGTGTATTGAGTATGATTCATGTTCCTGAAGATGATAAATAAGGCAACAGCTATGGTTGCCATAAGGAGTAGCTCTCATTGATGAGTCACTGTGGTGTATTCTTTTCTCCACCATGACCAAGAAGAGGGCACAGATAATTAAAGCTGTCACAGGTGATAACAGTTTTTGGAGAATAAGAATTGGAAAATGCAATAGGGCTGGCTTTATAAATATGCATATACACACAGACATTTTCAAACGCTATTTACATGCAAGCACAAATGCAGTTTGTCACATTAAAGTCGGCCAGGTGTGGCTTTGCTAATACTGAAAACTGCTTAATTTGTGCCGGTGGTGGTGGTTTCTGGTGCTTAGCACTGGCTCTTAATAGTTAGCTTCGGCTTCTATGGCACTCTTTCAATTGTTTGCTAATTTCGAATTGAGCACAATAACAGTTATTTTATAAATTAACATGCATTAAAATGGCAAATATCTGCTGCCTGAGCCATTCTTATAGCTTTTAGTGGCCTGAAATAGTCTGAACGGTCACACTTTTAGGAGTGGGATTGTTATTACAGTCATTAGCACTGCTGGCAGGGGTAGTAGACGATGTACGCTGCAGTGGCCCTCCTGACGAGGGCCTTGGTACTTCTTTTTTTTTTTTTACAAATTAAGCAATGGCTGGAAAAAAGTAGCAACAAAGGAATGCTTTCATTGTAGGATGTCTATAGAATAAGAAAAGTTAGAGGTGACAAACAGCATTGCGATAAAGTGTACTTTTCAAATATAACATTTTCCTCTTGTATTCCAAGGGAAGCACTTATTGAAAGGCGCAATGATACAACAAATAGCCAACAGCTTGATGTGAGAAAGAAATACCCTGCTTGAGGGTGAGCAACAGCCCACACTTTATATGTTTTAAAGAATTGGTCTATTTCTTTATTAACAGCTGCACTGTAATGTCAGACTTTAAAAGACAGAATGTTCCACCAATAGAGTAAGAAAGGGTGGCTGTGGAAGTGTCCAAGAGTTTGGAGAGCACTGAGTTGGTTGTTGAGAAAGGGCTTTCAACAGTATTGTAGGTGTACTATAGAGTATAATAGGACTGTAGTAGTATTGGATTGAAATTCCATGTATATAGTGCTTGCTACACCCGTTGCGGCATTGAGGTTTTTTGAGAGACAGAATGATTTGGATGAATGGGCAGATAGGAACGAAACCTGTACACATAGTCAAGACTTGTTTCTTTTTTAGGGTTGAGTCTGTGAGTGCATTAACTAGCACATATGTCTCGCTTGCGAGGCACTGTTGTGTTCAGTAAAGGGCTTGGAGCCCGCTTGTCGCTCACCATTTGTTGGTTTGCGTGGCACTCTTCTTGATAGCCTCCTAATTCATCAAGGCATTCCTGGCATCATTTCCAGTCCACTGTGTGGAGCAGGGATCAATCACTAATTGATTTCAACTTAATTGGTGCCCGTCAGCTGCTCCTGACGGGATAGAGGTGCTATTTTGTTCTTTCTAACTTGCAGTGCCGTGCAAACAGGCTTGTGACTGGCAAAAACGTGCCCAGCAGGACAAACAAAACTGCATAGTTTTATTTTTTTAAACAAACTTTCTTTTATTTTTGTTAAGTCGTCTTTTTTCAGGTTCCACTCATGTTTTCTTTTGTTTTTGCTTGTGGGCGCTGTTGTGAAAAGATGATAATTAACTTGTTTGAAATGTGCGAGACCCATTGTATTGCAAATGCTTGTTGTAATACTGTTAAAAATCAAGATGGCAACAAATGTTTAACTGGGGGGAGGCATTACCTCTAGCACACTGTACATAATGAAGTGCTGCTTGTCACGCTTTAAATAAAGGTTTTCTTCCCTGTACGGTGCCCATTACATGTGAAGTCATTCATATAAAAAATGAATAATCTAGTATGTAATTTTGCATACTAACTACAAAGGATCTAACTAGTTTCAAAACATTGAAATAAATAACACTTGTCATTTTTCGCCCAGCTTTATTTTCAATCACGTCACTTCTACAACATGTAAAATACTTTAAGGGCCAGAGGTCAATAATTTGTGGTTGGCAGGAAGCAAAGGGTTATTTACAAAGGCCAGGGGTTCTAGGTAGTACTGCAGTGGCAGTAGGTGCTACTGTGCTAAACCCTTGAATGACTTCCATTGGGAAAGTGCACCATTTGTCCTCAGTTCACAAAAAATGTTCCTTTGGAGAGGACACCCCAAAGATCCCTCTGTCGATGAAGAGATGTCTATTTATGAACATTTACCCACACTTGCCAAAACAAAAAGGTAGAGTTTTCAAGTTTTAAAACCACTAACAGTATGATGACAGTATGGAGATTACATAACACAACCTCTGATCCGATTAAGACATTACAGGAAATCCCATTACATGTTAAGGGATCTTGATCAGAGGAAAGGCAGTATGGCTTCTGGCTAAGATGGTAGCATAAGAATTAAATGAAATGACAAAAATGAGCGCGCTTTCTGCACTACAGCACGTTAGCACATCTAGCAAACTACCTTGTGAAGTGCTGTTAGTCAAGAATATCAGCAACATGTAATGTATGCCCTTCAATACACAAAATAGCTTTCTGATTGTTAATTCTCTTTCTGCTCACTGATCTGGATTTCGCCTCCAAACTGGTTCAGACTGCTACTTGTAAAAAGCAGTAGGTGGGGTTTGGAAAATACCTAGGCCAGGCTTCTCCAACGAGTAACACACAAGTTAACTGTAGCTCTCCTACTTCCTGAAAGTAGCCCTCCTGGGTGCAGTCAGCCTACTAAATTTGAAGTTTTTGATTGGTTGGATCAGTTTATGCATCATCCCTTTTAAAAGTGTGTACTGAAGATGAGTTTTCAGAACTCAAAAACCGATGTCTGGAGAAAAATGGCTGAATTATCAAAATATGTTTACAGCTAATATTTGAACCTGCTGTGTTAGGTAGACATTTCTAGTATTATTACCTTTTTTGTATTACTGTTGGCAACAGTGCCAGGTGATCAGTGCTGGTAATCCTGCAAATGGTGGTTGTTGGACCTGGCTTTTTGACAGGGACATCCCCAAACTTTTTGCCTCCTTCCTCCTATTTTTTCTGACCTGTTGTTGTTGGCTTTTGACCTCTGGGCACTTTACCACTGCTAACCAGTGCTAAAGTGCATATGCTCTCTGGGTAAATTGTACTACTGATTGGTTTATCCATGATTGACTATTTAATTTACTTGTAAGTCCCTGGTAGAGTGCACTACATGTGCCTAGGGCAGGTAGATTAAATGCTACTAGTGGGCTTGCAGCACTGGTTGTGCCACCCACCTCAGTAGCCCCTTAACCCTGTCTCAGGCCTGCCATTGCAAGGCCTGTGTGTGCAGTTTCACTGCCACTTCGACTTGGCATTTAAAAGTACTTGCCAAGCCTAGAACTCCCCTTTTACTACATATAAGTCATCCCTAATGTGTGCCCTAGGTAACCCCTAGAGCAGGGTGCTGTGTAGGTAAAAGGCAGGACATGTACCTGTGTAGTTATATGTCCTGGTAGTGTGAAACTCCTAAATTCGTTTTTACACTACTGTGAGGCCTGCTCCTTTCATAGGCTAACATTGGGGCTGCCCTCATACACTGTTGAAGTGGCAGCTGCTGATCTGAAAGGAGCAGGAAGGTCATATTTAGTATGGCCAGAATGGTAATACAAAATCCTGCTGACTGGTGAAGTCGGATTTAATATTACTATTCTAGAAATGCCACTTTTAGAAAGTGAGCATTTCTTTGCACTAAAATCTTGTTGTGCCCTTCAATCCACGTCTGGCTAGGTTTAGTTGACAGCTCCTTGTGCATTCACTCAGACACACCCCAAACACAGGGTACTCAGCCTCACTTGCATACATCTCCATTTTGAATGGGTCTTCCTGGGCTGGGAGGGTGGAGGGCCTGCCCTCACACAAAGGACTGCCACACCCCCTACTGGGACTCTGGCAGACAGGATTGAGCTGAAAGGGAACTTGGTGCATTTCTTAGAGACTCTTTGAAGTCACCCCCACTTCAAAGGCACAACTTAGTATAAAACAGGGCCTCTGCCCTACCTCATCAGACACTTGCTGGAGAAGAAACCTGAACCAGAAACTACATCCTGCCAAGAAGAACTGCCTGGCTGCTCAAAGGACTCACCTGTCTGCTTTTCTACAAAGGACTGCTGCCTTGCTGTTGGCCTGCTACCTTGCTGAACTCTTGCCTGGCTGTAAAAGTGCTCTCCAAGGGCTTGGATAGAGCTTGCCTCCTGTTCCCTGAAGTCTCAGGACCAAAAAGACTTCACTCTTCCTCTTGGACGCTCCGTGCGCCGAACTTTTTCGACGCACAGCTTGTTCCGCGGCAAGAAAAACGCCGCACACCGACGCTGATCAACGCGACGCCTTCGGGACGTCCGAAACTTTGACGCACGGCCTCGCAAGGGCAACGCCGCCCGACTTCCCGGGAGAAATCGACGCGACGCCTGCCGTGAGATCAAAACTTTGACGCACGGCCTCGCAAGGACAACGCCGCCCGACTCCGCAGGGGAAATCGACGCAACGTCTGCCGTGAGCTCAAAACTTTGACGCACGGCCTCGCAAGGACAACGCCGCCCGACTCCGCAGGAGAAATCGACGCGACGCCTGCCGTGAGATCGAAACTTCGACGCGCAGCCCCGCAGAACGACGCGCAGCCGGAAAACAAGCAGGAAAATCCACGCACAGACCCGGGACATCTGGTAATCCCCGCGATCCACAGAAAGAGACTGTCCGAGTGCCGGAAAACGACGCCGACTTCCCCGCGTGGAAAATAACGACGCAAGTCCATGTGTGCTGGGGAGAAATCGACGCACACACCCCTTTTTCCACGCACCTCTTCCTTTGTGGCCCTCTGAGGAGATTTCCCACCAGAAACCAGGTACTTTGTGTTTGAAAGAGACTCTGTTTACTTTCTAAAGGCTTAAGACACTTTATATCACTTTTCAGTGATATCTTTACAAATTCATATGGCAACTTTGATCGTTTTTGACCTGAAGATACCCAGATAAATATTATATATTTTTCTAAATACTGTGTGGTGTATTTTTGTGGTGTTATGCTATGGTGTTGTATGATTTATTGCACAAATGCTTTACACATTGCCTTCTAAGTTAAGCCTGACTGCTCGTGCCAAGCTACCGGAGGGCGAGCACAGGCTGATTTTGGATTGTGTGTGACTTACCCTGACTAGAGTGAGGGTTCTTGCTTGGACAGAGGACAACCTAACTGCCAACCAAAAACCCCATTTCTAACAGTGGTCATTAATGTAATATTGTCTGATTTGGTGACTATTACAACACTTATAAGTAGATCTGGATGATTTTCAATTAACACAAGCAGCTCTTATTACAGAAAAGGTTGGAGACCCCTTCTGTAAGCTGTAGTTTGGCAAAACACAGTAGTCTCCCTCCTAAATTGGTAGAGGTGGTGATTACACAATGTGTAGCCTTATTGCCAAGGCTATTTGTGGTTTTAAGTCTGGCCTAGTTAGCTGCACCCATGCAACTGACTTCACTGGTGAGTCACTATGTTAATACATTGAGCTTTGAAGATCAGAGGAGTAAGAGTCTGGAGGATGATTACAATCTGCTTTGCCCTCTGTATTGCAGTTTATTCCTTGGCCTCTCGGTCTTGTGCATGCATGTAAAGTATGCCTTTTGGAAGCATCTGGGTGCAGCCACCTCAAGGACGCCAACTCAGACTAGGTGCAAGTACAGTCCTGGTCTGCACGAGTTTACTTTGCCGTGACTCACCAATGAATCAGATAAAATGTAACCATGGGAATCTGATTTCCTAAGCAGGATCCAGAATCCTTTCAAAGAAAATCATCATTCCAAATCTACTCCCATACGAAAACCACAGTGTGACCTTCGTGTTTCGCTAGGTCCCAAAATCCATTTATATTCTGGGATAAATATTTAATCCACAAAATGACGGTCCATCCTGGAGTATAAAAATCTAGAAATGCTCTTAGGCGTAGTGGTAGTAGAAGAGTACAGTGCCCTATGGTCAATAGCACAGTGTCTTTAATTCCTCCTGTCAATATGGCCACGAGCTATCAAACAGAAACCGGATCTAGATGTACATGTTAAGTAAGTATAATCAGGGCTATAAGGGAAGAGGCTAGTCATCCTGTCTCATTTCTTTTCAAGTATTGGCACTGCTTTCGTGGAAATTAATCAAGTTTCTAACTTTGCTGATGCTAAAGAAGTGTCCAGTGCACTCAATGTATTCTAGGTGCCAAGAACAATTATTCTTGTCTGAAGCTTGTGCACAAAAGAAACTGAACGACTCCTTTCCTCTAACTCTTAGGAACGGTATTTTTTATTTGTGCCTGTTTACCTTTGGAATGGGAATGGGGCTATCTTGTTAGCTGTGGAAGTCTATAGTTTCCATGGTGTTGCACTGAGAAGGACCTTCGCTGGAGAGTTTACTAATTGCTCACATGTCATTGATCCTTCCCCCACAATGTACTTTTCAGTGCACGGTTCTAATGTTTGCATTTGAAATGTGGAGCAATACAAGTTGATCACATCATCAAACAAACACTTATATAATAGTATCTACCATGGTATATGTAATACAACAAGCACAGAAGAAGCCAATAGTTGTGGCTTTAGTGTGTTAACACATGCAGAACATGGCCATGCACGTATGCACACACACTACTTGTGCATCGCTGTCCGTTTCTGTGCCTCCTGTCTCTGTGCCCAACATTTTATTCTCCAAGATTTTAGTGTTGCATAGCACCATCACAGGAAGCTTATGGAATTACTGAAAATAGCACCACAGGCTTGAAGAATAAGAAACAGGGCACACACATGTAGGTACAAACAGCATGGGTGCATTTGTGCATGTCTGTTATTTCATGATTTCCCACGAACAGTTTTAATGGTTTTGTGGGCTCGATATGTTTCTCTCTCTGTCTCTGGTTTAGCATGTGGAAGATGCTTTCAGGTCAGACTAGTGAAACTAATGAAGACGTGGTCTGCCCATTTCAGTCTGAAAGCTCTAGAGATTTCTATGTGGTGTTTCTTCATGACAATTGCGTCTGGTGCAGAAAAGAGCCCATTTGTGGGTATGGACGCTTCATGTTGTCTTAAATTGTTGTATGATAGGGAGGATTTGAGGAGAAATGTGTGGAACCAAAATCACATTTAGGCGTAAATCGTATTTAGCTGCCAAATGATCCTTGGACCAATATCAAGAAGATTGAGGAAACACAGGGGTGCAAAAAAAGTAGGGGAAATTAGGCACATTCATATACACATAGTTATGTCCAAAATCAACACTGGTGCAAACGCAGCAGGAAGGTAGTATAGCATGTAGATGCTTCTGCACATTATGGTGCAAAAGTACCCTAAGTGCAACATCAGAAGGAGTGAGCAAACACCGTTAAAAGCACGAAACACATGAGAGGAAAAGCATGTTAGAGCGCAAAATCATATTTGTGTGCAAAATCACTCTTGGTGCAACATCCAGTGGATTGTGGAAACACCGTTTGAGCACAGTTCATTTGTGGGAGAAAAAACATGAAATGTGTGCATCAATTGGACCTTACATTTTGTTAACGGCATGATGAGGTGCAACTTTCCCCTTAATATAACAGCAGCATGTGTGTGGAAAACGTATAGTACCATAATTTACAGTTATGTGCTAAATCCTATTTAGGGCAAACTAGTCACCATTGGTGCACAGTAAGCAGCATCGGTTATTACGTTAAGGTGCAAAATACCATCATGGTGCAAAATCATCTCTGGTGCAACATCAGCTGGACTCAGAATACACTTTTAGAAGCACAAATCTTCTTAAGTAGGAAACATATTCAGGTGCAAAATTGCATTAGGCTCAGAATCACACGGTGCGACGTCAATGGGAGTGTAGCGACAGGTTTACACGCACAATTCACATTTAGGATCAAAACATTTAAGTATCATTTTAGGTGCAAAAACACCTTTGTTACAAAGCAATCATGGGTGTAAAATGAGTTTCAGGAGCAAAAATCACATTCAGATGTAAAAATCACCTTTAGGTGCAATATCCGGCTTGCTGCAACATCATCAGTCATGTGGAGACACTTTTCGGCACAAAACACATAAAAGACCAAAAAAATCAAAATTAGTTGCCAAACACAGGTAGGTGTACACTATTATCCTCAGTATAAAGTCAACAGGAGTGTGATATCTCATTTGGGAAAATCACTGAGTACTGATGGGGAACGTATCAGCAAGATGTCACATTTGGTGTAAAAAGCTGTGCATCAGTATGGGATCACATTCGGTTGCCACCACACTGAAGATCAAAATCACCCTTAGTGCAATATCCGCCTTATCGTGGAAAACCTTTAGGAACACAAATAAATCACTTTGGGATGTAAAAGCACCCCTTTGCAAAGTAAGTAGCATGCTGCTACTGTATTTAAGAGCAAAATCCCACTTAAGTGCAAACTTGCATTGAAGTGCAATCCCCTCCAGCCGCTGGTCCAACATCAGCAGGGGTGTGGAATCAAGTTTAAGAGCACAATTTATATCTAGAAGCACACCCACATTTACAGAAAAAAACGGATGCTTCTGTTTACCATCCATTCACTCTAATGCAAAATGCTCTATTGAAACTCTTAAGAGACAATAGCTAATGGTGACGTTTATGGTGAGATGGATATCCTCCTCTATGCTGATCCAGAACTTAGGAATTTGGAAAACACTTCCTAAGTAATGGCTGAAAGGAGCTGACCCAAAAGCTCCTCTCTGTACATATGTTTGATTAAGATGATGTGAACTCTGACAAACAGCTAAAGGTGTATGTGGTCACAACTAAAAAGGGTTTATTAAGAGAGAGAGGGAGAGAGAGGGAGAGAGAGAGAGAGAGAGAGGTGCATTTTCTCATTAGCGCAGTACTAATAGAAGGTGTCTCGGTGACAGTTCACATAAAACTGCACCCAAATGTCATTTATAAGATGTAATATTAGATTGTTGTTGCAAAGAAATGTGATTAGTCTACTAAACTTTGAGAGCAGAGTGGCCCATTTTGCAAACAATGGCTCCTAACTGCCCACTGTGTAAGTGTTTGTAAGTGTAGAGAGAGGTGCAAACCTGCAGTGCTCCTCCATCTTCGCATTGTCATCAGCGGTGGCTTCCCCATGACGACGTTGCCAAACCTGTATGAGATGTGCCACATTAAAGTGGCCCGTTGCCCTACCTCGTAGGTTTCCATAATCCATAGACAGTCACGGCACCACCAGAGATGGATCATCTTATTACTAATAAGGCTGTCACTGAAATATCATAATTGGTTTTGATAGGTCAGTGGGTCACTCCAGGGCCGTATGTGCCAGAATAGTTAGCTCTTTACCGATCTGACATGCAGACATCCACTTCCGATCTCACCGTGGTAGGGGTAAAGTAATTTTTTTTTTGAATGATAGTGGCACACACTGTGGCTGGTGTATTATCGCTGTAGAGTAGGACTATTGTCTCTGGTCATTTTTGTTGCAGGCCACGGCTACAGGGGTGCATGATAGTGCTCCAACACAACATAGCATTATTTTGCAAGACACGGACCTCAAAATGCAAATATGCATAATGTGCACGTCTTACATGCAAGACGCCACATGAAAATGCCTCAGAAGGGGTAAACGGCAAGCTGGTTCGAAAATAAACTGTGAAGGGGAAATGCACAGAGGTTTTACTTTTGCTCAGCTGGACCAAAGCGTGACTGAAATGTGATATAATGAAGTAGGCGCTACGAGATTTCAGTGACTAGTCAAAATGTGCAGTTAAAGCGGATTTTGGGCCATTATTTGGCAAATTAAGCTTGTTTTGCTGAATTGGGCCCTTAGAAATGCAGTCCTTATAATATTACGTTGCTAAGGTGTCACATAAGATGTGGGAGATTCAGACGAAACAAATATATTATGAATTCAAGCAAACGTTTTTACTCAATTGGCCAATAGTTCATCTAAGTCAAATTGTATCATGCTACCGATTCAAGTGAAATTTGAATTTAAAGGACTGATTAACAATTACTTCACTTTCTTTAGTACAAAAAATAACAAATAAAATCTAAGTGAGATAAAATACCCCATAAGGCTATCATAATTAGGGTATTGAAAGTGTACTCATAATATAAAGGCACAGTCTGGGTTCTTCGATGAATTCAAGGAAGTCCTGGTTCTTTTGCCTTTCGGCAGGGTTTCCCCTGTCGTTTTGCTTCTGACCTCCTGTTTTTGATCCTGTTCTGAATTTAATTTTTGCTGGCTTTAAGATTGGGCACTTTACCACTGCTGACCAGTGCTAAAGTGCAAGTACTCTCTGTCTAAATGGTATTGGTGATTGGTTTATTCATGACTGAAATATTAGATTTACTAGTAAGTCCCTAGTATAGTGCACCATGTGTGCCCAGGGCCTCCAAATCAAATGCTACCATGGTGCCTGCAGCACTAATTGGGCCATCCACATCAGTAGCCCTATAAACATGTCTCAGACTTTCCACTGCAGTGTTGTGAGGGCAGTTTTAAATTGCCATTTCGGCCTTGCAAGGGCACCCACTTGCCAGGCCCAAACCTTCCCTTTCATTACATCTAAGTCACCCCTAAGGAAGGCCAGAGGCCGCCCCCTGGGCAGGTTGCAATGTATTTAAAAGGTAGGACATCTAGTTGTGTGTTTTACATTTCCAGATTGTGAAATACTGCTAAATTCGTTTTTCACTTTTTCAGGGACTATCTCTCCTATAGAGTAACATCTTTTGGTGAAGTTGGTTTTTAAATTGTAAGTTTGAAAATGTTGCTTTTAGAAAGTGGGCATTTTCTTGCTGGGAAGAGGAGATCCCAGCTGGCAAGAGAGCGTTTATCGAGAGCTATCAAAATCTGACCCGGGTGGTTGACTACTGCGAGAACAACTACGTGCAGCACTGAACCTAAAGGGAGGTTCTGGAGAACACTCCTTATTCGTGTTGTGAAGGTTGTGAAACGTTTGAGTTGGGGGAGTGAGCAGACAGATACAGACATACAGGAGAGCACACTATGCACACATGGAGGAGGAGGAGGGACTTCTGGTCGCTGCCGGTCAGCTGTGGCTAGCGGTTTGCGGTTCATGGGTTGCATTGGCTCACAAAGGCGGACCATCGGGAGCACTGGTGCCGCTATGGACTCAGCGGAAACAGTGGCTGACATTGTGGCTCAGCGACATAGCGGCTCGGCAAAGTGAAGTGTAGTGAGTGAGAGGCTGCAGCGGCACAGGCTTGTGGGTGTGGGCATAGGCTACAGCGGTTGCATCAGCGGCAGCATCGTTCTTGCTGGACTTAGTTCACCTCCTGCCTCCCTGCCATCGTTTGCCTGACTGCCCCCTGGACCCCCTGGTGTCCACCCCTGCACATCCCCGCTGCAGCTGGCATTTGCCCCACCCTCCATCACCCTCTTCAGCTCTCAACCCTCAACTCTTCAACTCTCAACAGCCAATCAGCTCAGCAGCTCAATCCAGCCCTCTGCCTCTTTGCCTCTTAGCCTCACATAGGCTCTGCCTAGCCTGGATTGTCTTTGACTTCGTGTTAACTTTGATTCTGTTTCCCTCACCTTGACTCTGCCTGACCGCTTTACCTCTTGACCCTCACCTGAGTTTGCTCCAGCTCCTTTGTGCTCGTGCCCCTTCCATGCCCTTGCTGCATGAGGGGGCCACCCAGAAGGAGAGGCAGCACAGGACTACCTCAAAAGCACCTCAAAGCACTAGAAGTACCAGAAGCACCCTAGACATGCCCATAGATGTGCCCCCCGAAAGACCCTGGCAAGACCCTGACAAGGTCTAGACCAGAGACCTGGAAGATGTCCCGAATAGAGCTGGGAGAGCAACCACTTCTATCGGCAAACACCTCCGATCTGCTGCACAACACTTGGTATAATCTGATGTAATCTTCAAGGATCTCACCTCACTGAGCAGCACAGCAACAGCAACAGCAACAGCAACAGCAGGTCGCAGCAGCAGGTGGCTCAGCAGGGTACCAGTGGCATTAGGCCCCCTATAAGTAGGTTGAGCCCTGTGCCACGGAAGCGGCCAAGCCAGGTCTTGGTGCGGCTTGTGGCTGGGTGTGGCTTCCCCCTCTGATCTTCACCTCCACCTCTTCAGACCTCTTCAGATCTCCTTAGACCTCCTCAGACCTGTACAATACAACCCAACTTCGAGATACACACTCAGAAGACGCCTTAAATAGTAACACGTGGCTGTTTTCTCCAAACAACTCTGAAACTCCATCAGTAGAATCCAAGAGTAGTAACATGAGATCTGGCAAGAATCAGCAACAAATTGCAAATAAGCCACAGAAGAAGCCCATCTTGAAGCTCCCTTCAGTGCTCTGCAAGGGCACAACCACGAACAACACCACTCAGTTGGAGCCGTCGCCATCGCCAGGGACCAGGACACCAACATTTTTCCCCTTCTTGATGGACCCAATGGCTACAATATATGCCATCCCAGAAGATGCCACAGCCCTTTACAGTCCCATTAGTCCCATTAAGAGGAGCACTGCACTGGAAACAAGTGGTATAAGTAGCTCACACCAAATGTCAATGTCACCCTTGAAACCAACAAACTTAACAGCATCCAAAGAAGATCAAGACCGCATAGAACCCAATCATGCCACCTCTGATCCTACAAAAACACTAAAAGCAGCAGCTCAAATCCATCAGTCTTTCATAACGACAAATTAAGATCTTTATTTATTCTCCTTAATGCATGGTATTGCCCAGGCTCTCACAGATATCATTCCATCAGTGGCAAATTCAGCCAGGCAGGCTTTGCATAGCCTGTGCATAGATAAGATCTGGTCCTGCTCTCTTTCCCTTTCAAACAATGCCAACGTGATACAGGCATTAGAAGTTAAAATTATCCACATTGAGGACATCCACCCCTCAAACCACTCAGGAAGTCCAGTGCCAGACAACTTCATCCAAGAACCAGCAGCTCAATCCCACAACATATGCGAAACCAAGATGGCCTCACTATCATCAGACCCTGTCAAAGGGGACCACGTGTGGGAAATACCCCCACCTAGGAAAGCGCAGCTCTCCCCTGATACAAGGATCTCCACAGTTCACCTCCCAACGCAAGGCACACCAAGGCAGGGCGGCAATGAGGCATGCCTACAAAATCTTCAGCAAACTTCTTCCCCTCTGCGGAAGTACAAACAATGATCCAATCGTACATTTACATTTACATTTACATTACTGCTGTGGTGGGACAGCCTACTCGCAACCATACAATCATCCAACAAAGTCTTAAATTTCCAGTTGGACAAGATAGACATCATGAACGTAATCGCTGAGCAAATTGCAGGAATAAACCAAAAAATGGAGACCCTTACAACCCTAATTGTGAATTCACAGGCAGGCGTCACACCAAATCAAGAGAAATGTGCTTGCAGCCCAATTATTGACAAATTCGTTGTACTTCCAGCCATCCTGTTGAATATCTTAATATCTTAAAACCAGCCAGCTAGAGACCAGGAAGTAATAATTATATTGTAAACTTCAAGCTCTCCCTAAAAACTTGAGGCAAATCCCATCCAACATGAGCTGAACACTGACTCACAAACACCCACCACTCAGACCAACCCTGCCTCTGAGTTATTTCTCAAGGAAGCAATACCAGAAGGGCCAATCAGGATCAGCAACAAAACCGCCAACACAAAATTGACAAAAAGACAACGCAAATGCCCAAAGAAAGCCAGGAAGGAGCAAACTGACCACAAGGGCGGGCGGGTAAAGAAATATATCCCATTTTTGCTAAGCAAATTGCCAACGTAGCCCCAAAAAATGCACCCAAAGACACCAGCATACAGGACTACAGTAGCCTCCCCTATCAGGCAATTTTTTCTCTATCATTCTTAATGTCAGACGACACCGCCCTCTCCAATGTGAACCAATTCAAGAATAAGAACAGGCCATCACCAGCTCTCCCCCCAGACTCGGGGTATAACTGCTTTACTAGAGGTTTAAAATTTAATGACTGCTCACTCCCAACCCAAAGCCACCTTGCTGGCACAACATGAACCAATCCTAAAATACGGTATGAGAAGCCAAGACAACATTGACAATCAACCTGGATTTGCCACAGCAGGCCAAGATGTATCTCCCAATCTAATCCAGACCAAACCAGCCCAACAGAACCTAATTAATAACAGACCACAGCAGGGGAAAAAACTGCTCCAGGTTACTACATCTTCCCTAGCCTCCCATCAGGAGCCAAGTGACGCAATCACAACAATACAACATAGCTCCATCCCCTCAGGGAGAACATGTGACCAACAAGCCAATGCCAGTTCAAAAATCCTAAACCCACTGGCTGCTGGATACTAACCGGGCCAAGGATATCAACCCGCTAGTGCAGATGCCCCAAGAACTAACTCAGTATCTCTTTTAAACAGCAAACTAATAGTGAACATAGGAACCCATGGCCATTCTGTTGTGGCAAAACCTGCGACTCCGCCTAGACAAGACTCAACCTCGCACACAGCTACTTCCCTCAACTGGAATCGAAGATCTCCATCCCAAGTCCCGCCAACACCTGCTAGGGCGCTCAACACAGAAGGCTCCACCTCCTGTCCTCGCGCCCCATGCATCACAAAACATCACGTATGGTACTTGCACACAATGCATCACCACGGCAATCACTAACATCAAAGCGTGAGGGATATCCCCTTAAGCTTCGGCTTCAACCTCTCTACACCTCTCAGGGAAGCCACGACATTCTGATTAGAGGGAGTTTTCTGAGGCTCTTCAAAGAAATTCCAGAGCTCACCACCTTGTCCTCTGCAGAACTAACCTCTGTAGAATTTCAACCTGCCAAGTAGAACAGCTGACCAGAAGCCACACTAACAACTTGGGAATTGGCAGAAATAGTCAATCACATCCTGGTGTTTGCACCGCGCTTCAAGTCCTGGGGGATCAACATAAACAGGCCAGAGCTGGACAAATATCCGTTTACGCTTTTAAGCTCCAATGTTCCTCGGTAGTGGACGAACAACCTACAACAGTCCTGAGGGGCACCCTAGGCGCTTCCCTTATGCTTCTTGGCAACCAAAGAAACCAAATAACCCATATTCAAACACTACTCACTGAAGCTGGATGGGAGTGGCTCCCGGCGGCCTTGAATGCTCCTCGTCTCGCATGAGAACCACAACCACTACAGTTATTTCCTCCTGAAAAACATCTAAGGCTCCTATACTGGAACATAGCAGGTGCCCAATCCTTGCTGGAAACAGGTTCTCCACCTACAACCTGGCACACCATGGACATAATTGCACTGCAGGAAACCTGGTCAGAACAGGGTCTTCCGTTGTCGGGTTTCACGTCCTTTCAAATTAATGCAGTCAAGAACAAGCAGCACGGAAGGCCAAGTGGGGTCTAGCAGTCTACTTTTCACTAACCCTGAAAATGGATATAGAAGAGCTGCCACAAGACGGCCAAGACTGACAAGTGTTCAAACTCAGCAACTGAACTACCAACAACAGGCCATCAATGCTGCTGGTCAACACCTATATACATCCCGGCCTTTCCCGCAAACGGGCCACGATAAAAAGCTTAACAGCAATCATCTCGCACTACTGGCAGACCCATCCTGACTAGGACATTATTCTGACAGGAGACTTCAATTCAAGTTTAATCAAGACACAAGAGGAAGACAAAATACTAAGTGCCGACAACTCCTACTGGCACGTCCCGACACAGGTGTCATCGATCTTTACTCGTCGTGACCAGCTGGGAGCCCAGTTGGTGACATCATTGGAATACCTCAAGTTCGGGGTCCTAAATGGAAGGCTCACAGGTGACTCCCCACCAAGCCACACCTTCCACTGCCCTAATTCACTGTCCATCTTAGATTACACCCTAGTCACACTACCTCTGATCCCCCAGGTACGGCAATTTGAAATAAAATACACCACATCTAGTGACCATTCCTACCAATTAATCACCCTAAGGTCATCCCTGCCTGTGTACAAACCTACCCTAGTACAAGTTGGCTCAATAGAGTCTACGAGCCTGAAGAGACTACGTTGGTCATCTGACACACTAGGACTCTTATCTTTATCTGCAAAGCTGCAGATGCTGGAGAAGCTAAAAAATAATGGACATATAATGGATGCCTAGGAAGACTTCCGAGTGAAAATACTGGACCAGCACTTTCCTTGTAACCTATCAGGGCCAACCCGGCAAATCATCCTGGTCCACCTATCAAAACAAGCACAACTCCTTAAAAGAGCACAAAGGAAACTGGCAAGATACCTGAAGGCCCACCCAAACAATTACTTACTCTGGGAACAACTGAACAATTCAAAGAAAGAGTATAAAAGACAAATACGCAAAGAAAAGGCTGAAGGCAAGAGCTCTCTTTGGCTAAAATTAATACACGCGGCAAAAGGAGAAAAAAAACAGGGAATACATCAACAATTTAAACACCCGAGGGAACCAAATTAATATTTCAAACATCCTTAAAAAGAGCTTGCTAAGTCACCTCAAGACAATCTTTACTGCGAAGAGCCAGCCCTGCGAAAACACCTCCTAATTACCATCATGGACACCCGCAAGGGGAAATGTCCTCCCGCTGGACGAGGAGGAGACGATCACGCTCACTCTGTCCACCGATAGGACATACCAAGTACTCCTCAAGGCCCACGGGGAAGGAGTTCCTGGACCAAATTGCCTCCCTCAAGCCATCTTTAGGGAAGAGGCTGTCTTCTGGTCAGAAGTGCTAAACTCATTATAACAGGAAGCAAGCCTAGGAGGAGGCATCAATAAGTGCTGGCGAGGCTCTATAATCAACTCAATCTTCAAGGGAGGTAGCAGAGATAACCCGGGCATCTACAGGTTAATCGCCCTCATCGATGTTGAGGCAAAAAACTACGCCTCCTTGCTCTTTGTTGAATTAACAACATGGTTGGAAAAACATAAAATCATTCCAGTTAACCAAACAGGTTTCAGGAAAGGGGTGGGTACCACAACAAACATCTTAATAACCTCCTGTCTGGTAGAGCAGAGCAGATGGCAGCACAGGAAACTGCATCATGGCTTTATTGACTTCAAGGCTGCCTTTGACCAAGTAAATACACCTTTGCTCTGGAGCAAGCTGAAGCTATGGGGTCTTCCCGCCCCCTTCTCAATGCAATAATTGCTTTATATTCAGATACATAGGAATGCGCAAAGATCGGAGATGGTATGAGGCTCTCATGGAAAATCCCCACAACCAACAACTTGAAACAAGGCTGTGTGCTCACTCCGCACCTGTTTAACTTATGTATGGCAGACCTGACCCAGCTATGGACGCCAGAAACATTCACCCCCCATATCTGGGAGGGATTTCACTGACAAATCTGCTATATGCGGACGATCTGGTACTGCTCAGCTTTACAAAGGTCGGGCTACAAAGAACCCTCAACATCTTAGCCAATTACGTTCATTCCAACCAGCAGGAAATGTATGTGTCTAAATCAAAAATAATGTGTGTAGGCTACAGGTACACCTTTAGATCAAGAATGGCCCTAAGAAATGTTTCGTTGGAGGTGGTGCCGTACTATAAATATCTTGGAGTAATCTTATATGCCCAGGGTTCCTTCCAGCAACAGAAGAGATACTTTCAGCAAAGAGTCCCAGCACTAGTTTTTGCCTTCTCTCTCCTGCCCAAGCGGCTACAAAGTCCATCACTTCGCCCCCTGTGAACAGTCATCACATCTAAATTGCTTCCTTCACTAACCTATGCAAGAGTGGCTATGCATGGTCTGGACGAGCTCCTGACAGACAAAACACAGCTTAAAGTATTTAGGCGAGTCTTTAAATGACCAAAATCCTCCTCACCACTGCATATACGCCTTGAATTCGGACTTGTGCAGCAAGACTTGGCCGTAAGAGCACGGGTGGCTAAAAGCAGGTACAAAATCAGCCCCTCAGCAGACATACTGAATGAGGCACTCTGATGGGCCCTAGAATATGAGCAGCACTCAGCCTACAACAAATACCTTCAATTATCAATTACCCAACTACGACTTCAGGATCTGTGGGAGGCAGCACCGACATATAATTCATTTTTAAGAGCGGTTAATAGGGCCAGTAAATTTCCTTTGCTCAGAGAAGAAAAAGCTAAATTCAATGCCCGGGCACATGCTAAGATGACCTTAAGGTACAATGCCAAACTGGAAGCGGCTGCCTATCTCTCTACCACCTATGCACCACACATGAAACATGAATTCATGACATTGCGACTCAGCAATTTATGAACCTCGGTGAAGGCTCCATCATGGAAGAACATCACTTTTCAGCACTGTTCATGCCACAAGGAAGATTTACAACACATTATCTGCATCTGCCCGGGTCTGTTAGACCTTTGACGCAGTCTTCTTAAGAGTATGTTCAATGACAGAGCCGTAAGGACCTGTAGTGGAGCCATAGTAGCCTGCTTCAATCTGCATGATACCCAGCTAAACTGTAAGTTTGTCAAATTCTTGAAACACGCTATGCAAACAAAGGGATGTCCAGGTTCGCAGTATCAGTAAGTGCACACCAAAAATAGCATGCGCAATCAACTCCCCCTGCTCTCACAGAGTTCACTCTAACTGCATATAGACCAATCCATTTCATGGTGCCGGCTCCCTATGTAGGGAACACCCGGCCATTTCTTTTTGTTTTTCCTAAGCCAAACAAAGTTTTTAAGAGGAACTGAGTCAGCTCCAGTGGGTCGGGCGGTCACATACTTTTGAAGACTCACACAGATTTTCCTTTCTATAACCAGGACAGTAACAAACTGATGAGCTTCCACCAAAAAAATAATTTCTTACCCCCGGCTTGCACAAATTTTATTACAAGCAAAACTTGTATACGTTTTGTTTATTCTAAGAAAACCAAAATGTAATATTGCTCTTGTCCTTCCATTAACTTTTTAACCCACATTTAATTTCTCTGTATTAAAAACCTTAACTTATATTAGATTGTTTTTAGCATGCAAAATTGTTATGGTTTTAATTAACTGAAACAATAAACTAAATCTGAAATCTTGATTAACCATTCTGTGCCTCTGCCTGTCTGTAGGATGCACATCTGGGTCACGATGACAGTTGGGCTATTTGTGAATTCACTCTAGACAGTCACACAATATGCCCTACATATCCTGATGCATCTCCCTGGGCTAGAGTGGGTGGAGGAGCTGACAATTGCACATGAATAGGACTGTGCCTGCCCTTACACAAAACAGTTTCCAACCCCCTGGAGTGTGTCTGGGGCTAGGGCAGAAAAGGCAGGGTCTTGTGCACTACAAAACCTTTTCTTTGAAGTTTGCCTACTTCAAAGGCAGAAATGGGTATAGGTATTGGACCTCTGACCCCACCAAGTTAGAATCCTTCTGGGCTGAGGACATTCTGCCAGGAAGAATAGCTATAGGCTGTAGGAGGGACTGCCTCTCTCCCTGTTGCTTTGCCATGCTGGCCTGCTGCTTGCTGCTTCTGTCCTGGGAGTGAAAGGACTGGACTTTGCTTTCTGCATCCTGCTTCCAAAGGTTCTGCAAGGGCTCTGACTGAACTTGCTGCCTGTTAGAACTCTCAAGGCATTAAAGACATCATCTGCCAGCATTACTAAGATTTAAACTTTGAAAATTCATATCTTTGCATGTGTATGTTAGATTTTTGTCGTTTTGGTCTTGTTTTGCACAGATAAATATTGGCTATTTTTCTAAACCACTGGGGAGTACTTTTGGGGTGTTTTCACTGTGTTACAGTGTGCGTGTGTGTGTGTGTGTGTATACAAATAGTTTACAAATTGCCTCTGCCAAACTACCAGGGGGGTGAGCAGCGGCTATCTTAGCTGTGTGACTCCCTTGCCATGACTAGAGTGAGGGTTCCTACTTTGATAGATAGGGTGTAAACCACTGCCAACTAAAATTTCTAACAGTTGTTAAGGTGGGTGCTTTATCAACTTTAATCAATGTTGCCCTGCCACAACTCAGTACAAAGGACAACAAGCAACGTGTTACCCTTGTCTCTTAATAGCGTAGCCTCATGATTTATTCTGCACTAGAAAAATGTAAATAGCTTTCTGAATTCATTGCCTTAACATTTGAAACAGAAATGGTCTACAAAGTAACATTAGTTTGGACATGGGACTTTTGCAGTGAATAAGAATAGAAATCAGTATCTAGGAGGATGTATCATATCATGATGACAAGTACAGTATTTACCTCAAGTAATATAAAAGCAATATATATAACAGACTCCAGGCAGGGGACAGAATACACTGAGTAAAAGAGATGCCAACCATGCAGGGTTGTGGAGTCAAAGATACTCTTCAGAATCAGCAAGGTGCTGTTTTAGAGCTATTTAAAGTGCTCAGGGTGATGGGAGACCTTAGGCAAAGTGAAGGCCATTCCAGGTATAGGGTGCCAAGAAGGACGCAAAACCTAAATCCTGGAGAAGTGAATGAGTTTATGGCTAGTTAGATAATTTGGTCTTTACAAAGTGTCAACCAGGATAAGAGGCAATACATTTGGGTGTTGAGAACCTGGGTGATTTCTAGTGTAAGTACGATGAACATATACAGACAAGTGTGATATTGTCTGAGGCACCCAGCGTTATGTCTTAGGGGAATGTTCATCTTGGAAAACTGAATAGGATGTGAGTGGTTTAGAGTTTTTCAGGTGGTGGAACAATTGATTATCAATGTAAAAAGAAAGCTTTCACTTTGCTCCAGGTTTTGGAGAAGTTGAGTATTTTGGTATTGGAGGAGTTGAAAATGAAATAGAGTGAATTTTTGTATACAATCAGCATCTAGAACTTGCCAAAGAGGACATTTAAGATGATATGATACAAGTGGAGCCTCTCATTTCAGTAATGAAATGTACTACAGGGTTCTGTGCCAATGGTAAGGATACAAGTGTGTTGTTTGAAAAGAAGAGGGTAAGTGGGATTGTTTTATGTACAGTGATAAGGGGACTTTGAGTACAATACCTTTGGCAGGGCTGGATGTTAAACAGAGTGTGTTCTTGTGATAGCATGTGGTGAAGAGCTTGTGAGTCACAGGAGTGTAGAGAAGGAATTTGTAAGGGGTGTAGAAGAACATTTTAGAGTCACATGTTTAGGAAAATTTCAATGATTAGATGATGATGGCACAATAACTTGCACAGAGGAAAAAGATTAGACAGAAGCTCACTGGAAGGAGGCTGAATGTGGAGTTAGAGGAGCATACATGCACTTAGATGAATAAATCAGCATATATGGGCAATGCATAATATTGACATTGCATTGATGAGTATATCAAGAATAAATCCTAATTTACATTATCAAGGGAAGTGAATGACAAGAGAGATGTGAAAATGCACTGAAGGAAGGCTGTATCCTGCTTACAATTAAATGAGCGAAATGAAATGGTAAGAAATAAGTCAGAGGAGGTTAAGAGGATTTGTTGACATAAACCTAGTATCCAGAGATGGATTTGATGAGAATTTCTTTCTAGAAATGATGGCTGGGGTGTGGGGATTGTGTGTGAGGTGGTGTGAATTTGGAGTACTGGGGAAGTAAGGATTTATTTGATGCGTAATAAAATATACGATGATAGAGAGGAGGAGGATGTTCAAGTGCTGTACATTATGTGTGATTAGGTGCTGTCAAACTTGCAAGAATATAGCACTGTAATATGAAGTCCTACAAATGACTTTTGCCATCCAGATCACAAAGGAGAAGGAGCTGAGTGATAATTGGGTGAGAGCCCAACACCAGGATATGCATGCTATGTTTCATATGTAGAGATACGAGTGACAGGGAGTGTAGGACAAGTCCACTGTACAGCCTCTCTAAGTGATAACTATATGTCAAAAGGTACACTGTTCCTAAAACAAAATGCAGAAGTAGTAAAGGCACTTCTATATTTAGGAGCTAGAACCCTCACACATCCACTGGATGTCATGCTTCATCATCAGGTCTGCTACTCATCAGACTGGCGCTGCAATGCCCGACGGGCCCCGCGAATTGGCTATATGCCAGAGATCATTTGAAATGCGTGCCACAAAAAGAAGTAGGAAAGAATTCAGACCTACTACGAGGAACAGAAAGCTAGAAAAAGTCAATTCAAATTGGCTCGAGAGCCACTCACTGACAAATTTATTGTGTGTGGTGGGTTTCGGTCAAGGTTAAAAACAAGGAGAGTCTGTGGGAAATAATGTTTCCTTACTCTATCAAAATAAATGTGGGGCAAAAAGACATTGACTTTAGCCCTAACTATAGGTCAACATGTTTTACGCCTTGAGTGTCCCTAAGGATTAGTTGGTGTTTCATCAGGATCGCAAAGAACCTAGCTACTCAAAAAAAGCAAAAAAGGTGTTTTAACGAGTAGAAAAAATGTAACTTACATAGAAAGCTACACAAAAAATGCCCACAGTTGGTATAAACCTGTAAAATAGAAACCGACCACAACATAGAGAATAAAGTCAAAAGTATATAAGAAACAAATAGACGCCACCTTAATGTGATAATATTCAGTGATGGCATGCTCTTATGCTAAGGTTGGCAAGATCTGTGGCATGTCGTCAAACCATCAAACCCCTTAACATGTCTCTAAAGTCTAACAATATGGTAGAAAGCTTACCCTCCAATATTAAAGAAAGGGCATCATGGGTACAGTGCTGGCCAGGAGACTATCGTCACCTTCGATGAAATTAATCAAAATAGGAATATACCAGAAGTACTGACTGATTTTTACATCAATCAATGTAGGAGAGATATATAGAGCTAAAAGTTAACCCAATCTTATAGGGACATGCCTGTGTCCTATTGCTGAAGATATAACCCTAAAATATAAAGCCAGCTCTTCTGGAGCGCCAAACCACAATATAGGGAGGAAACTTAGCATATCAGCCAAGAAAGACAAAAAAAGCTCCATATAGCTGCGCAAATTAGGGTCGTACTCATGGTATCAGTAAAATATCCCATAGCACACAGGAACCCGTCACGCTTGAAAAAGCACCGTGACGTCCCAGTAAAACAGCTAGAGTAAAGGGAGTTAAAGGTGCGTGCTCACAATTTGTGACGAGGCCCCTGCTGTGAGACCTACCTGCGGCCGCACATCCGGAAGTAACAGGAACGTCAGGACTGCCAAGTTAAGTGCACAATTGCCACTCACGGGCCAACCAAAAGCAGACTTTTAATAAAGGGAGGGGCTCAGCAGCAAATCGGCTACAAGGCCTGCCCCTTGTCAAGAAGTAGAAAGAGGACTGAAAGCTCTGCTTTGAGGAAACACTGGTAGCAGTGGTAGCTCCGATTCTATGTTTCAAACACTCACTATCACACACAGGACAATATAAATCTGTAGGTGCCTCCAAAGACAACCTGTATCTATACATCAGACACAACTAAGATGTTAAAAATTGTCCGCACCCACTGATCCTGGCCTGCTTCATCATCGGGCTTTGCTTTCACATCCCTGCGATAGCTCACATCAGGGATCGAGCAATAGGGAAGGGGACAACACAAAAACACAAAGGGATCAATCTTACAGAAAACACGCAACTGATGAGGATGTTGACTAAGAAGCAGCCAACACCAATTCAGTCTTCCAAACTATTCTCATGCTGGAAGAAGCATGGCTGTTCTGTAGGATGCCCCTGCAATTTAGAAGTGGGTGGATAGAGAAATGTCAGCCTTTCCTTTACAAATGGAGGAATACAATTGCTTGAAAGCACCTGCCAGTGTGTTAATCTTCTTTCTCTGAGTGTATCAGTTGTAACAGTCATCTTAGTGTGTTCTGTCTTTTTTGGCAGTGACAGGGTTGGTTGCTTTCATTGCATTCAGGAGCAAAGACTGATCATAAAGTGCTGCCAGAAGACCGAACATAAAGTGCTGCGAGAAGTCACTGGTAGTAAGCTGTTACTGATGAGTTCTAAATTACCATGGTTATGACTTCTTACATATGATCTCTCCCTTAGTAGGCTGTTACAGATTAATTCTGAATTTCCATCCTTACGACAGGTTGCATATAACATTACCAGTAGTAAGCTGCTACAGATGAGTTCTGAATCACTAATTTTACAACAAATTATCTATGATGTCATACCCGGGTAAACATAAAGGAAGAATGTGCTCCAATTTTTATGGCTAGTCTACTTGACTTATGTAACGTGCATAATTTGTATAGGTTTGTTTGTATTATTATTACATATAATTAGATATATAACCAGAAAGGAAAAAATCATGATTTCCTAGTAAAATCGGACTTATTTGAAGATGATCTCGTGTATATCGAGTGAAGGCTAGCATTTTCTCAATCCCTGCTTCATTTACTTTGGCGATTCTAGTGAATGAATCATTCAGGCCATTAGGCCTCTGAGCGCTGGTGATGCAGCAATAAAACTGGATTCTGAGGAAGGACGTCTGCTACTCAGGTGATTAAGCAAAAGGTCACGGTTATTTTATAAAGGGCTTTTTCGTTATCCCAGAAAGGTTTCCAAACAAAAGATCTGATGCACATAAAGTGGTGGGATTCGTCTTCTACGTACTTCCACCCTAGAAGACTGTCTGGCCACAGGACAACGCAAATACACAAGGATGACTTTTCAAAGACTGGATTTTAGCACTGAGAGCTCCTGAGTGACTTAGATCCCTTTTAGGGAAGATGAAAGCCCTGAGACAGAATGCCTTTTGTACTCTAAAGCAAACTTTTTTCAGGAAGCCAGCCTGTGTCTTTAATGTAGGTAATTTTACATTTCCGGCCTTGTTTTATGGATTTGCTGTTTGTGGACACAAACTATTATTTCCACCGCTGTGCATCGAAATTCATTCTTTCTCTCACTTCTTGGAAACGACTTGATGCATTTTTTTTCTTTCATAACACGAATATTTTCCAGTGCGGTAAAAAATGAGGTAAACATTCTTTCTGTTTGATCACTAGGGAATTGTGAAAATAAAGATTCGATCTACTTCAAATGTCAGCGAAGTTTTCCACTGGACCAAAAAAAAAAAAAAAACTGATTGCACTCTATCAAGTAAGAAGAAGCGATTTATTTGGTGTGTCCAATTGAGATATTAGTAAACGTAACATTCATAAGTAACATCAGTGTACTAAAAGTGCATTAACGACATCAGTTAAAGTCTGTTTTACTAAGGTTTACATCAAGTGATGCGTAGCCTACTGAGTAGCTCGAGCGTATTTATTGGTACTCAACATCTTGTTATTTCATGTACATTACTCTAAGTATGCATTAAGGAATGTAATATTGGTATGAGTTTAATAACGAGCAGTAATGTAAGGATTGTATTAAATTTCACGCATATTAGCTCGCAAACAAGCATCTAACGATGCAAAACGTGAAAGAGCTATATCTACTTGCTGCATTTTAAGCCGAGCGATAACTTGGCAGATAAAAAGGCTGCAGCCATCAACCACCGACGTATCAGTAGGAAAACCAATTCTGAGTTTGTTGTGGCATAGGTTATAGCAGCTCAGACTGATGGATTGTTTGTAGTCGCCCCAGAAACTGCTGCCCTTGATTGATTTATCAGTAGAATATGTCACATAATTCCAGGTGCAACTGGCAAGTGTCTTGGGAGGCAAATCAGTGAAGATAAAAACAGTTCTCTGCAGTCAAAATACCGGACTCCATCTTTGGAACCTGTGGAATCGGATGTACTGTTCATCAACTCCATTGGTGTCATACTCTCCCAGCACGGGGAATACCAATTATTTTCCAAGAGTCTGTTACTTAAGTATGATGAGGTAAGCCTATGCAGAATGCCCCGAATTTCCCATGCCATGGCGAGCCAGGTACCATGGAGATATCACCAGGACAGTAACAGTCCATCTGGCCTAGAGACTCCTGAAGATCCTCCCTACCTTTTAAAATCACATAAATAAAAGAATGGGAGAAAAGGGCCTAAGGGACCCAGCACCAACTCTATGGCACTAGAGACCTTATTATATGTATTCTGAATCAAGAGAGGAGTATTTCACCACTTGTTCCAACGAGGAATTGGGTGGTGTGGTAATGCTAGATGATCTGCCAGAATGTGCTGGCTGACTGTCTGCCATTGCCTTACCTAGAATGTGACCTTCTGGGACAGATATTTTTATAATGATAAGGTAACTCCCAACAGAAAAATAGAGAATGTATTTTGTGTTAGAAATGAGTTAACATGCCCATTTCAATTTACTTAATGTTACTAGTTAATTGATACATACTTAACATGTATTTATTTGTTAATTTACTCAGTTATTCAAATATTTACAAGTATATACAGAGCTGGCATGTTTCATCTTGGCCACCTTACTAAACTGACAGAGCATGTACACCAAGGCAACTATCAGGTTCAGAACATATGTATTTACATTTGGAACTTACTATGCATTCTCAAGTTCAGTTTCAAGTTGACTGAATGACTGAAATTGCCTACTGGATGAAGACCAACTGTCTAAGGCCGAACACTAACAAGGCTGAAACCGTGATCTTCATGAAGAGCACATCACTGTGGGACTCCACTTGGTGGTCAACAGACCTAGGACCGAAACCCAACCTAACCCCCCCACCTAACCCATGAACCTATGGATCATCATCAACAGCAAACTTGACAGGATCACACAGGTCAATGCTATCACCACCTGATTCTTCCATACCCAGAGGATGCTGGAGAAGATTTTCAAATGACTTCCAGTCAGCACCTGGAAAACTGTCATGCACGTCATGGTCACAAGCAAATTGGACATCGGGAACACCCTCTATGCCAGGGTTAACAAAAAACTCACCAGAAGGCTGCGGACCATTCAGATCTCAGTGGCCAGAAGCACTCAATCTTCCATGCCGCACACACATCTGACCACATCTTTAGGAGCCGTACTGGCTCCCCATTCACAAACAATCGCAATACATCCTCCTCACGGACAGTTTCAAGACACTACATAAGAATGACCAAGCATACCTCAACAATCATATTTGCTAGTATAAATCTTCCAGACACCTCCTCTTGTCCAGACTCTAACTTGCACAATTCCCAATCTTACAAAAAAACAGATCCTGTGGGCAAGGCTTATCCTACATCGCTCCAAAAGCATGGAATGGCCTACCGATACATATAAGAGCCTCCTAACCATTTCTTGAATCCCACAAGAAGCTGAATAAATGTCTTTTTGTGTAGTCCCACTAGGCCCTGGGTGTGGCTAGATTAGGTCAGGCGAACCTCTATACTAAACAATGACCCTTGATCTTTCTTTTGATGATCTACATGGCGAATTAACACATGGAGAGTAACTGAAATATACCATATTCATAACTTCCATTGTAATTAAATAAGGCACTCAGTATGGATAAATTATCCTGTATCATTTAATAAGTAGTTGAATCACATATTCTTTGATTCCAAATTATTTTTGGCCATTGTTTGATAGGGCTCGTTAAGAATCTATTATATGAATTGATGATTAAATCTGTTGACGAGGGAGGCGTGATCACCCTCATGGACAGAGAGTGTATTGAACACTGTATGGGCTGACAGCGAAGGTCCTAACATATTTATAATGATTTATTTATGAGTTGTTAGAAAAAGCACTTGATATTGGATGGTAGGTGCAGTATACTACTGTTGAAAGCAAACAAGGGCACTGCCTAGTGGTATTTGTTCCCAATTATGCAACATTCATAAAATCAGAGAAGAGTGCTCCATTTGCTGGAATTCCATACGTCAAATGTGGCACAATCTACCACACCTCCACCAGCACTGTAATCCACTTTTCAATTACAGTGTAGTTGGAGCAAGGCTAACATTTCCCCATAATAAGGCCACCACTGTGCTGGTCCTAATGTAGCCAGTTTTGAAGTGTGCACTAGTGGAAATCCCTGATGCCTAACCAAGTGTGTGGAGGTGTGTTCCAATTGTACCTTCAGGGTGGGGATTGGCTGCCCTCCTCCCTGAGGTAGTCCAGCACCCAATAGCCACCTCAGCCACGCAATTGCATTTGCTGCCAGCACCGCAATCCACAGTGGTGCAGTGGATAACAACAAGAGCAGTGGAGAGTGAATGGGTCGCCCACCCTGTTTTACAATTGAAGTGTGAGAAATCATAATTGGCTTAGCATCAAATCATACTGATCAACCCAGTTAGTGTTAAATCTTATACAATCTCAGAATTTATATGAAGTGATAATCATCCAAAAGGTGTCCGGTTATCTTATGTTTAACATGAACTTATAATGTACTACCAAATGTATGGGAATAGTCAAAGCTGACAACTATGGATGCAATGCTTAATAGAAAACAAATTTGTTTTGACATCTTAGAACCAGCTTAGAAATATTTGAGCATTTTTGCTATTTCACATGTAAACATCATAAGAAACTGGAACCATGCATAGCTATTAGCAGTCAGTATAAGATGAGATTGTTATATGTCAAACTGCCCTATACTAATGGCATGGTCTCAAATCTCATTTTGTAACATTGACTGTTCATGCAAAAGGAAGGAATCACTTCAGCCTCTGTGCATCCTCTCATTGTGAAGAATGCACATGGACAAAAGGGTGCTAAACAGGCAGCACAATATCTGCCGCAGATGGTTCTGTTCTGGAAAGATGTATTGCAATTGTTATGGGCACTTAGGTAGGGAAAAGGTGTCCCCAAAGTTACGGCCTTGGACTCCTCACCACTTGAGCAGTGGCCTATGTAATGGCTTGACTGTGTTTGGACAAAATATTGCTTTTAAAATATCGAAACTGATAATAATCGAAAAAAGAATATTGGAATGCAAAAATATTGTTGCATAGAATATAGTTAAGAAAATTGTTTATTTTTTGGTAATACTGTTTTTAAGAATATTATTGTTTTTAATATCGTTTTCACTAATACAGTTATATAAATATCGTTTTTTTTAAATTATTTTATTGTGTATTAGGTACTATATCAATTTTAGTTAATGCTATTGTAGGTATAATTGTTATTCATTTAAAAAAATGTACTGTGAATTTTCAGTGAATTCGTTTTTTAAGGTTATCATTGATGTAAAGTGCCATAATGAAATGTATGGTTTTGTAGAGGGGCAAGGTGGGAAGTTACTTACATTAGAAATATGTTTATTTATTGTTAATTTAGTTTTACTGTCAATTAATTGATTATTAATTATGCAAAATCATTTAAGCGTTACATTATATTTTTAATTTAAATTTAAATTTGTCAATTTAGTTTAATATTAGTTATAGAAAGTCATATCAGGGGTTTCTTGGGTTTGTAGTGGTACAGGGCGGGAATTTAATTAAGTTATAAAAAAGTTAAATGTAGTGGTAATCAGTCTGTATTTGTTAATTAATTATATAATTTACTATTAATTATGTAAATTGTTTATTACCTATTTACTTAAGTTATAAATTAGTAATGGATTGCTGGATTTGCAGGGGTATAGGGTGGAAAGGTCAATAAGTTATAAACATTTATTATGTATTGTTACTTAGTTTTTAATTATTAAATAAATATTCAAGTGATCGTTAATTATGTAAATAGTTTAATATTGATTTATTTAAGTTATATTTTACCTGTGCTTTGCATTGTTTGTAGGGGAATAGGGTGGGGAGTTGAATTAAATTAAATGTACTTTATTTTAATGCTTTTTGTAAAAAATATTTTCACGTTTTATGCTGTTGCTTAGACTGGAGCGGGAATAGTAATTCCATTCCCTTCTACAAAGTGTAACACTTTCCCTACTGTTGAGTTGACTAGAGTAGGCCGAACCGCGTTGGAGGGGAAAATGTTTCATGTATATATGAATTAATAAATGCACAGCAGTACAAAAGTGTTCAGGCTTTTCCTTGTACATAAGTAATCAAATTGATGTGCTGGAGTTTCCGGGTCCCGGCTGGGACCGCTGCCTTACAGTTTCCACAATTTGGATTGTATTTTGGTGTGTGTGTGTATATATATATTTATATATATATATATATATGTATTTGTAAAACAATGCACACCACTCTCGTAATTATTGTAGAGCAAAGAATTCACTGCACTCCATGATGTTCAAATTTGATGTATATTTATTTCTAAGCAACAACCACCAATGCGTTTTGACTCTCAAGAAGTCTTGTTCATGGTAAGTGAGTCCTTTCTTTCTTTTACCTTTAGTAACAAATACCCATACCAACCATTATGATGCATTCTGCATATTGTATTCAAGCAATTCTAATAAAAACATGTCATTACTGTTACAATAAGGCTGTTAATACATTCCAATAAACAATACGCACTTATTTATTTTTAATCATATCTGCTAAAACTTTTTAACCCCTTATTACCAGTCATCTAATGTATTCATATCAGTAGATATGTTCGCATTGTTGTTAGTTGAGGGCATTATTCAATATCATGCTCATTTTATCATTACAAGAGGGTACAGAGAATTGTTATAAAACACAGGAATACATACTATCTATAGTTCATTTGATGACTCCACTAATATTATTTGATTGTTCTACAGGCGTCAATTATCTCCTAAGCGTAATGCTATAACGTTGGATAACTGCATTATTACACAAATTTTATTTTCTCCATCACAGCCATTCTTAAACCCAATCAAAACCAGTCAACTCAATGTAGGCTAAGTGCCATCCACACCCATAATTTTTGTGACCTCAATTCTTTTTTACATTAGCATGTATATCTGATAAAATTGATCCTTAGAATTTTCATTAACAACTATAACTCATATAATTCTCCGTCCATAGTTAATCCATACAGTGTTTTGGTACAAAGCTGAATAATGTATCTACTTTCAAGTTGTCGAAGTTCTAGGCTCCTATTGCCCCCCTGATCAATCGTGTTGATCTGTGATAGGCCGAATAATCGAATTCCTCTCCAATGCTTTGTATGTCGTTTAATGAAATGTTTGGCCACCGCATAACTCTGATCCTGATTTGTTAAGGCTCTAATATTTTCAAGAATACTTTTCTTTAACTGACAAATAATGCTGCCTATATACCTTCGGCCACATTCACATTCAATCATATATACTACATATTGGCTATTGCATATGATTCTTTGAGTGATGTGTGTCTCCTTTCCTTTGTAGCCTGTAAATGTTTTTGTGTTTCTCGCAATTTGACACACCTTGCACTTATTACATTTAAAAAAACTCATAGTTTCACTGTTCATTCAATATGTCACTGTTGGTAATGACTTTTCACCAACATATCTCTCAATGATCATGACCTTCTATAGGTTACTTGTGGATTAGGGCCTATCTTGTGTACAATATTTTGATAACTTTTTTGTATTTTCCAATGTTTCCTAAATATTTTTTCAATGTCTTTACTTTCTTTCTTTACTGTACATGAGAATTAAGTGGGGGACACGTTTTCATCAGTTTCCCTCATATTCAATGTTTTGTCTGCCAAAGTTTGGAATTGAGGTATTATTTTTGCTCTTTTGGCGCCCAATTCAAAATTTGCTTGTGAACAACCTCTATGGCTAAACCGTTTCTTAACTTGGCAAATTCACTTTCTATTTCCTTGTCATTGGAACAGTTCCATCTTGTTTGTATAAATTCTCCTAATGGAATACTTTTAAGTAAAGATTTGGGATGAAAACTCATCCCATGCAAGATGCTATTTGTTGAGGTGGCTTTCTTGAACATAGTTGTATTTATCGGATTATCATCCATATATGCACGAATGTCCAAAAAATCAATTTGTTTATCATTGATATTGTATGTAAAACTTAGTCCACAGTTTTTATGATTTAAGATTTCAAAATAAGCGATAAATTCATCCTTAGTGCTATCCAAAATCAAGAACAAATCATCTATATAGCGCAGCCATAAAACTTTTTTGCTTAGATGTTTAGAATGTTTCTCATGCGATGCTATCTCTCTCTCCCACCAACCCAATGTAAGGTTCACGTAGCTGGGGAAGAGGGAAATTCCCATGGCAGTTCCCCCATATTTGTTTAGAAATAGCTTTATCAAATGTGAAGATTTTATTATTCAGACACAGTTCTACCATTTCTAAAAGCATTTCAGAATGTCTCATTTCTTTGATGTTTTTCTGTCTCAAAAAATAATTTAATGCATTTAGGCCCACATCATGTTGAATCGATGTGTATAATGATACTGCATCAACAGTCAATAGATTATAACTTGACTGCCATTCTATGCCCTCAATCATTCTCAAGAAATCTCCTGTATCTTTGATGTATGAGCTTAGGGAGCTGTCTAATGGAGCAATGTTTTAATCCACATATTTCAATAGACTTTCAAATATAGAGCCACATCCTGACACAATGGGCCTTGCAGGAGGATTTTTTAAGGTTTTATGAATTTTCAGAACAAAATATTTTGTTGGCATTATGGGATGGTTAGATCTTAAATATTTAAATTCTTCTTCATTCATCAAAAAATCCTTCCGCCATTATTCTAAGTTACTGGTAACTAACTGATGTATCTGATTTATAGGGTTGTTGGTCAGTTTTTCATAACTTGCCACATCCCTTAATTGTCTCATTGCTTCTGTTATATAGTCTAGGCAACTTAAAATCACAATATTCCCTCCCTTATAAGCAGGCTTGATGACAACATGATCATTCTCAGCAAATTGTTGTGAAGCATACTGTAACTTCTCCAAATCATTTGTAACAATCTCATAAAATAGATTGATTTTATTTCCAGGTGTTAGCAGGATGTTTTGTAAAGTATTTCGCTAATTTGATCTTGCGAATAAATTTGTAAGTATCTATCTTACTCTCCACCCTATCAATGTGATGTTCCGGGCAAAAGGAAAGACCTTTATTCAGTATTCTAGTCTCGTCCTGTGTCAACATAAAGGGGGTCATTCCGACCACCGCGAATGACGGAAGCACCGCCAACAGGCTGGCGGTGCTTCCTTGCCCATTCTGACCGCGGCGGTAAAGCCGCGGTCAGAAAACCGGGGCCGGCGGTTTCCTGCCGGTCTACCCCCGGCTGGGCGAATCCGCTATGGCGGCGCTGCAAGCAGCGCCGCCATGGGGATTCTGACCCCCTTACCGCCAGCCTGTTTCTGGCGGTTGTCACCGCCAGGAAGAGGCTGGCGGTAACGGGTGTCTAGGGGCCCCCTAACAGGGCCCCATTAAGCTTTTCACTGTCTGCTTAGCAGACAGTGAAAAGCGCGACGGGTGCAACTGCACCAGTCGCACCCCCGCAACACCGCCGACTCCATTCGGAGCCGGCTTCTGTGTTGCAGGGCTCCTTCCCGCTGGGCCGGCGGGCGCTACCTTGGGTAGCGCCCGCCGGCCCAGCGGGAAGGTCAGAATGGCACCAGCGGTCTTTTGACCGCGGTGCGGCCAAATGGCGGTTACCGCCAGGCGGGCGGCAACCGCCGCCCGCCGGGGTCAGAATGACCCCCATAGTCAGATAAATTTGTCACTAAGTTCTCTTTTTCTATTACCTTCATATCATTTATTTCTTCTGTCTGTTGTGCAAAGGGTAACTTTTTTTTTCCTTTCCCTCTTCTGATTTTCCCATGCTTTATTGTAAACTTCTTGGCTGGCCTCTGCCCTGACCGTGTCCTCGGCCCCTGCCTTTTGACGTTTGTTGGTCTCTGTATATAATTTGCACTTCTTCAAACAATGTTGTTCTAATCCTTGGTTCACTGGTCTCTTCACCCTCACTTACTTCAATATCTGATTCAATTATTATTTCTGATATGGGTGGAATATTAATGTTGGCTTCTGATGAATATTGCTGTTTTCTTGTCTCAAATCTTTTAGCAAAAGTCAATTTTTTTTTTCTCCATTCTGGTAATCTTGTTAATCTCAAAGAAACGTTCTCTGTTTGCGCATTTCTATCTCTGATTCATGTTTGTTCAATCTTTCCTCCATTTTCTGTCTATATTTAATTATTTAATCTTGACTAGTGATTGTTGTAAGCTTGTCCTCAATTTCCTGTGCCTCTTTGGTTACTTCTTCTACATCGATTTTAGCATACTTAATCAAAATAAGCATCATAATGCGTGAACAATTCATACTATTTTCCCCCCATTCTGATAATAATTCAGATTTAATATCCGGATGATTGGGCAGCGTGAAAATTCATGAGCCTCTCGTCACCCTACCAACGTCTATATATTTCTCAAGAGTCAATACTTCCCAACTTTTAGTTATCTCCTTGTGATACCGTTTTTCAAGTTGGAAAAATACATTTTGTATGTTTGTAAAGTATTTTGTTGTTTTCAAACTGTTACATAATGACTTGGATCCTTGAGAGGTTACAAAAAGAGTTTCTGCCTTTAGAGTGTGTTTTGCCACTCTGGCTTCCATTGCAGAGTTGGATATTTCAACAAAAAAATAAATCAATTATCTTGAACTCATAAAATTGTTGCAAACTTAAACTTTGTTTATTTCTATTAAGTATATTACACGCTGGTGAGTTGGACCCCTGTGACCCCTGAGCAAGGCTCCTGCCGAAATGTGTTGAGCAAGCCTTTGAATGAACATGTTTTTTAGCAAGAACCGAGGTCTGGTCTGAGCATTTCCTTCTCTCTTACAAGGCTGTGAGATAGATAGATAGATAGATAGATAGATAGATAGATAGATAGATAGATAGATAGATAGATGTTTGTGGGTAGTTATAGTAGTATATATTTCTATATAGTATTAAATATTAGTGGAATGTGTTTAATTTGCATAATAGTATTTTTATATACTATAATGTTTTATTTTACCACTTTAAAGTGTAAATCTATTGGGAAACTGATTTCTTTGCTTGTTTTAGGACGATATTACTGTTGATGATATTTATTTCCCAATATAATTGTACTTACGATTAAAAGTATGGAACACATTATTGTGGTAAACAATATTTTTGACATCATGTATTGTCAACGATATTGTTGCCATGATATTGTGTCATCCATTCGCTCCAATCATCTTTCATCGCTGACAATATTTATCTCTAGAGACAGAGCAGTGAGCCTACAAAGCTATATGCTTGGCCCACTATCATCACTGAAAGGTCAAGCCAATCTCTCTATCTGTGAGCTTAGGAATTATTACATTCAAACGTCTGCCATTGATGTACAATTGCCTATGTGAATGGACCCTGATTTTGTACATATTTTGAAGCCACTACAGTTAGACTCGCTGGAAATCAAGAATGGGGAAATACTACGAAGATATACGAAGATTTTTTGGGTTTTACTTTGAGTGAAGTAATTGATTTTCATTACTTGTATTCTATTCAGATAAACATGCTACCAAAACATATATTTTTTAGGACATGGTGCTTTATAAAAATGAAGAATATAAAACTATTTTGGATCCTCTTTCATTAAATAAAAAAAACTGAAAACTTTTTGGATTTGGCCACTTAAATACTAATGTGTGATGAATAAAGCCACACAATAAAATATTTTGAAAGGCTGACAAGCTACTTGTTAAACCTGAGCAAATCATACAGGAATGCTAAAAATACCTACTGGCGGTCAGGTTCTGATTTTACAGTACATTTTCAAAACTGTGGGTGTCATTAAAAGTTTGGTGGACGGAAAAGGCCATCTGTCAAACTCCCGAGGTCAGGTTACTGCCAGTGCGATCCACTTCCCGCAGGCCCTATTAAGAGTTTCCTGCTGGGTCAACGGCAAACAGCCCACAACATTGACGTTGGCTCATAATTGAGCTGGGGCAATGTTTCAGTGCGCAGGGTGCACCAGCACCCGTTGCACTTTTCACTGTTTGCAAAGCAGACAGTGAAAAGCGTGATGGGGCTAGCCATGCGGACTGAGACCGCCAGCACCACCAGGCCGTCAGATGGCCAAAAAGAGGCGGTGCTGGTGGTCTGACCGTGGTGCAACTATCACGGTTGTAATGTGGTTGCCAGGCTGCCACATTGGTGGCAGTCCAACCACCACCGCTGCCCTGGTGGTCTGAAGACCGCCAGGGTCGTAATGACCGGCTGTATGTTTGTAAACTGCATACCAGTCGCTTTCCAGCAGTAAAAGCCAGATGTTCAAAGCCATTTGCACATGCATGGTCTACTTACAAATGTAAAAGGCTTCTTTAATTAGTAGAAATGAAAGTATCATATTCACAAAGCCTGAATTTGAACCGGAAATTGATTTTTTAGATACCTAACATTACTTCATGATGCTCTAAATTTGGCCATATGTAAATTGGATTCCAGAGACAAGAAATGGATCTTCCAGGGCAGGATGGCTTTGTACATTTGAGGACACCCATAAACCTACATGTTTGTAGGTTCTCCCAAAATGTTTCCAACAGATTCATGCCCTGCAAACACTAAGGGCCTCATATACAAGGAAATGGTGCAGCGCCAGTGCTTAATTTGAGCCGGTGGTTTCCGGCGCCAGCACTTATTTTTCTGCCTTAATGCAAGCAAAACACACATATGAGAAAGACGGAGGGAGAGAAAAACGGAAAAGCGTCACAAAGGGAGAAAGCAGAAAGCTGCAAAAATTAGCTGAAGGGGCAGGGAGTGGTTGTAAATGGATTAAAGAGGCCTAAAATGGCTTCAGGATTAAACTGCCTCAGTATTCCGTGCTCGCACATTTAATTGCAGCAGCCATGAGTTTCAGAGGACAGCTTTGGGCACTGGCAAATTTTTATTCACAAAATAAGCACTGCGCAGTGCAGTGCCGCAAGCAATCTTGTTGTGCTGAGCTGTGTAATTTCCAAAATGCAGGTATGTGCTGTATTGAAAAGAATATGGTGCATCCCTTTGTTTCCCCCTGTGCCAGAGCTGAATTAGCTGCCTAGCGCCAACACAGCCACACTTGCGCCATGGTGCAAGGATGGCTGCATTGCGGGGGAGATTATTTTTTGCAGAAGGGTCACCTTCCTGCACAAAAACAATCTTGAATGCTGATTTGCTCCTTCTATGTGTGCTGCAGAATGCAGAAGAACGAAGATCGAAAAATGAGGATAAATAAAAGTATTTTGTTGTGCCACTCTAACGCCTCCCATGGGGAGTCATTAGTTTTTGGTGCTGCCTCCGGTTTATGATTTCTCCTAAATCTGAGGCAGTGTCAAAAAGCAATGGGTGTTGCATGGGTACTCACACAACAACACCATTGAATGTCCCAGAAAACTGCGTAGGGCGGCCCATATCTACAAGGTTGCATTAAGCCAGGAAAAGTGACTTAACGCTGCCTTGTAGGTATGGTGCACTGCACAGCGTTCCCGAAGCGTCGCAAAAAGAGGCTGAAGGGCCTCGTAAATGAGGCCCTAAGAAAGTTACAAAAACGGATAGCAGGATTAAATCTGGTACCTGGGTGACAATCACTCATACAAAATTGGTCGGATCTAGATGAAGGAGTTTCCCTGAGGAGAACGAGAAAATAAATTTTTGGGAAAAACTGGAGCTGCACAAATGTAAAGGCATTTTACCAAGAACAATTGCACCATATCCAAATGAGGATAGCCCTTTAGTCATGCTGAAGCAGATGTCTTAATGAGAAATTATTAATGAAGTGTTTATGTGTTTCAAATAATGAATTAAGCAGAAAATGAATAACAGAGAGAAAAATAATGCACGTTTGAAATTGTGACCTCGAAGAATGGCCATCAGTGTTCACAAACTGTACTAATTGATGATTAATACTCATGAAATATTAAAAATGTATTAGATTAATGAAGTAATATGTCTTATTTAGGGTTGTGAAGTATGCTCTAGCTTATTAATTGTAGGCCTTAACTTAGCGAATGTCTTAGCCCAGGTTTGCCAGGCCTCATTCAGAAGCCATATTTCTTAGCATTTAATAGAAAATGCTGACAGAGTGAACTAACTGTGAAATGTTCATTGTTTTAATAAAATGCTTAGCAGAAGCTTTCCATGAGAACCGACTAATAGGAGACAGTGTCCCTAAAAGTGTAACAATTATGTGTAATGTGTGCGAGAAGTACTTTCCCTGGACGCGAACAATGAAGACACGAACTGGACAAGAAGATGCAACAAATTCGATACCTGACGAGCCTGATGATGAGAACATCGCAAGGCAGGCCAATCAACGACGTGTGAAGGGTGAAATATTAGAATTCAGAGATTTGGTATAAAATTATTATTGGGTAGAGTAATAACGTATGATTAATTGACCAATAAGGAATTAGGGGATAGTTTGGGTGACTTTGATATAACAACGTGACAGAGGGAACTTGAAAAGATTGCGAGACTAGAGAGCTACAGTGACAGTAGGAGAAGAAGAGATTTGAGATTCTATTATTGGGCTCATACTCTCTGACTGAGAGCCTGATGTGTTGCTGATCGATTGATGACCTGAGGACGAAAACTGATTCTGTTTGCTGACCCATACTGTGGATAGGTAGATATGACAATATGACTGAAATGCATTTTTATGCCTTTTCTTTCTAGGTACCAACCGCGCTGTCTTGATAGTTTTCCTTAGATGTTTTCTAAATTTATGTTCTAAATTGTTTTGCACGAAGCCCCACATGCTGATGCTAATCTGGGTTAGTTGAGGTTATCTACATGACGACTGACAATTTGCAGAGACAAAGGGTTGACAAATTATTTTGCTGAACTCTATGGATTATGTAGTACTATTGAAGCTGACTTTACTAATGATTTGTACTGATACTTTAGAATGTATTGTGATTCAAGCTTTGATTAGGTTATGTTTTGTGCATCTTTTTGGTTAACCAATATTATTATATTATTCTTTGCGTTTGATTTGATTTTGAGATTAATCTACATGAGTTTAGTATTGTTAATATAAGGGAAATAAACTTACTAAACCTTAATAAAAGGTGTGGTTATTCATGGCTGAAGGGTCATGGTGTGTGATAATTACTGACTCCATTGTTTATTGATTGTTGATTTGTCTAATGATTATTGTGTATTAATTATTTGTTCTGTTCTGGAGCTATCATAAGAACATCCTAAACAAGTCAAAAGGTTCATCGACCTATGCGCGTCCCCTTGTAAGTTTACTTATTAAGGACCGACGCGCTAACACTTATCTGCAGTGCTAAGATTCATCGACTAGTTTAATTTCCACAGACCCTAATTCTGTGGATCCAGGATAAGGAAATGTTGTAGGAAATGAATTTTAATGGCCATTTAATTTCAATTTAGGCGCACAAAAAAAGTTTCCAAATGAGGCCCCAGGTTTATTCAACACCTGAAGTGTTACCTTATCTATGCTTTGTATAGAATGCAACCTTCACTTGTGTGGAATCATGGCATTCCAACTGTCCTTACGTTTGGGGAGTGTCTGATTGTACTAAATCAGGTGTAATGCTTAAGATCCTGACACATTGCTTGGTCCAGCTGCATCAAACTTGTTGCTGCTCCTATGTGTGCCCATTTAACATTTTTGAGGTCTGGCTTGACAGCATAGCTATCTGCATGACGTACTGTTACCAATACTTTAGCATATACATAGAGTGAGCTGTGGTTCCAACCAGAGGAGTATTACTATCTCATCTCATGTTTTTGTCTATTTGTTGTGTCCTTCATCTGTCAAGGAAGTGTTACATTGGAATACATGTCGAAAATACACATGATCACCTTGCTATTTGTCACATTAATTTCTTTATCTCCTATTTGCATTCTCTACAGCAATAAGCCCTTTGTTTCTACTGTTTTCCCATCATTGGAAAAACCAGTAGGGCAGGATTTTATGTACAAAACAGCATTTGCAAATGCCCTTGTTTACAAGCATTGGCATACTGGAGCCAGACCTAATGACTGTTCTAAAGATTGCCAAAACTGGAGGCCTAACACTTTTCCACACTTATGTCATACAACTGTTTTTGAAAGGTCTTAGTTTTTTTTATGGAGCATGACAGGGCTGGAGGAATACATTTAAGACAATTACCCATATTAATTGGCAGCATCGTGAAGTTTGAGGATGATATGTATATATATATATATATATATACATATATATATATATATATATATATATATACATATATCCCTTTTAAGCCACTAGAATTACAATTCTGAAAAAAATATCAGCGAAAAGAAGCCTAAGTTTGTCCTGTTTCTCTTCTGTTAGTATGAGGGAGCAGCAAAATTTCCGGAATTACATACGACACTGGCCTTTAGACAGCTTGCTTTGCTTCCTGAGAAGTAGCAGGAAGGTGAGCAAAATCTCACCCACGTGACGAATTGCAAAGATGTCCGAAGCCAGGAATAGCACACAGTAAGCAAAAATGTTACACATAGGTAACGGATCCACGCCTGATACATAACTTCAGCAGAAAACCAGCAAAATGCAAAATGTTGTGTTATAGTGCACCCATTTAAATATTGTACAACGATGTATTTATCAAGTAATATCGTTTCGGAGGAACATAGTGTCTGTCGTAGAGAAAAACCTTCGGAGGATGAAAAAAGATGGGTCAGCAAAAAGTACAAAGCCAGCCCTTCGGATGTGGTTATTTTGGTGCTGCAATTGTGATAAAATATTGTCCATGAAAAGTGCACAGGTTGAGATAGGGTTTGAATTGTATTAATGCACAATGTGGTTCTGTCTTCAGGTAGATGTAATATTTTAAGATAATTCCATGAGGTTTGAAAAGATCTACAACCAACAAAGGCGTATCTTCAAGGGGAGTGTTTGAGGTGTTGCATCCTCTTCATAAATGGATTATTTAATAAATAGTTGAGTACATGAGCTTTTAGTTGGGAATGGTAACATTTCCGTCCGATTTCACCTGGGATTTTTAAAAATTTACTCAGACAAAAAACAGTAAATACTAAGCGTCTGGGTCACACATTTAGGTGGCTCGAAAAATAAGTTCTTCTCCTGAAGCATAAAATGGGGAATTGCCTGCAAAATTAATTTTTACTGCACTGACTTCTACAAGAAGCGAGGTTTTTCATCACGTTTCCTCCCAATAAGTTTTAGCAGATCTGACCCGCTGTAATTTGTCTGGGGAAAATGTCCAGGATGCAGTATTTACTAGAAAATACGAAATTCCGATTCTCGCGTGAATTCCTTTTTTTGTGCCGGGATATTAGAATTAAGATCCGATTTATAATCGGTATTTAAAGTTCCTAAATCTCTTGAAAGGAGATCGGTGGAAGAAAATGCCCTGCTTAGTGTGTCGTGTTTGGTACGGATTACTGTAAACAGATGTTTGCTTAGCTGTGTTTGCGCATCTTTTAAAGCATTTACTTCCACCGGGGTCTTTGGTACTGGAGCTCCTGGGTCATATGCTATCATACGCCCTAGAATACCTTGTACGTCTAGTTTTTAAAGAATATACAAACAAATGTCACAATATCCTCCGCCTAATGCTTATTTAAAGTAGAACATTCATACGGTCATTATTTTGATGTTTTTCCCTTTCTCTAAATTCTGTGCTTCAAAATCGATGTTGCTTTGCCATTTTCTGCAGTATAATTTCTATGTCGTTTTTATGATGCCCTCTCAGACGTCTTATTTCTAGCTATGGTTGCAGGTATCTGATGTCGCTCAAAAACCTAAAGTGGCCAGAAGTCTCAGTTCAATCACAGCCACCATTTATCAGTCCTGGGTTTTCTTTTAACAAAACAGCCCCGCAAACAGCCAAAAAAAGCCCACACACTTACCTGTCCAACGAGCCTATCGAGCAGTCCCTGATTGCCTTACAGGCCTGTCCGACCCTGTTTCAGGAGAGGAGCCTTCCTTTGAGAGTAACGTTCTGATCCATTAAATCCCAGCGGTATTGGCCTAGAATATCATTAACTAAACATCATCTGACAAAATTATTACGTCCTAAATATTATCAAGGTCGTAGTAGCCTATGGGGCAATCTGGCAGTGCCTAATGAGCTATTCTGACAAATCACTTTGTGGGCCTGCATTTTGGCGTTTGCGGGCCTTGTTTATGGTCTACTGGGCCCGTTTTTACTGCAGGTTTCCCTGAAATTATAGCAAACATTGCCCTCAGAAATCTCACATCCACACAGCCTTCCATAAATTGAAAGGCACTTATACAACGTCGTTACAAGTTCAAAATAGTCAAATTCGCAAACATGAGTCACCTTTTAGCTATCTAGTTTACTAGTGGGGCCACTTTTATTTTGGTGCCTGGGCCTAACTAATTTCGTCCCTCATTGACCCTGAATATTGTTTACAAAAATATTGCTCCGTTGGACTTAATAATAAAAAAACGAAACCACATGAGATTGTATTCTTGGATACAATATTTATGAGACAATATCCATGGCAGACAATCTTTTTGTCAAAAATATTCTGACTTACACTACTCCGATGCTCAAGAATCAGACATTGAAGCAGGTTGTAGCCTCCCACAGCAGACTGTGATAGCAATGTCCCTGGAGTTCTCTTCATAAGACATTATTCCACCATCTCTTGGACACATTCTAATCGAGGCAAGGATAACTTTCCTGATTTTCTCCATCAGGAAAAATAAGGATTCTTTTAGAGTGTGTTTTTTATAATCAAGATTAACATGAAATGTTTATGAACTAATGCTTAATAATGCCACATAGAAAATTCATTAATATTTTTTACTAAACGTGAGTCCGAAATGTGCCCACGGTGAGTGGCCATCATTATATACGATGATTAATGAAATTGACTAATAATGAAATAATAATGTGTTAATGTATGATCTTATACTAATATTAAGAGTTATACGTTAAGGTTTTGTTAATTAATTCACTAGGCGTTAGCGTGAGTCGAGGCCTAGCTGCCTGGCTTCATATTAAATGTGTTTTTCTAACGTGCAGTGTGCTGACTTGCTGAAGGACATGTAGTTGTACTTTTCCAGAAGCTAGAAGATGAGTGTAACCATAGTAGATTCATTCTCATGAAATTCGACTTGCTCAAGGAGACATTCTTGCCGAATGCAACAGTGTAAACTTGCAACAGGTACAAGGTCGCCTAAACTGGTATAGACAATGGAACTACTGACTGGGTCTGTGAGAGGAACATGAGAACATGAAATCATACCAGACATTTTACCCGCTGGAGACGTCAATCACAGGAGCCAATAAACTACGTGAGAACTGTTATGAGGTGACAAATTTGATGGGGCGATCAGTAAACTATTGGATGGAGATGATGGTGCGCTAAAACTTGCCCAATTGGAAATTAGGGGACTGTACCACAAGGTTAATATAAAATTATGGACACAAGGGATTACCAGCTATTACAAGCCATACCGAGCCAATCTATGCCGCCCTTTTTGCCCTAGCCATTACGAGCTAATTTGCCATTGCATGCTGTTACTTTGTTACTCTGCCTAATGACTTTGCTGTGATTTCTCAAACCATCCTTACTTTGCCTTGCCCGATTCTATACTTTTCCTCTTTATGAGGGAAGTATTCCCTTTTTCCCGATCTTGCTGAACTTTGCTGTGTTTCCTGGCCGATGGCGAATCAACTGCTGTCCTAAGGACGAAGACTGACTCTGTATGCTGACCCATTACGGAGGATAACTATATGATGATGAAATTGTGATTGTCTATTTGCCTTTCCTTTCTAGGTACCAACTGCTTCTTTTGACAGAGACCATAGATAGAAGTTTTCTAAATTTGTGTTGCCAAAATTGTTTTGCATGAAGCCCAACTTGCTAATGCTAATTCGAGGTTAGTTAAGGGGTGCACTAAATGGACGCAAATAGACAAATGACTGAATCTATGCTTTGTTGAATAATGCGCTAAGGATACTCTGCTAAAGTTAATCCATGTTGACGTCGTGCTATGTTCTAATATTCATGATTTTTGCTTTGATGAAATCTTATTTGAGTTGCCATATTATGACAATGTTGATGTGCTTCTTGGTTTTGAGACTAATAAACTTGCTAGTAGAGTGTAATCATTAGGGAATAAGGGCCAGATGTAGTAAACAAAAAATTTGTGACTCGCATTTTGCGAGTGTGCAAAAAACGAACTCGCAATTAGCGAGTAGATGTCGCAAATTGCGATTAACTTGTAAATTGATTACAGGTGCAGCAGAACACTCCAGAAACCACTCCAGAACACTCTGGAAACACCTCCTGGCACATGATGTGACATCACAGCCAGGAAGTTTACTAATACACCTGGGAGGAGGGAGGACCACACCCTTTTATAACTGCCGAACTACACACAGGTCAAACAGCAGCTGCCATGGAGGGAACACCAAGGAAGAGGAAGATGAAATTCTCTGAGAGGGAGCTGGAGGTGCTGACAGACGAATGCTGTCAGCACTATGATGACTTGTTTGGTAAATCAGCCCTCAATGTTCCTGAAGCCACCAAGAAACAGCTGTGGCAGGACATACAGGACAAGATAAATTCCCTGGGGGTGAGCCATAGGACCATAGACGACATAAAGAAAAGGTGGTATGACCTCCGCTCCCGGACCAAGGAGAGGGTGGCTGAAAGGCTCCGGGAGATGAGAGGCACAGGAGGGGGACCATCGTCTGTGCCACCACCCACACCCCTGGAAGAAAGGGTGGAGGAAACCTTGGAGCAGGAGGCAGTGTCTGGATTTGGGGACCTGGACACCTCAGAGCCCAGCACATCAACCGGTGAGTACCATGTGATATGCCTGTACCCCTATCAATGCCATACCCCCACCCACCATGTACACAGGGGCATGCACAACCAAGATAGCTCCATTTCAGGGTAGCAAATGCCAGAATGATGCATTATGGGAAATGTAGTCAAGTAGGCAGTTCATAGGCAAATGTTTATTATGAAGTGTGCAATAGATAGTAGACACTGACAGTCTGTTCCCCATGTCCCACAGGTCTCCAAAAAGACACCACCACTACTCCAAGCAGCCAGCCCCATGAGGACACCTCAGGACCCGCCAGCACCCCCACCTGCACGGTCAACAGCATCCCTGCAGTAGCCACACCTGCTGCAACAATATCACAAGAGGCTGCCCCAGCAACAGGCAGGGATGAGACAGGTGAAAGCACAGGGCAGCCACCGCTGCGCAGGCGTCGCAGGTCCATTACATCAGGGCTGCAGTCTGCATCCGGGCTACTTCCTCCCAGCACCAGTGAGGCATATCTGCTGCATGGTCAGCGCCTACAAAATCGAATTTTAGGGAGGATTAGTGGTGTGCTGCACCGCTTCGTGCGCAATAACCATGCCAGCATGCAGCACCTGAACTCAAGGATGGACATGATCTGCAATAACACTGGGGACCTTGCCCTTGCCATGAGGGAACTGGCGGGAGGACTACTGGCCCAGGCCGAGGGTGGGCGGCGCAGGGACCGTCAGCTCCTGCACAGACTGGACAGGATGGCCACATCCATCGGCAGGCTCGCCATGAACACCACAGGCCTGTCGAGGAGGAGAGTTGGGCTGCAAGTGGAAATGGGCCATTTTGCTGGGGATGTGGCAAGGGGCCTGGGACGTCTGACCCACATCATAGACATGATGGAGACACGGACTATGTCGAGGGACACAGGGGAAACACCCCAGGACAGTGAGGAGGGCTCGACAGTGAGCAGTGTCTCTGTCACTGACAGCAGGGTGCTCAGGAGTAGCAGACAGAGCACCATGGAAGCACCAGGGAGCAGCCAGGCTGGCAGGAGGGGCAGAAGGTCTTAGAGATCACCCTGGACCATAAGAAGTGGCACATGACGTCAATGTGCCACATGCCTGGTTTGCATTTTCATGCCCATGGACATTCAATACTTGTAAATAGTTTCATTAATGCACTAATAAAACAGTTATTTTTGTTCCACTTAACAAATGGAGTTTTTGGTCAATAGGTGAGTATGGTTGGAGTTGGCACGTACCTTCCAAAATATTGTGTTGCAATGAGTTCCCGTCTCAGTCTGCCTTGATTAGCTATACTCCTATCCCCATGATGGCGATGTGGTTGTTCTTGATCTTCATCATCAGGATCTGGGTCTGCGGGGGTGAGAGGTAGCCCACGTCGGGTGGCTATGTTGTGGAGGATGGCGCATGCGACCACAATTTTGAATGCAGTAATGGGGGTATATTGGAGGGCACCTCCACTGCGGTGGAGGCATCTGAATCTTGCTTTCAGGAGTCCGAAGGTGCGCTCTATGAGGTTCCTGGTCCTCTTATGTGCATTGTTGTATTGCCTCTCTGAATCATTGCTGGGTGATAAAAACGGAGTCATGATCCAAGGCCTAAGAGCATATGCACTATCACCTGTTGGGCACAAAAAGAACACTGTTAGGAAGTCCTGAATGTCGTGCACAGTGACCTGTGTGTATGTCTGCAAGTGTCTGTAGCTCTACCTAGGAGGTAACCGTCTCTGAATTCCCCACGTTCCAGGCGTTGATGTATTCCACTATGCCTAAACATGTATGAGTCATGGGTACTGCCTGGAAACTTAGCTACAATGTCCGTGATGACATAATGGGCGTCACAAACAACCTGAATATTGAGTGAGTGGGTACACTTTCTGTTGCGGAAAAGGTGTTCCAGATTTGCAGGGGGGCATATTTGAATGTGTGTCCCATCTACACACCCTATGACATGGGGAAAGTGGGCAATGCGGTAAAAGTCCAGCTTGGTGCTGTTCATTTCTGCCTCTTTCCTTGGTAGGTATATGAAGTGAGACATGTGTGTGAGCAAGGCATCTAGGAAGGCCCTGAGGAACCTTGACACTGCACTTTGGGATACCCCACCTGCCACAGCAATGACCCCCTGATAGCTCCCTGAGGCCAAGAGATGCAGTGAGCATAGCACTTGCACATGCGTAGGGATGGCGCAGCCACGCAGGGTCTGGTGTTCTAGCTGTGGTTTGAGTAAATCAATTAATTCTAGGATGGCTGCGCTGCTAAGGCGGTATTTATCGTATATCTCATCCTCAGTTTGCTGAAAAAGAGTCTGCCTTGGTCTATATATCTTCTCCTGTCTGTGGCCCCTCCTCCTCCTCTGCTGGGCTGCGTGGACTCTCCTTCTCACTGCTATCAGGCATATCTCCGCCATCTTGGTGAACCCAGATGCCTTCTGGGGCTCCTTTTATACTTTGGTAATGGTTACCACCTGCTCTGAGTTAGTGGTAAATGGGACATGCAAACTGGGCTTTTTGCGACTAGTCGCAATTTGCGAGTTGCAATTGCATAAGGTTTGCGACTCGCAAATTGCGACTTGCTATTTGCGGGTCGCAAAATGGGGTCGCAACTGATGTGACTCGCAAACGGGTCCCATCGCTTTTTGCAAGTCGGAAATGGGCTTTTTGCATCCCATTTCCGATTTTGCACTGTTGCAAATAGCGAATCTGCCCATTTGCGACTCGCAAACCTTTGCTACATCTGGCCCTAAATATCATAAATCGTACTAAACTCTGTGTGGTTATTCATGACTGAAAGGTCATGTTGTGTTTCAAGTTTATTGACGTTACTGATTCCTTGATTGATTTGCTACTGTGATTATTGATGAGGATTATTGATTATTGATTGACATGTTGACTAGTTATCTCGTCTTAAGGAGACTTCAATCAGGGTCAAAAGATTAATCGGCCTAAAACGAGTCCCAGAGTGAATAAATTATGTAGATTGGGACGCGTTATCAGTTCTGGTAGCAGAAGATGGTTCAGGCCCTTTGGGGCCCTAGGACGAGAGACGATTGTTTAAAATTGTTTTTGAGATAATGCAAATTGGAGGTATGATGTGCCCCTAAGTCCTCAAATGACTTTCCCGGAATCTCGGAGCTCGCCTAAGTGAGTTGGGTATGTTCTCGGCGTTCTAGTGATAGTATGTGTAATGTAGAAGTTGCGCTTGCTCAGCTTATGCATCCCGCAGGTGAATTGTGAGGTTTGTGAGAATTTAGGCCAGGTAATGTTTTAGTAGGAGTGGGCGTACTCTGCAGTATGAGAGTAGGGAAGTCGGCGAACTTCATGTGAGTGTGGCGCTTTGTGCTCAAAAAGTATATTGATAAGTGTACGAGACACTTGTTTTATGTTGTAATTTGTGCGGTTTAATAGGTCAATCGGGCGAGGTTGACGAGTCGAGTTTGAGTCAAGAGGTGTGAGTGAAACCTTCGATGGAGATTTGGCAAGTTCTAAAGTGCACTAGAACGAACCGTTGACAAGTCGAGAGTAGGATTTGCGGGTCGAGGCTTCAAGTGAAATCTCTGTAAAGTTCTGAAGCGATTGTGTTCCCCTTCCTGTAGTAAACCGGCAAATTGGGTTTTGTTGTTAAGGTGCTCGCAATATTGCATTCGTTTTTGAGTGAAAAGAAAGTGAAGAAGACAAGCCGCAAGACTTTGTCAGCTGCAGTGTGTGTGAGTGTGGGAGCCGCGCTGGGATAGGTCAGTTGCCGCGAAGGGTCGCGCACGGATTGGCAGCCATCCGTGAGAGGCAATTGGTTGAGAAGGTAGGCGAAGAGTGTTCTGGGAATTAAAGTCACTTCTTGATTAGATTCTAAACAAAATAAAAGATGCAAAAATTAAGTTTTTCAGGGCTCTAAAGAGTGCTTTGAGAGGAGATACATACATTACAGCGAATGTGGGGGAGCCTACACCGCCAGAGGATACTCCAGCTTATGTTGTCATGGAGGAGAAGGGAGTTGCGCCTTGTCTTTGGCTAAAGCAATGGTGCAAAATGACAGAAAAGGAGGGATGGTTGGCGTTTCCGGAGCACAGAACGTTCAATATAAGGATTCTGGAAAATTTGCAGAGGGTGTTAAGTGAGCAGAATCTGCCTCCGAGACCAGCTCAGTTTGAGGTGTTAGCAATTTGGGAACTGGGGGCAAATCAGAAAGAGCGACAGAAATTTGAGAGGAGAATGAACAAAGCAGAGAAGACTCTAGCGGAGGCTAGATGGGATAGTGAGACCAGGATGTAGAGAAGGGAAATAATAGACGGAGTTAGGATGTTTTCGGCAATAACTCAAGAAGCCGAAACACAAGGGAGAAAGGCAACTTGTAAAACAGACAAGGGGTCTAGTAAGCAAAAGGAGACTCAGAAATCTTGGGCAGATGATTCAGATGACGATGAGTTTCTAAATCAATTGTTACATGATCGACCGCCACCATATGCCATAAATGACAACAGACCGAGTACTAGTGCAGGTCCTGTAAAATATGACACAAAATAAGGGAACTACAAGCGCAGCACAGCCAAATAATGTTACTGCATCAGCTCAAATACAGAATGGTGCTAGCGTATCCACTGCACCGGAGACACAGATACAGTTGCAGCCACCACCGATTCAGAGGCTCTACCCCGATGTCCGAGTACTAAAGACAACTACGAGTTTGACGGTGCCACCTGATCCGGTATACACAAGATCAAAGTTAGTGCAGATTGACCCAACTCCGCAATTGCTGCCCCAGCCGCAGAAACAGACAGTCCTGAATTATGCTCCGGTCAGAGGACCGCAGTCAGTTACAGCACCCGTAATGAATCAAGCTATGGGAGTTAATGCTCCACGGGGATTGGGAAACGGACAGGCACCAGCTGCTATATCATTGCCGATTACTGTTGGTCCGCCAGTACCGCTATATGCGCAGGCAAAACCTACAGTGTGCGATCAGGAAGTAATGACTGAAGGTGTGATAAGAGGAGGGTCTACGGGAAGTCCCCAAGGGATGACGCAAGGAGAACAGGCAGTCTAGGGATCTAGGTCATTGTTGGACTTCAGTCCGATTGGGGTTCCTTTAGAGACAATGAGACAAGCAGGTTTGGGTATGCTGACTCCACAAGTAGTGAGTGCAAATACATCACAGACACCAATGATGCAGGCTGGAAATATCTAATTGCAAGGCTTAACAGCACAACAGTTGACTGAGTGGTTAGACAAACTTAACACTCCACAGACTACTCCTGTGACAACCGAGCTGTCAGAGAGAGAGGAATACTTGAATATTATAAGGTTGGGTGTGGAAGCAGCGGAGCTAGCTGAGGAGACCATGGGGGTGAACAGATTAGAATCAGACACTGAAACAGAATTGAGGTTCCTGTGTCCGAAAATAACCAAAGAAGTGAGTAAGGTACACCAGAGGTTAGCAAACGCAGCGGACAAATACGGCATAGACCTGGATAATACTAAGCATTTGAAGAGGAGTTATAGGTTAGACTTGAACCTAAAGATTTTGACCATATGAGGACTACTGGGTTGAAGGCACACCTCAAAGAGATACTACAGAGTGCACAAGTTTGGGGAGCATTAGAGAAGTGGGAAGGCAGATGGGCAAAGAAGAGAGATAAAGAGAAAGGTGACTGCCCGGAACCGAAGCAGGCGAAAGCTGCACCAGACACGGGAACCATAAAAATATTACCAATGAGAGAAACAGCTGGAGGGGTTTTAGTTCATGTACCGTGGTCTAGAGGTGACATTTTGTCATTCACAAATGATTAGCCCAGGCTGAGGGAAAAGCCAATAGAGTGGTATCAGCAGACCGACAGGCTTGTGAAGCTTGCGAAATGCCTTTGGGAAGACTTGAACACATTGTTTGAGATTATAGTTCCAGCTGATTTGTGGCTTGAATGCAAGAGGGGTGTGGACTGACCGACAGAGGAACCGGCAAGGGATAAGATTACTGGAGCACCGTCTCCTGACGTGATGAGGTATTACCATGAGGTGATTGAGTTTTTAAAACCAAAGGTGGCGCCGAAAGTCACTGATTGGCAGAAAATTGATCGAACGGCACAGGAAGGCAAAGAGTCGATACATGCTTACTATGAAAGGTTGTTAAAGGCGTCAAACATTACAGTGGTACGGAGGTTATAGAGCCAAAAGACATGAATCATCTTGTGTTCAGGTTTGTTGAAGGACTGAGGCCGGAAATTAGCCATATGATTAAGAATCATTTGATCTGTTGGCAAACAAAGCCGATTGATGAGGTATTGCAGTATGCGAAATACTGCAGCGATGAGATTGAATTGAAACAGAAAAAGCTGAAGGAGAAGGTGATGGTGATGCAAATTAAGGCAGCTCAGGCAGAGTTTCAGGGAAATGGAGTACAGAAGATGGTACAGAAGCAACATCAAGGAAACAGAATGTTTCAGGCACAACCAAGAGGTAGAGGTCGGGGAGGTTTTGTGAGCCGTGGTCCAGATTTGAATACCGTTGTGGTTCAAAATGATGTGCAAGGGATGAAAAAAATGTTACCATGCCATGTGTGCTGGTGCATGGGACACTGGAAGCGTGAGTGCACAATGATGGTGCAGGACGGTGTTGTTCAACAAAGCAATGATGTCGGTACATTTCAAAATGTGAGGGGTCCAAGAGTGAGGGGTTCAAATCCGAACTTCCAGAATAACATGATGCAGATGCAGGGCCTTCAGCCTATGCAACAAATGCAAATGCCACGTATGCAACCAGCACAGGTGCAGCAGGTGCAACAGCAGATTCCCGTGGTACCTAGACAGCGAATGCAGTTACCTTTAGCCCCAATGGGACAGCAACACTTGATGCTTCCTCAACAGATCACAGCTCAAACAATGAGTCAAAATAATACACTACAACAGGTCCCATTGCGTGGTGAGGATGGAATAAACGATGAATGGTCGGATGATTGTTCAGATAGTGAGGAGTGCAGGCTTGCAGCGTCCCTAGAAGTAGATCAGAGGGGTCCTTATGTGCAAGGGAAGGTGATGGGTCACAAGGTTTCGTTCCTGGTTGACACCGGAGGTACAAGCTCTACAGTCCGAAGTGCAGAGGTTCCGAAGTTGCCGCTTTCGGGGCGTACCATAAGGGTGGTAGGAGTGGCAAATCAGCTCCTGACAAATCCGATTACAGATCCTGTCCAAGTTGAGATTGGTACCTTCCAGGGATTACATAGGTTCGTAGTCTGTGACTCGAGTCCCGTGTCCCTACTGGGAAGAGACTTACTGTGTAAGATGAGGTGTTCAATTACCTGTTCCAATGAAGGGACTGAGGTATAGACAAGTAGTGATGATGAAGGGGACGATGGTCAGATATCAGAGCCAGAGACGGAGACCGCAGATGAGGAGTACCCTTTGATAAGCTTCTTCCCGATGTTCACAATGACCGATTTGCCAACCGAATTACAGGGAATGGTGACAGAGAAGGTGTGGGACTTGACAGGAAAAGAATTGGGATTGATAAAAGGAGTAGAACCAGTCAAAATAGAGGTGAAGCCCAATGCCGTGTTTCCCCAGGTATCATAGTACCACATGGCACAAGATGTCCTCATATAAGTAACGCAGATAATTGCAGACTTTGTGAAGCAAGGGGTTTTAAAGGAAGTGATGAGCAGCCCATGTAATTCGCCAATAATGGGACTGAGAAAGCCTTGTGGGAAAGTTTGAATTGTCCAAGACCTGAGAAAAATAAATGAGATTGTGGTAAAATGTTGCCCCCTAGTGCCAAATCCAGCCGTGATCATGTTTCAGGTTCCATGTGATGCAGAGTGGTTCACGGTTGTGGACCTGTCACAAGCATTCTTTTCGGTGCCCCTTCATGAGGACAGCCAATTTCTCTTCAGTTTCAAATTCTTGGACAAGGTTTACAGTTGGTGTCGAATTCCTCAAGGGTTTTCAGAATCACCTTCCATCTTCAATCAGATATTGAAGAAGGACTTGGAATCATTAGAACTGCCTTTTAATAGGACTCTAGTGCAGTACATTGATGACTTGTTGATTGCGTCCAAGACAAAAGACGACTGCAGGTATGACACCATTACCTTACTGAATAATTTGGGAAAGAACGGACATAAAGTATCCCCAAAGAAATTACAGTACTGTCAGAAAGAGGTGAAGTACTTAGGCCATCTAATTGAGAAAGGGTCGAGGAAAATACCTAAAGAAAGAGTGACAGCCATATTGCAGATGAATCCCCCGACATCCAAAAGAGACGTGAGGATCTTTTTGGGAATGGTGGGTTACTGTCGTCAGTGGATTCCCAACTTCTCGATTATCTCTAAACCTTTGGTGAGGTTCACTGTCAAGGAGATTATGGATGGCCCGGGTACACTGACTATGTCTGAGAAAGAAATGAAAGCATTCATTGAACTGAGAGAGAGCATGTGCAGGGCTCCAGCCTTAGGTATGCCTGACTACACAAAGCCATTTGTACTGTTTTGTCATGAATGTGATGCTTGTTCTTTGTCTGTCCTGACACAGGTCCATGGAGGTGCAAACCGCCCGGTAGCATATTTTTCAGCTACTTTGGACCCAGTCGCAGCAGCCTTACCGGGTTGTTTGCGTGCAGTTGCCGCAGTTGGTCAAAGCCTCACTCAGTGTGAAGGTATAGTGATGGGACATCCCTTAACGGTAATGGTCCCACATTTAGTCGAGATATTACTGACCTGTACTAAGACCCAACATATGACAAAATGCGAGACTCACTATAAATGAACAATTATACTGGGGTCACTTAATGTGTCTTTGAAGAGATGTACTGTGTTAAACCCAGCAACTTTGCTTCCTAATGAGAATACAGATATTGATGATGCTGAGGAAGCAGAACATGATTATCTTAAGGTAACAGAACTGTGCACCAAACCAAGACCTGACATTAAAGATACTCAATTAGACGAAAACGATTACATTATATTTGTTGATGGTTCGTGCCTGAGAGACTCAGTGGGAGTACTGAGAGCTGGATACTCTGTGTGTACAATATCCGGTATCCTGGAAGCATCTTGGCTCGAACGAGTATACTCTGCTCAAGTGGCTGAATTGATTTCCCTTACTAGAGCGTGCCATGCTACTGAAAATTTGAAAGTCACTATCTATACTGACAGCAGATACGGATTTGGAATTGTTCATGATTTTGGCCAATTATGGTCCCAGAGGGGTTTCCTGACCTCTTCTGATTCTCCCGTGAAAAATGGCGAAAGAATTAAGGAATTGTTGTACGCAATTTAGTTACCTTTTGAAATTGCTGTGGTGAAATGCAATGCTCATGTTAAGTCGCAAGACTTCGTGTCAATGGGAAATGGATATGCAGATCAAGTCGCAAGGTTTTGTGCATTAAACTGTATATCATTCAATGATCAGTGGGAATTGTTATCGGAAACTGAAAATGAGACATGCACAGGTTATGCATTGAGTGTGGTTGACACCATGGAAGAGTTGAAATTGTTGCAGGGACGTGCCAGCAAAGAAGAGAAACGCTCCTGGCTTAAATTGCAATGTGTACAAAGACCTGATGATTTGTGGGTTTCAGATGAGGGGGAGATGGTTTTGCCAAACAGTCTCTTGTCGCAGTTTGCGAGGGTTTACCATGGTTAAGCACATATTGGGAGAGATGCCATGATCAGGTTGTTCAAAATAGACTGGTTTAACCCGAAGTTCAGGCAAGCCGCAGAAGTAATCTGTCACAGGTGTATCGTCTGTCAACAGATGAATGGGGGGGAAAGGGACTGTGGTGAATTTGAGCCACATTGGGAGAGCAGGAGGTCCATTTAGCAGGATGTAGATGGAGTTTATTGAGATGCCTGTGTGTGGAGGCTTGAGGTATGTGTTGGTGATTGTGTGCATTTTCAGTCACTGGATTGAAGCTTACCCTACATGTAGGAATGACAGTCTCACAGTAGCGAAGTTGCTGCTTAGGGAGTCAATACCACGTTTTGGCTTTCCGATCTCTTTACCTCTAGTGCTAATGTGAATGAGAAATACGCCCAACAAGAAAACAGGACTTTCGCCGCATGAAATTCTCATGGGCCGAGCTATGAGATTGCCCGCAGTGGCTGCAAATGCTCTTGTGAACATCACGGATGATATGGTGTTGGACTACTGCAAGGGTCTGGCTGACGTGGTCCGCTCTTTCTCTCACCAGGTGGAAGCAACCACACTGCCACCAATAACTGATCCAGGTCACACTCTGAAAGCCGGTGACTGGGTTGTTGTCAAGAAACACGTGAGGAAGTCATGTTTGGAGCCACGTTGGAAGGGGCCGTATCAAGTGATATTGACAACTATTACTATTGCTGTGAAATGTGCAGGAGTTCCAAACTGGATTCATGCCAGTCACACAAAGAAGGTGACGTGGTCAACTGATGAGGAACTTGAGCTGTCGAGAATAACAGCTACAGAAAAGGAAGTCTCAGAGCCGGAGAGTAATCAAAGGGGAACTGAGACTGAAGGAGAGCCTGTTGAGGACAGCCTGGTCACTCAAACTGCAAACCAAATCCAGAGGGGTGACGGTGAGCATATCTCAACTGAGGCGCCAGGGGAACCGACACGAAGAGAGGTTCTCCCAGAAGTAGACGGATACGGGTTTGAAGTTGAACCCCTGACAGACCCAGAAGGCAAAGGAGGTGAAACACAGGAAAGTCAAAGAGTTCAGACTCCTCCTGAGCCGCTTGCAGAGCCATCAAGAGAAAACACCATAGCACAAGAGGAGGTCATTGAACCGCAACCTAAAAAGCCAAAAAGTAAAAGGTCACTGAAAGGAGATAAATGGCCAGAGCCACAAGCTGAAAAGGGAAAAGTGGTAATAGACGAAACAATAGAGGAAGAAGTTGATACCACAAGAAGGGAAGATCTGAGTGAAGGAGAATTGCAGGTTGATCGCAGACTGAAAAGAAAGAGAATTGCAAACAGAAGGTACGCAGGTCCTGAATGGGCGTATGCAACATCAGCTGGGTGGCAACAAGACTTTTTGGCATTCTGTTTTGATCGAGAGATTCCAGGTCAATATTATGGTACTTGAAGTTGCCCGCAAATAAGAGACTGTGTTAAGCTGAAATTTGAAAAAAGGAAACCTGAGAAAAGAGACTGAGTAATTAGCGGATGCGACACTGTTAACCTGAATTGACTTTTGAAAAACCGATTTTGACAAGCTGCTAACCTGATTTGACAAGGATCCTGGGAGTGAGTGAAATGCTATAAATACTTGCTAAAGAAAGACTTTGCTCGAGGGAAAAAAAAGAAAAGAAAAAAAAAGAAAGAGCTTTTAGACCTTCCTTAGTTGATTGTTTGCGTCTATATTGTTCTGCTTTCTGATTCTATACGGATCATGATTAAACCTAGAGATGACAATAATAGGGGTAGGATTCGTAGATGGTTGAGCATTATTTTGGGTGTATGGGAGTGCGATAGTAATAATAGCTGTGATTGTAGGAATGCCATTGGTGGACAAGAGTGGGACTAACAATCATTCAATTCCTGAGACTGCTTCACTAACACCATGGGAGAAGTTTGAGCAGGATACAAAATATTTGCATGAGGGGACTAACACAAAAAGGGAACTATCTACTAATGTTTTCTATCGCTTGTTGAATGAGTATGTTGAAACAATGGATGCGAAGAATTGTTATGTGTGCACGAAAATTCATTTGTCAGTACAAGAAGGGGTTACTTACCATAGTTTGCCACTAACCTATGGGATAAGCTGTAGTTTGCTATTAACAAGGCTTTATGATCAAGAATATATTCAATACTTCTATTCTAATCTAGCTGTAGTGTTTTCTTTTGTGCCTATAAATGAATATTTGAGTAAGATAGCTAGAGATCATAGTATAAAGATAGTTAGGGGTTTCTTTGAGCCTACACTGACATTTGGTACAGCTTATGCGCATCGCAATAATCTAACCTGCTTACTAATGCCTGTAGAGAAGAGCTTTTTAGATCACACTGATGATAGAAGAAAAGCGTTAAAGGAAAAGTTAGCAAAGGGATTAGAGAAACTAACGTTTGCAAATGATTATGCTTATAGTGCAATAAAAACAGAAGGCAAATTATCTCTAGATGCATTACACATAGGAAAGCTTTGCATATATAGGCCAAAATCTGACCATGACACTTTATTTGTGGAACGAGTGAGTGCAGACATGTGTTTTTGTTTCAGAGTAAGTGGACGTTCATGTTAAATGGACAGGATCCAGCGATCCCCGGGATCTATTACATATGTGGACTTCATGCTTATTACCATCTTCCAAAGGGATGGTATGGGACATGGTATTTGGGAATAGGTTTTCAAAAGATTTACCAATTTGATGACTTAAGGAAGTTTCCTAAAGTGTCTGAATTACATCATACTAGACAGAAAAGAGAGACAGCTGCTGCTGTTGTGGGTGATATATTTGGAGCAATAATTCCTTCAGTGGGAGTTATCTTAAACTCCATAAAGATTAGAAAGTTGTCCACTATTGAGGATAACATGTTGACAAACTTCACAGGGCCTATACTCCGGATGGATACTGAACTTGCTGTGGAGAGGGCTATGACTCTTCAAAACCGACTTGCTTTAGACATTCTTTTAGCGAAAGGTGGCGGAGTCTGTAGGATGCTTAATGAGCGCCACTGTTGTGCATTTATACCCGATAATAGTAATAAGATTAGAAGTACGCTTGCTAACCTAACAAGAGATAGTACAGATTTGAAAGAGCTGAAAGAACCTGGAGTTTGGGAAAAGGTTGGAAAGGGACTTGCTAATGTGGGAAGTTGGTTTAGTAATATTTGGAATGAGATACTTGCAAAAGTAATAGGGGGAATACTGATTGTTTTAGCCTGTTTATTCGGACTATGGTTATCATGTAAAATTAGTAAAAGAATTAAAGAAAAATTGGCAAAACGCAAAATGAGGAGGGAAGAAAAGAAAAGGGAGAAAATATTAAAAGCAAAATACGATAAGTCAAAAATGGGGGAGGAAATTGAATTGCAGGAATTAAGAAAGTGAAGAGAAAAGTAAAGAATGGACTTGTGTGATGACAAGTGTCATCAGAGGAGGGCTTGTTAGAGTGTGGTGTTTATAATCAAGATTAACATGAAATGTTTATGAACTAATGCATAATAATGCTGCATAGAAAATGTATCAATGTGTTTTACTAAACGTGAGTACGAAGTGTACCCACGGGGAGTGGTCACCATTTTATACGATGATTAATGAAATTGACTAATAATGAAATAATAATGTATTAATGTATGATCTTATACTAATATTAAGAGTTATACGTTAAGGTTTTGCTAATTAATTCACTAGGCCTTAGTTAGCGTGAGTCGAGGCCTAGCTGCCTGGCTTCATATTAAATGTGTTTTTCTAACGTGCAGTGTGCTGACGTGCTGAAGGACATGTAGTTGTACTTTTCCAGAAGCTAGAAGATGAGTGTAACCGTAGTAGATTCATTCTCATGAAATTCGACTTGCTCAAGGAGACATTCTTGCCGAATGCAACAGTGTAAACTTGCAACAGGTACAAGGTCGCCTAAACTGGTATAGACAATGGAACTACTGACTGGGTCTGTGAGAGGACCACGAGAACCTGAAATCATACCAGACATTTTACCCACTGGAGACGTCAATCACAGGAGCCAATAAACTACGTGAGAATTGTTATGATTTGACAAATTTGGTGGAGCGATCAGTAACCTATTGGATGGAGATGATGGTGCGCTAAAACTTGCCCAATTGGAAATTAGGGAACTGTACCACAAGGTTGATATAAAATTTATGGACACGAGGGATTACCAGATATTACAAGCCATTCCGAGCCAATCTATGCTGCCCTTTTTGCCCTAGCCATTACAAGCTAATTTGCCATTGCATGCTGTTACTTTGTTACTCTGCCTAAAGACTTTGCTGTGATTCCTCAAACATCCTTACTTTGCCTTGCCCGATTCTGTACTTTTCCTCTTTATGAGGGAAGTATTCCCTTTTTCCCGATCTTGCTGAACTTTGCTGTGTTTCCTGGCCGATGGCGAATCAACTGCTGTCCTGAGGACGAAGACTGACTCTGTATGCTGACCCATTACGGAGGGTATCTATATGATGATGAATTGTGATTGTCTATTTGCCTTTCCTTTCTAGGTACCAACTGCTTCTTTTGACAGAGACCATAGATATATGTTTTCTAAATTTGTGTTGCCAAAATTGTTTTGCATGAAGCCCAACATGCTAATGCTAATTCGAGGTTAGTTAAGGGGTGCACTAAACGTACGCAAATAGACAAGTGACTGAATCTATGCTTTGTTGAATAATGCGCTAATGATACTCTGCTAAAGTTAATCCATGTTGACGTCTTTCTATGTTCTAATATTCATGATTTTTGCTTTGATGAAATCTTATTCGAGTTGCCATGTTCTGACAATGTTGATGTGCATTTTGGTTGTGAGACTAATAAACTTGCTAGTAGGGTATAATCTATAGGGAAAAAATATCATAAATCGTACTAAACTCTGTGTGGTTATTCATGACTGAAAGGTCATGTTGTGCTTCAAGTTTATTGACGTTACTGATTCCTTGATTGATTTGCTACTGTGATTATTGATGAGGATTATTGATTGTTGATTGACATGTTGACTAGTTATCTCGTCTTAAGGAGGCTTCAATCAGGGTCAAAAGATTCATCGGCCTAAAACGAGTCGCAGAGTGAATAAATTATCTAGATTGGGACGCGTTATCAGTTCTTCATTCTTTTTCTCTCTTTCACAGTTTGAACTGAATCACAGTAGGTCCCCTGTATGGTGTAAAAGAAAATAGCTTAAAGGTAACCCTAAATCCATGTCAGATGTCCCTCTCACTGTTCCCACAGTGTGATGCAAGTCAAAGTCTGTAACGCTTGCCTAAAGTTTGTGAAAACTCAGAGTAAGAGTCACTAAACGTATCCTGAAAAATTCAACATGAATATGGCCAATCTCGTAAAGTTACTGCTCTAGCGGAAGAGCACATTTACCATTCTATCTATCAAATAACTAACCATACCACATCCCCCTCCCACCTTCCTGCATTATTGTCATGCACTGCCTATCTGTTGTGTCTGTATGCCTCCAATTTCTCTTCAAATCATGCTCTGGTCAATGGTGATTTCAATATAGTGGCTCATTGCTTGTCATAGTAGGAAGTATTCCACACGTTTCTTCATCCAAATCATTCACAAAATCTGTAAAATTGCACTTACATTAATCTGCTTATTGCCATATCTCTCATAGCAGTATCTTGTATATTTTGGGGGTTATTCTAACTTTGGAGGAGGTGTTAATCCGTCCCAAAAGTGACGGAAAAGTGACGGATTTACCACCAGCCGTATTACGAGTCCATTATATCCTATGGAACTCGTAATACGGCTGGTGGTATATCCGTCACTTTACCGTCACTTTTGGGACGGATTAACACTCCTCCAAAGTTAGAATAACCCCCTTTGTCTGTTGCTTTCTGGACTTTTCTCAGTGCAGTGCCATACATCATACCGATAATTTTGTGTTTATTAGACTCTCAGCTGAGTTCTTCTGCCTCACCTGGTGAGAGGATAATACTTAAGATTTTTAAATCTTTTTTTGCTACCTTGCACAGGTTGTCTACTTTTATGCCCTAAGTTGTATTCTTTATCTTAATGAACACTTTTCACCACAGCTCTTGGTCAGAGCACTTTGGGCCACATGTACAAAAATCAGGTTTTGCAACTCGCAAATTGCGTTTTGAACTGGTGCTAAATGCGATTGTTTTGCGACCACATTCGCGGTCACAAAACAATCATACATTCCATCCGGATTCTGTATTAGGAAGGGACACCTTTGTCACGCCTCTTCCTAATACCGAATCGCACAACCCAAACTGCGATTCGGTAACAAGTTACTGAATCGCAGTTTGGGCTTTGTACTTCCCAAATAGCAGTTTTCAAGTCGCAAACGGGCCGATTCACTGTTTGCAACTTATAAACTGCTTTGTACATCTGGCCCTATATCTCTTATCAGCTTCTACTAAATTACAGTTCAAAGGCAGGCCCTTACCAACCCTGATTATGATGAAATGTGAGCTTCTGGCAACTACTACTGGAGGATCATTTGAACTGCAACTAATTCATTTCAGTAAAGTAATGTGAAGAGTATTGACTGTCAGTAAGAATATGAGTTTTGAAGTATCTAATCAGTTACAACTTGAACCTAGATTACAAAATGCTTTAGACCCTTGATCAGTATTCTCTCACCGTGAAGTACTGATACTAGTTATATTGATTCAGAAATACCAGTCTATTCTAAATTGACTCTTGAGAAATAGGGAACAAGAGGTAAAACCAATATTATTTTTTTACTAATCCCGGCATATAGTGTAAACTAATGTGAAGCATGGGTTACACAATACAGCGGTCTACAAATATAGGAACAATTTCCAGTTGAATGAAGTAATTGTTGAAAGAAATCTGCGATTCCACCAAAACACCCACTGATCCTGGTGGATCAAGAGTTTGATGCATAATTCACCGTCAGATTTTAGGAAGGATCTGTGGCAATATGCTGCAGATGAGGTGGAATGTTTCTTGGCTCAAAAAACACAGTAATAGCTTCTGACCTTCAAGTGGGTGAGAACATACCTCATTACAGAGTACTATTACCAGTTTGGGCGTACCATTCTTGATGTCCCTTGTCACCTTCATTATATTATATAGTAACAATGTATGTTAGTTGTAATTGTTTTGATGCTTTTACTGTAGGAAAGTAGGGTTCTGGTTCTTTTAAAACATATTTTAGCGCATCTTAGTGTTTAAAAATTACGAGTACAAAATATATTGCGGAGGCACACACATGGCTCCTGACAAGATGGCAGGTTCGTGTAAAGCTCTCCTCATCAGTGGATTTCCAGTAAAGATTTTACTGGAATATATCTATTTCACATAACTTTATTAGCAGCAGGATGCCTGTGAACAAGATTGGCGAGAGGTATTCTCATTCAAATTGACTCGGACCCTGCAAAAATAAGGTTTTCAGTCCTCCTGTATTCTGAAGTATGTGAATAAAACTGCGGCCACCATTTTTTCTTTCTGAGAGTATTGGCTGCTTTAGCTTACTTACATCTGTTGCTTTTGCTCCGGGAGCACTTTTACTTTACTTTTTTCTTGGCAGTGATGAGGAAGGGTGTATGGCTACGGTCGGTTACGGCATGAACAAGATAATATAGCGTTGGGACTCTTGAATATGCTTTGGAAATTAGACTTCGACTTTATTCCTATAACTTAATACATCCAACCGGGAACGTTTTGATTGGAGGCAATTAAGAACAGCCTTGATAAAGTCCCTTACAGGACGAAACACGTGTCGGCTGAATCTGATCTGAAATTTGCAAATCAATCTTCTCATATTGGAGGACAAGAGCTTCCACTGCCTAAAGTCAACAAATTGGACATTGCAAAACATTTTCTCTATGGACTGACTGGAATATGGTGTTTTGATTTTGAGCCTTTTCAGAAGTACATCTGTTTTTAACAGGATTAGAGGATTTATGTTAGATGAGTTGTTTGTTATGTCTTTAATTTGATGTGTTGTGATTTCTTTGTGACATCTATGTATTTTCATTTATTTTGTAATATTTGTTCTATATTCATGGGTATTTCCTTGTATTAAAATTGGTAATTGAAATAGCACAGTCTTGAAACCATTATACACCAATGTAATCTCCCTTGATTATATCATGTGCATTCAAAGTACTTTGTGATAAAATGGGTGATTCCATTTGATACATTTAGAAACCTAAACTAACTATTTAAAGAGTGCTCCGTTCGTATTTTAGTTGCACTTTTACTTTACTACTACTGGCTAAGCTTTATGTTGCATGTTTTAAAATGGATCCACTGATCTACAGCACCACTCCTATTAACAGTAAGCTAATTCCATTGCTACCTGTTACTTGTATTGTTATATACTTTGCAGCTAGTGCCCTTTCACTGTCAATTGTCTTGCGTTTTGTCTGCCTTCCAGTGGCTAAAGAATCATTTCTTGTGAGGAATATTTTTCTGGCTACCTGAGTCTCATATATTTCGACAACTGCTTTTCTCTAGGCTATTTTATGGTCAAAGCAATATGTCATCAGACTCCAGCTCAAGTATCAAAGCCCTTTCTGTATGCTCTGGTGCAAAACTGAAGCACCTAAAAAATGATCCTGTATCTCCTTTTGCATCCTCTAGCAACCCAATATTAGCAAAATGTTCTATGAGGTCAGAGCTCTACATGAAAGCAACCAATGACAACCTGCAGATGTTTGAAGAATACACGGAAGGCCATGGAAAATAGACTGGTGGAGAGAGAGCAACATATTAGTGATGTATAGGATTTTGCATCAAAAATTGCAGGTTTAGAGTTATACATAACCTCATTGTAACACCATAAAGAATACTTAGAAATTAGTAACAGGTGTAATGCTTTAGGAGTGTACTCTTTGGTAGAGGTTGTTGAAGGACATAGGGGGTCATTCTGACCCTGGCGGCCGGTGACCGCCAGGGTCACAGACCACGGGAGCACCGCCAACAGGCTGGCGGTGCTCCCGAGGGCATTCTGACCGCGGCGGTTCAGCCACGGTCAGAAAGGGTAAACCGGCGGTCTCCCGCCGGTTTACCGCTGCCCCAATGAATCCTCCATGGCGGCAGAGCGCGCTCCGCCGCCATGGGGATTCAGACACCCCCTACCGCCATCCTGTTCATGGCGGGAAACCCGCCATGAACAGGATGGCGGTAGGGGGTGCCGCGGGGCCCCTGGGGGCCCCTGCAGTGCCCATGCCAATGGCATGGGCACTGCAGGGGCCCCCGTAAGAGGGCCCCGCAAAGTATTTCAGTGTCTGCTTTGCAGACACTGAAATACGCGACGGGTGCAACTGCACCCGTCGCACCCCTGCAACTACGCCGGCTCAATTCTGATCCGGCGTCCTCGTTGCAGGGGCATTTCTGCTGGGCCGGCGGGCGCTCTTTTGGAGAGCGCCCGCCGGCCCAGCGGAAATGTCTGAATGGCCGCCGCGGTCTTTTGACCGCGGTGCGGTCATTCGGCGGCGGAACCTTGGCGGACGGCCTCCGCCGTCCGCCAAGGTCTGAATCAGGCCCATAATCTTGTTACATTTTTCAAATGTTTCTCTCTGAGTTGATGGGATTATCATAGACACCTTGGGGGTTATTCTAACTTTGGAGGAGTGTTAATCCGTCCCAAAAGTGACGGTAAAGTGACGGATATACCACCAGCCGTATTACGAGTTCTATAGGATATAATGGACTCGTAATACGGCTGGTGGTAAATCCGTCACTTTTCCGTCACTTTTGGGACGGATTAACACCTCCTCCAAAGTTAGAATAACCCCCCTTATCTAAATATACAAAGAGCACACTGATTAGAGAGGAAAGTTCTCCTCTGCCTCAGCTAAGCCGCATGGGATCATTATTTGTTTACTGGAGTACACTGACCAACTGCATGTTGTTAAAACACCAAATGAGAAAAATAAATTATCTTGGTCCAACCGTTAGATCTATTTATCACAAGGCCTCTAATTCTACAATGCCAGAATGATCTAAGAGACCTGTTCTTCATCAGTTGAATGTCAGGGGGTAGATTTATCTTTCATGCAGCACATCACAGCAAGCCACCTTGCTGCACTGCATGAAAGGAAGAGGTGAGAAATTCTGACAATCCTGGTCTCTGCCTGCACTGGCACAAAATGTGCTGCAGAGCACCAATGTGCAAGGATGCCTGCATTGTAGATAGGATTGTTTTTGTGCAAAAAGGAACATCTTCCTGCACAAAAACAATCCTTAGAAGCATTATCCCCTTTCTAAGTGCGCTGCAGATTGAAGCACTGTTAGAAAGAGGAAGTAAAGTAGAGAAATTAAGATATTTCTCCTCGTTGCGCCTCTCGTCAGGAGGTGTTCAATTCAGCCACATTCCCCGCTCTACCAGATTTGGTAAATTTGGGAATGTGTGTGAATCAATAGGTGGAGGAGTGGGAACACCTATGATTCACCCACTTAATGCCTCCCTGCAGCAGAATAATGCAAGACAGAGATTTATGCTGCCTTGAATTACGCTAGATTTACCAAGTCATACAGGGCCATGCAAAGTGGCCTTTCCTGGCGTGGTAAATCTCATTTTAAGTTTAGGGTCACCTTGTGCCAGGCAAGGGAACGCAGGGTGATGCAAATCCTTTGATAAATCTGGCCCGATATGGTGTTGTTCTACCATACTACTTCATGATCATTCACAATAGAGGCTCTAAGTCCTTCAAAGATCCAGGCCAATTTAAAGGAAAGATCAACAAAACTGCTCAATTGCAATGAAAACTTCTACTATGAAACTTTCATGGCTCCATTAAGGTTGTAACCTTATCTGTTGGTGCCATCTCTTAAATTACTGACATTTCTCCATGGTATCCTCTTGTCTCATGGTCATGTGATGAATTTGAATCCTGGAAACTTAAAAGGTATTGGGTGGGAAATGTGTTCTTCTTTCCAGCTGTTTGATTAAAAGTTGGTGATGCTAAAGTATGCTGCTAATCTCTTGATTTAGGGGTTGTATCATATGAATCTCATGATAGTCGATAGAGTTTAATCTATATCTTATTGAAACATGGTTTGCTTTTTTAAATATATTTGGACCAGTTAATTCTGATCACAGAATAAATTGTCAGCCTATGCTGATGACATCACTTTTTATATAGCTGATCCATTGGAATCCCTGTCACCTTTTTTAGATGATAATTCTTGTTTTCTTTGTTTTAGGATATAAACAAGGTTTCCGCCCACCGGCTCACAGAAAAGTTCATAATGTGGCCGGCGTAGTTCCGGGGTCGCTGGCGGTCAGTGTTTTCTCTTATTTTCTTTTCTTATATGTCCCCTTGTCTTGCTTTATCTCTCCCTTGTATTGTACAATTCATACTTATTATTATATTTCATATAACCTATTGAAGATTCTCTTATATTTATAATATTTTTATGAACTATAATCTCTGCATTTTTAATTCTGTGCATTGTATTTTTTTTATTTTGCTTTCAATGTGACCCTAAAAGCAAATACAAATTATAAAACTTAAACAAATAGTTGCACATTCCAAAACTCAAATCTAAAATAAATGCCATAATAGTGGTGTGGATAAGATGACTAGCACGTGATCTGCAGCTTATATAGGTGAATCATTAATAGAATGCTTCCAATCGGTACCAGTACTGATTGAGCCATCATTCTATAATAGTCAGATACATTTTGAAGCATTCCATTGCATTTTAGCTTATTTGGAGTTTCTGGAGGTCTATCAGTTTGTTGAATCACTAAGGTGGTCATTACAACCCTGGCGGACGGTGTTAAAGCGGCGGTAAGACCGCCAACAGGCCGGCGGTAAAAAAATTGCAATTACGACCGTGCGGAAACCGCCAACAAAGACAGCCACTTTAACACTCAGACCGCCACGGCGGTACAAACAAACAGCGCGGCGGTCACCGCCAACAGACAGGCGGGAGACAATGTACCGCCCACAGTATCACAACCAACCAATCCGCCACCTTTTCCGGGGCGGATTCACCGCGGGTAAAAACACGGCGGAAACAGGAATTTCAAAGGGAAAACACTCACCTCTACACACTCCACGAGGAACGAGGACACCATGGAACCGGAACTCCAAATTCTCCCTGCGATAGTCTTCCTGCTCCTCTACCAGGAGCACGAACGCCGGCGGCGAAGACCACGGTGAGTACAGCACCTACGACACAGGGGAGGGGGGAGGCAAAAAACAGGGACACACACACGCAACACCCCCACCCTCATCCACCACAACACACACACAAATGCATATCAATACATCAGAGTTACGCCCCCCAAATCCCCCCCAGAAGAATGCAAAGACCAAAGAAAATGAGTGTAACCATAGGAATATATTAAAAACAAGTAGGCAGAAATATATGTATCCGCAATGTACAAAATAAATACCAGGCATAGAAGTCCAGGTACTGCACAAAGAAAGTCCGTGGCCCACACAAGATCCCCGACCATGACGGAGAGAACACTGCAGGGGCATCAGACAGCAAGAAAACAGGCACCTCAGGGGGAGGGAAGGGGGGGGTACCTCAGCCGCTTGAGTGCACGACGCCAAATCCACGAGGGGGCCACATGCCCACTGTTCAATCCTGGGGAGTGCAAAGCCACAGTCTCTCGAGTCTCTACAGTGGGTGGCTTGCCCACTGTTTAATCCTGGGGAGTGCAAAGCCACAGTCTCTCAAGTCTCTACAGTGGGTGGCTTGCCCACTGCCATATCCTGGGGAGTGCAAAGCCACAGTCTCTCAAGTCTCTACAGTGGGTGGCTTGCCCACTGCCATATCCTGGGGAGTGCAAAGCCACAGTCTCACAAGTCTCTACAGTGGGTGGCTTATATCCTGGGGAGTGCAAAGCCACAGTCTCTCAAGTGGATGACAGTCTCCACTGGTTCTGGAGGGGGATTGGTGCCCAGAGTGCTTCATCCTGTTAAGGACAGAGGTAGTGGATGACAGTCTCCACTGGTTCTGGAGGGGGACTGGTGCTTCATCCTGTTAAGGACAGAGGTAGTGGATGACAGTCTCCCCTGGTTCTGGAGGGGGAATGGTACCCAGAGTGCTTCATCCTGTTAAGGACAGAGGTAGTGGATGACAGTCTCCACTGGTTCTGGAGGGGGATTGGTGCCCAGAGTGCTTCCTCCTGTGAAGGACAGAGGAAGTGGATGGATCTCTCCACTGGTTCTGGAGGGGGACTGGTGCCCAGAGTGCTTCATCCTGTGAAGGACAGAGGTAGTGGATGGATCTCTCCACTGGTTCTGGAGGGGGACTGGTGCCCAGAGTGCATCACTCACCCAGTAATGGACCCAGTTGCGTCAGGGCCCCTGCCGCTCATGAGCTAGCGGTGCTTGAGATGGCGGTGCCATGTGCAGCGGTGCTTGAGATGGCGGTGCCCTGTGCAGCGGTGCTTGAGATGGCGGTGCCCCGTTCAGCGGTGCTTGAGATGGTGGTGCCTTGTTCAGCGGTGCTTGAGATGGCGGTGCCCTGTGCAGCGGTGCTTGAGATGGCGGTGCCCTGTGCAGCGGTGCTTGAGATGGCGGTGCCCTGTTCAGCGGTGCTTCAGATGGCGGTGCCCTGTTCAGCGGTGCTTCAGATGGCGGTCTACATTGCAGGGTCTCAGCTGCTGGCGGTCCTTCATGGCCCAGCGGGGCTTGTGCTGGCGGTCCTTCATGGCCCAGCGGGCCTTTTGCTGGCGGTCCTTCATGGCCCAGCGGGGCTTGTGCTGGCGGTCCTGCTGGCTGTGAGAAAACAGGGCTGATTGCAGAGGCCCCCTAACTTTTTGCCCCCATTTTTCACTTTTTGCTGGTGTTTTCCTGACTCTGATGGTGCCCTGGGTGCTGCTAACCAGTCCCAGGGCCTGTGCTCTGTGTAAAATGGATATGCAAATTAGGCTAATTATAATTGTCTAAGTTAACCTACCTATAAGTCCCTAGTATATGGTAGGGCATGTAGGTTTAGGGACCACAGCATAGGTAGTGCACCCATAGGTGCACTGCTGAGGTGCCCAGTGTCATTTTAAAGGCAGGCCTGCCTTGCTGGCTGCTTTTAAATTAAAGTTATATGCAAATTCGACTTTGGAATTAAAAGTGGTTCCAAAGTCTTAAACTACCTTATTTTTACATATAAGTCACCCCTAAGGTGTGCCCTATGTGCCCCTAGGGCTGGGTGCCATGTAACTATAAGCAGGGACCTTATAAAAATAGTTTTATAAGCCCTGGTGAGGTAAAAACAGCCAAATTCGTTTTCCCCTCATTGTAGTAAATGGCCTTCATAGGCTAGAATGGGGAGACTTTATTTTAATTTTTAAAGTCTCCTTAAATGATGGATACCAAGAGTTTGGTATCAAATTAATTGTTGTAATAAATCCCACAACTTCCAGTTGTTCGATTTAATATAACTTGTTCAGGTAAAGAGTTTTAAACTTTACCTGAAAAGTTGCCAATTTCAGCCCTGGATTGTTTTTGCTGCTGTGCTCTGATTGGCCAGCCTATAGCAACCTGGCCAGGCTGCCTTGATGAGGTGTGAAGTGGCCTGGCTTCCACAAAGGAATGTGCCTGTGGGAGGGAATCTCCCCTCAGCAGATGGTGCCAAACTGGTCTTCAAAGGCAGAGAAGGACATTTGGAGCAACCAGCAACACCCCCACATCCTGCAACCCCAGACAACTAGGTGCCCCATTGGTTAGATTAGGAGAGGGCAGGAGAGGGGTGTGTTTATGATTTTTAGCCACACCAGTGGGTAGGCTCAACCAGATGTAACCTCCAAAAATCAGATTCAGCCATGATGGATTTTTGGAGAATGTTGCCTCCTGGGATTGATTTTTGCCACACTTCCCAGGAAGTGGTCATCACAGGGGGAAGGACCCTGCACCTGATTGGAGAACCAGGACCCCCTGCTTTTCACCCAGGAGCAATGATAAAACTGGCAGACCTGCACCCACACCTCAGATCCCCATCAGATTCCAACAAGGAAGAACCAAAGGAGAAGAAGGACTGCCCTGCTGGACCCCTGGCCTGCACCTGGAACCTGCACTCAGAAGGACTGCACCAGCTGCACACTTGGGCTCCACCACAAGAAGGACTTTGCCTGGCTTCAACTGGTTCAAGGAGGGACTCCCTGTTTGCTACAGGTGAAAAATTGCTATCCAGAGTCCCCTGCACTAACTCCTGAAGAAATCAACCAGCTGGCCACTGCCCAGTGGCCAAAATGGAGTTTGCAACAGGTGCATTCTGGGAGTTGTAGTCCGCACCCCTCCAAGGACCATCTCAGAACTTCTGGACCCTTGGAGTGAGCTGTGGACCTCAAAAGAACCTTAAAAGAACATCTGGGAGAAGCCCCAGAAGTTTGGAGAAGTTTGGAGAACTTTTGTAAAAAAGCTCCATAGAGGGACTGACCCACCGCAGCGACTCTAGCCGGCTTGCCTCAACCGCGACCCGGCCTGATTTGCTGGTTCGTCCCGGTAAAGAAAATCTCAGAAAAAGAGACTAAGTCCGAAGGTAAAAAGTTGACCAGGACCTCCCAGCCAGCGTATCCGAGGAGGGCTCCAGGGACGTCGGATCAAGATCCAGGTTTACCCCGGTCGAAGGATTTTCACCTCGAAAAAAACAACTAAGTCCAAAGGTAAAAACCTCCACTGAGGATTCCCACATCGCGTATCCGGAGAAGGGCTCCAGGTTTGGACTGGCAGGTTCGTCCCGCTGAAGAAAATCTTCGAAAAAGAGACTAAGGGGGTCAATCGGACTCCCGCCGGCGGCGGTAACCGCACGCCTGGCGGGAGCCGCCGAATGATCGCACCGCTGTCAAATGACCGCGGTGGTCATTCCGAGTTTCCCGCTAGGCTGGCGGGCGACCGCCAGAAGGCCGCCCGCCCGCCCAGCGGGAAACCCCCTTCCACGAGGATGCCGGCTCCGAATGGAGCCGGCGGAGTGGAAAGGGTGCGACGGGTGCAGTTGCACCTGTCGCGATTTTCAGTGTCTGCTATGTAGACACTGAAAATCTTTGTGGGGCCCTGTTAGGGGGCCCCTGCAGTGCCCATGCCATTAGCATGGGCACTGCAGGGGCCCCCAGGGGCCCCACGATACCCGTTCCCGCCAGCAAGGTTCTGGTGGTCAAAACCGCCAGAACCAGGCTGGCGGTCAAAACCGCCAGAACCAGGCTGGCGGGAAGGGGCTCCATCGCGGTCGGCCTTAAACTTTGACTTTGCCCCAGTCGAGGTGCAACCAGATGACCCGATTGGCGCTTTTTGTTTCTAGGCGCTAAAAAAAACAATAATTCATATCTCCGGTTGCCCTTATCCGATTTTATTTGTTTTTGTGTCATTTTAAAGATAAAAATATAATCTATTTTTATAAATTGGTTTTGGATTTTTAAACTGTTTCCTGTGTTTTATTTAATTACTGTTTTGTGACATTTGAATGCTTTACACTCTGTCTCCTAAGTTAAGCCTTGATGCTCGTTGCCAAGCTACCAAGGGTTGAGCTGGGTTTAATTTACTGAGACCTAACTGGAGCTTAGTGGAGGTTAGTGGCCTATTGCTAAGTGTAGCTACCTACCTGCCCTTACCAATAACCCATTTTCCAACACTGGCGGTCCTTCATGGCCCAGCGTGCCTTTTGCTGGCGGTGCTTCATGGCATAGTGGGGCTTGTGCTGGCGGTCCTTCATGGCCCAGCGGGGCTTGTGCTGGCGGTCCTTCATGGCCCAGCGGGGCTTGGGCTGGCGGTCCTTCATGGCACAGCGGGCCTTTTGCTGGCGGTCCTTCATGGCCCAGTGGGGCTTGTGCTGGTGGTCCTTCATGGCCCAGCGGGGCTTGTGCTGGCAGTCCTATATGGCCCAACGGGGCTTGTGCTGGCGGTACTTCATGGCCCAGCGGGGCTGGTGCTGGCGGTGGCCTCCTGGGCAGCTGGGCTGGGGCTGGCGGTGGCGTCCTGAGCAGCTGGGCTGGGGCTGGCGGTGGCCTCCTGGGCAGCTGGGCTGGCGGTGGCCTCCTGGGCAGCTGGGCTGGGGCTGGCGGTGGCCTCCTGGGCAGCTGGGCTGGGGCTGGCGGTGGCCTCCTGGGCAGCTGGGATGATGGCGGTCTTTTCTGCCGTGCTGCTCTTCCCAGACTTGCCAGGTTTCTTTTGGCCCTTCCCCACCTTTGAAGGTGTCACAGCTGACTCCACACTCCCAATGGGACCCCTGGGAGCGGCTTTGGTGGCTGGAGGCTTCCCCTTCTCCCGCCGGGCACTGGCCAACTTCTGATGCTTCACAGGTGGGGGACTGTCTGTGCTGTGGCTCCGTGCCACACTGGCTGTCCTGGTGGCCGGTGCACTCCATATACCGGTGACTACAGGCACCACTCAGATGTTGTGGCTGAGGTGCTACTTCGAGACCTATGAGATGGACGGGGTGGGGGAGGTGTGGGAAAAAAGTCAAGGGTGGACAGGAAATGTTTTTTGGACACACAGGGGGTTTGGGAGTGGAGGAAGAGGTGGTGGTAGTAAGAGGTATACGTTTGGTGACTTTGGGTGAAGGTGCATGCGCTGGAGGCTGTCGTGATGTGGATGGCTGTTGGGTGGGTGTATGCCTGCGTTTGTGTATCTTGGGAGGGGGCGTCACAGACACACTGGGAGAGGACACAGGGGACGTGTGAATGGTAGTGGGGGTGGTGACTGCACGTGAGCGGGGTGTGCTGGTGGGTGTGCTGGTGAGGGACGTAGTGGCTCTAGAGGTAGTGCATGCAGGTGTGAGTGTAGATGAGACTGGGAGGGCGGAGGGCGGAGGGAGACGACGACAAGGGGGACACAGTGGAGGCAGTGGATGTTAGTGTGTCTGCATGTGTGTGTTGCTTGCGTGAGTGCCTGTGGGATGTGTGGTGCTTATGTTTGCCTGGGCTTCCCTTGTGTTTTGAGGTGTGTGCAGGCTGGTCTGATGGTGTTCTTGGGATAGGCAGAGGTATAGGGGATTGGGTCGGGTGGAGGAAGTTGGAGGGGGGTGGCTAGAGACGGGGACAATGGCTGCCATCAGTGCTGAGGCCAGAGTCTGAAAAGCTCAGTGAAGAGCCGCCTGACCAGAATGAATGCCCTCCAGGAATGCATTTGTTTGTTGCAACTGCCTTTCTACACCCTGGATGGCATTCAAAATGGTAGACTGCCCAACAGTGAGGGACCTCAAGAGGCCAATGACCTCCTCACTGAGGCAGCAGGGGTGACTGGGGCAGGGCCTGAGGTGCCTGGGGCAAAGGTGATGCCCACCCTCCTGGGTGAGCGGGCACGGGGCAAAGCCTGAGGGGCTGCTGGGAGGGCGGTGCTGGTAGGGGGGGTGGCGGCTGTACCTGTAGATGCGGGGGCACAGATGTTGCCGCCACCACAAGGGAGCTCCCATCAGAGGACGAGTCTGTGTCGCTGGTCTCAGCTCCTGTCCCCGCCATGGAGCTCCCCTCGGCCTCCGTCCCACTGGTCAATTCAGACTCCGTAGTGTCGCCCTCCATGGCCATGTGGGATGCAGCTCCCTCGTGCTCCGGTGCCACTGCTCCTCCGCCTGATGATGCTAATGTACACAAGAACAGGGAGACCACAAAAAGGGGGGGACGACAGACGAAAGACATGTTGAGTGCATGGATTACCGCTACCGTTGGCGGACACGACAGACACAGAAGCCCCCTGCACTACGCCGCGCTCTTGGGCTCCACTGTTCAATTCCTGGGAAATGGCCTACAAGGCTATGGACGAAATCTGCACACATAGATGACACAGGGGCATGAATAGCTGTACTTGGCACTCTACAGAGGTGGGGTGGGGTGGGGTGCCACATGGCATGCCTTACGGAGGGGCCTTGCCTACGGAACTCGCCCTGGCCTAGGGAAACCCACAGCCCTCCTCCCCCACCCAGACACCTCCACTGCTCGCAAAGTCAGCAGAATGAGAGTGTACTCACCCCCTTGTGTCTGCTGTGATGCCCTCAAGCGCCCATCCAACTGGGGGTAGGCCACCGCCAGGATCCTGAACATCAGGGGGGTCATGGTGCGACGGGCACCCCTCCCACGTTGGGAGGCCATCCCCAGCTGAGCCTCCGCCGTCTTCTTGCTCCAGCGGCGAATGTCCTCCCATCTTCTCCGGCAGTGGGTGCTCTGTCTGTGGTAGACCTCCAGGGTCCGGACGTCCTTGGCGATGGCACGCCAAATATCTTTCTTCTGGTGGGCGCTGACCTACATGAAATGTACAGGGGAAAAAGAGAAGTCAATACAAACTGCACCATCAAAGTGATTGGCCCCCATCCCTACCCTTGCCATGTGGCACATGAATTCACCGTCTTTCATGCACGCAGCACTCTGCCCCCTTCCTTCTTACATCCAGCCCTCTCCACACACGCATAGCCCATACAACATGCTCCCTGTGTACTTACCTGTTTGTCTGGAGGACCGTAGAGTAGCTGGTACTGGGGGAGGACCCCGTCCATGAGTTTCTCCAACTCCTCCGATGTGAAGGCAGGGGCCCTTTCCCCAGACGCACGAGCCATTGTCTCTTCCAGACCGAGGTCACAGCAGCACTTGCAATGTAGGTCCTCTCCTGTCGAAGATCAGGTATCGAGTGATTGAACAGATGGAAAATGGCGGTCACGTCCACGGCGGTGCGTACCGTCACCGCCGGCGTATATCGTCATTGGCTCCTGGGACCCATAGGGTCCAATGTTAACCAGTGCAGCATTGCGTCACGGTCTTCGACCGCCTACCGCAACGGTGTACAACGCCAGCGCAGTTACCTCACATCCCATTGTCTCACTTTAGAGGTCAGGCAACCGCCATTTCAGCCCACATGGCTTCATTTTCAACTGCATCACACAGACCTAGGCCTACACTCAACACACATACAGGCCACCTTTTGTGTATGGATGGTGTTCTGTGTAAACTGTGGGTACGTACAGCTGAGTTGGTTGATTCTGTGCCCGCTGTTGTCCGTCATAGGCACCGTCCGCTGGGACATGTGAGGAGATAGCGGCATCCTCCGGTGTACCGACCGTTGGTGGACCTGTCGACAATGGAGGAGCGACATTTGATTATCACCTACAGGCTTGACTGTGCCACAATCCAGGAACTGTGCACCCAGTTGGAGCCAGACCTGATGTCAGCAATCCGCCATCCCACAGGAATCCCCCCTCAAGTGCAGGTGCTGTCAGTGCTCCATTTCCTTGCAAGTTCGTCATTTCAAACAACTGTGGCCATGGCATCAGGGATGTCCCAGCCCATGTTTTCCAACGTATTGTCCAGAGTCTTGTCTGCCCTTCTGAAACATATGCGGAGCTACATCGTTTTCCCGCAGGTGGAGGATTTGCCTACAGTGAAAGGTGATTTCTATGCCCTGGGACATATCCCCAACATCATAGGTGCCATTGATGGGACCCATATGGCTTTGGTCCCCCCCAGAGGAGTGAACAGGTGTACAGAAACCGGAAGAGATATCATTCTATGAATGTACAGAGGGTATGTTTGGCAGACCAGTACATCTCCCATGTGAATGCCATGTTCCCTGGCTCAGTGCATGATGCCTACATCCTGCGGAATAGCAGCATCCCTTATGCGATGGGCCAACTCCAGAGGCACCGTGTGTGGCTATTAGGTGAGCACCTGGAAGCAAGTCATTGGGAATGGTTGTCTGGGTCTGGGGTTATCCCTACAGTTGTCCCTCGCCATTTGCAGGTGACTCTGGTTACCCCAACCTGTCATGGCTACTGACCCCAGTGAGGAATCCCAGGACAAGGGCAGAGGAATGCTACAATGAGGCCCATGGGCGAACTAGGAGGGTGATGGAGCGGACCTTCGGCCTCCTGAAGTCCAGGTTCCGGTGCCTCCATATGACAGGTGGATCCCTATTCTACTCACCAAAGAAGGTGTGCCAGATCATCGTGGCCTGCTGTATGCTTCACAACTTGGCTTTGCGACGACAGATGCCTTTTCTGCAGGAGGATGGTCCAGATGGCGGTGTTGTGGCAGCTGTGGAGCCTGTGGACAGTGATGAGGAGGAAGCAGAGGAAGAAGACATGCACAACAGGGACTCAGTGATCCTGCAATATTTCCAGTGAGACACAGGTAGGAATACAAACCTGCCTACTACATGTACTTTAACACTACTACCTCTCTCCTGTCTGTCGTTTTCACCCAGTGTATGCTTACTGAGTTGTCACTTTCCCTTACGAATTCACAGATGTGGGTTCCACTGTGTGACATCTGCTTAGATTCTTCATGGACTAGAGCTGTGTGACATCGGTATGTTGACATTACTATTTTAAAAACATTTTAGCACTGTAAATGCTAATACACTATTTCGAAATCACAGACAGACTCCAGATCGTTTTGTGCTTTAGGTGTGTTTATTTAAATGCTCAATATTGGAGGGGGTAGTGAAATGGTGAGGGGTGATGGCGGAGGAGTGTCCGTGGCAGAGTCCAGTCTATTAGTCTCACAGGTGCATTGCCAATATGGGCAAAGGAAGTGGAGATGGGGCAGTTTAATTATGGACAGGGTGACAAAGTGGGACAGTAGGATGACAATCAGGGTGGTCTCATTTCTTGGCGGGGGTCTTGGCATCGTGCTCTGTCTTTGTCCTGGATCTCAGGGATCGTTTGCAGGGTGGTTCTCCCTCTGCAGGGGGTGGGGTGGTTCTGTGGCGGGGCATCCTGTCCACTAGCGCCGGCAGAGGTGGTGGGCAGTTCATCGTCCATGCTTGTGTCAGGGGCCCCTTGTAGTGCCACAGTGTCCCTCCTGGTGTTGAGTAGTTCCTTCAGCACCCCTTCTATAGACATCTATATAGACCTTGGGTGATAATATTGAGTTCTCATCTCCTGTGATCCATACTACTTCAGATTCCTGTGTCAATGTTCTGTCTTGCCTCACTTTTATCTTCCCTGTTGAGGTTCTTATAACACCTAGGCAAAATGTTAAATCTTCAAGTAATTCCTGTAATTATAAATTATTCTTGTGATGAAAAAAATTATGAAATTACTCAATTACGCGAGAGTAATTAAGAGTAATTTGGGACAAAAATCATACAGCAGGAGCAAAAGGAACAACCGACTAAGAGAGCAAGTGGCTGCTGGCTACTGCTGTTTGTGTCCCACAGATATTTAGAGCTATTTTCTTAGCGCAAAATTCATCCTTGGGACCATTTTGGATGCGAGGATGCATTTTGCAGTAAGAAAATAGTGCTTAATGCTGACTTCTGTTTCTCCTAGAATGATGCATACTTACAAGTGATTTTGCAGTAATTATGCTAGAGGAAATTACTTTAGTCATGCCTACCCCTAGTTCTCACCGTCCCTATTATGTTGTTTAGAGCTCACCATCTCAATCCAGTCCTGCGCCTTCCAACCTTTTCAACTACAAGATTGTCTCAGAGGTCTTCACCAACTCTTCCACTTCTGTGACCTAACCTGTTATTTTACAAAGATCAGCATGTACCAGATTTAGGTCAATTGCCACTGCATCGATTCTTGTTTTAACTCAGGCTCTTATGTTACAAACTGCAGCTAATTCATCACATTTAGGGGCTTTGGTGGTGTAGTTGCATTATTTCGCACCTGCGTAGATGTGGAAGGTTTTCAGGGGTCTATATACTGGGAGGTAAGAAAGAGCAAGAGAAGCTCCAACTACCTGCTTTAGGATTTAGTAAGTTATTAAAGAATTCTGATGTACAGTATAACCCACCTACACACATAGCCCAGCGGGGAAAAAATCAAAACATAAACCCCTAATCCGAATCAACAAAAAAAATGAGTTCCTCCGACTATCCTTCCCAATTCATTGAGTCATAATTATACTTATTCATGGGTCCCTTACATATGTGCTTTTAGAGAAATGTGAAGTATGTGCCTGCTCTTTAGACAGTATCATCTCAAGGAATAAGTGGCTGCAACAGGTCTAGGGTGATGATGTTTAAAACATTTACGTATCTCCAGCAGGTGAGTTCTTGTCCTTAATACTTGGTTGAGAAATGTCTTAAAATGCTGTCCTGATATTCTCATAATTTTTCCCGATTTGTTCAATGGATATGGCTAGTTTTTCTATACCTAGGATTTCCCAGGTGCAGTGGTACCAATCTCTTACACTGGGAATATTCCTCTTACCGTGATTGTCTGTCTTGCAGCACAAAGTGCTAGGGATATCTGTCTTAAATGAGTGTAAGGAGAATGTCAAAGCATTGAGAACAGCCAAAATGGTATAAATTAGGAATCAGGGTATTACAGTGTGGAATATTTTTTAACCGAATCTAAAACTTCTGATAATAGGTCTCCTAATATGAGAAATTGCACTGGATATGCACCAGGGTTCAAATTCCTCCATAGCCTATCTAGCATTTTACAGTTCCCATATCTCCCTGTTTTGAAGCTGTTTCCACTTCCTTTCATTCGAACTTTCCACAAATCCCAATTCAAAGTGTTCAAATTAGAAAAGTGGTGGAGCCCAACTCAAGATAACCACCACATTTCTTGTGACACATTTCCTTTTACTACTTACTGTTTGTCATTACAAAAGGAGGATTGAGACATTCGTTCACCGCATCATAATGCAGTCAAAGTTAATTGTTTCAATGGGTACATTACCCCTACTTCTTTGTACCTTTTTTGGTGCTTTATGTAGTTGTGCTCTTCAGTCCTGTGTTTTTTGTCAGTACAGCTGTTAACTACTTTCCTTGAACCATTTTCAGCTTTGCAGATTCAAAAATCTTCTGCTGGATTGTCTCTCTATTCTGGATCTCCACATTTGGTAAGGAGGTTTTTCTGCCTTTAGTTTTTTTTTCCTCCAATGTGGGAACTCCTCTCTGCAGACACTCGGGGCTAGATTTACAAGGCTCTTGCGCCTCTTAGTGCCACACTTTCAGCAAAATGTTTGCCACAAATGTGATGCTAACGGGCCACCACCATGGCGCCATATTTACAAGGTGGCGCAATCTAGGTTTGCACCACCTTGTAAAGCCTTTGACCGCATCATGCCTAACATATGCATGATGTATGCAAAAGGGGCATTCCCTCATTAGAGAACCGCTGAAACAGGCGCAATGGAATCTACAAGATCTCATTGTGCCATTTCTAGAGTCATTTTTAACCCCTGCTTAAAGCAGGGGTTAAAATGAGGCCCCCATTGATTTTAATGGGCCTCTCAACACTATACTGGATTAGCGTCATTTTTTCTATGCTACCTCAGTATAACATTACAATTGCATCAAAACAATGACTCCATTGTCCCTAACATGCGCCATTGTGCACGTATTGTAAATATGGTGCTACTATGGTGGCGTTTGTGGATGCAAGGGGGCCGCAAGAAAAGTGGCGCATCACTAGTCTTTAGTATTTGACTTTACACCTAGGGAGGTGTACCCAAGTGATATACCCCCATGTTATACCCAAGTGATTCTCATGGGATAGGTGTTTCCACATGAAGTATTAAATTGAAAGTGGGAGAAAAGTAGAGTGCATCTTTTCATTTTTGCTTTCCTGCAATACTGTGTACAAAACAGCTGTCTTTATGTACAGAATGCCGGGAAGTAAGTGAGCGATTTATCCATTTCTGTATATGCAACATTCTGATTATTGTCAAGATAGGTGCTTACCCATTGTTAGACTTTTCATCCTTGGTGTGGTCTTCCTTAACCTTTTGCCTCTGTTTCCCAGGTTGTTGTTGTGTGCTGGACTCTGATTTTGCTGTTTTTGGTACTCTGGGCACATTACCACTGCTAACCAATGCTAAAGTGCAAGTGCTCCTTCACAAAATGTGTATGTAATTGATTTATCCATGATTAGCATAATTGATTTATTAGTAATTCCCTAGTACAGTGCACTAGAGGTGCCCTGGGCCAGTAAATCAAATGCTACTAGTGGGCCTGCAGCACTGGTTGTGCCACCCACATAAGTAGCTCTGTAATCATGTCTCAGACCTGCCAATGCAGTTTCTGTGTGTGCAGTTTTTAACTGTAAATTCGACTTGCCATGCCTAAACCTTCCCTTTTCTTACATGTCAGACACCCCTAAGGTAGGCCCTAGGTAGCCCCAAGGGCAGGGTGCAGTGTATGGTTAATGTAGGACATAAAGTAATGTGTTTTATATGTCCTGACAGTGAAATATTGCTAAATTCGTTTTTCACTGTTGCAAGGCCTGTCCCTCACATAGGTTAACAAGGGAGCTACCTTTAAATCTGATTAAAGTGTAGATTCCCTTTAGGAGTGGATGGACTTGTGGAGTTTGGGTAAAAATACATCTTTTAGTAAAGTTGATTTTAAGATTGTGTGTTTGAAAATGCCATTTTTAGAAAGTGGGCATTTTCTTGCTTATACCATTTCTGTGACTCTGCCTGTTTGTGGATTCCCTGTCTGGGTCAGTTTGACAGTTGGGCTGGCTGCACCTCACACTAGACAGTGACACAAAGGGAGCTGGGGTGTAGTCTGCATTTCCTGATGAGCCATCTGTTCTAGGAGGGAGGGGAGGAGAGGTCACTCACACCTGAAAGGGCTGTGCCTGCCCTCACTCAATGCAGTCTCCAACCCCCTGGTGAGTGTCTCGGGCCTGGCCTGGGCAAGGCAGGATTTCACATTCAAGAGAGACTTTGCTTTGAAGTAGGCCTACTTCAAAGGAGAAATTGGGTATAATAAGGGCACCCAAAACCACAGACTTTAGAACACTTCTGGAAACCAAGAGGAACCTCTGCTTGGAGAAGAGCTGAAGAGCTGCAGAAGAAGAGCTGCCCTGCCTGTGACTGTGCTTTGTGGAGTTATCCTGCAGTTGCTGCTTCTGCCAGAGTAAGAGGGCAAAGACTGGACTTTGTCTGCCTTCCATCTTGTGAAGATCTCCAAGGGCTTGATTTAGAGCTTGCCTCCTGTTGTTTGAAGTCTCAGGGACAGCAAAGACTTCTCTCTGCCAGCACCTGGAATCTCTGGAGAGACTTCTAGTCTGCCCTGTGGTGCCCATCCAGGTCCTGGGACCCTGAAAGGAGAAGGTGGCAGCCTAAGAGGAAGAAATCCATGCACAGAACGCCGTGCAGGGAAAAGATCAACTACTCCGATCTGCAGCTGAAGAAACAAAGTGCTGCCGGCTTCGCGGTCGAAAATCGACGCTCACCTGAAATGCGACTGAGGAATCGATGCATGGAGCTGGAGAAACGACGTGCAGCATCGCTGACGAGGCTGGGAGATCGCAACCCACACTGCGTGGTTTTTGGATCATCGTGCGGCTGGATTTCTGACGCAAGCACCACTGGGCGTGTAAAAACAACACAAGGCCTGCCCGGACCCGAGAGTTTTGACCTGATCAAGGCATCGGTCTCCTGCGGGGAGTAAAAATGACACACCCTGACCCGACAAAAGGATACACGACGCAAGGTCCCCCTGGTAAGTGGAATCGACACATCACAAGCCCTTATTGACGCACACCCGCCCGTGCGGGGTTATTTTTGACGTACCCTAGGTACATTTTCACGCTAACAGTGTTAGTGTGTGTTTAAAACTACTTAAACATTTTGATTTTTAATTGATAACTTGACTAATGTATTTTATTTTTGTTGTTTTGGTCTTGTTTTGTTTAGATAAATATTTCCTATTTTTCTAAATCTGTGTTGTGTCATTTTGTAGTGTTTTCATTAAGTTACTGTGTGTGTTGGTACAAAAACTTTACACCTAGCACTCTGAAGTTAAACCTACTGCTCTGCCAAGCTACCAAGGGTGCAAGCAGGTGTTAGCTGAGGGTGAATCTCTTTTACCCTGACTAGAGTGAGGGTCCTTACTTGAACAGGGGGTAACCTGACTGTCAACCAAATACCCCATTCCTAACACCCATATTTGTGTTATTTTTTCAGACATTTTTTAACTCAACTTGGGGGGGGGGTTGATTAGCGGTATGTGAATATACTAACTGAAGTTATTGTGTACTTTGAATGGAGACTAAATTGCATGACAAAGCGCATCTGCAGATATCTTGTGACTTGTGTCATAAAGAAGTAAGTTAGGCAATCAAGTTGTTAATTTTGGGAGGCTATAAAATAGAAGATGAAAGCTCTATTCCCTTACCCTTCCCTTTAGGTTATTTTAGAATAAATGCTTGGAAATAAAGCAGAATGATATAACTATCAGAGAAAATATAGAAGATGTACAGCTTGATTTGAGTACAGAGAAGGAGTTGACAAGTCTGCATACCCAGATGAAGTGGAATTTTATTTTCTTACAAATTTAGTACTTTGTGTATTTTTATATTTAATCATGTCATTAGCATTGAAGGGAATAATAACCAATCTGGGAGATGTGAAGAGATTTATATACAAGTAGTTTATATAACATTATGGGCCTGATTATGAGTTCAGCGGACAGAACTTCCGATGGGGAGGTTGCTGCCATAGTGGTTACCTCCCCATTAATAGTATCCTGATAGGGTAGCGGGTGGAAACCTGAGTTTCCACCATCTGGCCTAACTGGAAACAGTCTACAGCATTGTCTCTTGCTCATAATCAAGCTAGCGGCAATACTGTAGAGCACAGGGTCACCAGACAGTGAACATTATGAAGTTGACGGTCGGGGGGGCCTGCACTGCCCATGTCGGTGCTATCACCATGAAACTGCTGGCAGAGAAGGGGATCGTAGTCCCCAAGGTGCGCTGCTTGCAGCGCTGCCTGCCGGATTAGGACTGCTGCAACTGCCAGACCACCCGGACCTCCGATCCTGGCAGAGCTGGCAGTTCCCTGGCAGCCTGGCCACCAGGGTTGTAATGTGGCGGTCTGACTGCCGCATTGGCGGTGGTCCAACCACCATCTGTGAGTCTAGGGACCGCCAGACTCGTAATGAGGGCCTGTGTCCTCACAATACTTTTATCAGGCAGTTTGTTTGTTGAAGATGGGGAATAACCATTTTGAGAAAAGCGAAGATACAAATTAGGCAGATTATTAATATACCCTGAGATGTGCTTATTAGGTAGCTAATTGGAGATACAATAAGAATACGCTTAAAATTGATACACATATTTTCAAAATTGGAGATAATATTACAGCACAGGTAAGAAAAGATTAATTATGCTGTATAGGTCTAACAAAATAAAGAAATAAGACATAGAATGGTCATGAAAAGAAAATTCTTATAACTTCCCCAGGGCTACTTTTTTTTACAATAATATTGATTGAAATGGTTTGCTGTTATACCAATCTGTGAATAATACTAAAAGCAGAATGATTAGTTTGAATCATACCACACAGATGCCTTTTTCCAATTACAATGGGATAAATTGTCATGGGCATACATGTTGTACTGTGTGATTACAAATTCTACACATTTTATTTGTGAGGTCAAATATTCCATTCTTTTTAGTGATGGTTGAGGGGCACTTAGGAGAACTGTGCAATGCGTTGGTATCTCACAGCTTCTTAGCCCTCCAGAAAGTGACAACATGATCTAGAACCACTGTCCCCATTGCCTGTGGGACTCAATCTGGAAAAGTAAGTCTTGGCCACCAAAAATATATGCTCTTTCACCAGTGTTTGTGGTAGTCAAGTTACAATAGTAAATCCAACCTCACAAATATATGCATTTTTCACAGATATTATGGTACTTACATTATAAAACTAAATCTGACCCCACGCCCCTCAAATATGTGCAATTTCCCAAATGATGCTGTGACTAGCGTTAAATAGTAACTTTGTCAGTGCCACTAAATATATGCATTTTCTCCTTTTCTCCTCTGTTTGTGGGACTGGACTTAGAATAGTAAACCGACCCACCAACCCAAAAAAATTTACTTCGCCCATTGTTTGTGGAAGTTTTGGAGTTAGAATACCAAATATAATTTCCAAAATATATGCACTATCCCCAATATTGCTGGCACTGCATTTAGAATAGTAAAACTGTCCCCTCCCCAAATATATGCATTTCCCCACTGGTTGTGGGACTCTGGATTGAATAGTAAACTAAACTCCCTCAAAACATATGCACTTTCCCAATGCTTGTGGGACTTGTTAGACCCCACTAAATACATACTCTTTCTCAATGTTTCTAGAACTGAAGTTGGAATAGTAAATGTGACCCTCTCAACACATGGATTTTGTTCAATATTGCTGGGACTGGACTGTGCATTTTCTCCATGTTTTGAAGATACTGGAGTTAGAATAGCAAATAATTCCCTCACACCCCCACCCAAACCTATGGACTTTCCACAGTGGTCGTGGGATTCAAGTTAGGACCTTAAATCTGACCCTCTGATTACAAATATACACACTTTCCCCAATGTTGATGAGAGTATAGTTAGAATAGTAAATGTGACCTTTTTAAATATAACTATATGCATTTCCACAATGTTTGTGACACATGCATTAGAGAAGTAAATTTGAGCCCTCCAAATATATGCATTTTCCCCAAGGTTTGTTATTTGAGAGTTACAGTGGCAGATTTTATCCCCACATCAAATATTTTAAAATGTTTTTAGAATTTTGATGAATTAATGTTCTTTAAAATTGTTTAGATTTAATTTTGTATTTTTGTTGTTCTTTGATTTTAATTTTTTTTCCATATCAAAGTATTTTAAGTGAGAATGTAGAAATGTTTAGTGAGATTTTAAATTTATATTTAGAATATGTTTAGTGGTACCATAATTATTGAGTAGGTCCTTTGAGATATATGTTTACTTTGAAATAATTTTAAATAGCATATATATTTTTAAATAATTACACTTATTTATATTTAGACAGTTTTAGATATGTATATATTTTTAACAGATATTTTTGTAGTCGATATTTTCATAGCAGATATTTTTGTAGTCAATATTTTGGTCAGTTACTTTTTATGTATAGAAATTGATTGTTATTTTGGTCATAGATATTTTGACCTCTATAGTTGTATAAAGCTATAGTTTTGTACACAGTTGCAAAGTGCTGGATACTTCCAGCCTTGCAAGCATAGACACAATAGTGACCTGCAATACTCTGGCTCTAGGAAACACATCTACATAGAAAATCATGTTTATATGAGAAGATACCATACTCTGTATGAGCATGGACAACAAGTTGAAGGGGTATGCAGTACTGGCTGTTTGTTACGAACAAGAGGATTTATGGGTAAGACATAACAGTATTTTCTTTATCTGTACCTACCATTGAGGAACTGTTTATTTTTTTCAAATCCAACTTTTGGTCACATTTTTACTGTGTGGGTACTCTAATATTGGACAAAATGCAGGGCTGTATTCCATATGTAACCCTTCAAGGTTACACTTTAACAGGTAGATGAGACCAATATGCTATCTGATGGAGAAGTGTTGCCTAAAAGATTTTTTATCAAGGATTAAATCCGTTTTTTGTCAGCATTATTTCCATTCACGTACCCACAATCAGGCCCCCATTATGAGTCTGGCGGTCACTAGACAGCCAGACTCGCAGATGGCCAATGCAGTGGTCCGACCGCCATATTACAAACCTGGTGGTCAGGCCACCAGAGAAACGCCAGCTCTGCCAGGATGGAAGATCCAGACGGTCTGGCGTTTGTTGCGGTCCTGATCTGCCCTGGGGATTATGACCCCCTTCTCCGCCAGCGGTTTAATGGCAGTATCACCACCATGAAAATGCTGGCAGAGAACGGGTGCAGGGTGCCCCAGGGGGGCCCTTCAATTGGCATGGGCAGTGCAAGGTCACCCCTGGTCAGCACCATCGCAATGTTCACAGTCTGCTCTGCGAGGGTGGTGGTTCACCCTGCGCTCTACAGAATTGCCCCCAGCTTAATTACAAGCCAGAGACAATGTTGTAGGTTATGTCCCACTACGCCATTGGGTGGAAACTCAGGTTTCCGCCCGCTGGCCTAGCGGGAAACTCTTAATGGGGCGAGTGGGGAGGTTGTTACCATAGTGTAAACTGTCCTCCAAACTCATAATCAGCCCCATAGTATTTACTTGCACATAGTACTGGTTAGTGGATCTGAATATATATAATTCATGATCATTTATGTATCTTGTTAGTTGCTTTAATTGAGTTGTAGCTAAATGCTAATAGCTAGTAGACAGACGTTTTTACACTCTGAAGAGTATATTGAGTTTATTACTGTGTAGCCTAATCCTTTAATTGGTTACAGTTTCTATAACCTTAAAGTACATATTGGAACATTTGAGATACATAAATCAGTGGATATTTAAATGTCCTTACAACGAGTGTGTTCGCAGTGAGGATCACTGACAAGTCCAATAAGGGGCGCTACAGAGCTAAAATCTCAAATAGAGCACAGGACAAATTAGGGCCTACAAAATTTCCTGGGACATTTTAGCCTGCAATTGCGCGACAATGCTAATTCTTTCTCCAGTATATTCCTCTGGGTAAAGTCCCATCTTCTTTCACACTTTCATTCTTTACACTTAAATAACGCGTTAAAAGTCTGAGACAGGTTTTATCTTCAAGGCTTGTGCCAGAGTAAACGTGGCCAGAGTGATGCATTCTCCTGTGCAGCTTTTCTGAGGTTTCCTGTGATACAAGGGGACGTAGATTAAATCTCCTGGTGTAACACATTTGTTTGTCAGATAGAACTTGGTGTAATAAATCCCTCATTATTATTTTGATCTCTGTCCCTCGATGACAGGTTTGCCGGAGCTTGAAAGTGTGGAGAAACCTCCAATTTACCAAGCAGTTCAGGTAATAGTTTTCGACTGGACGCAAGACAGCTGTTTCGAATACAAGTTTTGAATCTTTGACAGTTGCTTTCACTGAGAGTGTGATCGGATTTTGACAGTGAGCACAATTTTAACTGAGGTTTTAGGAATGCATGAGCTTAAATATCAGTATGTTGTTGCTTGTGTGATAATGTCAATCAAGGCTACTGAGTGTCTTTGATATTGTTTGAAGTTCACATTCTAAGCTGATGACACGCACCACGTGTTGAAGAAAACGTTGATTCAGTTAAGTGCGAGTATGCCTTCCTTTTTTAAGACACTTTGCCATGTGGCAAAAAAACACAGCATGCTCTAGTGAACTAATTCCTAGAAGAAATTGTAAAGCTTAAAAAACGAACTGGAAAATACTAGAGACCTGCTAATCAATCTCCGCATTAGAGTAGTGGATGGACATCTTTAATGATAAATAAACAACTATACAGTTTCCCAATCTAACTGTGCATTTTAAAATAGAGCAGTGACCGAGCGGAGTGCATTTAAACATCCACAACACACGTTTTAGCAGATTTACGATGCATGTTAATGAATATTTGTTAACAAGAAGTTCAGTTACGCTTTAAAAGAAAACATTTGCAAGACCCGCACTATTTAAGGACTATGGGTACGTCTTGCCTACAATATTAAATACAATGGAGTAACCCTGTGTCCCTCAGAAACTGGGTATACAACAGTATACAAGAAAAAGGGGTTCTTTTGGGAAAGGAAAGATTGATTGTTCAACCATTTGTATCTGATCAAAAATGTGTACTTTTTCTCTTCCTTTAGGAAAGATAGATACTCTGAGTTTTTCACTCAGCATTTTTTAATTATTTTCTACATGAAACTGATGCTAATATTTTTGGCAAAAATACTAACTAGTATGTTTGAGTTTGCAGGCCAGATTCTGCTTTAATTCTTGATGTCAGCAAAATGAAACAACAAGACGCCAAGGATTTATGAAGTTGGTAATAAGGCTAATTGTGGGACCATGCACTATAATGAGTGACTACCCTCTGCCTTACTTTAAAAGAAACTTGCAAGTAATCTTAAAGCTCCATGACCTGATGAAAGACCTCGGCCTTTAGCCTCATTCTTGAATCTGGTCATAGAACTCTTTCGTAACATGCAGCATTCCTATATAGTCCTATGATTATTATAATTATTATTATTATTATTTTCATCAGGCATTTGCTTTTCCTATGCCCTTTTTAGGACCGTCCAGCTTTGACCCATCCCTTGCTCACCAAGGCTTTTCTAGCCTTCGCTATGGGGTGTTTCTTCACCTGTATCATAATTCTTTTCCCAGACGTCTTAGCGGCTTCAGAGTGCTACATGGGATTTCGCTTCATCCTCATTTTTTCAGGCGTGCCTTTTTTTCGTTTCAGTTTACTTTTCGGATTTGGCCTTCAGGCATGATTGAATGCTAAAGTTAGAAAAGCTAAAATGGCCGCTAGCACATCACAATGCATGCGTGCATGTGTGGGATGGTGCATGTGCATTCATTGGTATACTTAGGACTTGATTCTCAAAGGGAAGCTTACATTTACACTATAAGGAAGTGCATGGTGAGCCAATGCAAACAAGCAATGTCAGCGCCTATGTGTTGCCGCTTTTCTTCCAAATGTCAGACCTATTGGTTTGGGCCCTGCTTGTTTTAGGTATTTATTTTATAACTATCGAAGTGCTGGAGAAAATATTTGGCAGCACAGATTATTTGCAGGAAGATACACAAAGTTAATAAAAAACACGAAGAAAAGGACTCACAAAGAAATTTTGTGGCCCACAGTGAAGAGAGGAATGCTCAGATGAAAATATGTTGAATCTCTTCAATTTCTAATCATATGTACAACATTATGCCAACGGTCATGCAGCCTTGGCTTAAAACTTGGTAGTATATCTTGAAGCAAATCAATTGTGGGGTTGTATGAAACATGTCTAAGTTACACCATGCGAGCAAAATGTAAATGTTTATGCGAGTCCCCCAGAATGCACAGAATACTTGGAAATGCATGGAAACTTAACAAGTATTGATCAATCATTAAGTCTGACCTTAGCGAGGGTGCACTGTTTTATGTATTTATTATTTGCACACATATGCAATGGGCATCAAAGATCTAAAAGTAATAAAACATGGTATGTGAAGGTGCACTAAGTTGTTTGCAAAAAAAAGAGCTAAAGAATGCCAATTACAAAACAAATACAAAAACAGGACATAAAAGGAGAAATGTAAACAGAAATTGGTCCACCTGCACTGTAACTGAAAAGGAATAATTTTTCGGTGTCTTAGCATATGTGCACAAGTAATACATCTTAATTTACAGTAAACAGAAACCATTCTGAATGCTACATGGGTAGAAGCAAAATGTGAAATCTATCTATCTATCTATCTATCTATCTATCTATCTATCTATCTATCTATCTATCTATCTATCTATCTATCTATCTATCTATCTACCTGTCTATCTACCTATTCCATACATAGTGGCAGTCACCCCTGGGTAGTTGCACTTAGGATCATGTTTCCATTGGAAATGCCCTTTTTGTGTTGCTAATAACTTTGATGCTGTTTGACAAGTCTCCACTGAACTTTCCAGAAAAGTGATGCTTTTTTATTAGTTTGGGCATGGAAAGCAGGGGCCAGGAAAAAAGGTGGAGAAAGAGGGTACCAAACCTGTTTTCCCTATTAATTTTTCCATATGAACTTTAGACAGAGGTGAAGCCCAAACCCCTGAACGGATTTACACCATGTTTGGCAGAAACCTAGATCTTCATCAAGTAATATCACTTTTTGTCATTTAAAGTAAATGGATTCAGTAGTTTTTGAGCAAATAATGCTCAAAGAATTGTATATCTACAAACCTCAAGTTCAAATCCATTTAGCTTCCACTACATCAACTAGGAAGCGGGGCAGTTATATTGGGACTCCTAACTCAGTCCAACGCCAAAGAAAATGCAAAACAAAATACAGCAGGCACGGTAGGGATACCCTGGCCCCCTAGACCTGGCCGTGGAGTCCTAGTGTGGCTCTCTTGGGGCCAAAAACATCAGAGTCCTACATAAATGCTAAATACAGCCTGTTAGTGATACCCTGACCCCCTAGGTCTGGTGGTGTGGGCCCCGAGGGACCCACCTGGGGCCAAAAACATTTCTTTAAAAAAAATTGCAGAGGATTCCCGAATCTCCAGCAAAACTTTTAAAAAAGTGGGGGTTCCACACTTGTTTAAAAAAACTCCTCCAGGGTGAATCAGGGCCCACAAATGTCTTTATTTTTAGAAGTGGGGAACATGCAACCCCCACAGCCTTTGAGAGACTCAAGGGACCCCAACTGCTGGTGTGTCAACGTAAAGAAAAAATGGAGATGGGCTTGCTGTCCCCTCCTGTAACCTCATTAGGCCCCGGAGACACAATCCCTTGAGGTCAAAATGAATTAAAAGGATAAGGGGCCATAAAGACCTCCCTCCCAAGCCTAAAAAGTCCCTGGGGACACCATTTCCCAGGGAAGAGTACTTAAATGAGGGGAAGGGGGCTGAGCCCCTTATTAGGCCCAGTGACCCCATACCAAAGGCTGAAATGTAATAAAAAGGGAAGGGCCCCCCCCTCAGCATTAAAAAGGCCCTCAGTATCCCATCCTGAGGGGGATGTCATACAAATTAAAATAGAGGGGGGCCATGTGACTCCCCTTCCTGATCCTTTAAAGGACCTGGAGACCCCATCCTCCCAGGCTGGCTCAGTGACTGTGTCCTGGGGAGCCCACCCTTGGGACACAGTAGTTTCCCTGTCTGCACCATAGTGGGCGAGGAACCATATGTTTGCTCCCATCAGTTTGGAGCATTTTTTAATCTCCAGCCAGACAGAAGCAAACATGCAACTCTGCTCCATCTCAGCGGGACGTTCAAACATGGTCCCTTTGACTGGGAGGGGACTGCTGTTCTGTTTCCCCGCCCATACTCCTGTGGGCAGGGAAAAAGAACAGATATTGCTCCCACCCCTGGAGGGAGCCAGCAAAAAACAGCTGCTCCCACTGGGTGGGTGTTTGCCTGCTCCTGCACCTGCAAGGAGCTGGCTCTGGCCACAAGGGTCCTGGGCCTTCCCCCACGGCTCCCAACGTGATGGTTGGGGGGTGCCCCAGGCAGGCACCAGGGCATCATCTATAATTTAGAAATGCCCTAGGGAATGGGGTCTCAGGGGCCAATAAAGGCTTGTGGATAGGGCTGTAGGCTCCCCTCCCCCTTATAAATATGTTTAGGGCCCCCAAGGCCTGAAGGACAACCGTACGCTGCACACCACAAAGGCTGTGCTCGACATGGGGTTGTCGGCCTGCTAGGGGGCTGGACAAAGGACCTGGTGGCTAACCAAGCCCTGTGGCCAATCCCCCACTGCACACAGCCAAAGGCTGCCTCAGGGGCGTTGGACTCGGGCCCTGAAGCCATATCCCATGCAACACACTCTAAAAATCACAACAATTCACCAGTTCTGGTTATCTTAAGTAACTATAATTCGTGCCCCAAGCCATCTATATCTCGTGCCTCCACCATGCACAGTATTCTCATCAATAATTTCATTGAAAATGTTGCAATGGTTTTATCAATGATGTCATAGATGAGGTAATGAGTGATGTAATATGTGTGCTAATTAACACTGCATGGCAAAGTTATACTTACCTTTGGGCATGAGTTACAGTTACTTTTTTCAATTTTCAGGGCTGCGGGAAGAGTCCCAGGGCCCCTGTGGCCCTAAAAGCATTTTCTTTTTTTTATAATACAATGGCATGTCCCTGTACCTACCTGGAACACGCCACAACTATTCCTGTTTTTTTTGTAAGTGGGGTGCTCTGGTGCCCACATAGGGCACCCCATAGTTTGTCCCTTATTGACGGCTGCGGGGGCGAGGCTCAGGTTCCCTGCAGCTCCACTGGCTCTCCTGCTTGAATCAATCATGGGTTCAGTAGGAGACAGCATTGTTGCAACCCTGCAGGACCAGTTTTCTTTTGCTCACAGGGGCTGGGAACAATCAAAGCATTTCCCTGTTCAAGAGTAAGGGCAGGAAAATGCTTTGTTCTCCCACCGGGTAGGAGTAGCTTTGTGCTTCCAGCTAATGGGAGAACTTCACATTTTCCCTGCTCTTGCTTGCAGGTGGGGAAATAAATGGGGTCTCAGGGATTGGGAACCCTGGGACACTGTCACTGAACTGGTCCCAGGGTATGGGGTCCCTGCTGCCATTGTATGGCTCAGGGATGTGGTCATGTGCCCCCCTTTATTTGAAAGAGGGCCCTGGGGCCCCCATGACCTTGTGGGTGGGGGTCAAGCATGCCTTCCCCTTAAATAAATGCTACACATTCATCCTTGACTTAGCCGACATGCTTTTCGTGACATGGATTCGTGGATCCTCTGCAAATTCATGGCAACATTTAAAAAAATCTTTTTTGGCCATAGGTGGGCTCTCAGAGGAATCCCACTAGCAGGTATCTCTACTTTGCTCTCTATGTCTTTCTATTGCATTTTTCTCAAGACTCTGGACTGAGTCTCAAGCCCTATAATGAATGCCACCACTCCCTGGTTCAGGAGGTCGCGGCCAATCAGATCTCCGGGTGAGTACTGTCAGATCCTCAGATCCTCCACGGCATGAGATATACATATTTTTAACCTTAATTTTTCCAAAAATACTGAACAGATGTACACCAAAACATAAAAAGCACTCTTTCTTGTCCAAGGTCTAGCTTTATTCCCACCCTGGTTTAAATCCGTTAAGCAGTTTAGGCTGTACCCACGTCTAAAGTTCCGAAGGAAAAATGAATATGGAAAATATGTTTTAGGACCCCCCCCTTTTTCTTGACCTCTGCTTGACAGATCACGCTGAATCTTTTTATGTGCAAACTAGTCAAAAAGTAGCAATTTTTGGGAAAGTTTACATGATATACAATATAGATATAACATGTAGAATTGGTATTTATCGTACTCAATTCGACTTGCATTGACTTTTTTATGGGCCTTTTCCCCCAATAAATTCAGGAGGCTTGATCTGAATCAATGGCCCAATGGAACAAGGGCCATCAGAGAAATGGCTACATATCCACCGAACATTTAACCATTTGTTTACTGTCCGTCACTGCCAGGGACACCCTGGTGGCGTGGGACAGTAAAAAGCAAATAATGGTCCTCCCGCTATGGGAGATGACTCCCTTGGCGAGGGGAGCATTACTTTTTTTCCCAAGAAGAAAATCCCATTTCAGTGCAGGGCTGTTTCATGTTGATGCAACCCTGACACATACAGCAAGATATGATAAAAGAAGCCACCATAACTGTAGTAATTTACTCCATTCCCATGCTAAAATGGGAGGGCCATCCAATAACATATAAATCTGGCCATAAGTTGTAATTAGGGCCAAAGTGTTGCAAATGCCAAGGTTTATATTACCCAATTTACCAACTTCAGAGGGTGATTCGGCCTTATCAACCTTTTAAATCATAACCTGCATTCAGTGAATGATACTGTACAAACATTTAGCTCACTCAGCTGTCCTTCTACTTTGCAAATGGGTTTATAGCAAAGGTCTGGACAAAAAAAGGTGGTGTGTGCCAGATTAGATGAACCAGAACAGGGTATTGTCATAACAGATTGTTTCAGAGTAGGGGAGCACACAGTCAGGACCGGGTGCGCAAAGGACAAGCTATAGATGGGTCAGTGCATAATCACAGTAGGGCATTTATTAGCACAACCTCTTGGCACTATGAGCCTCAAATAACCCCCCTTTGTCTTGTCATTTTTTTAGCTGTTATTGCTATGTTGTGTTTTCTGTGGGATTATATATTTAATTTCAAAAACACATTTTATTACATTTTACTTGGAGGCATTGATGGATTTTGGGTCTATGGATGAGCAGGTTTTTCTTTAAAAGTTATCAATAAATTATAATTAATTAAAAGGTAAAATTTGAAATAAAATGAAATGATACACACATGTTTTAACAATTTTTCATTATCACATCAGATTGTCTTTTGTTTTAGGTTTGTGTTTTTATGAGGGTCTGAAGTGTGAAGTTTATTTAAAACATTATGAGTTTAATAATTGTTCATTTGTTCTTACAATTTAAATGTGTTTGTAATGGTTTCAATTTTTTTTTTAGGATTTTGTAAAGTTTAAGATATGTAATTGAAATTGAGGTTTTTAAAAGTTTCTGTTTAAATTATTTGGAATCATTTTTAATGGGTACTTTTATTTTGATGTAGTGAATATGCCCCCTCCTCCAAACAATGCACTTTCCTTAATGTTTGTATCACTGGAGTTAGAATAGAATATTAAACTTCATCCAAATGTAGCAAAAGGCTTTTCTTCTTAGTTGTGACAACATGTTAGAATGTATTTACATAAATTTAAAGAAAAGTGGCACCTTAAAACGCTGATGTTATTATTGTGCAATGGATAAGTACAAATTGTCAAATTAGCATTTATTTATTTTGTACACCTTTAAGACTACTAGAATGAGTTACCTGTGATCATTTCCCAACTGGATTAAATATTTTGATATTCCATTGAATATACTGTTTCTTGTTTTTTATATTAACCACGAGAAACGCATATTTCTACAGCAGCTAGTGGATTCAATTAATGCGCCTCTGAACGCCTGAGCCATTGCAAAAAGCACTTGCCCTTATGAATGTGTGCTCTCCTTCCTTGTATTAGGTGTGGGGTACACATCATTCCATGGGGCCATGCATTTCTCAAACCTGAGGCACCCCATAGTGTAAAGATTGGGGACTAGACCTGTGAAGGCCAAACCTACAAATCTATTTTCCCTAATAATTAGAGTAACACTCCAGGACTAAGAGTTAGCATAAAACTTGTAATCAATTTCACAGCAAGAAGCAAGAGGGTTTAAATTCTCCAGAGCTATATAAAATACCATGGAACATGTCTTGGCATGGATGACATTTAAATTAGTTGTTATGTCCTTTGGATTGGATATTTTCAGGTGGGGCTTTGCATCAGAAATAACACCTCCTTGAAGCAGGCGCTCAGTTTGAGAAATCTTTTTATTTCTCCAAACATTCCACACATTGCTTGTGCACTGCACTGTACAGCACAAATCCAATATGTGGAATGTTTTACAATTTGTATAGGCATAGATGTTTGTACTGGAAGGTTATGGTCTAATATAGCCTTAGAGCCCGCCGCAGCAGGCCCTACCGGCCATTAAAGGCCCGCTCCAGCGTTAAAGCCCCGAGACGAAGGCGAGGGTCTTTAACAAGCGAGCAGGCCTTTAATGGCTGGTAGAACCCGCTACGGTGGGCTCTAAGCCTATTAGAACATTCTGCCACTAGAGGGCAGAATGTTCTAATAAATAAAACAAAGTCCTCACGAAGCTCGAGGGAATCGGCGAGGGCCTTCAACAAGGAATCGGGCCTATACTTGCCAGTAGAGGCCGCTAGGGCGGGCTTTAATGATATTAGAACATTCTGCCACTAGAGGGCAGAATGTTATAATAAATAAAACAAAGACCTCACGGAGCCCGAGAGGATTTTTCGGGCTCCGTGGGGCCTTTGTTCAAGGCTGTTGCTGTGAACAAAGAGTACATTGGAATGTTGATGCTCTGGCTTTTACCAGCCAGTAAAAGCCTGGAGCACTTCGATGTTGGCAATGGAGATCCCAACATTCCAATGTTCTAATACAAAATGTCTTCTAAACATCACACACATACCTGTGCACCAAGTTGCAAAGGTTCTGTTGGCACTGAGCAGTTCTTTGTATGCCAATACAGGGGATGACAGCAGCATGAGATTTGTAATAAAAATGGCCCTCTGCTGCATTGTTCACACAACACAGCACTTTTGGTTGCTGTGCTGCTTTGCTTAAAAAAAAAAATCTTCCCCAAAGTGAACTATTACCAGGGCCACGGGAACTTTGCAATTGTTTGGTGTTTTGCACAAAAATATAGATTTGCTGCATTTGGTGTGTAATCCATCATCTACTGCATAATCTGCAGATTTAAAAAAAAATGTTTGCTTCTAGCTAAAACAGTTTAACAGTTATTAAAAATGCAGCAACACATGTTGCTGCGCAGTGGAAGGCCTGTTGGAAAGATTTACTCGTCTACATTCTGTTTCCTATTGATATATTTGGGTGTTAAGCCAGTGGTAAAGAGGTGCAACCAATGTCTAGATAGTGTAAAGTGTAGAAATGAAAAAATAATGAAATAATACTATTACAAGTGTGCTACTTTACGCTGCATAATATGCATTTTCTTGCCTCAAAATTTACACAACCCTTTTGCACAATTTGGTCCTCCCTGCCGCTCCCGAATGCAAAAAAGGACCTATTGCCATGGTTACTACTTGTCTGATGTGAGCACAGCATATGCAACACTAAATGATGCCACATGCAGAATGCATCACAATTAAACAGAGGACATGCGGGATGGGCTCATTCCAGTGATTAATCAGGTAGTCCAAGTGAGAGAACCACATCTGCACGGGAAGTTGATGACTGCAGACTCACGCGAAATAGTCTTGAAAACACAATGTTACTATATAAAACAGCAGGCCGCAAGAAATGTCTGTAACATTTTGGCCCATATTTATACTTTTTTAGTGCCGCATTTGCGTCATTTTTTTCACGCAAAAGCGGCGCAAACTTACAAAATACAATTATATTTTGTACATCTGCGCCGCTTTTGCGTCAAAAAATGATGCAAACGCGGCGCTAAAAAAGTATAAATATGGGCCTTTGGTTCCTCTAGGGGGTTGCACCTGAAAGCACAGAATGAGGCTGTCAGGCCGAAAACTTAGTCGTCTGGCATTTTATAAACATATTACATTTTTCTGACTGGTGCTCTTAGGAATAATCACTTAACTACTATTTAAAATGCCCCAGAGGCATTTCGAGCGAGAGGGATAGTACTTTGGCATAGCAGTCACTTCAACATGTCTGCTTAAAGCTTAAGAAACAAGTGAAATGTCCCCTTAGAGCACTTTTCGGTGATATTTAGCAGATAGTGAGTCAGCCAAAAGAGATGCACGAACAGTGCATGCTGCCAAGGCGTTTTACCACTGCATGCATCAGCACACGCTAATTTACCTCTCCATTCGGCATGAAGGACTACACCATCTCCGGAGACTCAAAAATGCAATGTGACGGCAACGAAGGAGAGAATGGCTAATTCTCGAAGACTTTCTTGTTCCAAAATTAAAACACGCAGCAAAAAACTGAACTCAAAATTATTGTGACATGTAATTCCAATAACTTGTCAGTTTTATTTTTCTGATCTCGTATCACACATATATTTATATTTTAACGTACCCTGACATTCATTTTAAGTACACTTGCATGCTCAGGATTTGAATGAAATAATTCATTTTAACAGTTCCATTTATCATGTTGAAGCTTCCCCTACCTACAAAACCATTATTTTTCATACAAACAAATGCAAAACTGTATGTCAATCGTTACGAAAACATTCATGTAGACTGAAAATGACTCCCAAATGTTGTGCAGTCCAAGACGGGTTAGGATGGGATAAACTAGTTTGTCAAGAGGGAGAGGTCTGGGATGACATTTAGGGCCATGGTCAAGGGCAGTTTAACCTTTCAAGGGGAGATGTGGTCCTGCCAGTTTTAGAGAAGTCCTAACTGCCCCGCTCCTTCCCTAATATTAATGTTACCTCATTCTTCTCTCTGTGGTAACCCAGCAAAGTAGAATATGTCCGCTTTCTATAATGGATGGTATTGTCTATTGTATTCCCGTCACGCCTAATAAACAGTCCCGTAAATGCAATATGCTGAATTTAGAAAAAAGGAATAAAACACCAAGCACAGGTCCCAGCCACACAATTTGAATTTGATTTTTGGATTCTGAAATGAAAGTTTAAGGAGTCATAAACGTACATCTTAAAATTAAAAGCAACTACTATTAATCTGGCCAATAATAAAACGAATTGTTCTGAGAGAGCGTAGCTTATATAATCTATATTAACATGAAATGTTTATGAATGAAGGTGTGATGCTGTCACATAGAAACTATAATAATATTAATTATGCTTAGGCGTGCGCTTGAATTGTGACCACGATGAGTGGCCACCAATGTATACATAGACTAATAATAATGACCAAGGTGATTATATTATGTTCAAATAAGTTTACACTAACATTTGCGTTATTAAATCTGTACTGAAAACCTCATAGGCCTTAAGTTAACATGAGCCGGAGCTTAGCTGCCTGGCTCTCATATTAAATGCATTTTTCTATTTTCCAGTGTGCTGACTCACAAGGGGCCATGACCCTGTTTATTCTTTTTCTTCGACTTGGAAGATGAATGTAACCATGTTAGATCCGTTTCTCACCGCTTCTTCTCATTTGCAAAATAAATGTTAAAAATGAATTGAAACAATGTAGATTAATGTAATGTACAAGGTCATTCAAACTGGTGAAGACAATGGAACTGCTGACCAAAAGATGTGCAAAGAATTACAGAAGGATGAAATCACACCGGACGTGCCACCTCTGAAGACGTCGACCGTCAAAGACTTGTAAAATAATATGGGGTGAAGAGTTAGATTACCTAATGTATTTTCTGATAGGCTAAAGATAGTGGGGTATAACAGATGACCAACAAAATTTTGGGGGAATGTACAATGGAAAAGGGATAAAAACCCATGTCACAGGGAGTCATTTAGGTGGGTTAGGGAATGCTATTGATTTTATCCAGAAACTCAGTTTGGTGACTTGGTGGGTTACATAAAACCATCCTTGCCCTTAGATTGTCCATTTTACACTTTACCTCCTTATGAGGAAAGTGCCCTTTTGCCCCAGAGCTGAGTTTTGACTGATGGCGAATAGACTGATGTCCTGAGGACGAAGACTGAACCTGTGCGCTGACCTAAACTTTGGAGGGTAATTATGACAATGCAATTGTAATTTGTCTGTTTGCTTTTCCTTTCTAGGTTCCAACTGCTTGCTTTTGAGAAAGACCTTAGCTAGATGTTTTCCAAATTGGTGTTCTAAATTGTTTTGCATGAAGCCCAACATGCGAATGCTAATCAGTGGTTAGGACAGGTGTTCATCAAACTGACGCAAATAGACAAACAATCAAGATTATGCTTTGTTGAACTGACGCATTATTGATACTCTGCTGAATTTGACCTATGTTCATGCCGTGTTATGTTCTGATGTTTGTAATTCTCGCTTTAATGAAAGCATACCAAAGTTGCCATATCGTGACTATGTTATTATGTTTCTTGGTGTTGAGATTAACGCATTTGCTATTAGACTGTAATTAATAGGGAATAAACTCATAAAATTCTACTAAACAAGGTGTGGTTATTCATGGCTGAAAGGTCATGGTAGCGTCTTTGAATTGATTAATGACTTTGACTAAAGTGAAATGTATTGTTGTGATAAATATTGATGACATTATTAACGTATTGATTGACATATTGATTAGCTATCTCTTCCTAAGGTGTCTCTCAACTGGGTCAAAAGATTCATTGGCCTAAAACGAGTCCTGATGTGTGATAAAGTATCATAAAGGGACGCGTTAACAGTTCTGGTAGCAGAGCAACGGTTATGGTCCTTTGGGGCCCTAGGACGGAGAATTATTGTTTAAATTGTTTTTCTGAGATAATGCAAATTGGAGGTATGATGTGTTCTAAATTCACCATGACTTTCCCGGGATCTCAGAGCCTGCCTAAGTGAGTTGGGGATGTTCTCGGCGTCATAGCATGTGTGGTGTAGGATTTGCGCTTGCTCAGCTTATGCAGTTTGCAGGTGAATTGTGAAGTTTGTGTGTATTTAGGCCAGGTAATGTTGTTTTAGTAGGAGTGGGCGTACTCCGCAGTATGAGAGTAGGGAAGTCGGCGTACTTCATATGAGTGTGGCGCTTTGTGCTCAAAACTATCCACGTGGTTGGTTGTTCATGTACGGACCCGTCGTGGTCTAAGACTCCGGAGTATATTGACAAGTGTGGGAGACACTTGGGTTTATGTTGTAATTTGTGCGGTTTAATAGGTCAATCAGGCGTGATTGACAAGTTGAGTTTGAGTCAAATTGTATGCGTGAAACCTTTGATGGAGATTTGGCAAGTTCTAAAGTGCACTAGAACGAACCGTTGACAAGTCGAGAGTAGGATTTGCGGGTCGAATTCGGCTTGCGTATGCAGGAATTGAGAAGGAGAAAGTAGCGGCCGAGGCTTCAAGTGAAATCTCTGTAAAGTTCTGAAGCGAATGTGTTGCCCTTCCTGTAGTAAACCGGCAAATTTGTGCGGTTGTTAAAGGTGCTCGCAGTAATTTTGCATTAGTTTGGTGTGAATCTAGTGAGGGGCGGACGAGCCGCAAGACTTTGGCAGCTGCAGTGTGTGAGTGTGACGTCAGTGGTGCCGTTCTGAAATAGGTCAGTTGTCGAGAGGGGTTGCGCACGGATTGGCTGCCGTCCGTGAGAGGCAAAAGGTTGAGGAAGGTGGGTGAAGAGTGTCCTGGGAACTAAAGTCACTTTCTGACTAAATACAAATAAGAGAAAACGTAAAAATGAATTTTGTCAAAGCTTTTAAGAGTGCTCTGAAAGGAGACGCATACATTATGGCGAGTGAAGGGGAGCCTACACCGCCTGAGGGAACTCCAGCTTACATAGGGGGTCATTACAACTTTGGCGGGTGGCTACCGCCGCCCGCCAAGCTGTAACCGCCGTGCGGCCGCCAATGCGGCCGTACTCCCGCGGTGCCCATTTGGACATCCCCACTGGGCCGGCGGGGATGTGGGCCGCAACATGGGAGCCGGCTCCAAATGGAGCCGGCGGTGTTGCGGCCGTGCGCCGGGTACAGTTGCACACGTCGCGCTTTTCACTGTCTGCATAGCAGACAGTGAAAAGCCGCATGGGGCCCTGTCAGGGGGCCCCTGCACTGCCCATGCCAGTGGCATGGGCAGTGCAGGGGCCCCCAGGGGCCCCACTACTCCCAGTACCGCCAGCCTTTTCCTGGCGGTTCAGACCGCCAGAAAAAGGCTGGCGGTCGGGGACTCGTAATCCCCTGGGCAGCGCTGCAAGCAGCGCTGCCCTGGTGGATTACAACCGCCGGCGCCATTGTGGCGGAAAACCGCCGGCCCCGGCGGTGCGACCGCGTGCTACCGCCACGGTCGTAATACGCCAGGAAGCACCGCCAGCCTGTTGGCGGTGCTTCCGTCGAAACAGCCCTGGCGGTCTTGGACCGCCAGGGTTGTAATGAGGGCCATAGTCATGGAGGAAAAAGGTGTCGCGCCTTGTTTGTGGATGAAACAGTGGCGCAAATTGACAGAAAAAGAGGGATGTTTGGCGTTCCCAGAACATGGGACGTTCAATACGAGAGTTCTAGAAAATCTAAGGTGGATGTTAAGTGTACAAAAACCACCTCTGAGGCCAGCTCAGTATGAGGCTTTAGCAATTTGGGATTTAATGGCCCTTAAACAGAGACAAGAGAAGTTCCAAAGAAGAATAAAAAGGGCAGAAAATACTTATACGGAAGCTAGGTGGGATAATGAAAGCAAAATGTGGAGACGGGGAATAGTTGATGGATTAAAATTATTCCCAGCTATTACACAGGGAGATGAGACGCAGGGAAAGAAAGCCACCTGTAAAACAGACAAAGACTCTAGTAAGCTTAAAGAAACTAAGAGATCTTGGGAAGAAGAAGATGATTCAGACGATGAAGAATTTATGGATCGGATATTACATGATCGCCCGCCACCTTATGCGGTAAGCGATAATGTCCCGAGCACCAGTATGGGTCCTGGGAACCAGACGCAGGAAAAGGGAGTTACTGATACAGCACAGACTAGTGATACGGCTTTGATACAGAATGGTGTCAGTGTACCCACTGCGCCAGTCATGCAGATACAGTTGCAGCCTCCACCGCAGATACAGAGAATCTATCCAGACGTCCCAGTACTAGAGACTACTACAAATCTGATAGTGCCGCCAGACCCGATATATACAAAATCGAGGTTAGTGCAGATTGAGTCGACTCCGCAATTGCTGCCCCAGCCGCAGCCACAACTGATACCGGGATATATCCCAGCAGCTGGACCTCCATTAATACCTGCCCCAGATTCACTAGATCAAACCTTTGGAGTCACTGCTCCACGAGGTTTGGGACCAGGTCAGACACCAGCTGCAATATCATTGCCAATTACTGTTGGTCCACCGGTGCCATTGTATGCACAAGGTAAGCCTGGTGTATGTGATCAGGGAGTAATGGCCCAAGATGTGCTCAGAGGAGGGTCCATAGGAACCCCTCAGTTATTGGCCCCAGGAGAACAAGCGGTTGAAAAACCAAGGTCCTTGATAGGCCTTAGCCTAGTTGAAGCACCATTGGAAGCAATAAGACAGGCAGGGCTAGGGGTGTTAACCCCACAGACAATAAGTACGAACGCTTCACAGTCGCCGATGATGCATGCAGGGAACATTTCACTGCAAGGTTTTACGGTACAACAGTTGAATGAGTGGTTAGAAAAGACCTATACTACGCAAAAGACTACAGTAACAGCAGTAGAACCATAAAGGTCAGAGAGAGATGATTACCTGAACTTTGTGAGATTGGGCGTGGAAGCTGCTGAATTAGTAGAAGGAACAATGGGGGTGAACAGGCTAGAGTCATACACAGAAGCAGAGTTCAGATACCTGTGCCCTAAGATTACTAAAGAGGTAGGCAAAGTACATCAGAAATTAGCGAACCTGGCAGACAAATATGATATCGACATTAAGAACACTAAGCATTTGAAAAGAAGTTACAGGTTAGATTTTGATTCAAAAGACTTCGAGCATATGAGGTCTGCCGAAATGAAAGCGCATTTAAAGGAAATACTGCAAAGTGCGCAAATCTGGGGAGCGTTAGAAAAGTGGGAAGGCAGATGGGCTAAGAAAAGAGACAAGGAGAAAGATGACAGCCCAGGAACTAGTAAAGCCAAAACTACACCTGATACGGAATCAGTAGAGATACTACCAATGAGAGAAACAGCTGGTGGGGTTTTAATTCATGTACCATGGTCCCGAGGAGACATCCTATCTTTTACTAATGATTATCCCAGGTTGAGGGAGAAACCGATTGAGTGGTACCAACAAACAGATAGGTTCGTGAAACTTGCAAAGTGTCTCTGGGAAGACTTGAATACCCAGTTTGAGATTATTGTTCCGCCCGACTTATAGCTCGAGTGCAAGAGAGGTGTAGACTGGCCGACGAAGGAGCTGGCAAGGGACAAGGTGACCGAAGCACCCTCTTAGGAGGTGATGAAGTACTATCATAAAGTGATTGAGTTTTTGAAGCAGAAAGTGTCGCCGAAAGTGACTGATTGGCAGAAAATTGACCGGACCTCACAGGAGGTTAAGGAATCAATACACGCTTACTATGAGAGATTGTTAAAGGCATTCAAACATTACAGTGGTACTGAGACCATTGAGCTGAAAGACATGAACCATCTCGTGTTCAGATTTGTTGAAGGGTTGAGACCAGAAGTTAGCCAGATGATTAAGAATCATTTGATTTGTTGGCAAGCGAAGCCGATTGATGAGGTGTTGCAGTATGCAAAATACTTTAGTGATGAAATTAAGCTGAAGCAGAAAAAGTTAAAGGAGAAAGTGATGGTGATGCATATAAGGGCAGCACAGGCAGGAATGCAGGGAAATGGAATTCAACAAATGATACAGCAGCAACCGCAAGGGAATGGCGTGTTTCAGGCACAACTAAGAGGTCGAGGTTTTGTGAATCGCGGTCCAGACTTGAATACTGTTGTGGTTCAAAATGACGTGCAAGGGATGAAAAGGATGTCACCATGTCACGCGTGCGGGGGCGTGGGGCATTGGAAGCGGGAATGCCCGAATGTGGTGAAGGATGGTGTCTTTCAACAAAGCACTAATGTCGGTACATTGCAAAATATGAGAGGTGCAAAGTTGAGAAATCAAAACCTGAACTTTCAAAATAACATGGTTCAGATGCAAGGGTTACAGCCCATGCAGCAAATGCAAATGCCGCGTGTTCGACCAGCGCAAATGCAGCAGGTACAACAGCAGATTCCCATGGTACCTAGACAGCAAATGAAATTACCAATGGCTCAGATGGGACAGCAACAGGTGATGCTTCCTCAGCAGGTCACAGGTCAAGTGATGAGTTAAAATAATACAGTACAACAGTTCCCATTGCGAGGTGAAGATGGAATGAATGAGGAATGGTCGGATGACAGCTCAGACAGCGAAGAGTGCAGGCTTGCAGCGTCCCTGGAGGTAGATCAGAGGGGACCCTATGTAGAGGGAAAGGTAATGGGTCACAAGGTTTCATTTTTGGTTGATACTGGAGCTACATGCTCCATGGTCAGGAGTGCAGAAGTTCTGAAATTGCCACTTTCAGGGCGTACCATAAGGGTGGTCGGAGTAGCAAACCAGTACTTGACAAATCCAATTACAGATCCAGTGCAGGTTGAGATTGGCAACTTACAGGGACTGCATAAGTTTGTAGTCTGCGATTCAAGTCCAGTATCCCTACTGGGAAGAGACTTATTGTGCAAGACGAAATGTTCGATTACATGTTCCAATGATGGAATTGAGGTGCAGACAAACAGTGATGATGAAGGAGATGATGGTCAGTTCGCAGAATTAGAGACAGAAACTGCAAATGAAGATTACCCTTTGATTACATTGTTCCCGATGCTTACAGTGATTGACTTACCTGCCGAGTTACAGGGAACGATGACAGAGAAAGTGTGGTATTTGACAGGAAAAGAAGTGGGACTGATAAAAGGTGTGGAACCAGTTAAAGTACAAGTGAAGACAAATGCAGTGTTTCCCCAGGTGCCAAAATATCACATGGCACAAGATGTTCTTATCCAAGTGGCACAAATAATTGCGGACTTTGTAAAGCAAGGAGTCCTGAAGGAAGTATTGAGCAGCCCATGTAATTTACCGATAATGGGTCTGAAAAAGCCTTGTGGAAAGGTTCGAATTGTGCAGGACTTAAGAAAAATAAACGAGATTGTGGTAAAGTGTTGCCCCATAGTGCCCAATCCAGCAGTGATTATGTTTCAGGTCCCGTGTGATGCCGAATGGTTCACCGTTGTAGACCTGTCACAAGCTTTCTTTTCGATACCTCTTCATGAAGACAGCCAGTATTTATTCAGTTTCAAATTCCTGGACAAAGTGTACAGTTGGTGCAGAATTCCTCAAGGGTTTTCTGAATCACCGTCCATCTTCAATCAGATATTGAAAAAGGACTTAGAGTCCCTAGAACTGCCTTTCAATTCAACTCTAGTACAGTACATTGATGATTTGCTGATTGCGTCCAGGACAAAAGATGACTGTAAATATGATACAATTGCCTTACTGAATCATTTGGGAAAGAACGGACATAAAGTGTCGCCAAAGAAGCTGCAGTACTGTCAGAAAGAGGTGAAATACTTAGGACACTTGATTGAGAAAGGGTCCAGGAGAATATCGAAGGAAAGGGTGACTGCTATCTTGCAAATGAACCCTCCGACAACAAAGAGAGATGTCAGGATGTTTTTTGAAATGGTGGGCTACTGTCGCCAGTGGATAACTAACTTTTCGATTATCTCAAAACCATTGATAAAGCTGACAGGCAAAGAGATTAAGGATGAGCCGTATACCATAGCTTGATCCAAGGAAGAGCTTGAGTCATTCATGGAATTGAGAGAGTGCATGTGCAGAGCACCAGCTTTGGGTATGCCTGATTATACAAAGCCGTTTCTGCTGTTTTGTCATGAACGTGATGCTTGTTCTTTGTCTGTCCTAACACAGGTCCATGGAGGTGCAAACAGCCCTGTAGCATATTTTTCAGCTACCTTGGATCCCGTCGCAGCAGCCTTACCGGGTTGTTTGCGAGCAGTTGCAGCAGTTGGTCAAAGCCTCATGCAGGGTGAAGGCATAGTGATTGGACATCCCTTGACAGTAATGGTTTCTCATTCAGTTGAGATTTTGTTGACTCGAACAACAACTCAGCACATGACAAATGCCCGTCTTACCAGATATGAGACAATTATATTGGGGTCACCTAATGTTTCATTGAAGCGATGTACTGTATTGAACCCAGCAACTCTACTTCCTGTTGAGAATACCGAGATTAATAACGAAGAGGAGGTGGAACATGATTGTCTTGAGGGAACAGAACTATGTACCAAGCCCCGACCGGACTCAGTCGGAATGCTGAGAGAGTGTATTCCGCACAAGTGGCAGAGCTAATTGCCCTTACTAAGGCATGCCACGCAGCTGAAAATGTGAAAGTCACTATCTATACTGACAGCAGATACGGATTTGGAATTGTACATGATTTTGGCCAATTGTGGTTGCAGAGAGGTTTCATGACCTCCTCTGGTTCCCCTGTGAAAAATGGTGAACAAATTAAGGATTTGTTACACGCAATTCAGTTACCTCTTGAAATTGCCGTGGTAAAATGCAATGCTCACGTTAAGTCACAAGACTTTGGTGGTCATTCCAACCTTGGCGGTAAAAGCCGCTTACCGCTGTCAGAAGACCGCCAACATACCGCCACAGCCATTGTAAACCGCCACGGTCATTCTGACCCACAACAGGCAAACCGCCAAAATACAGACATCCACAAAAGTCCGCCACACCAAAGGGCAGCGAGAAACTGGCGATGACCATACCTCCACTGTCACGCCAACAGAAATACTCCCACACTATCACAACACACGAATCCACGCGGCGGTCTTTCAACCGCGGTATTCTATTGGCGGTACACACCGCTGCGCTCAAAATACACACACATATACAAAACACATCCACATTGGACAATTCAAAATACACACACCTGATACACATACACACACCACTCCCACACACCCAATACATTATAAAACACCCACCCACATCACTCACAAACCCCCACTTCTACAGAATCGGGACCACGCACTGAGAAAAAGAGAACTGAGCACCCAGACGCGCACTTTACTTTCACCCAGCAATATTTCCACGCACTTCACACAACACACCAATACACATCACCACACAATCCACCCCACACATCACCCACACCATCCCATGGCACCGCAAAGACACCCCAGGTTCTCCGAGGATGAACTCAGGGTCATGGTGGAGGAAATTGTACAGGTAGAGGCACAGCTCTTCGGGACACAGGTGCAGCACACCACCATTGCCAGGAAGATGGAGCTATGGAGCAGAATAGTCGATAGGGTCAACGCTGTGGGACAGCTCCCAAGAAATAGGGGCGACATCAGGAAGCGGTGGAATGACCTACGGGGGAAGGTGCGTTCAATGGTATCCAGGCACAACATCGCGGTGCAGCGGACTGGCGGCGGACCCCCACCTCCTCCCCCAGAATTTACAACATGGGAGGAGCAAGTCTTGGCGATCCTGCATCCTGAGGGCCTCGCAGGAGTAGGAGGAGGAATGGACTCTGGTAAGTCTCATCTTCACTACTTCATCCCCCCCACCCCACCAGCATGCCAACTCATACCCCCACCCTCACCCCCATCACATCCTGCACCTTGCAAATGTCCCACCATCACAGCCCACCCATCCCAACACCAAGCCCTGCATGCGACCACAAAGCACGGACACCCATCACCAAAGCAGGCCCACTGCACATACCCATCCCCCACCAAATCACCGTCACAAAAGCCCCCACACGGGAATGCCAGCACTGGGGTACAAGGGCACCCACCCATTACACGCTATGGCACACACAAATGCAATAACCATACTTTTATACCCCTGCAGGACCCGAACGCCACGTCACCGCGCAGGAGGGTCCACAAATGTCCACTCCACCCCCAGAAGAGGCCCACAGTGAGGACAGCACCTCTGTCGACCTGGATCTAGGTGACCAGCCCGGCCCATCGGGGACCTCGGGACAGTCGGTTCCCCTCAGACAGCCACAGTCCATAGCAGACCTTCCCACCTCTGGGAACACCAGCACAGCACCCACCCAGCGGGCCCATCCCTCAGTCCCCAGGACACGTCAATCAGCGGTGTGTCCACCACTACAGGGCACCCAGGTTAACCCCCCACCCCAACAACAGGGACCTGGGGGCAGTGGTAGTGGGCACACGGTCCAGGGGACAGAGGCACAGGGAACCAGGGGAACTGGGAGGACTGCTGTGCGACAGGGGGGGGACAGGCCCAGGGAACCCACTCTCCACGAGGCCCTCTCCTCCATCATGGGAGCCTACCACCACTCCCAGGAGACGATGGCGACGGTCCTGGCTAGGTTTCAGGAGATCCAGCTTCTGCAGGAGGAACAGTATTTGGGGTTCAGGGAGGAACTACGAAACATCAGTTCCGCCATGGGCCCCATTGTAGGGGCTCTGAATCAGGTAGTCACCACATTGTGGGACACTGTGGCAGGACAAAGGGCCCCTGACATTAGCATGGACCAAGAACTGCCTACCACCTCCGCCGGCGCTAGTGGACAGGAGGCCCTGCCACAGGACCAACAGGCCACCAGCACCCCACCCCCTGCAGAAGGAGAACCACCCCGCAAGCGGGCCCTGAGATCCAGGAAGAAGACAGAGTATGATGCCAAGACCCCCGCCAGGAAAGGATACCTCCCTGATTGTCATCCCACTGTCCCACATTGACACCCTATCCATTTTTATACTGCCCATGCTCCACTTTCCACAGGCATTTGGACATTGCACCTGTGATACTTATAGTCTGGACTCTGCCATGGACAATCCTCCACCATCACCCCTCACCGACTTGCAACCACCCACCAATATAGATCACTGAAATAAACAGTTATACAACCAAACAATTAGGAGTCTGGCTGTGATTTTGTACTAATGTATTAGACATTACCGTCCCAAAATGCATATTTACATTGTGATGCCAACATACCACTGTCACACAGCTGTAGTCCATGGGGAAAGAAAGCAGATGTCACGCAGTGTGGCCCACATCTCTGAAATTGGAAGGGAAAGTCACAACTCAGTTACCATACACAGGGGGAAAAGGTCAGACAGCAGAGAGGTAGTAGGGGTTAAGTATATGTAATATGACGGGTTGGACTCTTACCTGTGGGTCATTGAAAATACTGCTGTATTACTGTGTTCCTGTTGTCTATGTCGTCCTCTTCGGCTTCCTCTTCTTCACTCTCCACAGGCTCCACAGCTGCCACAACAACACCCTCTGGACCATCCTCCTGCAGGAAAGGCACTTGGCGTCGCAAAGCCAGGTTGTGAAGCATACAGCAGGCCACGATGATCTGGCACACCTTCTTCGGTGAGTACATTAGGGATCTACCTGTCATATGCATGCACCTAAACCTGGCCTTCAGGAGGCCGAAGATCCGCTCGATCACCCTCCTAGCCCGCCCATGGGCCTCATTGTACCGTTCCTCTGCCCTGGTCCGGGGATTCCTCACTGGGGTCAGTAGCCACAACAGGTTGGGGTAACCAGAGTCACCAATTAGCCACACACGGTGTCTCTGTAGCTGTTCCATCACATAAGGGATGCTGCTATTTCGCATGATGTACGCGTCATGCACTGACCCAGGGAACTTGGCATTTACATGGGAGATGTACTGGTCAGCCAAACAGACCATCTGTACATTCATCAAATGATAACTCTTTCTGTTTCTGTACACTTGTTCACTCCTGCTGGGGGGTACTAAAGCCACATGGGTCCCATCAATGGCACCTATGATGTTGGGGATATGTCCAAGGGCATAGAAATCACCTTTCACTGTAGGCAAATCCTCCACCTCAGGGAAAAAAATGTAGCTCCGCATGTATTTCAGAAGGGCAGACAACACTCTGGACAACACCTTGGAAAACATAGGCTGGGACATCCCTGATGATATGGCCACTGTTGTTTGAAATGACCCACTTGCAAAGAAATGGAGTACTGACAGCACCTGCACTAGAGGGGGGATCCCTGTGGGTTTGGCGGATGGGTGACATCAGGTCTGGCTCCAGCTGGGCACACAGTTCCTGAATAGTGGCTCGGTCAAGCCTGTATGTCAGTATGACATGTCTTTCCTCCATTGCCGACAGGTCCACCAGCGGTCTGTACACGGGAAGATTCCTCCATCTCCTCGCATGTCCCAGCGGACGGTGCCTATGAAGGACAACAGCGAGCCCAGAGTCAATCAGCCCACAGGTACGTATCCACAGTTTGCACAAAACACGATTCCCAATGCATTGAATGGTTTGTATGAGTGTTGATGCAAGGCCTAGGAATGTGTGATGCAGTTAAAAGTAAGCCATGTGGGCCCTTGAAATGGCGGCTGCCTGACCTGTGAAGTGTGACAATGGGATGTGAGGTCAATGCGCTGGCGTGGCACACCGTGGCGGTAGGCGGTCGAAGACCGCGGCGCAAAGCAGCATTGGTTAACATTGAACCCTATGGGTCTCAGGAGTCAATGACGATGTGCGCCGGCGGTCGCGGTACGCACCGCCGCGGTACGCACCGCCGCGGGTGTGACCGCCATTTTCTATCTGCTTAATCACTCGATACCTGATCTTCGACAGGTGAGGACCTACACTGCAAGTGCTGCTGTGACCTCGGTCTGGAAGAGACAATGGCTCATGCGACTGGGGAAAGGGCCCCTGCCTTCACTGCTCAGGAATTGGAGAAACTCGTGGATGGGGTCCTCCCCCAGTATGCACTACTCGACGGTCCTCCAGACCAACAGGTAAGTACACTGGGACCATGCTTTGGGGGCAATGCCTGTGTTGAGTCGGGTGGATGAAAGATGGTGGGGAGGGGAGCGAATGAGGCATGCATCAAACGACGGATGACAGGATGTGCCACATGGCAAGGATAGGGATGGGGGGCCACTCACATTGAGGGTGCAGAAGGTGATGACTCTTTTTCTCCCCCTGTACATTTCACATAGGTCAGCGCCCACCAGAAGATCGACATTTGGCGTGCCATCGCCAAGGACGTCCGGGCCCTGGGGGTCCACCAGAGACGGGGCACCCACTGCCGGAAGAGATGGGAGGACATCCGACGCTGGAGCAGGAAGACGGCGGAGGCTCAGCTGGGGATGGCCTCCCAACGTGGGAGGGGTGCCAGTCGGACTTTGACCCCCCTGATGTCCTGGATCCTGGCGGTGGCCTACCCCGATTTGGATGGGCGCGTGAGGACATCACAGCAGACACAAGGGGGTGAGTACAACGGTGTCGTCATTGCATGCACTCAACATGTCTTTATTTCCCCCCCCCCTTTTTTTGTGGTCTTCCTGTTCATGTGTGCATTAGCATCATCAGGCGGAGGAGAAGTGGCATCGGAGCACGAGGGAGCTGCATCCCACATGGCCCTGGAGGGCCATGCAATGGATTTCGAATACACCAGTGGGACGGAGGGCAAGGGGAGCTCCACAGCGGGGACACGAGCGGACATTAGTGACACGGACTCGTCCTCTGAAGAGAGCTCCCTTGTGGTGGCGGCAACATCCGTGCCCCCCGCAACAACAGGTACAGCCGCCACCCAGCGCACCAGCACCGCCCTCCCAGCAGCCCCCCAGCGTTTGGCCCGTGCCCGCTCACCCAGGAAGGTGGGCATCTCCTTCGCCCCAGGCACCTCAGGCCCTGCCCCTGTCACCCCTGCTGCCCTCAGTGAGGAGGTCATTGACCTCCTGAGGACGCTCATTGTTGGGCAGTCTACCCTTTTGAATTCCATCCAGGGTGTAGAAAGGGAGGTGCACCAGAGTAATGCATACCTGGAGGGCATTCATTCTGGTCAGGCTGCCCATCAGCGATCGTTCCAGACTCTGGCCTCAGCACTGATGGCAGCCATTGTCCCTGTCTCTAGCCTCCCCTCTCCAACTTCCTCCAGCCAGACCCTATCACCTGTACCTCTGCCTATCCCAGACACACCATCAGACCAGCCTGCACACACCTCAACACCCAAGGGAAGCTCATCCAGACATAAGCACCACACATCACACAAGCATTCACACAAGCAACATCCACATACAGACATACCAACACCCACTGCCTCCACTGTGTCCCCCTCCTCCTCGTCTCCCTCCTCCCTCCCTGTCACGTCTCCACTCACACTTGCATGCACAACATCTTCAGCCACTACGTCCATTACCAGAACACCCACCAGAACCCCCGGCACACGTGCAGTCACCACCCCCACTACCATTTACACGTCCCCTGTGTCATCTCCCAGTGTGTCTGTCTCCCCCTCTTCCAAGATACACAAACGCAGGCAGCCACCCACCCAACAGCCATCCACCTCACGACAGCCTCCAGCCCAAGCACCTGCACCCAAAGACACCAGACTTAAAACTCCTACAACCACAACCTCTTCCTCCACTCCCATACCCACTACACCTACCCGTCCCACTGGTCCTAAATTGCTATTCCTGTCCAAACCTGACCTCTTTCCTACAACTCCCCCACCCCGTCCATCTCATAGGACTCCAGTCAGCACCTCAGCCACCACAAAACCGGGCCCTGGGATGACAGTCTGCCATGGACTGTGGAGTCCCCCACCCTCAAGGGCAGCCAGTTTAGTACGGAGCCAAGGCACGGGCAGCCAACCCCCGGAGAAAAACCCGAAGATAGTCAGTGGCCGGCGCGAGAGGGTGAAAACGCCGGGCACTAAAATCCCTACCATGGCTCCGGCACGAAGTGTGGAGACAGGTGGCACACCGCCCAAGGTGGGGAAGGGCCACAGGCGAACAGGGAAGGCTGGGAAGCGCAGCACGCCCGAGGAGACCGCCATCAGCCCAGCTGGCCAGGAGGGCCCCGCCAGCCCCATCCCAGGTGGGCAGGAGGACACCAACAGGCCTGGTACTGCAGACCAGGAAGGCCCCGCCAGCCACCCGACAGATGGGCAGGAAGGCCCCGCCAGCCACAGGACAGGTGGCAAATGACCTGCACGCCATGGCTGGATCCGTTGAACTGGGCCCTTTCACTCAAGGACCGCTGAACTGGGCACCGCCGTCTCAAGCACCGCTGAACTGGGCCCTTTCACTCAAGCACAGCTGAACTGGGCCCTTTCACTCAAGCACCGCTGAACTGGGCACCGCCGTCTCAAGCACCGCTGAACTGGGCATCGCCATCTCAAGCACCGCTGAACTGGGCCCTTTCACTCAAGCACCGCTGAACTGGGCCCTTTCACTCAAGCACCGCTGAACTGGGCACCGCCGTCTCAAGCACCGCTGAACTGGGCCCTTTCACTCAAGCACCGCTGAACTGGGCCCGCCGTCTCAAGCACCGCTGAACTGGGCCCCGCCATCTCAAGCACCGCTGAACTGGGCACCGCCGTCTCAAGCACCGCTGAACTGGGCCCTTTCACTCAAGCACCGCTGAACTGGGCACCGCCGTCTCAAGCACCGCTGAACTGGGCATCGCCGTCTCAAGCACCGCTGAACTGGGCACCGCCGTCTCAAGCACCGCTGAACTGGGCACCGCCGTCTCAAGCAGCGCTGAACTGGGCATCGCCGTCTCAAGCACCGCTGAAATGGGCACCGCCGTCTCAAGCACCGCTGAACTGGGCCCTTTCACTCAAGCACCGCTGAACTGGGCCCGCCGTCTCAAGCACCGCTGAACTGGGCACCGCCGTCTCAAGCACCGCTGAACTGGGCCCCGCCGTCTCAAGCACCGCTGAACTGGGCCCTTTCACTCAAGCACCGCTGAACTGGGCCCCGCCGTCTCAAGCACCGCTGAACTGGAACCCGCCGTCTCAAGCACCGCTGAACTGGGCACCGCCGTCTCAAGCACCGCTGAACTGGGCCCTTTCACTCAAGCACCGCTGAACTGGGCACCGCCGTCTCAAGCACCGCTGAACTGGGCATCGCCATCTCAAGCACCGCTGAACTGGGCACCGCCGTCTCAAGCACTGCTGAACTTGGCCCTTTCACTCAAGCACCGCTAAACTGGGCACCGGCGTCTCAAGCACCGCTGAACTGGGCATCGCCGTCTCAAGCACCGCTGAACAGGGCACCGCCGTCTCAAGCACCGCTGAACTGGGCACCGCCGTCTCAAGCACCGTTGAACTGGGCACCGCCGTCTCAAGCACCGCTGGCCCATTCGCGGCTGGGGCAGGCCCACATCTGTGTCGGGCAGGGCTGCACGAAGCACTCTGGGCACCAGTCCCCCTCCAGAACCAGTGGAGACTGTCATCCATTTGAGAGACTGTGGCTTTGCACTCCCCAGGATGTTACAGTGGGCAAGCCACCCACTGTAGAGACTTGTGAGACTGTGTCTTTGCACTCCCCAGGATTGAACAGTGGGCAATCCACCCACTGTAGAGACTTGAGAGACTGTGGCTTTGCACTCCCCAGGATTGAACAGTGGGCAAGCCACCCACTGTAGAGACTTGAGAGACTGTGGCTTTGCACTCCCCAGGATTGAACAGTGGCCATGGAGGCCCCTCGTGGATCTGGCGTTGTGCACTCATCTGGCTGAGGTGCCCCCCCTTCCCTTCCCCCTGAGGTGCCTGTAGTTTTCCTATCTGATGCCCCTGCAGTGTTCTCTCCGTTGGAGGCAGGTATCCTGTGTGGGCTTTGCCCATGTGATTTGGGCCCAGTGGTCCACGGACAATGCCTGCTACAATGCTCGGACTTGTACATATATGTTTATAAGTGGTTTTGATGTGTAGAAATATATATATATATAATTCAGCCAGTATTACAATATATTCCAATGTTTAGAATCATTTCCTTTTGTCTTTGCTTTCTTCCGGGGGGCTCGGGGGGGGGGGACTGTGATGTATTTCTATGCATTGATGTGTGTGTTGTAGTGGGTGAGGCAGGGGGTGGGTGTGTCGCGTATGTGTGTGCCCGTAATATTTTCTCCTCCCCCCTCCCCTGTGTCGTAGGTGCAGTACTCACCGTTGTCTTCTGCGCCGGCGTTCGTGCTCCTGGTAGAGGAGCAGGAAGACAATCGCTGGGAGGATGTGGAGTTCGGGTTCCATGCTGTCCTGATTCCTCGTGGGGTGTATGGAGGTGAGCGTTTTCCGTTTGAAATGGCTGTTTCCGCCGTGTTTTTATCGGCGGGGCTACCGCCCCGGAAAAGGTGGCGGATTGGTGTGTTGTGATAGGGTGGGCGGTACATTGTCTCCCGCCTGTCTGTTGGCGGTGACCGCCGCGCTGTTTGTTTGTCCCGCCATGACGGCCGGTGTGTTGATGTGGCGGTCTCTGTTGGCGGTTTCCGCCAGGGTCGGAATTCAATTTTTTTTACCGCCTGCCTGTTCGCGGTTTAGCCGCATCTTTAACACCGACCGCCAGGGATGGAATGACCCCCTTTGTGTCCATGGGAAACGGTTATGCAGTTCAAGTCGCAAGGTTTTGCGCCTTGAACTGTATATCGTTCAAGGATCAGTGGGAATTGTTACCGCAAATTGAAAATGACACATGCCTGAACCTTGCATTTAGGGCGGTCGATACACTAGATGAGCTAAAGACACTACAGGGTCGTGCTAGCAAAGAGGAAAAACGCTCCTGGCAGAGAATGCAATGTGTACAAAGGGCTGATGACTTGTGGGTCTCAGAAGAGGGGAAATTAGTTTTGCCAAACAGTCTTCTGTCCCAATTTGCGAGGCTCTATCATGGACAGGCTCATCTTGGAAGAGATGCAATGATAAGGTCATTTAAAATCGATTGGTTTAACCCAAAGTTCAGACATGCAGCAGAGGTTACCTGTCACAGGTGCATCATCTGTCAACAGATGAATGCCGGAAAAGGGACTGTGGTAACTTTGAGCCACATGGGGAGAGCAGGTGGTCCATTTAGCAAGATGCAAATGGATTTCATTGAGATGCCTGTTTGCAGAGGATTGAAGTACGTGTTGGTGATTGTGTGTGTTTTCAGCCACTGGATTGAAGCTTACCCCTCACGCAGAAATGACAGTCTCACAGTTGCAAAGCTGCTGCTTAGGGAACTAATACCTACGTTCGGGTTTCCGGTCTCTATAAAATCAGATAGGGGCTGACACTTCGACAATGAGGTGATTAAGCTCTTGTGTGCTGCATTAGATATCGAACAGAAGCTGCATTGTAGCTACCATCCTGAAGCGTCAGGATTAGTAGAGCAAATGATAGGTACTTTAAAATCGAGAATGGCGAAGATGTGTGCAGCTACCAATATGGAATGGCCAGATGCATTACCCTTAGTGCTGATGTCAATGAGGAACACCCCTGATAAGAAGACAGGACTATCACCTCACGAGATCCTTATGGGTAGAGCCATGAGGCTGCCCACAGTACCTACAAATGCTCTTGTGAATGTCACAGATGATATGGTGTTGGACTACTGCAAAGGTTTGGCTGATGTGATTCGCTCTTTTTCTCACCAGGTGGAAGCTAACACATTGCCACCCATTGGTGATCCAGGTCACACTCTGCAAGCCGGTGACTGGGTGGTTGTCAAGAAGCACGTGAGAAAGTCGTGTTTGGAGCCGCGTTGGAAGGGGCCATATCAAGTAATCTTGACAACAACCACTTCTGTGAAATGTGCAGGCGTTCCAAACTGGATACATGCCAGTCACACAAAGAAGGTAACATGTCCAACTGATGAGAAACTTGAAGTTTCCGACTCAACAGTTGCAGAGGGGGAAGTCTCAGGGCCTGAAAATAGCCAAGAGAGAACTGAGACTGCAGGAGAGCCCACTGAGAACAGCCTGGTCCCTCAAACAGTAAATGAGTTCAAGAGAGGTGACAGTGTGCCTATCTCAGTAGAGGCAGCAGGAGAACTAAATCAAGGAGAGGTTCTCCCAGAAGCAGACAGAAACAGGTTAGAACTTGAACCCGTTACAGATCCAGAAGGACAAGAAGAAGAAGGTGAAATAGTAGAGGGAGATCAAAGTACACCGGCATCCCCTGAGCCAGTTGCAGGTCCATCAAGAGAAAACACCATATTACAAGAGGAGGGTGCTGTTCAGCGTCCTGAAAGGACAAGCAGGAAGAAGACGCATAAAGGAGATAACTGGCCAGAGAAACAAAGTGCAAGAGCAAGAAGCGTACCAGGTGAAACAATAACAGAAGAACCGGATACATCCCGAATAGAGGACCTGAGTGAAGGAGAATTGCAAGGTGAACGCAGACTGAAAAGAAAAAGAATCTCAAATAGAAGGTACGCAGGTCCTGAGTGGGCATATGCAACAACATCTGAATGGCAACAAGAATTTTTAGCGTTCTGTTTTGATTGAGAAGTACTAGGCCAATATTACGGTACCTGAAAATCAATCAAAGAAAGAGACTTTGTTAAAACTAAAAATTTGAAATTGAAAACTGAGAAGCTGAGAAAGAAACTTATAAATTACCGGATGCAACACTGATAACCTGATTTGACTTTGAGAACCTGATTATGATAAGCTGCTAACCTGATTTCACAAAGGGTCCCTGGAGTGAGTGAAACACTGTAAATACACGCAGAGAAGAGAAAGAGACTTTTGCATTAGGAAAAACAAAAAAAAGAGAGAAAAGAATGACCCTCTGTGTGTGCAATAATAATTGTAGGTGTGATTGTGGGAATGCCGTGGTTGGATAAGAAAGCAACTAACAATGCTTCAAAACCTGAGACTACAACACTAACACCGTGGGAAAAGTTTGAGCAGGATGCAAAACACTTGCATGAGGGAACTAACTCAAAGGGGGAACTTTCCACTAATGTCTTCTATCACCTGTTGAATGAGTACGTTGAGACCATGGATGCGAAAAACTGTTATGTGTGCACAAAGATTCCTTCATCAGTGCAAGAAGGGGTCACCTACCATAGCCTTCCACTAACATACGGGATAAGTTGTAGCTTGCTATTAACAAGATTCTATAATCAAGAGCATGTGCAATATTTTTATTCAAATTTAGATGTGGTGTTTTCCTTTGTGCCTGTGATTGAGTTTCTGAACAAGCTAGCTAAAGAGCATAGTATAAAATTAGTGAGAGGTTTCTTTGAACCGACGCTTACATTTGGGACAGCTTATGCACACCGCAACAATCTGACCTGCTTATTGACACCTGTAGAGAAAAGTTTCTTAGATCAAACTGAGGATAGACGCAAAGCATTGAATGAAAGATTAGAGAAAGGGTTAGAAAAACGCACATATGCAAATGATTATGCTTACACTGCAATAAAGACGCAAGGCAAACTAGCTATAGATGCATTACATGTAGGAAGGCTTTGTATATATAGGCCAAAATCTGAGCACGACACTTTATTTGTGGGAACGAGTGAATGCAGACATGTGTTTTTGTTTCAGAGTAAATGGACATTCATGTTAAATGGACAGGATCCAGCGATCCCTGGGATTTATTATATCTGTGGACTTAATGCTTATTACCGTCTCCCTAAGGGATGGTATGGGACATGTTATTTGGGAATAGTTTTCCCAAAGATTTATCAGATTGATGACTTAAAACAAATACCTAAAACGACTGAATTACAACATGCTATACAAAAACGAGAGACAGCGGCTGCTGTCGTTGGAGACATATTTGGAGCCATAATTCCTTCAGTAGGGGTTATTTTGAGCTCCATAAAGATTCAAAAGTTGTCTACTATCGTGGATAACATGCTGACAAATTTTACAGGGGCTATACTCCTGATGGATACTGAACTTGCTGCAGAAAGAGCTATGACTCTTCAAAATCGGCTTGCTTTAGACATTCTTTTAGCAAAGGGTGGCGGAGTCTGCAAGATGCTCAATGAGCGTCATTGCTGCTCATTTATACCGGATAATAGTAAAAAGATTAGAGGTATGCTTACTAACCTAACTAAAGATAGTGCAGATCTGAAGGGTTTGAAGGAACCTGGAGTGTGGGAGAAATTGGGAAAAGGAATTGCCAGAGTAGGGAGCTGGTTTAGCAATATTTGGAATGGGGTACTTGCAAAAATATTAGAGGGTCTATTAATCGTTCTGGCCTGTCTATTAGGATTATGGGGAGCATGCAAAATAAATGATAAAATCAAAAGAAATTGGACAAAGAGAAGCAAAAGGAATGAGGAAAGTGAAAGGGAGAAAATGTTTAATGAAATTTGGGAGAGTTCACACAAGGGACAAGATGTTGAAATGCGCATTATGTGTAAAGTGAAAAATTAAAGTGAAAGGTTAAAGGAAAGGTTTGTGATGACAAACGTCATCAGAGGAGGGACTGAGAGAGCGTAGCTTATATAATCTATATTAACATGAAATGTTTATGAATTAAGGTGTGATGCTGTCACATAGAAACTATAATAATAGTTATTATGCTTAGACGTGCGCTTGAATTGTGACCACGATGAGTGGCCACCAATGTATGCATAGACTAATAATAATGACCAAGGTGATTATATTATGTTTAAATAAGTTTACACTAACATTTGCGTTATTAAATCTGTACTGAAAACCTCATAGGCCTTAAGTTAGCATGAGCCGGAGCTTAGCTGCCTGGCTCTCATATTAAATGCATTTTTCTATTTTCCAGTGTGCTGACTCACAATGGGCCATGACCCTGTTTATTCTTTTTCTTCGCGTTGGAAGATGAATGTAACCATGTTAGATCCGTTTCTCACCGCTTCTTCTCGCTTGCAAAATAAATGTTAAAAATGAATTGAAACAATGTAGATTAATGTAATGTACAAGGTCATTCAAACCGGTGAAGACAATGGAACTGCTGACCAATAGATGTGCAAAGAATTACAGAAGGATGAAATCACACCGGACGTGCCACCTCTGAAGACGTCAATTATGAAGACCAATCAAAGACTTGTAAAATAATATGGGGTGAAGAGTTAGATTACCTAATGTATTTTCTGATAGGCTAAAGATAGTGGGGTATAACAGATGACCAATAAAATTTTGGGGGAATGTACAATGGAAAAGGGATAAAAACCCATGTCACGGGGAGTCATTTAGGTGGGTTAGGGAATGCTATTGATTTTATCCAGAAACTCTGTCACTCAGTTTGGTGACTTGGTGGGTTACTTAAAACCATCCTCGCCCTTAGATTGTCCATTTTACACTTTACCTCCTTATGAGGAAAGTGCCCTTTTGCCCCAGAGCTGAGTTTTGACTGATGGCGAATAGACTGATGTCCTGAGGACGAAGACTGAACCTGTGCGCTTACCTAAACTTTGGACGGTAATTATGACAATGCAATTGTAATTTTTCTGTTTGCTTTTCCTTTCTAGGTACCAACTGCTTGCTTTTGAGAAAGACCTTAGCTAGATGTTTTCCAAATTGGTGTTCTAAATTATTTTACATGAAGCCCAACATGCGAATGCTAATCAGTGGTTAGGACAGGTGTTTATCAAACTGACGCAAATAGTCAAACGATCAAGATTATGCTTTGTTGAACTGACGCATTATTGATACTCTGCTGAATTTGACCTATGTTCACGCTGTGTTATGTTCTGATCTTTGGAATTCTCGCTTTAATGAAAGCATACCAAAGTTGCCATATCGTGACTATGTTATATTTCTTGGTGTTGAGATTAAAGCATTTGCTATTAGACTGTAATTAATAGGGAATAAACTCATAAAATTCTACTAAACAAGGTGTGGTTATTCATGGCTGAAAGGTCATGGTAGCGTCTTTGAATTGATTAATGACTTTGACTAAAGTGAAATGTATTGTTGTGATAAATATTGCTGACATTATTAACGTATTGATTGACATATTGATTAGCTATCTCGTCCTAAGGTGTCTCTCAACTGGGTCAAAAGATTCATTGGCCTAAAACGAGTCCTGATGTGTGATAAATTATCATAAAGGGACGCGTTAACAGTTCCATTGTTATTAGCGCAAGCCTAGGTACTGTAGACATTTACGAGTATTTGGTAATTTCACAAAATTCTCAATACTATGTGGAAATTCAAGACGAATTTTGAAACTTACAGGAGCCAATGTTTATTGTTCCCTGTTCTTTCCTTGTGTGTGCCACATATCTGCCTTGTAGATACTGTGCATTCATTGGTTAGGACATGTTTTGAAAATACAGTTTTCCTTAATTTTCACTTTCATTTGAGATAATTTTATATGAACGTTTTTTTATCCAGTTCACTGCATGAGGATTTTTTTGCAGTTTTATATGGCTTGAATCTGATTGCCATTACCAATAAAAATTTCTATGAGGCGACAGAGGTGAAATCCTGACATTATAGGCACCACCTTTAAACTCAGATATCAATGATTATTTGGTCTTTATTACTCCATGAGTCCTGAAGAGGCCCATACTTATACGGGCCGAAATGCGTCAACCTTAACATAAGGAGGTTGCCATATCAAAACTAATGATATTTGGACATTGTGTATAGTTTACTTCCCTCCATTAATAAGTGCTTTGGGAAAGCAGGATTATTGGATGTAATCACATTTGCAACCATCTTTCCTCCATGTGGATTATAGTTTCAATATACTTTTATCTACAGTTCAAATGTTTTTGATGGAGATTGATGAAGATATATCAAAATAACGTGAATAGGTGTGAACAAATTGCTGTAAATAATATGTTGTAAATATTTGTATATAACTCCATGTAGAGAAGTTTCAGTTTATTCATCACTTAGGGTGTCATTGTCCTCAATAAGTCATTAAAATACATTACCAATGTTCAATTGAGAAGTTGATTGTCAGCAAGTCATTTGTTGTATCTGTCCCTACTATTTACCACTTGTCTTATTTTTAACCTGGCGCTATGGAATGAGAGCATTTTTATATGAGAACCAGTGTAAGTCTGTAAGTGAAGATAAGTGTGGCAAATGTATTGCAAATGCTTCTGAATTAATCCAGCTCAATAGTTTGAAACTTTTAAATGGAAAAGGTAGCCCGCTTCCCACTCACCTTCCACCAGCACCACAAATAAAGTAGGCACTGAGTCTACCCTGTCCCAGGATGCCCTCAAGACTTTCCCACCCCTAACTGCATTGATACCCTCTGCTCTGAATTACCACATGCACAGAGCAGGTAGAATATGAGAGCAGAAATGATCCGCTCCTATTATTTGGCTCAGAACAGGGATCAATGTGTTTTTTCAACCAATAAATCGAATGGGCAAGTAATTTCTCCTGTCAGGCGGAATAATTGGCAATTGAGGGCCTGATTTAGATGTTGTCGGTAACGTTCCCACCGTCAGTTTTCTGAATGAAAACATTCCTGCTGCCATGACGGTCTGCCCGCCGTATTTAGATGGCAGTGCGTTTATAGGCGAAAGACTGCAGATGGTCCGCTGCCACCTCCAAAAATGACCGCTCGCATCGACAGCCCCATAGGCAAAAGCGACTTGCGGCAGGACTCCTGCGCCTTTTGCTGCTGAGCCAATCACGATGTGCAGTCTTGCTGATGCAACAGTGCCGGTTAAACCTCCACACCTGAGTTGGCGGATTGGGAGTGATAAAAGGACAAAAAACACCCTTTTTACATTTTTAGGGCCGAGCCTGCAAGTGCATGTGCATGCATCTCATATGAGAGACGCTGTTGTGTTCAATAAAGGGCTTGGAGCCCGCCTGTCGATGAGTGGAGCACAACCAGCACTAATTGGGCAACTTAATTAGTGCCCATCCGCTGCTCCCAAAGTGATTGAGATACTATTTGTTCTTTTTACCTTTGAGTGCCCCGCAAACTGAAGGCTTGTGACTGGCAAAAACATGTTGACGCGGAGAAACCGTAGCTATATTTTAATCACAAGAGACCAGATAGTGGATTTCACACACTAGGTCGATGAACCAAACGGAATCTGATTTAAAGAAAACGTCATCTAAAATACGTCATAAACATCACATAAAGCATATGATAATTAATTCAACATCAATAACCACACCAGTTTATTAAGAAATGAATTACTTATTTCCCTATATTACCAAAGCTAAGGTCACAAAAATAATTTTCGAACACAAATGATACAAGTAGAGAAACAATAAAGGCTGATTCAAACAACGGATATAACGAAGTTTAATCAATGCAAAAGGACAAATTATCTCCATGGTTATTACACAAAACCATGGAAACAGAATCTGAGCAAGAGAAATTGAATACATCTGATAATGATAACACAAAAGTATCAGTAATTATTCATCAGCGTGAGAATAACACCTCACTAACCACTAATTAGCATCAACATGTTGCACTTCATGTAAAAGTTTTAGTAACATAAATCTGGACAAATAACAATCCGCCAGCTCATACATTTACCCAGTTACTACGGTAATCTGAACAACGTCTGCTTCGTCAAGGGGACAGCAACATCTGGAACCAACATCAGGACAGGAGCAAGTAGCATCAGGAATAAGAGTAGGGGTGATGGTTTAGAATTTGGACTATAAGATACACTAAACCATTTAAGCATAGGTTCAGTATTGAACACACATAAACTAATAAAGTACCAGAATGTCAAGAGACTCTCTGGCAAAGCCTGACATGTCAAAGTGACAGATCATAAAAGAAATAGATCTCTGGAACTCAGGATACATGTCAGATCACGAACAGAGAATGAATGACTGACTGAAATCTATGGTGACTGAACATTAAATTAAACCTTTTAAATGAAAATGATTGGATAAAGCATGAGGTGACCAATCAGAACATTAACAGACATCAAAATTATATAGATTGCATGTTCTTAGCTCTTCTTTTGCTGTTATTTCATTGACAAAAACAAAACAAATACAATTGTATCTTGTGCATCCTCTTCTCCAGCTTCATCTGCGGACCCTTTGTTTCACTCTACCAGAATACGATGTCACAGGAAAACGATTATAAAATATGTTACCACACCATTTCTTTTCCCTCGAGGAAAGACATACGAGTTTGAAATATAACTACAAACAATGAAGTCAGTCAGGCTGCGGAAACGTACTCAGGAAACAGAACACACTAGAAACATTTTATACAGCTTTCCTTGTACAGTGACCTTGCATCTGCTTCTACTTCAGTCCAGCAGAGGCCACTCAATACACGTTTAATTCTGACATTTATGTTATTTAAGAAAACACACTCTTTTGTAATGACAAAATAATTTCATCAGCTTTAGTTAGCATGGAAAACAAAATATAGACCTTACATATGATGGTGGCCATTTAGCTGGTCACAATTCTCATAAACACAATATTAGAATTAAATTAATTCACACATTAATCTATAAGTATAATTACGTAAAGACTAAACTTTTATCAAGCAAATCTCAGCTCTCACAATCCCTCCTCTGATGACTATATATGTCATCACACAAAACTCCCAAAATAAATTTATTTCATTTCATAATTCAGAATCTTGATTCATTCACCCTTTTATTCGTTTTCTTTCTCTTTGAATTTTCCCCATAAAATCTTTCCATTTAAACAACTACCTCCTATGTTTCTTTTCAAATCTTCTTCTTTTAATCATTTGAAATATTTTATATATTCCCCAAATTCCAATTAGACAAAACTCCATAATTGAAATCCATTTGACTAATTTCAATATAATACATTCTCCCAAGTTGCCAAGCCAATTTCCCACTGAAGCAATTCTTTTGCCAGCCTTTTCCCAAATAGTAGTTTCAGTTAATTCTTTTAGTTCTGTTTTATCTTTCGTTAAATTGTTAATCAAACCTCTAATTTACTATTGTCCGGTATGTATGAACAACAGTGACGCAGACCAAGTAATTTGCAAACTCCGCCCTCTTTTGCTAAAAGAATGTCTAACGCAAAGTGATTGTGAAGAGCCATAGCTCTTGTAGCAGCCATCTCAGTATCTAAGAGGAGAATAGCTCCTGAATAATCCGTTAACATGTTATCCACAACTGTATTTGTATTTTTATTGAATTCATAACAACTCCCACTGAAGGAATTATTGCTTCAAATATGTCTCCCACAATGCTTGAAACCGATTCTCCCTGGTGTCTCAGCTGGTACATTTTCGGAAAGACTATTCCCAAATAACATGTGCCATACCATCCTCTAGATCAGGGATACTCAAAGTACGGCCCGCGGGCCTCATGCGGCCCCTCTGACCTTTACATGCGGCCCTTGGGGCAACGGGAGTACTGGGCAGCTGTTTGCTCGACTCACACTAACAAAAATATTAAATACACACACAATCATTTATTTCAAACGTAATTGGTGTTAAAGAAAGGAAGTAACTAGGGACTCCTGCACTTAACTTTAGAAACGCCTTAATTTTTAAAGACATCTTGCAGCATAAGTGTAAAACTAAGGCAGTCTCTTCAAAATTAATTACGTGTATTTAGTTAACATGCAGAACCTTTTCGCTTTAGTACAATTTATTTTATCAGTGCAATGAGATGTATTAATTTTAAAGTGATAGTTTTCAAACATAAATTTGGAAACATTAATTATTTCCCTTACCTTGAGAACACCACCAATAGTAAATTAAAGAGGCAAGTCACTTGGTATGTGCACATTATGGGTGGCCTGGGTTCCTATCATACATAAACAACATTATAGTTTATTAAATCAAACATAGAAGCAGATTTTGTGCAGCGCACACCATGAATCATGTATTTCGAGGTCATCTTAAATGTGAAATGTAGAAAAAGGAGGGTAAGTGACACTAAACAATTGCCTAGGATCACAAAATTTGGAAAAGTGGGTAAGCCGGGATTAATTCCAGGTTTTCTGGTTTCCCATGGTTTATTTCACCCACTAGATGTATATCCTTTGCTTCCCCTACACCTACCTTGCCACCAATCCCCCTAGTCACCCCACCTGACCACCACCGCCCTGGCATCAATGTGGCCCCCAGGCACGTCACAGACCAAACTTTTTGGCCCCTGGGAAAATGTTTGCGAGTACCCATGCTCTAGATAGACGGTAATAAGCATTCTTCCCACAAATATAATATACTCCAGGCACTGGAGGATCCTGACCATTTAACATGTAATTCCATTTACTCTGAAACAAAAACACATGTTTACATTCACTCATACCCACATATATTCTGTCAAAGTAACTTTGCAGTCTATATATACAAAGCTTTCCTACATGTTGTGCATCTAATGCTATCTTCCCTTGTTTAGTGATGTCAGTGTAAGCGTGATCAATCCCAGGTCCATGATGAACTACTCCCTTATCTATCTTAACTTTGATTGCTCTTCTCCTATCTTCTGTGTTATCTATAAACATCTTTTCTACAGGTGAAAGTAAACAGGTAAGGTTACTGCGATGTGCAATCGCAGTTCCAACAGTTAATGAAGGTTCAAAGAAACCTCTTACAAAAACTATGTCATTATCCTTTTCTATTCTACTTAAATGTCTAATTATAGGTGCAAAAGAAAATACTACATCATAGTTGGAAAAATAAATATTGAATATATTCCTAGTTATAGAATCATGTTAGTAAAAGATTACAATTTATAGCATAATTAAGCTGTAAACTGTGATAAGCAATTCCCTCCTCAACAGTTGAAGGAATCTTCGTCCAGACATAACAATCTTTCACATCCATTACATCAACATACTCACGCAAGAAGCGATAGAAGACATTAGAAAAAAGTTATTTATCTTCGTATAAGTATTTATCATCTATTTTAAACCTATCTATTGCTGAAAGAGTAGTAGTAGACTCTAAATGCCTAATCATTTTAAGTGTTTCTACTGTATGGTTGGCTCCATTCGTCTCAAAGACAATCACACCCACAATCAATGACAAACATACTATTGCGCAAACAATTGCCAAACCAATACCTATACATTTACAACGACTATTCTTAGTGTGTTGATTACTAAAGTTTCCCATAGTCTGTAAAGAATCAAAAAGTAAAAGCAAAAAAAACACAATTATTGCTATTCAGCAAAAATCAAAAACAAAAACAAAAAAACAAAAGCCAAAAATTTCAAAAATCCTCAACTTTCAATCTTCGATCTTCAATCCCTCCTAATTTTTGTGTTTTATTTTTCCAAAAGTTCATTCACACCATCAGGATTCTTTGTAAAAAATCTGTAAAAATTTGTCAAATCAGTTTAGCAGCTTGTCAAGTTAGATTATCAAAGTCTCTTTAGGTACGACTTCATCAAAGTCTGCTCATTTTAGTTTTCCCAAAAAATCAGCTTCTCAACAAATGTTCATCAGTCTTTTATTCTTCACGTACCAAAATATAAACTCAGAATGTCTCTGTCAAAACAAAAATTCAAAGATTCTTCGTGCCATTCATTTGTAGCTACATCTGCCCTTTTGGGACCAGAGTATCTTCGATTTGAAACTCTCTTTCTTTTTACTTTTCGACTACTACCAGATTCTTCTTCACTGAATTGGTGGAACCACGTTTATCCTCACTGTTTCTGAGCTTTTCTCTGGCCCGTTGTCACCTTTCAAAGGTCTTCTTGTTAATATTCTTTTCAGAATTGAACTCAAACTCTTCTCCTTTAACGTTCCCGCAACTGGTTCAGGAGGAGTCAGACCCTTTTGGCTTCGATCTGTCTCAACTCCCCTTCCATTGGGGTCAGTCACTTGTTCAGTCTGGTTCATCAGACCACCTGCTTCCGAGGACACCCTCCTCTGAGCAGTGTTTCCCTCAACTGGTACTCTCTCGTGTTCTCCTTGGACCGGTTCTTTTACTACTTCATTCGATGATGATTCACCCTCCTCTTCCAGGATACTCTCCACTTTGTCTGATAGAGGAGTTGGTAAGTCGAGTGGATCTCTTTCAGGTATGGTCTCCAGTTCTTCTCTTTCTCTCTCTTTCCCTCGAATACGTTTAGCTGCAGGTAATCTCAACAGCTCTTCTTCTTGCTCTGTTGGATTGTTCACTTTCTGAGCATGGCTTGCATGTATCCAGTTCGCAAGTCCTGCACACTTCACAGTTGTAGTTGTGATTAATATCACAAGGCAGGGTCCTTTCCACATTGGCTCCAAGCATGACTTCCTCACATGCTTACAAATAATGACCCAATCACCAGCTTTCAGGTTCTGTCCTTGGTCTTGAGATTCTTGAAGTGTGGTTGCTTCCACCTGATGAGAAAATGATCGAACCACATCAGCTAGGCCTTTGCAGTAGTCTAACACGATGTCATCTGTAATATTTATAAGAGCATTTGCAAGTACTGCTGGTGGTCTCATAGCCCTACCCATGAGGATTTCATGGGGCAACAATCCTGTTTTCTTGCCAGGGGTGCTTCTCATTGACATTAGAACCAACAGCAAAGCATCTGGCCATTTCAAATTCTTAGATGCACACATCTTTGCCAATCTAGACTTTAGAGTTCCATTCATCTGCTCCACGAGTCCTGAAGCGTCTGGGCAGTAACTACAATGGAGTTTCTGCTCAATGTTTAAAGCTGAACATAGCAACTTTATCACTTCATTTTTGAAGTGGCTTCTTCTATCTGATTCCAAAGAGACCGGGAAACTGAAACGTGGCATTAACTCTCTAAGCAGTAATTTTGCTACTGTGAGACTATCATTTTTTCTTGTAGGGTAAGCCTCAATCCAGTGTCTGAATATGCACACAATCACCAACACATACTTCAAACCAGCACATGCAGGCATCTCAATGAAATCCATTTGCATTCTGCTAAATGGTCCTCCTGCCATGCTGATATGTCCCATATTAACCACTTTTCCTTTGCCAACATTAATTTGCTGACAAATGATGTATCTATGGTAAACTGCTTTGGTAACCTTTCTAAATTTTGGATTAAACCAGTGTTGTTTGAAACATCGAACCATTGCATCTCTCCCCATGTGTGCTTGACCATGATAGTATCTGGCCATTTGAGTCAGTAGAGTATTTGGCAGAACTAACTTCCCTTCTCCTGTCACCCTGACATCGTCATCCCTCTGAACACATTTAAGCTTAATCCAATCCCTGCTCTCTTCTTTAGAAACATTATCTTGTAGAGCCTTTAGCTCTTCCAAAGTATCAATAATTTGCATAGTAAAATTTGTATACACTTCATAATTTTCAGGTAACAATTCCCAATTTCCCTTGAAGGATATGCCATTCAAGGCAAAAACTTTTGCAACTTGATCTGCATATGCATTTCGCAATGACACTTAGGGCCTCATTAGGAACACGGCGGGAATTCCCGCCGCGTTCGGGCTGGCGGTCTTTCCATCGACTGCCAGCCTCCTGGAAAACCCGCCAGCCGTAGAATGAACTCCCCGGTAGGCCGGCGAGCGGAGACAGTGTCTCCGCCGGCCGGCCTGGTAAGGAACACGGCCGCAACATTGAGGGCAGCTCCATAAGGAGCTGCCGCCAATGTTGTTGTGCGGCAGGTGCAGCCGCACCCGTCGCGCATGTTACTGCCCGTAAATCGGGCAGTGACATGCGCAACGGGTGCCTGCCCCGGGGCCCCTGCACTGCCCATGCAAAGTGCATGGGCAGTGCAGGGGCCCCCAGGGGTGCCCCGGGGCACCCCCTCCGCCAGCCTTTTCCTGGCGGGATATCCCACCAGGAAAAGGTTTGGCGGCATTGGACACATTATCCACAGGGTAGCGTAGCTACCCTGGCGAATGGTGTTTCCTCCAACCGCCAGGCTGCCTGGCGGTGGGTGACGGCTGCTGCTGGCGGCCATCACCATGTTGTTTATATGGCGGTTCAGCCCGCCATGCCAGCTAGCGGCTTTAGCCGCCACTGCCGGCATGGAGGGCCGAACCGCCAAGTTTGCAATGAGGGCCTTAATCTTGTGATCTCTGATGTGCAATGCATATTACCACAGCAATTTTCTCAGGTTTTTGAACAGCTTGTAAGAACTCATGAATTTCATTACCATTTCTTACTGGTGAACCAGAAGAAGTTAAGAAACCTCTCTGTGACCATATTTGGACAAAGTTATGCACAATGCCGAATCCAAATTGACTATCTGTGTAGATTGTGACTTTCATCTGACTCGAAATATGGCATGCTCTGGTAAGAGGTACCAATTCTGCTACTTGTGCCGAAAAGACTCCCTGAAGCCATGATACTTCCAGTATGCCAGTGATAGTACATACTGCATATCCTGCCAGGAACCATCAACAAACATAATTTGATCATTGTCTTCTAGATAGGTGTCTCTAATATCTACTCTGGGTTTTGTGCATAACTCACTAATTTCTAAACAATCATGTTCAGTATCATCCAATCTATCTGACCCAACATTTTCAATCGGAAGTAAAGTTGCTGGGTTGAGCACTGTACATCTCTTGATCGTAACATTTGGAGATCCTAAGATTGCGGTCTCATATCTGATCATTCCAGAACTAGTCAGATACTGAGTCTTTGAATGAGTAGCAATATTTCTATTGAATGGGGAACCATCACACTAAGAGGATAACCCATCACAATGTTTTCGTGTTGAGCGGTGCTCTGCTCTACTGCTGCCATGAAACTCAACCATCTGGTAATGCTGCTGCAACCAGATCCATAGTAGCTGAAAAATATGCTTCTGGATGATAGACACCACCATGTGTCTGAGTCAAAACAGACAAAGAACATGCATCACATTCATGACAAAACAACAGAAAACTCTTTGTTTAATCAGGCATACCTAAAGCTGCAGCTTGACACAAACTCTGTTTCAGATCAGAGAACGCTTTCATACAAGTTGCATCCAATTTTATAGGATCAGAAACATCTTTATGAGTCAGTCTCTGTAAGGGCTTTGAAAGAACTGAAAATTTTGGAAACCACTGGCGACAGTAACTAACCATTCCCAAAATCGTCCTCACATCCTTTTGTGTACTTGGTACTTTCATCTGCAAAATTGTTGCAACTCTCTCTCACGAAATTCTCCTAGTTCCTTCCTCAATTAGATGACCCAATTATTTTACCTCTCTCTGATAATACTGCAATTTAGTAGGGGACACTTTATGACCATTGTCTCCCAGGAAATTAAACAATGCATATTGCACCCTTCCTTTGTCTTTAATGCGATCAGTAGATCATCAATGCATTGCACCAATGATTATTGGTAAGGCATTACCAGTGACTCTAGATTATTTTTCAAGATCTGGTTGAAAATAGATAGTGACTCTGAGAACCCCTTTGGAATTCTACACCAACAGTAGACTTTGCTCAAGAATGTGAAACAAAAGAGATATCTGCTATCCTCATGAAGAGGCAAAGAGAAAAATGCTTGACACAGGTCTAACACAGTAAACAATTCAGCATCACATTGAATCTGAAACATAATCACAGCTGGATATGGCACCACTGGACAACAATTAATCACAATGTCATTTATTTTTCTCAGATCCTGTACAACACAAATTTTCCCACATGGTTTTCTCAAACCCATAATTGGTGAATTACATGGGCTACTCATCATATCCTTCAAAATTCCTTTCTGCACAGACTACTCTATCAAAGTTCTTACACCCTTGATTGCGTCAGTTGTCATTGGATATTGTGGAATCTGAGGGAAAACCACATTAGGCTTCACTGCAACTCTGACTGGTCCTGCTCTTTTAATCAACCCAATATCCTTTCCTGAAAGATCCCAAACTTTAGACTTAACAGTCTTCTGCAAATCAACCAGAAGATCTTTTATTTCAAAAACTGGAAAGAAACTAATCAAAGGTGCTTCCTCAACCTCTGACTCATTGAAACTAATCAAAGGAAATTCCTCAGACACCGACTCATTGTTGATAGTTAGTGTTGGATCTTCATCATCACTGTTTGTCTGAATCTCAATTCCCTCATCTGTGCAAGTTATTGAACATTTTGTTTTGCACAATAGATCTCTTCCTAAGAGTGACTCTGAACTTGAGTCACAAACCACAAACTTGTGCAAACCTTTAAAATGACCAATCTTTACTATAATTGGTTCTGTAATAGGATTCGTCAAATGCTTGTTTGCAACTCCCACAATCTGAACTGTTTTCCCTGACAAGGGTAAATCTGGAACCTCTGCAGATCTTACTGTTGAGAGTGTAGCTCCAGTATCAACCAGAACATAAACTTTGTGACCATGCACCTTTCCTTTAACATAAGGACCTTTCTGATCCACTTCTAATGATGCAGCCACCACACACTCCTCCTCATCTGAACTATCCAACAGTCATACATCATTTATTTTATTCTCACTACGTAAAGAACATTGATGTACTGTATTGTTACTCTGGTTTAAACTCTGACTTGTGACCTGAGAAAGCATCACCTGTTGCTGATCCATAGAGCTCTACGGTATTTGCAATTGTCTAGGCATTTGAATTTGTTGTGCAGGCACCATCTGCACTTTTGGCTGTATCCCCTTTACTTGAGGCATTTGTACCTGTTGTATCTGCGGTTGTACATTTTGCACATACTGCATTGGTTGTAAGGGTTGGAAAACCCTGCATCGAATTTCCATCATTCTGAAAGTTTTGAACTTGAAGTCTCATTCTTGGTCCTCTCATATTCTGAAAAGTACAGTATTGACACCATTTGTCTGTTGAACAACACCTCCCTGATTTAGCATTGGGCACTGCTGTTTCCAATGTCCAATTGCTCTGCAAAAATGACAAGGTAACATTCTTTTTCCCTGCTGCTTTCCTTGCATCATCACAGAATTCAAACCAACACTTCAATTAACAGCCGGAAGTGTCATTCCACCACGTCCTCTACCTCTGCCTTGATTCTGAAACATACCATTTCCCTGCGGCTGCTGAAAATTTCCTTTAATCCCTGTCTGTGCAGCTTTAATCTGTATCACCATCGCTTTCTCTTTCAACTTTATTTGTTTAAATTCAGTCTCATCACTACAGTATTTCACATACTGCAACACTTCATCAATCGGTTTTGCTTGCCAACAAATCAAATGACTCAATCATTTGGCTAATCTCTGATCTCAATCCACAAACCTGAAGGCAAAATGAATCATGTCGTTCGGCTCAATTTTTTCTGTACCACTGTAATGTTTAAACGCTTTTAACAACCTCTCATAGTACGCATGAATTGATTCTGTCCCTTCCTGAGCTGTTCTATCTATATGTTTCCAATCAATGTTTTTCAGCGAAATTCTTGTCTCCAGGAACTCAATGACCCTAAAGTAATATTTCAGCACTTCAGGAGATGGTGCACCTGTTTTCTGATCTCTTTGCAGTTCACTTGTAGGCCAATCTACACTCCTTTTACACTCAATCCACAAATCTGCTGGAACAACAACCTGGGTAATCATTTGTAAATGACGAAATGTCACTTCTGCTCCAAGGGACATGTAGAAAATTCCATCCCTGAGTCTCTCTCATTGGCAAACTTTTTACTGGTTCTTTTGTTTGCGTTACATCTACAGGTGAAGTATCTAAACCTTTCCTCTGCCTTTCTCTTTTCTTGACCCATCTGCCTTCCCATTTTTCTAGTGCTCTCCAAATTTGTACTCTTTCAGGTAACTCTCTAAGATGCGTTTTCATCCCTGCTGACCTCATGTGTTCAAAATCTTCAGTCTAAAAATGTAATCTATTACTTCTCTTCAGGTTCTTTGTTTTTCTAAGATCTATTTCGTATTTATCTCCTAATTCTTGTAATTGTTGATGCACTTCAGCTGCTCCCTCTGTAATTAATTGACACAAATATCTCAACTGAGCTTCAGTATATGATTCAAGTCTATTTACTCCCACTGTTCCTTCAAGAAGCTCACCTGTTTCCATTGACAATCTTGTTTTGTTTAAAACTTCTTTTCCTTTATTTTGATTCTCTGGGACTTTTGAAACGCTCAGATCTTCTAACCATTTCATTATTTCCTGTGCAGTCAGACCCTTTAATAAAATATTATCAGGCTCAACACTCGGTAACTGCTGCTGCAATGGGTTTACACATTGAGGAGTTAATAATCTCATCTCCTGGCCACTGCATGATCAGTTATTTCAGAATTTCTAACAGTAGTCAAATCTATGAAAGATTTCAATTTATTTAAAGTCTGTCCTATACATGACATTAATCCATTGTTTCCATTCTGACTTTGAACTCCTTGATTCACTACACCCCTGTTGCCCTGAACAATATCGGAGTAGGCTCTTTCTGAATCAATCTCAGCTCCTGTGGATTCTAACCTGAAGATAATACTAAATTAGTAGTTGTTTTTACAATTGGTGCATCTGGATAAATAGTAGGAACGTTAATTTCTGGTAGCTGTCTATTGTCTGTTGATTGATTGAAGCTACTCTGCATCGGTATTTGCACTAAAGGAATAGTCTGTCCTGAGCTATGTGAACTCTGTCCTTTACTCTGGTTCACGTTAGGATTAACCTGTACGGAACTCTCAGTCGTGTTGTGGTCTCTCTGTACTGAACCATGTGTCACTACAACTGGTATCGGTGAAGTAGGGTTTATACCCGTGGTACTTGAACCTTCTTGAGTCACATATGGTGGTGGGCAATTTCTCAAAATCTGTGTAATAAACTTAACATTATCTGATTCATCATCATTAAACAAAACCCTTTTAGGCTCTTTTGATGTCTTCTCTTCGACTGCTGAAGAACTCTTTTTAGACTTCTTTCAAATCTTGTTTCTCTCTTTCTCATTGTCTTTGACATTGCTGGAAACACTGTAACACCTCGTAAGGTATCAAGTCTCCACTGTCTCAGCTCACAGTCCCATCTAGCTTCCGCTTGTGACTTCTCTGCCCTTCTCCTTCTTCTCTTCAATTTCAAAGATTGCTGCTGTCTAGCTACTAGCTCCCAGATCGCCAAGGCTTCGAACTGAACTGGTCTTCATGGAGGTCTCAGACCATACATCTTCTGTCTCAAATTCACCAAAATTCTCAAATAAATGTACTATTTATTCCTTCTTTGTGATCTTAATCAAGTGTTTCAACCAAAGACATGCTCTGGTACCTTTCTCCTCAATTACAATATATGCTGGAGTACCTTCTGGCAGACAACTTTCTCCTTCCCTTGTCGGAATATACTCCTCTAAGAGCACTTTTTAAAGCTTTGAAAAACTTAATTTTCCACAAATTTCATTTCAACAATTGATAATTAGGAAGTGACTACAATCCCACAATCCTTTTCTACCCCCTTCTTATCCAATTATGCTTCACCGTTGTCCACCAATCCGTGCGCGACCCTTCTCACTAACCAACCTATCCCAGCGCGGCACAAAACTGACGTCATTCTTACACACAGCAGCTGACAAAGTTTTGTGACTTGTCCTCCTAAACTCTGAAACACTCAACTTAATTGAAAAATTAAACCGAGCACTTCTTCAAAACAAAGAAAAAACAAATGTGTCTATTTACTACAGGTAGAGTAACACAATCGCTTCAGGAACCTTCTAAATTTCAATGCTGGCTTTTGTTCTTGCAGTTATTCTTTTTTCTCAGTTCTCCAGATTCGCAAGCAAAATTCGTCCCACAAATTTCACACCCAACTGATCAATGGAGACTGTATTGGTGCACACAGAACTCGCCAAATCTCAGTTGAGAATTCCCAAACACTCAATTTAACTCACAAACTCAACTTACCAACCACGCCCGATTGTTCTACTAAATAGACAAATTACAACAAAAAATAAATCCAAGTGTCTCATTACACTTTTCAATATACTCTGGAGTCTTAGAACTCTTATGTCAGGTTCGTCTTCTCAACAATCACGTGGACAATTTTTCCGAGCACCAAGCGCCACTCACATGTGAAGTTCGCCGACTTCTCTACTCACATACTTCAGAGTATGCCAACTCTCTTTTTAACAATATTTCTTCTGGAGTACGCCAACTAAAAGCTCACAAACAACTCAATCAACTGCTATAAAGCTGTGCAAGCGCATATTCTAAATACTTAATCCGAACGCTGCAAACATACCCTACCAACCTAGGGAACCTCCAAAACTGGGGAAGGTCACTTTAGGCATTTAGCAATTCATTTTATCAAATTTGAACAACATTTTCAAAAATAATAATCAAAACACACCAATTAATTTTCACAATTTATGACACAAGCAATGATGTCATTTAAAGAGATACTATCCGAACTCTGCTACCAAAGCTGTTGACGTGGAGAAACCCTAGCTATATTTTAGTCACAAGAGACTAGATAATGAATTTCACACACTAGGTCGATGAACCGAACCAAATTTACTTTGAAGAAAACATCATCTAAAATATGCCATAGACATCACCTAAATCATATGATAATTAATTCAACATCAATAACCACATCAGTTTATTAAGAAGTTAGGGCCAGATGTAGCAAGGGTTTTGCGAGTCGCAAACGGCAAAAAATGCCATTTGCGACTCGCAAAAGCCACTTTGCTATGTTGAAATGCATTTTGCGAGTCGGATCCGACTCGCAAAATGCATTTCCGAATCGCAAATAGGAAGGGGTGTTCCCTTCCTATTTGCGATTCGCAATGGTATGCAATTCCATTTGTGACCGCGTATGCGGTCGCAAATGGAGTCGCCGTTACCATCCACTTGAAGTGGATGGTAACCCATTCGCAAACGGGAAGGGGTCCCCATGGGACCCCTTCCCCTTTGTAAATGGACCCCAAAACATTTTTTCAGGGCAGGGAGTGGTCCAAGGGACCACTCCCTGCCCTGAAAAAAACGAAACAAAAGGTTTCGGATTTTTTGAAATGCAGCTCGTTTTCCCTTAGGGAAAACGGGCTACATTTAAAAAAAAAAAAAACTGCTTTATTTAAAAGCAGGTCGCTAACATGGAGGCCTGCTGACTACAGCAGGCCTCCATGTTAGCGAGTGCCTATACTCGCAATGGGGCCGCAATTTGCGACCCACCTCATGAATATTCATGAGGTGGGTCATTGCGACCCCATTGCGAGTTGCAGTCGGTGTCTGAGACACCGTACTGCATACCAAATTGCGAGTTGCAATTTGCGAGTCGGAAGGACTCGCAAATTGCAACTCGCAATTTGGTTTTTTCGTACATCTGGCCCTTAATTATTTATCTCCCTATATTAACAAAGCTAAGGTCATAAAAATAATTCTTGAACACATATGATACATGTGGAGAAACAATAAAGGCTGATTCAAACGAAGGATATATCTAAGTTTAATCAAAGCAAAAAGACAAATTATCTCAATGGTTATTACACAAAACCATAGCAACAGAATCTGAGCAAGAGAAATTGAATACATCTGAGAATTATAAGACAAAAGTATCGATAATTATTCATGAGCATGAGAATAACACCTTAATAACCAATAATTAGCATCATCATGTTGGATTTCATGTAAAAGTTTTAGTAATATAAATTTGGAAAACATCTAACTATGGCGCTATCAAAAATAAGCAGTAAATAAACATTTGCAGTTGGTACCTGAAAAACAAAATACAAGTAACAATTCACAGCTCATACATTTACCCAATTACTGCGGTAATCAGCAACAACGTATACTTCTTCAAGGGGACAGCAGCATCAGGCACCAACATCAGGACAGGAACAAGTAGCATCAGGAATAAGAGTAGGGGTGGTGGGTGGACTATAAGATACACTAAACCATTTAACCATAAGTTCAGTATTAAACAGATATAAACTAATACAGTACCAGAATGTCAATAGACTATCTGGCAAAGCATGAAATGTCAAAGTGACAGATCATAAAAGAAATAGATATCTGGAACTGAGGATACACATCAGATCACGAACAGAGAATGAATGACTGACCAAAGTCAATCGTGACTGAACATTAAACTAAACTTGTTAAATGAAAATGATTGGATAAAGCATGAGGTGAGAAAGTTATGACCAATCAGAACATTAAAAGAAATCAAAAATAATATAAATTGTACATTCTAAGCTCTTCTATTTGCTGTTATTTAAGTGATGAAACCAAAACAAATACAATTGTATCTTGCACATTGTCTTCTCCGGGTTCATCTGTGGACCCTTTGTTTCACTCCACTGGAACACGATGTCACAGGAAAACGATTACAAAATATGTTATCACACCATTTCTTTTCCTTCGAGGAAAGACATATGAGTTAGAAACATAACTACAAACATTTAAGTCAGTCAGACTGCAGAAACTTAATCAGGAAACAGAACACAGTAGTAACATTTTATACAGCTTGCATTGCACAGTGACCTTGCATCTGCTTCTACTTCAGTCCAGCAGAGGCCACTAAATACATGTTTAATTCTGACATTTATTTTAGTTAAGAGAACACACCCTTTGATAAAGACAAAATAATTTCATCAGCTTAAGTTAGCATGAAAGCAAAGTATAGCCATTACACATGATGGTGGCCATTTAGTTGGTCACAATTCTCGTAAACACAATATTATAATTAAATTAATTCACACATTAATCTGTAAGTATAATTACTTAAAGACTAAACATTTATCACGAAAATCTCAGCTCTCACACCCACCAGGCACAAAATTGCAACGTTTTATTTTTCAAAGCTAACTTTTCTTTTTTTGCCAAGACGTTTTTTCTTGGTTTCTTCTCATGTTTTCTTTTGTTTTTGCTCATGGGCACTGTTGTCTAAAGAAGACTATTAACTTGTTTGAAATATGCGAGACCCATTGCATTGCAAATGCTTGTTCCTCTTTTCTGCCAACATGAATCCTTGTGGAAATGATATCCCTGCTGATGCTGCTGGACCAAGACGAAAACTGATGCCGACTTCGCAGGAAACTGAGGTAAGTCACTGTATTACCTGTCATCCACAGACTTGGTGCAGAACAACAGCACAGGACTCAACAGCCTTTATTCAAGGGCCCAAGACAACAACATAATGATGTGCAATGTATATACCGCACTGTCGCCCTCATTAAATATTTTGGAAACAAACCTCAAGGTGGCTGTACTATCCACCAATCTGGCACTAATTGCCTTCAATGCACTGTACACCTATACCTTAAGGCACAGAAATTCCAAATAAAATTGTGACCATTCAGGTGTGTGCAATAATCTCTGCAAACAATAAACCCAAATATAAATAGTATCCCCTATAGGAATTACTCTACGCCATGACACTGTAGCAGCTACAAAACAAAAAGGCAGTGTACACAGAAAGTACAAACAGTTTTACCTCTAAACTGCAAACATGTTAGAGATCTTAAAAGCTCACATGTCCTTTTGGTGTCTGCAATTGATGTCAGACTGTACACGATATTGAACCTCAAAGTGTCATGTGCCCTGGGTAATCTATATGTGCGTATTATTGACACAACATGTCAAAATAAGCACACATGCATTCTCAAGTCACAATATCAGAAGGACACATACATTTTGTGTCAGTGTCCAGTAGCATGATGAACGTTTTCCCCCAAATTTTCATGTCCATCACTAATGTACAATACATGTATCCACTTAGAAAAAAAGTCAAATATACATGTGTTTGTCCCTCTCATAGATGAGAGGAAGTGCATGGCTCACACGTTAGCAGAAATAACATAATTAGCAAATAATTAGTAGTAATCAAAAAGAAGAGCAGGACAAAGGTATTCTCAAAATAAACGTACTTTACATAAAGCAGAGATAATTCTCTCAAATAAAAAATAGAAATGGTCCATGAAGATAAGCACTATGTCAGCCCACACTTGCCTCCTAAAGTCAGTGCCAGAATCGAACATCCTCTGGAAGGGGCATCTGTGGGGCAGAGAGAGCTGGCACCTCAATGATGTCAAATGGGGGGTCCTTGGTTTTGGGAGAGGTTGATTTGGGTTTGGGAGGGGTGGGTTTGTTTTTCATAGGGGTGGCTTTGGATTTGGAAGGGGTGGTGTGGGATGTGGAAGGGGTAGCTTAGGATTTGGATGGGGTACGATCATGTCAGGGTGGGGTGGTCGGACGTTTGGAAAGGGTGGACAGGGAGGTGGAAGGGATCAGACAAATGGCAAACATCATATCCTTCTTAGGAAAAAGGGCAGGGTGAGCAGGAGTGGGTTTTGGTTGGGAGGTAAAGGGAGTGGCTGTGTCTGTGTGTGTTGAAGGGGTGGGTGCCTGTGGGTCTGGTGTATGTGCTGTATGTTTCGATGTGTGTCTCTAACTTATTGTCTGCTGGGTGGGTGAGTGTGGGCATTTGGGTTCAGTATGAGTGTGTGTGTATGTGTGTGTTGTGGTGGTGGTGTGTGATGCAGTGGTGTCTGTGGGTGTGCTGGTGCATGCATGTGTCATGGTTGGTGCGCTGACTGGGGCTGTGCCTGTGGTGTATGTGGTTGTTTTTGTCATTGAGGATGCGCTGATTGTGGGTGTGTTTTTGGGTCTGTGGGTGTTTCTTTAGTGATTGGTGCACAGACTGGAGGAGTGCTGGTGGTGTCTGGGGTGTGGGTGCAGTGGTTCGGATTGTGTTTGTAAGTATGCTGGGCGGGGTGGTGGCAGGGGTGTGGTGCCTACATGTGTGTGTCTGTGTTTTCTGGTGTGTCAGAGTGAGGATGTGTTGCTTGTGGCTAGTTGTAGTGGGTGAGTGCCTATGTGTACATGTGCTTTGGCTAGGTCTGGGTTAAGGGATTTGGAATTAGGAAGGGGTGAGAGCAGGGGCCGGAGGTTGGGGTTGCCCCCAATGAGGAGGACACAGCCTGGAATGACCACTGTGGGCCGCCAGGGTACCATGAACGCCATCCAGGTAAGTCAGCATCTGGGTGTTCTGAACAGCCAGCCCCTGGATGGCATTCGAAAGTGCGGTCTGGCCTACAGTGATCATCTGTAAAAGGTCTACAGCCTCCTGACTAAGCGCAGCCTAGGACACCAGAGCAGGGTCAGAGGGGCCTGCAGCAAAGATGACATCACCACTTTTAGGGGGGAGGCTACGGCCAACTGTAGGGGGAGCGAGAGAGAAGGTGGAGATTGGAATTGAGGGGGCTGACGATGACAGAGGTGTCACAGTCGCTCTGGGGTCAACCCCTACTATGGGAATTGAAGGTCTCTGAGGAAGATGTTAAATCACTCATGTCCTCCTGGCCAGTTCCCTCACCCTCCATGCCACTGGGTCCCTTCGGTGCCGGTGGTGTTCACACCAATCCCCAGTGGCCAGATTTATCCCCACTATTGTGGCCGCTGTCACCTTCACCTTGCCCAGTTGATGCTGAAAGCACAGATACAACAGTTTTAAGGTGTTTGTGAAAATACAATTGGACATCAATGTACATCACACAACATTTGCGCTAAGTTCCGTAATTCTCCATCCCAGCTTCTATATCATATATGCCTATGCCACTAATACACTTGTAGTCCCCTCCATGACAAAGGGTTCAGACTGCATGAGTAAACACATATGCCTGGAGATACCTCTGAACCACTGCAGTACAGAGTAACAATTTCTCCTCTGGGCAGAGCTAAAGCCACCAAAATGTTGTTTGTGGGAATTACAACTCTTTCACCAATGTGGACACATTCCTGTTTGGTGCAATCAATACAGTTTGGCTGACAAATTCACTTTAATAATCACAGAATGGCTTAAATGCACATTTGTGGTGGGCTAAGAGCTCAGGACAACCTGCTACTGTCCACATGAACTTACAAGAAGTTTGCTGGACAAACTGCTTTCAAACATGTGTCAGATAAGGAATGATGCCACCATACACAGAATTCCAATACATTTAGGGCAGATGCACATTCTTATTTAGTCATAGCACCAAATTCCCAATGCCAGGTCTGATATATCAGCAGCATTACAATTATGCATTTTACCACAATTACCGGTAATGGGGCCTAGACTCACTACACATTTGTGACATACCATCCTACCTGACCCCATCATGACATGGGGCATGTTTTATGAAACTGTCCCTCATATCTTTGAGAAAAAGTTGAAAAGCCCTATGTGTGCATGCAGCCAAGTGTCTGCCCAAAATAGTATTTGCCTTGTAAGGAGGAATCTAGTGGCACCCTTCAGCACAAAGCAATACACCACACTCAAAATCAGACACTGTCTGATCAACGTACATCAACTTTCATCTCCAGCAATCCTCATGGGCTTTGGGTGTGTGTCAAGCTCATTGTTGATGGCATACACCATAGCTGGGAAGTAAAGAGGTTAAAACACAACAAAATCTACAGACAGTGACTTATCCCTTGTTGCTGGTTTTGGGCCCTTAACTGCCCATCAACCTCTGGGTAAGCCACCACAAGGATGCAGGCCTTTAGGGGGGTCAGGGTGAAGACTTCTGTGTTGCACGATGCAGGTCCTCCCACCTCTTCCTACAGTGCAGGCTGCAGCACTTGTGGAAACCCAGGGTCTGCACTTTCTTTGCGATGGCTTTCCAAATCTCCCGCTTCTGACGGGTGTTGATCTGTATGAATGACAGATACAACAATAAAATAATTGTGAGTGTTTCTGTTTGGCAGTACTGCTGTGACATTATATTTTAGATATGCTTTCACACATACATTCACAAAGGAGTGACTGAATTTTTTACCCAAAGAAAAGGTAGCAAGGAATTGCTGGTTAGCATTGAACTCATGAGTACCATCAAAATTTGCTAGCTCCCCATGTTACCTAATCAGGCCTACAACATCATCTTGGCCATAGCTATGCAGCCTATCCTGTTGTGAGAAGCACCCCTGATCACTCACAATCATGTGGGCTACTAAAGGGCAAACTACATGTACAGACCATGCAAATAATCCCACGCACAGTTATTTTGGCTTCCTGTCTAAATTTCCAGGAGTCATAACCCATGGTCTGCATCACATAGAGTGTCTAAGGGCAAGATATAAGGGCTGCTATGTGTCAGTAAAAGCAGGGATTTGTGAGATGTATGAACAAGTGTGTGTTGGAATGGGACAGACTGGGATGGATGATTGTGAGCCAGCGTCATCTGAATTTGTGGCACATAATATAACTTTACTTTTTATGTGGCTCCATGACAGGTTGAAACAAACAAAGCAGCCTAATACACATAATGGTGTGGAATCACATTTGACAGTAAAGCATCAGACAATTTCAGACCCTCAACATTTTTCCCTCAACATCACTATAATTTCAACTTGGGCTCTATATTGTCAGTCATACTACTAGTACACTGTCTACTGCACACTGCCTGTGGGTTGTGAGATGAAATATGATTTGTGTGTTACATGGACACATATTACAGCTTCTACTTTCAGAAGACTTAAAATTGCCATGCACAGACATTTCAGAAAGTGGCAAACAACAATATGTCCCAGCTACATCATTCTGTTAACCCCAATTATAACACTTCCCCCATTACCAAAAAGGACAGATCAGCCTGTGGATTAAAAAGGAAGTAGTTACTCAGTCAGACTTTCTCCAATCAGACATACATCTGTTCCTCTGGGCTCCCTTAGGGGTGACTGAACAGTGACAGGACCTCCTTGGAAAGAAGCTTCAGCTCCTCTATTATGAAAGCAGGGGCCCTGTCACCTGCTTTGCCTGGCATCCTGGCTCCCAAGGTCAGAAACAGCAGCAAAACACAAGGAGGTCTGGTTGGCAGCAGTGTTAGGAGGCAAGTGTTTTTATTTTGCAATACGCCATATACAAGTACACTTCAGATGTGATCTATGACAGAGACAGTCACAGCCATTGGCTTCCGTGCACAGCTGTCATACACGTTAGCCTATGGCGGGTACAGCCATTCCCACCTTCTACACTGTCAACATCTGCCAAAGGCCATCAGGAAGCCAATGTTCTGACAGAAAGGTCAGGCATCCACCATTTTAGGGTGGGAAGCTGGGCATTTTACAGTTGTTACTGCATCACCAGCATTTAAAATGGAGGCTAGTGTATTTCTAAATGTCTCATATGAAGGACACTGTTCAAGATATGACACAATAAAATATGAACTGTGACTGTGTGTGACATTCAATAGTTCTGCAAGGGAACTATTACCTCCATTGATGGTATTTATTGATGGTATTTAAAAAACAATGTGCACATAATAAATTTCAGGTGTATTATTTGCACATAATGCAAAATAATATATAAAAAGTTAAAATGTTTTTTTGAACTTCCAAAAATTGGATAACAATGTGTGTACATGTATTAGACAATGACATTCCTAATATCACCAAGACTGAAGATGTGTTGATGCGAAAACCATGCTGTGATCATTTCAGCTGATATTTTATTTTCCATACATACAGACCTCTGAACCAAGCCATGGGTAGGATTTGACGGCCTCAGGTGTTCTGGCTCTTTCCAGATCTTGCCACCATGGAGGAAAGGCACATCATCAAGAAATTTCTGCTAAATAGGCAAACTATCCTGGATTTGTGTCATCATTTGGAGCCTGATCTCCTGCCTCACAATGTGAATCCAACAGCCATAACACCAACAGTGAAGCTCATGGCAGTACTGAATTTTATGGCCACTGGCACTTTTCAATACTCAGTATCGGGGGGCATGTCCCAACCAACTTTCAGTGGTGTGCTACAGGAAGTCCAAGCTTCCTTGATGAGACACAACAACAGCTACATCCAAATTCCCACACCCACAGGATTTAGCCACTGTGAAGGGAGATTTTTATGCTTTGGGTGGACTACTACATGAGGTTGAAGAAATAGATGACACACATATTGCCTTGGTGCCACCACATGCAAGGGAACAGGTCTACCGCAAATGGAAGATCTTCCATTCCATCAATGTGCAAGTTCTCTGCTTACTTGATTTATACATCTCAAATGGCTCAAAACATGATTAATTTGTACTACAGAACAGCACCATGCCCATGCAGATGTCACAATTTGGATTGAGAGAGGGTCTGGCTTGTTGGTAAGTACAATATGGCTTGAGGATCTTTTGCCTGAATCCTAGTTTAGGAAGGGACAGAGGCTGAATATGTAAGAAATCTGTTGATGTGCTGCTTCCATGTGGGAGACTGCGTATCCTAACCAACCGTGGTTATTGGCACTGCAAAGGAATCTAACAAAGCGAGGGGAAGTCTACTTCAATGAGGCCCATGGAAGAACACAGAGGCCAGTGGAGTGGGCTTTTGGGCTCCTAAAGGCCAGGTTAAGGTGCCTTGACAAGACCGATGGAGCTTTCTTCTACTCACCACATAAGGTTTGCCAAATCATGGTTAGCTGCTGCATTCCCCATAACATCTCCTTGCGGAGGAACATCCCTGTAATTTCAGAAGAGGGAGACCGTGATGAGCCCCCGAGTGAGGATTTTGAAATGCCCAATGACAGCGGTAAAGATGGAGTTGACTCACATCAAGATGTGATTGACCACTTCTTCACCTGAGTGTATATACATATATGTATTACCTCCAATGTCAGAACAACTTGTGACATTGGGAACGTATAAGTCTGCAATGGTAATTTGGTAGGAATGGCCAGTGCAGGAAAGTCCAAGGCTTGGATGTTAGTGGGTCAGAGTTTCCCTGCATTGAGTACTGTAGTCATTGACAGGGCCTAACTTTGCTTGTGCTAAGTATGTGTGTCCTCATACCTTGACAGTTGAGTCAGGTTATCATTAATTATCCCTTGTTCTTCTGTTTCAGGGTCACCATGTTATCTTCATTTGGACATCTCAAAGTTGTGATATTTGCAGTGATATGTTGCTGTTGGAAAGTACAAAGTGAACATGCGTTGATCCTGGGACCGACACCCACTTTGGATGGACAAATCTTGTGGAGAGACAACTTGCACTCTCATAGTATGGAAGGTCAGAAGATTGTATCAGACCTATTTGTTGTTAGTTGGTGCCATCAAGGCAATATGTCCTACTTCAGTTGCTCAAGCCACATGTATATGTCTAGCCCTAGTATACTGTTCTTCCTTCTCATTGGCTAAAGCTTCTATTTCTAGACAGTGGAGGTAGCTGTTGATAGGACTGTCTGTTTGCACACCATTGAATGGTGAATTTGTCACCAGATACTGCTACAGTGTCCTGTACTGGCCATGTGGCCTTAAGTGTTACTGCCAAGATGCAGACTATTGATGTTATTGATGTATGATTCCTCTTGTGAGAGCAGGATGTATGGCTCCAGTTGAGGTCATGTATTAGTGATAGTTTGCCTTTTTAATTCGATCCCTTCAAATATTTGCTTTCCTCAATGGTGTCAAGGTTATGGAGAGTATATAACCCTGAATGGCACAGACAATTGGTGTGAGAAAACAGGGCTGATTGCAGAGGCCCCCTAACTTTTTGCCCCCATTTTCCACTTTTTGCTGGTGTTTTCCTGACTCTGATGGTGCCCTGGGTACTGCTAAACAGTCCCAGGGCCTGTGCTCTGTGTAAAATGGATATGCAAATTAGGCTAATTATAATTGGCTAAGTTAACCTACCTATAAGTCCCTAGTATATGGTAGGGCATGTAGGTTTAGGGACCACAGCATAGGTGGTGCACACCTAGGTACACTGCTGAGGTGCCCAGTGTCATTTTAAAAGCAGGCCTGCCTTGCTGGCTGCTTTTAAATTAAAGTTATATGCAAATTCGACTTTGGAATTAAAGGTACTTCCAAAGTCTTAAACTACCTTATTTTTACATATAAGTCACCCCTAAGGTGTGCCCTATGTGCCCCTAGGGCTGGGTGCCATGTAACTATAAGCAGGGACTTTATAAAAATAGATTTATAAGCCCTGGTGAGGTAAAAACAGCCAAATTTGTTTTTCCCTCATTGAAGTAAATGGCCTTCATAGGCTAGAATGGGCAGACTTTATTTTAAATTTTAAAGTCTCCTTAAATGTTACATACCAAGAATTTGGTATCAAATTGATTGTTGTAATAAATCCCACAACTTCCAGTTGTGGGATTTAATATAACTAGTTCAGGTAAAAAGTTTAGACTTTACCTAAAAAGTTGCCAATTTCAGCTCTGCATTGTTTTTGCTGCTGTGCTCTGATTGGCCAGCCTGCAGCAGCTTCTGCCAGGCTGCCTTGATGAGGTGTGAAGTGGCCAGGCTTCACACAAAGGAATGTGCTTGGGGGAGAGAATCTCCCCTCAGCAGATGGTGAGGCAGGAAGGGGGAGGGCTGCCAAACTGGTCTTCAAAGGCAGAGAAGGACATTTGGAGCACCCAGCAACACCCTCACATCCTGCAACCCCAGACAATTAGGTGCCCCCTTGATTAGATTAGGAGAGGGCAGGAGAGGGGTGTGTTTATGATTTTTAGCCACACCAGTGGGTGGGCTCAGCCAGATGTAACCTCCAAAAATCAGATTCAGCCATGTTGGATTTTTAGAGACTGTTGCCTTTTGGGATGGATTTTTGCCACACTTCCCAGGAAGTGGTCATCACAGGGGGACGACCCTGTACCTGATTGGAGAACCAGGGCCCCCCTGCTTTTCACCCAGGAGCAAGAATAAAACTGGCAGACCTGCCCCCACACCTCAGATCCCCACCAAATTTCAAGAAGAAAGAACTTAAGGAGAAGAAGGACTGCCCTGCTGGACCCCTGGCCTGCACCTGGAACCTGCACTCAGAAGGACTGCACCAACTGCACACTTGGGCTTCACCACAAGAAGGACTTTGCCTGGCTTCAACTGGTTCAAGGAGGGACTCCCTGTTTGCTACAGGTGAAAAATTGCTAAACCACAGTCCCCTGCACCAACTCCTGAAGAAAGCGACCAGCTGACCACTGTCCAGTGGCCAAAAAGGAGTTTGCGCCAGGTGCATTTTGGGAGTTGAAGTCCGCACCCCCCAAGGACCATCACAGAACTTCTGGACCCTTGGGGTTAGCTGTGGACCCCAAAAGAACCTTAAAAGAACATCTGGGTGAAGCCCCAGAAGTTTGGAAAAGATTTGAGAATTTTTGGAAAAAAGCTCCAGAGAGGGACTGACCCGCCACGGAAATTCTAGCCGGCTTGCCTCAACCGCGACCCGGCCTGACTTCGTGGTTCGTCTCGGTAAAGAAAAACATCCAAAAAAGAGACTAAGTCCGAACGTAAAAAGTTGACCGGGACCTCCCAGCCATCGTATCCGAGAAGGGCTCCATGGACGTCGGATCAAGATCCAGGTTTACCCCGGTCGAAGGATTTTCATCTAAAAAAAACGACTAAGTCCGAAGGTAAAAGTCTCCACCGAGGAAACCCACATCGCGTATCCGGACAAGGGCTCCAGGAGGTCGGATTCAACTGGCAGGTTCGTCCCGGTGAAGAAAAACTTCAAAATAAAGACTTAGTCAGAAGGTAACTTTTTATCCGAGGCCTCCCGCGACCTGTAGCCGAGCAGGGCTCCATCGCGGTCGGCCTGAAAGTTTGACTTTGCCCCGGTCGAGGTGCAACCAGATGACCCGATTGGCGCTTTTTGTTTCTAAGCACTAGAAAAGTAATAATTCTTTAAAAATTCATATCTCCGGTTCCCCTGAACCGATTTTAATCGTTTTTGTGTCATTTTAAAGATAAAAATATAAACTATTTTTATAAATTGGTTTTGGATTTTTAAACTGTTTCCTGTGTTTTATTTAATTACTGTTTTGTGATATTTGAATGCTTTACACTTTGTCTCCTAAGTTAAGCCTTGACGCTCGTTGCCAAGCTACCAAGGGTTGAGCTGGGATTAATTTACTGAGACCTAACTGTACCTATGTGGAGGTTAGTGGCTTGTTGCTAGGTGTAGGTACCTACCTGCCCTACCAAAAACCCATTTTCCAACATAATTGGGGTTAAGCATGGTTATTTAAACCCAGGTTTCTTTTCTTCAAGGACATGTTGCCAACATATGTATGTTCCAAATGCATAATGATTTGTGTTTGTTTCCTTTGAATAAAATGGAGAACACTTTGGGCGCCCGCCAAGTTGTAACTGCCAGGCGGCCGCCAATGCAGCTGCACTCCCGCAGTGCCCATTTTGACATCCCGGCTTGGCCGGCGGGTGGAAATCGAGTTTCCGCCCGCCGGCCCAGCGGGGATGTGGGCCGCAACATGGGAGCCGGCTCCAAATGGAGCCGGCGGTGTTGCGGACGTGCGACGGGTGCAGTTGCACCCGTCACGCTTTTCACTGTCTGCAGAGCAGACAGTGAAAAGCCGCATGGGGCCCTGTCAGGGGGCCCCTGACCTGCCCATGCCAGTGGCATGGGCAGTGCATGCTCCCCCAGGGGCCCCGCGACTCCCCATGCCAGTGGCATGGGCAGTGCAGGGTCCCCCAGGGGCCCGCGACTCCCCGTACCGCCATCCTTTTCCTGGCGGTTCAAACTGCCAGGAAAAGGCTGGTGGTCGGGGACTCGTAATCCCCTGGGCAGCGCTGCAAGATTACTACCATTGTGGCGGAAAACCGCTGCGGTCGTAATCCCCCAGGAAGCACCGCCAGCCTGTTGGCGGTGCTTCCGTCATTTTAGCCCTGGCGGTCTCGTACGGCCAGGGTCAAAATGACCTCCTTTATCTCTTTGCCATTAGAAAAATTATTTGGCTAATAAATCTTCAGAAGACATGACTACATGATGGTGGAAGACAGACATGACAGATGGAAGGCCAGAAAAAAATACAACAATAATCTTGTAGTCTGTGTCTTGTCCACAAATTAAATGCTATATGCACACTGGAGGAAATTAGGATTTGTGGGGGTCATTACAACATTGGCGGTAAAAGCCGCTTACCACAGTGCAGAAGACCACCAACACACCGCCGCGGCCCGCTACAGCTATTATGACCCACATCTCGGACTCCGCCAAAATTCAGACACCCACACAAGTCCACCACACCAAAGGTCAGTGATAAACTGGAGATAACAAAACCGACACCGTCATGCCAACAGAAATACGCCCACAGTATCATGACACACGAATCCACGCGGTGGTCTTTCAACCGCGGTATGCCATTGGCGGTACACACCGCTGCGCTCAAAATACACACACTCTTAAAAAAAACAGCCACATTGGACAATTTGAAATACACACACCTGATCCACATACACACACCACTCCCACACACCCAATACAATATAAAGCACACACCCACATCACCCACAAACCCCTACGACCACAATTCACGACCGAAGGCCAGAGAGAGACACCACCATCAACAAACTAGCATCCACAGGCACAAAACACCATCACCCACACAACTTCCACGCACCTCACACAACACACCACTACATATCACCACACTTATCACCACACACACCACCCCACACATCACCTACACCACCCCATGGCATGGCAAAGACAGCCCAGGTTCTCGGAGGAGGAGCTCAGGGTCATGGTGGAGGAAATCCTCCAGGTAGAGCCACAGCTATTTTGATCCCAGGTGCAGCACACCTCAATTGCAAGGAAGATGGAGCTATGGCGAAAGAATAGTCATTAAAGGCTTAAAGATTTTGCTGTACAAACGGCAAAAGACTTTGTCACTATCTAGATCTGGTTTTGAAAATAACCTGCCAATCTTTCAAGTAAGGTCTGAGATTTTTCTGTGTGTTGTCTGGCCTGTGCATGGAAAAATCTTTGTGAGGCATCCGATAGCCATCATTCTGTTACAATTAAGGAGGGGATTGTCATGGGCTGTGTCTAGTATATGAAATAGAATTTAAGGTACTTCTTTATAATTTTGAGAGCTCAAAGGGAAAATGACTTGGGGCCTGAATTAGATATTGGAAGATGGGTTATCTGCATCACAACAGTGACGGATATCCCATTCGCAAAATCTAAATCCCATTAAATCCTTTAGGATATGGATTTCTCTGTCAGGATATCTGTCACCATTTTGATGGAGTAACCCATATGCCAATATCTAAATCAGGCCCTTACAGAAATTCAACTCGATATTAGCAAATTGCTGCATTCTGAAAAAGGGCTGATGAGAAAGTAAAATAGCTGTGTTTGCAAATCAATCTCAGAATACCTTGTAAAATTTTTTAGATATATATTTTATTTTATTTTCAGTTTCTATAAAGCGAGGCTCTATCCCCTTAGGGCTGCTGAGTGCTTTACATTGGCCAACAACTGAAACAAGCTGTCATGAGCCAGAGGAGATACAGCACAGGCATTTACAAAACTAGAATAAAAAAAGTGGAAGATGGCAGCAGTGTAATACAAAGTGATGATAGAATTTTGTTGTACAACATACAAATGTACATTCAAATTGAGAAGGTACACAAACCTTTTGGTCATTTGGACAAGACCTACCAATGTTAAATCCTATAGTTGGCTAAAGAAATAAATCAGATGTTGAAGGCAGTGAAGGCTAACATTAGTGGGGGAGAAAGGTAAAGTGAAAAAGGAGAGATTTGAAATTAGATTTGAATTTATTGAAGCAGAGTGCATTCTTTGGATGCAGAAGTTTATTGCAGAGAGAGAACTGGGCTACTGCAGAACCCCCCATTTGGACCCATAGATGCTGTTTTTGTACACTGGGACATGATAAGCAGGCCCAGGATAAGTGTTTGTTCCCTAAATTATTTACCTGATTGGTAAAGGGATTCCCCCCTTGTAAGCCCTTTAAAAATAGTAACCAGGGCATAGGTGGAAAGGGGGTCCCCAGGGCTGCAGTACGAGTTTGTGCCACCATAGGGGACCCATGTAAACTCCTGATGGCAGGCTTGCCATTGCAGTCTGCAGCGCAGTACAAACTGCTCAAGTTCAACTGTGCCCTCACCCAGAGTGGCACAGGCCAATGCACTGCCTTATATGTATGTTAGATGACCCTAAGGTAGGCCTGTGCAGCCCAGGAGTCATGGTGCATTATATTAAAGATGAAGACATATAAGCACGAGCTTCTATTTCTCTATAGCATCCTTCTCAGTAAGGTACACTCTAAGTGCAAGTCAGTCCTTTTAGATAACATGGGACTTAAGCCCCGGTTGACCAGGGCTTCTAACTTCATCATGTACCGCATAGATATATCGAGTTTGGTGTAAAACAACTTACCTTCTCGCCCTCACCATGATTCTCATGTGGTGGAACAGCTGGCATGCTCCCAGGTGGCACACATGAGTTTGGCCACCTATTTGCCACCCTTCTTTGTGCTCTGGCCAAGTAGCCTATGCTTTTTCTTGAACTTGCTGTCACCAAGACAGGTTTCTGACCTCCTGCCAGGTATACTTGGTTCTCCCAGAGGTCATAAATCAAAGGCAGGTGGTCACACCTCCCACCCCCCAGTCTGGCTTGTGAACAGGGCCATCAGGGAGGTGAGCTTCAAAGGCGTCACCTCTCCTGCTAGCCATCAGGACTGTCCTCCAGCGAGTAAACAGCCCCCCCTCTACCCCAGGCACTTTTTCTCGTGGATAGGCAGGAAATTAGGTATGCAGTACTGTGCACCCCCGGCAGGCTGACCACACCTGTCGAGTGAGCAGCCCCGTCTGTGCACTAAATTTTGATTTCTACTATCTTAGGAGTGGCAGAATACAGGGTTCTGGGTAGCTAAAAGCGACCTATATCAGCGAATGTGGTTACCTCAGGGTCAGATTAGCTGTAGGAGCTATCTGCCCATTTACCACTAGTCTCCACATGCCTAACTCCCATAAATACAGGATTTAAAGGATACCCTTGACACCAGAACCTCAGATTTGATTGCCTAAATTCCAAGAAGGACCGAGAGAAGCTCTGTATCACCGACAACCAGAATCTGCCCACTGCTCCAAAGCAAAAGGGGGCAACTCTCTCCCTGAGGCAGAAGACTGGGAACTGCATGATGGACCTTTGTCCTTGGCTGAAACTCATCACGTGTGGAAGCCAGAAGCAACCTCAGTCTTCCTTGGACTAGGGGCTCTAGTCCCTGCAAACTGCAGGTAAAAACAACCACAGGATTCGAAGTTTCACCGACCATCGGGCCCGCTGTGGGATCATGGTAAACCAGTTGGTCCAATGTCTTGTGGGCATTGTAGTTCATCCTGTCTCTAAGTTCCAGGCAACTATCTCAGTCCCTCAGGCATGGGTAACTTCCCAAAGGGTTTCTGCACCTCCACAATTACCAGGGCTTGTTGGTTGCAAGCCCAGTAACTAACCCCATCTCTTGATGCTGCAGGTGCAGAGCACAACGTGCAACCTGCATCCAACATCTGCAACCCAGCCTCAGCTGAGAATTTAAATCCCCTTGTCAGCATTGTTGTGCCAGTAGTAAAATCAGTGCGAGCCCTGCAAGCCCTGTTCAGCACCAGGGACAGGCAGGACAACCATGCACCCTGATGCCACAGACCTGGTAGAAGGGAACTGGCGGTTGTGGCCTGGTCCCAGGGCCTGCACAACCATAACCCCAAAAGGGATCTCCCGCAGCGTGACCTCAAAGTGGTCACTTGTCACCAGTGGCATCCCTGCCAATGACTTCAACGCAAGTCCCATACAGCACCACGGATAATCAGGACAACTCTGCACCTAGATGCCACAGGCAAGGTAAAACTGTTCTGACTGTTGTGATCTGGTCCCAGGGAGTGCACCAGCTTAACCCCCAAGGGTTCCTTGCAACTCACTGTTTATGTGCATTTTTGCAACACATGATATTTTGCCAATGACTTCAATGCAACATTAAAATGCCATTTCTGCAGTGATTTTCCATTGATTCTAAAAGGTATATCTCTGGTTCTACTGTATTTATACTGTTTGTTTTGGTGTCTAAATTTATATAAACATAAGCTCTATTTAAAAAAAATTGGTGTCAGATGTCTTTAGAGTTGTGTAGATTTGTATCGTCCATGTTTGGGTTGTGCAATGCCTAACACATGTTCCTCTAAGTAAAGCCTGACCGCTCTTTGCTACACTACCAGGACTGAGCTTAGGATTTACTAGTGTGAATCCAAGGACCATCTCTGGGGTATTATGAGAGTATTACATGGTGAGGATTAATCCCCACACCACATAATACTCCACTTTCCCACAAGGTAGAACAGGAGAAGGCTTGCTTTTTTTGTTTTCTATTATATTAATTTGTGAATTTTGACCGCTTCTAAAGTAAGTATGATAGAACAATGTCTGCAATTTGACAATAAATGAGAAGATAGATATATAAAGCCCAATTTATATCTTATTGGAAACAGTACTCCATCTCAATGAGGTCAGAGTAACCTTTCCACCAACAAGATGGTCCCCCCAAAACATTTAAGTTTTATAGTTTGATGATGGCAGAGACTGCTCCACTTCCATTGTGGCCAAACTTCTCTGACTTTCTGACAGAGAAAGGGCCATTGGAGAATTGACTATAAGTTTTCCTGCCCAATTAAGATGACATATAGGCATTTTTTACTGCCCGCCCCCAGGAAAAGTGAGAGAGGCATTGTTTTTTTATTTTTCCCCAAAAATACCACTTGGGGGTTCTTTTTTTCAGAATAAAAATACTTTGTAACTTTGCCATATAGCTCAATCATGTTTGATGGAGGTATACATCAAAATTACAATGCACTCACAGAAACTGCTTTGACTGTGGTTCCTGTGAATGCTAGAAATATCCATTGGGCGACAGACATTTCTAAATTTGGCTGTCGGACTTCCACAAGGACAACACGTGTAAAATACTGTGGCACACAGGTGGAGATTGGCCATAATGCCTATATTAAATTGCACCCTAAATTCTGTAGAATTATGCCCTCAACCTAAGCAAGTATCCAAACTGAATATATTTCCATTTTGACATTTTGAATGCTAATGTCTGTAATACAATAAAGTGTACTTTTTGGGTGGTTTAGTAAACAGCTCAACCTGCAAAGTCAAATGGTTCTCTGATTTTAATGTCCAAAAAAACCTGTTTCTTGATTTTTATTTGATGTAAACCTTAAATTTGCATCTCCTAAGTTGAGCCACTCCAAACAGTCTTTCAAGGTTATAACAGAATATCTCCGAATATGAAAGGGGCAATTTCATTATAAAAATGCTTTTCCTCATGTGCTTCCTTATCTTGACAGGCAACCCAGGATCCTCCCATTTTATGCACTTACATGTAGGTACAATTTATCCTCATGCAGAAAGATATTTTTCCCAAATGCATCCCTTTACATTGAATAGGAAACTCACAACTAACTACCTCCCTCTGAGAATATTGAAAAATATATCACAAATAACATCAATTGAGCTGTTTTGTGGAATATTAATATGTTATGCCTCAATAACAACTTTAACTGTCTGTTTACCAAAGAGGAAGCCTTCTATTTTTGAGATCGTGTGGGTGGTATCTTAAAAGTATGACTCTTGAATGCTTACTAATGGCTCGAGAAGCTGATTTGCATATTTACTTATTGGTTCTGTACAGAACTGGGGCGTGAGACAATAGGTCTCATGGGGTGCAGGGGCACTTAGAGTCAAGAGTTATTGAACTGGTAAAATGTTTTCTCACATTGTAGGGTCAGGGTTTTTAGAATCTTTAAAAGTGGATAACACTGTGACTCCACTTCTGAATGATGACAGATTTGGCCACAGAAGAGGATCACTGAAGAGGGGTGTCCATGTGTAAGCTCAAAGTTCATAAGCACATACTAGAACCACAAAAATCCTTTTGATCTACTAAGACCCTTTCAGATTTTATTGTAATAAATACTTGAGTTCCACAACGATGGGAAAATGATGGTGGACCGGCAGGGTCTGACCAGCTGCATGGATGGTAGTGGCCTTCATTCTTATAGTTTGTGTGAGTTAATCATAAAATTGGTTCTTCTTGTTCAGCTGTGGAAGATAGTGCAGAAAACCACTGCCTGAAAGTGCATTATGGAACAAGAAGTCAAATTTGTATGTACAACAATACTTGGACACTAAAGAACTACTCAAGAAGAGAATGGGGCTGATTCATATCTTAGTGGATGCGTATGGCTTGCCAAAATTTACAGAGTAGCCATCTGTCATCTTGACTGTGCCCCACCCAATTTAGATAATGATGGTATGATGGATAAAACTCCCTCGAACATCCTCCACCTCTGTTGGCTACCACCTCCTCCATTGACAGAATATTAAGCTAAAAGCAGCTGACAGAGTTGTTAATGGCAGAAATCCCCCCGCTGAGTTAATACTTTGCTTACCGGCTGCGTATCCATGACATCTAACACTCCAAACCTGACCTGGCAGACGTGTACTCATAAAAGGTTAAAACACAATCCTCTTATCTTTTTCACTCATTTTTTCACCATGGATCTTGTGCTGCTTGGCTACAGTTCCCTGCTACTTGATAAGGAAAACCAGCCCTGATGTCAGTGACAGAATCAAACATTTGTTATTTTGTAATTAAAAATGTCTCATACTTATCAGTTTCTAAACTTTTGTTTTCATTTTGTAATCATTGTAATTCTTGATTAAAAAGGTGAAATATGTTGTATGGAAACGCAAACTTAAATCTTGCCTGCTTTATTCATTTAAAAATATTGGCTTTATAATTATTGAACCCTGCATCAATATCCCTTGTTTACTTCCCCTGTAAATTTGTTGTCACTTCTACGTAAGTCTCTGTCAATATAACAGAAGCACAATGTATTTTGCATCTAGAACATATACAATAAATCATATATATGTGTATTTGTGATAATTTCATAAAGAACAACATCTTAAATTGCATACCAATCTGGTAACAAAGTAAAATGATTCTTAGTGATATATATTATAAAAGATAACTATTTAGAACAACTTTTATATACTTCTTCTTGCCTCCTATTATGCATTGTTGTAAATTATTTCCTCATAAAGGGGCTTGTCACACTACTAGATCAGGTGCTGCTCAAACAGCTCTAAGATATTAGGAGGGCCAAGGGGTGGGTTTTTGATGGGTTTAGGAGTGAATGAGTGTGTGGTAGGTGTAAGGGCAGATTATAAGGTAGGGATATTGTTTTGGAGGTACTGGGTGTTGAAATCGGTGTGGCTTACAGTGGTAGTTGTGTATATTGTCAGGGTATGTGTGTTGTGCCTTAGTCAGGGGCAGTGGTAGTTTGTTTTGATTGTGTGTGTGTGATTTTCTTTGGTGCTTGCTGAAGTGTGTGTAATTCTGTTTGCAAGGCACTGCTGTCTATGATGGTTGTGTGGTGATAAAGCTTTGTGTTGGTTGCTGGGGTGTGGTAGAGTCTGTATGGTGCTGTCATCTGTGGTGGTGGTTTGTGATGCATGGTGGGTTAGTTTAGGGTCTCTGTGTGTGTGGTGGTGGGGACTGTAGTCTGAGTGTATTTAGGTTTGTGTTTCTCTGTGCGTGTATATGTGTGTGTGTGTGTGTGTGTGTGTGCTGTGTTCTGGGGTTGTGATGGTTTGAGGAGAGGAAGTGACTGGGAGAATGGTGGTTTGAATATGGGTGTGGGTACACAAAGGGTGCAGAAATATTGGGTGAGGTGTTGGTAGGTGGAAGGCAGTGCTGTCTGAGGGGGCTCTACTGTACATTGACTCTCTGTATGAAAGACACATCAGAATATATTCCATGCAGGAAAGCAACTAATTGAGTGAATTGTTGGGTTATTCCCTGGATTGCACACAACCGTGCAGTCTGCACTACAGAGAGACTTGGCAACAGATCCACAGCCTCCTCAGAGAGAACTTCTGCATGGACAGTGGTAGGAGGTGAGGTGCTGAGGTGCCCTTTTAGGGGGCTAGGTGTTGGCCTACACTGGAGGAAGTAGGAAGATGGGTGCTGATGGATGTGATGGTGGTGGGCAATGTCTTAAGTCCTCCAGATAGAATTTGGTTAATGATTATTTAGGGCTGCTCTGAAGTGGAGGCCTCGGAACCAGATGATGTGGTGGTCTCCTGTCCAGCCCTATCACCCTCTGTGATGCTGGGACCTTCAGTGTCAGTGTTGAAAATGTCTGACTTCCAGTGGACATCCTGTTTCCCAAGTTCTTGGCCAATGTTTCCTTCATATGTTCTGGAGTTTGCTTAAATGTGAAAAAAGTAAACTAATATATTTGTGCCATGTATTTTATCACACAGCTATATAAATACTTAGAGGATGTTTTTAATGGCCCACTCAGACACAAGTGTGATGGTGATACTGTTTATCATCTTGCAAGAGCATTTTGTTTTATGACTGTTACATTATACGAAACATAATTGTCATCATGTTTGTGGGGGAGTGTTCTGTCCTCCGCAAATACAATTATTTTTTTCAAATTATCTTTTAAAATACCTAAGAATTAAATTAAAGTTAGGCCCTTAAAACTCAGAGGACAGTGTGCATGTAACATTTAAAGAAGGACATATTTGTTTACGGAATAAATATGTACTATTGTTCTAATCAGACTGTAATCTATTTTCACTAGTATAGGGCATACCGCTCCCATGCACTAATGCTAGATTTCCATACACATCATATTTCTTAGTCACTTTTGTTAGCAGGGCATGACATTTTAAATTAGTGAAATGTATTCTCCAATAAGTGCTAGGTGTAGAGAGAAGTCAATTCCACTGGCAGGGTGGCTATCATAGAGCTGATTTTTGGCCCACTTGCATTTTAAAGGGCACTGTCTCCTGCTCCCACTAATTAATCAGAGAGGATTTGCTTCATTATTGAGTCACTAAATGTGTTTTAGCCAAATCGAGTAATGAGATTGGAACTCATAATACTATTTTGGCTAAACAAAGGGACTTCTCTTATACACAAAGGCTTCCACTGTGTAAGAATCTCTTCCTAATGCATAAATATACTAAGAAATAGGGTTAATAGGTTGAAGGGTGTTAGAACTCACTTCAAATATCAACCACAATCCTTGACAGGATGAACCACAAACGTTTAAAAAGAAACCTTGTTTAACCCACTTGTCTTTTGGCAACAAACAGTCAGGCTTAAGTTGGAGTCATTGTGTAAAGTATTTTTGCAACACTCACACAGCTCTTCCTATTAGGTATATAGCAGAGCAAGGTGGCCTGTGGAGCTGGTGTTTGGGCTCTTGGAGGCATGATTCCATTGGCTAGAGAAGTCTGATGGGGACCTCCTCTACTCACCTGAAAAATTGTGTCACATTCTAGCCATCTGTTGCGTGCTGCACAACAGTGCCCTGCGTAGGAACATACCATTCATCCCTGATGATGACTTCCATGATGAAGACCAGAGAGAGTTTGGAGAATTGTGTCATAAGGATTAGTGTGGGAAGGAAGAAGGTGTAGACCTTAGGCAAGAATAGAAAACATCTTCAATTCAGGTAAGCTTTATTGTGTAAACAATTTTATAAAAATGAAAAAATATTGTACAGTCACCTTCTAATTTAACTTTAACAGGACCTACTTCCCTTCAATGACTCATGTATTAAATACAGCAAATTAAATGTAGTATAATTCTAAACTATTGTTAAATTACATATGTAGCAAATGTGAGCATTTGTGTGGTTGGAAGAATGAACTTAAACATAATTTTAAATATACTAGTATCAAAAGGTTTTTGTTCTTTGAATGTTTGTTTAGTAGACTAAGGGGGTGATTCTGACCGCGGCGGACGGCAGTCGCCGCCCGCCAAGCGGTTCCCGCCGAAAGACCGCTCCGCGGTCAAAAGACCGCGGCGGTCATTCTGGCTTTCCCACTGGGCTGGAGGGCGACCGCCGAAAGTCCGCCTGCCAGCCCAGCGGGAAACACCCTTCCCACGAGGACGCCGGCTCAGAATGGAGCCGGCGGAGTGGGAAGGTGCGACGGGTGCACTTGCACCCGTCGCGAATTTCAGTGTCTGCAAAGCAGACACTGAAATTCTTCGTGGGGCCCTCTTACGGGGCCCCTGCAGTGCCCATGCCATTGGCATGAGCACTGCAGGGGCCCCCAGGGGCCCCGCGGCACCCCCTACCGCCATCCTGTTCCTGGCGGGAGACCCGCCAGGAACAGGATGGCGGTAGGGGGTGTCAGAATCCCCATGGCGGCGGAGCGCGCTCCGCCGCCATGGAGGATTCTCAAGGGCAGCGGGAAGTCAGCGGTACACCGCCGACTTTCCGTTTCTGGTCGCGGCTGAACCGCCGCTGTCAGAATGCCCAGCGGTGCACCGCCAGCCTGTTGGCGGTGCTACCGCCGACCTCCGCCATGGCGGTAATTACCGCCAGGGTCAGAATGACCCCCATAATGTGTAAAAATCACAAAATATTTTAGAAACAGATTTTTATAGCAATAATTTCTCTGTCATCCTATGGATCATAATGAATCAGTGTAGTACGTTTCACAGTGGAAACACAATCACTTGTGATGTAAATGTCTTAAAGGTAAGATGACTATATTGATGTGTTCTGGTTATGTAGCTCTCAAATCAAACTTCTCTGAGTCTGGAAGGCGCGTGTGTTTGATCAAATTACACTGACAAATGTGTATATTGCTATCTCATCTCTTGTAATGTTTGGGTTCAGTGGTATCACACAGTATTTTTTGTTTGCCTTCTAATTTTGAATGACCATGAGAAGGTAAAGGTCATTCAATGAACCAAGATATTGCTATTACAAATAACTCATAAGAAATTAAAATAATATTCATGTTTCTAATGTTTATTCTAAATATGTCATTTAGCTATGTAAAGGTTCTGAGGTTTGCCTCTGATTTTAAAAGTATCCCTGATGAGTGATTTGCTCTCCCACTAGGATGTGAGTTGGTGATCAGCCAGAGAACAATAATGCATGACTGTGTGTCCTATCCCTTCGTAATGGGAGGGTGTTAAAGCTATCTAAGCCACTTAGGTGTCAAATGGCCACTCTCCCTCCATACACAAAGGAACCTGGCACCTGCTTTTGTGTACCTATACATCTTGACATCTCTAGAAATCGAAGAAAAGAGGTACCCCCTGAGCCATTGTTTCTAGGAAATAAGGGGTGTCCCTCACCCAGAGGCTATCACTGATATTAAAGGTAGCACTCTCAGGGATGCACACCTACACAATCATGTATATGAGAAGATCAAAAGAAGAACAACAATGCTGTGTGAAACCTTGAAGGACTATTTGACCTGCTCTCCTCTTCACAAGTAGCACAGAAGTGACTCAAAGCGTCTGGTGTGCGGCCTCCTGTTTGAGGTACAGGGACACAACAACTCTTCAGAAACACCAAAATTAATCTAGCTTTTAAACAATTTTGCTTTTTTTTGCTCCTTATGCAAACTGTGGGCACCCTTGCTATTTGCCAAGATGACCAGTCCATACTGGACAGACAGACGTACCCTTCCTTTGACTATGCTGAAGTGAGCATTAGTCACCAAAAAAGTTCCCCATGTTCCTTGAACTTGTTTTGTCCCTGTACCTTAAACAGTAGGCCACTCACCAGACACTTTGAGTCACTTCTGTGCTACTTGTGAAGAACACACCTTTAATTATTCTTAAACCCATAATCGTTCAATTTTTTACTAAACTAATGTAAAAACGAGAAATGTGTAAAATGGTCATGATCAAGAGCAATAATATAATCAATGGAGGTCTGCTATCGATTGACGAATAAATGTCTAGTAAACTTGTAAGTAAAAATAAAAGGAATAATGTGAATTAAAAAAAATAGTAATTACAAGTCAGTAAGAATTTCATTTCAACTTATATGCATGGCCATGTGAAGTAATGTGACATAAGTGGATAAACCTGAATGACATGGCAATTTAGTGCACACGTAGAACATTACAACATATTGTGCCCTCTTGCTAACATTATGCCTGCTTAACAGAAGACATTTTTTAAATGTGATAACCCTACATTAGCATTACTACCTTATTTAATAACCTCTAGAGTTGTTCAGAGTAAAAACAAGACATGTAAGTAATAGACTCAGTAGTGTTCTTCTTTTAAAATGTTGATACACAATTGAACACATGACTCACACAGTGGCATTGCAGTCAGGCAGACCAGTTTAAGACTAAAAACTCAATGTACCCATGTCAAACATTTACAAAGTTAAAAACATATAAAAAAGGAAATTAAATTAAGACTACAGAAAGACAGATGTAAACTGAACATATGACAAAGTATATTTGATTAAAATAAATGAAAACCATGAAACTAAATGGAGCATTCTGGGAAATGTAGTCTTTGTAACAATATATTGGACTTGAAGGAGGAGTAAAATATTAGTAAGGTAAAATGAAGAAAATGCACTTATTATCCTCCACTTCACCGAGGATTCCTGCAAAACTCTCAGTTTGCATAACAGCCAAGAACTCCCATGGAAAGAGCTGGAGGGACCTGGGAGCTCCACCACCAATCTGCTGGGCATGCATGTGTGCTTTGGAGGTCAAAGAGCACACTTTACCCCAAAGATTGTTCCAGTGATTGTGTATTTCCTCCTCTGAGTTTGTGATAGAAGATACAGCATTCAATTTGGACACTATTCTATCTCACATTTGCCTTTTATGTGCCATGGTGATAGTCTGAAGACAAAGAAATTTTCGGTCAGAGGGTGTGGCTTTTATAGTGCGTAAAACAGGTGTGCTGAATATTCACAATGACCTGAGATGGGCTTGATATGTGTGTTTGTCATTAAGACTGACAAACATGTCAACGTTAAACATGTCTGCCTTAATATTACTCTGTTGAAATACCCCTGCAACACCGCTCTGATGATGGATGCATTTAATTTTGGTGGGCAGTAAACTGCCATGCCAATTCTGGCTAAGTAATTTTTGAGACCCGAAGAAGGCCCACTATGAATGGAGGACAAGTGTTGGATGAATGTACCTCCATCAATGTGGACAGAGGTGCTTCTGTCAAATATATAAACTGGGTGGAAGAAACTCTGCCAGCATGGTGGGTGGATTGAAGCCTCAACCACATAGGATGCCTAGGCCGACCACTAAGATCTAAATAGGGTTGAAAGTGTTGAATTGGAGTTGGGTAAAACATTGGTGCATCTACATTTCTGGCATAGTGGCTCATTGTTTTCAGTTCAAGACTTCTAGAAGCAATATGTCAGAATTTCCCAAAAAAGAAATCACAAAATGTCATTGAATTTCCATCAAAGTGTTAAACCGCCAGCTATGGGCACTTTTTTTTAATATCAGCAAGCTTTGGGTACAGGTCCAAATGCGTAGAAAAAGAGAGATGTTCCTCATACAACAGCCATTCCCGTACAAAGAAGCAGACAAAAAGACAAACCGATATTTTTAGCAATCTTTCTGAGGTTAAGTTTGACCAAATTCCAGTGAATTGTATTTTTCTTGACAAGCTGCTCATATTAATTTCTAAAAATTATAGAAGATAAACAGATCCATTTTCATTTCATGTCCCCCACAGTTTGGGTGCCTGGTCCTTAGAAGGACGAACAATTAATAATCAGACCACCATTGTGACACAGAATACATTATCTATCTTGCAAGCTTCAGATATGCCTAGTAAAATCACTCCTGGGCTAAATACAGAGGGTGTAGTTCTGTACTTACTGGTAAAACCAATCAAAAGTCAGATTGACTCCTTAAACTGCTCTTCTGTGACAGGTTTACAATCAAAGTTGTCATAGGTTTACTATGCTACCTCAACTACTTGCTTGATTATTACCTATGCTGTCCCTGCACAATTCTAAAATAGTAAAATAGTTATTAATGAAATTCTAGGTCATATTAAGGATAAAATCAGCTCTGGACACTAATGGCCATCTTGATTCTAAGATAGAGCAAATTAGTCCTGGAACTGCAGAAACCTGTAAAATTGATGCTGTGGGAGCACATTTCTTTCTTAACTTTTTGAAGACCCTGGCTCTATCTAGCTGATAAACAAAATTGTAAACAAAAATTAATCAAGCTAAAGTTCACACTGTGCTGGAAAAAACGGAAGTACTGGAGGACTCTATACTGGCTAACATGGATTGTTTGAGTAAAGTATAACATGCCAAATGTGTCACAAGTCATGTACCTAAAATTTAACATCTTTAGCATAATGTAGTGGGAGCTGTGGCAAAGTCAGGTGCAACAGTCCTCGATTGATCAGCTGGCAGGTTGGTCCCTGTCTCTCAATGGTTCTACATGCAAAAGTTTTGTAGAGAGTTTATATGTCCCCAGTTTGTAGGGTTAGGCAGGAGGAGTACACTCTGACACCAACTAAGGGTTCTGGGACCTCAGAAACAATATTTACCTACCATTTTGCAGCATTTCTTGTGTATCCTACTACAAACAATCCCAGAGTCCTCTTCTCTACCTAAATCCAATATGACAGATTCTTCTTTTCCCAGAACAGAGCTCCTGTGCCCATCATAGAAGTGTGGCTAGGGAAATGAATAACTACTCCTCTGTGGTCACCCAAAACCAGTTTTCGGGGGGTAGCTCCTCTCCCACTGGGATTAGTGACTGACTAGGGAGACAAAGAATGATGCCATGTCAGGTGTTAGCTACATCTGCCTGTGACAAGGTGAGCTTCCATGATGTTAATTAAGTCCATGGACACTGCCCAGATAGTCATTCTGTCAGAAAAAAAACACACCTCCCCACACCCATGGCCTTTGTCTCAGTTTTGGGAGCAGGTTCATACCTCAATGAAAGGGGTACTAAACTCTTGGATGAGAGTTGAAAGCATATGTAAAAGTGCTTCAGAGGACTGTAGGCAGCCAATAGGTGGCTTGTTAAGTTGATTGTTTATAAAAATATTTACAACAAATCTAAATTTAACAATGAATTGAGTTTGTAATAAACATTTCATTTTTAAAAGACCAAGAATTAACATTTTGCCTATTCCGAGGCAGAGATACCTTTACTAACAATAATGTACCCTCAATGTTTCCTATCGAACTGCTAAATCTGCTACAGTGAAAATAGCTTATAGGACCATGTCTCTGTAAGGAAATAGTTAACAATAAACGTTTACATATCCTACTGTTAAATACTGTGCACCCTACCTCATAGGCATTTAAGGCCTCTTTAGAGGTGATGTATTAGTATATAAAAAGAGAGTCTAGGCCTGTCAAAAGGGGTTATTTTGACAGGTCCAATTTGCAGTTTTAAACTGCACAGACAAGCTACAGTAGTAGTGCTGCAGTCATACTTTGCGCTGTCACATTAGGGGTGCCACAATATGTGCTGCAGTCCTCCAGTTACATTTAATTTACAGGCCCTGGGTGCACTTTATACTGAATACTAGAGATTTACAGGCAAGTTACAATTAATTTTGATATGTTTTATGGATCAGAGCATATACACCAGAGGTTGGTTAGCAGTGTTCCAGTGTACAGACACAAACAGCAAGCAGCAGCTGTCCAACCAATTGTGGGTAATCATTCAAAAAGAGGCATTTTCCTACACCCTTAAAGTGATGCATCATATAAATTGGGAGTCTCCAAACCATCCCTTACTGTTGATGAGCCGTACATGAGAAAAAACTCCACCACCAGAGTTCTGGCCACTCTGCGTTACGCATGTAACACAGAGTTCTGGCCAAATGTTTCCAACTGCTGTGTGACAGAGTTTTTTCTCATGTGAGGCTCTCCAGTGGTAAGTTGGCGAGTGCGAGCAAGATTTTGCGTCCCCTAGTGTGATGCTAGGAGGACTTCCACTGAGATTTCCCCAAAGCGGGCAGTCATGGACGGTTGCGACCATTCACGGTCAGAAAGCAGCCACTTGAGTTGAAAATTGACTTACGTGGCAACAAAATCAATTCAAGAAGCAACACCTCTGAAGGCTGAGAAAGATTTTTTTCAAATCTGTTTATTATGCTTTTTGAACATCTTTTTCTCTCTTACAGCATTGTATGTGTACCACGATGGTGCATCATTACAAGTTCACAGTACATCTGCAGATAGAACATAAAATCAGTTGTGTGTGAGCATATAGCTGAAGTAAATAAGAGCTAAAAAGCTAGAACTGCCTGTTCTCTCTCCTGGTCCAATAGTCATGATTTTGGTGATGGCTGACCCATATGTGCCTTGGTATGTTAAGTATGTGGGGTATTAAATGACGGATTCCACCTCATGTGTGTAGCTGTGCTGCACCTGGCTAGCGGGTGGGGTCTGCTCTAGGTCTGACATAGGGAGGTACTGGAGTCCTTAGTCTCTCCACTCATATTAGTGTGTGGTGTTCACTGCTGGTCCACCGCATATGTCCCTCCCCCTCTCTATTGCAGGTGCAATTGTTACTTTCCAGTGCATCGCAATGCACCCTTTAGCAAGGACTAGGGCCAGGTCCACAAATTTTGCATTTGGTCTGTTAGCCACTGTTCTCTGAAATAAGCTCATTATAAACATGTGTGGAGCGGAACACAAACCTGCAAGTGCAATTCTGTTAAGAGTGGCTCTCACTTGTTACCAGTACTGTTACAGGGCCACATTTTGCTACATCATATGAAGAAAGTCAGCGTCTGGTTCCCAGAAGCGTGAGCATGCATTCTTATCAACACTCAGCATGCAATTAAGTCGCATGGGGGTGAGATAGGTATTGTAAAGATAATTAACCTGCGTGCATTTTAATCCAACATTTCTAGATACTCTCTATGTGTTGTAGGGTTAATTGAAAATACTAAATATTAAGTAGCACTTGGACTCATATGCCTGCTTTTATTGCATTTAGAATTTTATTCAACACATTAATACTGGATGCATAATGCTAAGGAGAAGCTGGACACACATGCTTGTTTTTATTGCATTTATGATTTTTTATGACACTCTCTCTTATGTCTGTTCTTATCATATTATGAACATTTATGATATACTGATTGTTCAGGATGAGCTGGATATCCGCAGCCAAATAACATTTTTTATTGTGATTTTGACTCTTAATTTTTGCATGTAGCTAGTGACTGTGTCCCATTCTTTCCCTGTGAGGATCTGTCCTAGGTAGTAGTCCCATCTGTCTCTAGTTGTCACTTCATATGTGATAAGTATTTGTAAAACCAGGAGACCAATTTTGTGCACCCCCTCCCAATGTGAATAATAACTGGAATGCTTTGTGAGTATGTGGCTCACCATACTCCTCCAGCCACATGTCTCTGACCTTCTACCAGATCATGGAAAAATTAAGGAAATGTGCTTTTGTGGGCTGTACATCTGCAACGAGGGCCATGAGGGTTGTAAACTTCTCATCACCCTCTATTTGTGCCATTCTTCCCTATGTTTCATGTCCAACCTCTGAGATAGCTATTTCACCAGGTAATAACACTCAAAATCAGGGTCACTTAAACCACCCTCTACTATGGGAGCCCTTAAGGTCCTTGTCTTCACCCTATGCTGGTGTGCTCCTCAAATGAAGACCTGTAACATGACATTGAGGTTTCTGAACCACTGGGCCTTGATCAACACTTGGTGATTTGTGAAATAATACAGTAGTCTCAGGAGCATGATCGTTTTAGATAGTAATATCTGGCCAATCACCAATTTTGGTAAGGGTTGCCAAAAGTCGATATGGCCCTGAAGAGCTCTCAGTGCTGCTTCTAGATTGCCTTCTAGGATGCCTGCATCATTGTTTGTAAATTCAACCCCTAGGTATCGGAAAGTGCAAGAGACAATTTGATTTCCCTTATTGCCAACTGATCGATTAAGTAACGGTACTCGCATCTACCGGGAATGCATATGTTTTCCCCTAGTTAATGTGTATCACTGACAGGGTTCCAGATTCATCCAGAAGAGGGAAGGTTACCTCCAAGTCTATGGTCCTGGTGCAAAAAGCATTGGGAAGAGCAGGCATCCCTGTCTCATCCCTCTATGGATCTCTCAGGGTGGGGAAGTAATTTTACAAGTACAAACCCTCACAGTGGGGTGTGAGTACAATAATTGGATACAGTTGGACCACTTTGCACCAATTTTCATGTGTCATGTGACCTCCCAAAGAAATCTGGGTTTCAAATGCCTTTTCGAGAACTATGAACAGCATGATGGCTTTTGTCCAGTCCAGTTCAGGTGTTTCCTCTAGCACCTTAAATAAATGTCTCATGTTTATCGATATGTTCCTGACAAGGATGAGCCTGGACTGATCTAGGAAAATCATCCCAGTCATCAAAGGCAGTAGCCGATTGGGAATTACCTTACTCAGAATTTAGTAATACGTATTTAAAAGTGACAACATCCTATATTAGGATCCATCCATTAGATCTGTGTGTAATTTTGGTATCGACACACATGGATGGTGGCAGGGTGACCACACTCAGCGCTGCAGTTTAATGCTTAGCATGGTGTGGGGTTAAGATGCTAGAGTAGGTGAGATGAAACTCAATAGGCAAACCATCTGTCTCTGGAGCCTTACCCCAGGCAAATTCTGTAATCACTACTCATATTTGAGGCTTCATTATCACCTCACCCAATTGTTCCCTGTCTGTAGCAGAAGCCCTCTGCAGGACACTTCACTGTAGTTACAGCTCCATCACTTGTGTGGGGGTCTCCCCATGATGACCATAAAGGGCCCTGTAATAGTTGAAGAACACCTCGTTGATGTCTGCCTGGAAGGTACACATATTTCCCTGAGTGTCCCTGAGGTGGTTTATAGTGAAGTCCGCCTGGTGAGGTCAGGCTAGCAAGACCAGTAACTTGGCTGCTTTATTGCCCTCCATGTTCTGGCGCCACAGGTATACCATGTAGTGTAGGCAACACAGTTGCTAAACTAATGTCACATTTCGCTCTTTGGCAGCAGACAGTAATTTTGCCACTGTGCTACCCTGGATCTCTACCTTTTCAAGGCCCCTGAGCTCCCTGTCCATGGCCATCAATTCCCATTCTAGACTTTTGCGACTGCCAGCAATCACACTAATGCAGTGGCTCCTCACCACCATCTTAAAAGCCTTCCATTCCACTAATGTTGAGGTGGCTGTGCCAGTGTTGTTCTGGAGATAGATTACTATTATCTGTCATAAACCGTTTCTGAATGCTTCATCCTGTAGTGCAGCTCCTTGCAGGGGCCACATCAGGACGGGGATGGGGTGTGCCAAAGTCAAGGTTGTCAACAGTGGGTTGTGGTCTGATATCATCTGTCATAGGTATTGTGCTCTTGAGCACGCCAGACAATTCACCCTGGAGGTGAGGATGATGTCCAGGTGCACTTGTAGGTCATATGGCAGTGATTAGAATAAGTATTCATTTGCAAGGCGATGTGCAGTGCTCGAGGCATAAAGCAACCTTCAGTCTTCCACCAACCTGGAGAACATTTGCACTAGGTTCGTTGATGTTGTGTGTACTGGTGGGGATTATATGCAGTACAATGCAGTTTGTGTCCCGGCCTAAAATCACAGGTGTCTCTGGTTCATGGACCAGCCGTGTGGACAGTGCATTATAGAACTGTTGTTCAACATTGGGGGCATACACACGCTGCCTAATGTGATGACCCTCCGATCTACGTTACCCATTATCAACACATATCTACCCTTATTGTCAATATCAGCTGAGGTGAGTTGAAATGGTACTCCATCTCATAGCATGAGAGGAGTAGTTTGTCACCTGTTTCTGGCTCCTCCACTTCCTCTAAAGCTTATCAGTTTGTGATCTTGTAAGGTGGGTTTCCTGTAAAAATGCTATTTATACCCCTCTTCTCAGCAAATATGCTTGTATTTTGTACCTTCTAGGGGCTGATCCTATGCTTCTGACATTCCATGTCAGTAGGGATAAGTGGTGCTGCGCGTCATGAGTGTGGTAAGTGGTGACCTCCTCACCCTCCGGGTTCCCCAGAACATTACTCGCCATCCATCACCCTTTGGGGCCACCACCCTCTGACATGCACAACAATCTGTGATAACTGACTGTGGGCCTGAAAAAACAAACAACAAACTGTTCCCAACTCCCAAACACCAGAGCCAACAGCAGCTGGCAATTCGCCGACAAATGTGAACTAAAATGAATGTATGCTTGATGCTACTCCTCTCCATTCACCAGTGCTTGATTCCAGTAGTCTCCACTCTGCCCACCAGGCCAGTCACAGGTTGACATTTGATGTATCTCTGGCCACTCTTCAGTTTCGACAGGTTTCACTATAAGACTATCAATCATCTGTCATTCAAGGGCTGATAGTTGGCAGATTGTCAGTGTCAGACATTTGGGGTTCAGAATCTGTTCCCTCTCCAGAATTCACAGATCCTGTCCCATCGAGCTGGGAGGTTGGCCCCATCCTCTCAGACATATTGCTGTCTCCAGCACGTCTTTCCTGTTCTCTTGCTCCTGTTCTCTTGAAGGCTTTTTTGTTCCTTCCCAGCACCCACTTGGAGGGGGCGTGTTTTGGCCTTCTCTGTAAAGACGGGCATCCTCCCCCATTTATTTTTTTATCCATCCAGTAATGCCCATATTTCTGCAGCATCTGAGAAGAAATGGGATTGATTATCAAGGAGGACGTTCAAGTTGGCCAGGTATAGCAACATGTTTTGCTAGTCTTCCTCGCTCAGTGCCCATTTGACTTCTATAAAGGATGCCCTCATCTCTGATACTACTTTTGTTTAATCCCAGAAGATCATCACTGGTTGCAGACTGTAAAGGTGCCAACCTACCATGCCTTCCACAGGATTGAGTCCCTGTCTTTGAAATGCAGGAGGTGCACCAATATGTGTCACAGTGCTGTCCTGGCAGGAGGCTGCTTGTAAGGGACATGGTGCGTCTTGTCCAGTGCAAAACATTGTGAAGGTTTCTTAGGTGCCATCCACTTTCTTAACCCATTTACAAGGTATTGCACCGTATCACTGCCTTCCTCACCCTCAGGCAGGCAAACCAACCTGATAATATTCTTTCTGTTGTGGACTTCTGCCTTCTCTACCTGCCCTCTAAGACACCTATTGCTTCCTTGAGGACCTTTGTCTGTTATCAAGACCATCCACCCCAGTGCAAGGTCGCTCAGCGTGGATTCAGCAGTGTGCACCGTATCCACCAGTAGTCCAAGGCTGACTTCAGTTGTGTTGATTTTACACTCAAGCACTTCATGGGTGGTGTTAATAGCCTCAAGTACCTTGGCAAGGTCTGTTGTCCCTACCACAGTCTTCTCTCCATTGTAAACCTCTGGTTATAATGCCACTGGCACTGAGCATTGAAGCAATTTAAGATGGTACTTGGGGCTCATCAGGACACTGAGAGAGTTGCTGTTCGGAGCCAGGCCTCCTGATGGGCGCCCACTCCCAACATAGGGAGTCCTTGTCTCCTACCCGGCATTGGCAGATGTGTGTGCAGGAGCAGTGCTGCTCCAGGGTGTTGCACAGTATACAGGGTCTCTATGTGATGATGGGCTCCCACCTGTGGACCGCAGCCTGGGGTGTGCGAGCTAGCTCCCAGGCCTGTGTCCCTAGAGGAGCAGGTTGTATTCAGGGGAGGAGGGTGAGTCCGACAGTCCCCCCAGTGCATGCTGCGATGAAGGTGACCTCTGCCTCCTCACCTCCCATGGTCCAGGCCTCCAGCCAGATCCCAGATGCCATCTGTGTCACACAGTTTTCTGCGCCATCCTGCCCGGGTCACGCCCGCACTGCTCGACCCAGTTTCACTACCTGCACCTCTCTGCAGGCTCTTGCTGCTGGAACCACTCCCGGCAGCTGGTCTCCACAGTTGCTGAGGGTACACACTGCTCCTCTTGCTAGGGTCGGGAAAACTCATCACCAGTGTCCTCTCACTGCTGGGAAGCCTCAGGGCACAGTGACTGATATTTTAGGCTCGCCGAAGCCCTGGTCTCAACACCAGGTCACAGGCCACCCATTGGACTACTTAGCAGGCACAGCCAGCTCCCAGACCCATTTAGGGGGAATGTGCTGAAATACGGCCTGAGGGGGCAGTTCAGGATGCCCGATGGTCAGCCAGGTAGGAACAAAGAGCAGCATGACTACACACTATAGCTGCTAGACTACAGCCCACAAAAAGGCTGAAAGAGATGACATTATTGTTAATAGAATTTATGAAATATGGTACATGACCATTAATTGTGCCAGCATCAGGCTTGATAGTACTTTGGAAGGGGACCGTTTGTATTTTTTAAAACTGATGATGCTCATAAATTTCACTATCAGATTCAAAATCATGAGTCTGAGGAAATGGGCTTTTTGCAAGTTTACCCCACTCTGTGCCCCACTTTTTGACTATTAGGTACATACATAATGACCTTGAGAGTGCACTGAGGCCTGCTAACCAGACTGCAGTGCCAGAGCTCTGACCCTTGAAAGTTTATGTTTCATTTGGTTCCGCCCAAGTGGCACAAGTTGACATACTTATAGGTCCCTAGGATATGATCCAGGGCCTGTAAGTTAAAGTTTCAAATATGGGCTGCAGCACTCACACCATGAGTGTGGCAAAGTAAAATATGTCTCTCAGTCTGCCACTGCCGACTGGTAGAGCAGTTTCAAACTGCTAACTCAACTTTGACATGTAAAGTAATGACTAAGTCAAAACCTTCTTTTTTAATATATTAGTCACACCTAAGGTAGGCCTGTCAAGCTGTAAAGCAGGGTGCTGTATATTAAAAAGTAGGATATGTCTTTTTATATGTCCTAGCAATACAAAACCCACATTGTCATTTTTGCTGTAGAAGGGGAAGTAACTCCATTGGCAAGTACAGGGTTACATGCTGACAACTCAGTTATGCTAACTTCTGAATGGGGCTACTAAAGATGGTACTTTAAATTGAATGTAACTTTTAAGCAAAATGCAACTTTAGAAAGTTGCCACGCTGTTGCCCAAGTTTTCAGTGGCCTTTGGCAGACACTAGCCACAAGCCAGTATTATGCCTGGGGAGAGGTGTGGACACTCCTGGAAAAGGACATAATAGAGGCCTGTCGTTGGAAGAGGTGTTACCTCTCCCTGGCAGGAAGATAAATAGGGTGTGATCCCAAAAGATGAACTTTAAAAGTGAAGTTGCCTTTGATGAGCAAATGGTGGACACTCATGGCAGTTTGGTGGAAACAGTGGTCAAACCAGTTTTTCGCATGGGACTGTAGACCTCAGGTAATCATATGTCTAGGGTGGTATACTCAGCTCCACACACTGAGGGAAGTGTTCTTCCATCTTGTTAGTGGGCAGCATATTGCACTCTGTGATAGCTAGATGTCACACATCGCAGGAAGGCATCATCAGGCAGGAGGGAACCTGGTAGCCCTTTGGCTAGTAGTCACAATATTCCTGAGGGCAATTTGTAGGCATAAAAGTGGCACTCCTGGTAGCCAGACCTGAGATCACATCTGTACTGCGGAAAGAACAGAAGAAGGATTGCCCTGCTGTTCATTGGACCTGGCACATAGAGCCTGCCCCAAATACTGGATTGCACCTGATGTTCCTGGGATAGCAAAAAAAGGACTTTCTTTGCTGCTTTGCACAAGGGAAAGTCACCCCCAGAGCGGCAGAAAGAGGAGGTCAACTCCAAGAGTCAGTTGGCTTACTTCCTGTTTACAGCTCTAGGGCCACAAAAGCTGAAAAAGCAGCCTTGGCGACTTCGTAACCACAATCACTTAGTTGCTACTGACCGATGGTGTGCAACCAGGAAGGCCAAGTCACAACACTCAAAAATTGCACCCAAGACTTCTGGCCCAGGGAGAGTGGCTGAAGTGCAGTTTGATGGCCCAAGATAGACACCAGCTGCATTTAAAGCAAAATGCTGGGTTTGCTGTGACCGGAAACCAGTAGACCAGTGGCAACTAGTTTTTTGCTGGACTGCACCTGGACTCTGGCAGATATCGATCTCTATGGCCAAAATCACCCCATCCTGTTCGTGGATTAAGGGATGGCCCCCAGGAAGACCCCTCCCCCTTTAGAATGGTCCTCAGCATCCTCAATCCTCAGCATCATATAACCCTTCTTTCTATTCAATTGTTTTTGTAGTTGTAAATGCTTTGCCGTTGGGAAGGGAGCGAGAATGAAAATAAAAAGTTGCCAAATAGAATGAGTATGTAAGGCCTTAAAAAAGAAGACTGATTGTACTTTCTTGTAATGTTAATGGCTTAAAAAATGAGTAGAAATGCTAAGCCAGGATAGATGGAGGAAAAAAAGCTGAAATGTATTGAGTTCATGAGGCTCATCTTAGTACAGGAGTCGCAAGACCATTGTCAGACTGTTAATGGGCACAGCAGGTTAGTGTTTTCAAATGCCATTTAGTATGCAGAGCGGTGGCTTTAATGATCTACCTGCAAAGTGGAACTAATGTTATTAAGCATGAGGCAGACTTATTGAGGCGCTGGATGTGATGTTATGTTATGTTATGTTATGTTATGTTATGTTATGTTATGTTTTGCCAGGCCATACCATGCCACACTATGTCATGTTAAGCTATGCCGATTTGTAGAGCGCACTAATCACTAATGAAGGGTATTAAGGATCTTAGCAGGAGACTAGGGAAAGGATATGCTGGAGGTTATTCGAAAGGTCAGGTCTTCTGATTCTTGCAGGACACAGGAAGTGATCAAGAGACTCTAATGTGCTATAGTGCCTGTAGTAAGAACAGGTCCAAGCTTGGCTGCTTCTTAATTTCCAAAAACGTAATTTCTAAAATGTACAAATATGCAAGCTGATATTAAACAAATTATATTTTCTAACCATGGCCGTGTATAATTAGAGCTTTCTTAAATACCACTCACTAGAGTTCTAGGCTTTTGACTAATTAGGTAAGACACTGTTCTTTTGACAGAGGTCAAATGTAAAATTGATCGTAACGCAGAAGAAAAATAATATTTCTTAGTAAATTTGGAAACCCAAGAGATTGCAGCAGAGTAGGAGGCTTTCAAAGCCATCTTTAGAGTGCTTGTAACCTTTGAATTGGTTAGGAGAAAGCTTCCAAGGCAAAGATAGAATAGCAACTCTGTCTATTACCTGAAATACATAAAGGACCATCACAAGATTTTAAAATAATGAGTAAAGCATGATATGACTATATGAAGCAACAGCTTGAAACGTCTCTAAGACAACATGAAATAGTAACCTATTGAACATATAAGCAATGAAGCTGGGAATGAATGAATGACAGGATTTATTAAGCTCAGGCCTACTCAGAAAGAGTGTCCCAGTGCTAGCAGGAGAGTAGAAAAAAGAAGGAGTATTAAAGACTAAAATGTAAAGAGCCAAGGGCCAGATGTATCATCTAACCCTTTTGCGATTCGGTAATAGCGATTTTCAAGAAATCGCTATTTCTGATTCTCAAAATGGTATGTATCATATTTGCGATTCGGTAATAGCTATTTCTTAAAAATCGCAAATGCTATTATCGAATCGCAAATTGCGATACAGACCCCATTTGCACCATGGGACTGTAGGTCCATATTTGCAAATTATTTGCATTTCCCAAATAACAATCAATCAATCAATCAAACAATTTATAAAGTGCGCTACTCACCCGTCAGGGTCTCAAGGCGCTGTGGGGGGTGGGAGCTATTGGTTGAATAGCCATGTCTTGAGGCGTTTTCTGAAGTCCAGGAGGTCTTGGGTCTGGCGTAGTTGGAGCAGTAGGGAGTTCCAGGTCTTGGCGGCAAGATAAGAGAAAGATCTTCCCCCGGTGGTGGTGCAGTGAATGCGGGGGACGGAGGCGAGGCTGGTGGAGCGGAGCTGGTGGGCGGGGGTGTGGAAGGTGAGTCTGTCGTTGAGGTAGGCCGGACCTGTGTTGTGGATGCCTTTGTGTGCGTGGGTGAGTAGTTTGAAGGTAATCCTTTTGGATACGGGTAGCCAGTGTAGCTCTCTGAGGTGGGCAGAGAAGTGGTTGCGGCGTGGGACATCAAGGATGAGTCGGGCAGAGGTGTTTTGGATACGTTGCAATTTCTTTTGTAGTTTTGCTGTGGTTCCTGCATAGAGCGCTTTGCTGAAGTCCAGTCGGCTGCTGACTAGGGCGTGAGTGACTGTTTTTCTGGTTTCGGCGGGAATCCACTTGTAGATCTTGCAGAGCATGCGGAGGGTGTTGTAGCAGGAAGAGGAGGCTGTAGTGACCTGCTGAGTCATGCCGAGTGCGGAGTCAAGGATGATGCCCAGGTTACATACTTGGGTGGTAGGGGTGGGGGCGGATCAGAGGGAGGTAGGCCACCAGGAGTCGTTCCAGGCAGAGAGGTTGCTGCCGAGGATGAGGACCTCTGTTTTGCCTGTGTTTAGCTTGACAATAAAAAACAGGGAACAGGATACATTTGCAAAGGGGCCTAGTTGGAGACAGAGAACCTGCATCTGAAGTTCCTGCTTTAGATAAACTTTTCTGAATGTCCTTTATTTTATAGTGGAAGAAGTTGGGAAGTAGTAAACACCCATAGGCCGAACCTTACTTAGATAGCAGCAGCTGGATCTAAAAAGCTTTTAGCTATTTTAAAAATGTCTCCAGTTTTTTTTTTTTTTGCCCTTTCGATCCTCCCTTTATAAAAATCCTTCCCTGTTGACTTAATAAGGGCTGAATCCTTCATAAGTTCTATTTTCTATGTGACTCTTTCCTCAGTATTATAATTTTTGCTGCAAGGCTCTTTCAGCTTTTTACATATTTTTTTCTGCTGTTTCATGTTGTCATTGAACCAGGGTCAAGAGAACTTCTTTCTGCTTGATATTTGTTCTGGCGGTGGGGGGAGAAGACACTTTTTCCACTGCTGTTCGGGCTCTCTGCAGGCTATCTTGAGTTAACCTGGAGAAAGGACTAACTAAGGTCCGAGCAGGGAAATGGTCTTGGCTTCTAAAAATGGATGAATGCCAACTAAATTGGATCAGGCAGTGGTCTGTCCATGGTAGTGGGACTAAGTTGGACATGCTTAAACTTTCATTAGAGAAAATTAAATCTATAGGGTGGCCATTTGGGTTTATCATCACATTGAGAGAGATCTATATGACATATATTTAGGATGATCATATCTTAATCAGAGGGGCAGTCACAATGTATGTTAAAAACTCCCAATACGATACACAGCAAAAAACGCAAACATGCATGCGAAACTGCCTCATTGAGAGAGTTCAAAAAGGGGGCCACTGGACCTGGTGGTCTATAAATGACAAGAGTGACAAGATAACAAGATAGGGGAACTCCTGGTATTGCAGGTTGAGGGCTGGGGGTATATAGCTCATGATATAGCTCATGATGTAGCCCCCCTTCCCTCAGCGCCTTGAGACCCTAGCGGGTGAGTAGCGCACTCTGCAAATACCTGATTGATTGATATCAATAGAATGGAAGAATCTTTATCTGTCAAGCTTTGGAGCTTCTATATAATCCATTATAAAGACAATTATGAAATTGATTTGGGGAAAAGAGAGCTGTTCTTGAAAAGAAAATAACTAAAAGTCCTCTAAATTATTTAGAAATGCACAAGGGTGTGTATTAGAGAAAATGACTGTACAGGAGCTAATGGAATACAAGACATGCCAAAAGAGAAGACGTCAGGGGAAGGATAGAATGGAATAAAGAAATAGTGGGGGACATTGCCTCAGCCCTAGTAATACTGTTTAACTCTATTCTTGAGGGAGGCCTAGTCACACATTCTTGTAAAAGGGAAGTTTCCTGTTTCTCTGAACCCTGGAAAAGACCCATTACAGTGTGGCTCATATCACCCTATCATCTTCTGGACACCTTTGAAGCCAGTGGGGGCCACCGGACTCAGTGTTTCAATTTTTCCAGCTGCAGGGGAGCCAACCTCAACCTCACTTCACGCCATGAGTCAGTTTAAATATCTGTGGCACTCCCGCAGCATGGGACGCACCTAGGCACGTGCCCCGGGCAAAGACCAGGTGAAGAGCAGGTCCAGTTGCACTCGTCTGTGGCCGGACAAGGCTGGACCTAGCCCTGTCTCTTGGCCCTGCTTTTTGGGGCCATTGAGGCATTATCAGTGCACAATGGCATCAGCCAACATTCTAGAGACAGACTCCCGTTTGTGTGGCACCTTAAAGATCACAAATCCACCCCAGGTCTTTTACTCAAAAAGAATTTCTCTGAAATTTTGGGGTGCCTAGTTGATGACCCAGAGGAAGTCCTCTCTGCCTGTTATCAACTCCTATCTAACAGCATCAAGAGTCATCTGCTGAAAACCAGTTGTTCCCGAACTAGAGCACCCACGCTAGTTTGATGCTAGCTGCTCATCAGCCAACCACTGTTTAAGGAAGGTGTTATCGGGGACACCAAGGGATGCATGGTAGGTTTGGGAGGCTTGGTTAGCTTACAAGTCTATTCTTAAGGAGAGGGAACATACTCTGATTAAATGGTACTGGAAGACGCTTGAACTCACAGCCACACAGAATAGCAGTAATGTATTCTGGGACACTGTTAACAGGCTCCGACAGCAGGATGTCCCACCTAACCAACTGCTGATGGGCAATATTTTGGGCTAGGATTGGGTGAAGCATTTCACCTCTATTTATAATTTGCTTGAAGACAAGGGGTGCAACAGCAGGCTACAAGGGCACCTGGCTAATTCCAACCCTCTTCTATTTTCAGTCCATGAAGTAGAGAATGTAATTAGACTCAGTCCAAGAGGGAAGGCTCCAGGGCCCGACGGGATACCCAGGGATTTACTTAAATGTTATTTAGACCTGTGGGGTCCCCTGCTCAATAATTTATTTGACATCTCTCTGAATACATTGGTCCTGGAGTCCTGGACCATCTCCACTATAGTTTCAATCTTTAAAAAAGGTGACAGAGGGTCTCCCAAATGCTACAGTCGGATTCCTCTTATCAACAGCTCTGTAATGGATTTGGGGAGTTTTTTTTTTTAACTGCCCACAGTCCTGGGCCAATTACAACAATATTCCTTCTCCCTGCCAGAATGGCTTTTGCCCTGGGCTAGGTACAGTGGAGCAATGTCTGAATCTGCACCTGATTGTGAGCAAGTATACCATTGCCAGGAGCTGCCCACTGTACCTGGCCTTTATAGGCCTGTCTTCCTCTTTTGACCATATGAACTGTGGTTGATTTTGCTTAACATAGGGGTAGAAGCTCTCCATGTCAATTTCCTACATTCCATGCATGCAAACATAGGGGCTAGGGTAACGTTTGTATGGTTAGGTGAAATTTCTGATGTTTTTCCACTGGCTAATGGAATGTGTCTGGGGTGTGTTTTGAAACCACTGCTCTTTGTCATTTATATTATTGGTCTTTGCACCTAACTATCCATTTCTACTAAGGATGTTCCTAAAGTTGCAAAGTCCCTTGTCCTGGCGTTGCTATAATGGCTAGGACACCCCATGCCTTGCACACTTTGGTTGAATCTTTTGTGACATTAATGGCTAGCTTTGATATGTCGAGCAAACTTTGGGAAGTCCCATATAATGGCTGGTGGGACGGGTAGGAAATCCTTGCTGTCTTTAAAGCTGCAAATGCAACATCTAAGCTCTGTGCAGAATTTTTGCTTCCTGGGGATTATTTTTGATGCCAATAACTCCGGGCAAACCCAAGTGAATTCAGTACATGAGAAATTCGGGAGGGCTGCAGGGTCCCTATTTAACCTAACCCAGAAGGACGGTAGGGACACTATCTTTCTATTTCTTAAAATCTATAGGCTGCAGTGTGCCTCTGTGGCCACCCATGTAGCAAGGGTTTTGAGGTTCCAGAATGCTTCCCCAATTCAGGTAGAGGAGAACAGAACCTGTAGGGGGCTACTGAATCTCCTGTCCTCCAGCTCTAAGTTTATTCTGCACTCTGACCGTAACTCGGAATATGTCTCTGACACCATTAAGTTGGTCCCTACTTTTGCTCCGGGTGCGTGTGTGGTCTAACAAAAAAGATACTTTTGTTGGGGATGATATTTTGGAGTTCCTCAGTCAGGATAGTGGTCTTTCTATCCTTTGGTTAAATTACGTAAGCAAGGGCCATATGTACCAACGCATTTTGCCATAGACACAGAATGGGTAAAACCCTTTGATACATCTGGCCGCAAGTCTTTTTTCTGACATCAGCTTACCTGAAATGTTTACTGCACCAGTCACCATCAGTAAGTCTGACAAGAGGATTGTTAAGTCCTGCTATCCTGTGTACACCGTCTCCCAAAGAATTGAGGAAGCCCTTAATAACCACACCACCCGTAACTACTTTATTCCTGTACCATCAGGGGACCTAGTCACATATTTAACTTTGGAGCTCACATGTTGGGAGAGGTCTCTCCTTTTTAGATTTAGATCGGGCAGAGTGTGGGGCTTAATGTGCTTCCCCGAGGGGGTAAAGGTTTGGGATAGTAAGCTGCCTCCCTGTTCCTGTGACGGGATGGCAGATTAATCACTACTGCACCCAATATTCTTTGGCAAGTTTTATCATAAATTTTCCCAAATCTGTCTTAAGCACATTGTGGAATCTTTGGCCTTTAAGAAGTGCAGGGAGGCCTTACTGTACCTTTAGATGCTATGCAGGCAACACATTTGTTTTAGTGTGTGCTGCTTTATTAAAATGTCCATTCGGAGCAGAAATATTATGGAGGGGAAATAGGCGAGTTGTCTGCCCAGGACTCTCTTTGTGCACTTTATTGACAGTTCATACAGCACCGACTGTTTATGGTTGTCTCACTACGTCTTTTTTAGCATGGTATGTGGCGTGTATATGTGATGATCTGTTCATATGTTTATATTCTTTTTGAATAATGTTACCTTGCATTTTGTTGTAATGCTTGCATAATGTACTTATATGATCTTTTTTCTAATGATCGAATAAAGATATTGAATTGAATTTAGGAAAAGTAATTAATACCAGCGTTAATTTCAGCACAGTGTCAGAATATCAAATTAATTCATCAAAGACAGAAATATTGCTAGATCAAGCAAAAAAAAAATATTTTCTAAGACTTTTCAGAAAGGGAATGCATCTAGAGATCTGGGTTTGAATGTCGCAATGGACTAATATGTGGTGTATGGACTAAACTTCAAAGTCAAATTCAAAACAATAAAATGCACTTAGACCCCTGGAAGTGATTACCCCACTCAGTTTTCTTTTTCTGTTTCAAAGGTTATTTGTATATCTCACAGGAATGTTTCTTCCAACAATAAATAAGCTGATAGAAAAATGTAACCGGGTTGGTGAGACAAATTGAATCACTAGATTAAAGAGCCAAAACTCACTTGCACCTGTGAGATAGGCTTTGCCTGCAATACAATGAAAATGTAGCGAAATGTCATTTAAATAGGTCTTGTAGGGCGCTCTATTACCTAGAAAGGTGTCTTTGTGCTCAAGTTGCCTGACTTTGAACTTGAATACGATCTTGGTAAACAGGGTTACTCCTTGGCAAACGTGAGGGATAACACATGTCTATTCTTTGCACATCTCCATACTTTAAAGCGGAAAAGAGGAAAGGGGAAAGATAAGATCAGTTACGCATAAGTTTAGAAGGCTCCCCCGTCAATTATGAATAAGGCTGTAATTGGATGTGATTTGAAGCAAATTAAATACTTTTGTGTATGTCAATTGAATTGGACTTCTGACAGAATCCACAGGGCCTCCTCTCAGACTCATGGGCCTTTATAGACTTAAAAATTGCTGTAGGGCAAGGGAATGAAATCATGCCAAATATGAAGAGCGTGTTAATAAGGATATATATTACAAATATGAAAAGGCAATAATACGAGTATTGAATGTTGAAAAGATGAGCGTTCTCCTACTATTTTAAAATGGAAAAAGAAAATGAATTAAGTTATGCTGCTGGAAGAACTTTTTACAAATGTAACAATTTCAGATATAAATGGGAAAATAAGTGAGGACTCTGGAAAAAATATAATCCATCCTAGCTCTCTATTTAGACGTTATTGAAAATAAACACATATCAAGAAAACTCTCTGCACATCTGGCCTATTGATTTTTTTTCTAAATTAGAACTGCAACCCAGTTTTGGGGTTTGCTTCTCAAATAAAAATGCCTACATTTTAGTGTTTCCAAATCTACTCCCACCAGGGTAACTGCTGCATTTATGCCAAACAAGCCCCTGCAAAGCTGGCAGGATCCCTTGATTCGGTAGGTTGTCAAGGGAAATGGCCTCTTCCATGACGGCTGGCAATCCTCCCGCCATTGTCCAAATGACCCCACAAGAAAGGCCACTGCAAATAATGTGTCAGGAGAGGACTAAATAATGTGGCAGAGGTGACTAAATTAGGTGGAAAGAAAATGCAAAGTATACTGCTTCATGCAGCACATTTTGTGACTATTGTTTCTTTAATATGTCTTTTTTACCCATGTCAACATTGTTTTAGCTAGTCAAAAGTTACCATTCAATTATCATGAAGAGCCTTCCATTGCTTAGCAGCACATGTTGCTGCATTTTTACTAGCTTATGATCTGTTTGAGCTAGAAACACATTTTTGATTTTTTATTTTTAAAGTCTGCAAATTATGCAAGAGGTAATGAATTTATATAGAAAATGTGGAAAATACACAAAACGCTGCAGCGAAGAATCACATAATTACACTGGACCCGACTGCAAGTAACAGTAGACTAATACCTATAAAATGGGCATCATCCTGGCTGAAAGTGAAATAGACAAGGTTTTGTCCATCTTCTAACATCAATGACTGACTTAGAAACCCCTATTGGATTTTGTGCCTTGTCGTTTAGGAAAAAACCCTATAATAAATAGGTATACGCTGTATTTTACCCTTCTGCCTTTTTAAAAGCTGAGATAACCGTTTCAGTGTACATTTCCCTGCACCACCTCTCCAGTCCTCTTTATCATGACATTAAGGCATGTGAAGTGCTGCACCATCTCAGAGTGATATAATTATTATACAATAAATGACTAGTTTTTATAATTAAGATGCAAATGGTGCCTCCGTCATTAGCATGGGTTTTCATGGCTGAAATTAGAATATAACTGTTGGCTACTCTAAACATGTCTCTCTGCCTTCTACTGTTTTACAAGGCTCATACTAAATTCATGTAATGTTTCTGTTTAAAAGCAGAGGTTACAATAAGGTTAAGGTGTGATTGAGGCTGGGTGTCAAAGAGGTTGTATTGGGCCTTCTGGTTCTTCTGTATGTGTGTGCCGGGTCTGAGGGATTTATGGGTTGTCTGGGCCCCCCTCTGAGGTTTAGTCTGCTCTTCATTGGCTGTCCTGAATGAAATACAAAAGCATGCGGAACTATGTCATCGAGTGCTTACGTGCAAGGGGGATGTTCATAAACTTATACATGTTTCTTATCTCGCAGCTAAATAAATTCTGCAAAAGACAAGACCGAACTTGCAAATTATTTAAAAACTAGTTATATTTGGCAGCTTTAATAAAAAGAGAAGTAGTTCATGAAAGCTGAATGGGAATTCCCAAGACATTGTGCATTCCGCAGTTTATTCAGGGTTGAGCTTCTATGGAAACTACTCTGAAACTATGTCTTTGCATCTTGCAAAGGCTCATATGTTAGTCTCCCGAACACCACGCTGTAGTAATATATTTGTAGATGGACTGATCGGTGCAAGAGCAGTTTTATTATAGCATAGCCAGACCTAAACGTGAACTCGTAAATGCACCTCATATACTCACTAGTGAGAAGTTCGCGGACTGATGATGGCTTTGAAATACCAGTGTGTGTTGCATGGGTCTATTTGATTATATATCTGGACAAATAATATGTATTTAAGAAAGAAACAAAAGTGTCCCGAAACAAAGTAAATTTACATTTTGGCTAAGTAAAGATTTATGTTTGCTTGGATTACATGCCAGAAATCTTCATCACTCCGATTATGACTTTCATTCTAGTCTTTACTTAATTGAAGTTTAGCCTCTCTCTTCCGTTTGCCACATCTTTCTTCAAGCTATTTTCTCTTTCTTTGAATCCAGACCGTCCTTTTCTCCCTATAAACAAACTCTCCTGCCTTCCTTCATTTTTCCTGCTTTCTTTTGTATCCTTCTTGATTCGTAATGGAGGCCTATGTAGGCTCACGCACACTTCAAATATCAAAACATTTGTGTTTTTTGCTGATACTCATTAAGGAGCCACATGTTTAGTGTCTGTGTCAATGTGTAGCGTTCATTGGCCTGGGATATTAGCTTGCGGTCAACCATGGCTGCAGAAGCACAATATTTAGACAAGCCAAGAGATGGTTTAAAATGGAAATCTCCAATGGGGTCATTTTGGGGGTGAAAGTGCGGAGTAAGTGCAGAGGTCTACGTAAGAGTATCCGAAACTCAAGCTCCACTGAGAAGGCTTTCTGCACCGTCATAGTCTGACAGATGCAAAGAGGATGTGCCAATTCCCATTAATACATAAGGAGCCTCTAAATAATACCATGCGAGCTGCACTTTTGCATGTAGGCACAAATAGAACTTTTTACAGAGGGTGAAAATGTCTGCCAGGCGATTTTTAATGAAATGCAACAGAAAGGTGATACTTATTAGATATTTTAAGGTATTTTACAAGTGTTCTCTATATATCTATCTAGAAAACAACAGTTTAAGTGATGGTATAGTTAGGCGTTGGACTGAGAGACAAGTTAACTTTAAAAACCTCAATAAACATTTCAGTAGAACTAACCATAACAAGCACCCCCTTCGTGCACTGCTTATGACCTCTTTATTTTAAACAACCACAGAGGGTAACCCTAAATCGCCGCAAAGGGGTATGGGTCTATGGGTTCTTTTGTAATCTGCTTATGACCTCAGCAGGGGTGGCTCCTCCATAAGGGTCGCCCCCCCGCCAGCATCAGAAACTGCAACCTTTCAGAATAAAAGGATAATAAACTATGTTTATTATCCTTTCGTTCTGAAAGGGGTGGAGCCACGGGGTGACGTACACTGAGCTCTCCCCCTCAGAGCATGTATATGTTTGGTCGGCTGTCTTGGGCCGGCCAAACACACATGCGCAGTAAGCTGTCTCCAGCCCAGCAACACAGTTGCTGGGCTGGAGAGAGCCTGCACAGGCTCCCAGTCTGCCTGGGAGAGCCATGGCTGGGTGCTCCTGGCCAATCCTGACGCTGCTTTGAGAAGCATCAGGATTGGAGCAGGGCAGGCTGGGAGCCTGCAGTGACGCTGGAAAGGAGAGCGGCGCAGGTTGGCAGATCAAGTAAGTTTTTTTTCTAAAAAAAATAATTTAATGCACCCCTGCTCCCCTGTCCCCCATCCTCTCCGCGTCACATCGCACCCGCCGGCCCATTTTAAGTGCTGCGAGCCGCGCTGGACCTCACACATTACATCACTCATGACATGTCAAATGACATCAGTGATAACTCACTGATTATTTTTAAATAACAACATTGCTGAAATTACTAATGAGATCAACCAATGACTCAGACAGTGTGCTACTTTCTTTTTAAATGGAGAGTAATACAAATCAATGGTTGGACTCTTATAAGCTTGTCTGTAAGCTTTCTGAAGATCCAAAAGAAATTGGATTACCCAGAGGTGAAGCACCTTTGGTAGATGTCATTGTCATTTTACTCAAATTGATCAGAAGGATGGGTGCAGTGGGCATAGGTTGCTTGCGGAGAACTAGATGCTGAACATCATTGAGCAATAATCCCTTAGGTTAATCTTTGCCTTAAAGGGATGAAGACTGAGCAAGCAATATGTTAGGTAGTCTTGGTGGGGCAGGCACAGGGCTTAGTCACAGACAAGGCCCTCCAGTCAGCCTCTTGCAGTACATGACCAGAGGTCCTGCACAGTCGGGTTTGGCCACATAGGAGGATTGGGAGTGTGTTCTGGATAGGGTAAATCCACTGCCCAATTCTTATTTTATGTTAGATGCTGGGTATAGTATGTCACTAGGACATGCAGACTCCACTGTACTTGTCTAAAGTGTGTGCATAGCAAGGTTTGGTTGCTTGTGGAAGGTTAGGTGCAGACTATGGCCACTGGCTAAGCTCTGATTAAAATATGTGTCAAGCTGCTACAATGTTAATTGTCAGACTGTCTGAAATATTTATTACAAGCCCATTTATTAATGAAGTTGCATTTCTGCTCAATATTTAGGAAAAAGTACTTTTCGAATATTATATCTTCCCTACCTAAAGCTCTGGATGTCTATATGCATGAGCTCACCTCTCATCCGACAGCTGAATATCTCCCTTGATGAATTGCAACCTTGCTCACATAACTGAGACAAAGACCTTTGCTGTGGGAAGGTTTTCTGTTCCTCTAGCAAGATGACCATCTGGACTGTGCACAGGCACTTACTTAACTTCAAAGAGGCCCTCCCTGGCATATGAAATCTGAAACAACACCTGGGAAAGGACCATCTTTTGTCTCTTCAGGCAGACAGGTTTAAGTCCTGTTGGGAGAAAAGCTGCCCAAGAAGTCAATGAGCGTGACCACACACATTCTGCACAATCGAGGAGGGTTTCACCATCTTGGATTTAGGTAAAGAGGAGCACTGTGGGATTTTTTTTGCAGTAGGACACCCTGAAAGTGTTGTAAAAGTGGGTAGGATTCCCTCTGGAAACCTTTACCCTATTGATTAGGGAAGGGAACAGGCGTCACCCTCACCAACATGCTGGTGCCAGGTGTAAATGTACCCTCCTCAGAATGCTTTCTGGACCCATGGAAGAACAGGAGAGGAGGACCTGCTGTCTGTGACCTTAGAGAAGCACAGAAGACTTACACTACTCGCTCTCTTGTACTTAGAACAAAGTAATGGACTCCAAGGGTCATCAGACTGATTTCCTGTTCAATCTACAGTGAAACAATAAGCTAAAAAGAGTTGATTTCTACAATCCACAAATGACTAGTTTCAACTGAACTTGCTCTGGACCCTGCTGCTGTCTTCTGATGGAGTGTGTCTTAATCCTCTTTTACTGTCACCAAGGTCTTGGACCCTTGGCTGGTATCAAAATGTACTCCTACTAAAACCTGGGACTTCGAAATCCTTTGGCTCAGAAGATCTCAGAAGTACTGGCCAAGCCGATGAAGGTGTGTTGCTGCTGGGCCAAAGATTTAGGTTGCTTTGCTCAGAGCTTTTCTGCAGCAGTAAATCCAATTCAGCTGAGCCTCTTGGAGGTATCCAGCCTCATGAAGCCTTCTTCGGCTACAGTGTGCAGCCTTGCTCCCACCAGAAGAATCCAGACTCCAAAAAAGTGACTAAGTCCAATAGTAGAAATCTTCACTGGGCAAAGGCTTTACGGAATGCCAGGGATCCTCCGGACCACAATTTAAGAGCTACTATTCTAGAACACGACCCATAATATTCTATAGCAAAATGTAACACCTCATTGAATTCATTTCCATCCGTTTTGCAGCTTTGATTCCATTAAGAAGGCATTTAGCATGCCCACTACCATGAATATAGGATGCAAATGATCTAGGCACTCATTGGAACACTGTGGTGAAGCTACAGTAGAACACTAGGGAATGTCAATTCTACAAGGTTTTACTGTACATAGAAACATGATTTCATTAAAGACAAGGAGGCTAGCATTATGCATCAACCTTTTATTCTTATTCACTCCTTCTGAGCAGCACTCTTCAAAGAGACAAGAATCAGAACTTCAAAACTACATCACAATAAATAGAACACTCAAGTCCATTTAAATCTCTCTGTCCACCATTTTCTTCAATTTCTGTTTCTCTTTTGCAAGGCACCTTCCTCTTCTCCTTAAGTGCATTCCCAGATTTTCATTGGTGTGAAAAAACATAAACACCAAAAATTATACCTTTACTTTCAAAAACTATCTTTGTTGACTAAACTTACAGCAGCTAAGTACTTCCTCTACAATATTGCCTTTTCCTAAAAAATGAAATAATCAAATACCTCCTCCCAGAAAAGGGGGATAATGCTAGCCTCATTGTCTTTAATAAAATCGTAATTCTATGTATAGTAAACCCTTGTAGAATCAACATTTTATGGCAAGACAGGAGGCTAGCATAACACATGTTCATAATTACTCAAAACAAAAAGAGAGACATGCTGTACAGGTCTAAAATAAAAATTCCTAAATGTGTCTGCATTCAACCAATCAGCCACTCTAAATATATTTTCCAACCTCCCTCGGTACAAAAGCATCTTACTTGCCATTGCACCCCTCAATGAATGTGACTTAAATTCTTCCAATCTCACAACAGCCTCCTTCATCATAGACTTTACCCACCAAGCAATCATTGAGCTAGTCACTTTTTTAACGGTTTTACATAGGAAATCGAAAGCTGATTCACTGGTGCACCTTGTTTCTCTAGCATCCTTGACTCATACTCTTTCAAACACCTTACCACACACAACTTAGGAGTTGCAACCAAACTTGGATAGAAAACAGAAATTGTCATAGTTGTTGTCCTCCTCCAGATCTCTAATAGTAACCATGTAGGCTGAAAAAAAACCATGGAAACTATCCAGTGCATTAACACCTGAAATTCTCTTGAAAGAAATTAGACACAGTAAGTTGCCAATTTCCACATTAAATGCTTCACTCACAGATACTTGTTGCTTGGCCATTGCTGAAACACCCACAAAACTAAATTCACATGCCAGAGAGACTTATACCTAGGTTCCTGGGGCCTGTTTAACCTAATTCCTTTCCTAATTCTACAAACCAAAGGACTCCTACCTATTGAAACACCCTGAATCAAAGAATGACTAGCTGCCACTGCTGACCTGTAACAATTGAACATTATGTATAATAAACCCCTATCAAACAATCCTGCAAGAAAATTTGCCACTTCTATCTCATCATCCTCCAGGGGATCCAAATCCCTTTCCAAGAACCAACGTAACCAGCTTTCTAGGCACTTTGATACCGGTTCTTGGTTCCCGGTGCCCAGGATTCATCGAGCAACCTAGAAGCTGTTGATGAAAGATATGAGAATCTTCCTGAAACCCTGTAATATTCCAAACTAGAAGTTCAATAAACCTGCCTGTACCAAAGTATGCTCTCCCTCTTCTGCCCCTTTCAAAAGACCTTTGCATGATCTGATTAGTAAAGGAATCTCCATGGCCGTCTCCAATACTGTAGGAAACTAGGGTTGTGTCCTCCAAAAAGGAGTCACTAGAACAATTTGACACTTCTGTTGCCTGCACTGCAACAGCACCCTTTGTATCATTGAGAACAGTGAAAACACATACCCCGTCATGCCTGTCCAATCCTGTACAAACACATCCACTGCAAAAGCACCTGGATCTGACCTCTAAACCATGTAACATTCCAAATGGAAAGTCAGACATGATGCAAAGAAATCTACTTCTAAAGGTCCCATACAATTTTGAATCTTCCGGAAACACCTCTCCTGTAACTTCCAATCACGGAAATCTGTTATGTACCTTGAATTCCAATCTGCCACTGCATTGTGAACTTCCGGAAAGTACTCCACTTTCAATGCAGTTTTGTGCTCCAAACAAAACTCCCACATTTCTTTTGTCAAATCTGCTAACTGTTTGGATTGGTTACCCCTAACTTGTTAATATAGGTTACCTCAGAAATATTGTCCATTCCCAATAATTTAAAAGTACCTTGTAGTTGTCCTTTGAAATTGCGAAGAGCAATAATTCCTGTGATCAATTCCAAACAATTGGTATGGTCCTCTTTCTCCCACAAATTCCAGACTTCTCCGGTCTCCAGACCTGAACACTGAGCTCCCAAACCTATCAAGCTGGCGTGTGTTTCCAGAACATACTCTGGCAATCTTCCAAAAATCGCTTGACAATTCCATGCTTCCAGATTTTCCATCCACCAATGTAATTCTTCTATCCCTTCTACACTTAGCTTTATTTGGTCCACATACCACAGATCTTTTGACAAACTTGATTTCCTCAATCACTGTAAAGCCCTGTCATGTAAAGGTCCTGGGAAAAATTGCTTGGATCAAGAACGATAGGAGCCAGTCACACAAGCTAGATGTCTCAAGTTCACCTCCTACTTCTTCAACACATGCCTTACTTGTTCCTTTATGTTCTTTATGGGGAGCTGTAACTGACACTTCAATGTATCTACTACAACTGTAACTTTATATTCAATCATTGGACGTGAGCACTCCGCTTGCAACACACTTCGTTCCTCTCTATCTAATGGTTTCCTAATCCAGTGCTTAATGTTTTCCACCACATGCTCTAATGGATACCATTCCTTCCCTCTACTATGACGAATATCTTTGGGGTAAAAAAACTTCTCCCCCACAGAATCAACAACAATTGTCCTAGCCTTTTCTTTATCTTTAAATATATCACTCAACTCATCTTCCAAACCATCCTTATAATTAAGGTATAAAATATATTTGTCTAAATCTTGATGTCCATCACTTCAATCTACATCATCATCCTCATTTGCAATGCTTGATTGCTCATACTGTGTGTCGCTAAGGACATTCAATCTCTCTGAGTTGCTTAAGACTCCTTTCTGTGAGCCGTTTCGGACTCCTCTCCTTACATCTGTATCCTTAGAATGCTTCCTCTTCTTAAGGCATTTTATGCCTGGGCCCTTATTAATCTCTTCATCACCTTCGGAAATCATAAAATATTCCTCATCTGTCTTCCTTTATGAGAGTGCATATTATTCATAACCTCCTTAACTGTCTCTTTAATCGCAGATTGTAATTCTTGAGACACAATCATCCTATCTTCTCCTGACTTAACTCCTCAGAAGTCTTTCTGCCATTTTAATAAATAAATAAATCTCTTCTCTCTCTTTTTTCATATTCCTCCCAATAAGGAAATGTAAAATACCCTAAATCTTAACTCTGAATAACTAAATACTCTATAAATCTTCCAAAAAATTGTCTTGAATAAGTACAAATTACTGCCACTTTTGTAGATAAATCTTGATTAAAAAGTCAATTGATCTGCCAAGTCTGCTTCTCATCTGGTCCCACTACGTAATGATCTCCTCAGGGAGGTGGTTTCTAGGACACCAGATGCCTCACTGAGTGGGCGTACACTGAAATTCCCAATGTCCGTTAAAAATAGATGCTATACAAAAAACACTTGCATCTCAAAACAAGCCCATTTTCCCAGTAAACCGGAAGGGAACGTCTGTGATTTTAAAATGTAGATGCTCAATAATACAAATACTTGAAGTGAACGCTAAGCAACCCTGAAATGGCGGCCACCTCACTACGGAACATTGTTATAGAAATGCTCGAAAATTCCAAAGAATCCCCTGCTGAATGCAACTGTCTGAAAGAGGTATGCCTCAACAGGATATGCCTGAAATAACTTAAAGGCAATAATAAAAAAAAAAATCTACCATTGTTAAATTTAAACTCACATTTCCTCAAAAGAATGCATCTAAATGAACAAAAATACTTACCATCCCTAAAACAAAAACCTAGGAAATAAATACACTTATAAATTGGATTGTCATAGAAAACCTACTGCCATAAGGACAAACCCACATTCTTACAACAATTAATGTCATAAAAACACACATCAAGCAATACTAACCTGCTCGGAGCACAAACAAAAGAGGGAGAAAATGGTCGAAGGAGAGATTTATATGGACTTGAGTGTTGATTGTGATGTAGTTTTGAAGTTCTGATTCTTGTCTCTTTGAAGAGTGCTGCTCAAAAAGAGTGAATAAGAATAAAAGGTTGATGCATGACGCCAGCCTCCTGTCTTACCATAAAATCAACTGACAGGCTGCTGCTGCTGTTGGAAGTACAAGCTTTACACAGAAAAGCAGATGAAATTCTTACATGGCTAAGAACAATAATGTGAAATTCTAGAAAATGTGCTCTTACTTTAGGTTCTGGAGCACCTTCCATAACCTCTATGAGAAAATCATAAGAGACAACAGCTTCCTCTCATATATGTTTTATCAAATCTCGGAAGGATGGGTCAGGATTTACCACAGGGTAAAATCACCTGAGAACTCACCAGAATTCCTAAAATGGGAATAACACCTCAAACAAATTATTTATATTTGACTAAAACCTTTCTATGTGCTCCTTTGTGTGGCCCTCAAAACCTGGCACTCACTACAATGTATTTTAAAGAGGACTATGTCCCACAGTCCTGGAAAGTCTGTCACAACATGTTATAAATGCTGATACCAGCTAAACGAGCGGGGAGTCCCTTTGGGACCCCTCAGAAGCCACTGTGGGTCAGGATGTGTGCACACTGTTTCCTTTTAATTGCTATAATTCAGGCTCAGGACTCGGTGACCATGCCCCGTAGTCCTGTAATGACTTCCACTACATATTGATCATAGTGTGGCCAGCCATTCAAAACTGACAAGCCACCTTTAAATGTGCTAATAAGAGCACATTTGGATACTATCATTGAAGATATACCAAATATTATAACTCTTCATGCCCAATTATTCCCTCTTTAAATGCTAATTTCTCTGGTGGATGAAGGGAATGACACAAAATCACAAAAAGCACGCTTTCTGAGTAAAGTTCTAACTCTTGTCAAATGTGGTGTACTTATGTTCACCCATTTTTTGGAATTGGAGAGCAAAGTTTTCCATTAAAAATAACATGTGAAATTGGACTTTTAGGACCCCTGTTTTTCTTGGCTCCTGCTTGATGATCAGTACAAAACTTGCCATTGAGAAGTCGAGGTGGATGATTGTTTTTTGGAAAGATTCGGTCAAATTCGTCAAATGGCATCAAAGTTATTACTGCACCACAAAAAACAATCTGACATGACTATAACTACACAGTGGCAACTGCCAATGTGTAATATACATATTTGATTTGTAATACTTTGTTTTTAAAAATCCACTTGATACACTATTTTTCACAAAAAGTTAAAATTTTGGATGTCAAAAGTGTTGTTTATTAAATATGAACCGTGGCGATGTACATAGCGTTTCAGGTTAACTTATCATAATTATTGTTGTAATTAAGATAACAGTGTGGTAAAATGATTTAAAAGGTGCATTCCTAGAATCACATACCTAATTCTGTGAGTAAACGCTTTCACTTTTGAATATTCTGTCTGTACATAATGCAGAAAAATGTGTCTGAATTTGTATGCTGTCTGGCTAAATTTATTTGCTGTGAGGCAAAACAACATTTTTTGCGTGGTCCAAACGGACGTCATTTGCAGAGTAGTTTTTTCCACAAGGAAGTCAAAAGGCACTCTGCATTTAAGAATGTATCTTAAATTCTTACAAATGCATTTTTATTATAAAGGTGTTTTTATTTCATTTTTCACTTCGTTTTATAAGACTTTTCAGCTTGCTTTTAGCCACACTTCACATGCATTCTAAGTTACAAGACAGCCTGTCCCGCAGCCTGTACTAAATAATGTATCAGATGTACTCAAATTCCTTCCCAAGTCTGCATCTGAAAACATTACCTCTAACTCGTGCTCCACTTTCACGAATATGTCAGGCCCTGTAAAGTATTATAACCTTGAAACAAAGATCTTATGTCCCCACTATATATTTAATTTTCATATGTACTTCTTTGAGCATAGTAGTTCACAACTTTAGCTGTAAATGTTGTTTGGAAAACAGCATTTCGAAATGGTAAAACGGGCTCTCGTGAGCGCTCTGCAAAACGCGGGGTATTGGGTCCAGCAGAACTTGAATGTTAAATATGCTCTTCGGCTTTAAAGGGCCATGTTTTTCCCTTAAGATATGACCCAAGATATTGACAAATAGTGCAAAGTACAGTTGCCAACAAGTATCAAACGGATTGTGGTCTCAAGTGGCATCATTGTGATATCAGATAAAAATGTGCGTGTGCTTTCATTCCTTCTCTTCTCAGCACATTTCCTCGCTCCAAAACATTTTGTTTCATAAATCATTATAAGTGGCTGCACATTAGAAGAATCACTCCCATAGACAGAGTCAATAAGCGGTTGAGCACCCATAATGTTAAGGACCCAGCTTGCCTAGACCGATGGCATAGAGGAAAGTATCTGAAAACCTAATAGCTTAGCCAAAAGAACCATTTATTGAGCTGATGCTATTTAAATGCCAGTTGTGTTTTTCAAACATTGAGGTTTGATGTGCTTTGTGACCCTTTTTTATGGTTTTGACCTCATGTACATACTTTAGGTGAAACAGAGCAGACTTGCCACACTTATTTTGTTTATTTCTGTTGCACTCTAACGTGTATTTGAGATTCAAAGATTGCTGCCACAATGTGTTCTCATTGTATGATCTTTTTTTCTTTCGATCCATTAAACTCATTCTGTCTAGGTTTCAGTAGTTCTTATTGAGTTATTTACAGTGTTTCAAATTGAAATACAGAAAGTGCAGTTATCCACTATTTAGAGTAGCTGGTTGCTCCTGAGAAGAGCTGGTACTCTCCCTTTCATATTAAAGAGGTGCAGGCAGTACACATTTAAAGCACTGGTATGTGTAGTACATAACAGGTGGAAGTGGTCGTTGTTTTAATATAAACAAAACCCAATAAAAAATGGCCACCATGTTTGCCAGCACACGTAACGCAGATGTCTTCAAATGCATTTTGTTTTAATTTTTACAAAACGTATTTCAAGATGGCTGTCCTTAATGTGCACACTTATACAGCACCCATCTTGCAATGTGCTTTGTTTAAATTGTAAGAAAAGAATACACACAATGGCGACCTTGCACATGCACGTGGTCAATATTCTTGGAATTGGTTTTGATAAAATTATAAAGTATTCCATGAAAGCATTGGTAAAGCCCATAAGCCTACACAGAGTGTCACAGACGAAACCTATTGGCTTTGGTAATGGTTATTTATTTGTATGTGGTCGAACTTTTTGTTGTATTTCAGATGGGTTTCCTTAACTGCTCCTTTCACTTTGTTTTTGTATTTGGGGTATACTTATTCTATTTAGTTTTCATAGGGACATTGAACCTCATTTGGAGGATGGAGGCCTTGATGTAGTCTAGTGACCTGGCGGAAGACTGACCTCAATCCTTAATGACATATGCATACCAGTGGAGACAGCTTTACCTTTAGCACAACCTCTGTCAGGGAGGCGAAACCTAAGGCACAGACACTTTGCAGAAGAGTCAACATAGTGAATGTGCCACCACAACAAAGTTTTTGCTTTTTCATAACCAAGCTCCCAGTGCCTGAAGGTTTGTTACTACAACCAAAAAGAAGTGGTGGAACAGCATGTTTTGCAGACAGGGCACCTGCCATATTTTCGACAGATCACTCCACCCATCAAAGTGTGCACAAGGACTATGGACCATATTTATACTTTTTGACACACAACTGCGCCAACGCAGTTGTGCGTCAAAAATGTTAACGCCGGCTAACGCCATTCCAAAGCACCATGCGGGAGCCTTATTTATGGAATGACGTTAGCCGGCGGAGCTGACTGGTGTGCATAAAAAAAAATGACCCACACCAGGCAGCGCCGGCGTAGAGGAAAATGGAGCTTGGGCGTCAAAAAATGGGGCAAGTCGGTCTGAGGCAAAAAATCTGCCTCAACCCGAGTTGCGCCATTTATTTTGACTCCCACCCTCCATTGACATGACTCCTGTCTTAGCAAAGACAGGAGTCATGCCCCCTTGCCCAATGGCCATGCCCAGGGGACTTCTGTCCCCTGGGCATGGCCATTGGGCATAGTGGCATGTAGGGGGGCACAAATCAGGCCCCCCTATGCCACAATTATTTTTTTTTAAAATACTTACCTGAACTTACCTTAAGTTCCCCGGGATGGGTCCCTCCATACTTGGGCGTCCTCCTGGGGTGGGCAAGGGTGGCAGGGGGTGTCTCTGGGGGCATGGGAGGGCACCTCTGGGCTCCTTCCGAGCCCACAGGTCCCTTAACGCCTGCCCTGACCAGGCGTTAAGAAATGACGCAAAAGCGGCGGGACATCATTTTTTTTGACCCGCCCACTCCCGTGCGCCATTTTTGCACGGGAGTTTAAATAAGGCACACATGCCTTGGAGTCATTTTTTAGACGGGAACGCTTACCTTGCATATCATTAACGCAAGGTAGGTGTCCCCGCTAAAAAATGACGCAAACTCCAAGATCTTTGGCGCTAGACGGGTCTAACACCAAAGTATAAATATGGAGTTAGCTTTGCGTCGGATTTGCGTAAAAAAAAACGACGCAATTCCGGCGCAAACAGAGTATAAATATGCCCCTATATTCCTTTCATAATTGCCTTAATGAAGGGAAGGTTGAAGAGAAATCCAACAAAACATATTCACATGAAGCAATATAATGAAAGAGGTTTGTTAAGGTAAAGACCTCGCCTACAGGCTGCTGACACGAACTGCCAAAACTACAATCCTCTCCCTGGAAGCCTCATACAAATATTCTAACATCAATGACCATAACATTGCTAAAACATTCCACTTATCCTTCCTTTAATTATTATTTTTCTTAATAAAAAACAGGCAGACCCAAAGCAAACTAAGGACAAATGAGAGTATGACCTAAAAGAATTTAAATAGGGCACCAATCAATAGAGGAACTAAACATATAGGCGGTCATTCTGAGCTTGGCGGGCGGCGGGAGGCGCCCGCCAAGCGGGAACCGTCAGAATACCGCTGCGCGGTCAAAAGACCGCCGCGGTTATTCTGAGTTTCCCGCTGGGCGGGCGGCCGACCGCCAGAAGCCCGCCCGCCCGCCCAGCGGCAAACCCCTTCCCATGAGGATGCCGGCTCCGAATGGAGCCGGCGGAGTGGGAAGGGTGTGACGGGTGCAGTTGCACCCGTCGCGATTTTCAGTGTCTGCTATGCAGACACTGAAAATCTTAGTGGGGCCCTGTTAGGGGGCCCCTGCAGTGCCCATGCCATTGGCATGGGCACTGCAGGGGCCCCCAGGGGCCCCACAACACCTGTTACCGCCATCCTGTTCCTGGCAGTGAAAACCGGCAGGAACAGGATGGCGGTAAGGGGGTCGTAATCCCCATGGCGGCGCTGCCGCCGTGGTCAGAATGCCCATGGGAGCACCGCCAGCCTGTTGGCGGTGCTCCCATCATTTTAGCCCTGGCGGTCGTCGACCGCCAGGGTTAGAATGACCCCTATAATGTGTAATAAAATATGTGTGGAATATTACAGAGTGCATACCATGACAACTTTAAATATACTTTTTCAAGTAAACAGGTTTGTTAGTTTTCCTTCTACTTCTTCTTTTCACAATGCTGGAGCATTGCAGACATGCTCTAAATGAGGTCAATGAATGTTTCAACCTACCATAAAGGGTAGAAAGTTAGACATAAAACTTAAACACCAATTTGGTATTACAGTATGACCCATTTGGCCACAGAAGGAAAACTTCAGTCGGGAATAAAGTTAAAAGGAAATAATAGAAATGTACAGACATGAAGCCTTGGCTCTCAAACAGTGGAGATTAGCAGAGGCTGAAAGGGTATTCTCATCTCAGAGTCGGCAGGCATCTCTACGATCTACCTTCTCAGTTCTGAAGCAAGGTCTCCTACCTAGTCTAAAGAACACTTGTTAATATAATTCACTCAAAACATTAGGTGCAACATTTCTCACATTCCCCACTCCTGTGAACCAAACATTCTTCAGCAAATACTGTGAGTGGGTAAATTCCCCAGTTTTTCAAGTCTTCACAATGGATTATACATCTATGTCCTTCGTTTCTTACTATGAACAAATCTTGTAGTTCAGACGATTCTTCCCATGGGTCGCATTTCCTGCTATCTCCTTTCCTCCAGGTGTGAACCTTCTTTAGATATTGCCTAATACATAACAATTCACAATGCCTATTCACTAGCTAACAGACGACTTCTGGAAAATAACAGCATCTGCAGTAGGAAGAAAGAGACAAATAATTTATGCAAAACTTCATTTTGAACACAAGAAACCAGCCTCAGCTCAGCTTAGTTCAAGAGCCCACACTAACCAGTTCCAACTTGATTCCCCCGGGACGCTGCTGGTGACTTCTGGGAGATTGTATCCTAAACCAAAGTGATGCCAAAAATGTCCTAGGCCCTTGACTGGTGTCAGAATGCACTATTTCCCACTCAAAACTTGCAAGACTAGACACTTGGAAACCTTTTATGAACTTTCTGCAAACTGAACCAGAGGCTACCACCTGACTGGTGTTAAGCTGCAGCTGCAAACGTTGAACTGCTGGCAGACTCAACCAACTGGTAAGCACTGCTGAAAGAATGCTGACTTCCAGAAACATTTTTAAGTCCAAAAGTAGAGGACTTCACCGAGGCCAGCACCAAGCAGCAAACTGCTGACACATTCCTGGGCTGTGACTTTGAACTTCACCCACTTGGAGTTTTCCTGCCTTTGAGGTTAGGAGCCTCAAACTTCCTGACGGATTTGAGGCTCCGACAGAGGTCCTGCACTTCACTCAGCCTCCGTTGAAAAGTCCCTCTTCAGATGTAGCTGGCATCTCGACCATCGATAACCTCATCGACAAGGACTTTTCTCCAGAAAAAATGACTAAGTCAGAAGGTAAACTTCCAACCTGGACAAATCTGGTCACTTTATCCGGCCTACGCTCCATTGCAGTCGGCCTTAAGTTTTGACTTTGTCCTAGTCTAGCAGGACCTCTGTCGGTAAATTTAAGATTTGTAGCACCAGAAACCTATAAAAATTTAATTACTCATATTCCTGGCTCCCTACATCCGATTTCTGTGTTTTGGTGGCTGTCTGCTCATTAAAATAACTCTATTTTTATACATTGGAGTGAGATCTTTATTGTGTTGTGTTTATTAATTTTTAACTGTTTGATAATAATAACTGTTTTACACATCTCCAAAGTTAATCCTGTCTGCTCTGTGCTACAGCTACCAAGGGTTGAGCTCAGGATTAAATTATTGAAATCTAACTGGACCTGGTAAGGAATTGTACCGTTATATCTTAAAGGGGATTACCATCGATTTACACTAAAAATCTACTTTCTCACAACGTCTCTATGGAATCTACTCATGTGATAGAAATGTGTTACTTCCAGCAAAAAATGTGGCAGTTTCTTTTCCCTGAGGTAGCGCCAGATGTCCTTGAGGAGAAGTTACCATTCATGAATGCAATCATGACTTAATTATTCAGCTAAAAGCTCTCTACTACTTACCTGCACTAAAAACAAGTTTACCCCTTGAAGAAATGGGCAAATGCACTGCTCTGAGTAAAATGACTACTGTTCCTACGAGAGCCATGAAACCCATCAAGCATAATTTAGGCTAAAGGGCACTTCACATCAATTAAAAAGAACTTCCATATTTGATTATAAAATATACCAGTGATATGTAGGTATATATATATTTTTTTAAAGTTAATCAGAATATATGATTAATTATTCACAGATTAAATACAGTGAAGATTGGATTTGGGCATTTCTAAAAATTCCATATCTTCCTGAATAGTTTTTACATAAACTAATATTTTGTGCCCTGGTATTATTTCTGAACTCTAATATTTCCAGAAGGTATGAATCTGGGTGGCAGACACACTGGAATGTTAACAAATGATTAGGTTTAATTTGACTGTTGAAGTCCATCAATTCCATATGCAGACTGAAGGTGCCAGTTTTCTTAACAAAGTTAAGGGCTATAAATGACACAAGATGTTCAATAGGCAGCGTATGTGAATACAGTAGAGTGAAATAATCCATGTTCTGGCATGTGATATAAGAATGTAATCAATTAAATCTAGATTTCCCAATTTCTTTTTATTGAGTAGGTTCCTACATAATCCAATATCTAAGTTTTTGGGTGCAAAAAGTGGAAACAAGACTACTGATAAACTTAGGAAAATATGATTGCATCTCACCAGGACTTAACTCATTACACTAGTCAGCAGTAAACAAGCACTTCATAGACAGGAGACCAGATGCAGGCCCTCATTACAACATTGGCGGTAAATCCCACTTACCGCCGTGCAGAAGACCGCCAACACACCGCCGCGGCTGCGGAATTCCGCCACAGCAATTACGACCAACAGCTCGCAATCCGCCAAAATCTAGACACCCAAACAAGTCCGCCACACCAAAGGTCAGTAATAACCTGGCGAAAACAAAACCTCCACTATCACGCCAACAGGAATACGCCCACACCATCACGACCAACAAATCCACGCAGCGGTCTTTCAACCGCGGTATTCCATTGGCGGTACACACCGCCGCGCTCAAAATACACATTTACAAAACACAACCACATTGGACAATTCCAAATACACACACCTGATGCACATACACACACTCTCCCACACACCCAATACAATATAAAACACACACCCACATCACCCACAAACCCTTACGACCAGAAATTTAGATGAAGGCCAGAGAGACAGCACAGCAAAGACAACACCACCATACAGAGGCACACAACACCCTCACACATACACATCCACGCACAAAACACCACACACCCCTAAACATCACCCCACACATCACAACACACACCACCTCACACATCACCCACACCACCCCATGGCACAGCAAAGACACCCCAGGCTTTCTGAGGAGGAGCTCAGGGTGGAGGAAATCATCTGAGTAGAGCCACAGCTATTTGGATCACAGGTGCAGCACACCACCATAGCTAGGAAGATGGAGTTATGGTGCAGAATCGTGGACAGGGTCAACGCAGAGGGACAGCACCCAAGAACACGGGATGACATCAGGAAGAGGTGGAACGACCTACAGGGGAAGGTGCGTTCCGTGGTCTGAAGACACCATATCACGGTTCAGAGGACTGGCGGCGGACCCCCACCTCCTCCCCCACAACTAATAACATGGGAGGAGCAGGTCTTGGCTATACTGCATCCTGGGGTCCTCGCAGGAGTAGCAGGAGGAATGGACTCTGGTAAGTCAAATCTTAACTACCACATCCCCCACACTACCTGCATGCTATCACATACCCCCACCCTTGCCCTCACCCCTATCACTCCAACTCCTCACATATGTCCCACTATCACAAACAACACATCCCAACACCAAGCCCTGCATGCAACAACAAAGCATGGACATCCATCACCAATGCATCGCCACTACACATACCCACACAGACCCCTAAACAATTAGCACACAAGGTCCTAGACAAGAATGCAAGCACTGGGGTACAGGGTCACCCACCCATTGCACACCATGGCACACAGAGATGCAATAATCATGCCTTTACACCCCTGCAGGACCCCTACCCAACGTCACCGGACAGGAGGTTCCAGACGTGTCCACTACCCCCCACAGAAGAGGCCCACAGTGATGACAGCAGCTCTCTTCAACTGGATCTAGATGACCAGCAAAGGCCTATCTGGTACCTCAGGACAGTCGGTTTCCCTCACACTGGCACAAGCCACAACAGAGCATCCCCTCTCTGGAAACACCAGCACAGCACCCACCCAGTGGGCCTATACCTCTGTCCCCAGGACACGTCAAGCAGCAGTGTGTCCACCACTACAGGGAACCCAGGCTAACCCACCAACCCAAGAACAGCAGGGACCTGGGGGCAGTGGCAGTGGGCACATGGTTCAGGGGACAGAGGCCCAGGAACACAGGGGAACTGGGAGGGCTGCTGTGCGACAAGGGGAGGACAGGCCCAGGGAACCAACTCTCCACGAGGCCCTCTCCAACATCATGGGAGCCTACCACCATTTCCAGGAGATGATGGCAACAGTACTGGCCAAGGTTCAGGAGAACTAGCGGCTGCAGGAGGAACACTATTTGGGGTTCAGGGAGGAACTCAAATCCATCAATACCACCCTGGGCACCATTGTAGGGGTGCTGAAGGAACTCGTCAACACCAGGAGGGACACTGTGATCCAGGACAAAGACAGAGAACAATGCCAAGACCCCCGCCAAGAAATGAGACCACCCTGAATTTCATCATTTTGTCCCACTTTGTCACCCTGTCCATACTTAAACTGCCCCCGCTCCACTTCCTATGCCCCTTTGGACAATGCACCTGTGAGACTAATAGACTGGACTCTGCCATGGACATTCCTCCACCATCACCCCTGACCATTTTACAATCCCCTCCACTATTTAGCACTTAAATAAACATCCTTAAAGCACAAACCTATCTGGAGTTAGTCTCTGCTTTCACAAATGTGTATTTGCAATAACTGAGGAAAGATACAATATCCATTGTATTGTCAACATACCTATGTCACACAGCTCTAGTCCATGAGGAAACAAAGCAGATGTCACACAGTGGGACCCACATCTGTGAAATCGAAAGGGAAAGTGACAATTCAGGGTCTATACACTGGGTGAAAGTGACAGACAGATGAGAGGTAGATCAAGTGTATCAGATGTAGCAGGCAGTGATGTCTTCTTACCTGTGTCTCACTGGAAGTACTGATGAATCACTGTGTTTCTGTTGTCGATATCCTCTTCTTCTGCTTCCTCGTCTTCATTGTCCACAGGCTCCACAGCTGCCACAAGACCTCCTTCAGGACCATCCTCCTGCAGAAAAGGCACCTGTTGTCGCAAAGCCAAAGGGGTGCAGCATACAGCAGGCCACAATGATCTGGTACACCTTCTTTGGTGAGTAGAATAGGGAACCACCTGTCATATGGAGGCACCGGAACCTGGCCTTCAGGAGAACGAAGGTCCTCTCTATAACCCTCCTAGTTCGCTCATGTGCCTCATTGTAGCGTTCCTCTGCCCTTGTCCTGGGATTTCTCACTGGGGTCAGTAGCCATGACAGGTTGGGGCACCCAGAGTCACCTGCAAATGTCGAGGGACAACTGTTAGACACACACTAACCCACAGGGACAACCCCAGACACCTAGTCACACTGTATAGGGTCCATGTCCTCACCTAATAGCCACACACTGTGCCTCTGGAGTTGCCCCATCACATAAGGGATGCTGTTATTCCTCAGAATGTAAGCGCCATGCACTGAGCCAGGAAACTTGGCATTCACATGGGAGATGTACTGGTCGGCCAAACACACCATCTGCACATTTATTGAATGGTAACTCCTCCTGTTCCTGTACACCTGTTTACTCCTGCGGGGGGACCAATGCCACATGTGTCCCATCAATGGTACCAAGGATGTTGGGGACATGTCCCAGGGCATAGAAGTCACCTTTCACTGTAGGCAAATCCTCCACCTGAGAGAAAACGATGTAGCTGCGCATGTGTTTCAGCAGGGCAGACAACTCTCTGGACAACACGTTGGAGAACATAGGCTGGGACATCCCTGATGCTATGGCCACTGTCGTCTGAAAAGACCCACTTGCCAGGAAATGGAGTACTGACAGGACCTGCACTAGAGGGGGGATACCTGTGGGATGGCGGATGGCTGACATCAGGTCCGGCTCCAACTGGGCACACAGTTCATGGATTGTGGCACGGTCCAGTCTGTAGGTGACAATTACATGTCGCTCTTCCATTGTTGACATGTCCACCAGCGGTCTGTACACCAGAGGATGCCACCATCTCCTCACCTGCCCCAGCGGACGTGCTCTATTTAGGAGAACAGCGAGCAGAGGGTAAACCAACACTGAGGTACGAAAACACAACTTTATTGCACACATTTTAAAATCCGCTATGTTATCTTAGTGTGTATGCAAGGCCTAGATATGTGTGACGCATTTAAAAATAATGCCATGTGGCCCCTGAAATGGCTGCTGCCTGACCTGTAATGTGGGACAAGGGGATATGAGGTAACTGCGCTAGCGTTGTACACCGTCGAGGTAGGCGGTCGAAGACCGCGGCGCAATCCTGCATTGGTTAACATTGGACCCTATGGGTCCCAGGAGCCAATGACGATTTACGCCGGCGGTGACGGTACGCACTGCTGCGGACGTGACCGACAATTTCTATCTGTTCACTCACTTGATACCTGATCTTCGACAGGAGAGGACCTACACTGCAAGTGCTGCTGTGACCTCAGTCTGGAAGAGACAATGGCTCATGTGTCTGGGGAAAGGGCCCCTGTCTTCACCACAGAGGAGTTGGAGAAACTAGTGGATGGGGTCCTCCCCCAGTACACACTACTCTACGGTCCTCCAGACAAACAGGTAAGTACACTGTGAGCATGCTGTATTGGCAATGCCTGTGTGGAGTTGTGTGGATGGAAGATGGGGGGGGGGAGAATGAGGCGTGCATGAAACGACGGTGAGTGCATGTGCGTCATGGCAAGGGTAGGAATGTGGGCCAATGACTGTGACAATCCGGACGGTTATATCTTCTCCTTTTCCCCTGTACTATTCCTGTAGGTCAGCACCCACCAAAAGAAGGATAATTGGCGTGCCATCGCCAAGGAAGTCCGGACCCTGGGGGTCCACCACAGACGGATCACCCACTGCCAGAAAAGATAGAAGGACATCCGCCGCTGGAGCAAAAAGATGGCGGAGGCCCAGCTGGGGATGGCCTCCCAACGTGGGAGGGGTGCCCGTCGCACCATGACCCCCCTGATGTTCCGGATCCTGGCGGTGGCCTATCCAGAGTTGGATGGGTGCTTGAGAGCATCACAGCAGCCACAAGGGGGTGAGTACACTCTCATTCAGCTGAATCAGCGTGCATTGGAGGTGTCTGGGTGGGGGAGGTAGTCTGTGGGTTCCCCTAGGCCAGGGCGAGTTTAGTAGGCAAGGTCCCTTCATAAGGCAGGCCATGTGCCACCCCACCAGAGTTCAGAGCCAAATACACCTAGTCAGACTCGTGTGACTTCCATGTGTGCAGCAATCGGGCATAGGCCTTGTACCCCATGCCCCTATGATTAATTAGTGAACTCTAAGTGCACGGCGTAGTGCAGAGGGCTTCTGTGTCTGTAGTGTCTGCCAACAATAGTGGTATTGCATGCACTGAACATGTCTTTCTTCTGTCTTCCTCTCCTTGTTCTTGTGTGCAATAGCATCATCAGACGGAGGAGCAGTGGCACAGGAGCAGGAGGGAGCTGCATCCCACATGGCCCTGGAGGGCGAGACAACGGAGTCAGAAGGCACCAGTGGGACGGAGGGCGAGGGGAGCTCCACGGCAGGGACAGGAGCTGAGACCAGTGACACGGACTCCTCCTCTGATGGGAGCTCCCTTGCGGTGGCGGGCCCCTCTGTGCCCACCGCATCTACAGGTACAGCTGCCACCCCCCCTACCAGCACCACCCTCCCAGCAGCCCCTCAGCGTGTGCCCTGTGGCCGCTCACCCAGGAGGGTGGGCATCTCCTTCGCTCAAGGCACCTCAGTCCCTGCCCCTGTCAGCCCTGCTGCCCTCAGTGAGGAGGCCATTGACCTCCTCAGATCCCTCACTGTTGGCCAGTCTACCATTATGAATGCCATCCAGGGAGTAAAGAGGCAGTTGCAACAGACCAATGCATACCTGGAGGGCATTCATTCTGGTCAGGCAGCCCAACAGCGAGCTTTTCAGACTCTGGCCTCAGTACTGATGGCAGCCATTGTCCCTGTGTCCAGCCTCCCCCCTCCAACTTCCTTCACCCAGACCCAAACCCCTGTACCTCAGCCTATCCCAAGCACACCATCAGACCAGCATGCACACACCTCAAGACACATGGGAAGCTCTGGCAAACATAAGCACCACACATCCCACAGGCACTCACACAAGCATCATACCCGTGCAGACATACCAACATCCAATGCCTCCACTGTGCCCCCCTCCACCTCATCTCCCTCCTCCCTCCCAGTCACGTCTCCACTCTCACCTGCATGCACTACATCTTCAGTCACTATGTCCATCACCAGCACACCCATCACCACACACTGCTCACATGCACTCACCACCCCCACTACCATTCACACATCCCCTGTGTCCTCTCCCAGTGTGTCTGTGAGCCCACCTCCCAAGGTACACAAATGCAGTTACACGCCCCCCCAACAGCCATCCACCTCACGACAGCCTCCAGCCCATGCACCTTCACCCAAAGTCAGCAAACGTACACCTCCTACAACCACTACCTCTTCCTCCACTTCCAAACCCCCTCCATCTACCCGTCCCAGTGTGTCTAAAAAACTTTTCCTGTCCAACCTTGACCTCTTCCCCTCACCTCCCCCACCCATTCAGTCCCCTAGGGCACACCTTTCTAAGTCCCAACCCAGCACCTCAGCCACCACATCAGCGGGAACAGTGGTGCCAGCAGCAACCGGCTTCTGGAGAACGCCAAGCAGCAGGGCAGTCAGTGTGCCAAGGAGCCAGACCACAGACAGTCCCCCACCTCAGAAGTATAAGAAGTTGGCCACTGCCCGGAGGGACAAAACACCTGCCACCAAGGGCTCTTCCAGGACTACAGTTGGGAGTGGGAAGACAGCTGCGCCACCATACAAGGTGGGGAAGGGGCACAGAAAGAAAGTGAAGTCGCCGCTAACCTGCACGGCGCACAAGACTGCCACAGGCACCGCTGCCAAGGACACCGCCGCCACCAGCACCGCTTCCCAGGACACCGCCACCACCAGCACCGCTGCCAAGGACACTGCCGCCACCAGCACCACTTCCCAGGACACCCCGCGCCACCAGCACCGCTGCCAAGGTCACCGCCACCACCAGCACCGCTTCCCAGGACACCGCCGCCACCAGCACCGCTGCCAAGGACACTGCCGCCACCAGCACCACTTCCCAGGACACCGCCGCCACTAGCACCGCTACCAAGGACACCGTTGCCACCAGCACCGCTGCCAAGGACACCGCCGCCACCAGCACCGCTGCCAAGGACACCACTGCCACCAGTACCGCTTCCCAGGACATCGCTGCCACCAGCACGCTCACTGAGCCACCCACCAGCACCGCAGGCCAATGAGCGCCGCAAGCACCGCTGCTACTGAGGCCGCCACAAGCAGGATGAAGCACTCTGGGTACCAAGCCCCCTCCAGAACCAGTGGAGAAAGGCATCCACTACCTCAGTCCTAGGCAGGATGAAGCACTCTGGGCACCAAGCCCCCTCCAGAACCAGTGGAGATTCACATCCACTACCTCAGTCCTTGGCAGGATGAAGCACTCTGGGCACCAAGCCCCCTCCAGGATCAGTGGAGATTCACATCCACTACCTCAGTCCTTGGCAGGATGAAGCACTCTGGGCACAAAGCCCCCTCCAGAACCAGTGGAGATTCACATCTACTACCTCAGTCCTTGGCAGGATGAAGCACTCTGGGCACGAAGCCCCCTCCAGAACCAGTGGAGAAAGGCATTCACTACCTCTGTCCTTGACAGGATGAAGCACTCTGGGCACCAAGCCCCCTCCAGAACCAGTGGAGAAAGGCATCCACTACCTCAGTCCTTGGCAGGATGAAGCACTCTGGGCCCCAAGCCTCCTCCAGAACCAGTGGAGAAAGGCATCCACTACCTCTGTCCTTGGCAGGATGAAGCACTCTGGGCACAAAGCCCCCTCCAGAACCAGTGGAGACTGTTATCCACTTGAGAGACTGTGGCTTTGCAGTCCCCAGGAGAAAGCAGTGGGCAAACCACCCACTGGAGAGACTTGAGAGACTGTGGCATTGCACTCCCCAGGATAAAGCAGTGGTCAAACCACCCACTGGAGAGACTTGTGCGACTGTGGCTTTGCACTCCCCAGGATAAAGCAGTGGGCAAACCACCCACTGTAGAGACTTGTGAGGCTGTGGCATTGCACTCCCCAGGATAAAGCAGTGGGCAAACCACCCACTGGAGAGACTTGTGAGACTGTGGCATTGCACTCCCCAGGATAAAGCAGTGGGCAAACCACCCACTGGAGAGACTTGTGAGACTGTGACTTTGCACTCCCCAGGATAAAGCAGTGGGCAAACCACCCACTGGAGAGACTTGTGAGACTGTGGCATTGCACTCCCCAGGATAAAGCAGTGGGCAAACCATCCAGTGGAGAGACTTGTGAGACTGTAGTATTACACTCTCGGTGATAAAGCTGTGGGCAAACCACCCACTGGAGAGACTTGAGAGACTGTGGATTTGCACTCCCCAGGATAAAGCAGTGAGCATGGAGCCCCCTCGTGGATCTGGCATTGTGCACTCATCCAGCTGAGATGCCCCCCTTCCCTTCCCCCTGAGGTGTCTGTTGTATTTCATTTCTGATGCCCCTGATTCTCTCTGTTTTGATCGGGTATCTTGTGTGGGCTTCGCCCAAGCATTTTGGGCCCAGTGGTCCCCAGACTATGTATGTGCAGTACATGGACTTGAATTCTTGGTGTATATATTTGTTAATAGTGTATATATATATTTTTGAGTACTGGATTTTAATTGATTACAATCGTTACAATCATTTCCTTTTGTCTTTGCATTCTTCCAAGGGGGTTGGGGGATGTAACTGTAATGTATCAACATGTATTTGTGTGTGTGTTGTAGTGGGTGAGGGTGGGGGTGGGGGTGTTGTGTGTGTGTGTATCACTCTCTTTTCCCTTCCCCCTCCCCTGTGTCGTAGGTGCAATACTCAACGTGGTCTTCGCCGCCGGCGTTCGTGCTCCTGGTAGAGGAGGAGGAAGACAAAGGCAGGTAGAATATGGAGTTCTGGCTCCATGCGTCCTGGTTCCTCGTGGGGTGTGTAGAGGTGAACGTTTTCCCTTCCAAGTCCTGTTTCCGCCGTGTTTTTGTTCGCGCTGAATCCACCACGGAAAAGGTGGCGGATTGGCCTGTTGTAATAGTGTGGGCGGTACATTGTCTTCCGCCTGTCTGTTAGCGGTTACCACCGCGGTGTTTGTTTGTACCGCTGTGGCGGTCGGTGTGTTAAAGTGGCTGTCTATGTTGGCGGTTTCCGCCATGGTCGTGATTCCATTTTTTTTTACTGCCGGCCTGTTGGTGGTTTTACCGCCGCTTTAACACTGAACGCCAGGGTTGTAATGACCCCCATAGTCTTTTATAGGCCCAACGGCATGGAACTCTGTGCATACAAACCCTAGGGATAAATACTATGCTGGTCTTCTCAAACAAAGATAAAATATGTCTGTTTAGGAATTAACCTGCCTATTATATTACTACAGTTGATTATTTTCAGAGTGTTATCTTTATGGTACTATACGTTAGTTTATTTATTATATACTAATACTAGACCTTACACTAGTCACCAGTAAACAAACATTTCAAATTTCCCTGTTGGTCTTCAAGACTCCTTATGGGACAACAGTACCGGATAGGGCTTACTCATAATCTGTGCTCAAACAGGCCAAGTCTTGGGCACATCCTAAGATGTAAACTTCAATGAAAGGGGGACCGGATATTGTCTGTTACAGGCCCAATGACTTGGGACTCTGTATATACAAATCCTAGGCATAAATATGATGCTGGTCTTCTTGAAGGAAGTTAAAATATCTCTGTTTAGGAATTAACCTGACTATTATATTACTACAAATGATTATTTGCAGATCGTTATTTTATGGTACTATATGTTAGTGTATTTATTGTATACTAATCCTATACCTTAAAGAAAATTAAATTGCATACATAGTATCAAAAAATCTTTTTGTTCACAGGATTTGTGGGCTGTTATTTTAAAGAAAAATTATTTTAGAAAATTGAAGAGTATTTCAAAATGTTCTAAACCCAAGACTTGGAAATGGGCATGGGAGATTTCCGCTTTCAAAAGAAAAGGCTAAACAGTTGGAAAATGGTTCTATATTGAATGGCAAAGTAGAAAAAAAGGATAATTTTAATCACAAATGTGGAAGGAGTTTGCATATTGCAATATTTCAGTAGAAGGAACTATGTGAAATTCCGAGGGATTCCAGCACTATCATACATTAAGATTTTCACACAATAGAAGACAAAACGTAACTAGGATGCCAAAAAATGGGTATATTCCTAAATACATCCCCTTGGTCACAGTAACAAAGTAAAAGAAATAGAAAAGGAAATAAAGAAAATGTCATTCAGGAGTATCTTAACATAGGTAACAAGACAGTTCAACACACTCCTAGAAGCTCTACAACAGTTCTTAGCTTTGGAAGACTATACTGAACAACATACAAGACACCATAAGAGAGAATGATTATTATTAAAATTGGCAATAAACTATACCCATGAATGAGACCCTAAGGAGTCTGAGTATGGACAAGACACTAGAAAAATTTGGACCCAACCTATGATCCAGAAAGTGCACACATTTCAGGTGGAAGAACGGACCAGGATAGGTGAAGAAAAATGTGTATACGTGAAACTCAAACTATGAGGTCTTTGTGAGAAATGTGAAAATTAGCCAAATGGAAAATATAAAGAAACATTTATTTGCTTGAGAAAAGAAACATTTTTTGGTATGAAGAAATGTCTTATAAACTGAAAAAAATCATTAGGGCTAAAGGGAAAAATAGATTTGGAAGCAAAAAGACAATAAACTAACAGAGAACCAGCAAGGCGAAAATATTGAAATCTAAAACATTGTGTATCTTATTAAATTGTTCGTAATGAGCTGATTAAGTCAAGATTTGAGAAGCAAAGGTTCTGGATTTATCAGGTTTATGTCAAATTCTTAATAACACCAGACATATGTTATGTTATGTGAATTTATATAGCGCACGGCTACCCGGAGGCCTACCAGCACTGAGAGCTAGAACACTTTGATTCGGGGATGGAAAAAGAGGGAATTATGTTTTGAACAGCCAGGTTTTTAAAGTCTTGTGGAAGGTTAGTTCATGACTGGTCATCCGTAGGCTAAGTGATAGGGAGTTCCATAACTTTTCCCCCTGATAAGCCAGAGATCTTCCACCCCATCTGGACTTCTTCACTTTAGGGTTCACTGCTAAGAATGCTGTAGAGGACCTAAGTGGCCTACTAGGAGAGTAGAAGGAAGCCAATGTACTCAGCAATACCGGACCTCTATTGTGCAGTGCTCCATGCATGTGTCACTGTGTCTTGAATTGTATCCCCTTAGCCACAGGAAGCCAGTGGAGAGAGGAGATTCCTGCTTTTATTGATTCATGTCTATGTATGTTCAGAAGCAAGCGGGCTGAAGCATTCTGGACTATCTGCAACTTTTTTATCACAAATCCAGGCGCTCCAATATAAAATGCATTTCCGTAGTCCAGACGTGAACCAATCAATGCCTGTATAATGATTCTTTTGCCTATCAAAGGTAAGATTGTAAAAACCTTCCTTAACTTAAAAGCCTACAGAGGCCAAAAGAGGTGGCAGAAATTGTATTAGCTTGATGCGCCATGGACAATTGCGGATCAAGCCAAACACCAAGACTCTTAATGAGTGCTTTGGGTGGTGGCAGGTATCCCAGACCCTCCATAATCAGTGGATTGGAAATGGGTTTTGTATATTGCCCGAGTATCATCACTTCCGTCTTATTATCATTAAGTTTTAACTTGCTTAGGGACATCCATGCCGCCACCGCTTGGAGGCATGGACCAAGTGCTGGACCATTAGTACTGGAGTCATCAGATAGTGATAGCACTAGCTGTGTGTCATCCGCATATGATACCAGGGCCAACCCAAAAGGCTTGACTATTTCTGCGAGAGGAAACATGTAAACATTAAATAAGGTGGGGCTGAGGGAGGACCTTTGCGGCACTCCACAGCTGTTCTTGACATACTCTGAGAAATATGATCAGTCTAGAACTTGATATGATCTGTCCTTAATGAAGGATGTGATCCAGTCCAAGGCATGCACTGATATTCCAGTCTCTTGTATTCTACTGATTAATACATCAAGGTCCACTGTGTCAAAAGCGGCGCTAAGATCCAGGAGAATGATAGCTGTCTCCAAACCCTGTTCTAAGTGCCTTCTGGCCTCTTCTGTGACAGCAATCAATGCAGTCTCAGTGCCGTGAAGTGGTCTGAAACCCATATGAGTAGCGTGAAGGATATTATTATCCTCCAAGAAATGGGAAAGTTGAGTATTAACATGCTTTTCAACTATTTTGGCGAGAACAGGTAGCAATGAAATGGGTCTATATTTGCTAAGCAGTGCGGGATCAAGATTAGGTTTCTTCCAAAGTGGTTTAACAATGGCATGTTTCCTTTGTTCTGGTACTGTCCTAGAGGGCAATGAAAAATTCAGGAGATTCGTAATAGCAGGAACCGCCACTGGGGCACCTAATGTCACCACCTGGGGAGGGGCTGGATCAAGGGGGGATCCTGACTTAAGGGATGTAAGGTATTTGAGAGAATGGCAGAACCCATAGACATCTGTTCCATCACCTTCTGTGCCTGGTCAGCAGCTCTAGGGAGGGTCGAATAGATGTTTAGTACTTTTTGTTGGAAGTACGTTGCAAGATTGTTGACATTTTCTTGGGAAGCATCCAAGAGTGCCAAGTCCTCCTGTGGCTGGGTAATTTAATTTAATATACAAAAAATCTCTTTAGGCGAATTTGCCGCCAGCTCAATATTTGCGAAATTATAGGCGGTTTGGGCTATTTTGATATTCAGTATGATAGGACCGAATGGCTTTCCTGTATCCTTGTTTGAACGCTCCATCATATGATTTTCACTGTCTCCTTTCCAGATTTTCTACATTCTCCTTTGAGATGTAGAAGATGCGGGGTAAACCAAGAAGAGCTCTGCCTACAGCATCCTTTGACTTTAGTGGAAAAAGGCAAAAGAACGTCTAAGCTGCTGGTGATCCAGTTATTGAAGGACTCTGACAAGTCCGTAATATTATTTTTGGTAGATGTTTTTTGCCTCTCCAGGATATTAATCCAGGCATCAACTTTAAGATTACGCCAGCATCTGGTAGGTAAAGATGTATTAAGGATGAGTTTCCTATGACTGATAAAGGCTAATTCGAGTGCTATCAGGAAGTGGTCAGACCAAGCCAAAGGGCGAGGAGATGTGGACATCATTTCTGTGATATTTGAAAAAACTTAGTCAATCGGATGGCCCTTATCATGCGTCGGACCCTTGACCAATTGTACTAGATTTAAATCGTCCATGTCGGAGAGTAAGGATTTAGTTACAGAATTATCTACCTCCTCTGCATGAATGTTAAAGTCACCCAGCAGAGTGAAATTAGGTTTAGAGCATACCAGCTCAGCAATATTATCTGCAAAGGACTGTAAAAAATGTTCAGGGTGGCACGGGGGTGATAGACCAGGGCACCTGACAAGGTATATTGGGGATTAAAATTAATGGAAAAGTACATACTTTCACATCCTATTAGCTGCAAGGGATGTGAAAAACCCATTGGGTTGTCCCTATAAATGATCGCAATGCCCCCACCTCTGGTGGAAGCTCTGTCAAGCCTATTTATTAAATATCCACCAGGTAGAGCCAGAGCAACATCAGGGACCGAACCCTCATGAAGCCAGGTCTCAGTTAAAAAGAAAATCATAGGTTCAACCTGTTCCAGGAGCAAATATATGTCTAATGTGTGTACTACCAAGGAGCAACAGTTGGCTAAGAGGATGAAACATTTGCTACCATCCTGAGCTGCTGAATCATAATTATCCAGAGTAGGTTGAAGGGATGCAGGCCATAGGCACTCTGTGCAGTGGTCCCTGAGGTTCACGGGGTCCATACTATGAGCACAGGTGGTATGGGGAACAGGTCTCACAGAATGGAGAAAGTCAGAGAGATACTTGATTCTTTTCCCTTTAAAAGGGACATGGGAACTGGGCCCTAGGCCCGTTCTGGCGCGGATGGGCGCAGACGGGCTTGCCTTAGGCACTCCAGCGGCGTACCCGCTGCGGACGTCCACTGCGCGTAGCTTGCATCCATGCTAAAAATAGCCCGAAAGAAGGGGAAAAATAAAGACTGGATTGCTGACCCACCTAAAATGGCGGCTGTCGATGTGCTTTTGGGGAAGAGGAAAAATGGAGGGCGGAGGGCTAGATTCGAGAATCCCTGCCACCGAGGCCACTGAACACAGACCAAGGGGGAGGGAGAAGGAGAGAATTATTCCTGATGGTGGGAGACGCGTATTCAGCAGTCCCTGCCTGGTCCTTGAGTATGACTACCAGCGTGGGACTCCAATTAGAACTGTAAGAACATTTAAAAGAATACTATTCTTTAAAAAATTAGGCAATTTAAAACCATTCAAACTTTGCAAAAGTGCTAATAGAGTGGCTGCTCTCTACTTACTAAGTGTCGCTCGCTGCACACAGCTGGCATCCGTGCTAAAAATAGCCCGGAAGACGAGGAAAAATAAAGACTGTACCGCTGACCCACCTAAAATGGAGGCTGTCAATGTGCTTTTGGGGAAGATGGAAAAATGGAGGGCTAGAATTGAGAATCCCTCCCCCCGAGGCCACTGAACACGTACCAAGGGGGATGTCAAAGAATGTATTAGAAACAAAATGAGAGTTCAGTTAGAACACAATTGTGGTAATTTAGGGTTTGGTGGATGCTGGGCACTTGCCAAACAGTAGCTGGTGCCCCACACACCAACTATGAGGTTTGCCTATCCCATTTAGGCTCCACTGGTGCTCACTCCACCCAGTTTAGGGCACCTCATTCAGGGCAGATCAACATCACAGTTTAATCTTCCCTGCATGGTTTTCTGGCTCCTGGAAGCAAAACGTTCTGATGTCTCTGAAAGGAAGGGAGAGAGCTTACTGCTTCCTGGATACATTTGTATTTTGCTTTGCATCCACAAAGAAGAGAATGATAAGCAGGCAGCTTCAGCATTGTAACCATATTAGCACTCAACAGCAAAGGAAGTGCAACTGCCACACCAGCAGATGCATTTTTATTACAGAGATTCCCGACTGACAGACAGAGATCTCTAAATTTGGTGGGCAGGCCTCCACCAAGGCAGTAGAGGTCACAGATTCTACTGACTGGTGAGATGGTGGAACGGCAACCCTAGTTTAAATGACCCACTAAATTCTCAAGTTTCAACCAATAGAAATGTAATCATCTCTTCAGTACTCAGCAGCACTCATTATTATCGGGTAGAAGTAAGATTTGCTAGGCATTGCTTGCTCATAAACTATGGCAAATTGAACCATCATGAAGAAATGACATAGACATAAACAGTAAAGAACTTTAATACAAGGCCCAGAAGACAAACCTACTTTCAGCAATACAGAATGTATAATCAGCAGCACATTAAGTCTAAATGTGGCCTCTAATGCGCACATTCCCATGAGTGGACAGAAAATGATAAACTATAAAAGATTAACAAAATCTTATGCCACTGTTATGATACATAGAACATATATGTAGGAAAGCCATCCCTTTTGTCCTAATCTCTCCCATTTTTTGTTTGACACTTGTGGTTATTGACTCTGAAAGTGCCTCTGGGCTCTGGTAACCATGCTCAGGGCCAGTGCTGTGTCCTTAAAAGTATATGGTGTTTGGTATAATTATGAGTGGCCAAGATAGCCTACCTGTAAATCCCTAGTATATGGTAGGGCATGTAGGTTTAGAGACACCAGGGGCCTTAATGCACTTAAGTGTGCACTCCTGTGGTATCTAGTGTCATTTTAAAGCAAGACCTTCCTTGCAGGCTGGTTTTAAAATAAAACTATGCAATATCCGTCTTTGGAATTAAAATTACTCCTGAAATCCAAAACTTTTATTACATATAAGTCACCCCAAGTGTCCCAAGGGTATGGTTCCTTGTTATAAAAAGCAGAGACAGTAGAAATATGCCTTTTTATGCCCTAGTGGGGAAACAGCCAAAGTTGTTTTTCCCCACTGTATTGTTGCTAGCCCCATAGGGTAACATGGGAAGGCTTTATTAAACTTCAATAACATCTAATTTTTGACTGGCGTTAGCAAGCAACATGATTCAAAGTATCAAAATAATACTTACAATAAACCCAACAACTTGCCAAGGTCAGATTTATTACAACTATTACAGGAAAGTAGATTTAACACTTACTATCCTGAAGTTACCTAAAGCAGCCCTGTAGCAGTCAACCTTTTACATCCTGAACCAAGCTGCTTCCTGAGTAGGTGTGAAGAGATCTGGGGCTGAAACAATATAGCCATTTGGTGGGAGGAGATCTGTGTCCTGGGGAAGCCAGGACAAGAAAGGGGCTAGAGAGGTAAACTGAACTTCAACGTTAGAAGCACGGATGTCACATGACTCAGACCAGCCCCCACATATTTGATCCCCAGCCAGATGGGAGCCCCCGTAATTAGCTGCAGAGAGGTGCTGGAAGAGGAGTGTATTTAAAAGATAGCAAAACCTGTGGGTTCAGGTAGCCAGAACTGCACTCCAAGGAGAGAATTTCTCCATTTTGATTTTTTAGCAACTGTGCATTCCAGAACAAAGATGTGCCACAAGTAGTCATCACAGAGGGTGGCCGCTTGAACCCCATTGGTTGGCTAGCTCAGAATGTGGAGTTGTTAGAAATGGGATCTCTGGTTGGCATTCAGTTTTGCACTCTCTCCAAGCAGGGACCCTCACTCTAGACAGGGTAAAGAAGATACTCACTTTGATAACCCCTGCTCACCCCCTTGGTAGCTTGGCACAAGCAGTCAGGCTTATCCCAAAGGCAACGTGTAAAGTATTTGCACCAACACAAACAGTAATACAGTAAAAACACTACAAAATGGACACCACACCAGTTTAGAAAAATAGCCAATATTTATCTATATGAAACAAGACCAAAACGACACAAATCCAACATACACAAGTAAATAGAATTTTTACATTAAAAGGAGTCTTAATCCATAGAGAACAATGGATGCCTTGTTGTTACACAAATTACCTGGTTTATGGTTTTAAAAAAACTGCACGGGTGAGCATGCATCGGAAAAGCCAGCGATGAGTTAATTCCTTTCTCACAAGTGACGCGAATGCGTCGTTTCTTCACGGGTAGGATAGGCGATGCGCTGTTTTTCTCTCAAGCTAGAAAGCGATGCATCGATTTACAGATGGGCACCTCAGATTAGGGTAGGTACGCATTGATTTTGACGCCCAGTGAGGTGTGTGAAATCCGTCTGCACGGTGATGGAAAACCATGCTGTATGGGGTTTGTGTTGCTGTCAGTAGCCACAAGCGGGCGTTGCGTTGTTTCTCTAGCTGTGATGCAGGTGATGCGTCGATTTCCCAGATGCGATGCAGGTGGTGCATCGATTTCAGCCATGAGGTGGGTGGCGCGCTATTTTTACAGCTGCGTTGCAGATGGTACTTAGAAATTCTCCCTGCATGACTCCTGTGCGTGGATTTCCATCTTGGTTCTACCAGCTTCACCTATCAAGGGCCCAGGGACTGGATAGGGCACCACTTGGCAGGGCAGGAGTCTCAGCAGAGAGTCCAAGTACTGGCAGAGGAAGTCTTTGATGGTCCTGCGACTTCAAAATAGGAGGCAAACTCAGTCCAATCCCTTGGAGACACTTCATAAGCAGGAATATACCACAAAGTCCAGTCTTTGGTGGTCATTATGAACATGGCGGTGTGGTCCGCCATGCCGGCGGTGGTGGGAAATCCCACCAGCCGGCATGGGGGCCCACACCACCACATAATGAACCCATTGACGGCCCTCACACCACCAGGCTGCCTCCATCAGGCAGCCTGGTGGCGGTCGGCATCATCATCCGACAGGGCAGCGGTGCTACCCCTCGGATAATGATCCCTCAGCCTCCAGCCTTTCCATGATGGGGAAAGGCTGGCGGAAGGGGTGCACCGGGGCACCCCTGGGGACCCCTGCACTGCCCCCTGCACTTGGCATGGGCAGTGCAGGGACCCCTGTGCAGTGCCCCATCGCGCAGGTCGATCTGCACGATGGGTGCAGCTGCACCCGCCACGCAGAGGCATTGGCGCCAACGTCAATGTCCCAGCCAGGCATTCCTCTGGGCCGGCGGGCGGGAACAATGTTTCCGCCCGCCGGTCCAAAGGAATGTTCATAAAGCGGCCGGCGGGGTTCCGGGGGAGCTGGCGGTCACTAGAAAGACCACCAGCATGAACACAGCAGTTTTGACCACCGTGTTCATAATGAGGGTCTCTGTCCTCCTTCAGGCAGAAGCAGCAACTGCAGGCCAACCCAGCAAAACACAGTCACAGGCAAATGGGCAGTACCCGTCCTCCAGGTCTTCAGCTATTCTCCTTGGCAGAGGTTCCTCTTGATTCCAGAAGTAATCTGAAACTATGGGGTTTTGGATCTACTACTTGTACCCCTTTCTACCTTTGCAGTAGGCAAACTCCAAAGGAAAGTCTCTGTTGTTCACAAGATCCTGCTTTGCCCAGCCCTGGCCCCATACACACACCAGGGGGTTGGAGACTGCATTGTGTGAGGGTAGGCACAAACCATTCAGGTGTAAGTATCAGTTCCTCCTTCCACTCTAGCCCAGATCACCCATCGGGATATGCAGGTTAAACCTCACCTCCCCTTGTGCCACTGTCTAATGGAGAGATTCACAAACAGCCCAACTGGAAGTATTACCCAGACAGGGAATGTACAAGCAGGCAGAGTCACAAAATGGTTTAAGCAAAAAATGCCCACTTTCTAAAAGTGGCATTTTCAAATTGACAATTTAAAAAACAACTTCACCAAAAGATGTATTTTTAAATTATGAGTTTGGAGACCTCAAACTCCACATCGCCAACTGCTCCCAAAGGGAAACTGCACTTAAAAGTTATTTAAAGACAGCCCCCATATTCACCTATGAGAGAGAGAGGCCTTGCAACAGTGAAAAACGAATTTGGCAGTATTTCACTGTCAGGACATGTAAAAAAAACATCTGTACATGTCCTTCCTTGAACATACACTGCACCCTGCCCATGTGGCTACCTAGGGCCTATCTTGGGAGTGCCTTACATGTATAAAAAGGGAAGGTTTGGGCCTGGCAAGTGCGTACACTTACCAGGTCAAATTGTCAGTTTAAAACTGCACACACAGACACTGCAGTGCCAGGTCTGAGCCAAATGTATAGGGCTACTCATTTGGGTAGCACAACCAGTGCTGCAAGCCCACTAGTCGCATTTGATTTACAGGCCCTGGGCACCACTAGTGCACTTTACTAGGGACTTACTAGTTACTTAAATATGCCACTCATGGAAAAAACAATCACCAAACCATTTACAGAGACAGCATATGCACTTTAGCACTGGTTAGCAGTGGTAAAGTGCCCAGAGTCCTAAAGCCAATTAAAACTGGTCTGAAAAAATAGGAGGAAGGACGCAAAACATTTGGGGATGACCGTGCAAGAAGGGCCAGGACCAACAGAAATAAATATGTGAGATCTGCAGTAGCCCCTCATATCACTGCCTGAAACACCTGAAGATGTCCTGTTGGACAGAGGACTGCACTCAAAAGGACTTCACTAGCTGCACTTTACAGGCTCCACACAAGAAAGACTTTGCCTGTCTTCAAGGATAAGGCATGGACTCCCTGAGCAGCAACAGGTATAAAAGTGCTTGAAGAAGCCACTAGCAGCATCTACTACAAAGAAAAACTCTGGCTGACCAGTTTCATGTGGATTTTCTCAGACTGACCAGGTGTATTGTGGGAGTTTGAGTCCCAGACCTCCAAGAGGCAAACCAGAGCTTCTGAACCATTGGCTGGTGCTGTTGACCCTTACTGACTCTCAATGAACCTTTCAGAAGAAGATTTGAAAGTCTGGGAACTTTCTGTCAACTTTAGTGAAAAAGCTCCAGAAGGAGACTGTCTCGACGTGGAGAATCAAGTCGCTGTTGTTGAACGGCAAGTCAGTCTGACTGCGTTGGTTTGCCCTGCTGAAGGCTCTGGAGCTCCCCATCATCGAGGCCGAGGACATAGTTTTCCAGGGACCCGCCAAAGCATGGTGCTGAAGTATGCTTTTTGGCACTAGAATACACATTTTTATATTTAATCTTTGAAAATTCATATCTCCGGTTCCCTGCATTCCATTTTTGTTGTTTTGGTGTCATTTTACAGATATAAATATTTTTTAATTTTATACATTGTGGTTGGGTTTTTATTGTGTTGTGTCTTTTACTAATTTACTGTTTTGGTGTTAGTAAATGCTTAACACTTACCTGCCTCCTAAGTTAAGCCTGACTGCTCCTTGTCAAGCTGCCAAGGGTTGAGCAAGGATTAATTTATTAAGACTTGACCAGACCTTATTAGTGATTGTGGTATTATCACTATCTGAGGGTGCATACCTCCACCTACTAATAACCCATGTTCCTACAGCATAATAATGAACATGTCATGGACTATTATTAGTACAAACGATAAGAGTTAAATTGTAATGTAAAAATTGACATTATAATACGGCAGGAAACTCATCTAATTGAAGAGTATGCAAAACAAAAAATTTCTAACATATTATTGGACAAGGTGCATTACACTGAAGGTGAAACAAAAACTAAGCCATTAAATATTTTGATTAAAAAACTGTCAGGGTTTCAGGTATTGCAAGCTAAATATGGTAAGTTGTGCACATGGTTCATGCTAAAAATTATGGATAGTATTGAAAGGAACACTGTGGGTGATTTTTCCGTAGCTTCCCCATTATGAAAACGTTTTGCAGCTCTCACTGGTGGACTATGATTTATTCTCTTCCAAAGCTTTTGATGGAAACAAATTCAACCTTAGTCCGGGTTTACAAAGCATAAGAACATATGTCCCTGGTTTCTAGGTGAACCTCTGTAAGACTTGTCAATGTGTCCTAGTGGCTTTGCAGGATTCTAATCAACACGCTCAGTGCTAGAAAAAGGTTGGCAGTCTCTTGATGTAGGACCATATTACGTAAAGGGCCTTGGGAGAGCAACTGGCATGTATGCTTTCTTTCTGTGCCCCTGGGGCACTTTGATATTGGACTAGGAGCCAGCAAATCTGTGCACACACTTCTGTAATATAAATCATGCAGGTGCAAATATAGATTTTCTTAATTAGCATGTTAGTGGCCCCAGTCTAATGAGTGAACCACCTTGCCTCTGATTATGGATGCAGAGCCTGTCAGGAGGTGCACTGACTGTGTGCCACAAAGAGGTGTTACACAGTAAGTGCATACCCATGGGGACCCCCTGAGATAGGATCCCTTTGACATCCCACAGATATTCCCCCTGCAGGTGGGTAAAGTGGCTCTTTGCACCCGCAAGCAGGGTAATCTCTGTCAGACGGGTTGCTGCCTGCACTATGGAAGACTGACTGGCTGAAAAAGCTGTTCTTCCTTTTTTTAATGCGCTGCCCAAAATGAAAGTGCGAATGTGCAGGTGTCGTTGGGACAGAGCTTTATATGTTATAGGGTGCACTGTCTCTGTTTGCGCCAAGAGCATCTAGTTAAAGGTACACTGCTGAGCAAACAGGGACGATGTTTGCATACATTATGCATGTGGTGTTTGTGTGTAATATGTGCAATACTGTTCCAGAAATTGTAATCACAAGAGAACCCTATTAAGCCACTGCACATCAAGCTTCCAATTTCGGCCTAAATGGGGTCAAATTGTCTTCTTAATCTCTTTGAAAATGTCTGTGAAGACATACAAAGCTCTTAAGGATTTCACCATTAGTACGTTTCCACATTTCATTGCCATATTTCATTTCTGCAAACATAGTTGGAAAACCATCCTCAATTACTTCTTTCCAACTCCTCCTGCCACTGTTGTATGATTTCAGTTGTAGTAACACACTTTGCAGGCTACAATCTGCAGGATTACTTTTCTACCCAGGAGGACTAACCCTTTATCTATTATTTAATTTACATATGTTATGCCACTCTTTGTGCTTGGTTTATTTTGAGATTGTTATATGTTGAGTTTGATTCCCATACAGCAGTTCTTTAGTATTTCTATGACCCTGCATTGTGTTTGGCATATTTATGGTGTAATCTTTGTTAGGGATTTGCAGTGGCAGCTGCTGCCAGGAAGGCTAAGGTAGGGTATAACGTGGACTGGGGGGGGGAATAATAAAAATAAATAAATAAAACGATTTACCTGCCACTGTCTGTCCTCCATGTTCCTCTGCTTCTGCCTCCTCGGTTTGTTTCTACTTGCTCCCCTCCCCACTCAATCCAGACACTTCTGTGTGCTGTTACCCAACATGAGAGAAGCTCCAGGATTGTCCTGAGTGGGCTGAAGTGCTGCTCAGTTAGGGAGTGGGAGCCTGCACTGGTTCTCTACCCAGATGTGAAACACAGTTCAGGTGGAGATTTCTAAGTGTGCATGTCGGTTTGTCTGGCCTAAGACTGCCAGCCAAACTGACATGCGCACTCACAGTGCATCGACTACTGTCCTCCCCCTGGTGACGCGGAGGATGGTGGCTCCACCCTAGACTTGGTGGACTGGCAGTGGCTAAGCAGAAAAATAAAATTATGATAAAATACTTTTATTATCATGTTATTTTTCTGCTTTCCGCTTCCTTTCATCAGTGGGGCGACGCCCTTCTGTGCCATAGTGTAGGGGTCACCCCAGGGTATTTGACAACTGACTAGGGGACTCCCTTGAGTGTTCAACACAGGGCAAAGTGTACTCAAAGGAAGGCCACTGCCTTCTAGCTTACTTTCTGACAGGAATATTGCCCTTTTTCTTCAAGGCTCCCTTAAAATTTGGACTTATGCTTCACTGGCATAATACAAAGAAAGTTTCCATAGACTTTGCAGAATCATTATTATTCAGTTAGACATGGATGCCAAACACAAGTTCTGAACAGCATAATTCCTGTGTGGAATTCAGCTCTGCACAATTATCAGTTGACCGGAGTACTGATACCCAGATTTTACAGGTGCAGAAACACTGGACCTAATTATACTGGTGAGACAGTCAGGCCATTAAAATGAAATTGTGAATTGGCTGTACTGAAGACCATCTTAGATTCCTGGTCCCAACTCGACCCTCTACCAAGAAATTTGGTGAGCATGTCATGCTCACTCTTGGAAGGAACCATACTCAATACACCCGCACTCTCCTTCCCATGCCCAGGAACCAATGTTCAAACTTACCACCTGATCATAGCAGGTGGTAGAGGTGTGTGCTAAACCCCCTGCAATCAGAAATTCTAGGCAAAATTCTATCTGCTAAATTCATGCCTGCATAGTTAATCCCCATTACAAGAGCTTTAACGTATGTTAGCATGAATTCTATGTGGAGATTTCCACTAATAATGGAAATTCCGGTCACCCAGAATCACTCTAATGAATTACACATTACTTTTATTCGGAGCAACAGAGGGTATGCTTAGATAGTTGTAGTAATTACAGGTTATAACCACTAATACTACAGTTTCTGATGTGAATATTAGCAAGCACCACATTTTGGACCAAAATCACACCGAATGTGGGGTGCTTTATTGTGATATTTTTCATGATTTTAAACAAGTTGGGACTCTTCAGGTCAACCGCATTTCTAGCTAAGAGAGTCTTCTATATATGGACCACTCAAAATCCCTCAAACCCACCCTAAATGCTCTCAACGAGTAATGGTGTGTAAAACATTAAAAAGAGAAGAGGTAAGATGTCACATTAGTACCCTGCCCCCGCTCAGCACTCCTTGGCAGCTGAAATGAATTGCTTCTTCCACGTGTTCATTACCAGCATCCACATTTTTGTTGATGAGCCAAGCCAACTGAACTGAAAGACACAAAAGCAGGTCATTTCCAATGCACCATCCAGTTTGGATCAGCAACTAAATTCACACAACCCACTTCAGATGAACATAAAATAGTAGAAACACGTACCAACTCGCATCTAAAAACCTCACCCTCACCAAGTCACTAGACCTAAAATATCTAATGTCATGCTTTTCCATTGTTTCATTGGCCTAACAAAAGTCCTCCTTGCAGGAATTCATATCTTGCATATTTGATCACAGTGATGCATTATGTAAACTCTTCCCTACATTTTATCTTAACAAGAAAACCAAATGTGTATGCTTTGGATGTTATTTTCTTCTCATTCCTGTAAATCCCTGGCCCATCTACATGAAGCTCCTAGTTTATTTCATGGAATTGTCTTTTCGTTTTCTTAAAATACCTTTTGCAGGTTACTTCTTCAAAATCATATAAAAACAAACACCATGATTTCAATTTTTGCTCCCATTTTTAATAGGATAGTGAAATTTCCATTAAAAACTATATTTGTTCATATCTATCCCTAACACGAAATTCATTATGTACCATGTGCTCCCTGCGCAACCAGGACACAGGCCCGCATTACTAGGCTGGCGGTCATGAGGCCGCAAGCCTCGCTGTGGCAGTCCTACCACTGCGGAGCCAGCAGTAAGGACCACCACATTAAGAGTTTTGAGGCTTGGCAGATGCCAAGCTTCCGCAAACCGTGCCAGGCCATGGCCGCCGGAGAGCAGCTCCAACTCGGCGGCAGGCCTCAGCCTGCCGTCCGGATTACGAGACTGCAAACCGCCAGGCTTTCTGTGACGGTCACCCTGCCACGAAAACCCTGGCGGTCACGCACCCGGCAACAGTAATCTTCATTCCTGTCATCGACACACATATACGCACATGTCCGCACACATGGACACATCGCCCCCACCTGTCCACACCCCCCCACACCCCTTCACGCATGCATGCATACACATACACACCCATTCACCTATTCAGCATACGCATACATGCACTCAGACACACCCACTCACTCCCATTCATCAATACAGACATCCCCATTCACACGCACATACACGCACGCATTCACCACCCCTCCCCTCCCCCCTCTGCAAACATGCACACATGCACCCAAACACATAGATCCCTCCCCTCCCCCTTTTAGACACCCACTCACATCTTCAGTCGAGGGGGTCATCTGGGAGGGGATGGGTCCTGGCTGTCTTCCCTCGCTGTCACCACAACACCAGCAGGACTCTGCCAAGCCACATTACGGCTTGCAATACAGCGGACGGAGTCCTGCTCGTGTGGCAGTGCCGGTGAGGGACCTGCGTCTGCAGCGCCGACCGCCAGCAAAACTGCTGGCTGCTTTCCCCTCAATAATGGCAGAAAGCAGCCAGCACTCTGTGGCAGTCTTCAAAGCTCTGGCGCATGAGAGGGCTCTGGTGTGTGAGAGAGGCAGGGATTGACGCGTGAGGTTACCATGGTTCGTGGAGTTCAAGAATGCGGAGACAGGCGGTGGAGCTGGATGGGAGAGACGTTTGTACAGCGTTTCTATTTCTGAAAATAAACTGTCTTTTTTTAGACATCTGATTTGGATCTGGTGTCCCTCACTTGGATTCTACACTGACGACGAGGGGAACTACGGAAAAACCACTTCAGGAAACTCTGACGTCTCAACAACACGTTCACGTTGTCAAAGAGCGTTGTTACGGTTTATGGATAAACCGATCGCTCTTTTGTTTCTTCTATGCTCCTTGGATGTCAGAAAAGGAAAACAGATGTTATAACTTTCTTTCTCAGGCAAGTTACGACTTACCTGTAACGGATTTCCTTGCACACGCTCGTGTGCGCGTTCCCCTTTCAATTCTGGCTGCTCTCGCTTCCGGGCTTTCGGGAGCATGCATTTGACGGCATTGACTGCTGCATATTCGACGTCATGGTAATAATTGAAGGACTAGTTGCTTGGCGTCATGGAAACAAATGAAGGACTAGTCGCTCTTCTTTTTCAGTGTTGTTTTTTTTTCACTTCTTTTCTTCTGCTTGGATTGCATTTAAGGCACTGTGGTGGTCATTCCAACCTTGGCGGTAAAAGGCGTTTACAGCTGTCAGAAGACCGCCAACATACCGCCGCGGCCTCGGTAAACTGCCACGGTCATTCTGACCCACAACAGGCAAACCGCCAAAATACAGACATCCACAAAAGTCCGCAACACCAAAGGGCAGCGAGAAACTGGCGATGACCAAACCTCCACCGTCACGCCAACAGAAATACGCCCACACTATCACGACACACGAATCCACGCGGCGGTCTTTCAACCGCGGTATACCATTGGCGGTACACACCGGCGCGCTCAAAATACACACACTTACAAAACACAGCCACATTGGACAATTACAAATACACACACCTGATACACATACACACACCACTCCCACACACCCAACACAATATAAAACACACACCCACATCACCCTCAAACCCCCACTCCTACAGAATCGGGACCACGCACTGAGAAAAAGAGAACTGAGCACCCAGACGCGCATTTTACTTTCACCCAGCAATATTTCCACGCACTTCACACAACACACCAATACACATCACCACACAATCCACCCCACTCATCACCCACACCACCCCATGGCACCACAAAGACACCCCAGGTTCTCAGAGGATGAACTCAGGGTCATGGTGGAGGAAATTGTACGGGTAGAGCCACAGCTCTTCGGAACACAGGTGCAGCACACCACCATTGCCAGGAGGATGGAGATATGGAGCAGAATAGTCGATAGGGTCAACGCTGTGGGACAGCACCCAAGAAATAGGGACGACATCAGGAAGCAGTGGAATGATCTACGGGGGAAGGTGCGTTCAATGGTATCCAGGCACAACATCGTGGTGCAGCGGACTGGCGGCGGACCCCCACCTCCTCCCCCAGAATTTACAACATGGGAGGAGCAGGTCTTGGCAATCCTGCATCCTGAGGGCCTCGCAGGAGTAGGAGGAGGAATGGACTCTGGTAAGTCTCATCTTCACTACTTCATCCCTCCCACCCCACCAGCATGCCACCTCATACCCCCACCCTCACCCTCACCCCCATTACATCCTACTAGTTGCTAATGTCTCCCCATCACAGCCCACCCATCCCAACCCCAAGCCCTGCATGCGACCACAAAGCATGGACACCCATCAACAAAGCATGCCCACTGCACATACCCATCCCCCCCAAACCACCGTCACAAAAGCCCCCACAAGGGAATGCCAGCACTGGGGTACACGGGCACCCACCCATTACACGCTATGGCACACACAAATGCTACAACCATACTTTTATACCCCTGCAGGACCCGAACGCCACGTCACCGCGCAGGAGGGTCCACAAATGTCCACTCCACCCCCAGAAGAGGCCCACAGTGAGGACAGTAGCTCTGTCAACCTGGATCTAGATGACCAGCCCGGCCCATAGGGGACCTCTGGACAGTCAGTTCCCCTCAGACAGCCACAGCCCATAGCAGACCTTCCCCCCTCTGGGAACACCAGCACAGCACCCACCCAGCGGGTCCATACCTCTGTCCCCAGGACACGTCAATCAGCGGTGTGTCCACCACTACAGGGCACCCAGGTTAACCCACCACCCCAACAACAACAGGGACCTGGGGGCAGTGGTAGTGGGCACACGGTCCAGGGGACAGAGGCCCAGGGAAACAGGGGAACTGGGAGGGCTGCTGTGCGACAGGGGGGGGACAGGCCCAGGGAACCCACTCTCCAAGAGGCCCTCTCCTCCATCATGGGAGCCTACCATCATTCCCAGGAGACGATGGCGACGGTACTGGCCAGGTTTCAGGAGATCCAGCTCCTGCAGGAGGAACAGTATCTGGGGTTCAGGGAGAAACTACGAAACATCAGTTCCGCCATGGGCACCATTGTAGGGGCTCTGAATCCGATAGTCACCACATTGTGGGACACAGTGGCACCATAAAGGGCCCCTGACACTAGCATGGACCAAGAACTGCCTACCACCTCTGCCGGCGCTAGTGGACAGGAGGCCCCGCCACAGGACCAACAGGCCACCAGCACCCCACCCCCTGCAGAAGGAGAACCACCCCGCAAGCGGGCCATGAGATCTAGGAAGAAGACAGAGTAAGATGCCAAGACCCCGCCAGGAAAGGAAACCTCCCTGATTGTCATCCCACTGTCCCGCATTGTCACCCTGTCCATCCTTAAACTGCCCCTGCTCCACTTTCCACAGGCATTTGGACAATGCACCTGTGATACAAATAGTCTGGACTCTGCCATGGACAATCCTCCACCATCACCCCTCACCGATTTGCAACCACCCACCAATATAGAGCACTGAAATAAACACAGTTATTGCACAAAACAATCAGGAGTCTGGCTGTGAGTTTGTACAAATGTATTAGACATTACCGTGCCAAAAAGGCATATTTACATTGTGATGCCAACATACCACTGTCACACAGCTGTAGTCCATGGGGAAACAAAGCAGATGTCACGCAGTGGGTCCCACATCTCTGAAATTGGAAGGGAAAGTCACAACTCAGTTACCATACACTGGGGGAAAAGGTCAGACAGTAGAGAGGTAGTATGGGTTAAGTATATGTAATATGCCGGGTTGGAATCTTACCTGTGTGTCATTGAAAATACTGCTGTATTACTGCGTTCCTGTTGTCTATGTCGTCCTCTTCGGCTTCCTCGTCTTCACTCTCCACAGGCTCCACAGCTGCTGCAACACCACCATCTGGACCATCCTCCTGCAGAAAAGGCACCTGGCGTCACAAAGCCAGGTTGTGAAGCATACAGCAGGCCACGATGATCTGGTACACCTTCTTTGGTGAGTACAATAGGGATCCACCTGTCATATGGAGGCAGCGGAACCTGGCCTTCAGGAGTCCGAAGGTCCGCTCGATCACCCTCCTAGTTCTCCCATGGGCCTCATTGTACCGTTCCTCTGCCCTTGTCCTGGGATTCCTCACTGGGGTCAGTAGCCATGACAGGTTGGGGTAACCAGAGTCACCAATTAGCCACACGTTGCCTCTGGAGATGACCCATCACGTAAGGGATGCTGCTATTCCGCATGATGTACGCGTCATGCACTGAGCCAGGGAACTTAGCATTAACATGTGGGACACCCCCGCGCCGCACGGCCACCAGCTGCTGTGTGTGCCCCCTCGCCTTGCCCCTGCCTCGCTGCCTGCCTCGCTGCCGGCTGACGCCGCTGGCGTCGGTTTTGCTTGTTTTGTCTAGCATTTGTGCTTGTTTGAACTGCATTTTCCTCCCGTGTTAGCAGCTTTTGCCTGACTTTTGTGCCTGTATTTTTTTCTAATCAGTTTCTTCATTTTCCTCCCGTGTTACCAGCGTTTATCTGACTTTTGTGCCTGTATTTTTTCTAGTCAGTTTCAGCCCTTTGCGTTCTCCTGCCTGTCTGCCCACCTCCCTCCCCGCTCCCCGCTTCCCGCCACCACCGCTGACCACGCCCCTTTTTCCTTTCTGTTCCCTCCCCGCTCCCGCCTCCCAGCTGCCCCGCCCACCAGCGCACTTCGCCTTATATGGCGACCGTGCGAACGCGCAGCGGTCACGCGCAGCGGGCGCGCCGATGGTGCGCCGAAGGCGCGCCAAAGGTAAGCCCGTCTGCGCCCGTCCGCGACCGGATCGCGTCCAGCGCCAGGACCCCTGGCCAAAGAAGATCCAGACCGACCCGCCTGACGTACTCCGCCGCCACCCTCATCGCTCTCAACACCGGCCGACTCCCAGACTGCCACCAAGCCACACCACGACGCACCCACGGACCCTTCAGCTGCCACGCCTGCAAGTTCTCCCGCACCCAGACCAGACGCACACCAGCACCCGCCAAGTCGAACATCAGCAGCACCCACCTCAAGTGCATCCTGCTCAACACCCGCTCCGTCCACAGACACGCCATCGAACTCTGGAACCTCCTAGACGCCACCGCCCCGGACGTTGCCTTCCTCACGGAGACCTGGATGAACGCCTCTTCAGCTCCCGACATCGCCATCGCTATCCCAGAGGGCTACAAGATCGTCCGGAGGGACCGAAACGCCAACCAGATGGGAGGAGGCATCGCCATCATCCACAGAAACACCATCCGGATCACGACCAGCACCGACATCACCCTGACCAGCGCCGAACACCTGCACTTCCAGATCCACACCAACCCGAACACCACCCTCAGAGGCACCCTGATCTACCGACCCCCTGGTCCACGCACGCAATTCAGCGAGGACATCGCCGACTTCGTCAGCCCGCATGCCCTCCCCTCCGCTGACTACATCCTCCTGGGAGACCTCAACTACCATCTGGAGAACAACAACGACCACAACACCAGCACCCTGCTCGCCAACCTCGCCAACCTGGGACTCAAGCAACTGGTGTCCACCCCCACCCACCTCGCCGGACACACAATCGACGCCATCTTCTCATCCAGCACAGACATCCTCTTCAGCCACGCCACAGAGCTTCAATGGACGGACCACAGCTGCGTCCACTTCACCTTCAAGAGAACGACGACCCACCAACACCAGCAACAAGCCGCCCACAGAAGCTGGAACAAGATCACAGCAGACCAGCTCGCCACCTCCCTGAGCCAGCACCCTCCTGCCAGCTCAGCGAACCCCAGCCAGGCCGCCGACAACCTCACGAAGTGGATCAGCAACTGCGCGGACGAGCTCGCCCCGCTGAGGACCCCGCCTAGCAGACCCGGCAGCAAGAAGGCCCCATGGTTCACCGACGAACTCAAGTGCTCCAAGAAGAACCTCCGAGCCCTCGAGAAAGTCTGGAAAAGGGAACCAACACCGGACAACAGGACCTCCTACAAACTTGCCACCCGGAAACACCACCAGCTGATCCGCGCCGCCAAGAAAACAGCATTCAAGGACCGGTTGGACAACAACGCACACAACAGCAAGGAACTCTTCAACATCGTGAATGAGCTCTCCAACCCCAGCGCAGGAAACAACGAAATCACCCCATCACAAGACCTCTGCAACTCCCTCGCTTCATACTTCCACAACAAGATCGCGGACATACACAACAGCTTCAACAAACAACCAACGCACACCATGACCGAACAACCACCCCCCACCACCACCCTCCACGCCTGGACCCCGATCAGCACCGAAGACACCATCCGCACGATGAACTCCATCCACTCCGGATCACCGACCGACCCCTGCCCTCACCACGTCTTCAACAAGGCCGACGCTGTCATCGCACCCCACCTGCGAGACATCATCAACACATCCTTCGACACCACCATCTTCCCCGAGAGCTGGAAACACGCCGAACTCAGCGCTCTACTCAAGAAACCAACAGCGGACCCCACCGACCTCAAGAATCACCGCCCCATCTCGCTTCTCCCGTTTCCAGCCAAAGTCATCGAGAAGACCGTCAACAAGCAGATGGCCGCCTTCCTCGAGACGAACGGATCCCTCGACCCCTCACAGTCCGGCTTCCGAGCCAACCACAGCACCGAGACCGCCCTCATCGCCGCCACCGATGACATCCGAGCCCTGATGGACAATGGAGAAACAGCGGCCCTCATCCTCCTAGACCTCTCCGCGGCATTCGACACGGTCTGCCACCGCACCCTAGTACGGCGCCTCAGCAACATCGGAATCAAGGACAAGGCGCTGGAATGGATCATCTCCTTCCTCGACGGAAGAACACAGAGAGTCCGCCTACCACCGTACAAGTCAGAGGCCTCCGAAGTCATCTGCGGCGTCCCACAAGGATCATCTCTGAGCCCCACCCTCTTCAACGTCTACATGAGCCCCCTCGCGGCCATCGTACGCAAACACAACCTCAGCATAATCTCCTACGCCGACGACACCCAGCTGATCCTCTCCCTGACCAACGACCCCGCCGCCGCCAGAGCCAACCTGCACGAAGGGATGAAAGAGGTAGCCGAGTGGATGACGACCAGCCGCCTGAAACTGAACTCGGACAAGACGGAGGTTCTCATCCTGGGCTCTTCACCCTCCGCCTGGGACGACTCCTGGTGGCCTCCCGCCCTGGGCACCGCACCCAAACCGACAGACCATGCACGCAACCTGGGCTTCATCCTGGACTCCTCCCTCTCCATGACCAGGCAGGTCAACAACGTCTCCTCGGCGTGCTTCAACATCCTACGCACACTTCGGAAGATCTTCTGGTGGATCCCCACCGAGACCAGGAGGACCGTCACCCAGGCCCTCGTCACCAGCCGACTGGACTACGGTAACGCCCTCTACGCCGGTACCACCGCCAAGCTCCAGAAGAGACTCCAGCGGATCCAGAACGCCTCAGCCAGACTCATCCTCGACATCCCACGATCCAGCCACATCTCCGGACATCTGAGAGACCTGCACTGGCTCCCCGTCAACAAGAGAATCACCTTCCGCCTCCTCACCCACGCACACAAAGCCCTACACGACCAAGGCCCGAGCTACCTCAACAGCCGAGTCAACTTCTACGCTCCCACGCGCCACCTCCGATCAGCCAACCACGCCCTCGCCGCCGTCCCCCGCATCCGAAGAGCGACTACAGGAGGAAGGTCCTTCTCCTACCTGGCCGCCAAGAACTGGAACTCCCTCCCGACCGACCTGCGCCTGACCCAAGACCACCTCTCCTTCAGGAAGAAGCTGAAGACCTGGCTATTCGAGCAGTAGCGGCACCCCCCCCCCCCAGCGCCTTGAGACCCTACGGGTATGTAGCGCGCTTTATAAGTGTCATTGATTGATTGATTGAACATGGTAGATGTACTGGTCTGCCAAACACACCATCTGTACATTCATAGAATGATAACTCTTCCTGTTTCTGTACACTTGTTCACTCCTGCTGGGGGGGTACTAAAGCCACATGGGTCCCATCAGGGGCACCTATGATGTTGGGGATATGTCCAAGGGCATAGAAGTCACCTTTCACTGTAGGCAAATCCTCCACCTGAGGGAAAACGATGTAGCTCCGCATGTGTTTCAGCAGGGCAGACAACACTCTGGACAACACCTTGGAAAACATAGGCTGGGATATCCCTGATGATATAGCCACTGTTGTTTGAAATGACCCACTTGCAAGGAAATGGAGCACTGACAGCGCCTGCACTAGAGGGGGGATCCCTGTGGGTTGGCGGATTGGTGACATCAGGTCTGGCTCCAGCTGGGCACACAGTTCATGAATAGTGGCTCGGTCAAGCCTGTATGTCAGTATGACATGTCTTTCCTCCATTGTCGACAGGTCTACCAGCGGTCTGTACACAGGAAGATTCCTCCATCTCCTCGCATGTCCCAGCGGACGGTGCCTATGAAGGACAACAGCGAGCACAGAGTCAATCAACCCACAGGTACGTAACCACAGCTTGCACAAAACACGATTCCCAATGCATTGAATGGCTTGTATGAGTGTTGATGCAAGGCCTAGGTATGTGTGACGCAGTAAAAAGTAAGCCATGTGAGCCCTAGAAAAGGCGGCTGCCTGACCTGAGAAGTGCGACAATGGGATGTGAGGTAACTGCGCTGGCGTGGCACACCGTGGCGGTAGGCGGTCAAAGACCGCGGCGCTAAGCAGCATTGGTTAACATTGAACCCTATGGGTCTCAGGAGCCAATGACGATGTGCGCCGGCGGTCGCGGTACGCACCGCCGCGGTACGCACCGCCGCGGGCGTGACCGCCATTTTCTATCTAATTAATCACTCGATACCTGATCTTCGACAGGAGAGGACCTACACTGCAAGTGATGCTGTGACCTCGGTCTGGAAGAGACAATGGCTCATGCGACTGGGGAAAGGGCCCCTGCCTTCACTACTCAGGAATTGGAGAAACTCATGGATGGGGTCCTTCCCCAGTATGCGCTACTCTACGGTCCTCCAGACCAACAGGTAAGTACACTGGGGCCATGCTTAGTGGCCAATGCCTGTGTTGAGTGGGGTGGATGAAAGATGGTGGGGAGGGGAGCGATTGAGGCATGCATCAAACGACGGATGAGAGCATATGCCACATGGCAAGGGTAGGGATGGGGGGCCACTGACATTGAGGGTGCAGAAGGTGATGACTCTTTTTCTACCCCTGTACATTTCACATAGGTCAGCGCCCACCAGAAGATTGATATTTGGCGTGCCATCGCCAAGGACGTCCGGACCCTGGGGGTCCACCAGAGATGGGGCACCCACTGCCGGAAGAGATGGGAGGACATCCAACGCTGGAGCAGGAAGACGGCGGAGGCTCAGCTGGGGATGGCCTCCCAACGTGGGAGGGTTGCCAGTCGGACTTTGACCCCCCTGATGTTCCGGATCCTGGCGGTGGCCTACCCCGATTTGGATGGGCGCGTGAGGACATCACAGCAGGCACAAGGGGGTGAGTACACTCTCATTCTGGTGACTTTGCGCGCAGTGGAGGTGTCTGGGTGGGGGAGGAGGGCTGTGGGTATCCCTAGGCCAGGGCGAATTCTGTAGGCTAGGCCCCTCCGTAAGGCATGGCCCTGTGCCCCCGCCCCCTACCTCTGTAGGGTGCCAAGTACAGCTATTCATGACCCTGTGTCATCTATGTGTGCAGATGTCGTCCATAGGCTTGTAGGCCATGTCCCACGGATTAAGTAGTGGACCCCAAGTGCGTGGCGTAGTGCAGGGGGCTTCTGTGTCTGTCCTGTCCGCCAACGGTGTCGCCAATGCATGCACTCAACATGTCTTTATTTTCTCCCCCCCCTTTTTTGTGGTTTTCCTGTTCATGTATGCATTAGCATCATCAGGCGGAGGAGAAGTGGCATCGGAGCACGAGGGAGCTGCATCCCACATGGCCATGGAGGGCCATGCAACAGATTTCGATTTCACCAGTGGGACGGAGGGCGAGGGGAGCTCCACAGCGGGGACTCGGGCAGACATAAGTGACACGGACTCGTCCTCTGAAGGGAGGTCCCTTGTGGTGGCGGCAACATCTGTGCCCCCCGCAACAACAGGTACAGCCGCCACCCAGCGCACCAGCACCGCCCTCCCAGCAGCCCCTCAGCGTTTGCCCCGTGCCCGCTCACCCAGGAAGGTGGGCATCTAATTCGCCCCCGGCACCTCAGGCCCTGCCCCAGTCACCCCTGCTGCCCTCAGTGAGGAGATCATTGACCTCCTGAGGACGCTCACTGTTGGGCAGTCTACCATATTGAATGCCATCCAGGGTGTCGAAAGAGAGGTGCACCAGAGTAATGCATACCTGGAGGGCATTCATTCTGGTCAGGCTGCCCTTCAGCGATCGTTCAACACTCTGGCCTCAGCACTGATGGCAGCCATTGTCCCTGTCTCTAGCCTCCCCCCTCCAACTTCCTCCACCCAGACCCTATCACCTGTACCTCTGCCTATCCCAGAAACACCATCAGACCAGCCTGCACACACCTCAACACCCAAGGGAAGCTCAGGCAGACATAAGCACCACACATCACACAGGCATTCACCCAAGCAACATCCACATACAGACATACCAACACCCACTGCCTCCACTGTGTCCCCCTCCTCCTCGTCTCCCTCCTCCCTCCCTGTCACGTCTCCACTTACACCTGCATGCACTACATCTTCAGCCACTACGTCCATCACCAGCACACACACCAGAACCCCCCGCACACGTGCAGTCACCACCCCCACTGCCTTTTACACGTCCCCTGTGTCCTCTCCCAGTGTGTCTGTGACCCCCTCTTCCAAGTTACACAAACGCAGGTAGCCACCCACCCAACAGCCATCCACCTCACAACAGCCTCCAGCCCAAGCACCTGCACCCAAAGACATCAGACTTCAAACTCCTACAACCACATCCTCTTCCTCCACTCCCATACCCACTACACCTACCCCTCCCATTGCTCCTAAAAAGCTTTTCCTGTCCAAACTTAACCTCTTTCCACCAACTCCCCCACCCCGTCCATGTCATAGGACTCCAGTCAGCACCTCAGCCACCACAAAACCGGGCCCTGTCATGACAGTCTGCCATGGACTATGGAGTCCCCCACCCTCCAGGGCAGCCAGTTCAGTACGGAGCCAAGGCACGGCCAGCCCACCCCCGGAGAAACAATCAAAGATAGGCAGTGGCCGGCGCGAGAGGGTGAAGACACCAGGCACAAAAACCCCTACCATGGCTCCGGCAGGAGGTGTGGAGACAGCTGTCACACGGCCCAAGGTGGGGAAGGGCCACAGGCGATCAGGGAAGGCTGGGAAGGGCAGCACGCCCGACAACACCGCCATCAGCCCAGCTGGCCAGGAGGGCCCCGCCAGCCCCATCCCAGGTGGGCAGGAGGCCACCAACATGCCCGGCACTGCAGCCCAGGAGGGCCCCGCCAGCCCCAACCCAGGTGGGCAGGAGGCCACCAACATGGCCGGCACTGCAGCCCAAGAGGGCCCCGCCAGCAACAGGACAGGTGGCAAATGAGCTCCACGCCATGGCCAGATCCGCTGAACTGGGCTCTTCATCTCAAGCACCGCTGAACTGGGCCCTTCATCTCAAGCACCGCTGAACTGGGCACCGCCGTCTCAAGCACCACTGAACTGGGCACCGCCGTCTTAAGCACCGCTGAACTGGGCCCTTCATCTCAAGCACCGCTGAACTGGGCACCGCCGTCTCAAGCACCGCTGAACTGGGCACCGCCGTCTCAAGCACCGCTGCACTGGGCACCGCCGTCTCAAGCACCGCTGAACTGGGCACCGCCGTCTCAAGCACCGCTGAACTGGGCCCTTCATCTCAAGCACCGCTGAACTGGGCCCTTCATCTCAAGCACCGCTGAACTGGGCACCGCCGTCTCAAGCACCGCTGAACTGGGCACCGCCGTCTCAAGCACCGCTGCACTGGGCACTGCCGTCTCAAGCACCGCTGAACTGGGCCCTTCATCTCAAGCACAGCTGAACTGGGCACCGCCGTCTCAAGCACCGCTGCACTGGGCACCGCCGTCTCAAGCACCGCTGAACTGGGCCCTTCATCTCAAGCACCGCTGAACTGGGCACCGCCGTCTCAAGCACTGCTGAACTGGGCCCTTCATCTCAAGCACCGCTGAACTGGGCCCTTCATCTCAAGCACCGCTGAACTGGGCACCGCCGTCTCAAGCACCGCTGAACTGGGCACCGCCGTCTCAAGCACCGCTGCACTGGGCACCGCCGTCTCAAGCACCGCTGAACTGGGCCCTTCATCTCAAGCACCGCTGAACTGGGCACCGCCGTCTCAAGCACCGCTGAACTGGGCACCGCCGTCTCAAGCACCGCTGCACTGGGCACCGCCGTCTCAAGCACCGCTGAACTGGGCCCTCCATCTCAAGCACCGCTGAACTGGGCCCTTCATCTCAAGCACCGCTGAACTGGGCCCTTCATCTCAAGCACCGCTGAACTGGGCACCGCCGTCTCAAGCACCGCTGCACTGGGCACCGCCGTCTCAAGCACCGCTGAACTGGACACCGCCGTCTCAAGCACCGCTGAACTGGGCACCGCCGTCTCAAGCACCGCTGAACTGGGCCCTTCATCTCAAGCACCGATGAACCATGAGCGCCAGGGGCTGGCCTGCATTTTAGTCGGGCAGGGCTGCATGAAGCAGTCTGGGCACCAGGCCCCACCCAGAACCACTGGAGACTGTTATCCACTTGTGAGACTGTGGCTTTGCACTCCCCAGGATATAACAGTGGGCAACCCACCCACTGTAGAGACTTGAGAGACTGTGGCTTTGCACTCCCCAGGATATAACAGTGGGCAAGCCACCCACTGTAGAGACTTGAGAGACTGTGGCTTTGCACTCCCCAGGATATAACAGTGAGCAAGCCACCCACTGTAGAGACTTGAGAGACTGTGGCTTTGCACTCCCCAGGATATAACAGTTGGCAAGCCACCCACTGTAGAGACTTGAGAGACTGTGGCTTTGCACTCCCCAGGATATAACAGTGGGCAAGCCACCCCCTGTAGAGACTCGAGAGACTGTGGCTTTGCACTCCCCAGGATTGAACAGTGGTCATGGAGGCCCCTCGTTGATCTGGCGTCGTGGACTCATCTGGCTGAGGTGCCCCCCCTTCCTTTCCCCCTGAGGTGCCTGTAGTTTTGCTATCTGATGCCCCTGCAGTGTTCTCTCCATTGGAGTCAGGTATCTTGTGTGGGCTTTGCTCATGTGATTTGGGCCCAGTGGTCCACGGACAATACATGCTACAATGCTCGGACTTGTACATATATGTATATAACAGTTTTTGATGTAGAATTATATTTTTCAGCCAGTAATACAATATATTCCTATGTTTAGAATAATTTCCTTTTGTGTTTGCATTCTTCCGGGGGGTTTGGGGGGTGTCACTCTGATGTGTTGGTACGCATTGATGTGTGTGTTGTAGTGGGTGAGGGTGAGGGTGGGTGTGTCGCGTATGTGTGTACCCGTAATATTTTCTCCACCCCCCTCCCCTGTGTCGTAGGTGCAGTACTCACTGTTGTCTTCTGCGCCGGCGTTCGTGCTCCTGGTAGAGGAGCAGGTACACAATCGCTGGGAGTATGTGGAGTTCGGGTTCCATGCTGTCCTTATTCCTCGTGGGCTGTATGGAGGTGAGCGTTTTCCCTTCGAAATGGCTGTTTCCGCCGTGTTTTTATCGGCGGGGATACCGCCCCGGAAAAGGTGGCGGATTGGTAGGTTGTGATAGGGTGGGCGGTACATTGTCTCCCGCCTGTCTGTTGGCGGTGACCGCTGCGCTGTTTGTTTGTGCCGCCGTGGCGGGCGGTGCGGTAATGTGGCGGTCTCTGTTGGCGGTTTCCGCCAGGGTCGGAATTCCATTTTTTTCCCCGCCAGCCTGTTTGCGGTTTGGCCGCTGGTTTAACACCGACCGCCAGGGTTGGAATGACCCCCTGTGTCTTTTTAGACACATCATTTTTTTGGCCTAGAGTGTTAAAATTCAATATTGTTTTTAACACTTACTTTATTTATTTATTTTATTTTTTTAAATAAAAAAAAGATAAAAGAGAGAGGAATAAGGAAGGATCATTCAAGAACTAAAAGTTGATTGAACTTGTCTTCTTCCTTATAATCTTCAGTTTTTTTACTTCTTCCTCAAGTTTTTTTTTTTTCCCCACATTGCATTATGCAGAATTTTACGGCTCCTCCATTCTTCTTGGCACATCCGGGTGATCCCCCTATAAAGTGGGCAAAATGGAAAAAAGTATTTGAAAGATATTCAAGAGTCTGTGGCACCTCGTTGACTGCAGAATGGAGGACAGCTCTCTTACTTCACTGTCTTGGAGCTGAAGGTCAAGGAGTGTTTGATCATCTCCCGGATGTACCTGATACCGAAGCGGTGAACTTGAATGAATATGAAATATGCTTGAGAAAGTTAGATTTGCATTATTGGCCTACAGTGAGTACCATTGTAGAAAGGCACTATTTTGGAAAGAGAGTTCAACATGAGGATGAATCAATAGAAAGTTATATTAATGACTTACGACACCTAGCTTCTTCTTGCAAGTTTGGCAACCTGACTGATGAGAGACTACGGGATCAATTTATGCTTGGTTGCAATATTGAAAAGGTTTGTGATGAACTCTGGTTAAGAGATAAACCCTTGTTAGAGGAGGTTCTTAATGTTGCCAGAAAGATTGAACATTCATTTAAATGTGTGGAGGTAATGAAAAATTATTCGCCCTGGCGGACAAAAAGGGAGCAATGAAAAGGTGTTTCAGGTGTGACAGTGAAGGACATTTTGCCAATGACAGGTGTTGTCCTGTCTTGAAGGGGATTTGTTCATTTTGTAAAAAGAAAGGTCACTTTTCAATATGTGGGGCAAAGAAAACCAGACAGGCAGTGAATGAGGTCACCGTACATGACGATGAGCAGGAGATTGACACTGAACTGGGTTGTGGGCAAATAATATTGCAAGTGGGGACTGGGAAAGGTCCTTCCAATCTTATTGAAGTGGAAGGAAAGAAAACAAATGTTCTATTTGACTCTGGCACAAAGATTTCTATCATTGCAAACAAGTTTTATCAAGCTCAGTTGAAATGGAAGGTCAGCTTAATGAAGCCAGACATTAGTCCCTGTGCTTATGGTGGAAAGTCTATTGAGCTTCGTGGCTACTTCATAGGCCTTATTGAGTATGAGAGGAAAAGTTTATGTGTCAAAAAAGGTGGATAGCATAATAAGCTGGATGCATCAGAAGGATTTGGGTGTAATGTTAGACCCCAATAGCTCTCCGCCTATCATGTTGAAAGAGAGGCTTGATGTTAAATTGGTGAAGGAGGGGGAGGATGATGTGTCTCTGTGGGACAGATTAAAGGCAGAGTTTCCTGATGTTTTTAGCAAAGAACTAGGCTGTTTGAAAGGCTATAAACATAGGATTAAGTTATTTCAGCATGCTCAACCTGTATGTAGTAAAGTGCGGAATAGTCCATTGGCAGTTGGGCAAGAAGTGAAGTCTGAGTTGGAGAAACTCGAGGAACAAGGGGTCATTGAGAAAGTGGAGGGTACACAGTGGTTGGCTCCAATCATAGTTGCCAGGAAAGCGAATGGGAGTGTGAGGTTGTGTGTTAACCTCAGGCAACTTAACAAATGTTTGATTGTTGATGAGTATCCTCTACCTAATATTTCAGAAATGTTGATGATGTTAGGTGAGGCAAAAGTTTTTACCACTATTGATCTTGCCTCTGCCTACCACCAGATTCAGTTAGAAGAATCATTAAAAGATCTCACTGCCTTTGTCACTCCATTTGGTACTTTCAGATATAACAGGCTACCTTTTGAGTTAGTTTCAGCGGCTTCAGTTTTTCAGCGTGTCATGGAAAACCTGCTTGCTGATGTAAGTGGCATAGAGGTGTATCAGGATGATATACTGGTGTAGGTAAGGATGAGGTGAAGGACGTGGAAAGAGTAAGGATGGTCCTTGGGAGGTTGCAAGAATTCAATCTCACTGTTAAGATTGATAAGTGCACGTTTGGTAGTCACACTATTGATTACTTGGGCCACACTTTAACATGGGTGGACTAATGCCCAAAGCAGAGTTGGTGGGTACCTTTCAGAACTTGGTGCCTCCCGTACACAAAGAGGAACTTATGAGGTTTTTGGGGATGGCAGAGTATTACAGTGAGTTCATTAGGAATTTTGCTGATGTTGCTGTATATTTACGATGCTTGTTGAAGAAAGGGGGTGAGTTTGAGTGGGATGCGGAGTGTGAGAAGGAGTTTATGGAACTGAAGAGTAGATTGTCGCTGGCTCCCAAGTTGAAAGACTTTGATTTTAAGAAATGCTCGATTTTGACCACAGATGCAAGTTTAAAGGGGCTGGGGGCGGTGCTCCAGCAAGAAGATGGGAAGGTTGAGAACACAATCATGTTTATTTCAAGGAGTTTGAAAGGGGCTGAAGTGCTTTATCCTGTCATAGAAAGAGAGGCTTTGGCTGTTTACTGGGCCATCAGAAAACTCAAGTAATTTTTGTGGGGCAGGTCGTTTGTGGTACGGACGGATCATAAACCGTTATGTGAGGTTTTTAAATCCAAAGGAATTTATGCTATGTCCAGCAGAATTACTAGATGGATTGTTGCTTTGCAGGAGTATGATTTTGAAGTGAGATATATTCCGGGGGTGGAAAATGTTTCTGCTGATGCTTTGTCCAGGTTGGTGTCTTCTGAATGTATTGGCACTCAAGAATGTGGTGATGAGTCTGATCAGGAGGAGTGTATTTGTGAGGTTGGATTTGAGTGTATATCTGAACAACTTTGGTGGGATGAACTAAATTCTGATAAAACTTTAAGCGATGTGAGAGGTTTGCTTGAGTCTGGATGGAAACACAAGGCCCAGGTTGGTTTGGAATGTAAAGACTTTTGGCTGGTTAAAGATCAACTGTCGATTGAAAAGGATTTATTGTTCAGGGGTACCAGACTGATTCCTTCCACTAGCTTGAGGGAGGAGCTGTTGGGACAGGCACAAAAATCTCCTTCAGGATTTTCAAAAACTAAGGAAAGGTTGCGAATGTCATATTGGTGTCCTGGAACGGACATCCATACCGAAAGGTTAGTAAGAAACTGTGTGCAGTGTTCTCTGAGCGATAGAACTTTGAAGGCTAGAGTTCAACCCATGGTGCTTAGGAAACATCCAGTTAGTCCTTGGCAGGATATAGCCTTAGACATTTTAGAGCCAATGTGTAGTAGCAATTCTCAAGATTATGTAATTGTGGTAATGGATACCTATTCCAGATGGCCGGAGGTACATTTTGTGGGAGGTATTGAAACTAAGATTGTCATCAAATTCTTGAAAGTCTTATTTTCAAGAGAAGGGATTCCTGAAACATTATTGACAGATAATGGCGTACAATTAGTGTCAAGGGAGATGGAAGAATTTTTGGGTGATTGTGGAATTGTTCACAAAAGTGTGCGTTACATCATCCTGAGACTAATGGCATGGTGGAAAGTTTCAATCGAGTTGTGAAAGAAACTATCTCTCTGGCTAAAGATAATCACATACCTTGGAAGGAAGAGGTGTTGGGAAAGGTGAGTGAGTACAGTTTCACACCTCATATGGTCACAAAAGAAACTCTGTGTGCTCTGTTTAGGGGTAGGCAACCCAATACCATTTTGGAACCATCTTGGGTTAATAGGTACTTGGGTAATAGAGGGAAGAAGGTGGTCTCCAAGGATTGGTGTGCTTAGAAGGAAGCTGTCAGAGAAGCTGGAAAGAGGTATTTTGATAAAAGACAGGCGATTAAGGTGACTGAGGTTGGTGTAGGTGATTGGGTTAAGATAAAATTACCAGATGTGAAGGGAAAGGTGAGCAAGTGGTTGAGATGTATAAGAGTGATTAAAATGTTCAAAAATGCTGTGAAAACAGAAGATCATCGTATCTGGAATTTGAACAGAGGTGTGAATTGCAGCAGTTTGATGGGTTCAAGGAAAGATGGACTGTTGCTGGAGCGGAGCATCTCCCTGGATAAAGGACTGGAGGTCGTCAAAATGAGCTCCGGAAGGATCAGTGGAAAAACAGTTCGTCTTAAGGACTATATTTTAACATAGAAGTTTTAGAGTCTTAAAGTTTTCCTTTTAGTAATTTATGTAAAGTTCTTGTTATTGAAATTATATTTCCTATTGTGTGTGCTGAGTGTTATGGAAGGGAGGTGTGTGGTAGTCTTCAAAGCTCAGGTGCATGAGAGGGCTCAGGTGCATGAGAGTGGCAGGGATGGACGCGTGAGGTTACAATGGTTCATGGAGTTCGAGAATGCAGAGAAGGGCGGTAGAGCTGGATGGGTGAGACGTTTGTACGGCGTTTCTATTTCTGAAAATAAGCCGCCTTTATTTAGATACCTGATTTGGATCTGGTGTCCCTAACTTGGAATCTACACATTCATAATATGGCAGTCTGCTGACCGCCAGCACTGGCGGTCATCTGGCGGGTTGGGCTTTGGTGGTCAGTGAAATTTACCGCCAAAGTCCAAATGAGGGTCACAGTCTGGTAAATAGCTACACTGCTGTCTTCCAGTGCACATTCAGGTTCAGGTTATTCAGGTTTGAAATCAAATGTGTGTGTACTCCTAATGAATATGCTATATTCTGAGACCCCTTTCGTACATCTTTTTTCTAAAAATATGTAGCTCAAGGATTTATTTTGGCAACAAACTCTGAAAGGCACACCCGAGTTAAACGCATTAGTGTTTCCAATGCGCAAAGACACACCAGTGTTTCCTTTTCTGTGGCTGAGCACTAACGTTCTGCTTTCACGAGCTCCTGTCAGAGATGAAGGCAGTGGGACACTGTGTTCCAAACATGTAAAGATGGGGAGCTCCACAAATACACAATTTATCTTCTAAATGCTTTTTTCTAGTCGCCCGTCCAGTTACAAATAACCGATTACTTCAAGAGCCTTCCAAGGCTTTGGAAAAGAAATGCACGTTTTCAAAAAGTATTGCGTAGCTTTACAAATGGCTTTCAATAATTCACACCTAGCTTGAGCTACACACGTAAAAAACATGAATGGCTTAAGCAGATAATTGCCCACGACAAACGTTGCGCTTTTCTACTTCTTAGATATACTTTCACCCATGTGACCCTTGATACCTGCATGGGCCTTATACCTCCTCTGATGTTGACGAAATGTAAAAAACACGATATTATTTTGGAGGTGATTCCTTCGGCCTCAATGAACATTTGTTGTATTACCAGCTTGTAAACTACCACAGATAATGACAGATCACATTTCATACTGTAGACAGAAAATCACCTCCTGTATGATAAACCACTTGGAAATGGTGTGCAGTTTCAGCTATTGGTAAGCTGAGGAAAGGACCTTTATTGAATATATAACTAACTACAGTTTGGCCATAATTTAGCTGTAGTCTTGAATGTATATTTAAGGAAAAGTTATTGTTGAGAAACTTTAAAGCTAACTCACAAAGTAGCACGTTTAACACGTTTAACACATTACGAATTTGTGAATAATTTTACACTGTCTTTCTTAAACATAAGTGATTATGTCCATATTTATGGTGTGAAATAACCTTGTGGGCGCCTGACAGTGCATTGTTAAATTTGAAAGGCACGACATAGGTGACTTAAACACATGCAGTTGATCTTTAAGAATCACTTAAACAAATTCCACTTTAATTTATAGCTTAATAACTTGCATTCCCTTTTGCAGGACTGGCCAATCACATTTGTGTTTCAGCAGTGTGCATAGTTGTACGAGGTTGACGGGTTATTGGCGGACCGCCATTCTGACAAGTAGGGATAGGTGAGAAGGATCTGAATTAAAATAAGAACCTTTTGAGTTATTGTTACAGAAGGGAAGAAAGCGTTTCCCAATAAAAACGTTAATTTTTATTGAACCTTTATTTCGTAATAAAGACGTTAAAAAATAGGCAGGTGGCCTTTTCAATCCAAAGCCAACAAACACCACATAAAAGTTAAACATCCCATTACTGAAAAAAGACAACTAAGGGCCATATGTACGATCACTTTTTTCCATAGACAAAGAATGGGGAAAAACCTTTGCTACATCTGGCCCTAAATCCCCTGCATATATGTAATTTCCTTTCTTTAAAATATTTAAAACAGCACACTGTTTGCCTTTAAATAATAAAATGAGGAAATCGCTGTACGCTCCGATCACTATCTTTTTATTTTATTTGCCAGTGGCCTAGTGCTTACAAGTTGCCTCACCTGTTCATACAGATATCTCGTCCGCTTTGATACTGTAGCCTTTCAACGTAGGAAGATCTGAGAACAAATCCGCTCCCCTCGGATGTCTCATGCATGATTAAGTAAGCAACATCACAATAGGCTGTCATGCCTGTAACAAATCACGGCTGCTTCATACAATATTTTGTTTTGTTTGCGTTTTCAGTGGGGTGCTTGTTACTCACGCCGCGCTCTATGTGCTTGCCAAGTGCGCACTCCAATCATCTCCAGTTTTCTCACTGAAAATTGTGCCTTCATTTTGGTACCTAACTCAACTATGTCCGTTACACATATCTGGACACAAGGTCAAACATATATTTTAAACGTGGCTGGCGAAAGCTAAAAGATAAAGTCGCCATCGAACAATATTTTTGGCAGGCAGAACGACTGAAGGGGCGCTAAAGACTAATATTAATAAAGCCATTTAGTTTTCCTGTACTTTTTTTTGTTGCAATAGCGTTGCTCTCATAGAAACGTTTTGGATACTCTATGTGACAACAACCGATGTTTTAGCCGCAATATACTACCACCTGCCCCCAACACTTGAAAAATAAAGCATGCAGCAGTTGTCTCCCATGCCTGTATTTTGGGTTGGATTCAAATGCTCCTTCTATTTCAAAGGAGGTTTGATCTCGGCGGCAAAAAAAAAACTATAAACAACTTATAAATGAAGAACAAAAATGTAAAAATGTCTCCTGCTGGTGCGCACTGTATACATTCAGATACTCACATGCAATTTAATAGCACTCAGAGAGCTGATAATTATTACCTGGCTGTAAAGCAGATGTCTTCTCGAGGGCAGGTGCAGGAAAGGCGAGCAGAGTCTGAAAACCCACATAAGAAACTAGCCTCGTATTTACCTCTGCAGCAGGTCGTAGGGTACACCTACTCATTAACCGACTGCAATTAGCCTTTTATTTGTGACGCTTAATAGATACATTACTAGGCATTTCTGGTATAATTACTGCGTCATTTTGCTCCATTATACTGTCATAAACACAGCCCGCGCGAGGACTATTTCTTGCCTTTCTCCAGGATTCCTTTTCCTGTGATGTGAAATCACTGCTTTGCAACCAGTCATGTGTGAGCCCTTATCTGCCAGCGGTGGCTTAGCTGGTCTGGTGAACTGTCTTTCCACAGTTCTTTCTGCTTGGGGTGCGAGGGAAGGGGATGATGACTGCGGCATCCTCGCACTCACTTTGAAGATGCTGACTCCATGACACCGTTCACGGCAGAGTCAAAGACTCGTGTCCGTGTGAGAAAATAAATATCTTTGAAACTGTCTTTTTGGAGTGGGCCCTTCCATGATACATCGACTGTCCCGCCAGCTTGAATTTCTTACTTCCACTTTTGCCTACGCAAGTGATATTTCAAGGCGAATGACGAGGGATGCGGACCTGCACTGGCCACCTGCACAACGCATTCCAGTCAGCAAAGGTAGCACGTGCCACCACGTTGGAAGGGTTAAACATTGGACGATCAGGCCCTGATTATGAGAAGAGGACTAAATTCCAAACCCTGTGCTAACAGGAGTTATGGCAGGCGCTGGAATTATAAGTAATGCAGCAATTACATAGCCTTCCCAACAGTTTTCCCTTGGTGAATGTTTGCCGAAATTTACAAAGAAAATTTCTAAAAAAGAGTAATGCATCCATATAAAATCTAGTTTTGGATAAACATAGGGAACGACTCATGAAGCACCTCCATAAATTAAAAATATAATATAAGGAAACAGAGTATAATACATGGAGCTTGCCATCAAAAAACACCACAAGCAGTGCTCAATTTGTGCTTGTTGTTTCCGGTGCTGAGCACCCGCACTTATTTTTGAGGTCCAGCGCTTATTCTTCTGCCCCAAGCATTTGCTGCGAGCAAAAGACACACATGGGAAAGTTGGAGGAAGAGAAAAACAAAAAAGCGTCACACTGGGAGGCAGCAGAAAGCTGCAAGAGTAAGTTGAAGGGGCAGGGAGTGGCTATAAATAGATTGAAGAGGCCCGAGATGGCTTCAGGATCACATGCCTCAGTATTCCGTGTTCCCATATTTAATTGCAGCAGCTGCGTGTTCAACAGGAGGTGTTTGAGCACCGGCACGTTTTTATTCACAAATTAAGCACTGACCACAAGGTAGTTCAAATGGGTTATACTACGGGCAACTTCCTTGGAAAAAGCGAGCTGCAGTAAGTCTCTTTGTTCAGACCAAATGTAGACCAATTGAGTGCAATCAGACAAGCAACAATACATAGAAAGAGAAAAGGAAAACTTTTTAGGGCTCCTAAGGGGGCTAAGCTTAGGGTCCAATCATCAGCTCATTCCTACATTCTCCTCTTATGAGCTATTAAACTACCAATCATAAATAGTTAAAATGAGATATGTTAAAAGCATAGAAAACTATTCGAACACAAGCGGCCCAAAACACAAATGCTGTTTGTTATCCTAGTTTTATCACTATAAATAGTAGTAAAATTTGATTTAAAAATGTCGTATTTGAAACCGTAAAATGGAGACACTGAATGGCAGAGAAACCTTCCCAAAGGCATGCCCAACTATAGTTCCCCGGTATTCCTACAGTCTAACATAATGTTAGAAATCTGACGCTGAGAAAACCCTGTGACGAATAGACCAAGCTGCTGTTAGGAACTTGGTTAACGCACTTACAACCAGAGTAGATGAATCATATTTACAAATTCTGTAAGCATTAGCTCGATCATATAATAGCAGAGCTTTGCACAGAGGGATGATCCATTTCCCCTTGGATTTTTATACAGAGGACAGAAGAATAAGACATGTTCAATTGATTCCTCACATGTATTACAGTGTAAACATTTATTGGCCTCTGAACTATTCTTCGGCCAACGGGCAGTAAAACTATTAACTGGTAAGGTTCCATATCTGAATTGAAGGAATAGGGCACGTACATGGACGGGTATGGCGAGATCCAAAAATTGCTCAGGCCTTGGTTCTTGTTTGACCATCAGGAACTCAGATGTCAATCGTCCCACCTCATTACTATGGAGGATCTCCTCATTGGCCTTCTCCCAATACCTTTGTTTGACTAATGGGATGGCGTTAGTGGGAATCAACTCCGGCCTCTCTCAAAAAAGGGGCAGAGCCAGTTTGTCCCACGCCAATTTCATCTCCCTCAACCAGCTAACCGTTTTCCAGGTACACTGGGTCTTTGATTGCCTCTTGGAAGGGTGCGCCAGTTCTTCCTTTTTCCATAAGTGGATCCAATATAAAAGGGGTTTCAGGCCTGCTGAATCTTTAATGCTGTTTGTACCAAGATCAAGTCTAAGAGGGATCATCGGCGTGCCCTTTCCCAACCTGTTTATATGCCTAATAAAATGATTCTCTTTGATTTGTAGGGCATCCAGCTGCTTATGAAAACCCCATAACTCTGCCCCATACAATGCTGCACCTTGGAATTGAACTTTATATATTTCAAAAGTAGGGTTTAAAGGTGGACTAACTACACTTCTTGCTTTGCGACCTAAGGTCCCCCCTCTTTGGCATATAGTGAGACCCCCTTTTCTAATGGCCGCATCCCAGCTACCCGAATCCATTAATCTAATCCCCAAATAATCATACTCAGCAACCCTTTCCAGAGGAGTGGAGTTCATTGAGATGGTCACTTTTGCTTTGATTTTCCGTGAACTGTATATCATAAGCTTGGTTTTCCTAACTTTAACTTCCAGGTCAAAATCTCTGCAATACAAACAAAATTGGTCAGCCAGATTTTGCAATCCCTTTGGTGTTTTGGCTAATAAGATGGTGTCGTCCACATAAAGCAGACCTGGGATTTTCTTGCCTGCCAGTTTGGGTGAGTCGTTATTACAACTGGTTAAATAATTAATGCAGTTATTTATATATAAAAGACAGAGGGTAGGTGCTAGGACACAGCCTTGCCTAACTCCTCTTTCAATAGCAACTGGGTCTGTTAATTCACCATCTTTGCCACACCTAATCTGGGCAAAAGTGCTTTCGTGAAGTCAGACTATAAGATTTAGGAGGCCATTAGGATGCCCATATTTGATAATGTCAGCCAGAGTTTATTCCTAGGGACCAGGTCAAAAGCCTCTCTGAGATCGACAAAAACCACATATAGGTTCCCGCCTCCAACATCCACCATCTTCCATTTAATTGCTAAGAACCTCAGAACCTGATCTATTGTGCTGACCGCAGGTCTGAACCCTGCAAGAAGATCCGAAATGGCCCCATTCTCTATAATCAACTCATCAAGGTGGAGCAGAATCTGCTTTGCAAAACGTTTTTGTAAGTTATCAAGTAAACAAATTGGGCAATAGTTAGAGGGGTCACTAGGACTGCATTTTTTAAAAAGGGGTACTATCTCAGCTCCCTTCCATGTCCAGGCAATGGGTGCTCCGGCGGTGACCTCATTACTAACCAAGTTCAGGTAGGGGGCCCAAATATCAGGATTTTATTTGTAGAGGTCGCCGGGAATTTTATCAAGACCCGGGGCCTTACCGCACTTCAAGAAGGATATTGCTGCCTTAGTTTCTGCTAAGGTAAATTTGATTGGGGGTAAATCGGACTTCTTGTTTTCCGCCAAAACCCCGGAATATGAAGCATCCACCCCTGTGTAAAGTGACCCAAAGTGTTTTATCCATGTTACAGGATGAATCGAAGTACCAGGCAGGGGCCGAGGATCACCACTATCACTTGAAATCAGCTTCCAGAACTTGGAGGTATCATTCACTCTAGCGGAGTCCAGGAGAGCAGCCCACCTTTCTTCCTCCCAGCTCCTGCGGGCCTTAATGAGCTCCTGCTTGTAGCCCTCTCTTGATTGTCTTATGGGCTCTCTAATCCCCTTTCTCAGGTCCCTCAATAACCTGTGCTTAGCTTCCTTGCATGAGTGGTTGAACCATCTCTCGCTACGTTTGTTCCTTTTTTAACAACCAACTCTCTGGTGAAATGTTTTTTAAGGGAGTTAAATAGTTCCACATGTGCAGCCAAAAGCCTGTCCCCATCCTCAGGTGAATAGAGCATTTACTCCATTCGATCTGTTAATAGGCTATATATATAGATGTAAGGGAACCCAGCGATTAATTCACAGTGTCCCACTTAATATTGCGTTTGTTATTTGTCATAACAAGCTGCTGTACATAATCCTGAGAGTCAGAGGCTTCTAATGAGTGCAACAAACCCTTGATACTTAAGACTAATGGTTTGTGGTCACTTTCTTCATGTTCTATTACCGCCATGTCGACCATGTGTCCCGACAAGCGAATGCCCAGTAGGAAATAGTCGATATGGCTCTTGTGGACTCCTCGCCTAAAAGTAGGGCGGGTGTGGCATCTGAGCAGGAGCAGCCGTTACAGGCACGAAGACCATATGCAAGTGTGATATCAATTATTTGGTAGGCTGATCTGCTCATTCTAGAACTTTTATTCAGTGATAGTTGCGGGATACCCCAATAAATGTCCTCTTCTTCATAAAGTTCCTGGGCCACTGAACAGGGCTCAAAGGTCGTATTAAAATCCCCTGCAATTATAATATGGTGGGTGGCGGATTTACTGGATAAAATATTGTCTAAGGCTGTCAAAACATCAGACACACAATTACTACCCACACTTTTGCTGTATATATTTACTAATAGTAGGGGTTTTTCCATAAAGGTCGTCAATATCAAACCTTGCATGTCGGCACAGCCTGTGTCCATTTCTTCAATCTGGAGCTTAAGGGAGCAACTAACCCATGTCAGTAACCCTTCCAAAGGTCTCCCAGAAGTCACCTTATGGGCTGGGACCCAGTAACTTTTAAAACTGCACCTGAACTTGGGCTCCAAAGCCCATGTCTCTTGGAATAAGCAGATCTTATGCTCATCTATAAAAAGCCCCCAATCTGGGATTCGCATTTTGCGCTCGAGGCATGCTATATTCCAACAGAGGACTTTCCCTGGGGTATCATCTCGGGCTTGAGGTGTGTCAATCAAGGCTTCAGGTATAATTTGAGGTGTCTTGAATAAGTTGCTCGAAGGGTTCAAAGGGTTCGTATTACACATTTGGGCCCATATTTATACTTTTTTAGCGCTGCATTTGCGCCTCTTTTTGAAGCAAAAGCGGCGCAAACTTACAAAATACAATTGTATTTTGTAAGTTTGCGCCGCTTTCGCGTAAAAAAAATACGCAAATGCAGCGCTAAAAAGTATAAATATGGGCTTTGGTCCATAAAAAAACGACACTCCATTATTCCCTGAGCTTCTTTATCACCAGTGACATCGCTCTCCCCAAAAAATTCAAAGTCAGTGGCATTCCCACTAGTAACCGAGAGCCACACATCATTCTGGGTTGTCATTATGGACTGAATAGAACCCCTAGGGTCCGTAATTGGAGTCAAAGTTCCCTTTAAGATGCCTGCTCTAGGACCTCCATGCTCATTGTCACTAGGAGTAATACATTCCCTAATAGTTAGTCTATTCCTCTGAATCTCTGGGGAACCCTGCGCGGTAATAATTTTATGTCAATCTACATCAGTAAGAGGAGGTGATGGATACCTGCGTTCAAAATGATGGACATGTTGTAACTGGGAGCGGGGAAAATCTCTGAAGACAGATATCGTCCCGCTTGGAGCACCTTTGGGTACTGGGGGGTAAAAGGGGGCAAGTCTACACAAAGAAACTCCTTCTACTCCTGGACCAGGTCTGCGCGTATTTAAAAACAGCTGTTGAACCAGTGCGGGAGAATCAAAATTAACAACAATACAATCACCCAATCCTATCTTGTTCAGAAAACCCACCCATCCCACCCTCCTCACCATTAATATAGAGGGTACTATACAAAATTCGAAACTGGCATTAACATGCAGCCAATGTATGACCTTGTTTTTCAACTCATCGTCGGATTCCAATCTATTTGGTTGAAGTCTTGGAACATTGGAAATAACAAGAACATATAGACAAGATTCTGGGGGCAAATGTAAAACACTTAGCTTGCCCCCATGATTTCCCGAACTGGTTCTGCTGGGTTCCGGGACCACCTCTGAAGCACAGGTATTAGAAATTGAAGCTGCTCCTCCAGATCCCCTAGTAGTGGTGACTGTGAGGAGTTGTCAGGCAAAAGAGGCTTTAAAAGCCCTCCAAGTTTCTCCTCAAGAGCTTGAAGACGAATTTCAATAGGGTGCAATCTCTTAGCGAGCTCCTCCCTTATATGCTCCATTATACGGTTGAGCGCCACTTGACCAACGGCATTATCTTGTTGGTTTGTAGGGCTATGGTTCCCGACTTCAGAGCCCGAGTTTTTCGAGCTCATAGTGCGGGCTTGTTTGTTCCTCGGATTAACGCTTTCTTTTCCCTTCAGGGTTAGGCTCTAGGTCAGGTGCAAATACTCCAGCTGAAAGATCCAGAGTCAACTGAGCTGGGTCTACTGGAGTGGCCTTGTCCAAAATTACAGAGGTACTCTCGGGCATTTTTTGGGTGGGCAACTGGAAGAGAGGGCAAAGCTAGTTGCGTGCTCTGGGGCTGCTGGAGGGAGAATTGAGGTGGATGCAGGGAAAGGAGAATAGGGGCTGTGGAGGATGGAGAAGATGAGATAGATAAGCAATGCTCAGCCAGCTCTATCTCTTTATCTAAGGCACCGACTGCCTTCGGCAAGAAGCCATCTAAAGTTTGGTTAATTTGCAGTTGACTTGCGGTGCCGCCCCCTTCCGCCTGCCCATCCTCACTTTAAGTTCTACGTCGCCTTATCTCCCTCCTCTAGAAAACCTGCAAAGCACCCCCAGAAACACTTCAATCTCACATCACCAGTCGCTTGTCTCACCTGTGGCGAATTCAGATCTTCAAAAAGCACTACATTCCTAGTTAGCCCAGGTCACTGGGGCCTTTAGACAAGGGCTTAGAGGGGTGGCCCACCCCGGCCTCTCACGGTCGCTGACGGGCGAAGGACGGGCCCGCCCTTGGCCTGGGCTTTGCCCGGGCGCGTCTCACGCAGCGGGAAGCGAGTCCGCGCTTTACAGCCCTCGGTGGAGGTTGGGCTCCCCCCCCTCACAGGCAATTGCAATCCGGTCCCGCCCAGCGGGAAGCGAGTCCGCGCTTTACAGCGCTCGGTGGAGGTTGGGCTCCTCCCCCCTCACAGGCAAGAGCAATTCGGTCCCGCCGTGCAGTCATTACCTCACCACGTTCGATTCCACTTACAAAACCGTAATTGTACTGACTTGTCGTTGTTCGGTTGTTGATCAAGCATCACCGACCTTGCTATTCTTCAAGGATTTAAATACAATTGCACAGATCCGGCCATTGATAAAATGGCCAGTAACAATGTAGAACACATTTTATAGACACTATCACTGTGGAGATTGGGTTTGAACTGTGTGCCATAGAGAATGTGTCTTCTGTATATGCTCTTGATATGGGCCCCATTTGTGGAGCAGGTCAAAAAGTCTCCATTACATTTATACCAGAACATCGAAAAAAGACATTTCAGAGTCAAATTCAAATTGTAGATTTTATTGAGGAACCTGCCCATTGGCGACTTTGCAAAATTGCAGTCAGCTGAACTCAGGAATGTGACTGGCACAAAGGCAGTCAGGCATAACTCAGAGGCAATGTACAAAGTATTTAAGAAGTACTCAAACAGTAATAAATTGAAAACACAACATAAAAAATCCCCAACCAATTTAGACAAATAGAAAATATTGTAACGAATATTATGACATCATAGACAAAATAGTCCAATAATTATAACCGGAGATATGAATTTTAAAATATTTAGGTAAAAATAGTGCAAGGAGGTGCAAAGCTTAGGATAATTTATTTCTTTCCAAACAAATCCTTTTTTTAGCAATGTTAGGATAATGAAATACTGTGAAAAAACATACTTTCTACCTGTATCATGCAGTTTGGTACAGCTCTTTGCTGGCGTTTATAACTCACTCTTTTGTATTACAATTGTAACTTATGAACTGCAAGTAACAAAAGGATCTCTCTGACAAAAACAGTAACCCATTGAGTTATTCTCATAAACTACAGTTCTGTGATCTGCATAGTATGTTTTCTTTCTCCAGGCATGTTAACCCTGTGCTTTACTTTAGGTGAGTCAAAATTCTGATCCCTCTTCAGCAGGAACATTAATCATCAGCATTACCTTGACATTTTCGTTGTTATCTGAAAACTGCTGGATATAAAAAGAACTCAGAAGCAAATGCTTTTAAATCCATAACAATTTGCAAAACACAGTGCCCTTCAGCTCAGTGATAAACCAACCCCCAGTGACAAAGCCTGCCCCCAGATACAAAACCGGTCCCAGCCTTCCAGCATCCCAGGGAAATTCTCAATGCCCAATACGGCCAGTCTGACCTTGATTCTATAGGAGACCCAGCCTTGCGATAGTGAAAAATGATTTTGGAGATTTTCATTGCCAGGAAATGTAGAACTTTCTTTTCCAGTTTTATTTATGCAAGTATCACAAAATACATATATTTGCACCAATTGAGAATCTCAGCACGTGAACCATACATTTTATCCTGCTGCATGAATTATAACGTAGATTTAGAATGAGTTAGGTATTCTCGTACATGTTTGACATGTTACCTATAATATACATATCCAAGAAATACAATGATGTTTATACAGTGTGTCGGTGCTTCTACATAACAGTGGCATACACCAGTGGTGGCTAGCCTGCCCATATCGATACAATGCATAGTATATTAACTTTTAACAATTAAACTCTGATACTGTAGCGCACATTACCAGATATAAGCATGAAGAGAGAACAGCCGCCGCACACCACCAGACCAGCCAAGCCAACAATATCTCGTCAGCTAGACCCTTAGTTGGGTCAGCCGAATCCAATCTGTGACTACATAAGCGGATCGAACAAGTGGGGGGGAGAAAGACCAGGCAACAGAGGTCGGAGTCGACTGGAGAGGGAGGAGTATCATCCTTCAGACACACTCAACCATACATCTCACACTGCCACTGTACTGCCCAATAGAGTATGACAGCTCCCGTATCTCGGTATTGGTGGTCAACAGCTGAGTGGTCCCCCTCCTCCCCCACAGGCTTCTCATGGAGCCCTTCGATCATGCCACACCAAAAGTTCCATATCCCGTTCTGCATGTTCATCCATGCGCATCTTACAGAGGCGACCTTCCTCTGCAGTTCCCCACTCAATGAGGTCAGTTAACCACGCTTCCTGTGCTGGAGGGGCCGGATTTGCCCATCGCATCACAATGCCCCTCTTCCCAGCTGTGCAAACCAAAATCCCATTTTACGCCCTTTTTTAGGGAGCGGGAGGAGGCCCACCAAACAGTATTTCATTGTTACCTGTAGTTTCACAGCTGTTATCTCTCTTAGTGTTCGCACTATTTGGTGGTAAAAAGATATAATAGAGGTACATAGCCACGTAATGTGTTTGAAATTGTCGGGGATCGCGCCACAACGAGCATAACCATCAGAACGTGACGGGAACAGTCTATGAAAGCGCTGCGATGTCAGATAGACTCTGTGCCAGTCATAAAAATGTATCAATTTAAATCTGGCATTGCTAGTCCCCTCCCACACTAATGTGCAGGCCCAATTACACTCCACATCCATAAACGTTGATCCCAGGTCTGCCTCCCACTTAGCCCTTGTCCTGTTGCTATTAATCAGTCTATCTCGATTTAGGGCCTTATAGGTGGTAGAAAGTAGCCCACGGTCGCATCTTGCATCTATAATAGCAGTCGGGAGGTGGGATTCAGTGGGTTCTACAGGGAAGGAGGTCCAAATCTCCCGAGCCATCCGTGATAGGTGGGCGTGTTGTAGGAACTGGCCTTGATCTATGTCAAAGAGGGCCTCAGTCTCTTCTCACGTAACAAATGCACCATTCTGAAATAAATTACCCACATTGTTACATCAGCCCGCTCTCCATCTTGAAAAATCCAGTATTTCGGAGGCTTCAACAAATGGGCGAATGCACCAGATCGGAAGAAGGCGAACGTATGGCGCCCTCCGCAACACCCCTGTGACAGCTCTCTCCCACATCTTCGACACCTGCAACACTAGAAAGGTTATATCTCACGGCAGCCTAGCCCCACACATGAGCAGGCCTGGTAACCAAAATGTACATATAGAAACTTCTAGTAACTCTTTTTTCCAGTTGGGGGTATCACTAGACCACATGGTCGCATATTGTAACAAGCTTGCCATGTTGTATTGATGGAGATTGGGTAGTCCCAGTCCCCCTTCAGCTAAGTCTAACTTCAAGACCTCAAGGCAAACTCTGCATCTCCTACCTTCCCAAATTAAGACGTGCAATAGTTTATCAATCTGCCGAAACAGTGAGGAAGGCAATGCACAAATGGAGTGACACCATTTTACTGAGTGCTATTTTTCCCATTACCGACAGCGGGAGGGTGATCCAAAATTGAACAGATGCCCGGAGGCCATCCATTACTCTTCCCATGTTCAATTCGTATTGAATCAGAGGGGAGTGAGATATTTGCATGCCCAAGTACTGGAAGGACTTGGTCTCCCATGTCAATCCCACCTGCGTCAACTCTGCCGCCTCAACTCTTGTCAGCCATGTCATTGGGTACAATACCATCTTTCAACGATTGACTTGGGGGCCAGATATCTCTCCAAAGTCAGCCATCATTTGTAACAAAAGTGTGATCGATCTTTCTGGGTCAGCAACATACACCAAAGTGTTGTCTGCATACAGCAATAAGACATGTGTCCTGTTCCCCACCCTCATGCCCCATCTTTCTAAGCTTGCCTTCAGCTGTATGACTAGAGGCTCCATAGCCAACGCGAATAGCAGTGGCGACAGTGGGCAGCCCTGCCTTGTGCCCCATTCAACGTCAAAGGGGTCCGATACTATCATCCCCGTTTGTACCCGTGCACGTGGCGCCGTATACAGCAGACGCACCCATGAAAGGATGTTTGGTGCAATGCCCATCCTGAGTAGCACCTCCCACAGGTAGTCCCATGACAAGGTATCAAACGCCTTTTCTATGTCGAGAGCCACTAATGCGGCGTAGGTTGCAGAGTCAGACGTCTCATGTATTACATGCAATAACCTTTGCAAATTCATAAGGGTTCCTCTCCCTGGAATGAGCCCGCATTGGTCGTCCCATACCAGATGGGTTACAACTCACTGCAGGCGGGTTGCCAGTACTTTTGCAAGTAATTTCACATCGACATTGAGCATAGATAATGGTCTGTAGGAGCTAGAATCCACTGGATCCTTCCCTGGTTTTGGTATCATGATGATCAGTGCTTCCCTCATGTGCAAGGGGAGCGAGCCTTCTAAGTGAGCTTCGCAGAATGTTTCTAGTAATCAGGGGATAACCGTTTCAGAATATGCATGGTAAAACTCAGTCGGTATACCATCAGGACCTGGAGTCTTACCATGCGCCATGGCCCCCAGAGCATCCTGTTGCTCTTCTAGCATCACCTCGCCCTCCAGCTTCTCCGTCTGTACCTCAGTAAGACGGGGGATGTGGAGCCTGTCAAGATACCCACAGACCTGACCTCCGTCTTTAGTTTTCGGCAAGGTGTGAATGCATTTCAGGTGATCCCGCAAAAGTAGGTTCGCACGTACTTGTCCCAAATACCTCTCCCCAATCGGTCCTTGCAGTGACAGGATTGTTGGCAAAGGCCGTTCACGCTTAAGTAGCCAGGCCAACATGTGCCCCGAGCGGTCTCCCTCATGGTACAACCGTTGTCTGTAATCTTAACATATATAACTATCCAGCCTATTCCAAACAGCTCCTATTTTTGAATGAGTCACGCAAAATTCTGCCTCAGAGACATCTCCGCTGGCCACTCAGGACTGAAGAGCAGTCAGGGCGTCCTCTTGTTGTGTTAGCTCCTGCTCCAGTTTTTTCCTAATGCAATAGGATTTATCAATACTCTCACCCCTAATAACTACCTTTAGGGCTTCCCATTCTATGCCGCCCATTCGAGTTGTAGACCAGTTCACACTAAAATATCCAGCTAGTGCCGCCTGCATATCTCCCTTACATTCTACGTCTAAGAGTAACTCAGGCCTCCACTTCCAAAGAGGTAACATCAACTCAGGTGTATGGGTCTCACATTCTAATAACAAAAGGGCATGATCTGATAGAAATCTCTCCTGATAGGCAACGCAACAGACATCTAGGGTACCTATGTTGGCCAGCAAAACTCTGTCTAGTCTGCTATACGCCCCATGTGTGGGTGTGTAACAGGAATATACTGTGGAGGTGGGGTGTAGTTCCCTCCATATGTCTACGAAGTGTAGGCTACTCACCTAGCGAAGTTTAGCTGTCATATGCGGCTAGTGCCTAGTTTTGGTGGGTTCATTTCTAAAACGCCTTCCAGAACACAACTAAAGTCTCCCACCCAGATGACGGGCATTCCCATGTAGGGTACTAATTCCTGTTGCAGTGTTTTAAAGAACCCTGCAGCATCTGAGGTGGGAGCATATTTATTCAGGATGCAGAGTTCAGGCCCATCCAATTCACCGTGTAAGTAGATATAGCAGCCTTGTACATCTGCTGCTAGGCTTTTGAAGCAAAAAGGCACCCTAGGGGCAATCCAGGCAGAGACCCCACTAGTGTATGAAGAATATGTCGCTGAGTACAACTGTCCCCGACCCCTTTTCTGTAGCATTTGTGCTTCACTGTCCATCAAGTGCGACTCCTGGAGGAGAGCAATTTGGGTGCCTATGCATCTAAGGTAGGTGTGTACTCTATAACGCTTTACAGAGGAGTTCATTCCCCTTATTTTCCAAGTAATGATATGCACTAAGGTACTCATCCTGAGTTAAATCCTCCAACAGTCGTATTTCCATCCAGTCTGCCCCCATCCCGTTCACGTCTGCCCCAATAGTATATTCTGGTCAGGAAGTGCTCAATAATGCAACTCCATGTCCCCCCTTCTTCACAGTGCATACAAAGCCCATGTGTATAAAAACAGAATACCAACTACAACACATAAGCACATTCAACATCCCCAACCCTCCCGGGGTAAACATCTCCCCCAACTAGTGTCTACCTAATCCGTGTGTGCACCCCGCTATCTACTCTAGAATCCAGAGGCGAGGGAGCGAGAATCACTACCCCCATTCGATAGCAAGGAATTGGTTGTGATGGTGCGGTCTACGCGCGTGTACTTCTTCAAGACCCCTCACACAACAATCCAAATCCCACACATACTTCGCCCAAGACAGTAACTGTGCTGAAACACAAAAAAACAAACTCATAAGTAACAACATGGTATGGGGTGTAGCGAGCCACGGTAGAAAATGGAGGAGCGTCCCTGTAAGATCGCCCCCACCCCCCAAATTGTAGTGTACAGTGTTCCGAACGTCAGTCTCTGACTGTCTCACAGGGCTCTGACAGCCTTGTTTTGTCGTGTTGCAGCTAGTAATAGCGATTCTGCCTTATGCATGCCAGACAGCCAGCGGGCCCTGTCTAATCCACCTCTGAGGCTCGGTTTCTGTCACCATTCGAGGTATTTTCCTAGCAACCAGTATGGAGTTCAGACATCTATTTCCTGGTGTCTAGGCCATATGGGGAGTGATAGGTAAATGGAGGCAACTGCATCCAATTTAGCCGGCCCGATGACAAGGCCTAGGCTACCCCCAGTGCTCTTCAACCCCCTCCTTCTGTTCAGTACTGTTGCATGCTAGCCTCCGGCACACTCTAAAAGGCCAAAACACCAGATCAGGTGCACCATGATGCCCCAGCTGCACTGCTCTCTGTATCACTGCTTCTCTGCAGGGCCCTCCTCACATTCCCTACACGTCTCCTCGTAATCCACTAGGCCGCACTCAGGCCCTCCAGGACCAGGCCCCTTACCGCTCGTCAATTTCATCGCAGTGGAGGGAGGCAGGGAGCGACCAATAAGTGAGTCGCTTCCCCTGCCTCAGGGTACCCCCACCAAGTTCTCCCGAGGCAACACACCCGACCCCGGACCAGGCCTTATACGCTGAAGATCGCTGTCGCAGCCACCATGTTGGAGTCAGGCACATCTCGCGAGTGCGGCTCCGCTGCTCGTCTATGTCATCTTTTGTTCTTCCCACTGCCTACACCACAGTCCCTTACCTCATGTCTACCGGATCACCTGGTCTGCCGAGGCTCGGGGTGGCAGGATGGTGCAGGACTTGAACGCTGGGGCCGGGAGCACTCGCTTAGTGTGTGCTGTCGGTCATCTTGTTGGCCACGCACCTCCTGAAAATGTAGAACTTTAAGTAGACATGCATTACTTTTTAAATTCCATGCATATAAAAAAGGAAGGTTAACACCTGACAAAATTTTATTTGGCACAATGAGTTATAAAGCCCACTAGTAGCATTTAATATACAGGCCCTGGGTACATCTAATACCATAAACTAGGGACTCATAAGTAATTTTAATGTGCCAATCAGGTGTATACCAATGTTACAATGTTTGGAAGGGAGACTGCATGCACTTCACTACTGGTTAGCAGGAGTAATGTGCATAGACTTCTAAGGGAAACAAAAAGAGGATCAGCAAAAGAAGGCAAAGATCTGGGAGGGTCCTGTGGAAAGGACTATTTGTCATCACATGGGTAAGAAAGCAAGACTGTGCAAGTGTGGGCCTGCTCATGAAATCATTTTTGGGGTGCCACATTCATCTTTTGAAAGTAGCTCCCCAATTTTTTGACATCACAACAATCGACTGTAACTTTCCTTACTTACATTTTTGCATGTCTATCTGTTTATATATTTGATTTAAGAGAGGGGGAGGGGAAGGCAGGTAATATGAGGAGTAGTCCACACAAAAACATAAAGGTTAAAATGGCAACACTTCAAGAACAGTGTGTTGTTTTCACTTGTTACTCATAAGTCACAAGGGAGCCTGCAAGGAAGGGTGTACTCCAGTTACTTCTCTGTTGTACTTGAGTGTCACTTGGGGAATAACAATAGTCATTGTGAGCATACTCATAACCGAAGGATGCACAAAAAGTGGCATAATTTATGTTTTCGTGCTCAGAGTACTCTTGCACCCAAGCTCACACACCACTGTTACTGTCAGCAGGATCGTACTGTTCAGATGCAAGCACCCAAGTGCACAGTGTCCAGGATAAATGAGCATGTGTCAGCAATGTTCCTTAGGCACGGGGAAATTGAATTCCCCTGATAATGAGAAATGACAGTTGACTAAATGGCATGTTTATAATGGTTCTTTGCATTTTCATAAATGCATGTGCTATCTGGTGTTGATTTGCTTGGAGAGTGATCTCTGTAAGCCGTATTAATTTCAGTTTGTAGTTTCTGGAAACCGTACATGGCATTTAATTGAAGATGGGCACATTTAATATTAAATTTTTTGTGTGACAACGAACAATAATCCGCCCAACCATTTAATATATATTTATATTTTGGGATAAAACTGAGCTTGAAGTGATATTCACGTTTGTAAGATTTCTTCCTGTTTCCTTTTCCAAACAAAATTGAATCTTTAGCACCTGGACTAATTTGATTTTGGTATTTTCTTGAAAGTTTAATTAATAATCAGCCTTCTTTATATATACAATTAGTTGTTGGAAAGGTTCTTTTGCATAAGGTTCATAAAGATCTCGTCTTGTGTTGCTGACCTGTTAACATATGAAGACTGAAAATCATGGTCTGATTCTGGATTCACTGTAAACAAGAGGTAACTGTTTCAGGGTGTTGATTGGCGAGGTATGAAGTAGTTAATAATAGCGTATGTGCGCACCATTCATTATCTTGAACGAAATGTATTCTGAAGGTGTAGGCTGTCCACAGCAGGCAAATAATAACTCAATCAAATATTCCAGCAAAAAAGTGTATTTGACATAATTAAGCCATGTTTCATGACAGACAATATAGTGCAAACATGCTCCGCATTAGTTCTGTCATGGGACGAAAATAAATCTGACGAGGTCGAAGCTGCTAAACTTGGATGAATTTCGTCCCTATGTTGCCTAGAGGGTAGTAGACAAACACAGCCCTTAACTCCCATTGTCCAGCTATTTAGACAACGGTAGAACCAGGGATACAAACCAGCCAGGACGATTGGGTACTAGGTGAATGTAAGCTTGTTTACGTCAATCTGGCAATATATGAATTCAAAAGCTAGTAGGGAGGGAGGAGAATCCATGTGGGAAGAATTTGGAGGTACTTCAATGGAGTGGGTAAGTAGGCTGTACAGTTAGTTGCAGGGGTGTGGAAAATACGTATTTAAATGTCATGTCTGAAACTTTGGAAGGAGGGGGCAGAATAAGCCACAGACCCTGATTACCACTAAGGCATTATCACCCCTGATAAATAACGATACCACGGGGTACATTGTTTATCAGGTGTGATAAATAACATCTATTACCAGTTCATGAGGAATAACCTACAGCTTTTGGTGTTTACATTTCGCCAGGTTTGTCCTACAGAAATTTAACCAAGGATCAGTTATTTAACACATCCAATAAATATTGGCTATGTAATATATGTTCAATCTCATTATTCTGATCCATGCGTAAACAGGAGTTTACCCATCGGTCAAAATATTACGAGGAACTCGTAATCAGGCCTTAGGTTTGACCTGTGCCAGTGTCTTGAAGTATGGGTGGAGAAGGATTGCATTGGCATGGGATTGTCCCATGCCCCTGCGTGGTAAATGGGCATGTACCCCTGTCCTTAGTGCCTGACTGTATATGAAGTTGGTGTCCTGACAATTTGTTGGGCCCCGGTGTTTCACTATTCTAGCATGTGTGCAGAGGCCTTAGCCTGTCCCTGTTAATGTGGGGGCATACACTATGTTCTGAGGTCTTTATGGGTGCACAACAGTACTCTCATTGTGAAAACTGGAAAACTGTCCATGCCTGGAGTGCATCACATAATGCACAGATGGCAGCATATGTGTTTTGTAAATGAGTAGAATGACCAGACAGTTGTCTCTCTGTCAAGGAGAAGCTCCTCCTGTGTTAATTTCTACTGTTATGTGAAACCCAGAACCTTGGACTGACAGTCACTGTGCATGTCGATTGTCTGTAAGTGCAGTACATTTGTAGCCCATGAATGGCAGTAGGACTCTGTATGTTGGGAGAGTCTAAGTACTAGGGCTAAAGGGATTAATTTTGGAGGACCCTCGTTTAGCAAGCTACAAGATGGAGGTTGGACATAGGTTCAACAGGTAGGTAAAGGGTGTTGTGTGTATTTCGGTGACTGATGGGAGACACAGAAGTAAGGAAGATAGAGACAGGCTCCTTTACAAATGTTATGACATGTCGGTATTTATTCCAATATAAAATCTCAAGTGAGATATTAAGGACCTAGAATGTGATGGGTCACTGGGAACATCTGCTCTTAGAAGCAAGTGCCCTCACCCACCCTTAGCACACCATAATTTAGCTTTACTGTGGGGAAAACTAAGATCATTATATCCTTCAATTTCCCAAATCATTTTAAAGCTTGATATAGATCCTTGACCTTCATTAAAACAAACCTTGAAGGATCCATAGTCAGTTTTAACCCAGATCTACTGCCAATCTTCTCACCCGTAGACCGGGACACACCAGCTTTCCCAGATTATCTCAGGTGAATCAAAAAGCTCTTCAGCAAAGCACCCCCTTGAGGGGCCTATTAAGCATTGCAGCTCCAACCTAAAAAGGAGCAGGCCCGATGAAGCATGCCACCCTCAGATGGGTGAGGGCAGATGTGCCCAGTAACCTATCACATTCTAGGTCCCTAATATATCACCTGGACTTTTTAATCAGTCCAGTAAACTCAGTTTTAAATTGTGTCAGAAGAACTGCCTGAAAATGGCATTTGAAAAAGAGCCAAGCCAAACCAATTCTGAAGCTTTAGGCAGTGGATGCACATACCCTGTCTGTAAAATGTGTATAAAGGTAGGATCACAGACATCTCACATGGTTTCAAGTCCAAGCCGTTCATAACCATGGGGGGGAATGCTCCGTAGAGTACTCAATGTAATATTGCTAGACCAGCTCTTGTGTCTGCTTAGCAGCCGGGTACTTTCAACTAAAGTCTTCACTTAAGGCTGTTGGAACTTAGAATCTGGTTACTGCCCAGCTGAGACAGTGCAGGAGAGTGCTGGTTCAACAGGAGGAGAGACTGCGCATGAGGAGAAGCTCAATCAGTAAAACGGATTCTCAACAGGGAAGGATTAGACCATGTGGTATTTCAAGTCTACAATAATGGATTTGTCATTATTGAGAATTGCAACAAACGTAGTTTGTGCACCATATTTAATGTATGTGGTTCTAAGAAGTACCCCTCCATAGTGACAATAGCACTGCGCTTTTGGTCTGCCCTAGCAAAGATCAAGATAGCAGGCTTGATAGAATCAATCAAGAACAATTTATTGTGCATATAACATAAAGACAGACATGTATCTCAAAATACGTGATTATATGTGAATACACTGTCCTTGTATGATTTTGCAGAGGAGTCCAGTAACAACATTAATGTGTTCATGATACACCTGGAGGTAGTTCAAAGTGCAACCAACATATACCAACGTATGAATCAGTGGATAGATTTGCAGTAATTCATTTAGGAACTCCTCTGGAAGATGGTTGATGTGCTTCTCTCAGGAAAATTAAGCTCCATGAGGATGATTACAAAGTTGAGTAACAATGTTCAATCAGTCTTCTGTATTGTGTCTTCTATCTGGACACCTTCAGGTTGAATTAGCATCATTCTTGTTAGAGTGAATGCTGCTGCCGACATTGCTGGTAGATTCACATGGAGGGTGCATTGCTTGAAATTGCACAAGAGATGTACAGTAGACTTCCATTGGTGTTTATGTAATATGAACATGTGGTGATGCAATGAATATTTGAATTTATCCCAGCGTAATGTGTCTCTCTTGTGCTGTAAGATTGAGGGAGGAGTAGGAAGATGGAGGAGAATTTTAGCATGTTCTGGTGTGAGGACCACTCAGAGAAAGCTGACTGCCCTCCAAAGGCTGTGAGGGGGGTCCCTTGGCTTTTCTGAACTATTGCTTTATGAACTGCACCAAGACTTTGCATTTACAAGCACCACTCTCATCAGCCAGCCTATTGGGGGTCTAAGAATACACTGTCACTGCAGATCCAAAGAAAATGAGTTATAGCGCCAATAAAGCAGGATCTTGATTTGTCTGGAAGGTCTCAGTAACCAAAAAACACATCACAGCTGATGAATTGGCCCGGTGGCCATAAAGCTATATTTGTCCCGAAGGTCCACAAATTCCAAAGATGTCATGCTGCTATGCAGGACCTGCACCACCTAACCCATCCAAAGAGAGGTCACAGCTAAGGACCCTGAGAAATAAACTGTCACTGCAAAGAGATGTGACCGCTGCACCACTGTATATGCAGAAACCTATGAGCAGTTAAAGCAGGGTTTAGTTTGCAAACAGAACAAGGTACTATAATACACACAGACACATCAGGTACAAGGACTTAAGACTTTTTGCCTCAGTGAACATCGAGGTGAGAAATGTTGAAATGAGTTGCATATCTAGTTTGTGGCTTAAACAGATGTAATCTCCACCTGTGCCATATTAATGTCGCTGCCCACATTATGTTTCAGGACAGTAGACATTAGAGTTGTTTTGGAATAGGAAGAGAGTACTGACATCGGGTGAAAATCCTAATTGGTACTACTGCATGGTATTTACAATGTCTTTTTGCAAAAAAATTGATTGTTATTTGGGGTTGGCTGCTGTCCACCTCAAGGAACAACAACATTTATTGTCAGGGTGAACCTTCAAAGTAACTAAATTAAACTGATCTCGAGGTGCCAGGAGCTATAAGACAAAGCAAACAGGCTTCACTTAGGGCAATGTGTAAAGTATGAATGCAGTTCTAAAACAGTGATGAAGTCAACACACCAATCAATAAAAATCCCAAACCAGATTAGAAAAATAAAGTAAAACTTAATGAATAAAATGATGCGAAAGTGACAAAGATCTAGTAGGGAGAACCAGAGATGTGAATTTTTAAAGTTTTAAGTATAAATAGCACTAAAAAGCACAAAGTAACTGTGATAGTTGATGGGAGCAATAGACAGGGCCCTAAGCACAATTTGCTTCTAGATTCAATTGAGCTCTGGTCGGATAATACAAATGGGTCTGTCCCGGTAAAAAGTATGAACGTCAAGCAGCTCAAAAAATATCTATGTCCAACTTCAGAAAGGGCCTATATCACTTTGAAGAAAGGTGGTGACATTTCTTATAAGGCTCATCTCATAAAGAAGAAAAATACTTGAAGTGGGCTGTCGCTAAAATTGTAACCACCACCGTGGAACTGAAGGTCAGATACTTGAAGCAGGTTGGTTCCGCTGGAACACTTGAGCCTTGAAGATTCCTTGCTAAAAATGTTCTAAGACTAAACACAGATTGAAACTTCACTGTTGTTTTTTCAGAGGCGATGGAAGCCTTTATTGGAAAAAAGCATACATTCTATCCAGGGTTGTGTATGTGGAACTGCCTGCTGTATAATTGTTCCAGAAGGTAACACTAAGGCTCTGAAAGAAAACTTTACAAAATTGTTCAAACTTTCTGCTGGTGCCCAAATAAGCACACCAGTGCCCTTCGAACTCCCTCATGACCTCCTGGCAGGCACTTACAAACTCCTACAGTGCAGGCTGAGGCTAACAAAAAAGTCTAGTCGAGGATCAGTTGCTAATGCTCAGCTGGGGATTCTAGAAAACAGGTCTCTTTCAGTTTGTGGTGCTCCTGCTGCCACACAGGAAGTCAGGTAATTGACCCTTGGAGTCTACTACTTTGTCTTAGGTACAAGAGAGAGCAAGGGCACTCCTTCATGGTTTCTCTCAGGTCACACACAGCAGGTTCTTTCCTCTTCTGTGTTTCCACAGGTCTGGAGAGTGTTGGAAAGATGGTATCTAGGGAAGCTAAATTTATGCCTGGCACCAGCTAGTGGGTGGGATGAATACTGGGCACTTCCTAACTAATAGGGTAAATGTTTCTAGGGGCACCACTTTTCAACAGTTCGTGTTTGCCCTACACTTCAAACAATCCCACAGTGCCCCTCACTCTCAAAATCCAAGAAGGGAAAACCCTAATCCCCTTATGCAAAGCCTATGTGCTCACTTAGAGGTGTGGTCTGGATAATGCGCATTTCACTCCTCTCTGGTCACTTAATACCAGTTCTGGGATAACGTTTTTTCCCATTAGTTTTGGTGCTAGCCTGAATGTGAGGACAGCGGCTGGAATTTCTATGAAACACCTAACCTTTGCTTGTGTCAGATAACCCTCCTTTAAAGTTACTGAAGTTCTTGGGTCCACCCTCACTGGTTTTCCTGCAAGGGGAAGCAAATGTCTACCCACCTATTTGGGACCAGTTTTCACACCTCTTTCACATCTCATTCAGGTCAAGCACAGACTGGACAGTGGCTGGAGATGAAAATTATCATAGAGCAGCTTCAGGCAGCGGAAAGGTAACATTCTAAAAGTTACTTTTCTATGTATTTTATAAACATCCTTTACTTCAGCGTTAGAGTAGTTTTTATTCAATTTGAAAATAAAGTTTTTAAAGGAGACTGTGGCCCTCATTCTGACCTTGGCGGGCGGCGGAGGCCGCCCGCCAAAGTCCCGCCGTCAGGTTACCGTTCCGCGGTCGAAAGACCGCGGCGGTAATTCTGACTTTCCCGCTGGGCTGGCGGGCGGTCGCCTTCAGACCGCCAGCCAGCCCAGCGGGAAAGAGGCTTCCACGATGAAGCCGGCTCGGAATCGAGCCGGCGGAGTGGAAGCTGTGCGACGGGTGCAGTTGCACCCGTCGCGTATTTCACTGTCTGCGCAGCAGACAGTGAAATACATGTAGGGCCCCTCTTACGGGGGCCCCTGCAATGCCCATGCCAGTGGCATGGGCACTGCAGGGGCCCCCAGGGGCCCCGCGACCCCCCCTACCGCCATCCGGATCTCGGCGGTCCGACCGCCGGGATCTGGATGGCGGTAGGGGGGGTCAGAATCCCCGCGGCGGTGCAGCAAGCTGCGCCGCCGCGGAGGATTCAATGGGGCCGCGGTACACTGGCGGGACCCCGCCAGTGGTGCCGGTCCGACCGCGGCTTTACCGCCGCGGTCGGAATCCCCATTGGAGCACCGCCGGCTTGTCGGCGGTGCTCCCGCGGTCCTCCGCCCTGGCGGTCAAAGACCGCCAGGGTCAGAATGAGGGCCTGTAGCTTGTACAGGTCAAAATTATGGATTAAAGTACATAATCTATATTTTGACTTTTCCTATGTACAGTTACACCCTGACTAGTGACTATAGGCCACAAGTGCGAAGGTTTGGAATTGTGATTTCTTAATTGTGATTTTCTTTTGCGATTCAGTGTGTCACAAATACACCTACCTCATTAATATTAATGCAGTAGAATGCAATTTGCAACTCACTGGGAATCGCAAAAATCACAGGGTTGGTGGCCTGCTGGAGTCAGGAGACCACCATGTTTGTGATTGCTTTTCAATTAAGCAATTTTTTTAAACACATCCCGTTTTCAGGATGCGTTTAAAAAGCAAAAAATGAAATGTTTCAGTTTCATTTTTTAAGAGTAGGCAGTGGTCCGTGCTCTGACTTGGCGACCCCTTCCCATTTGCGAATGGGTTAGCACCAATTTGAAATTGGTTTGAACTGTGATTGTTTTACAACCGCATTCGCGGTCACAAAACAATCATACATACCACTGCAACTCACAAGTAGGAAGAGATGCCCTTGGCATGCCCCTTCCTACTTGTGACTCACAAACCTATTTTGCGATTCAGGAAATAATTACAGATTCGTAAAATAAAATTTGTACATGCCAACATGCTTTTTTCTGTGCACAGATTCTGCAAACTGGGCCAAGCTTTATTCATCTGGCCCAAAGTGCTGTTAGACCTAGTCTCTGAGGGAACATGCCATTTCTAATGTTACACTTGTTGCACTATTATTATTCACCCTACGTTTTGGTCAACAAGGTGCAGTCAGTTGTTCCTTATTCAATATTTAAAATCACATTTTCGTACTGTAAAAGGGTGATTTTGAAAGGGCTGTGCAGCAGGGATCAAGCTGTTGCTGTCAGGCTAAACAGAGTAGGCCTCTATCCATGTTTTCCTTGCAACTGTAGTGGATGGCACAATAGGTGCTGCAGTCCACAGGTATTACTTACATTTCCATGCCATTGGTGGATTTCCATGCATAGTATGAGAAAGCTAATTTCACCAAGTAGGGTTAGGCCAATTTCAGGGGGAGCAAAGCAACTTTACTTCTGTTTAGCAAGATAATGTTCACAGGGTTCTAACGCCAACTTAACAGAGAGGGCAAAATTGGTGCAAATATTTGAAAAGATGGTCATTTCCTACACTATCGAATAGTGTAGTATTTTACTGTGAGATTAAAGTACTTTCCTTTATTAAAAAAAAAGAAAAGCAGTGGGCTACCCAATATAATATTGTGTCTTTTGTTTACTGATGATTTCTGAACTCTTGTCTCCTACACTACTACCCTGAGATGTATTTGACTGCTCACCCTCACTGTACTAGGAACCAAGTGCAGAAAGTCCTGTTCCTGGCCCAGTTTGCACAGTAGTAATAGGATGAGTCCCACGAGGTCAGTGTTAAATGGTCTCAGCTTCCACGTTTGGAGCACAACTGAAGATGTGAATTAACTCAAGGATTTGAGGATTCCTACATGCCACCTTAAGGCAGACTGTCTGCCTTCAAATAGACTTGAAGCCTTGGCCCCCAACCGCTCTTCCTTTCTGCAGGTCACTGCATCTGACAACATATCAGAACCTCACATATCCAGAACTTATTTTTTTGTGCGCTGATGGAGAAGGTGACATGCTAATATAGTTGATTTTACCCGCTACCTTTCCTTTAATTAATAGCAGCATTGTCTTTCCTACATACGTACATAAATAAATATATCTAACCTGACAGTGATTGCATTGACCATATTTGGAATCCTAATGTGAGAAGTTTATATGGAAAATTAAGTATTTGTAATAAATAAAGTATCAAGCTCCATGTCCTTCGCTGTCACTCTATCACACTTAGGCCCGTATTTATACTCCGTTTGCGCCGAATTAGCGTCGTTTTTTTCGATGCAAATTCGGCGCAAAACTAACGCCATATTTATACTTTGGCGTTAGATGCGTCTAGCGCCAAAGTATGGGCAAATAGCGTCATTTTTTTGCGTGAACGCCTTCCTTGCGTTAATGAGATGCAAGGAAGGCGTTCCCGTCTAAAAAAATGACGGCGACGCAAATGCGTCGTATTTATACTCCCGGGCAAAAGTCACGCCCGGGAGGTGGCGGGTCAAAAAACCCCGCATTTGCGCCACTATTTAACGCCTGGGTCAGGGTAGGCGTTAAGGGGCCTGTGGGCTCAAAATGAGCCCACAGGTGCCCTCCCCTGCCCCCAGGGACCCCCCCTGCCACCCCTGCCCACCCCAGGAGGACACCCAAGGATGGAGGGACCCACCCCAGGGACATTCAGGTAAGTTCAGGTAAGTATAATTTTTTATATTTTTTTTTTTTTTTTGGGTGGCATAGGGGGGCCTTATTTGTGCCCCCCTACATGCCACTATGCCCAATGACCATGCCCAGGGGACATAAGTCCCCTGGGCATGGCCATTGGGCAAGGGGGCATGACTCCTGTCTTTACTAAGACAGGAGTCATTTAAATGGCGTCTGGGCGTCGAAAATAATGGCGCAAATCGGGTTGAGGCGATTTTTTTGCCTCAACCTGACTTGCCCCATTTTAAGACGCCCTAACGCCATTTTCCCCCTACGCCGGCGCTGCCTGGTCTACGTGGTTTTTTTCCACGCACACCAGGCAGCGCCGGTCTGCTAGCGCCGGCTAACGCCATTCAATAAATACGGCGCCCGCATGGCGCTTCAGAATGGCGTTAGACGGCGCTAAATTTTTTGACGCTAAACTGTGTTAGCGCAGTTTAGCGTCAAAAAGTATAAATATGGGCCTTAGAGTTTACAAATATCTTCATAGTTGTTAGACCTGGCATCCTTGGCGTGGTTTCCCCTGTCTTTTTGCCTCTGCCTTCTGTATTTTTGACTGTGCTAGGTTTCGCTTTACTGGTTTTGGTACTTTGGACACTTTACCACTGCTGATCAGTGCTAAAGTGCAAGTGCTCCCTGTGTAAATTGTGTTTATGAATGGTTATCCATGATTGGCATATTTGATTTACTATTAAGTTCCTAGTATGGTGCACCACGTGTCCTAGGGCCTGTAAATCAAACTCTCCAAGTGGGCCTGCAGCACTGATTGTATCACCCACATGAGGAGGCCTCTTGTTAGACTTGACATCCTTGGCGTGGTCTCCCCTAACTTTTTGCCTCTGTTTCCCAGGTTGTTGATGTGTGCTGGACTCTGTTTTTGCTGTTTTTGATACTCAGGGCACTTTACCACTGCTATCCAGTGCTAAAGTGCAAGTGCTCCTATATAAAATGTATGTGTATTTGGGTTTCCGTAATTGGCATATTTGATTTACTATTAAGTCCCTAGTACAGTGCACTAGAGGCGCCCAGGGCCCGTAAATCAAATGCTACTAGTGGGCCTGCAGCACGGATTGTGCCACCCACATGAGTAGCCCTATAAATATGTCTCAGAACTGCCACTGCAGTGTCTGTGTGTGCAGTCTTACACTGCCAATTCGACTTGGCAAATGTACTCACTTGCCAGGTCTAAACCTTCTGTTTTTTTCCATGTAAGACACCCCTAAGGTAGGCCCTTGGTAGCCCCATGGGCAGGGTGCAGTGTATGTTAAAATGTTAAAGGTGGGACATGTACTTATGTGTTTTACATGTCCTGACAGTGAAATACTGCCAAATTCGTTTTTCACTGTTGCAATGCCTATCTCTCTCATAGTTTAACATGGGGCTGCCTTGAAATGTCATTAAAACTCAGATTCCCTTTGGGAGCAGATAGAAATATGGAGGCTAGGGTCTGTGAGCTCACACTTTAAAAATACATCCTTAGTGAAGTTGGTTTTTAGATTGTGTATTTGAAAATGAATGTATGTCGAAACAACGCATGCCGGAACAACGCATGCCTGAACAACGAGGTCGGAAGAACGACCTCGTTGTTACCACTAATGCCTTTACCACAAATGCCTTAACACATTTTTTTCGTTGTAAAGGCATTCCTGGTAAAGGCATTAGTGATAGGCATGCATTGTTCCAGCATGCGTCACCCCTGGCCTCCCACCCCTAAAAATTACAGCAACCCCCCCACCCCTCCCCTAAAACCACACCAACCCCTCACCCTTGCCCCTAAAACTACCCCAACCCCCCACCTCGTCCCTAAAATTACTGCAACTCCCACCCTACCCCCAAAACCTAAAACAACCCCAACCCCCACCCCATTCCTGAAACCTAAAGTACCCCAACCCCCACCACTAAAACCTAAAACCACCCACCCCTAAAACTACTCCGAGCCCCCCACCCTGCCCCTAAACCTAAACCCCCCATCTCACCCACCCGCCCCTAAAATTACCCGACCCCCCAACCCACCACTAAAACCTGAAACCACCCCAACCCCCACTCCTAAAACAACCCCCACCCCATCCCTAAAACCTAAACTACCCCAACCCACACCCCTAAAACCACCCCAACACCAGGCCCCTAAAACTATAAATACCCCGACGCCCCACCCGCACCTAAAACTAAAACCCCAACCCCCTGCCCCTAAAACTAAAATTACCCGACCCCCACCCCGCCCTTAAACCGCCGAATGCCCCCTCCCCTAAAACTAAAACCCCAACCCCGCCCCTAAAACTGAAAAATCCCCAACCCCCACCCCTGCCCCTAAAACTAAAATGCCAACCCCCCACCTGACCCCTAAAACTAAAAGTACCGCAGCCCCGACCACCCACCCTGCCCCTAAAACTAAAACTAAAACCCCAACCCCCCACCCCCGCCCCTAAACTAAAAATACCCTGACCCCTCCACCCCAACCCCGCCCCTAAAACAAAAAATACCCTGACCCCCCACCCCCACCCTAAAACTAAAACTAAAACCCCAACCCCCCCACCCCCACCCCACAGCTAAAACTATAACCCCAACCCCCCACCCCCGCCCCACTTACCTGACCCGACCCCCCACCCCTGCCCCTAAAACTAAAACCCAAGCCCCCACCCCCGCCCCAAAACAAAAAATACCCCGACCCCCCACCCCGCACCTAAAACTAAAACTCCGCCCCTAAAACTAAAAATACCCCAACCCCCGCCCCTAAAACTAAAACCCCAACCCCCGCACCTAAAACTAACAATACCCCGACCCCCCACCCTGCCCCTAATACTAAAACCCCAACCCCCCACCCCTGCCCCTAAAACTAAAATTACCCCGACCCCCCAACCCCGCCCCTAAAACTAAAAATACCCGACCCCCCACCCCCGCCCCTAAAACTAAAATCCGAACCCCCTACCCCCGCCCCACTTACCTGACTCGTCGCGTCGTCCTCCTCAGCCGACTCCCTTGTTTGTGCCTTAACCACGCATGTGTGTTGTTCAGCACATGCATGGTTAAGGCACAAAACAACGAAGTCGTGGTTAACGAAAGCGTAGTTCCGCTTTCGTTGCCCACAACTTTGTTGTTCCGGAGTCGGCCTTCAGGCGTTTCCCTTTGAAAATGGCACTTTTAGAAAGTAGGCATTTTCTTGCTTAAACCATTCTATGACTCTGCCTGTTTGTGGATTCTCTGTCTGGGTCAGTTTGACAGTTGGGCTGTTTGAACCGCTCTCTAGATGGTGACACAAAGAGGGATGGTATGTAGCCTGCATATCCTGATGAGCCATCTGTGCTGGAAGGGAGAGGAGGAGTGAATGCTCATACCTGAATGGGCTGTGCCTGCCCTCACACAATGCAGTCTCCCACCTCCTGGTGTGTGGCTGGGGCCTGGCCTGGGCAAGAAAGGATCTTACAGACACTTGAGACTTTACTTTGAAGTTTGCCAATTCTAAAGGCAGAAATGGGTATAAATAGTGGCCCCAAAAGTGCAATGAATCTGAGGACCCTGTGAGCTGACGTCACTACCCCGGAACCATGATGCCACCTGCCACAAGGCCATGGACCTCATAGAAGTCCGATGACCCTGTAGGCCTTGAGTCGCTGCAGCCGCTGATCCCATCTGACTTCGCTGACACCGGAGTGTCATAAGTCCAACATCGGTGACGATCCGATGCCACTGCGGAGCCTGTGGCCCTGTGACGTCATCACGACCTCGTGAGGTTGCCCAACAGCATCATGACTCCGCTGGACTTCGCACCTGCTGGAACCAAGGAACCGACTTCGCATCTGATGCTGCATCACCTCCACTGCCCTGCAGTTAGGACCAACACTGCTGCACAACGTCGCAGTCCTTCTGCCCTGTGGCACTGGAACTGATGCTGCAACAGACGTAGCGAAGCCGCACTCCCCGACTCCATACACCGGCCTGTTTTCTACTTGTTTCTTAAGTACCTGTACCTGGGGGTCGAACGATTCTGTAAACAGCACCATTGGCGTCGTATTGTAGGAACCGACTCTGTCACGAAGTCGCATAATACCAACTTGCAGTATTTGTGCCTCAAGGCACTGTTTTCTTGCTTTTAAGTGCTAACTTCATATTTTTAACTGTATATTGTGGAGTTTTATCGTATCTGGTCTTGTTTATTTAGATAAAATATTTACTATTATTCTAAATCTGTGTTGTGTCATTTTGTAGTGGTTCACTGTATTACTGTGTGTGTTTGAAAAAAAACGTAGCACATTGTCTCTGAGTTAAGCCTGCCTGCTTGTGCCAAGCTACCAAGGGGGTGAGCGGGGGTTAACTGAGTGTGATTCTCCTTTACCCTGACTAGAGTGAGGGTCCTTGCTTGGACAGGGGGTAACCTGACTGCCAACCAAAGACTCCATTTCTAACACCTGTAAACAAGTCTCAGGCCTGCCATTGCAGTGTCTGTGTGTGCAGTTTTAAACTACCATGTTACCTGTCAAGTGCACCCACTTGCCAGGCCTAAATCCTTTCCTTTTAGTATATGTAAGGCACCCCTGAGGCAGGCCCAAGGTAGCCCTAAGGGCAGGGTACAGTGCATTTAAAAGGTAGGACATGTACTGGTGTGTTTTACATGTTCTGATAGTGAAATACTGCTAAATTTGTTTTTCACTATTACAAGGCCTCCTTCATAGGTTAGCATGAGGATTGCACTAAAATATATTTTAAGTGTAATTTCCCATTGGGAGCAGATAGAGATATGGAGTTTGGGTTCTCTGAACTCAGAATTTAAAAATACATGTTTTGGTGAAGTTGGTTTTCAGATCATAAGTTTGAAAATGGCACATATAGAAAGTGGACTTTTTTCTGCTTAACCATTCTGTGCCTCTGCCTGTCTGTTGGAATACACGCATGGGTCAGGATGACAGTTGGCCTGTTTGTGAATGCACTCTAGAAAGTAACACCAAAGGAGCTGAGGTGTGCCCTGCATATCCTGATGGGTCTTCGTGGGCTAGAGTGGTGAGAGGAGCTGACAGTTGTACCTGAATAGGGCTGTGCCTATCCTTACACAATGCAGTCTCCAACCCCCTAGTATGTGCCTGGGACCAGGGCAGGAAAGGCAGGGTCTTGTGCACTACAAAGACTTTCCTTTGAAGTTTGACTACTTCAAAGGCAGACATGAGTATAAGTATTGGACTGCTGATCCAAAAATGTCAGAACACTTCTAGATCAAGAGGAGACTCTGTCAAGGAGAAGAGCTGTGAAGGAGGAGTGCTGCCCCTTTGCTGGGTGTGCTTTGCTGGGTGTGCTTTGCTGGGTTGGCCTGCAGTTGCTGCTTCTTCTTTGGAGAGGACAAAGACTGGACTTTGCTATATATCATGCTTGTGACGTTTCTCCAAGGGCTTGGACTGAGCCTGCCTCCTGTTAAGAAGTCTCAGGTATATCAAAGACTTCACCTGCCAGTCTCTAGGTTCTCTTGCTGAGGATACTGGCTCGCCAGGTGGTGCCCACTCCAGTTCCTGGGCTCTTGAGAGTGAAAGCTGGCCTAAAAACAAGAAGCACCGGGCACATTGACTCTGATTGACTCCAGAACAGGCACTGCTGCCTGACTTTGCTCCGCTGCCTACACCCGAAGCTGTGGTCCCCGCTGAAGTGCAACAACCATGACTGATGCCGCAGGCCTGGCGCTGCTGGCTCGAAGTAGCCTCAGTGCCTCTAAAGTCCCACGACATAGTGAGTCCTGAGTACCGTGTCACCGATGTCTGTGACTCCCGACTCCACCACGGCGAATGTGGTTTCATGCTGTGACTGCGAAACTGCGAAGTCGCCTCATTGCGTCTGAACCCACTGGACTCATTGACCCCGCTGGATCATAAGGAACCGATGCCTTGCACTTGACACCACATCACCTCCCCTGTAACCGTAAGGAACATCCACCTCATCTCCACTGCCTCGCAATAAGGAACCAACACCTGCCCTCCCCAATAGCAGTAAGTAAACAACGTCGCACCAGCTCCAGCGATACCTGATTTCCCCGACTCCATGTAACATCTTTGTTGACTTGTTTCAAAGGTACTGTACCTGGAGTCTGTGCAACTTTGTGATCGGTGCCGCACTACATCACGAGTGGCAGTGAACTGTTGGGAATTACTCCGTCAACAACGTTGTGATAGTCCCAGTTGGAGATATTGTGTTCATAAGCACTTTATTGGGATTTAAACTTTCATATTTCATATTTTTGCTTGTGTATATTGGATTTTCTTAGTTTTGGTTGGTTTACTTATAAATATTGGCTATTTTTCTAAACTGGTGTGGTGTCCATTTGTTGTGTTTTCACTGTGTTACTGTGTGTGTGGGTACAAATACTTAACACATTGATTCTGAGATAAGCCTGTCTGCTTGTGCCAAGCTACCAAAGGGGTGAGCAGGAGTTATCTTAGGAGTGTGACCCCCTTACCTTGACTGGGGAGAAGGTTCCTACTTGGACAGGGTGAAAACTAATGGCCAACTAGAGACCCCATTTCTAACAATAGTTCTTCTTTGATTGTGCAAAATAATAATTTATAATGGTAGGCTTTAAAGTGCATCCAATTATAATTGGGATTTGTATGAAGCACACTAGAATAAAGATTTTTCTTCAGAAGGAGTGTTTTTCCATATTAAAGTATTGGGTTTTTAGAATGCAAATAGTTTAAGCTAGGAACAACATGTTCATTTTTTTACAGCAAAAAAAAGAATCAAACAGAAATAGACACCATTGTCATTCTCTGAAGTTATATAAATGTCAGGAGAATTACAAAGAAACATGCCTTTATGAAGCGCCGCCATGGAGTATGAAGAGCTCAATAAATGCTAAATTATTTAGAAGAACAAGAGACTCCGGTGTCCACAAGCATTATTCCTATGGTAAAAAGAAACTGAGTCTCTGGTTTCTGTCCCAAACCAAGCCAGAGTGAGAACTGTATCGGAGGACAAAGATACGGGCTTCCATTTGAAAAGGTTTCTCTTGTTCAAGATCCCAACTGGTCCCTCTTAGAATAAAGAAGAATGGACCGGTCTCAGAGAAGGTAGAAGGTGCACTGGCGTTAGTGTGATGATGCAGGAACACAGGTAAGTGTGTCAGCAGCAGCGCAGCACGGCACGGCTCCGACTACCGCGAACACCGAGAGACACGGACAAGAGAGCAGAAAGTAGGCGTGAGGAGGCATGTGAGCCCTGGATCTCTTGGAACTCTTCTCTCCTCATCTCTCTGCTTCCCCGGCCCTGCTGCTGCCTCACCTTTCATCTTTCACCTGACGGTCGGGTAGACGGAGACGTGGCTCTCTTCTCTTCCCTTTACTTTGCTCCTCCAGCGTTCCTCACCTCTTGCTGCTTCTGCTGCCTCCTGATTGCCTTCCGGTTGCCTTCCGCCCAGATTTGGAAGCCAGGACCTAGGCATCTTGGTGGTGGTGGTCGCGAGGTTGACCAGCACCTGAGTTGAGGGCTGGAGTGGCATCATTGATGCCTCCACTGAGCTGGTGAGTCTTGGTGTATGAGGATCCTGGAGTCAGGGTTGACTGGATACTGTATCTAAGAAAAGAGCAAACCGGGGCACTCCAAACAAAGAGAGTCCAAAAGTCGGGTGACTTAGTGTGGAAAAGTTTAATCCTCAGTAATTGGTCGTTGAATCATAGTTCAAAATTGTTTGAATCCACATATGAGAAAGTATATAGCAGGTTACAATAACAAACTGACTCCTCAGAATGAACAGGCATAGATGAGCAACAAAACAGCCAACACGTGTTTCGTCCTCTCGGACTTTTTCAAGGCTCACTGACACTGTCAAAGTGACTCAAGTGCACCAACCAATAAGCGTTTAAATAACACTGCCCCGTTTTTATAGTCATTGTCATCTCTCTTGAGTTTACGTAGTTTCTTATCTTTTATGTACAGTTGATGTTTATGTAGGACATCCTTTAGTATATTATAGTTTTTCGCTTTATTGTCAGTACAGTCAATGTCATCAATCTCTTTTTCTAGTAATGTGATCTCCTGCATAAGTTTATCCCGCTTGTCCTTAGCGTCCCGAATAAGTATGTCCATCATACCATACGATGATGTGATCAAAAGTTGTTCCCACTCCTTGAGTAGGTTGGGGCTGAGATCATCAAAAGAAGGAAATAGAATGACCCTCAACCCCCTAGGTATTTGTTCATTTTCCAGATATTTTTGTAAAATCGTATAATCCCACCAACGTGAGAGTTCTTGTTTTTTTAGACGTTCGAGCTTAATGAACTTAATTCTAAGGCCCTCATGTGTGGGATTGGAAGTGCTAGAAACACTGGTTTGGGCACTCGACTGAAATAGTTCTTGAAACAGGGTATCCCTATTATCATCAAATTTTGCCATTTTTCTACCAATTGTTCAGATATTAGGAAAAGTAAAAACAAAATAATGTACACATTAATACAGAGTTGTTAAACACAAAAGGAAAGTATTACCAAATGTTAAGAATCGAGTTAGGGAAGTGACAGAGTGCAAACAGCATCAAATTACAGAGCAACTACAATACTGGAACAAGGTGGTTGATGCTTAGCGACGCACATCTGAAACCAAGAAACAAAAAACAACAAACACAATAGTATGTCGTCAGCAAGTCCTGTGGCGGGTGCCAGCCTGGTGCAGAGAAACCCAACCACCGAGGGTTCCAAGGTGCACACACACAGAGGTGGATGGCGACAACCACCTCTGTCGAGCGCTGTAGGTTACAAAATCTAAGAAAAGAGCAAACCGGGGCACTCCAAACAAAGAGAGTCCAAAAGTCGGGTGACTTAGTGTGGAAAAGTTTAATCCTCAGTAATTGGTCGTTGAATCATAGTTCAAAATTGTTTGAATCCACATATGAGAAAGTATATAGCAGGTTACAATAACAAACTGACTCCTCAGAATGAACAGGCATAGATGAGCAACAAAACAGCCAACACGTGTTTCGTCCTCTCGGACTTTTTCAAGGCTCACTGACACTGTCAAAGTGACTCAAGTGCACCAACCAATAAGCGTTTAAATAACACTGCCCCGTTTTTATAGTCATTGTCATCTCTCTTGAGTTTACGTAGTTTCTTATCTTTTATGTACAGTTGATGTTTATGTAGGACATCCTTTAGTATATTATAGTTTTTCGCTTTATTGTCAGTACAGTCAATGTCATCAATCTCTTTTTCTAGTAATGTGATCTCCTGCATAAGTTTATCCCGCTTGTCCTTAGCGTCCCGAATAAGTATGTCCATCATACCATACGATGATGTGATCAAAAGTTGTTCCCACTCCTTGAGTAGGTTGGGGCTGAGATCATCAAAAGAAGGAAATAGAATGACCCTCAACCCCCTAGGTATTTGTTCATTTTCCAGATATTTTTGTAAAATCGTATAATCCCACCAACGTGAGAGTTCTTGTTTTTTTAGACGTTCGAGCTTAATGAACTTAATTCTAAGGCCCTCATGTGTGGGATTGGAAGTGCTAGAAACACTGGTTTGGGCACTCGACTGAAATAGTTCTTGAAACAGGGTATCCCTATTATCATCAAATTTTGCCATTTTTCTACCAATTGTTCAGATATTAGGAAAAGTAAAAACAAAATAATGTACACATTAATACAGAGTTGTTAAACACAAAAGGAAAGTATTACCAAATGTTAAGAATCGAGTTAGGGAAGTGACAGAGTGCAAACAGCATCAAATTACAGAGCAACTACAATACTGGAACAAGGTGGTTGATGCTTAGCGACGCACATCTGAAACCAAGAAACAAAAAACAACAAACACAATAGTATGTCGTCAGCAAGTCCTGTGGCGGGTGCCAGCCTGGTGCAGAGAAACCCAACCACCGAGGGTTCCAAGGTGCACACACACAGAGGTGGATGGCGACAACCACCTCTGTCGAGCGCTGTAGGTTACAAAATCTAAGAAAAGAGCAAACCGGGGCACTCCAAACAAAGAGAGTCCAAAAGTCGGGTGACTTAGTGTGGAAAAGTTTAATCCTCAGTAATTGGTCGTTGAATCATAGTTCAAAATTGTTTGAATCCACATATGAGAAAGTATATAGCAGGTTACAATAACAAACTGACTCCTCAGAATGAACAGGCATAGATGAGCAACAAAACAGCCAACACGTGTTTCGTCCTCTCGGACTTTTTCAAGGCTCACTGACACTGTCAAAGTGACTCAAGTGCACCAACCAATAAGCGTTTAAATAACACTGCCCCGTTTTTATAGTCATTGTCATCTCTCTTGAGTTTACGTAGTTTCTTATCTTTTATGTACAGTTGATGTTTATGTAGGACATCCTTTAGTATATTATAGTTTTTCGCTTTATTGTCAGTACAGTCAATGTCATCAATCTCTTTTTCTAGTAATGTGATCTCCTGCATAAGTTTATCCCGCTTGTCCTTAGCGTCCCGAATAAGTATGTCCATCATACCATACGATGATGTGATCAAAAGTTGTTCCCACTCCTTGAGTAGGTTGGGGCTGAGATCATCAAAAGAAGGAAATAGAATGACCCTCAACCCCCTAGGTATTTGTTCATTTTCCAGATATTTTTGTAAAATCGTATAATCCCACCAACGTGAGAGTTCTTGTTTTTTTAGACGTTCGAGCTTAATGAACTTAATTCTAAGGCCCTCATGTGTGGGATTGGAAGTGCTAGAAACACTGGTTTGGGCACTCGACTGAAATAGTTCTTGAAACAGGGTATCCCTATTATCATCAAATTTTGCCATTTTTCTACCAATTGTTCAGATATTAGGAAAAGTAAAAACAAAATAATGTACACATTAATACAGAGTTGTTAAACACAAAAGGAAAGTATTACCAAATGTTAAGAATCGAGTTAGGGAAGTGACAGAGTGCAAACAGCATCAAATTACAGAGCAACTACAATACTGGAACAAGGTGGTTGATGCTTAGCGACGCACATCTGAAACCAAGAAACAAAAAACAACAAACACAATAGTATGTCGTCAGCAAGTCCTGTGGCGGGTGCCAGCCTGGTGCAGAGAAACCCAACCACCGAGGGTTCCAAGGTGCACACACACAGAGGTGGATGGCGACAACCACCTCTGTCGAGCGCTGTAGGTTACAAAATCTAAGAAAAGAGCAAACCGGGGCACTCCAAACAAAGAGAGTCCAAAAGTCGGGTGACTTAGTGTGGAAAAGTTTAATCCTCAGTAATTGGTCGTTGAATCATAGTTCAAAATTGTTTGAATCCACATATGAGAAAGTATATAGCAGGTTACAATAACAAACTGACTCCTCAGAATGAACAGGCATAGATGAGCAACAAAACAGCCAACACGTGTTTCGTCCTCTCGGACTTTTTCAAGGCTCACTGACACTGTCAAAGTGACTCAAGTGCACCAACCAATAAGCGTTTAAATAACACTGCCCCGTTTTTATAGTCATTGTCATCTCTCTTGAGTTTACGTAGTTTCTTATCTTTTATGTACAGTTGATGTTTATGTAGGACATCCTTTAGTATATTATAGTTTTTCGCTTTATTGTCAGTACAGTCAATGTCATCAATCTCTTTTTCTAGTAATGTGATCTCCTGCATAAGTTTATCCCGCTTGTCCTTAGCGTCCCGAATAAGTATGTCCATCATACCATACGATGATGTGATCAAAAGTTGTTCCCACTCCTTGAGTAGGTTGGGGCTGAGATCATCAAAAGAAGGAAATAGAATGACCCTCAACCCCCTAGGTATTTGTTCATTTTCCAGATATTTTTGTAAAATCGTATAATCCCACCAACGTGAGAGTTCTTGTTTTTTTAGACGTTCGAGCTTAATGAACTTAATTCTAAGGCCCTCATGTGTGGGATTGGAAGTGCTAGAAACACTGGTTTGGGCACTCGACTGAAATAGTTCTTGAAACAGGGTATCCCTATTATCATCAAATTTTGCCATTTTTCTACCAATTGTTCAGATATTAGGAAAAGTAAAAACAAAATAATGTACACATTAATACAGAGTTGTTAAACACAAAAGGAAAGTATTACCAAATGTTAAGAATCGAGTTAGGGAAGTGACAGAGTGCAAACAGCATCAAATTACAGAGCAACTACAATACTGGAACAAGGTGGTTGATGCTTAGCGACGCACATCTGAAACCAAGAAACAAAAAACAACAAACACAATAGTATGTCGTCAGCAAGTCCTGTGGCGGGTGCCAGCCTGGTGCAGAGAAACCCAACCACCGAGGGTTCCAAGGTGCACACACACAGAGGTGGATGGCGACAACCACCTCTGTCGAGCGCTGTAGGTTACAAAATCTAAGAAAAGAGCAAACCGGGGCACTCCAAACAAAGAGAGTCCAAAAGTCGGGTGACTTAGTGTGGAAAAGTTTAATCCTCAGTAATTGGTCGTTGAATCATAGTTCAAAATTGTTTGAATCCACATATGAGAAAGTATATAGCAGGTTACAATAACAAACTGACTCCTCAGAATGAACAGGCATAGATGAGCAACAAAACAGCCAACACGTGTTTCGTCCTCTCGGACTTTTTCAAGGCTCACTGACACTGTCAAAGTGACTCAAGTGCACCAACCAATAAGCGTTTAAATAACACTGCCCCGTTTTTATAGTCATTGTCATCTCTCTTGAGTTTACGTAGTTTCTTATCTTTTATGTACAGTTGATGTTTATGTAGGACATCCTTTAGTATATTATAGTTTTTCGCTTTATTGTCAGTACAGTCAATGTCATCAATCTCTTTTTCTAGTAATGTGATCTCCTGCATAAGTTTATCCCGCTTGTCCTTAGCGTCCCGAATAAGTATGTCCATCATACCATACGATGATGTGATCAAAAGTTGTTCCCACTCCTTGAGTAGGTTGGGGCTGAGATCATCAAAAGAAGGAAATAGAATGACCCTCAACCCCCTAGGTATTTGTTCATTTTCCAGATATTTTTGTAAAATCGTATAATCCCACCAACGTGAGAGTTCTTGTTTTTTTAGACGTTCGAGCTTAATGAACTTAATTCTAAGGCCCTCATGTGTGGGATTGGAAGTGCTAGAAACACTGGTTTGGGCACTCGACTGAAATAGTTCTTGAAACAGGGTATCCCTATTATCATCAAATTTTGCCATTTTTCTACCAATTGTTCAGATATTAGGAAAAGTAAAAACAAAATAATGTACACATTAATACAGAGTTGTTAAACACAAAAGGAAAGTATTACCAAATGTTAAGAATCGAGTTAGGGAAGTGACAGAGTGCAAACAGCATCAAATTACAGAGCAACTACAATACTGGAACAAGGTGGTTGATGCTTAGCGACGCACATCTGAAACCAAGAAACAAAAAACAACAAACACAATAGTATGTCGTCAGCAAGTCCTGTGGCGGGTGCCAGCCTGGTGCAGAGAAACCCAACCACCGAGGGTTCCAAGGTGCACACACACAGAGGTGGATGGCGACAACCACCTCTGTCGAGCGCTGTAGGTTACAAAATCTAAGAAAAGAGCAAACCGGGGCACTCCAAACAAAGAGAGTCCAAAAGTCGGGTGACTTAGTGTGGAAAAGTTTAATCCTCAGTAATTGGTCGTTGAATCATAGTTCAAAATTGTTTGAATCCACATATGAGAAAGTATATAGCAGGTTACAATAACAAACTGACTCCTCAGAATGAACAGGCATAGATGAGCAACAAAACAGCCAACACGTGTTTCGTCCTCTCGGACTTTTTCAAGGCTCACTGACACTGTCAAAGTGACTCAAGTGCACCAACCAATAAGCGTTTAAATAACACTGCCCCGTTTTTATAGTCATTGTCATCTCTCTTGAGTTTACGTAGTTTCTTATCTTTTATGTACAGTTGATGTTTATGTAGGACATCCTTTAGTATATTATAGTTTTTCGCTTTATTGTCAGTACAGTCAATGTCATCAATCTCTTTTTCTAGTAATGTGATCTCCTGCATAAGTTTATCCCGCTTGTCCTTAGCGTCCCGAATAAGTATGTCCATCATACCATACGATGATGTGATCAAAAGTTGTTCCCACTCCTTGAGTAGGTTGGGGCTGAGATCATCAAAAGAAGGAAATAGAATGACCCTCAACCCCCTAGGTATTTGTTCATTTTCCAGATATTTTTGTAAAATCGTATAATCCCACCAACGTGAGAGTTCTTGTTTTTTTAGACGTTCGAGCTTAATGAACTTAATTCTAAGGCCCTCATGTGTGGGATTGGAAGTGCTAGAAACACTGGTTTGGGCACTCGACTGAAATAGTTCTTGAAACAGGGTATCCCTATTATCATCAAATTTTGCCATTTTTCTACCAATTGTTCAGATATTAGGAAAAGTAAAAACAAAATAATGTACACATTAATACAGAGTTGTTAAACACAAAAGGAAAGTATTACCAAATGTTAAGAATCGAGTTAGGGAAGTGACAGAGTGCAAACAGCATCAAATTACAGAGCAACTACAATACTGGAACAAGGTGGTTGATGCTTAGCGACGCACATCTGAAACCAAGAAACAAAAAACAACAAACACAATAGTATGTCGTCAGCAAGTCCTGTGGCGGGTGCCAGCCTGGTGCAGAGAAACCCAACCACCGAGGGTTCCAAGGTGCACACACACAGAGGTGGATGGCGACAACCACCTCTGTCGAGCGCTGTAGGTTACAAAATCTAAGAAAAGAGCAAACCGGGGCACTCCAAACAAAGAGAGTCCAAAAGTCGGGTGACTTAGTGTGGAAAAGTTTAATCCTCAGTAATTGGTCGTTGAATCATAGTTCAAAATTGTTTGAATCCACATATGAGAAAGTATATAGCAGGTTACAATAACAAACTGACTCCTCAGAATGAACAGGCATAGATGAGCAACAAAACAGCCAACACGTGTTTCGTCCTCTCGGACTTTTTCAAGGCTCACTGACACTGTCAAAGTGACTCAAGTGCACCAACCAATAAGCGTTTAAATAACACTGCCCCGTTTTTATAGTCATTGTCATCTCTCTTGAGTTTACGTAGTTTCTTATCTTTTATGTACAGTTGATGTTTATGTAGGACATCCTTTAGTATATTATAGTTTTTCGCTTTATTGTCAGTACAGTCAATGTCATCAATCTCTTTTTCTAGTAATGTGATCTCCTGCATAAGTTTATCCCGCTTGTCCTTAGCGTCCCGAATAAGTATGTCCATCATACCATACGATGATGTGATCAAAAGTTGTTCCCACTCCTTGAGTAGGTTGGGGCTGAGATCATCAAAAGAAGGAAATAGAATGACCCTCAACCCCCTAGGTATTTGTTCATTTTCCAGATATTTTTGTAAAATCGTATAATCCCACCAACGTGAGAGTTCTTGTTTTTTTAGACGTTCGAGCTTAATGAACTTAATTCTAAGGCCCTCATGTGTGGGATTGGAAGTGCTAGAAACACTGGTTTGGGCACTCGACTGAAATAGTTCTTGAAACAGGGTATCCCTATTATCATCAAATTTTGCCATTTTTCTACCAATTGTTCAGATATTAGGAAAAGTAAAAACAAAATAATGTACACATTAATACAGAGTTGTTAAACACAAAAGGAAAGTATTACCAAATGTTAAGAATCGAGTTAGGGAAGTGACAGAGTGCAAACAGCATCAAATTACAGAGCAACTACAATACTGGAACAAGGTGGTTGATGCTTAGCGACGCACATCTGAAACCAAGAAACAAAAAACAACAAACACAATAGTATGTCGTCAGCAAGTCCTGTGGCGGGTGCCAGCCTGGTGCAGAGAAACCCAACCACCGAGGGTTCCAAGGTGCACACACACAGAGGTGGATGGCGACAACCACCTCTGTCGAGCGCTGTAGGTTACAAAATCTAAGAAAAGAGCAAACCGGGGCACTCCAAACAAAGAGAGTCCAAAAGTCGGGTGACTTAGTGTGGAAAAGTTTAATCCTCAGTAATTGGTCGTTGAATCATAGTTCAAAATTGTTTGAATCCACATATGAGAAAGTATATAGCAGGTTACAATAACAAACTGACTCCTCAGAATGAACAGGCATAGATGAGCAACAAAACAGCCAACACGTGTTTCGTCCTCTCGGACTTTTTCAAGGCTCACTGACACTGTCAAAGTGACTCAAGTGCACCAACCAATAAGCGTTTAAATAACACTGCCCCGTTTTTATAGTCATTGTCATCTCTCTTGAGTTTACGTAGTTTCTTATCTTTTATGTACAGTTGATGTTTATGTAGGACATCCTTTAGTATATTATAGTTTTTCGCTTTATTGTCAGTACAGTCAATGTCATCAATCTCTTTTTCTAGTAATGTGATCTCCTGCATAAGTTTATCCCGCTTGTCCTTAGCGTCCCGAATAAGTATGTCCATCATACCATACGATGATGTGATCAAAAGTTGTTCCCACTCCTTGAGTAGGTTGGGGCTGAGATCATCAAAAGAAGGAAATAGAATGACCCTCAACCCCCTAGGTATTTGTTCATTTTCCAGATATTTTTGTAAAATCGTATAATCCCACCAACGTGAGAGTTCTTGTTTTTTTAGACGTTCGAGCTTAATGAACTTAATTCTAAGGCCCTCATGTGTGGGATTGGAAGTGCTAGAAACACTGGTTTGGGCACTCGACTGAAATAGTTCTTGAAACAGGGTATCCCTATTATCATCAAATTTTGCCATTTTTCTACCAATTGTTCAGATATTAGGAAAAGTAAAAACAAAATAATGTACACATTAATACAGAGTTGTTAAACACAAAAGGAAAGTATTACCAAATGTTAAGAATCGAGTTAGGGAAGTGACAGAGTGCAAACAGCATCAAATTACAGAGCAACTACAATACTGGAACAAGGTGGTTGATGCTTAGCGACGCACATCTGAAACCAAGAAACAAAAAACAACAAACACAATAGTATGTCGTCAGCAAGTCCTGTGGCGGGTGCCAGCCTGGTGCAGAGAAACCCAACCACCGAGGGTTCCAAGGTGCACACACACAGAGGTGGATGGCGACAACCACCTCTGTCGAGCGCTGTAGGTTACAAAATCTAAGAAAAGAGCAAACCGGGGCACTCCAAACAAAGAGAGTCCAAAAGTCGGGTGACTTAGTGTGGAAAAGTTTAATCCTCAGTAATTGGTCGTTGAATCATAGTTCAAAATTGTTTGAATCCACATATGAGAAAGTATATAGCAGGTTACAATAACAAACTGACTCCTCAGAATGAACAGGCATAGATGAGCAACAAAACAGCCAACACGTGTTTCGTCCTCTCGGACTTTTTCAAGGCTCACTGACACTGTCAAAGTGACTCAAGTGCACCAACCAATAAGCGTTTAAATAACACTGCCCCGTTTTTATAGTCATTGTCATCTCTCTTGAGTTTACGTAGTTTCTTATCTTTTATGTACAGTTGATGTTTATGTAGGACATCCTTTAGTATATTATAGTTTTTCGCTTTATTGTCAGTACAGTCAATGTCATCAATCTCTTTTTCTAGTAATGTGATCTCCTGCATAAGTTTATCCCGCTTGTCCTTAGCGTCCCGAATAAGTATGTCCATCATACCATACGATGATGTGATCAAAAGTTGTTCCCACTCCTTGAGTAGGTTGGGGCTGAGATCATCAAAAGAAGGAAATAGAATGACCCTCAACCCCCTAGGTATTTGTTCATTTTCCAGATATTTTTGTAAAATCGTATAATCCCACCAACGTGAGAGTTCTTGTTTTTTTAGACGTTCGAGCTTAATGAACTTAATTCTAAGGCCCTCATGTGTGGGATTGGAAGTGCTAGAAACACTGGTTTGGGCACTCGACTGAAATAGTTCTTGAAACAGGGTATCCCTATTATCATCAAATTTTGCCATTTTTCTACCAATTGTTCAGATATTAGGAAAAGTAAAAACAAAATAATGTACACATTAATACAGAGTTGTTAAACACAAAAGGAAAGTATTACCAAATGTTAAGAATCGAGTTAGGGAAGTGACAGAGTGCAAACAGCATCAAATTACAGAGCAACTACAATACTGGAACAAGGTGGTTGATGCTTAGCGACGCACATCTGAAACCAAGAAACAAAAAACAACAAACACAATAGTATGTCGTCAGCAAGTCCTGTGGCGGGTGCCAGCCTGGTGCAGAGAAACCCAACCACCGAGGGTTCCAAGGTGCACACACACAGAGGTGGATGGCGACAACCACCTCTGTCGAGCGCTGTAGGTTACAAAATCTAAGAAAAGAGCAAACCGGGGCACTCCAAACAAAGAGAGTCCAAAAGTCGGGTGACTTAGTGTGGAAAAGTTTAATCCTCAGTAATTGGTCGTTGAATCATAGTTCAAAATTGTTTGAATCCACATATGAGAAAGTATATAGCAGGTTACAATAACAAACTGACTCCTCAGAATGAACAGGCATAGATGAGCAACAAAACAGCCAACACGTGTTTCGTCCTCTCGGACTTTTTCAAGGCTCACTGACACTGTCAAAGTGACTCAAGTGCACCAACCAATAAGCGTTTAAATAACACTGCCCCGTTTTTATAGTCATTGTCATCTCTCTTGAGTTTACGTAGTTTCTTATCTTTTATGTACAGTTGATGTTTATGTAGGACATCCTTTAGTATATTATAGTTTTTCGCTTTATTGTCAGTACAGTCAATGTCATCAATCTCTTTTTCTAGTAATGTGATCTCCTGCATAAGTTTATCCCGCTTGTCCTTAGCGTCCCGAATAAGTATGTCCATCATACCATACGATGATGTGATCAAAAGTTGTTCCCACTCCTTGAGTAGGTTGGGGCTGAGATCATCAAAAGAAGGAAATAGAATGACCCTCAGCCCCCTAGGTATTTGTTCATTTTCCAGATATTTTTGTAAAATCGTATAATCCCACCAACGTGAGAGTTCTTGTTTTTTTAGACGTTCGAGCTTAATGAACTTAATTCTAAGGCCCTCATGTGTGGGATTGGAAGTGCTAGAAACACTGGTTTGGGCACTCGACTGAAATAGTTCTTGAAACAGGGTATCCCTATTATCATCAAATTTTGCCATTTTTCTACCAATTGTTCAGATATTAGGAAAAGTAAAAACAAAATAATGTACACATTAATACAGAGTTGTTAAACACAAAAGGAAAGTATTACCAAATGTTAAGAATCGAGTTAGGGAAGTGACAGAGTGCAAACAGCATCAAATTACAGAGCAACTACAATACTGGAACAAGGTGGTTGATGCTTAGCGACGCACATCTGAAACCAAGAAACAAAAAACAACAAACACAATAGTATGTCGTCAGCAAGTCCTGTGGCGGGTGCCAGCCTGGTGCAGAGAAACCCAACCACCGAGGGTTCCAAGGTGCACACACACAGAGGTGGATGGCGACAACCACCTCTGTCGAGCGCTGTAGGTTACAAAATCTAAGAAAAGAGCAAACCGGGGCACTCCAAACAAAGAGAGTCCAAAAGTCGGGTGACTTAGTGTGGAAAAGTTTAATCCTCAGTAATTGGTCGTTGAATCATAGTTCAAAATTGTTTGAATCCACATATGAGAAAGTATATAGCAGGTTACAATAACAAACTGACTCCTCAGAATGAACAGGCATAGATGAGCAACAAAACAGCCAACACGTGTTTCGTCCTCTCGGACTTTTTCAAGGCTCACTGACACTGTCAAAGTGACTCAAGTGCACCAACCAATAAGCGTTTAAATAACACTGCCCCGTTTTTATAGTCATTGTCATCTCTCTTGAGTTTACGTAGTTTCTTATCTTTTATGTACAGTTGATGTTTATGTAGGACATCCTTTAGTATATTATAGTTTTTCGCTTTATTGTCAGTACAGTCAATGTCATCAATCTCTTTTTCTAGTAATGTGATCTCCTGCATAAGTTTATCCCGCTTGTCCTTAGCGTCCCGAATAAGTATGTCCATCATACCATACGATGATGTGATCAAAAGTTGTTCCCACTCCTTGAGTAGGTTGGGGCTGAGATCATCAAAAGAAGGAAATAGAATGACCCTCAACCCCCTAGGTATTTGTTCATTTTCCAGATATTTTTGTAAAATCGTATAATCCCACCAACGTGAGAGTTCTTGTTTTTTTAGACGTTCGAGCTTAATGAACTTAATTCTAAGGCCCTCATGTGTGGGATTGGAAGTGCTAGAAACACTGGTTTGGGCACTCGACTGAAATAGTTCTTGAAACAGGGTATCCCTATTATCATCAAATTTTGCCATTTTTCTACCAATTGTTCAGATATTAGGAAAAGTAAAAACAAAATAATGTACACATTAATACAGAGTTGTTAAACACAAAAGGAAAGTATTACCAAATGTTAAGAATCGAGTTAGGGAAGTGACAGAGTGCAAACAGCATCAAATTACAGAGCAACTACAATACTGGAACAAGGTGGTTGATGCTTAGCGACGCACATCTGAAACCAAGAAACAAAAAACAACAAACACAATAGTATGTCGTCAGCAAGTCCTGTGGCGGGTGCCAGCCTGGTGCAGAGAAACCCAACCACCGAGGGTTCCAAGGTGCACACACACAGAGGTGGATGGCGACAACCACCTCTGTCGAGCGCTGTAGGTTACAAAATCTAAGAAAAGAGCAAACCGGGGCACTCCAAACAAAGAGAGTCCAAAAGTCGGGTGACTTAGTGTGGAAAAGTTTAATCCTCAGTAATTGGTCGTTGAATCATAGTTCAAAATTGTTTGAATCCACATATGAGAAAGTATATAGCAGGTTACAATAACAAACTGACTCCTCAGAATGAACAGGCATAGATGAGCAACAAAACAGCCAACACGTGTTTCGTCCTCTCGGACTTTTTCAAGGCTCACTGACACTGTCAAAGTGACTCAAGTGCACCAACCAATAAGCGTTTAAATAACACTGCCCCGTTTTTATAGTCATTGTCATCTCTCTTGAGTTTACGTAGTTTCTTATCTTTTATGTACAGTTGATGTTTATGTAGGACATCCTTTAGTATATTATAGTTTTTCGCTTTATTGTCAGTACAGTCAATGTCATCAATCTCTTTTTCTAGTAATGTGATCTCCTGCATAAGTTTATCCCGCTTGTCCTTAGCGTCCCGAATAAGTATGTCCATCATACCATACGATGATGTGATCAAAAGTTGTTCCCACTCCTTGAGTAGGTTGGGGCTGAGATCATCAAAAGAAGGAAATAGAATGACCCTCAACCCCCTAGGTATTTGTTCATTTTCCAGATATTTTTGTAAAATCGTATAATCCCACCAACGTGAGAGTTCTTGTTTTTTTAGACGTTCGAGCTTAATGAACTTAATTCTAAGGCCCTCATGTGTGGGATTGGAAGTGCTAGAAACACTGGTTTGGGCACTCGACTGAAATAGTTCTTGAAACAGGGTATCCCTATTATCATCAAATTTTGCCATTTTTCTACCAATTGTTCAGATATTAGGAAAAGTAAAAACAAAATAATGTACACATTAATACAGAGTTGTTAAACACAAAAGGAAAGTATTACCAAATGTTAAGAATCGAGTTAGGGAAGTGACAGAGTGCAAACAGCATCAAATTACAGAGCAACTACAATACTGGAACAAGGTGGTTGATGCTTAGCGACGCACATCTGAAACCAAGAAACAAAAAACAACAAACACAATAGTATGTCGTCAGCAAGTCCTGTGGCGGGTGCCAGCCTGGTGCAGAGAAACCCAACCACCGAGGGTTCCAAGGTGCACACACACAGAGGTGGATGGCGACAACCACCTCTGTCGAGCGCTGTAGGTTACAAAATCTAAGAAAAGAGCAAACCGGGGCACTCCAAACAAAGAGAGTCCAAAAGTCGGGTGACTTAGTGTGGAAAAGTTTAATCCTCAGTAATTGGTCGTTGAATCATAGTTCAAAATTGTTTGAATCCACATATGAGAAAGTATATAGCAGGTTACAATAACAAACTGACTCCTCAGAATGAACAGGCATAGATGAGCAACAAAACAGCCAACACGTGTTTCGTCCTCTCGGACTTTTTCAAGGCTCACTGACACTGTCAAAGTGACTCAAGTGCACCAACCAATAAGCGTTTAAATAACACTGCCCCGTTTTTATAGTCATTGTCATCTCTCTTGAGTTTACGTAGTTTCTTATCTTTTATGTACAGTTGATGTTTATGTAGGACATCCTTTAGTATATTATAGTTTTTCGCTTTATTGTCAGTACAGTCAATGTCATCAATCTCTTTTTCTAGTAATGTGATCTCCTGCATAAGTTTATCCCGCTTGTCCTTAGCGTCCCGAATAAGTATGTCCATCATACCATACGATGATGTGATCAAAAGTTGTTCCCACTCCTTGAGTAGGTTGGGGCTGAGATCATCAAAAGAAGGAAATAGAATGACCCTCAACCCCCTAGGTATTTGTTCATTTTCCAGATATTTTTGTAAAATCGTATAATCCCACCAACGTGAGAGTTCTTGTTTTTTTAGACGTTCGAGCTTAATGAACTTAATTCTAAGGCCCTCATGTGTGGGATTGGAAGTGCTAGAAACACTGGTTTGGGCACTCGACTGAAATAGTTCTTGAAACAGGGTATCCCTATTATCATCAAATTTTGCCATTTTTCTACCAATTGTTCAGATATTAGGAAAAGTAAAAACAAAATAATGTACACATTAATACAGAGTTGTTAAACACAAAAGGAAAGTATTACCAAATGTTAAGAATCGAGTTAGGGAAGTGACAGAGTGCAAACAGCATCAAATTACAGAGCAACTACAATACTGGAACAAGGTGGTTGATGCTTAGCGACGCACATCTGAAACCAAGAAACAAAAAACAACAAACACAATAGTATGTCGTCAGCAAGTCCTGTGGCGGGTGCCAGCCTGGTGCAGAGAAACCCAACCACCGAGGGTTCCAAGGTGCACACACACAGAGGTGGATGGCGACAACCACCTCTGTCGAGCGCTGTAGGTTACAAAATCTAAGAAAAGAGCAAACCGGGGCACTCCAAACAAAGAGAGTCCAAAAGTCGGGTGACTTAGTGTGGAAAAGTTTAATCCTCAGTAATTGGTCGTTGAATCATAGTTCAAAATTGTTTGAATCCACATATGAGAAAGTATATAGCAGGTTACAATAACAAACTGACTCCTCAGAATGAACAGGCATAGATGAGCAACAAAACAGCCAACACGTGTTTCGTCCTCTCGGACTTTTTCAAGGCTCACTGACACTGTCAAAGTGACTCAAGTGCACCAACCAATAAGCGTTTAAATAACACTGCCCCGTTTTTATAGTCATTGTCATCTCTCTTGAGTTTACGTAGTTTCTTATCTTTTATGTACAGTTGATGTTTATGTAGGACATCCTTTAGTATATTATAGTTTTTCGCTTTATTGTCAGTACAGTCAATGTCATTGACTGGATACTGTGGCGGGTGCTGGTGCTGGTTCTGGTACTGGTTCAAGCACTGATGGCGCAGCTTGTCTTTTGGAGCTTTGTACTGTTGAACTTTGGGTGTTGATCCCTCGTGCCACGCTCCTCTCATCATCCCACCCCCGCGGGGAAAAAAAAAAACTCACCTGACCCACACAATCGCCACTCCTTGCTTCATTGCCTCATCACCTCACAGGTTTCACAGACTCATAGCCTCACAGATTAATATTAATATTCAAAAGCAACAGTGCACTACCGCCTGGTTCTACAGTAGAGTACTTCTGAGCGTGCTCGTGCCCCCCCCCCATCATATAGTGTCAAAAATTTAGAATACAGCAGTGGAGAGGCAGGGGGTGAGGTGGCACTCAATACTGTGCTGAGGCTGAGGCAGTGGTTCCTGCCTGTCAGTTGTACTCTTTACAGGCCTTTCTATTTCAAAGCCTCAACCGATTTACCACCCTTACTTTCCTGTTTCACTATTCTTCTGACCTTGGAGGATCTCTGAAGGAGGAATCCATGACCTTAAAGAAACTCCGCTCAGGATGTATGTTGCCTGAAAGGCCCTGTGTAAAAACTAGATCTAACCCTCTTCGAAATAAAGGCATTTTGGCTATTCAGCTAAAAAGTCAGTCAAATATTTTCCTTCTGGGAGAAAGGTAAATTACCCAGGATGAGTTTAAGTGCGATATCTCTGTGGTCTGTGGTATGGAGCTAAATTAATTCTCATCAAAAAAGGCCTTAAGAGATGTTTGCCAAGCGGAGAATAGCTTAGGGGGGGTGCTTTGAGATCTTGGAGGAGCTAGCTGCCCGACTCTCTCCTTCAGTAACAAAGGAGCATACTCAGGGCTCTCAGGCGGTCCTAACCCTGTTTGGAACGTAGCCTCCTCTCCCCCTCCCCCTCCCCCTCCCTCCACCTTTCGCTTGCTAATTCTCCACCTCTGGAGCAGCTCATGTTTGCACCTCAGGAACCTGGGGCCAGATGTAGCAAAACTTGGTTTTGCGACTCGGAAATTGCGACTCCGAGCGACTCGCAATTTCCGAGTCCCAAAACCATATGCAGAACGGTGTCTCAGACACCGTCTGCGAGTCGCTATGGGGTCGCAAAGACCCACCTCATTAATATTAATGAGGTGGGTCGCAAATTGCCCCACTGCCCCACTACCTGCCCTGAAAAAATATTTTGGGGTCCATTCACAAAGGGGAAGGGGTCCCATGGGGACCCCTTCCAATTTGCGAGTGGGTTACCATCCACTTCAAGTGGATGGTAACTGCGACTCCATTTGCGACCGTGTATGCGGTCGCAAATGGAATTGCATCCCACTGCGAGTCCCAAATAGGAAGGGAACACCCCTTCCTATTTGCGAGTCGGAAATGCATTTTGCGAGTCGGTTCCGACTCGCAAAATGCATTTCTGCATAGGAAACTCCGGTTTGCGACTCGCAAACGGCAATTTTTGCAGTTTGCGAGTCGCAAACTGTTTCCTACATCTGGCCCCTGGTGCTCAGTTAAAGACCACGGATTTGTCAGCTACTGACCTACACAACTTTACCCTGCCTGATTTGGACTTAAATTTTGGCAGTAGATATGGGCATAAGGCAAAATACCCCTCTTTGCCTTCTGGGGGACCTCTGACAGCGCCCCATTCCACAGGACCACAGCTGTTTAATAGCTCCACCTCTTTACAAGACTCTGTCAATGAGCTTAGTCGATGATCCAACCAGTATAATACTGAGTCAACTTAAAGGCAATCTTATACTATGTGATATTGGGTATTGCACTTTCTCCTTGTTAGTTGATTCAAAAGTCATGAACACTCTGCTTAGTGATCATAACCCTATCTTATTTTCACTAGATTTGATTCTGTTAATGACCGGGGCTCATGAATTGAATGGGGTAAGCCCAGTGTTTGACAAAAAGACAGGAAGTGCCCAGTGGGATCCCAGAAGGTTGTTGGGCGTCAGGGAATTGTTGGATTCTGTGGTTATAGTCCTCGATACCTGGGAGAGGAATGAACTGATTAATTTTACAGAATGTATGTCTCAGTTGCTAAATAACACTCCCCTAGCATTCCCAAAAGTAGCCAGAGCATTATCTTGCATCCTCTTCCGGCCTTAAACAAAGAAATAAACAGCTTGGTTCCGGCACAATATCTAGACTACTCATCCATACGAAATGCCAGGGTGGCTCTACTAATAAGGAGAAGGAAGCATAGAAAGCTACACATCACAAGAAATGCTTGTAACAAGCTCTGGATTCTTCTCAGGGAAGCAGCAGTAAAGGGTCAAGCTAGATTTTTTTGGGCCCTGGTCGGGGAGGGGTGTGGAACTAGAATTTGATCCTCTCCAGTCGCCATATTGACTGCCCGGTGGTCTAAATTCGTCACCTTCTTGTATGCCTCAAATGGGGTGGTATTTTCTCGGCCCCTTCAAAGTAAGGAGCAGCACTCCACCCCCTACCGGTCAGTGAAAGAGATAGAACAAGCTATTCACTCCATGCGTCTTTCTGCTGCAATGGGCCCTGACAGTGTGCCCATTTAGGTAGTAAAACAGGATATGGGTCCCTGGAGCAAGATCTTATTTGTGGTCTTTCGTGGTGTTTTATCTCCCGACGTATCCCTCCCTCATGGATCAGCAGCATTATTATACCTTTATTTAAGAAGGGCGACTGGAAGTGCCATGCCAACTATCGGCAGATCACAATCCTAAACGCAGTAGGAAAAATCTTTGTAAAATGTGTGCTCTCGAGACTCACTGATTGGGCAGATGAGAATAATATTATCCCCTTGGAGCAAGCGGGGTTCAGGCACAACCATGGTATAAAAGACAATATTGCAGTGTTACAAGTCATTTCAGAAAAGTATGTGAAGTTAAGAGGTTTACGCCGCTTTTATCGATTTCTCAATGGCATTCAATAAAGTAGATAGAGCACCCTTATGGGTAAACTGGCCTCTCTGGGTATTCCTCCCTCCCTCCTTGAGTTACTGATTGCTCTTCACTCTTCCACATGGTGCAGAATCCTATTGGGGAGGGATAGAGGTTTATCACCCAAGATGCCTACTCTGAATGGATTAAAGCAGGGATGCCTCCTGGCCCCCTTACTCTTTTCCTTATACATCTCAGACTTGCCTTCCTTTTTATCTCAAAGCCCGAGTTCCCCCGACCCCCAAATAGTCAGACGGCCAGTTTGTTGTTTACTATAAGGGGATGATATTATTTGTTTTGATCTAACCGCTAAAGGCCTACAGAACCCTCTTCAATCTCTGTCACAGTTTTCTGAGTCCCACTTTTCAAAGATTAATGTTCGAAGAGCAAGATTGTGTGCCTCCATGGTAACAAAAAAGTGAAATTTTCTAATTTCCATTGGGTATTAGGTAACCAAAAACTGGAACTTGTGAATTCTTATACCTTTTTAGGGAAGATTATATGTGGGAATCTTAGTGATGTAGCCCACATTGCCTCTAACAAATCTTAAAGCTGATGCTCAAGCAAGAGGTTTGGGGGCGTTATATTTGGCTACGGGAAGAAGGCATTTTGCCCATCTCTTAGCAGTTTACCGAGCTAAGATCCCCGCTTCCCAACTGTATGGCTTGGAATTCATAGATTCATCCAAATGGAGCTTCCTGAATCTTCATGAGGGTAAGATCCTCAGAAAGCTTTTATGTGTAAACACAGCTGTGTCGGTGGCTGCCCTTAGGCTGGAATTGGGCTTCAGAAGTGTATTTACCCAGGGACTAGCCGGGTCATCCGTTGGGCTGATTCCCTCATGAAGGCTGAAGTTAACACTGTAAGGGCCAGATGTACTAAACATTTTGCACATCGCAAACAGCAAATTTAGCTGTTTGTGATGTGCAAAAAGCACATTGCGATGCCCAAACCCCGAATTGCGATTCGGTAACCTGGTTACCGAATCGCAAAACGGGATTGCAAGTCGCAATTAGGAAGGGGTGTTCCCTTCCTAATTGCAAGTCGCAGCACGATGTATTGTTTTGTGACCACAAACGCGGTCGCAAAACAATAGCAGTTAGCACCCATTTCAAATGGGTGCTAACCCATTTGCAAAAGGGAAGGGGTCCCCATGGGACCCCTTCCCCTTTGTGAATGGCATTAAAAACATTTTTACAGAGCAGGCAGTGGTCCTATGGAAATGAAAACGTTTCATTTTTTAGTTTTGTAATGCATCTCGTTTTCCTTTAAGCTCTCTCTGTTGTCGGCACCGGAGTTTCTCCAAGCCTTGTACATCACTCCAAAGAAATTGTTCTGTCATAGAGTTTTTAATTTTTTAAAACTTTTTTTGCATATGTTTTCAGATGCATAATGGTTCTTTTCAGGCAGTCAAAGGAAGATATGGCAGCAAGGTGGTGGGATGAATGGTCTAAGGTAGCCTCAATTGTGTGAGATTAATTGAACAAACTGTTTTATTATTATTACAAATTTTATTATATTATTATTATATTTGTATACTTCGGAAAGTTCTTCATTGATATATTGATATATGTAGTTTGATTTTAATTTTTTGTTCATGTATGTATGTTTTTTTCTTATTATGTGGATCTCGTTTAGAGTTCCATAACATAAAATAAATAAATTGAAATTGCGTCTCCAGTTGGCAGAGGTATACAGCCTTGTCCAAGTAGGGACCACAATACTAGTCAGGGAAAGTCACTACACAACCTAAATTATCCTAAGCCTACCCTCTAGCTTGGCACAGAGCAGGCAGGTTTAACTTAGAAAGCAATATGTAAAGTATTTGTGCAATAACTCGTACAGTAACACAGTGAAAACACCACAAAAAGTACTCCACACCAGTTTAGAAACATAGATAATATGTATCTGAATCAAATAAGACCAAAATGACAGCAAATCATTAAGTAGATCTTGAGATATGCAATTGTAAAGATTTAGGTGAATATAGCGCATAGCAGCACAAAGCTCCAACTGTGGCTATTTGGCACGGGACAAAGTCACAAGTTCAGGCCAACCGGGATTGAGTGCGGGACAGCTAGAGGGACCCACTTATGCCCGCTGAACACAGTACCTTAAGTCCTGGTGCACGGTTTGCATGGCTTTGAGAGGCTTCACATTGTCCGTTGACTGTTTAGAGAAGCTGTGTGGCAAGGCTTTGCGGGGCTTTGCGCCGCTTTGCATTGATCCCAGGGAGCTGTTTGGTGAGGCTTTTCGGGGTTTGGCATCACTTTGCATCAATCCTGGGGAGCTGTGCGGCGAGGGTATGCAGAGCTTGGCATCGCTATGTGACGGTTCTGATGGCCTGGCAACTATACAAAGAGGCTTTGCGGGGCTAAGCAAGGCCTGGGGTTGAGTCCGGTGTGGCATCAGCTACGTGGCGAAGCTTTGCGCAGCTTTATGTTGCTTCATGGCAGTTCTGATGAACACCACAGAAGGTAAAGCACATTAGGCCCACTTCCAAAGTGAGGCATACTCACAGATTGTAGAGTCCAGGTGCACATGGTTTAAGTCTTTGATGACCCTGAGACTTGGGAACAGGAGGCAAGCTCAATCCAAGCCCTTGGAGAGCACTTGTGAAGGTAGGCAGATTCCTTCGAGCAGAGTAAGGGGCCAGCAGGCAGCAGGGAGACAATCAGGCCAGCAGTCCTTCCAGCTGATCAATCCAGATGAGTCCTTTGGGCAGCCAGGTAGTCCCTCAGACAGAGTCCAGTTGTAGGCCTGGAGGTGTCTGATTTGGTGGGGTCAGAGGCCCAGTATATATACCAAACAATGCCTTTGAAGTCGGGAAACTTCAAAGAGTAATTTTGAAGTGCACAAGGTCAACCCAGCCTGCCTGCCAGGATCCCTGTGGGGGGTTATCAGTCCTTTGTTTGGGGTCAAACCACTGGCCATTGAAATGTAAGTGTGAGCCCCTCCACCCTTCCTGCCCAGGGAGGCCCATTCATGCAGATCAATGCAGATGCGGCTGAGTGTTGTGTGTTTATGACTGTCTGGGTGGAACGCACAAGTGGACCTGTCAACCACCACAGCCCAGGTGTGGATTGGAGACAGGCTGTAAGGCACAGAAAGCAGTAAGTGAAGAGAAATTGCCACTTACTAAAAGTGGCATTTATAAAATAGTAATATTAAATCCAACTTCACCTGTAAGCAGGATTTTCTATTATCATTCTGGCCATACTAAACCTGACAGGGCTACTCCTTTTAGATCAGAATCTACTACTTAAAAGAATACACAGGCAGTTCTAATGCTGGTCTATGAGAGAAGAAGGCCTCATAGTAGTGAAAAATGAATTTGTGAGTCTTTCACTACCAGGACATTAAAACACATAAGTACTTGACCTGCCCTTTACTTACATAACACCCTGCTCTATGGTTTCCCTAGAGCCTACCTTAGGGGTGACTTATATATAGAAAAAGAGGAGTTTAAGGCTTGGAAAGTCGTTTTAAATGCCAAGTCGAAATGGTAGTAGAACTGCACGCCCAGGCCTTGCAATAGCAGACCTGAGACATGGTTAGGGGACTACTTATGTGGGTGGCACAATCAGTGCTGCAGGCCCACTAGTAGCATTTAATGTACAGGCCCTGGGCACATCTAGTGCACTTTACTAGGGATTTACCAGTAAATTAAATATGCCAATTGTGTATGAGCCAACGTTACCTCGTTTTAGAGAGACAGCACATGCACTTTAGCACTGGTTAGCAGTGGTAAAGTGCTCAGTCCTAAAGCTAACAAAATCGAGGTCCGAAAAAGAGGAGGAGGAAGGCAAAATGTTTGGGTGATCCTTCAGAGAGGGCTATTTTCCAACAGAGCCATAAACGGATGACCCACAGGCAGTTAGGGTGCGTGTGCTTGAAGTTGCAATGTTTTCTTGTAACCTTCTCAAAAGTCTACTACAATCTATGCACCTTGGGAAGCCTTTGAATGTTTTTGCTAAACCACATCAATTTAAAAATAATGGGAAGAACTTAAGAAAAGTGGCACTGCATCCAACGCAGCACCACAGTTCTTACACCACCCTGAGCCCCCCTAACACCACCATGTGTGCGCCGTATTTATGACACAGCTCACAGCGTATTAGGAACAATAGCGTCACCATTTTTTAGTCTATTGTGGCACTTTGCTCCACTAGCATCAAAGATTTTGACGCTAGTGGAGCAAAGTGCAAAGAGGCCCATTGATTCCAATTTTTTTTGCAGCCTTTCCTTCGCCTTTTTTCCTCAATTCCGCACTGTGTTCCCTCGTGCAGATTTTATCAAGTATAGCAAGAGAAAATGTGCATGTAAAAAAAACCAGAGGATGTGGCATTTCCACACAATCTGTAATTCCATTTCGGTCAGAAATTCGGCTTTGCTTGTTAATCTGAGTTTTAAAGGCACTCATAATGAAGGTTTTACATGTAGTCATAACGCGGGCTTGTTCTCTCCTCAATGTCACTGTGCACAGAAAAGATCCACAAAAGGTAAATATACAGAGAAAAAGTTTGCATGCCTTTTGTAAGACACTGGCTCAGTTCATGGTGTATACCTATGGTGTGGTGTCCTATACTGAGTCCAGGCATCGCTTAGTGATAGTGTATAGGTGTTCATATAGCAAAAGTTCTCTATGGGAAGCTGAGGCGAACAGCTGAAGCTTATTCAAGAGGAATGTAAAATATATGCAATACCTCATTAGTCAAACAGTAACTCGCTCACAAGAAAGAACCACACAAGTTTTGCAAAAATAAAGGTACACAGGGCCCTTTGGGGGGAGCAAACTGTATAATAAGAAAGTGGAAAGCAAAATAGTGAACCCAACCAAGACAAGTGTGGTAGTTAGCTAGGGGCTGGGGTTAGATGAAAACACCAGAGGTAAGTACGGTAAGTGTCCCCACAACCAGGTGCAAGGTAAGTACCCACCCACTCATCCCATAGGCTAACAGAAGGAGTAGGATACCCAGAAGACAGGTGTACCTACACCAGGGGACCCTGATGCAGAGGGGAGAAGGGACTGTCTCTGAAGTCAGTGGAAGACTCGGATTGTCCAGCTGCTGTCATGACCTGTGGACCAGGCCGTTGGAACCCAAGGATGGATTCCAGATGTGGAGGACCTGAAAAGGAAGGGACCAGAGTCCAGCGCCCTTGGAGGTGCCCAGGTGGCAATGCCTACCCTCCTAGAGGTGAAGTTCCTGCAAGCCAGTGGAGGAAAAAGTCCAGCTGCAGTGTCCAGGAGCTGCAGAGGATCCAAGGAGTCCCCTACGTTCTGTCCCTCAATGGTCACCAGATTACAGGAGGGTCAGTGACCAGCCAGATCACCAACAAGTACTGCCAAAAGGAAGCAATAGTTGAATAGGTATTTACTGAGTTTTGGGGACCAGCAAGGTCAAGAGACTGTATCCTTGAGGGGGAGTCAGGGCTGGCCCTCAGCTAGCAGAAGTCATTGGAGCCCCAACGAGTGACCCACAGGTGATGGACCAAGGGAGTCACAAGGAGACCTCAGCAGCACAACAAAACAGACATCCCACATCACAGGAGTTGTAGGACAGGGGCTAATCTTGGAGTTGTAGAGTGCTAGAGGACAGAGTTTCTTGGTGCCTGAAGATCTCCTGGAGAAAGAGTCAACAAACCATGGCAAGAGCAACAGTTGCAGTGCACAGGGGTTCCGGTCCAGTGGCAGGAGCAGGGGCCCACAGTCTCCCAAGTTGGTCAGAAAACAAGCAGGACCCAGAGGGGGGCACATACTCACCACCTGCCAATCGCCATTGTCTTGAGGTGGCTACAGATGCATGGCAAAGACTCCACTCCAAGGGAGATTCCTTTGTGCTTCCAGGTGCATACAGAGTCCTTGTGATCCTGGAGGATGCACAGCCTTGGATGCTGCAGAATTCTTACAGGATCCGTAGAAACAATGTTGCAATGGGAGCCTTCCCTCCAGAAGCAGACATGTTTCGGTTCCAAAGCCCACCAGCAGCAGTTCCAGTGGCTAAGAGCAGAAAATGTCTTGCAGAAAATTCCTTACAGAGTCTTGCTCAATGAATTTGAGGACACACCCGTGAGGGAGTCCTTGAGTAACCCTAAAAGGGGGTGGGTCACTCTTCGTGGTGACCCACGTATCAGAGGGGGCCAGAGACATCATATACCTGGCCTAATCAGTCAGATGCTCTCAGGGCCTCTTCACATCTTATTTTCAAGATGGCAGAATCAAGTGGCCACCTAGCAGAGCTCTGTGCACCTCCCTAGGGGAGGAGCTGGACAGGTGAGTGACCACTCCCCTGTCCTTTGAGCAGTTTTGCACCAGGGCAGGAACCAAAGGTTACTGAACTGGTACAAACTGCATTATGCAAGTAGGGCATCAAAGGTGCCCTTCAAAGTAGTCTGGCGGCACTCAGAGGCCACTCCACCCCAGCCCTTAGACACCAAATGCACCGGGAGAGGTGGTCACACCTCTCCCTTTCAGGGAACCCTTTGCTCTTCTTCTCTGGCCTTAGCCAGGCTCACCAGCAAAAGCGCAGAACATTGTCTGGGATCAGCAGCAGTGTGGGCTAGCAGCTAGACCCATTAAGACTGCACAATCAGAATTGGGAGATCCTCCATGGAACCCCAGGAGTACATGGTATCATGCAACTAATACTGGAATCAATGTAGTTGAATGATTCCAACATGTTTGATACCAAACATGTCTAGGTTCGGAGAAAACGTTATGTAGTTGGACCACGCATGTTGATCAGTGTCCACTACATCACCTAAAATGGATTGCCGGCACTTATCCGGATATACAGAATATCGAGCCTGGGGTCTGAAGGAGCAGCATGCTCACACAGGGGTACCCTTGCACTTAAGGACATGCACCTTGCCCTTGGGCTGAAGGGCCTACCAGAGGGGTGATTTACAGTGCTTAAGTGCAGTGACCAGGATATAAGGCCAGTCTTATATCTGTGGTGAAAGGGTGCATGCACCATTTCAGACAGGCTGCAGTGGCAGGCCTGCAGACACAGTTTGCATGGGCTCCCATGGGTGGCACAATACATGCTGCAGCCTATGGGGGACCCCTGGTGTACCAATGCTCTGGGTACCTATGTACCACATACTAGGGACTTATATGGGGCACCAGAATGCCAATTGAGGCAGTAAAAAATTATCAAGCACCCAATTTGGGGGGACATAGCACTGATGCTGGGGGCCTGGTTACCAGTCCTAAAAATACAGACACCATACAAAACAAAGTGGGGGGTCTCCAACCAGAACCCAGCAGCTTACTACACCTGTGCTATTATGTACAGAAAGGCTCAGCAATAGTGAAAGTGACTGAAATAATTCTGCTTCTGCTGGTTTTGGGTTCCATTCGAGTGAAATGTTATGTTGCTAAGGAGTAACAATTAACTCCATAGGTGGATAAAAACCTTTGCATAGCGAAGCCAAAGATAACTCAGTTCACGAAGTTTGAAAATTGGGCACTTTACTTATGAAAATATCATCTTACATCTCTCTACATGCCTTATAGACTAGGCTAGGGTGCAGTTTCAGTTACGCTAGCATGGTCTCACCTAATTTCGTAAATTTGGTGTTATGTTTGTCACACGAAGTTCCAAAAATTATACCATTGTGCCAAGTGGAAAAGTTATGCTGTATTTACAGCAAACGTTTACCGTTGGGAACAATGAGAACAACCAGAATTTGAGCAGCTGTTTTTTGCAAGCATGTGTTTCTCACGCTTTTCAAAGCACAAAATGTGTCCTTGCATCCAAAATGGATCTGAGGACACATTTTGAGCTAAATATAGCGGTAAAGGTTGGTTTTACATTTTGCATAACTTCATGTAATTGTGTACAATTTTTGCAGAATTTTGCGTAGTTAGACAATAGCACATTGTACAAATTATTTTGACCATGTACACATGAGGTGAAAGAAGGACTGTTAAAAATAGCAGCGGTTTTGCTTAAAAAGTGAGACGTACTGCACTTGTTGTGAAGTGAGTTGGCTTTAGCCAGTCTTAAAATGCTGGTGCGTAGATGTGCTTTGACACTAGGCTCATGATTTAGATATCAGGCTCTTACATATGAGAGCCAAAGGAAAATACAGAACATCATTCGTAAAGATAATAAGACAGATTTACAAATAGCGTAGAAGGTGTGAACGAGGAGCTAGCAATGCCGGAATTAAAACAGCAAGAAGGTCCTTCTGATTCTGCAACATGCGCAGACCAGGAACTAGCATAAAGTATCAGATGTGCAGAGTATAGGTGGAAGTAAAACACTATTAGAAAATTGCATTGTGCAATAACTATTTTGTTCAAAATTACTTTCTTTTGTGTGGGTGCCCCCAGTTCTTTGCTGTGTCTGTTTTTGCTGGCTGTAATACTCTGTGCACTTTACCTCTCCTAACCAGTGGTAAAGTGCCTGTGCTCCCTGTTTCAACATGATAAAATTGGCATTCTCCTCATCTACCTATAAGTCTCTAGTATATGGTAACTAAAGTATAACCCAGGGCCTGTGATTGTAAGGTCACTAGTGGGCACCAACACACATTGTGCCTCCCTATAAAATGACAGGGCAATCATGACTGTGGGCTTCCTATGTGTAGCCCAGTGGTGCAGATTTTAATTGCAAATTCAACCTGCAGAAATTATCCCTTTTTTTACAGGCGTAAGCACTTCTTTTGAATGTTAGTAAGTTACCCCTGAGTAGGCTCTACTGCCCATAAAGGCACAGAGTAGGACATTTGAGATTTTTAAGAACCTCCTTACAGGGAAAAGGCCCAAAAGTCTATTTTGACTATATCATGGTTAGCTGTTCCATAGCAAACCACTGGGATGCAATATTAATTTTAAGATTACTATCTCTGTTTGGAACCAGCTACAGAGTTCATTCTTAGACTTTTTTAAATATTTATTACAAACACAGTTCATTGATAAAGTCAGATTTGTAATAAATATTTTAGAACCAGGTCTTTAAAAAGTTGCCTGTACTTGCCTAAAGCCTCTAGAAGCCCATTTACATGACCTGTCAACTATCACCCTTTCAACTGTAAAGCCCCTTTAATGAGGTGTGAACCTGCTCCCAGAGCTCAAACAAGCACCTTGTGTGTGAGGAGGTGCTCAGTTTCTCTGACTGGATGACTGGGCTGTGAGCAAGAACGTAATTAACTTCAAAGCAGCCTACACTGTCACAGGCAGATGCAGCTAAAAACCTGGGTCTGTCTCTTTCCGTTGCCCCTCTAGCCAGTCCCGCAGCAGACCCTGTAGTTGAGGAGCTGACCTTAGAACAAATTTTGAGTGACCATAGAGGAGGCATGCTACTTTCCCTGGCCACACCTCTAGGCTGGGCACGGGTGCTTTGCACAGGAGGAGACAGGTTCTGAGCTGTATGGTTTTGGGCAGACAGAGGCACTGTGGGATTGTTTACAGTGCAACACACAAACCTTGCTGCAAAAGTGGGTACGGTTACCCTAGGGACATTTACTTGATGGGTTAGGGAGTAGCCAGAAAGTGTCCCCACCCACAAACTGGAACTGGGCATAAAAGTGGCATCCCCAGTACAATCCTCAGATTACATTTGGACCTGTGGAAGAAGAAAAGAGGACTAGACCTGCCGTCTGTGACCCGAGAAGAGCCCGGAAGACTGGATCTGCTCTCCTTTTAATACCCAGGAAAAAGAAGGGGACTCAAGCCCAGGCTGCCTGGCCTCCTGCTTGGGCTAAAGGGACAAAGAAAGCTTTAAGCAGCTTTGCTCTGCATTTCCAGCTGACCAGTTCCATCTGGACCAGCACTGGACCCTTCTGATGGACTCTGCTGGATTGTGTCCTGACCCCAAAGTGCTGTCCCTAAGGTCCTAGACCCTTGGCTAGTGTCAAAGAGTAATATCCATAAAATGCCCTGAAACGTAAGTCTTTAAAATGTTTTGCCAACTTTTTTGTTCCTCGACTAACCTGCCAAGCTGATCTGATGAAGATGCCTTGCCACTGGGTCAAAGAGTCAGGTTGCTCCCGCTACGTCCTTTTCTTTAAGAGCAAATCTGATTACATCTGACCTCAAGGAGAAGGTATTTGGCCTCGTGGAGGCCTCTTTCACTACAGCCTGCAGCCTTGCCCCAAACAGGCCTGCTGAAGAATCCAAGATACAAAAAAGTGACTAAATACAAAGGTAGAGCTCTTCACTGGGCGAATGCATGAAAAGTATCTGTCCAGCAAAGGACCTTCTCTGGATGTGAAATTCCAACTTCTCCTGATTTGAGCTTTCGTTCCAAAAGTCAACTGCTTCACCCACACCTCATGCAGCGCCTTTTTGACGACATGGAACCCTCTATGGCCATATCCTGTTGCCTTGCTGTATTGAGGATTTTTGACTTCCATTCCAGAGACTAAGGATCATATTCATGAGCCCCTTTGTGTTGCTCTTGCAGCATGCAACATAGTGCAAGAGTGACACAAATGAAAAGCAAGGTTTATGAAACTACGCACAGCCACCTTGCCTTGCCCTGCATGGCTTCATAAATCTAGAGTAATGTAACCCAATGCAAATACAGTAAATGCATTGCATCACTTTGCGCCATGGAGGCATTTCAATTGGTATTGTATGGATGTTTCTGTGCAACATCTATGATTTTTGACGCATTCACAGATTTATAAGAACACGTAAACCTGGGAATGTACCAAAAAGATACGCCTTCCCAGGAGAGGCGTTATGAGGAGAAATAGCTTTATTTCTCCTAGTTTTCCCTTTTTCTATGTGCACTGCATTTTGCAGCACACATAAATAGAGGAAAAAGCCTCTCAGGATTGGTTTTGTGGAGAAAGGTGCCCCATCCTCCACAAAAGCATTCCTGTATGCAACACAGACACACTTACACCATGGTGCTAAGGTGTCTGTATTGGCACTAGACAGCAAATTGTGCACCAGTGCAGGGGAAAGGACAAGAATGTGCCATATTGCCATAAATACAGTGCATTCCTTCCCTTTCCCAGTGATGCAGTGCAGCAGATCAAGGTGACTTGCTGCACTGCACCACTTTGTCATAAATATGCCCCTTAAGTCTGAAGGAAAAACCTTTCACTGGGATAAACCTGGTCCATGTCTCCGATCTACACTCTAATTGGGTTTAACCTTAAACCTTAACCTTGTCCTGGCCAAGTGCAACCAGATGACTGTGGTTGGCACTTAATGCTTTTTGGTGCTATTTTGAACCTTAAACTTTAAAAAATCATAACTGTAGTTTTACTGATTAGATTTTGTTGTTTTGGTGTCATTTCATTTATTTGAATGTGTTTTACTTTCTGATTTAGTTTAGGATCTTTTTGTGTGTTTTTATACTACTGTGTGTACTGCATGAATACTTTACCCATTGCCTCTGAGTTAAGTTTGCCAGCTCTGTGCCATAACTATAAGGGGGTGGAGTTCAGGTTAATTTAATGTCTTAAGGGTTTGACCCTGACAAGGATTGTGATTATTACTCAAGGTGAACACATACTTTGCTCAACTAATAACCCAATTTCTTACATTGGTGTTCAGAAGTAGAATCCAAGGCTTGTATTTTTGCAGTGCCACTCAGTGATTTGTGTTGAAACCAAAAATCACTTTTAATAATCTGACATCAAAATCATCTTTTTGATTTTGAAACACTAAAAAGCACAGCTAGTGACTCACCATCAATGGCCGAGGGTGGAAACTCTGAGAGACATGGCCAGCATGAATACTATAAGGTATCATCTGGTGTATTCAGAGCAGATTATCTTTAATGTAGTCCACCCGATTGTGGCAGCTTATGACTACATAAGCTACTACCCTGTGGTTTTGGTTCCCATAGAGTGGGAGGGAGGGAAAATCTCAGCTTTTCTGGAAAAAGCTGTGAGTCCAGTCATGCCTGTAGATTGTCTGTTTAAGAATGACCACAAGCATGTCATCTAGAATGAGAGGAAGCTCAGGTCCCACCTGGAAATGTTGTGATCGCCTCAGTAGGTGCTTATGAGCACACAGTGCCTGGAGCCTGAAACAGTGGCCTAGGGGCCTGCCACAAAGAGAAGGGGCAAGGGGGAAGGGACAACAGAAGCCCACCCCTGAAGTTTCCACAGTAGAGCCTGAGGGTGAGCCTCGGAACCAACAGGGGAAGGCACTGCTTCCCAGGGAGATCTGCCTGAGATACCTGGGCGGCAAGCTGCAGGAGGATGGTCCAGGAAAAGTTCTGCAAGGCACAGAGGGCGTTTACCACTCTTGAGGGCCTGTGGTGGTAGGCGAAGGCCATGGCCAATGGTGACACATCTGGTGATCATCACATTAGTTAGAAGAATGGTCTGCTGTACAGTGAGCCTAAGGTCCCTGAGCCTGGGTCAAGCAGAGTGTTGGTGACACTCAAGAGCTGGCAGGACATCTGGGGAGGCCCAAAATCTTTCCCCTTCTGGTCACCCACTTTCATTTGCCACAGGAGAGAGCCAAAACAGATGTGTTCTGTGTGTCCTGGGTTACATGAAAAGCTAGTGGTAAGCCAAGGGTAAGGTGGAAATCCACCCTGCAACCTTTCCCCATTTTGGGAGCACCCTTTGAGAGAGTGGAAGTGGTTGGGGACAAAGGCAATGGGTGTGGGGAGGTGTTAATCTTCTGTGGCAGTCTTACCTTCTGGGATGTCCAAAGGAACTTAATTAACCACAAAATGGTCCACCGTGTGACAGGCAGAGGCAGGTAGCTAACATCGGAACCTGGCCTCTTCCGTTGTCCCGCTAGCCAGTCAGGCACTAGGCCCAGAGGGAGAGGAGGTGCCCTTAGAACCAATTGTGCGTGACCATAGAGGAGGGGTTGCAAATTTCCCTAACCACACCTCTAGGGTGGCCACAGGAGTGCTGCACCTGGGAAGAAAGGTTCTTCCACGTTACTTTTGGGTAGAGAGGGGCGCTGCGGAATTGTTTATGATAAAAAACACAGAACGTGCTGCAAACGTGGGTATGGTCACCTATGGGAACTTTTACCCCATTTGTTGGAACGTGGCTAGGACTTACCACAGCCACACGCTGCACTAGGCTTAAATTTAGCATCAGCAGTACCCTCCACAGATCACTTCTGGACCTGTGGAAAAACAGAAAGTGACTGGAACCGCTAGCTGCGAGAAGAGTTCCAAAGACTGTACCTGCTCTCCATCTTGTATCCAAGACACAGAAATGGACTCCAACTGTAATCAGGCTGACCCCTTGTTTGGACTTAAGACCTTTTCCTGCTTTTCCAGTTGACCAGTTCCAACTGGACTTGCCCTGACCCTGATGTTGGCCTATGATAGAGTGAGTCTTGACCCTCAGATTCTGTCAAAGTGTAAACCTCCTAAAATGCCCTGATCCTAGGACTTAAAAACCTTTTGGCAACTTTTTGCTTTGAGATCTGGTGGATGACCGGGTCCAACCTGCTAAGCCAATCTGACAACGGTGTGTTGCTGCTAGGCCAAATATTCAGATTATTCCCTTTATGTCCTTCTCCACAGCAGCAAATATTATTAAACTGTACATCATGAAGAAGGTATCTAGCTTCTTGGAGCCCTCTTTGGCTGCAGAATGCAGCATTGTCCCCCTGGAAGAACATGAGCTCCAAAAAAGTGACTAAGGGGGTCATTCCGACCCCGGCGGGCGGCGGAAGCCGCCCGCCTGGCGGGAACCACCAAAAGACCGTACCACGGTCAAATGACCGCGGCGGTCATTCTGACTTTCCCGCTGGGCCGGCGGGCGACCGCCAGAAGGCCGCCCGCCGGCCCAGAGGGAAAGCCTTTCAACAATGAAGCCGGCTCCGAATGGAGCCGGCGGAGTTGAAGGGGTGCGACGGGTGCAGTGGCACCCGTCGCGATTTTCAGTGTCTGCTTTGCAGACACTGAAAATCATTATGGGGCCCTGTGAGGGGGCCCCACGACACCTGTTCCCGCCATATCGCCAGGACCAGGATGGCGGGAAGGGGGTTGGAATCCCCATGGCAGTGCTGCAAGCAACGCCGCCATGGCGGATTCCTTGGGCCAGGGGTAAACCGCCGGGAAACCGCCGGTTGCCCTTTTCTGACTGCAGCTTTACCGCCGCGGTCAGAATGGCCCAGGAAGCACCGCCAGCCTGTTGGCTGTGCTTCCGCGGTCCCCGGCCCTGGCGGTCATGGACCGCCAGGGTCGGAATGACCCCCTAAGTCTGTAGGCAGAAATCTTTTTAGGTGAAGGCACCAAAAGTATCTGGGTGGTGAGAGACCTTCTCTGGACACAAAATTCAAATTTCTCCTGCTCTGAGCTTTCCTGCCCAAATACAACAGTTTCACAGAGACCTTGTCCTGCAACCGTCTGATGACGTAGAGCCCTCTCTGGCTGCAGTTTTCTGCCTTGCCCCACTGAGGGTTTTTGACCTCCACTCGAGAGAGGCTACGTTCGGAGGAAATATTTTTCACCGGGACGAACCTGGTCCCTTTATCCGACCTGTGCTACATCATGGTCAGCCCTAATCCATATCCTGGTCCCTGTCAGGTGCAACCTGTTGACCGCAGTTGGTGCGTTATAATTTTAGATGCTGTTTTGAATCTTAAACTAATAAATTCATAACTCTGGTTCTACAGATTGGATTTTTTCATGTTGTTGTCATGTTATTTATTAAAATCAGCTCTATTTTTCTAAAATCGATAGACATTTTTCCTTCTGCATCAATTGTTTTACACAATGCTTGTAAGTAAAGCCTACCTGTTCTGAGCAAATGCTGCAAAGGGGTTGAGCTCAGGTTAATTTAGTGACATTAGAGACTTTAAGGGATCACCCTGACAAGGATTGTGATTTTTACTTGTGGTGCATACTTACTCTCTGGCCCCTCAACTAATAACCCTGTTTTTTTTCTGTTGCTGGGCAAATTGTCTGTGTGCAGCGGAGACACAAAACCTACCACATCAATAACTCTGAGACTGGTTTTAACTGCATGCGTACTGTTTACATTTGCAAAAGTAGGAATGGAAGATATTAAGGGAACAAACACCTTGTTCATTATTTTAAAATTCACTGATACTGCAGCCTAAACATCATGAAAAAGGATGGATTGTGCATTGGAATCCAGTGTCGCAAGGACAACTTTAATTTTGTGATTTTTTTTCCCCTGACCAAGGTAAGCAGTACAGTCTAGTTTGTTGTGAAAGCAGTTGTCATTCTGTGCCACTGACTGAAGTGCATTACAGGGATCTTATTGTTGTGCTTTAAAGGAATCTTTGTGACTGGAGGTGGATGTTGTTCAGAATTCTGTCCATCTTTCGTTCTTTTTGTCTTTGTCACCCTAAGTGGGAAGGGTATGCCCAGACGTGGATCCAATGCTCATTGCACCACTGGATTCAAGCTAGTCTGGCTGATGAGGGGCGATACCCCAAAACCAGTCCCAGGGTGCTTATTTCCGGCCAAGGGAGGACTTGGCCAGGCAGTTCGGACTGCAAGGTTCCGAAGGGGAACAGGGTCAAGACTGATTTGCATATGGCTGGATCCAAACTGGGGTGGCATGTTTGGCACAAAAATGATGTATTAAACCCAGATCTTTGGGACTGGGGGTGAATGTTTGCATTGTTCAGCATTCTGTTTATCATTGTTTTCTTTTTGCCTTTGTCACCCTAAGTAGGAAGCATATGCCCATTCGTCGGTCCTGTGCTCACTGAGCCACTGGATTCCAGCTATCCTGGCTGATGGGGGCAGATAGCCTGAAACTGGTCACAGGATGCTTGTTTTTCAGTCCAGGAGAACCTAGCTTGGCAGTTCAGGCTGGACTGGTCTAATGGGGAACAGGGTCAAGACTGATTTACATATGTCTGGGTCCAAACTGGGATGGCGTGGTGGGCCAAAAAATGATGGATTAAACTCAGATCTTTGTGACAGGATGTGAATGTTTGCATTGTTCAGCAGTCCGTCCATCACTTGTTCTTTTTGCCTTTAAAGGAATCTTGGTCACACTTTGTATATTTCCCATAGCCCACAGGAAATCCGGTGATGCCAACTTACATATTGGAGCATAGAAATGGACTGGCAGTCTGTGAACAAGTCCTGTAACTTACTTAAAGAAAATCCACTTCAGGAACAGACTAACCTGCACTGCATGTGATATTAATTTGTAGTAACATCTTGTCTGAAGAAGAACAGAATATGTTTAAAATACAGAAGTATTCAGTAACCTCGTATAAAAGTCTCATGAGGCAGTCAAGTGACTTTTCTGTAGATCATTATCAAAGACACACCTCAAGACTACTCCTTATAAAAAACAATACTCTCGTCGACCCAGCCTGAGTAGATTTGACAGCTACAGAGAATGAAGGCACTCTAACTTTTCTCATGAACTCAAGGTCAGTGCTTAAGGTTTTTCCTTTTTCTTGCCAATCTGAAAGCTACTTTCAAGGACACTGAAATATTAGCTCCCCTATAGAGCATTACAAGCAAGCATGAATGTAGTGATCATTTAATGGTAAGCAGGATTTGTTAGAAAACCACTCAGCCTCTAAGATAAATGTGCAAACACACATTAAGGAAAAAGCCAGGAACAAGACAGGGAATTACCTTATCTGGAAGGACCTTATTAAAAAATTCCCAAGTGAGTGCATCCCCAACTTCCTTAGTTCCAAAGCTGATGTAATGCCCACATGACAATCATGCTCAAAATGTTGATTTATTTAAGATTGAGCTCTTCTAAATTAGAGGTTTTGTTCACCCCAGGAACAATTCACTGTAACCATATATCTTGGTCAGAGCTAATGGGTATGTGTGCACAACTGGTAAATATAGTGAGAAACTTGGATTTATTTTAAATACAACATTTTCTCCTGACTATCTACCCAACAAGATTCCTCACTGCTGCTTTGCATTACTTATTTTCCTAATACATTTCTGCCTTTCCTGGATCCCAATTCCAGTGGTCCAAACGTTGATTCTGTTGAAACATGACAATGGTAACTCTATTTATCTGGCCTCACTAGCCAAACATATCAGCACTTGGAGTTAGTTCAGACTTCAGCTACCCCCATAATTGCAGGCAGCTCTACGTACGAACAACTTTCACTGGTATTATGGTTGTCCATTACATACCTATTTACAACAGATTCACTTTTAAATCTATGACAGTTCTTCACAGGGCCATTACATCAGCAAAATTCCAGATTTTTTGTCTCCAAATTCGCCTGCCATGGTCCTAGGCGAGCTTTGCATTCCGATTATCTTTGGCATTCCTATACCACCACAAAATCTTGGAGTTCTTGCATTAAATACATTCATTTAAAGTGACACAACAAAAGAGGTGTTTCTGAAACACAACAGCACCAAAGCAAGGCCCATGAAAGAACATAGCATTGTAGTCCATGTCAGTGCTGTTCAAAGCTTTAAAAAATCTGACTTGCCGGAGAGAAACAAGACTAACTAAGGAGGACCAGGACACAGCCTGGGTCCTGTCTGATGACCTATGACCCCCAAAGATGAAATTGGAAAAACACCCATGTACTATGCCATTGAAAAATTCCAATATTTAGCAGAGCACATAGTCACTGGGACTAAGAGCCATATATAATAAAAAAAGGCTTTGCAATTTTCAAATAAGAAATCTGTATACATCTCTATTAAGGAATTCCAAAATGAGATGTACATAGGAGTGTATTCCACTAATAGCGATTTCTACAAATTTGCAATCGCAGTTAGGAATTCACTAATTTTGGAAATCGCAAAATTGCTATTTCCAAATAAGAAATCGCAAATTAGGAAAAGTCACATTCTGGATGCAGAATGATGATGTCAGACCAGAAAGTTTAGAAATAAAGGATGTGGCCTCAATTCAGAAGCCTAGGAAGGTGCTGGGAGGAAAGAATGCTCTTTCTCACTATTAGTAGTGGAATTACAATTCCTGGAGAACACCATGTCCAAAGAAGGTGAGGACAATGATTCTGACAGCAGGAAGCGCAAAGTTATTTTCAGAAAAAGAGTTGGAGCTTCTAACTGAAGAATGTGTAGCACATATGGACCAGTTCTTTGGGAAGGTATCATTTACTTTTCCTCAGGTCTAGAAGAACAAAATATGGAACAGCATCTTAGATAATGTCAACTTCCTTGGTGTCGCCCAGAGGACCATACCAGAGATCAGGAAATACTGGTATGACTTAAAATCTCGCACCAAAGACAAGATGGCCAGCCGGATGACTGAGGCTCGTGTCACAAGTGGTGGAGCTGCTAAACTCCACCCTCCCTCCCAGTGGAGTCAATGATTGAGGGAACTGTTGAACCTGAAAGTGTGGTGGGAGTGTCAGACATTGACACCTCCAATTCTGCAGGCCCAGCTAGGGTAAGTCATCTTACCCTTAATTACTTGAAATAACATTTTGTTTGTAATTCCTCAAGTATATTATCTCAGCAGTTGTATGATACAACCATGCATACCTTAAACATGCATACCTAAACAATGCGGTTGGAACCACGACCACATCTTTACCACGTGTGCCTTTACCACTCATGCCTTTACAATGAATTCTGTTGTAAAATTATGATTGGTAAAGGAATATGTGTGGTAAATTGCATTCCTCAGCCCCTAAAACCTGATACTCCAGACCTGCAATTCACCCCTCCTCAGCCCTTAAAACTGCCCCTTTCTGAGCCCTAAAAGTGACCCTGCCCTTCAACCTGCCACTTCCCCCTGCCCTGAGCCCTAAAACTGAGCCTGCCTGCCCTTAAAACTACCTCAACCCCTCTGCCCTGAGCCCTACAACTCACCCACCCTGCCCTTAAAACTACCCCTTTCCCTGCCTCTGCTCTGAGGCCTAAAACCCTCCCCCTTGCTAAAAACCACTCCAACCCCAGCCCCCAGCCATAAAACTGACCCCACTCCTGAAAACTACCCCTCCCCTCGCCACCCTAAGCTCTTAAACTTGGCCCAGCCCTTGAAACTACCCCGACCTCTCCCCCAACTCTGAGCCCTAAAACCCTGCCCCTGGTCAAAAAACTACCTTGACTCCCCACCACCCGAGCCTTAAAACAACCACACGCCCAAAAACTAACCCCCCAAAACTCAGACCCAGCAACTCTTACCTCTCCCGATCCTTCCTGTTCTTCTCTGTTCTCTCTAGCCTCCTGCTAAAAACTACCCCGGACCCAGCCCCCCCACCATCAGTCCTAAAACCTGCCCCCACTCCTGAACACCGCCCCTTCCCCTGCGGCCCTGAGCCCTAAAACCTGACACCAGCCCTTAAAACTACCTTGACCCCCCCCTGCCCTGAACCCTAAAATCCTGCCCCCTGTCACAAATACTACCCAACACTGAAGAACCAGAACCTTATGGGCCTGGCGGCGCAGGGTACGCCTGAAATCTCCTTGGATTCACCTGCCTCAACTAACAGAGACACGGGACACTCTGTCAGGCGTAAAAGATCGGATTTTATTAGCTGCAGCTAGTACAGTTGTCCAAGAAGTACACAAGGTATGTTCTCAGGAGACTGGCACTTTACTTTGTGGCGCACAATCTTATATACCGTATAAAAACACTTATTAACTACATACACTCCCAGAACACATAGAAAGGAGCCAGTAAGAATGATGTAAAGATAGAACAGAGTCAATAGAAATGTCGGAAAACAAGACAGAACAAAGTATCAAGTGACTTAAGGTTGCCTCCCCTCCAGCTGTGTTTGTCACCCCTCCCTTGAACTAATTCATTAACCGATCCACAACGAAGTTGCATGTGGTGCGATAAGTTTGTGTGCGTTTGGAGGACAGTTGTGAAATGAGAGAATACTAGCAAAGGACAGCGAAGGCCAGACGATAAGATAAGATCGGCGGAGAATAGTGTGAGCCTACAGATAGTTGAAACAAGGATTAGAAAACCAGACAGGGATTAGTGTACTCGGTCAGACCTTAATACCAGCCTTGTAAAGATAGAGGCAGAAGACTGTTTTGAACACCATGTTGCAGAATAAGCAGAAAAGGCAGAATGGACTTCGTTCGCTGTGCTGCCTGAGTGAAGGCAACATAAAATGGCGGCGGGCCACAAAATGGCGGGTCGATACGATCGTATTAAAAATCGAATTTCCTCAGACCCTCCTTTTGCCAGAACTCAGGCAAGATACACAAACTCATGTTAATCTGAGTCGATGTCTATGGCCATGAGGTCATCAAGCTGTTGCTGTACCATCATTTTGATATTCTCTGTTCTTTGTGACTTGGGTTTGGGAATACATGCAGTAGCACATAGGTTGCAGATGGCAGGACCGCAGTGCATACAAAGACAACAAGAGAATATAAAAGCTAAAATTACTCCAAAGAATGTCAATACCTTCCAACCCCATTTGGACAGTAATCCCCAAAACCACTCTGAAAAGGACCAATCTCCTTCGTCCTGATGAATCGACTCGGAGATTATGTGTAACTTAGAGATAGCTTGGTATACTGTCGGAGCGTCATTAGGTATGAAAATACAGCAACTTGATCCGATCAATTTGCATACTCCACCACGGTCCGCAAGAACAAAGTCTAAGGCAACACGGTTCTGCAAGGTCATAAGACGATCAGCCTGTAGTTCAGCTGTAATGTTACTTAAAGCTCCTACAGTGATGTCTATGGTGGTTTCTACGACACGAACCAATTGCCTTATATTTCTGCTGTTGGCCATTGGACCCCAGAAGGGAAGAAATCCTTTGAGGAAATCTCCTCCCTCTTGTCCTGCTGTGTCTTTCGAATCCACAATCCCTCTGCCATATCTATTTTTATGATGGTTCGCAGGAGCGGTGTATGTAGGGGGAAGAAGAAAGGCTATATAGCAAGTACCAGAAAAATCAGCTGGCAACCATGTATAAGCCCTATCGTGGCAAACGAAGTATGTACCTTGAGATGGTACTAACGGCAGTGGATTCAGGGCTGAATAAACATATGTATGGGAACATAAACTTTCTCTTTGTCCGGTGTTTGGAGTTCTACCATTTACTTGCAGACAGAAATTTCCTTGTTGGGGTATGACCCGTATCGGAGGAGATTTTCCTTGCTCAACCTTATCATTGAGGCTGGAAATGTAATTAGTTATGTTCCAATTGGTATATGCTTTTCTTTCATCTATGGAAGCTTCACTTTTTTCCATGATTTTAGCCATAGCTACCATTCCCTTTATCAATAAACTATGACTGAAATCTGAACCAACACTATGTGAACTGACAGGTTGTTTAATTTTACTTTGATATGCATTATTGAAAATGACAAAATAAGCCCAAGCGGAACCTTCATAGGAGAATGGAAGAACTAAATATGGCATTCCTTTTTCTACTGTATGTGGTATGAGTCCACACACCCAACAGTCAGTTGTATTGATCACTAACTGATGTTGATGTAACAATTGGACGAAGGAATTGTTAAAGTATTCAGTTCTTCTGATGAGTTCATGCTGGGGAAGAGTGTGAAATAGGTGCGGAGAGATAGTAGAAGAAGATGTAGAGGTAGGAGAAGAGACAACTTTTTGCTGCAGAGTAATAATGATCCAGTTTACAGATGCCAAAAGAATACACGACAATATAATGACGCATAGAGCAATACTACAACGACTACATATTTCTTTACAATTATTCTTTACATTTTTACTTTCTCTTTTATTTAATGTAGCCTCCATCTTTCTAAGTGGATGCTCACGGCAATCTTCCTCAATCACTGTAGTCACGATTATCTACCGTCCTATGACACTGTGAGGTCCTGCAGGCCTATTGCCACTTACTCAGGTCGTGACTAAGACTCCTACCGTGACCCTGCAACCGGGATAGAGTACTACATAGGACAGAAAGTTACAAGTTCTTTGGTCTTGGTCTCAAATTATAGCGTTCCTGTCCAGAGGCAGTCTGGTTTTGAAACAATGTTCCTGGATTTGTCGTGTTCAAGCGACGATGCGATGGTATTGCTTCTTGAAGGATGTCGTCGTCCTCTTTCTCAGAAAGTGTTCCAATTAGACGCGCATCACTGAATGGTACAAATTGCGGAACTTTCTCACTTTCAGAGTCACTGATGCCTCTACGGACCCACTGATCGAAAGGCAAAGGCAAAGGCACTTTCTTGCAGTGCACGGCATGCACCCAGTTTTTCTTTCCTTCGACTTTAACTGCTGTTCTTGTGGTCAAAAGAACCAGGCGTGGCTCTCTCCATCTGGGCTCCAAATTTCTCTGTCGTTGGAAATTTTTCGTGCAGACCCAGTCACCTGGTCGGATGGAATGACCTGGGTCTGTGGAAGCCTCTGGTAGAGCACTCTGAACCTGTTGATGAAGAACACGCAATTTAGTTGTAAGGTCATGCAAGTAGTCAATCAACATCGGGTATGGCAAGTCTGAGTATTTCTTAGGGCGAGGAACTCCCCATACATTAGCTGGGCGACCAAATATCACTTCGTAAGGGCTAAGCCCCAAACGAGAGTGTACTGCTGTTCTGATGGACAGAAGAGCCAATGGTAAAGCATCAGGCCAATTAAGTCCTGTGCTAGCTTGCACCTTAGCAATTTTGAGCTTCAAGGTTCCATTGTAGCATTCTACTAAACCAGCCGATTGTGGGTGATTCGCCACGTGGAACTTCTGTTTTATGCCAAGACCGGCACAAACTTTTTGCATGACTTGACCCACAAATTCGCTCCCATTGTCACTCCAGACAATGCGCGGCAAACCAAACCTAGGGAAGAATTCTTTCAAAAGTATTTTGGCAGTTGATAAAGCAGTATTGTCCTTCAGAGGGTAGGCTTCTACCCATCTAGAAAAAGCACATACTACCACCAGAACATATTTGAGGTTGTTGCATCGTTCCATGTGAATATAATCGATCTGCAACACCTCAAATGGATATGTTGGAGGAGCAAAATGACCTGCTGGAGTTGGGGTTCCCTTTCCCGGATTGTACATCAAGCAAACAATACAATGTTTTACTACATTATTTGCACACTTTGGGATTCCCTCATTTTGCCACACTGGAGCCAGAAGTTTACATATTCCTTTTGCACTTAGGTGAGCTGGACCATGTGCCATAGTAACTACAGGTAGTACATAAGCATCTGGTAACAGCCAACGTTGATGTTCTGATAATTCAACCCAACATCCCATCTCATCTAACATTCCTGTACTTTCCTTCCACTTTCTCAACTCATTCTCCGTAGCCTCTCCTTGAATTGATTTCACACTCTCTACTGTATCTTCACACATTCCCTTTTCTCTTAAGCGGTTTGCGGGACCTGCGACATACATTCGACTTGTGTTGTCTCTGGCTGTCTTTTTCGCTACCTCATCTGCAAATGCATTTCCTCGACCAACATCGTCCACAATCTTTTTGTGTGCACTACACTTCACAATCGCTATCTGAGTAGGCATTGTAAGTGACTCAAGAAGTTCAGTCACTAATTGACCATGTTGTATCTTAGTACCATGGGAAGTAAAGAATCCTCTTTCCTTCCATAAGCGCCCAAAGTTAAACGCTACACCAAAAGCGTATTGGCTATCAGTGTACACGTTTACTCTTTTTCCTTCGGATAACACACACGCTCTAGTTAAGGCTATCAATTCAGCTGCCTGAGCTGAATTATGTCTAATGCGTGCTGTCTCCACAATCGTATGCAAAGTAGTAATAGCGTAGGCTGAAACTGTATCTCCATTCGGGAGCTTGAAACAAGAACCATCTACCCATAGTGTTCCATCTGGATTCACCAATGGCGTGTCTTTTAGGTCAATTCTACCCTTAGTCTCTTCTTCAGTACGGAGAAAACAATCATGCTGTTCAGAGACATCTCTCTCTTCTGGAAGAGGCAACAAAGTAGCTGGATTCAGGGTATTACATCGTTTGATGTGTATGTGACTAGCCAAAAGCGTCAGCTCATATCCGGACAACCGAGCACTCGTAAGATGCTGCGTTTTTGTCCTATTTAGTAAAGTATCCACTGCATGTGGCACCATAACAATGAGAGTATTATCTAGCACTACTCCAGCAGACTGTCGAATAGAAATTGCTGCTGCCGCTGTCGCCTTAAGACAACTAGGCAATGCTTTAGCTACTGGATCTAACGTAGCTGAGAAATATGCGCATGGTCGCTGTTGATCTCCAAAACGCTGCGTTAAGACTGACAATGCACAACCCTCTCTTTCGTGGACATAGAGCGTAAAGGGCTTACTGTAATCAGGAGTACCCAATACAGGAGCAGAACACAAAGCAATACGCAAATCAGTAAAACTCTTCTGACACTCGTCAGTCCACGGAAGAGGCTGAGGCGTATCTTTTAAAGTTAGCGCCAACAGCGGTTTAGCCAATAAAGAGAAACTCGGAATCCACTGTCTACAATAAGAAGTAATGCCCAAAAAGGCACGTACCTCTCTTTGTGTGGATGGCACTGACATTTGTGCAATTGCCTGAATTCGTTCGGGGGTCAATCGTCGTCCCTCCTTTGACAAGAGATGACCCAAATAAGTCACCTCGCGACAGACATATTGTAATTTAGAAGGAGAAACCTTGTGATTCAGATCAAACAAATGACGCAACAGTGCAACGGTCACGTTTTTGCAAATTTCCTCTGAATCAGCGGCAACTAACAAGTCATCCATGTACTGAATGAGAGCGGCACCGGACGGTAAGGAAAAGGCATCAAGATGACATTTTAGAGCTTGACTGTAAACAGAGGGACTTTCACAATAACCTTGAGGTGCGCGTTTAAACCGGAAGCTTCGGCCTCCGAGGGAAAAACCAAAAATATCTCTACTCTCTTCGGCGATGGGAATACTAAAGAAAGCATTCTTCAAATCGATAACTGAAAACCAAGTCGCTGTAGAAGGTATCATCGTCAACAGAGCAGTGATATCTGGGACTACAGGAAACTGTGGTACGACAATCTTGTTTACCTCCCGAAGATCAATTACAAAACGATAAACAGGAGGCTGAGAAGGATCAGTGCGTTTAAGAATCGGAAGAACAGGACTGTTACATGTATTTCCTCTCGTTTCTTCAACCACACCCTTCTGAATCAAATCATGGACAATTTCCAGAAGTGCTTTCTCACCTTCAGTAGAGATTCTGTATTGCGGAATACGTGGCATTTCAGCATTGGGCTTAAGAGTAACAACATAAGGTGGGATCTCAAGACAACCAACGTCATTCGGACCCGTAGCCCAAAGCGTTTCGGGAAGAGAAAGCAATTCAGGTGGAAATTGATCTTTTGATAAGTACATTGGACTAGTCATTTTCTGTCCTAGAGTGAGGTATACACCAGAAGGTGAACAATATATCGTAGCATGCATTCTTTTTAATAGATCTAAACCCAACAGATTTTCACCACAATCATTCGTCAGAAGAAGCGGAGCTTCTAAATCATAAGGGCCTATTGAAACAGGCAAAGGGCAAGAAACTGGATTGCGAACAGGGGCGCCAGAAAATCCTACAGATACATTCGTTAAGCCAGACAAAGGTGCGCCAGGGAGTTTAGAATGAATGATAGAGCTTCTCATGGCACCAGTATCTAAAAGAAATGGCTCTGAAACACCCATTGTAGTGACATTAACATAAGGTCCATTCTGATCCACTGGAATTGACGTAACCCCCTTACTTTGTCCATGGCTGTCCTATTCAAAATGAAGACTTTCATTCCCTCCTTCAATATACTGATCCTCACTGTAATACTGTGTAGACCTAACATTTTGCTGGTCAAAGTAATTTCCGGAATTTGGAGGAACAAAAGAACGCTGCTCTTGGGTTAACACACCTCGACCTCTACCTCTATTTGCTGACTGAAGACCACCACGACCTCGTGAAGCAGATGTTGCTCCATTACGCTGCAACAATGCCGGACAACTGTTCTTAAAATGACCTTCCTCCCTACAATAGGCACATTGATTGGGACCTAGCAAAGGTCTTGGAATGAATGGTTCAGGCTTTTGATACAACCTCTGAAACTGCGGAGGCTGTTGAAACTGAGGCTGAACATAACGAGGAGGATAAGCCTGTTGCAAGAGAACTTTAGTTTTTAATTCTTTCGTCTTTTTCTCTTGTTTTTCCCTTTCTTCTTTGTCTCTATTTTCATAATATTGTGCAGTAGCCAATATCTGGGCGGAAGAAGAAACTGCCCATGAACTCTCGGAGTCTTTTAGCTTGTGTGATAGTTCAGGAAGCAAGTTATATACGAACTTATCCACAAATAATCGCTGTCCCCCTTCTGTAGCCATATCTTGACCACTGTGATCAATGAATGTCTCCTCAAATCGGGTAAAGAAATCGGAAACACTTTCATCTTTCTTTTGTTTACATGCTGCTAGCTTATCCCAATTAACTCTCAAAGCAGGCATCATTGTTTTCATTAATGTAATAATCTTACCAGGGAGTTCTGAGATCAAAGCGTCGGGCTTTGCACCACCTACTTGACCTCTATCTGCGGCAATAATAGCGTTCCAATCGCCGCCTAATTCTTGAGCGTGATCCTCTCTACGAATTTTAGCCCATATTGTCTGTGGAACTACATTTCCCATCAACATGTCAATATCTGCTAGATTCATAGTACATGCATCAACTGTTTGTGACAACTCTTTATAGTAACCAGCAGGATTTTTGCGTGAATCTGGTAGTGACTGTTTAAGTGCTAAAACTTCAGACCTTTTCCAGGGGACATGTATCCATATGCGCTGAAAATGCGCAGGAATAGCTGGATTAGCACCTGCTGCTGCAACTTCTTCCTTCCATATTGGAGAAACCTCTCTCATGGGATAGTTTTTCAGTGCTGTCCTAACTGAAGGATCAGAATCAGGAAAAGTCTGTGAGAACAATAGGGATCTGAAAGAAATAAGTGTTCTGACAGCGTTTTCAACCTTAGGACCCACAATAAGTCCTTTGTCAAAGTCAGCCTGAACATCTAACAGATCCTGTGGGACCGAACCCAAATTCATATCCTCCCATTCTTTAGCGAGAGTATCGCACATAACTTTAAAAACATATCTCTGCGTAGGTGCATTCCATTGCAGAAAGGTGGACATAATATCAGACGTACTATATTGGGGACCCTTCTTGATCCATCTACAAGCAAGTGAGTCCAATTTTTCTCGCTCTTCGGAGTCTGGGAATTGACTACGAGACTGTCTTCGAGAAAAAGCTGGAGACACATTTAAAGCTTCAAAGAAAGGTGATAAGAGACCAGAGACAGTATCGGTAAATCGCTTACGCGTAGATGGAGAATTTGACATAAGGATAGGGGACAAGGTATTAGGTGAATTAACTAAAGGAGCATTAGGAATTGCCAAAGGAGCAGAAGGCAAAGGAGTTAAAGGCAAAGCTGGCATAGGCAATACTTGAGGAGGCAAATGTGGAAAAGCTGGAGCAGGCGGAAGCACAACTGGCGGCTGAACAGGCTGTAACATCGGGGGTGCATTAGCACCTTGTACATAGGGCGGAGGCAATTTCAATAAGTGGGACATTAAGGAATCTTCCTCAAAATCTTTTCTTTCATCAAGGGAAGAGATAGGCAACGTCGGATAGCATTTATCTATTGCCATTCGATGCTGTCTGTCTGAAATTTCCATTGCATTATCTATTTCATCATCTTTGAATTGCTGAGCAGCCTGTATAAGCGTCATTCCCTGTGTTTTCCTATCTCGTTTCGCTTGTTTAATTTCTCTCTGTTTGGCTTCCTTACGCCAAAGGCGAAAAGAGTCAAACATTGCCGGCCGGGCTTTTCTTTTAAATAGCGTTGCTTCTAAATTATCTAGCACATCAGTTTCGAAACTACCATTTTCTGGCCATTTTAAAACACCATCTTTCTTTGTATATCGGGTCCATGTCTTATTAAAGGCAATAGGACCAACACCATGTTTAGAATAGAGCTCATATGTGGGAGTTCCAACCGAAGGAATCGGACAGGAGTCCTCAAGCTGGGAGTCCCTATTACAACCAAAACAACAAAGTTTTCCAAACTTAGTCAGACCAGACATCTCACGATTTTTACTGGCTGTTCACAAACATCAAGGGGGTAAAACTTTCAGTTTACACAGCACAAATGCACTTACCCCTCGGCTTTGGCCACTGCAATGGCCAAATCTAAGAACCTAAGGACAAAACAAAGACCAAAATTTGTGGGCGCGACCCACCAAATACTTAACTAAGGATGTCTTCTTACACCAACAGAGGCCCGTCTATCGTCTCGCTTTACCATACATCATCAAAGAAAGGGCCAAGGCAGGGCGGCAGTCAGGGCAGCAGTCGTCAGTAGCCGTCAGGAAGGAGTAACCGTGCTGAAAAAGACCTTCGGACCACTTCGACATACAGGGGTCGCTTGACGTGGCTCGCGATTCCTCCAGAATTTTCTTGCGGGGTTCCTCACGACCTTCAGGCAGAACCGGTACCGCTGAAGCCGCCCCACGTTGGGCGCCAGTTGAAGAACCAGAACCTTATGGGCCTGGCGGCGCAGGGTACGCCTGAAATCTCCTTGGATTCACCTGCCTCAACTAACAGAGACACGGGACACTCTGTCAGGCGTAAAAGATCGGATTTTATTAGCTGCAGCTAGTACAGTTGTCCAAGAAGTACACAAGGTATGTTCTCAGGAGACTGGCACTTTACTTTGTGGCGCACAATCTTATATACCGTATAAAAACACTTATTAACTACATACACTCCCAGAACACATAGAAAGGAGCCAGTAAGAATGATGTAAAGATAGAACAGAGTCAATAGAAATGTCGGAAAACAAGACAGAACAAAGTATCAAGTGACTTAAGGTTGCCTCCCCTCCAGCTGTGTTTGTCACCCCTCCCTTGAACTAATTCATTAACCGATCCACAACGAAGTTGCATGTGGTGCGATAAGTTTGTGTGCGTTTGGAGGACAGTTGTGAAATGAGAGAATACTAGCAAAGGACAGCGAAGGCCAGACGATAAGATAAGATCGGCGGAGAATAGTGTGAGCCTACAGATAGTTGAAACAAGGATTAGAAAACCAGACAGGGATTAGTGTACTCGGTCAGACCTTAATACCAGCCTTGTAAAGATAGAGGCAGAAGACTGTTTTGAACACCATGTTGCAGAATAAGCAGAAAAGGCAGAATGGACTTCGTTCGCTGTGCTGCCTGAGTGAAGGCAACATAAAATGGCGGCGGGCCACAAAATGGCGGGTCGATACGATCGTATTAAAAATCGAATTTCCTCAACACCCCCACCTGACCTAAGCCCTAAAACCGCCCACCCCTAAAACTACTCCCCCAAACCTGGCCCCAGCCCACTTACCTGTCCCGATCCTTCCTGTTCCTCTCTTCGCCCATCTGCACATCTAGACAGCTCTCTGCCTTAACCACGCCTATGAGTGGTTTAGGCATATGCACGGTTAAGTCAAAGTTCTGGGAGAGTCATGGGAGATTGCAAGCATTGGTACGCTTGCAATGAAACGGAACGCATGGCTCAGCCCATGTTTACAAGGCCGTTTCCCCATCACAGCTAACAAAACTCCATTGAGATGTTTGCTGTACCTTGGCAATGCATCATTGGAGTTCTAGTACATCTAAGTGACATGGTGTCCTGTGTGCTGATAAATACACTATATATATCTGTACATTATATACATGTCACAAACACATAAAAAACAGTTTTAAAAACTATTGTCAATATACATTAAACATTTTTTTATATTAACTATATACAAATATGTTTCCACTGATCACACCCAGGATGTGTCAGCAACAATTGAGGCTGATAAAGCTACTGACACACGTGGAAAAGGAGGATAGCACAATTGCAACTTCTTCGCTCGTTACCCTAACTCCAAATACTAGAAGGGTAAAGGTGGCACGACAACCAGACTTTGAGGTTGGTGATGAGGAGCAATCCTACAGCAGGAGCACAGCTACATCAGTGGGCAGGACACACAGACACCGTAGACTCAAACATGCAACTGTCCCAAATGATAATGTCTCAGACAACATGGCAGACAGTTCTTCTTTGTTTGGTGTCCTGGAGAAAACCATCATCGCAGTACAGTGCCTGCAAGCCAAACAGAATAAAACAGAAACAGTTCATAGGCATCTGCAGAGCATATCAAGATCAATGCTACAATTGCAGAAAGGAGAAAACTGTTGGCTTGCTGCCATGGAGAAGAAGCAATGTCTACAAAGACAGTGGCACAGGCAGCATATGGCATGCTATGATGTCTTCACTAGGTCAATAAACCGATGAGCAATAGCCACAACCACTTTTGTCAGGAAGGCTGTCAACATACAAAATGACATGGGGCATCGCTGCCAAGATGTTGTACATGGGCTGGTACCAGTAACCACAGCCCTTAAAAGCACAGAGACATGCAACCTGTCTGTTCCTAACATTTTGACACCACCTGAGAGTGAAGACAGCTCCAGCATCACATCTGTGCAAGAAGGATGCTGTAACAGGCGTACACACTGGAACACATCAGAAACAGACATCACCTCTCCTCCACAGCCCAGTCCTGATGAGAATGCAATCAATGTCAGAGGGCATAAAAAGTGAATCATGTACACACTCAGAATTATGAGGCTACTTGTTATTTTTCTGTTTCTTCACTTTGTTGCATTGTTGAATAACAGTACTTCCTCTGTGGATACAGTTGAGGATAAAGATTTACATATTTGCAACCTGAAAAAAAGGTAATCTTTGCACAGAATATTACCCTTGTGTATTTTCTATTTCTCAGAGGTGCTCATCATTCCTACCTTGAAAATAGTTGTTTGCGATCTCTGCATGTCAAGTTCGACCCTCTGCAGCACGTGTCCCATCCTGCTAAATTTGTAGTGGGGGTAGTTCCTCATCTGAGTCTGAATCTGGCTCTATGTCGATATTGTGCAGACCGATCCTCGTGCTATGTTGTGGAGAACTGCACATGTGGCAATGATTTTGCAACACATCTCAGGTCTATAAAACAGGCCTCCACCAGCCTTGTGGAGGCATCTGAACTTAGATTTCAGTATACCAAAGGTATGTTCTATGATGGATTGTGTTGTCTTATGTGCCATGTTGTACTGTCTTTCACTTCTTGTTCTTGGATTCAAGTACTGTATCAGCATCCAAGGATGCAAGGCATATTCACTGTCTCTTTAAATAGTATGAGAAGGAAAAAGCAATAGGTCACATTACAAACACACTTATGGACACTGTATGAATTGAGTTTGATAATCTCTTACCAAGTTAAAAGTAATTGCTTAAGTAACCCTGAGACTGACGGTTATGTATTACTTTGTAGCGGAACATAAAAGAATCATGTGTGTTGTCTAGAAATCTGGCTACAATATCAGTAATGATGCATGAGGCATCACACACTACCTGTACATTGAGTAAATCAGTGCTTTTCCTATTTTTATATATAAATTAATTAGCAGGGGGGACATAAGGCAATATGTGTGCCATTAACACAGCCAATTACATTGGGAAACTGTACTACCCTGTAAAACATTTACCTTTTAGCTGCTGGGCCTATCACCCCCCCAGTGCTGAGCCCTTTTTTGGCTATTTGGGGTAGTTCGTGCTTAGGCCTTCATTACTTTTTGTCCACATAAGCTATCCACACCAAATTTGCATCCTTTTTTTCCAACATTGTAGGAATTCTAAGGGTACCCAGAGTTTGTGGTTTCCCCTGGAGTAGAACAAGAAATTAGCCAAAATACAGCGAAAATTTAGTTTTTTCCAAAACAATGGGAAGAAAAGGGCTGCCGAAAAAGGCTTGTGATATTTTCCCTGAAAGTGGTATCAAAAAAGGGTTTGCAGTGCTAACATCACCAGCTTCCCAGCTTTCAGGAACAGGCAGACTTCAATCAGAAAACCACATTTTTCAACATAATTTTGGCATTTTACTGACACATACCCCATTTTCACTATTTTTTATGCTTTCAGCCTCCTTCCAGTTAGTGACAGAAATGGGTGTGAAACCGATGCTGGATCCTGGAAAGCTAAATATTTTTGAAAAATAAACAAAATTATGAACTTAGCAAGGGGTCCTTTGTGCAGATCCTACAAGGTTTTCCTACAGAAAAGAACAGATGAAATAAAAATAATATTGACATTGAGGTGAAAAAATCAGCTGATAAAAATGGTTCCTCACTTGCGTGGGTAGGCCTAGTGCCCACAACAGTAAATGCCCCAAAATAGAACGTGGACACATCACATTTTCCCAACGAAATCAGAGCTGGTATTTACAAAGTGCCTAGCTGTGGATTTTGGCCCCTAGCTCAGCCGCCACCTAGGGAAACCTACCAAACTTGAAAAGTAGACACATAAGGGAATCCAAGATGGGGTGACTGGTGGGGCTCTCACCAGGTTCTGTTACCCAGAATCCTTTTCAAACCTCAAACATTGGTGTAAAAAACACTTTTTCCTCAAATTTCGGTGACAGAAAGTTCTGGAATCTGAGAGGAGCCACAAATTTCCTCCTACCCAGCATTCCCTCAAGTCTCCCGATAAAAATGGTACCTCACTTGTGTGGGTAGGCCTAGTGCCCGTGACAGGAATGGATCACACAAGGGTCAATGGTAGTCCTTGCATTAGGGCTACTGTTAACCCAGGAGTGATCCATTCCTGATGCAGGCATTAGGCGCAGGCACACAAGCGGGGTGTTTTTATAAGGACAAGGGGAGAAACACTGGGTGGTAGGAATTTTGAGGATTCCTGCACATTCCTGTAGTTTCTGTGATGAAAAAGAAAGGAAAATAGTGTTTTTAATCAATGTTTCACTTTTGCAGGGTATTCTGGGTAAGAAAACTTTGTGAGATCCAAACACGCCACACTTCTGTTGACTGCCTTGTGTGTCTAGTTTTCAGAAATGTCTGGGTTTTGGTAGGTTTCCCTATATGACTGCAGAGCGCAGGACCAAATACTCAGGTGAGTGTCTTACAAAATGAGGCTGTTTTGTGGTAGGTAATTTTGATGCCTCCGCAATCCGTTTTGGGTACTTCCCTGTTGTGGTCACTTGCCCACTCACTAAAGTGAGGCAATTTTTCACTGGAGACTTAGTGGAATGCTGAGTGGTAGAAAATTTGTGGTTGCCTGCAGATCCCTGGACTTCTGCTCATTGAAATGCAAGGCAAATGTGTTTTTTAAACACATTTTGTGATTTCAAGGGGATTCTGGGTGATGGAAAACTGGTGAGAGCTACGCAAGTCCTGCACCCTTGGACTCCCCTGGTACTAGTTTGTTAAAGTTAACCCACCACTCACACTGGTTGGTTTTAGCACCTCCAGAAATTATGGTTTCAAAGCATGAACACTGAAGGTGGCCATAAAGCCGCGTCCAGGCACCAACCTGTTTATGATCCATTCACACGCCACTCACACACAACAAACAACCCTTTCATACCGCCGGCCACGGACCCAGTCCAACCAATCACTGCAGTCACATTAACTTACCGCTGCCAGACAAGGGCCCATCACATTCACACGCCACAGAACGGAATAAGTTTGACTATATTTTACCACCTGTCAAGTAACCGCCTCCTTCTTCCTTAACATTACCGAATGCATGCGTAACAAACCTTTACTAATGACTCCCATGACAGCCACCTGAGGCTCAGAAAGACATGTTTTTCATGCACCTTTAACACACTCACTGTGCTAAATCCAACTCCTTCCAGTTTGTGGACGCAAGTTGGGGGTGTCCGAGTATGCTGTACAAAGCGATTCCTCGAAATGAGTGAGCATATCTACCTTTGAAACTAAGGGAAACATGCTAGGGAATTTTCGTGATGTTCCCTAAAGAGAAGGTCATAGGGTCTGAAAAAGGGTATTATTTGGCACACAGGGGAGTCCATGTGAAAGTAGCATATGTCCCAGCCAACATTATGTGCAGTGCTGTGACTGTAATGCACTTATCATACAGCAAACTGAGCATCTACTAAGTTCTGATGGAGGATGAACATGAAAAGCAGGTCAAACACTGACCTATACATGTCATTGTCCTTCAGTGCTGGGGTGGCACCAATGGGTTTGAATCCATAGATGTAGATGATGTACATCTGTACTACCTTTACTATCTGCCTTCTACCTGTGCAATATCCCTGTGAAGGCACACCTACCATAAGCTTTCCTTACCCATTCATGTCTCTGTTCTCATCAGAGTTCTGACTAATCCTGTATAATTGCCAAGTGAACCTATACTAGCTTGTGGATGCAAGTTGGGGATGTCCAAGTGTGCCATGGGAGGCCCATTCCTCAAAATGAGCCAGCATATCTACTGTTGAAACTAAGGCAGACATGCTGGTGAAGAAAGGGTACTCCGTGACAATGTGGGATATGTTCTGTCCACTACTAAATGCAGTGTGGGGAATATAATGCACGTTAATTGAACAGAACACCTACCACCGTCTGACGGTGGATTTAGGTCTCAAGCAGGCCATACTGAAGTCCATGATGAAGTAGATGAAGTAAAATTCTGTGGCTCCTTGCCTAACGAAGCAGTGGCCCATAGCGTTCGGTAATCATGCACTGCCACTGAAAGGATTACCCAACGGCAGCTCAACCTCAGTCGATTTCCCAGAACTTTGCTTTAGTATGATAAAATGTAAAGCAAGTAGGGATACAGGGGCCTGGTTGTGATGGGCACTGGGGACAGTAATACCGACTCTCCTGCCGCTTTCCATGCTTCGAGCACACTTTACAGCGACAACATGGACAATCCTTTTTCGATGTTTTAGGAATGTGATCAGCAAAGTGTCGCTCCTGCAGCCTTGCCACATCCTCCAGAACATATGAGGTAGAGGCTACTGCTGTTCTGTAACAGCAGTGAGGCTTTCAATTACAGACAACTGGAAATCAAGGAAAGTCATGAGTCTTCCTTTGGTTGTCTGACAGTAAACAACATACGCCATCTGGATCAGGTGGGTAAACAGTTTCTTGTACCAAGTGCGAGTTTTACGACACGCATTGTATGGTTAAAGACCCTGGTCTTTCTTGTCCACTCTGCCCATGTACTTATTGTAATCAAGTATACAGATGGGCTTGTGGACGTTAGCCATCTGACCCCAAACCATGATGTGGGAAGTGCTCTCATCATGAATTGCAGTGAGCACATGTACATCACGCTTATCCAAGAACTTTACTGCGAGCAGTTCATTTGAAAGCAATGCAGTACTCTGTGATTTCTGGAGCTTTTTGCAAACAAGCTCCTGCGGGAATCCTTTGCGGTCACAACGAACTGTACCGCAGGCCACAGTGCCAGCTTTCTAGAGCTCACTGAACAGCTCTACTCCTGTATAGAAATTGTCCACATAAAGGTTATACCCTTTGTGAAGAAGTAGCCGGACAAGTTCCCATACAATCTTACCTGTGACCCCTAACGCGGGAGGGCAACCTACAGGGATTAGGGTAGAGTCCTTCCCTGTATACACTCCCAAGCTGTACACATAGCCAGATGAACTCTCATACAGCATGTACAGCTTTATGATATAGTGAGCTCTTTTGCTTGCAATGTACTGTCCGAAAAGCAGCCGTCGTTTGTACAGGATCAAGGACTCATCGACTGCTATATTCTTTCCAGGAGTATAGATCTCTGGAAACCTGGCAGACAAATGTTCCACGACAGGCCGAATTTTGAACAACCTGTCATGGTCTGGATGGTCCCGGGGAAATGCAGCAGACTTGTCCTTGAAATGCAGCATGCTCTGCAGTAGCAAAAAACAATCTCTGCTCATGTATTGTGGGAAGATGGGTGTTACCCAAACCGTGTGAGTCATCCAGCAGGACTGCAAGGTGGGTTTCTGCACTAATCCCATTTTGATTGTAAGGCCCAAAAATATCTTCAACTCTGCCAGCGAAGTGGGAGTCCACTGGCGTGCTCTAGAACGGGGCCCAAGAGTGCCTCCACGCTCCCTCACAAATTGGTCTGCACGCAAATGTGTTTGCTGCATGATATCCTGAAGGAAGTCAACATCCAAAAATAGATGGACGTAGTCGACTAGCAAAAAGTTAGCTGTATCGACTTTACATCCAGCGTCACCAGTAAAAGGTGGAATTTGCGGCTGAACTAAACGGGGTGGCTGCCAAGAGAGCACTCTCTCTGTGCTTGTGGCCACATGCACCTGCTCTCTGCGTTCCGCTAACCTGATGTTGTCCCGCTGCACAGATTGTGCTTGCGAAGGGACAGCACGGCTGTCGTCATCATCTCCTTCAGAATCACTGGAAGAGGTGTCGTCGGATGGGACTCAGCCGACTGAAAAATCACTCCCAGATTCTGCCCCATTGTCCTCTCCCTCAGATGCTGTCTCAGTATCTGATGTCTCAGTCTCTGATCCTACATCAGAGATGTCCTCTATGACCCGAGTTAGGGCTTGAGCAGCAGTCATCCAACAAGATGCCATCTCTGCCACTGGTTAAACTGTCCCTCTAAAGTACTAGCCTACGTAGAAGGCAGATAGTCACAAATTTGCTTGTGGGTATGTTTGATGTGTCCAAAAGGGAAATGTTGTCACCTTACCTTCGCTTCTTCTTCGAATCAGCAGATTCTCTGAAGACACTGAAAAAAACAAAAAAGACAGTATTAGTTCACCTAACCACATACTCATCATCACAGCCTTTAGTGCTGGTGGCACCAGTGCAACAGTCATTTTTGGAGCTCTGCCTCCTATTATATCACTTTTGTATATGTGTGGTTTCCCTGGGGGGCCAATTGTGGCTCCTGGAAAGCAACACATTAAAAAAAATATATATATATGTATATATATATATATATATATATATATATATATATATATATATACTGTATATATCGATATATAGATATATATGTATACACACACACACGCATATCTATATAGATTTGCCATATATATATATATATATATATTTATAGAGAGAGAGAGAGATAGAGAGAGAGAGAGAGAGACTAACTCTCTACATCACTTTTTTGTCATACATGTGTGCTTTCCCTTGGCAAAGCACACATGTATAAAAAGAACATGGCCCCATAGGGGGTCAGCCTAAGGGAAAACTATAATCGTTTGTTGCCCCAGGGGTCGGCCCATGTTCAGAGGGCCGACCACGGCATTTTTTTTTTTTTAAATACCTTTTTTTTAAATCTGGGGGGCGCAATTGTCCCCAAAACAACCTCAACCTATTTTTTTTTTAAATGTGTGTCCCCACAGGGGCGGGAGCGGCCCATTTACACAGGTGCCGACCCCCCCACGCAATCCATGGACAGGAAACGGTACCAAGAAGGCATCAATAGAAAGGGGAGACTCTCCCCTTTCCATCGAGGCCTCCCTGGCATCTGAGGATGCAGTTTTGGCCTAATTTTCGCCACCGGAGTAGGGAGAGGACCCTTACCTGCTCCACTGCTGCTCTGCTGAGGAAAATGTGATGTCAGCGCAGAGGGGTTGGAGGGGGCAGAGGGGAGAAGCGAAAGTTGTTCCGTGTCTCCCAGAAAGAAATAAAAAAGGTGCATTGCACTAGAGGATTTTTTAACCCCCTCCCTGGTGTCGTCCACTGGTCATGACCCGCACCAGGGAGGTAGTGTGGGCCTCGGCACTAAACGGGTTATGTTGGTCTGTTGTACATGTTGGGGAGTGTTTGTAAACATATGAATTGGTTTACTTTGCTAACTATGATGTCCAGAAACCTAGGGAAAAAAAACCTAGAAAATGCACTTTGCAACTCCTATGATCTGTGGTAACTGCCAGCAGCCAAAAGGTGTGGACAACGCATTTCCTGCACATGTGGTGGGAATGCATTGCTTCTGACTGTTGGGGTCTGTAGATGAGGTTGTAAGTCAGCAATTACCTCACTACTGAGGCTGTGCTTCCCATATATATCCTCCTCAGTCTGTTAAAAAAGGGTAACCCTTGCCCTAAGTACCCTCTCCTGTCTCCTCCTTCTTCCATACTTACCCTCCAAAATCCTCCTTCTCCTCACCAGGACATACAGAGCTGCTATCCTGAAAGAGCCAGATGCACTTTGGATGCTTTTTTATAGTTAGCACCTGGTCACCACCTGGTCTGCATTGATGGTAAATGCATTTCCTAAATAGCCAATTTGTGACTAGTCACAATTATGAAATCCTTTGTACATATTGTTAGTGACTATTTGAAAATTTGAATTTGCCATTTCATAGTTAAGAAATCCCAAAATGCGATTTCTACGTGATGGAAATTGCATTTTGCACCATCATGAATGCCTTTCGTGTATACCAAAATGAGAGTTTGCATTTCCTAAATTGAGATTCGCACCATTAGGAAATTCAAAATGCCTTTGTAAGTGTCATACTGAAGGATAGTTTGGGATAAAATTGTTACAGCGATGCTGGCCGTTGGAGTATAGTGACTCTCCTTGGTTCAGAGCAATTCCTCTCTTTCACATCTGGTTCTCTGTAGGACAAAAATTTTGTATTCAGGCTGACAAGTGAAATCAGAGGTGAGGCACAAGAAAAGCAGGTCTGGACTGAAGAGTGAGGAATGTCTCATGGGATGCCAAAACTGAGGGAAACTTGCTAAGCAAAGCAGCACCAGGAATACCAGGAAGTGGAGGGGAAGCATGTTATAACAATGAAGTCCATCCACTGTATCCATAAAAACTGGAAACTTCATGCAAGAGTGGAAGCTTGCTGAGATGCAGTAGCTCGAACCACTGGTTCCACATTCAGGCTACTATGAGAAAAAATGTGTTGAGAATTCAAACAAATGCCACCCAAGAAAGAAAAAAGCTGACTGATGCAACAAGCTTATTATAAACACAAAACTGGGTGAGTTCAGAAGTTGAAAATAACTGGTTCGTTTTTTGTGAAAGAGGGACAGATATAGGCCTGTCAGTCCACATGTTTTTTGATGAACTGACTGTGGTCCCCAAATGATAGGTATACCTAATATCAGTTTAATAAGTGACACCAAAATTGATAGGTGACTAAAGCGGTTCTAGGCATATTTGTATTGTTTTTTATTTTTATATATTTTCAACTATGTCGCCTTAGTCAGAAGGCCATTGTTACAAAATGGATCATTACAAGTGGTAAGGGAACATGTGAGAAAATGACTTACCCAAACCTGACAATAAGTAGATGGGTTTAAATAGACCAGAAAATCTCATGAAATTAGTTGCTGATTCCGAAAGAAAAGCAACAAATGTCACATGAGTTATCATTATTGCCACCTGACTTAAAATGATGAGCAATAAATTCCACAAGAGACATCAGTCCAACCCTGTAAAATGGCATGAGCTACAAATGAAAACTTTCCAGTCTACCCGTTGTGCCAGCCAAAGTCAAACCGCTGACAGAACTCTCCATTCAGACTCTTCATATGGCACATAACCTTCATGAAAATATATTTCCCCATGGTCTTTGCTTCTGAAAATGTAAACTTTTGTTTATCCATTTGTTCTCGACACAAGTATACATTCTTACTCTTCAACATGCACTTTCATTCAAACACTCTGCCCTCCACCAACAAACAGAACTGCTGTTTATATGAGTGTCCTCACCTATTTCAAGCAAAGTTGATATACCAGATTAAGACCCTAGTTAAAAGGATAACAGAAAAATTGATGCTGAAAACCAACAGACCTCGATGAATGGGATCTTTGAGGCTTATTACCTGTCCATGGAGGATGATTACACACTAGGCCAATGGCACCAGGCAACAGATGATTGTTGCTGGGGACCACTGATGTTCATTAAAGCTTGGGACCATTCAGGCTCGTCAATGCCTAGGGAACCCTGATGCGTATTAATGCCTTAGATTATTGAAGCTTTTTACTTCTGTAATCATTGTTGCCTGCTATTGGCTCTCCCATTGATGTTGATTAGTTTGTGAGGCTATTGATGTTTGTTACTGTTGGGTCACGGATATTAATTACCACCAGAGCCATTGGTTCATAATAGAATGGGTTTATTGGTGTTCTTTATTTCCTGGCACCATTAATGTGTTCATCAATGCCTGGGGTCATTGAGGAGGCCTGATGCAGTGAAATGAAGCAACCAGAAGATCCTGTTCTGGTCACAGCTAAGCCTTAGGAAGATTTTTATCTGCCAATATCCTGTGATCCTGCCATTGGGTGGCATTACATGAGGACTTTCTGCACACCTGCTGTCATCATAAATACTAGATTGGAACCTGTGCTGAACTTCAGGTTTCAAAACCTCCCAGAAAGCAGATTCCATTCCAGGGTACAATACATTATGTAACTTGTGTGCCTTATTCAATCATGAGCACTGTAGAGGAGACCTTGGGTGAATTTTATTATACTTTGAATTCTAAATTACCACTTTCAGCACGCCCATGTGCTCCCTTGCATGAATTAATGTCATATTACAAAATAAGATCTGTTCCATGGTCCATTCTGGATGGTCGTTCTGCCCACTGGTTTCTTCCTGAGACCTCTGTGCACTCCTTCAGGCAGATAATTTGAGGAGAGACTTTGACTGCTCTCATCTGCACTGTCTTGCAGCCTACTCACACCTGTTCTGAATTCCATTCACCCAGTGTGCCTGTGAAGTGGGAGGTGGTATTTAAGCCTGGCTTCTGCTTTTAAAACTCAGGCTTCATTTCCTGTTGCTGAATGCTCCTGCTTTTCTCTCCAGTTACCTGCACTCCTGAATCCTTGAAACCTTGAAAGGAGTTTCAGATTCCTGCTACTACCTGTTGCAGTACCCTGCTTTCCTGTGTCTGCCCTAAGCAACATTGTGTTTATGTGTTTTCCTTGTTTCTCAGTCTCACCTTCCTTTCTAACTTGTTATTCTAATTTCTCTGTTTTTCCTTCTGGGCATCTGACCTCATATTCACTAAGTTGACACCAGTTTACTTTATTTCCATTTTCTGAATCTCTTTTCTGCCCTTGTTCTGAATTCCTGTGTTTAACCCATGTACCAGCAGTGCATAACTTGCTGCAGTGCCTGCCGGGTACAGCCTTGAGTTCCTTGCTCTGAAACCTAGTTCCAGTTCCCTGTACCAACAGGGCATTTCTTGTTCCAATGTCTGTTGGGTACAACCTTGAGATACTTGCTCTGAATCCTAGTTCTAGGTCCCTGTACCAATAGGGCAGTACTGGTTCAAGTGTCTGTTGAGTACAGCCTGTCCTGATTCCTGTATTCCTGTTCACTATTTCTGAAGCTCTGTTCATAACTCCTTGTCCTGTTTTTCTTCTTGTCTGATTGCTGTCTTGTGTGTCTGTATTCTGGTTATTCTTCCATTCTGGTTTTCCATTCTATTCCAAATTAAGTCTACAGTCTGTTGCAGTCCCTTTCCATTTACAATGTGACCTCTGGCTTGGTCTCTGTTCTGATCAGGTAAGGGAAAGACTTCTTTTGTTGCGCCCAGGTCCTTTGGAGTCTTACCTGTCTGAATATTGTTGTCAATCTTTGTCCACCTTGCACTGATTGCAACAGCCTCTGTACAGCAGGCCCCACTATGACTGTTGTGAAGAGTAATATGCTGGCATCAGTCCAAAGGGCTTTCTCTAAGCTACCCAGAGACCTCTGGTTCAAATACATGTACACCCTTTACATTCATCACACTTGGTCCTTGTCTATGTCCTGGCCTGTGGTGTTTAGTGGTCTGAGTTATACCGTGAGTTGCCTGGTCTTACCTTGCCTTGTCTCCTTGCTAAGTGTTACCTCTGGAATCACTAGGCCCTGCCTCTGTTCCTTGACAGTATCAAGGGTGATGGGGAGGGGAGTACTTGGGTTAGGAGTCCAAACATTCACCCAGCCTATTGATGAAGAGAGGTTAGAATATCTTCAACCCATGCACTGTGTGTGATTATCTGTGCTGTCCAATAAACCACCTTCTTGTAACACTGTCCCTCATTGCTTCATCCCTCATGTGTAGTCAGATTACCTTTTGCTGCCCCCATGATGTCCCCAGGTCCTCATTTTTCCATGCTCCTTGCAGGGCCACAGTAATCTCGATTTAGCCATAAAAAAGAACTTTGTCTAGGAAAAACAAACGCTGTGTCATTGACAATTCGACCTGTGTCATTGCAACATCATTTTACCATGGCTCTCGGAATGAGCCCTTTGTGTTATTTCATTAAATCTTGACCATTGGAGATCTACTTCTAAAAAAATAACTCAAATGACAAAAGAAGTTTGTGAAAGTTAAGATTGATATTATTGTGCACTACACTAAACCTTAAATGTGAAATTCACCAGTTAAGGTAATAATATTACCTTCACCCTCACACCTGCCATCAAGGTTAATAGGTCCATTGCATTTGTCAATCAAAGTGACTGAGTGTTCGGATGAATGAGTGATGCAACTATGTTCATAGAGTGAGAGATGAAGTCAATTTGTAACTGAACAATTGATTTTTTGTGTAAGTCTTGTTATTTGAAGAAAGTCTGCTACTCAGAGGAAATTATTAATAGGTTTGTTTTGATACTGATTATGTGTCTGCCTGCAAACAGGTGAGAGCATCATTTCTGCAATGTAACAATATAAAATGGGATACTTACCTTCCTCATTTGCAAAGGTCATGATCACATGTAAATTAGGGAGCACGTTGCTCATGTACCTACACTATATTACTGATGGCAATTTCTATTTATGTGTTATCCATGAGATGGCAAATACAAAGCCCTTTATTACGAGTTCAGTGTTAAATTCTGATCCATGTACAAACAAGCGTTTGCTCAGGGACTGGAATTGCCGGTTATGTGATGATCATCACACCCTCTCAGGTTTCCCTTTATAGATTCCAGCGGGTCAAACCTGTCAAAGTATTTTGGGGGTAAAGACCTGTGAAAAAGAGAAAACATCTGGAGTTTGGTGCGGTAAATACCAGTTCTGCATGTTATGCCTCATTTGCAAGTTAAAACACTGAATGGAAGGTATTTATCACGTGGTAAATACCTCATCCCAGCTTAATAGTATGTACCAGATGGAGTAAATACCTCACTATGGGCCAGATGTAGCAAAGGTTTTTACCCATTGTTAGTCTATGGGAAAATGTGTTCATACATATGGCCCTATATTCCTCCAAGGTAAAGGAGATTTTAATAATGTGGCAATGAGGACATCCTGGAGGAAGGAGTGTGGTGTATTTCCGAACCCCCTGAAAATCTCCCAAGGGAATGTAGTGACAGACTATAGAGGATCTTCCTTCTAACACTACAAAGATTTGATGGGGAAACACCTGAAAACACCTGAAAAGACAATCAGTCCTGTGGTTGGCTCTGCATGCACACTGTGTATTCCAGCCTCTGATGAAGGTCTAGCATGACCCTATAACTGTGGGTGCTGCCATTAAATGCACCCACCATCATGCTGATGTTAAGGCTTCCTCAAGAGTCAAGAGGCTGGTGCTAAAAAAGCAGGGAGCAATAATTTCTTTCCCTGCTGTGCCCTCTCTAGTGAATATGCTAACTGATCCGGTGCAGGAACTTGGGGTGCCTGGCCTCTCCCATTGAGAGCAGCAGTGTCTAGAGGATCAAGTTGAAGAAGCTTAGAAAATCCACTGTTTTTAAGTGGCAGTTCAAATATGATTGAGTAAATACTCCATACTAAGGGTTTATACCATTTTCTTTCAGTGCTTTGAAGAGATTCAGTTTGCAGACATATTTAAAAATTAAAAACAATCACTTTTTTATTTCATTTAACCTCCAGGGTTCTTCAAAGAGTACTTCCCTGGACTATTGTTAAATGACAAGTAAATATTTGGAAAATCAAGTTCTAGGCAAAGGTTTTAGCTGAATTTTTCTTTAATTTGTTGTCTCTCAATAAATACCCATTCTGTGTCTGCTAATGGTAAAGTTTGATCAACTTTATTGTAGAAGAAACCTTTTGTGAGGAATTCCCCTCACAAAACACTGTTTGCAATTTTTTCTCATGAATTATACAGCAGGATTTGGCAAGCAACCACAATTCAAAAGCAACATAGAAGTGAGCTTGCATTCTAAACTTGTGCATACAGATAGTTTTTCACATCTTGACCTGCCTCATGTTTAGTCGTTTGTGGTTTGGACATTCTAAGTCGTGGAAGGATCAGATAGCATAATTTTGCAGTTGTCTCCTTGAGACCTTTTTTGCAAAATCGTGCAACACTTTTTCATTTTCAATACTTTTTGTTTCTAAGGCTAATAGGGATCATAGAAAGGGGTGTGGAAGACTTTTGTGCACGATCCTATTGTTGTTTAGCTTCTTTTTTGTTATGAGGTGGGGAAGAAGAACATCCTGTTACTGGGTGATGTCATGGGACCTTCTGAATGGAAAGGTATGAAGCATAATATATTAATTAAATCACAATGGGGGTCATTACGACCTTGGCGGGCGGCGTCAGCCGCCTGCCAAGATCTGACCGCCAAGCAGCCGCCAATGCGGCCGCACCCCCGCCGGGGCCATTTGGAGACCCCGCTAGGCCGGCGGGCGGAAACATGGTTTCAAACCAGAAAAAGGCTGGCGGTCGGGGACTCGTAATCCCCTGGGCAGTGCTGCAAGCAGCGCTGCCCAGGCGGATTATCACCGCCGGGGCAAAATTTGCAGAATACCGCCGGCCCCGGCGGTGCGACCGTGGCGCTTCCGCCGCAGTCGTAATACGCCTGGAAGCACTGCCAGCCTGTTGGCGGTTCTTCCGTCGTTTTAGCCCTTGCGGTCCCGTACCGCCAGGGTCAAAATGACCCCCATAGTGTGTATTATGTTTGCATGGAATGGAAAAGCATGGGGAGAAGGGTGGGCTGGGGTAGCACACAATATTTTTTCTGTAATTTTGCATAACTGTGAGCATAATTCTCCTCGCAGTTGGTGACGCAAGGCATTGGCCGGACGTGATGACCTTCCAACATGCAGGTCATGGGGAAAGAGAAATTGAATGTGAAGAATAAAGCCTGACTGTGTTGAATACTTTTTTTCTCCTGTTGGGAAGATGGTGACATGTAGAAAGCATATGTGGATCATAGTACTTTTATGGTCAGTGATTGTAGTTTGTGTTCGAAAGAGTCATGACGTCCTTAAAGGTATATCATCAAACTGAAAGCAGCAGAGGTTAAATGTCTCAAAACAACAGATCTTATTGTGATCTATCGCTTAAACTACAGTCTAACTCACTCCACTACAAGATCTCTGTCAGGTCTGTGACTGGAATGACTTCACTGGCAAACAACCCGTTGCATTTTATTCAATTTATTGACACAGGGAGGGTGCAATGACTTCAGGGCTCTTTACTTCTTATCATTGCTCAACTACCCACACCATTGGGCATTACTTCCTTCCCCATGTGTGGGCCTTACTGCAAATCCCTCCATCACAACGCACCCAGATGATTACTTTGTCTTATAAATGTGCTCTCTATGTACATCATCTCCTCGTAAATTCGGCTCTGTTGGCTGGATAATTTGCCTTTCTCTTCTAGTGAGAACAATCTTCCAAATAATAAGCTAAACGTACATTTTGAAGCCTTTGCTTTTTGCCTGTTTTTTTTCTACAACATAATCAACTCATACATTTTAAATACACCGTAGACTACAAGGTGAAATACACATTTTTTATGTCCCATTCTAAACCTTTTCTATGTTATGAAAAGGATTGTTGCAGGATTCAGGTATTCATGTTTGAAGTGCAATAGCCAAGTAAACGCATAATAAATCTTTGTAGCCCTTCACCATTAAATAAGTCAACAACCCAGTGCTGTTTATTATTGCAGTGGCATTTATTAACATTACAAGGAGATGCCCTCTTAAGTGATGCAATTAGAATTTGACTTATACTTTTTCAGATAATACATGATTGACGAATAAGCAATTCATGAAATTCTCTCTCTTTCGATCATAAAACTGTTACTTCCTCCTCAACACCCTTACTTTAGATTTATTTTTAAGATGGTGATGGACAAGCTGATGAGCAATATATAACATTAAGGGGGTCATTCTAACCCTCGCGGTCGGCGACCGCCAGGGCTAAAATGACGGAAGCACCGCCAACAGGCTGGTGGTGCTTCCTTGGCCATTCTGACCGCGGCGGTAAAGCCGCGGTCAGAAAAGGGCAACCGGCGGTTTCCCGCCGGTTTACCCCTGGCCCAGGGAATCCTCCATGGCGGCGCTAACAGGATGGCAGTAACGGGTGTCGTGGGGCCCCTGGGGGCCCCTGCAGTGCCCATACCACTGGCATGGGCACTGCAGGGGCCCCCTAACAGGGCCCCACTAAGATTTTCAGTGTCTGCAAAGCAGACACTGAAAATCGCGACGGGTGCCACTGCACCCGTCGCACCCCTTCGACTCCGCAGGCTCCATTCGGAGCCGGCATCCTCGTAGAAGGGGGTTTCCCGCTGGGCCGGCGGGCGGCCTTCTGGCAGTCGCCCGCCGGCCCAGCGGGAAAGCCAGAATGGCCGCCGCGGTCTTTTGACCGCGGTGCGGTCATTCGGCGGTTCCCGCTTGGCGGGCGGCAACCGCCGCCTGCCAATGTAGGAATGACCCCCTAAATGTGTAGCTGCACCCTGTGATGTAAGTAGTGTGTTAATTTAAGGAAAATCTGATCACAGAGGCCCACACTTACTAGTGGTCGCACGGGCTCCTGTACAATGCAATTTAATGCTGCACCCGTGGGCCTTTGCAACGGTAGGCAAATAGATTCTCTCGTTTGTGATGTGCATATGCACTCTATAAGGAAAAGTGTTTTTTTTGTCTGTGTATTCATTGTTCTAAAGTTTCCTACACTTCGGTAGAGAGTTGGATGTTGTCAATGTTAGGGGTTGCGAAGCACAGTCCATCAACATAAGTGAACTCAGCAAAGGAAAAGAGAGCACAAAGGTAACCACCACACAATGCTATAAAGTGTTGCAATTCCTTAACAGGCCACATTTATATTAAAATAACCATCCAACTATAGATAACGGAAATGGATCCCATAATATCTCCCTTTCTAAACTGCAATGTTGGTGCAAGCAACAAAACATTAATGCCTTCTTCATACTCTCTTTACCACAAGGTTAGTAATGGTAGAGAGGGCTAAAGAGGTTTTCATTTTCTAAAAATCATAGATTTGACGTCGCAGCCATTCTAAGTATTTAATGGATGATGAATTCACAAAGTTATGACATGTAAGCCCAGTTGTAGTATGAAGAATCAAATAAGCTGCAGAAATGGAAGTGAGGTATGGTTTCAACATGAAAGTATAGTGGCACAGATAAAGCTCCCAACTCCACGTTTGTCCTTACGGGGAGAAACGAATCTCCTACATTCACTATCACTATTATTTTTCAATGATCGTACTAGAACATATCCACTTATCAATGTAGGGGACATTTTTCCACTTCTGATCATTGAGAAAACATCTCTGCTTTTACCGAGGTGCAGTGATGGTAATGGAAGCTATTGTAGCAATACTCTTCTCTTAAAATGGTAAGGAGTAGTGTTCAGAATTGCATGAAAAAACACTGATTTCTGTTGATCATTCCCCAGATTACAAGACTGAGAAGTAAATATTCAAAATCAGGGTTTTCTAACAACCTCGCGGCAATAAGATTGATAAAGTATAGAAGAGAGGGCTACATCCTTTTTGAGTTCAAACCATTTTATTAGTTTTTGGGTGTACAAAGAAGGAAGGGACACAATAAAGAGGTGTAATGAATATTTCATGAAAGGAATATTTAAAGTCAGAAAATGCAATCATGAGTAGCACAAAGTATGGTAAAATGGGAACAGATCCATATTATAGATGTTGTTTGTTATGCACTAATGTGTTGTAAACCCTGAATACAGCGGAAGTAAGGCAGGGACGAGGGGAAAGGGAAGAAACGCATGGGTGCCCATGAGAAAGAAAAGAAAAAGATCAGGAGAATGGGGGAGAGAGAGATGTCAAGGTAAAAGAACAAGGTCAGTGTTTTGATGGTATATGCTGTTGTTGTTGCTTGGACTGAGAATTGGATTGGCTCCAGCAATAGGGGTGGCGAAATGTAGAGTACTAAGTCATGGAGGTTTGATTAATTTGTATTAAAGGTCTAATTTGTTCCATAGCTTCTGTGATCTCAAGTAGCTCAAGTTGCTATTGAAAATTGTATGGCCAGTGCTTCTTCATGCCCATCAGATGATGTGTGTGGTTTTGGAATGTTTTCCATTCACATAGGACATTTTGTATTCCTATTGTTACTAGGAGGTCCAAAAGGCACATATCAGTAGAGTTTTGTTTCAGATCAGGGAAATGGAACCAAGGGCCTAAGGTGACTGTGTAAACATTTAGATGTATCTCAGTATTGACAATATAATTAATTATGTTTTGAATCTCATTCCAGAACTATTGAAGTTTTATGTAGTGAGAAATCATGTGGCTAAGAGTGCCTGTTGAATTTTGACAATCCCAGCATTTCTCTGTGTCTAGAAGTCCTAATTAATCAAGTGTCTCAGGGGTCCAGTAAATGTTATGTAGTACCCAATATTTACATTGTGCAAGAGTGAGAGATATTTTGATTTTGAAAGCAAATGTCCAGATCTTTTTAAAGAGCCATCACTTAAAGCAGATGTAATATGGATAGGGGTAGCTTCAATCCATTTAGGTTCAATATGGCTTTCTTATTGGCATTAAAAATGAAGCATGGGACAGTTTGGAGAGTTTAAAAAGAGGGGTACTAGGTCAGATTTGTGTGGGGTAGGATTCCTTTTAATCATTATCTTTAGTTTAAGGAAGGTATAGAATATTTGTTCTCTAAGTTATAAGAGTTCTGTAATTCTGCAAATGTTTTAGGCTGGGTTGATGAACAAAGGTGTTTGAGAATAAGATCTTATTAAAGGACAAATATGTCCATTATGGGGTTGTACCTTCAATTTAAATGTTAGGGTTATTCCAAAAGGGATGCTTAGTCTGAGTTTTGGATTTTGTTGGGTAACATTTTATCTTTTGTTTTAATGGCTGACACGGTATCTTTAAGAATAATGTGTGAGTGTTGTAGTAAGAAGCTTTTCATGGTAAGTGGAGAAATTAGTGAGTATGGTTTGGCTAGGGATTCTTCAAAATGTAACCATGATGGTGTATCATGAGATTGGGCATTGACCCACCAAGTGGCCTGTTTGATTAGGAAGGTGAGTTGGTATTTATAGAAATTAGGGAAAATCAGGCCTCCGGACTGCTTATTTAGTTTTATTTTTTTAAGTGCTATTCTACCTCTTTTCCCTTGTCACAGGAATTCAGAGAGTTAGGTGTCTATGTTGTTGAAGAAGTTGTTGGATAGTTGAATGGGAGTCTGAAAGTAACAAAGTTGATTTGCGGAGCGATCATCATTCGATGCATTCTTTGTGTCCCCACCACATCATAAACTTCAGTGATCAGGCTGAGAGCGAATCTTTGCCGTTTTTGACTAGGTTCTCTTTGGTTATTTTCTTTGTATCTTCTAGGTTATTTTTGAAAGAAATACCTAAGTATTTAATCTGTGGGAGTTGCCAAAGTAGTTTGGTGTTGTGTAGAATGGATGGTAATGTTAATTATTTAAAGGAAAGACTTCTGTTTCATACAGATTTAAGGATTATCCATGAAACTTGGCATAGGAAGAAATGTCCTCCAAGATTGCGGGGATTGCTCTAATAGCCTCTTTTATGAAGATGAGTATGTCATCTGCGTAGCTGGCAACTTTGTATACAGTATTATTAAAAGGTATACCATCAATGATTGTGTTGGCTCGGATGGTAGTCACAAACGGTTCGATAGCTAGAAGACAGAGTATGGGGAAAAGAGTGCAGCCTTGCCTAGTTCCTTAGGCTAATTTAATTGTGTCTGAGAGGTAGCCTTTGGCTCTGATACATGCAGATAGGTGTGATTATAAAGAGAAGACTTGTCGGATAAAAGTGTCCCCTAAATTTAATTTAAGCTTGACAGTGTGTAGGACAGGCCAGGAGACCTTACTGAAGGCCTTTTCTGCGTCGCAGACCGTGGCAATCGAGGCAGAGCTTAGAGATTTAGGGCCTCATTATGAGGCTGGCAGTCACAAGACCCACCAGCCTTGCGGTGGTGGTCGGGCCTCCTGTGTTCGACCACCACATTACAACCTAGATCCCTACGGGGTGACCAAGGTCTTAGTTGCAATCAGCCAGGACAACGCTGAATTCAGCACATCCTGCTGATTACAACCTTGTTCTCCGTCAGCCTTTTTTCATAGTGGTGGTTTCACCACTATGAAAAGGCTGGCGGAAAACAGGTGCAGGAGGCCACGGGGGACCCCTGCACTGTCCATGGCATGGGCAGTGCAGGGCCTCCCTGCCCAGCACCATAGGAATGTGCACTGTCTGCTTTGCAGACAGTGTGCATTGCAAGGGTGCTGGACGGCCCCCTATGTGCTATGAGATAGTATTAGACTCCTTTATGGGAACCAAGTGCTATCTCGTAGCACTGTTGCCACTGATAAGACAAGCAAGAATGCTCTATTTCAAGGTTTCTGCCGGTCAGCAGGTCAGACCAGCGGAAACCTTGTAATATGGAGGGGGAGACGCCACTGCCATTGCGGTAGCATCCTCCTCTCAAGTTTTAGAGTCTCACGTTTTCAGTAATATGGCAGAAGAGCCTTACATTATCCGATCTGTGTCTGCCTTTAATGAAACCGGTTTTCGATCAGTGTATAAGGGATGGGAGGAATCTATTTAGTCTAGTCACTAGGATTTTCATGTACATTTTACAGTCCAGATTTAGAAGGGAGATGGGTCTGTAATTTTCTATTTCTAGGGGGTCTTTCTCTTCTTTGTGGATCACAGTGATAAGGGCTTTAGAGATTGAGCCTGTGATTTTACCAGTCTTGTTGAAGTGTTGGAACAGGGAGTCTAGTTTGGGTAAAAGTTAGTTTTCAAAGATCTTATAAAAGTTGTTTGAAAAGCCATCTGGACCTGGTGCCTTGCCGGACGTTAGGAAGTGTATCGCCTTTGTAATCTCTGAGTGTGAAAATGGTTGGTTGACGGAAATGCAGTCAGTGTCAGTTAATGTTGGGAGGTTTATATTTACATAGGGTTGTTGAGGATGTTTCCTTAGGGCTGTAAAGGTCATGGTAGAATTATTTAAAGGCTTTAACTGTTTCAAGTGGGTCTGTGATTATTGTTCCCATTTTGTTCCTAATGGAGGAAATATAGTTGTGGCTGTTTTTGATTTTTAGATAGTTCACTAATGTTCTACCTGCTTTATTAGACTCTCTACATTTTTTCATTTTGTTATGTTGTACCCAAGTGTGGGCCCAACAACTTAGTATCTTACTGTATTCATATTTAAGTAATTTAAGTTGGTGTAGGAGTCCCTTATCTTTCATTTCAGCAAATTTATTTTCTTTTTGTTTAATAAATTGTTCTAAGTTGTTGAGAGTTCTTTTGTGCGTTTGTTAACATTTGACATGATGTTAAGCTCATCCCTAATGGTAGCCTTCATAGCTCCCCATAAGTTTTTTTTAGTAATGTCACTAGTATTATTTTCATAGAAGAAATTGTTAACAGAGCTTTTTATTTTGTCAATACCAGTTTGGTTGTAGGTAATTCTTCATTGAATTTCCATTGTTTCGATCTGGGGGGTGGGAGTAGGTTCATGGCCAATATGTAGATCAACTGATATGCATGTGTGATCAAAAAAAATATTGGCTTGATCTTTGGGTCAAAGGTAGCTGGCATAAGGGTGTTGTTTGTGAGTATGTAGTCAATTGTAGATAGTTTATTATGTGGGCGTGATTAAAATGCAATTTTGCCTCCCATTGGATTATGTCGACATTCAAACAGTGTTTGTTACACAGATTTCTCATTTGTTTATGAGATTTGTTTGGTCTGTATTTACATGCAGCAGGTCCTGTCCAATATGATATTGCAGGGGAGGTTAAAGTCTCTTACCATGAGAATAAGTCATTTGGTAGTTGACATTGTTTTTTCAGAGTAATACAAAATTAAGGGTCATCTGCTAATGGAGCATAAACATCGATTCTGTAGAGTTGTATGGAATTATTTATAACTCAGGTGATTAGCCATCTTCAGCCACTATCATAGGCAATGTCAATAACATTTAGGTTTTTTTTTTTTCAGAGATGAGAGTGAAGACTCAATTTTTCACTTTACTTGCTGGGGAAGCCAGACAACTCTGTATTCCCTGATAGTGTAGAGATTTGCATTTATTATGACATTATCTTGTCTCTTGCAATAGGATTACATCACCTTTAAGTTTGGCACAATAGTCAATGTTTTTTTTCTGTTTTATTGGGTGGTTGATACCTTTCATATTAAGGGAGAGTATTTTGAGTGTGTTATTATTCATAAAGTCTACGTGGGGGTGTAGGGTCCATGAGTTCTGATGACAAAGAAGTTAAGGTGTTCCTAAATGGTAGTAATATATCTCGTTCCTCATATGAGCTATGTATCGTGTTGAGGGTTGACCACTTCCATAACAGTGTGTATCTTTAAATTCCAACATACATTGGAATAAGGCCTTATTTAATCAGAGAGGTTGTGTTACATAGTAAAATGTTACGCTCATATTTGGGTCGTATATTTGTCTGACCTTCTAGAGGACTGTATTATTGTTAAGAGCAGTGACATCTGTAGAGAAGGGGATAGTGGATAGGGATGGAGAAAGTTAAAGAAACAAATATAGAAGACAAAATAAGAAAATAGGTAGGTATGAGAACCCCTTAGTCGCCCATATCCCACCCAGTAATACCTTCTGGGAGTTAGGAGGTGGAAGTACAGATCCCAGGGAGTCAGCCACTGGGAGAGGGGAAATAGGATTGCAGGGATCGCAGTGAGGAGAGAACTAATAACAATAACATTAACTTTTCTCAATCGCATGAAACATACAGGTTATCAAGTCTTGAGTAAATTATTAAAACGAAATGTAGCAAAATGTAATGGCTAACACTTTAAAATTTGTACCAGTTATGCAAAATAATGATTCAAGGAACAATGGCATTTTTGTGTTTCTCTACAAGGCCGGAATGATAAGTAGAACAGTAATATCAGCAAAATACACATAAGTATACATTGTATGCAAAAATATATGTAAAGTCAATCATAAACATACCCGAACACAAACAGGATTGCAAATGAGCCAGCCAAGAGAATTGAGGGCTTGGCAGGCCGAGTGGAATACAAGGGCTTATAGAGATGAACAGCAATAGCCCAGTTGGATATTAGAGAGCCATCTGAGGTAACAGGAGATGTGCATAAGCATAAACAAGTGGTTGGAGAATGCTTTGTAGATGATCATACTAATAAAACATAGTAATGAACGTTGATAAAAACATATGACGCATCTTGTGTAATCCAAAATACAATGTTGCTTATATAGGGTAGACGTATTAGCAGTGTTAGAGCTGTAGCTATTGGGATAACTTGTTACCATCTCACTGTTGACAGGTGACAGTAATGGAATAATGATAAGTGTTAGTCTGGTTACTTACATGCAGGTTGGCAGAGTCTAGAGGTAAGCAACGTTAGTTCCTGGAGTGGTAATGCAAGTGGGAAGAATGTATCTGTTGAACAAATTTACTGTGTCAGGTGTTAACTTGGTTAGGGCATGTTAGTTGTTTGATTGCTAGCAGACATAGGCGGTCATTCTGACCTTGGCGGGCAGCTACCGCCGCCCGACCAGGCGGGAGCCGCCAAGCGGCCGCCATGCGGCCACAATAACGCGGCCCACATTCCAACATTCCCGCCGGCCCAGCGGGAATGAGGCCGCAACACAGGAGCCGGCTCCAAATGGAGCCGGCGGTGTTGCGGCCGTGCGACGGGTGCAGTTGCACCCGTCGCGCTTTTCACTGTCTGCCATGCAGACAGTGAAAAGCAGGCCGGGGCTCTGTTAGGGGGCCCCTGCACTGCCCATGCCAGTGGCATGGGCAGTGCAGGGGCCCCCAGGGGCCCCAGGACACCCCTTACCACCAACCTCTTCCTGCTTGCAGCGCTGCCCTGGTGGATTATCACCGCCGGGGGACAATCGGTGGGACACCGCCGGCCCCGGCGGTGCGACCGCGTCAGAATGGGAGATGAAGCACCGCCAGCCTGTTGGCGGTGCTTCCGTCATTCTTGCCCTGGCGGTCCAAGACCGCCAGGGTCAGAATGACCCCCATAGTAACAGTAAACAACAAGGGAGTCAAGGTGTCCATTTTGTGTTGTGTATGGTCATCCAAGAAATTTTCGAACTCTTATGGTTCATCAAAGTAGAAAGATTTCCCCAGCTTTAGAAATTTTCATTTTTGCTGGTCCTGCAAAGGAAAAGTAGAAGTTCAGCATTTTCAGTCTATTTCTGTGGGCAAGGAATCCTTTCCTATGATGAACTGTTTCTTTCACATAATCTTGAGAAATGCCAATCTTATAGTCTTTCCTAGTCAGTGATTTTATGGACCTTACGTGTTTTTCTGTATGTTCTTATCTTAGGGGGCTGAAGATCATAGGGCGAGGGGTTTTAGGGCATTATGAAGATCTTTTTGGGATTCTAAGTGCTCTTTCGATCTAGAATTCCCTTTTGAAATCAAGTTTTAAAACTTGCCCTATCCAAGATTTTAGAAAAGTCATGCATGATTCAAAGTCATCTTCTGATTGTTCTGGCAGACCAAAGATCCTAAGATTTCCTCCTTCAAGTCTGTGATTTCTTTTTCGAGGGATGAGCTCTTATTTTTGTTGGATTTTCTGTAAAGAGTTAGACTGGTCTTCTTTAACTCTGCTAGCTCTACTTTCAGCTTCATTCATTCTTACGGTTATGTTTTGTAGTTCGTTCCTTAGTTCCTGCAAGTCTACTTGTGGGTTGTCTGTGTTGAGCTTAGTTGAAATTGTTAGTTCATGTAGTGAATTTAGTTAATCCAAGATGATGTCCATGGTTGCTCCCGATTCGGATCTGTTTTTAAATGGTGAGTTCAAGAGTGGAGGGTCCTATTCAGTTCTTTTTTGCACTGGCTTTTGGTCTCTGTGCTCTCTGTTGTGTTTGTGGTCTCTTTCTTTGGGTCTAGAGTCCCCCATGTTTAAAGATGTGGTAAGCACTTCTTGATCTGGAGATAGATTTGGTAGACAGCAAGAATGTAAGGAATGTTGCTCACAGTGTCATATTACATTGTACAACTGGACGAGGGAAAAAAAAGTTGATGTTGGCGTACAGAGAGAGCACCCTTCAGGGACACCTGTGCAGTTGTGGTTGACAGATCATCAAATGGCATTGACAAGAACTTTAGAATGTGTATGGTGGTGATTGTGGTCTCAGCAGGGTTTGTCTTAGAGATTGCGCTGATCTGGTCTTTTAAGGAACTGAGTTAGAGTTGATGGATTGTTCTCTTCTTTGAGTGTGGTATAGCGAGGTAGCTCACCTTACTATGACAGTATGCTTGGGTGTTCAGTCAAAATGACAACCATATTGATATTGGAGTTGGCAGACTGTATGTTAGACAGTCCAGTTTGAGACAGTAGCACAGGCCTTCAGGTATTTGGTAATTGATTTCAGGGATTACCGTATGGCTCTTGGATCATTAGAGCATATAAAAGACGGTTTTAATGTAATATCTACTCAGCTCTGGGAGAGGTCTTTTGAGCGTGTATGTGTCATCTAGTGAATGGGTTTGTGTGTTCCATCTAGCGAAATGGCAAATTCAGCTAAGAAAGTTATGATAGTGTTCGTACTTAACAGTTTTGAGTTGGTAAAGAGCACTGAATAGCAGGCAAAACACAAGTTACTCTTGTTTGAGGGTTACCAGTTTATAATGAGCAGGCCACTGCCAGTATTGAGGACCGATGGTGGTACGGTAATGCAGCAAACAGTAGGAGGCTGGAGAGGCTGATGAATCCAGTAAAGCCGGTGAGCGGGACTCAGCCTTTAATGAGATCAGATCACGGAGTGGTACTGCAGCAGACAGCGGGAGCACGGCAGAGCCGATGAAGCAGCACTTCATGCTCGTTAGGGGTTGGCAGGATCGGTAGGTCTTGTTGGCTGCAGCAGGCGTGTGGGACATGTGCAAGAAAAAGTTAGAACAGTTAATAGGAGGTGTATTGATCTTTGGTTTATTGAGCGGTGGATAGACCCGCTTGTAGTGCAGTTTGTAGTGCAGCAGTGAAGTCGACAGGTAACCTGGCCCGCAGCGGCACTCCAGGGATCTTGTTAGTTGGTGCCGGAGTACCGGGCTATTTGCAACAATGTGCTGTTAACAGCTGTTTATTATAAAAGTGGTAACCTACTGTAGGGCTTCACATCAGCATACAGATATCAGGTCTCCAGGCTGGTAGGTTTGAAGGCACATTTACAGACTAAATGATCCCAGTGATGTCATAGGTTAATGCAGATTGGCAGGTGGTGTCATCTTGGTTCCTCGTGTCAGGTAATGGGGTAGTGCAGCTTCAGACTCGAAATGGCAACTGAGACCAAAGATTCCTCACAATGGATCTTCGTTACATACTGGCGCTGGGGTGGTGGAGCTCCTTGTTTAGATGGCAATCTTGCCTGGGCTCAGACCACAACCCCATCAAGAGGGCTACATCCTTGATCTGAAATTAAGTTGAGTTCTCACATGGTGAATGTAGACAGTTTTGTGTAAGAATTCTGTAGCTTAATGTTGGTGGCAAGTCAAAAGCAGTACTTCCTTTCTGGGGCATGAGCATCTGGGGCATGAGCAACAACACTAAAGCAGCATTACAGTTAAGAAAAAAGTAAGTTAATAATTCCAAAGTAATTTTGTTTAAAATAATCAAATTGAATTATTTCAAATACCTCAAAACCACTAAAATAGGATGTAGGGATTAGGAGTGATCAATATGCTAAAATCATATGTAGAAAACAACCCAATCCCAACAATTTATAGAAAGCCAATGTGTTGTGATTCACTAGGTCCTAGGCTCCTTCCGTAGCCCACTAATGATGGAGCAAGATTAGCAAAGGGTTAGCACTGTGCCTCCACTAAGATCTTAACCTTCTCAATTAGTGAATCCTTTTGAATATAGTAGATGGTTTTCTAAAACTGCTATGGTAGTAGAGGACCCACGACCACTGACAGCAAACCACCCTCCATACTTAGGGATCCCCATTGTTGTGGGAAGGTCCCTCCTCCAAAAGTACCCTTTGTAAGTAGGTTGTGCCTTTCTGAAGGTTGAAATCCATCAGCAGCCCAAGTCTTGCTGCAAGGTTCAATAAGGTTGGCAACAATATTTTAGTTGTCCTGTAGAAGCTAAGCAGGGCTAATCAGTAAATTATTCCCATCAAGGCTGTGATTTTTCTGAAAGATTTTGAACCTTTTCCCCATCCTCCAGTAAGGGAATGTTTTAAATTCTCAAGTTGTGTAACTTCCTTCTCGGTGCTGAAAAGGTTCCAAAACAACCAGTGAAATCTTCATTACATCAGGTCATGGATTGAAGTCGGAAAGCCGTAAGTCCAGTTACAATTGGTCTGGCCGATTTTCCTCCAAGCATTCTTAGATTCTTTGTTCTCATTGACCTTCCACATTTTCTTAGATACGGGATGCTCTACAACATGAAGGCTCCTTTTTAATAGACATGGATCCCCTCTGTCCTTGTGGGATCACAAGTAGGCAAATGACCTTGGCTCTCAGCGCAGCCTTCCAATTCCAGAGAAAAAGCCAAAGAAGGAGATACCTCTCTTCACTCCTTCACTAGGCAAGTCACAATTCTTCCTGCATAAATCATACAGTTTTGTTTTTTTCGGTCAGCTTTCTTTTTTGATAGTAGTTGCAGCAGGTCTTAAAAAATGTATACAGCGGTGATTGAAAAACGTTTCTGAGTGACTCGAGCTCAGTTCTCACACGTTTTTCACCTGAACTTTGTTGTACTGAGATCTAGTTTCTGCCTCCAATAAGCATGTACTGGCAGAAAATATCCTAGAGTTCGGTGTGCTACAGAAATTCAAAATGATAGATTTCAATCTTCATAAGATTTCTCATACTATGCCCAAACCCCTTTCAAAGTCAATTGACTGCAGCTCCCAACACCTACGATGTATGCAAACGTTGTAATTGTTGAAATTGCTAAGGCACACTTAGCTGCATAAATAATGACTGAAAGTTATTACTGTGCCAATCCACATGAGAAAATCATGACAAACATTACAGGTCAATATGAGAGCTCCAACATTCCAATAACTATTCTTTAAGCATCAGCACTGATCTTATTCACTGCTGGTGCAATAAAATTGCTTTCATTCAAATATGGACATAGTTGCTTAAAACCTAATTTAATTCTAGCAGCAGTGCCTTAAGACTGCCCCTGCCTCAACGTGTACCATCAGTTTCAGACTTGGGAGGGAGGGGTTGGATCAACAGGATGCGTGGCCTGAAAATATGAATACATCTTAATTATCCCCCATTGTATTCTCATGCCGTGCTGGACTGTGGAATCTTTAATGGCATCATCAAAATACATCTTTCCAGAAACACAGATGCAGCTCTCTTTGTCTCCCAACCTCATTGGTGCAGCACAGTCCTAACTTAGAATCTGGGCCAGAGAATGCTCTTGCATCTTTGCCTACATCTATGTGCAGTCACACATTATTTTCGCCCTAATATATACGTAGGAAATAAATCCTCTTTAATTGTGTCCTGCCTATGGTCCTCGTTTTGTGGAAGCCAAGATTTGAAAATGGTATCGAATATCATTTTGTGTAAATGCCCTTCTGCTTTGAGCTAATCATCCTATGTTGTATGTTTATAATTCAAATTCTAACAAATTTGAGGATGGAAATATTTTATTCCCCATTTCTTGTGCAGCTGCCATGCATTAGAACAATTAGTTAACTGATCGTGAACTTCTGGGGACAATTACTCTTTAACCTCCTGTTTTATCATGTGTATTTTTGATTTGACTTATTTCATTCCATTAATTTATTTTAATAAAATGTGACTGTCCCTGTGGTTCTTTTATAAGCAACAAAAACATTGTAATGACTCCTCTTTTATCATGGTTGTATCTGATTTCACATCGATTTAAACCTTAATTTATAACCATCACCGCGATCCATTATTATGTGTCGTTTTGCTTTGCATTGGTAATGTTTCTGCTGCTTTAATGTTTCCGTACCTGCAATAATACTACCACAAAAATATCAAACACCGTAGAATAAAGTGATCCCTCGAATGGCAATTTTGTCTGATTTCTGCATTCATGTTTTATACAGTAGAATATGTTATTTGTAAATCAGTTCTGGAAGATTAAAGGACTGCATTCGCCAAAGGTTAATTATTTTACCCCTTTTGAATCATGCAGGTATTATTGTTATTAATTCTTTTAGAACAATGTTTTTTTGAGTGGTTAATGATTGTACTGGAGAGAAGGAACATCTCTCAAGCATAAGGCTAACACACTATAATAAACTAAAGAGAGTCTTCACCATTGCCTTAGGTGTAAATAATATGGCACATCACAGTACCCAACGGTCTGGAGTCAGCCATAATAATACCCTTAAGAACTAGTAAACTGTTAAAAGATTTTCCAGTTTTCCTTTCACAAACGCAGTCACACAAGGTGAAGTTGCACAATAACTGGATGCCCATATGGGGAGCTGTGACATCTTTCATAATTGGCAATCTTCTTTTAATAGCACTCAGAAGTACAGAATCACTTGGTGGACTTAAGGAAACACCTCCAATCGCATTTGATGCAAATCTACCACAAAGACTGATTTTTCTCGAGATCCTAGTTGACTGTCTGGTAGGGTTGGTTAAAATATTTTGTTCCGCCAACGGCATTCACTAGTTTTGCCCACTTTGTGTTCCACTTGGAGTTCCCGCAAACTCTGCCAACCGCTGTGTGGCAGAGGCCTTTTATTACACGGCTTGCCCTCATTAAGTTGGTGAGTGTAAGCAAAAATTTGTGTTCCCTAGCGCAAGTTTTGGGAGCTAGAAAGCCCCCCAGTGAAAATTCTCAGGTCATAACAATTCAATTTGAGAAAGCTGCTCCTTGAGTAGAAAATCTACTCGAGCGGCAAAAAGAAGCAGCGCCTGCCAGTGCATTACGTAGTGCCGTTCCCACCGATTTTACAGCATGGAAGAAGCTCCAAGAGCTAAAATTCAGTCCGAGCAGAGCAATGTGCCTGAATTCCACCAGCTCGCTGAACTCCCTGGAATCTCGCAGAGTTTTTATGTAACTGTGTGGAATTCCGTGGAGTGAAACTCCGATGGTTTTGCCCACCCCTAAGTGTGAACAAATTAGCTGAGTAAACATGTTTAGCTTCAAAATTAATCTGTCCTTAACCCTATCCTGTTCGGATAGTTATACTCAGCTCTTAAATCAGTTGAGTGTTGACCAGATGATCTCCTTCTCACCACGTTTGTTCAACTTATACATGTGACCATGAGGACACATGATGTCATAAAACAAAGCCTAGGTTACCAGATAGAGGCAAATAAACTATAGAATTGAGATAATACCTGGACATCAGATCAAAATAGTTCAAGTCACAGTCACAATTCAGAAAGGTAAGTTTCTAGGTGTACTAGTGCTCACATATCTTAGTACACCTACTTGTGTGTGTATTTCTAGGGATAAAGTCAGCTCACCAAAAAAAAAAAAAAAATAGAGTTAGAGCCTGATTTGGAGTTCAGCAGATGGGTTACTCTGTCACAAACATGACGGAAATCCCATCCTCCATATTACAAGTGAATTATATCCAATGATATGTGTAATACAGTGGATTGAATATGCGTCACGTTTGTGATGAAGTAACCCTTCAGCCAAACTCTAAATCAGGCCCTTAGTTTTAGGCTTACATGTTCCCACTGACTCTAATTCACGCACACTGGGGGTGGAGATATGTATGCGTTTAAATATGACTGTAATGTTGCTATTTGTAGCATGGCCATAATTTAAATGTAATTCTGTGTTGCACACATATAATTCCATTGGGAACAACATGTCCGAAGTCGTAGGTGGCACCCTCGTGGTAGCACACATCAATACCAAGTCTCACTGGAGACCTTTTTCATATTATAAGTGGAATTCTATGACAGGAAGATGTACATGCACACATGCATTTTATATTTCATAGGGGCGATGGGAATGTAGATAAAGAATGTTTATTAAGTGATTATTCTGTGTTTCACTATCAGTGTATGTTTTATTTAGAAGTTGAGTTGGAACATGTTATTTTCACCTGTGTTGGCTACATTGTGTATCATACATGTTTGTGTTTGGTGCATGAAATTTATTATGATGTGTCTTTGAGTCTGAGTACAGTGGTGATTGATGAAAGATGAGTTGTGTGTAATTTTATAACTTATTGACTCACTAAAATATACATATATGTAATTTGCTCTATGTGCACAAGTTGCACTTACATTTAGACAATGTAGATTTCATGGGTGTTGGAAATGTGTAAAGTTGTTTAACTATTTTGGGGAATGCATACCTTTGTGATGGTAGTATTAGCGCCTGCATCCATTGATTTCTAGGTAATCGCCTTGCATTACCTCTGAGTGGCCGCTTGGATCCGGCAGGAGATGCAATGATTTTTCAGCCACGAGGCCGGCTCTGCATTGATCTGGCAGGCGTTGGGTCACATGTTGCAAGAGTTATGTCAATTTTCGGATGCTCTAGATTTTCTCTTCTTTGGTGAAGTTTTTGATAGCCCTGAAGCTTCAGAACAGGAGGCAAGCTCAATCTAAGCCCTTGGAGAGCACATGAGGAGGAAGGCAGAGTCCTTCCAGCAGAGTCAAAGGTCAGCAGACAGCAGGGCAACACGCAGGGCAGCAGTTCTTCCAGCAAAGCAGTCGAGATGAGTCCTTTGTACAGGCAGGCAGTCCCTCTGACAGAGTCCAATTGTAGGTCCAGAGGTGTCTGGTTTAGTGTGGTCACAGACCCAGTGTATATATCCCAAAGTGCCTTTGAAGTGGAGGAAACTTCAAAGAGTGGTTTTGAAGTGCACAAGTTCCCCTTTTAATCCAGCCGTGCCTGACAGAAGCCCTGTGAGGGGTTATCAGTCCTTTGTATGAGAGCAGGCCACTGGCCTTTAAAGTGTAAGAAATAGCCCCTCCACCCTTCCTACCCAGGGAAAACCATCTGTATGCAGATGAATACAGATACAGATGAGTGTCTAGTGTTTATGGCTGTCTGGGGGAGTTATCAACCCACACAAAATGTGGTTTGGAGGCAGGCTGGAAAGGCACAGATAACAGTAAGTGCAGAGAAGTGCCTACATTATAAAAGTAGTATTTCTGAAATAGTAATTTAGAGTCCAACTTCACCAGTGAGTAGTATTTCTCACTACCATTCTATCCATACCAAATATAACAGGTCTATTCCTCTCAGATCAGATATTACCACTTAAAAGCATATAAGGGAATCTCCAATGCTGGCCTATGAGAAGAGCAGGCTTCACAGTAGTGAAAAACGACTTTGGGAGTTTTTCACTACCAGGACATTTAAAACTTACATGCACGTGTCCTACCTTTTACTTACATAGCACCCAGCCCTATATGTTACCTCAGGCCTACCTTAGGGGTGACATATGTAAGAATAGGGCAATTAAAGGCTTGGCAAGTAGTTTTACATGCCAAGTCGAAGTGGCAGTGAAACTGTACACACAGGCCTAGCAATGGCATACCTCAGACATGGTTAAGAGGTTATTTATGTGGATGGCACAGTAAGTGCTGCAGGCCCACTAGTAGCATTTAATTTATGGACCCTGGGCACTTCCAGTACACTTTACTAGGGACTTTTAGGTAAATTACATTTGCCAATTGGGTATGAGCCACTGTTACCATGTTTTAGAAAGAGAGCACATGCACTTTAGCACTGGTTGGCAGTGGTAAAGTCCCCAGAGCCCTAAAGTCAACAAAAATGTGGTCATAAAAAGACCAGGAGGAAGATAAAATGTTTCGGGGTGACCCTTCAGAGAAGCCATTTTCCAACAACTAATAATATGTTTCCTTAACTTTTGTGTCAGCTGTTGTGCTTGTGCTAAATTATGTTAGCGTGCGCGGACAATATTTGGGATTTTTATGGGTTCCTTCTTCCTTTTTTTTCCTTTTTTAATATCCTTTATTTGTATGCTCCCAATAAGACCCAGCTGCTCACCAGGACACTGACGAGGCTCGTGACACCTCATGATTCACTTTGTCACATCTCCTCGACATCTATGATTCATCGTGGGCTCCTTGTTGCCAAATGTGACGTACCCTCCAGTAACGAGCAGTCAGATAGGGTACGGAAACTTGCTTTATTATTGATGCATCAGGAACTAACGGCAAAGGTCTCCACCGGCTCCAACTCCTTCCACTAAGTCCCCTCATCTCAACATGTTCCACACCACAACATTCTTCTCTTGTGTGCATTCCATGGCTCATGATAATGCAACAGCTTTGGTCTGAGATAAGGTATTTATTGTTATGATTTGGAGGTCATTTTTACAACAAGAAAAACCCCAACATCCATTAGGCCAAATTGCAGTGTACTGAGATACAATGAGCATCACACGGAGGTCTAGATCTTTTCAACTTCAACAACCCAGACATAGTGGCCTCCAGGAGAACCATGATGTCCCTCTCTTGAAAATCAGAGCAACCCTCAGAAATCAGAACTACAATTCCCTAATCTCTCCTCAGCCAGAGCAACACAGTGGGACAGCAGTGCCTCTCAGAGCATCTGGATCAGCTCAAAAGAGATCACACAAAACCACAGTAAGTCTCTGTTTGGAAAGCACTGAGAACCCTGACTCTTACTCAAGCTCTGGATTACTCTGGACACTACCTTCACTCAGATCATGAGGTATAGCGGTAAAGGTCTGCATGTGTGGTACTGTATAAATAGCAGACTATTTTGCTATCAAATTCTCTCATGAGAAATTAATAATAAAGCACTTCTGCTAAAAGTCACAAATTATCATCAATCTGGTGATATGCAATGGGATCTAAATTAGACACCAATAATGTTTTCTTTTGGTGTATGTGATGGGGAAAGTATGAATAGAGGTTGCCCTGAAACTTTATTTACTCTTGGAGTGACATAGGCTGGACTTCACACAGGCCACTGACAGGCAGTAATTTCACAATTTCACCTGCCCCGCATGTCGTTTCCTCAGCCCAATCAGAAGGCATTCCTTTATGCCTTCCTATGACACCCATTACACAGGAAAAGCAAATGCATCCCCCAACATCTGCACCTGAAAGCAGACCGCAGAGACTTCGCTCTGCCTCAATGACATATCTCACTGAAAAGAGTCTGTCACCTAAATGCCATCCTTGTGAAGATACTTGTTGAGGAGCTCGCTGATGGTAGAACTTCTACCCTGCTTTCTGCATCCCTGTGTATTCGTGTGCTGTGAGAATGTGCAGAGCATGATGCTCCCTGGGGCATGCCATTCTGCCCATTATTGGACACAATTTCCTGTAGTATGATCGCTGCATAAGAATTTTACTCACGTAGGAGAGGAAAACTAATAATCTCATCCATTTGTGTATGACATATAGGGCCTCACTACGAGTTTGCCGGTCTGACGGCAAGACCACAGCAGTGGTGGCTGCCAAAAGACTGCCATGTTGGTGGTAATCAGACCACTGTATTGAGAGTTACATAGCTCAGTCCGCAAAAAAACAGCCACATTTCCGAAACCGCCAGGACACTGGAGGATGGAAAAGAGGTGGTTCGACCACCAGCCTACCAAAAAGCCTCTGATCAAATTACAATCCACAAATCACAAGAGCGGTTCTTCCATGGCGGAAAACCATTGGTGGTGCAAACTGCGGCGGTCTGAAGTCACATCAGTCAAAAAGAAAACACATTGGATAGTTTGAATACCCCACACCTGACACACATTCACACACCTGACACACCTACACATTGCACTACAAAACACACCCTTGCACAACCCACAAACCTTTGCAACCAGAATGTCACTCACAGCCAGAGAATGGGCAGAAATAAAATCTAGCAAAACAAACAATAAGCAACCCTACACATTTCACTCATTCCCCACCTGCACAACATACACACCACACAATTTAATATCCCACACAATGCACAACAACCATCACCCACTCACATCACAGCACCCACACCTCATCACTAAAATATTTTACTCTATTTTGCACTACCTCACCGTCTCTTCCACTACTACCATGTCCCCACAAAAACATCCACGTTTCACTGTTGATGAGTTGAGGGTCATGGTGGACAAACATGTCAGAGTAGAGCCATACATTTTTGGAGCACAGGTCCAGCAAACATCAATAGCCAGGAAAATGGAATCGGGGCAAAGGATAGTCGACAGGGTGAATTCTGTAGGCAGTTACCCACACACAAGGGAGGACCTCAGGAAGAGGATGAATGACCTCAGGGGGAAAGTATGTTCCATGGCCGCCAGGCACCAGTTGGCGGTCTGCAAGACTTGCGGCGGACCGCCACTTCCTCTCCTACTTTCACATAATGGGAAGAGAAGGACTTGGACATCCAGAGGGCCTAATAGAAATACCTGGGGGAGTGGAGACTGGTAAGTCACTACATCATTCATGTCACCAAAAAGTATTGTCTTGCATTCTTACTGATCGCCCTTCCCCACCTCAATGACCAAACCTCTCACCACCCCTGTGTTCAAATGTCTAAATACCCCTCTCTGGCATGCCACATGTCAACTAAACTCACCTGGAGCCATAATGTGTGTGCATGACTTGTGAAGTACAGGGACTGACAGCACTACAACACCCAGCAGACACTGTTCCTCCTGCAAGAAAACCAGAACAGTGTACCATATTTTAAAATGTCCTGCATGTGACAGGTCAAAAGATATCTCCCATACTGTTTGCCAGCTCTGCCACCATTGTGCATCGTACAGCTGTCAGTTGAATCAATGATGTCACACACCTTACTAGGAGAGAAATGTACATTGTTCTGTCTTTACTCAGACAACATATGAGGGTATCAGCAGTCATTTAAACAACTACATACTACAAGAGCTTGGAGCATGGTCTATTCAAGTGCAAATCTCTGGGTCCCACATTGCTTTAACCCAGATTTAGAACCAGCTGTCATTGTCATATCAGGGGATCATGTAAAGGCAGTGTGTGCATGACACAGAACATCTAGTTGTCAAAGTTAAACATGATTTGTTGCATCACTTACAGCAATGGTGTGTTCCACTTCTCCCACAGGTAACCTTGCTGTTTTCAACATGGAGAGGACACTAGAGACTGACATTATCCCTCTGGCAATAGTGAGGAAAACACCCCTTGATATTTGGACACTGAGGAGAATGTTGGCCCATCAGGGACACCTGTCAGTCAACAACTGTGAGCCATCCCCCTTGCCCATATTGACTCATCCCAGCCATGTTGCATCCACATCCCAGACAACCATTCGCCCCCAAACCTGTGCTCCAAAGACAGTATCTTCCATCGTGTGCCTCCCAGTACAGGTACCTGAGTCTCCTGTTGTCACCCCTGACAATGATGGTCCTGCCACCAGTGGGAGTGGGCACACTGTGCCAGGGGGACAGGTATTTGGGGGTACTTTGTGTGGGAGGGATGGTGTGGGCCAGAGGATGGGGGCTTCAAGTGACACAACTGACCAGGACACTATCTTCCAAGTCTTGGGAGCCCACCAACATTCCCAAGGCATAATGGGCCAGGCACTGACCATGATGGGGGAGATCTGACAGCTGCAGAGGGACAACCACCCGAAAGCCATGTAGCAGTGGCAGGGCCAAAATGCTATCCTGGCTTCCACTGCTGGGGTGCTGAAGGACATGAATACCACCCTGAGTAGGTTTTTCACCCATCAGGCCTCTTCCACTAGCAATGAAACATAAGGCCCTTCTACATCTGTGGCTGCTAGTGGAATGAAAGGCCCTGCCAGGGGAAGAAAAGACCTCAGACACCTCATCCACTGTAGCAGAAAAAAAACCTGCAAATGTGGACGTCCACCCAGACATCCAGGAGGAGCACATGCCAAGACCAAACCCACTGCCAGGAAGTGAACATCTACTCATTGGTTTCCCTTGTGTGGCACAGATACACCCTGTTGACTGCTCCGAAATCTATCTCAATTTTCCTACTGTACAAGGACAATGGACAATAGATTTGTGCTACAAAATGGTGTAGCAGCTACCCTGACAATTTCATTCACCATTACTGAGCCGTACTCTATTTAGTTTGTGTTATTTGTGTTTCTTATACCTCAATTTGCTGTGCACTCCAACCATACACAACTGTCATGTATGACAAGTCTAGTATTAAAATGTTCCACTCTAATGTAAATCATTTGTCATGGTCATTACACATGTACTGTATAACCAGGATACATATTGCATTGACAATGTATTATATACATGACACAAATCACATATATTGCACATTACCACATATTTATTTGGAGAATGTCAATAACCACAAAGTAAAGTACTGCTGCTAACTTCACTGTTTCAGCAAAGGTGTCATACACTACCAACCCATAGACTTCTGAAGGTCATGTCAGGCATGTCAGTATTTCAGTAACCCGGGAGGCAACCAGACTGGTTCAATGTATAATCAGCTAAAGCCTTATCACGTACTCATACTATAGCTCCCAAATGACCATACCATTTGAAACAGACAGAGATCAGTACTAATGTCACCAATCATTGAACCTTCCACTTAACATGGTCAGGTATCGGTAGGCTTGTCATTTTCCTATGTTTGTCTTCAGACACATGCAAATTGGTCAGCAAAGTGGCAACACACTGACAACTATGTACAAGTTAGTTCACATACAACACAAACCATAATGGTGTTAGAGGGTCTGCATACGACTTTATGATGTGTCAGGGACAAATGGACACACACATGGCACCATTGGACCCACCTCCAATACCAAACAGGTCTTTAGTGTGGAAAAGGGCATTACCATCCCACTGTCCTGACAGTTTGGCCATAGAACTCACACGCCACAAATCTCATGCCGGACAGTACATGGTTTAATCCATGTTCACTTCACATGTCAGTCTGCAAATCCCATCTGTCTGTGACACTGTCTGATATTGGCAAATGAGTATGAGCCAAACAGTTAATCTGCAATCTGTAACTGACAAACATAAGGTATAGGCCACATTGATGCACGTACATTACACCGCCAAATCATATGTGCAAATGTGACTTTGATTGTGCATTGTGAAAACATTAGACAATGTACATAACAGCTCCGTACACAATTCCAAGTAGCAATCTGCATGCATATCTGAGTCATGGGCTTTGGAGCAACTTATGACTTATCTGAGGCTCATATAAGAACCTTTTCTGGCCTTCCTAACCTCACCAATGCCCCACTAAATCACTTTAATTACATCACATCAGATACTTTGAGTCAGTTGAAGTACTGATTGATGAGCTCAGCCCTGATGTCTCCAGCTTCATTCTCATCATGCTCATCCTCACTTGGCAAATCTGCATTTCCAAATACAGGATCTGCTGGTTCACCTTCAACTGGCATGAATGGTATATGACGTCTCAGGGCGAGGTTGTGGGGCACGCAGCAGGCAACATTAATTTTCAAACCTTGTTGGGTGAGCGGAGGAGGGCTCCTCCAGACTTATCAATGCTGCAAAATCTTGCCATCAGGAGCCCAAATGTCTGCTCCACGACATGCCTTGCCCTTCCGTGATCCTCATTGAAGCGAACTTCACCTGGCTTGGCAGGGTACCTCACTGGCGTCAACAACCAAGGATGGTTTGGGTAGTCAAAGTCCCCTGTAATGTATGGTTGCAACAATCCAAACATTAATCTTGGACATTCACATATATGGTAACAAATAAAAGGTAAAGACACATATGACATATATGACTTACCAATCAGCCAGGCCCTCTCTGTTTATAGTTGTGTCATTAGCGGTGGGATATGGCTGTTCTGCATGATGAAGGAATCATGGACTGACTCAGAATACTTTGCAGAAACTTGTGAAGTGCAGAGGTCAGCCAAACAGACCATGTGGACCTTGATGGAGTGGTAGTTTTTCCTGTTCCTATATACCTTTTCATTGGGACTTGGTAAACCAAGGATATATGGGTGCCATTTATGGCTCCAACTACATGTGGTGTTTGCCCCAACACTTATGAATCAGCCTTTACCTGGGCCAAACCCTCACACTGGGGAAATCTGATGTAGCTGTCCAGGTGTTTCAACAATGAAGAGAGTACAGCCTTCAAAACCAGACTGGACATGGACTGAGACATCCCTGCAGTTAGGGCCAATATATTTTGAAAGGACCCAGTGACCAGGAAGTGTAGCACTGACATGAATTGGACGATGGGAGATATTCACTTGAGATTACATATGGCAGGCATCAAATCTGGTTCCAACTGACAACAGAGATCCATGACTGTCTGCCTATGCAGGCAGTATATTTGGATGACATGTCGCTCTTCCATTGTGTGCAGGTCTGCTAGTGGATGGTACACTGGAGGTTGCCTTGCTCTTCTCATGCTAGGGTAACTATGTGGGACAACACTGGAATGTATGTTTATGACTCAATCTTTACATCATAAGTATGATAACACCAATGTCACAGATAAAGCTACATTATGTCACATGAAACAGTGAAAAAGTTGTACTCAGCACATAACTAATCAGCATTTGCCTAAATACTGTAATCAGATCCCCTAACCCCTAGCATGTTCTTTGAATGGAGAAACACGTACTGACTGTAAAAGTGACATCAACTTACTTAACATGTGAAACATATTTGGAACACCTATACTATGTTCAGATAATCATTACTCTGCTGACAACACTGTTTCATGTACATAACTCAGGATACATCATTTTCACATCCTATACATATTACATGCACATTGCTACATGTTTGCATTAAGCCAGCAGTTAATACATTATCATAAATATGAATCTTCGTCAACAACACAACTTTCATAAACTTAACATACATATATGAGCCTCAAAATGACAGCTGTCTGATCTACTGTACTGGACATCAGGAAGTGACCTAACTCTACCGGTGGGTGTCGTCATGTCTGTAGGCAGTCACAACCATGGTGGGCATTGCCATTGGAACACATTTCTGACTTTGGTGGACTTGGGCCAATGGCAACGTCCGCTGGCAGTGACGGTCCTGAATGTGGCAGACGTGACTGCCATCTCATACTTCATCCCTCACTTGACTCCTGACACTGCTGCCAGCAAGATCTCCACAACCTGAGCTGCTGCGTACTGCTTCTGGGAGCAATCATGCCACATCCTACGGGTGAGAGGGCCCCTGCCTTCTTGTCTGATGAGCTGGACAAGCTTGTGGAGGAGGTCCTACCCCTGCACCAGAGGAGCAGGTAAGTGCACTGCAATACAAATGTATGAAATGTTGAATGTATTATGATGTTGAATAAATGTGGTGGAATGAAGGATTGAGATGATATGTGTGGGTAGATGGACATGTGCACATGTGCTTAGATAGTTTTCATCCCTGATACATAGTATGGAGTTTGTGATGTATGTACCCTGACCCACTGAAAAACTGTAAAACATAATAAATAAAGGTGCCATTTAAAATAGTTGTATACCTACACCATGTTTAAAGACATGCATGTGGTCTGGTCATATGTTTTAGCCAAGACCTAGCACTGGATATGCATTTTGTATGCCTGACTCCACTTCACAAATGGCGTGTCTGCAGATGGTCATTCCACATAGAAGGGGATGTTGGAGGAAGTGCATGTATGGCTACTTGCACAAACGTTTGTTTCACCCTTCTTGTTTTGGGATGGTGCATGTGGACATGACTTTCTTCTCTTGTCTGTATCATCCATGCAGGTCAACACCCACCAGAAAAAAGGAATCTGGTGTGCCATCAACAAGAAAGTGCAGACCCTAGGGGTCTACAGCTGGTAGAGCACCCACTGTAGGAAGCGATGGGAGGACCTGAGATGCTGGGCCCGGAAGACCGCAGAGGCCCAGCGGGGATGTCCTCTCAAGGAGCAAGGGGTGCCCGTCAGACCTTGACCGCCTCACTTAACGGCCTTCATATTGGTGGTGGCCGACCCTGATTTAGATGGGCATTTGAGGGCAGCACAGCAGCCACAAGGGGGTAAGTAATGACTTAACACATTTTTAGCCCTATGCCAGGTCAGTGTACAGTATGAAGTGATAGAATCTAAGCTGTGACAAGTGTAAAGGGTCAAAGATCTCCAAGAAACACATAGATGTAAATTCCTCAACATTGATACACAGGTGTGCACAAACTATTGTGTATAGCGACATATAACTCTCCTATGTTATCCCTACTGTACAAAAGCATATGATGATGCGCATGTGATTGTGTCATATGTGTCCCACTCTACTGCTTTATATACCCTGCTGGTTGTTCCTTGCCACCTACAGATCCATACTTCCAATATCATGATGGTAAGTTATTCAGGTATTTGCCCTCTGCTGATTCCAATGCCCGTTGAACCATATCTATTTGCAAGATAGAGTCTGGAATGTTTAAGTCATACCTACTTTTCATGAGGTTTCTAATGAGTGACAACTTCATGTGAGGCTGCATGTCCATTTGACATTTCACATGCCATACTTGCTAAACTTACTCAGAGCTGTTAGGAGGTGAACCCATTTGGTAAGTGAGGACTGTACATTGGCCTCTGAAATGTCTCATTGAGAGAACATCGTACATGTTGTAAACCATGGAGGTATTGCTAGACTCCTATTGCAACACAAACATTGTTATCTGAGCTGAGAATGTTAGTACCATGTCCATGTTATTTGAATGGTAAGTGGCTACACATTTATTTCCTTAGTCATTGTGTTGTGGTCACGCTAAATAGGACAAGACATCTTATGAACAGTTACATTATTCACTGGTGTTTGCCGACATCATGTGTACATTGAAAGGTTCTGTAATTAATAAAGCTTGTAATGTATCATAGACATACTTTCTTTTGCTATTTTGAATATGTTTTGAGTGTTTTTAGTATGGAAACCTCTTGTTTGCACTGACTACCTTGTGGTGCAGGTGTGGTAGTTCACATGTGGGTGGAATGGTATGTGCAGTCAGTCATTCGGCTAGCCTCAAGGTATACGTCTCTATTATGGTATTCTCAGATGTGGTTTGATGTCATGGACATATTCCTATACAGATATATGACGACTCATGTCTGAAGTATGGACTCAAACATTGGGCTATTGATGTTGCCATTCATCATGATATGTTGTACTGTATGTGGCCTTCATGCACATGACAGGTATCCATTATATTTAAGGAGTAGTTACGCTATCTGTGGTTGTCTCTAGGTAAATGCTATGGGCGAAATAGGCGTTATGAGTGTGCAAGACTTAACAACTTGTTTACAGTTGGAAAATGACTAAGATGATACGATGAGTAGGTCAGCAGAGTGTGTATCATCCTTTCCTACATCACTATTAGTACATGTATTGGTGACATGTGTTTAGGCTCTATCATATTCCAAATTTGGGTATGCCAAATAAGGTGCATGTTTGTAAATTTCAACTGTGAAGGTTGTGGACTGTGACATTAAATGGTTTTGGCTTGTATGAAACATGCTGTCTTCTGTTTAGCATATGATAAGGTTCCTTTCCTGGTACATGAGAACATGTAATAATGTAAGTATGTGTAGATTATGTGTATGTGATATGTGAAAATCAGTGTTACCACTATTTCCCATAGCTTGATTGTTGGTTGACTATTTTGCTGAGGATAAGGACCCAGAATCAATTTGCCAAGTCAGGTTGTCATGGAATGGTCAGTGTGATAGCTCTACTGATATGATGGTATTGTAGGTGTGTGATAGGTGGCTTAGCTGGTGTATGCCATTGTTGTAATGTAGGGGTATAGATTGTATCTTGTTGTGACATGATGTTGGCACTAACCTGGTTCTACCTGGGGTGTAGTACAACTAGATGTAATGTAAATGAAGTGTACAGTGTGATGCTACTTTATGAAAAGAATGTGATCACCCTACCTCTCTTCCTGTTTTCTAGCATCATCATCAGTAGGCAAATGAGATGGGGCACAGCCAAGTGGGGAAGCTGCTGGCCATGGGACCTCAAGTCATGAGAACACTGAGAGACCCAGTGGCCCAGAGGGTGAGGGGAATGCCACAGAGGAGACAGGATCCACCTCATCATCTTCGGAATCCTCCTCCAGTGGACACTACGTAGCGGTGGGGGACCCATCTGGGACCACCCCAGCACCATCTCTGTCCACAACCCCCTTTCTACCATGGATCTCTCTGCAGCTCCCCACCCAGTTGGCTGGTCCTGCTCACTCCAGGAGGGTGCGCATCTCCTTTGCTGCAGACACCTCTACCCCAGCTCAAGTAGGTTAGAGACCTCCTGAGGTCCATCTCTGTGGGTCAGTCGATCATGGTGATGCCATCAAGGGACTGGCAAGTCAAATCCAACAGAGTAGTACGTTCCTGGAGGGCAGTCACGGTGCACTGGCTGGCCTACAGAGATTCTTTCAGGCTCTGGCCGCAACACTGATGGCAGCCAATCACCCTTTATCTACCGTCCTCATCCACCTTCCTCTACCCAATCCAAAACCCTTCTTCCCCAACTCAGCCAAATCCCACAAACAGACAGGCATGCATCCACCTCAACATCCAAGGGTAGCTCAGACAAACATAAGCACCAGAGGACACACCTCTAGCATACATATAAGCAGAATTCATATACACACTGCAACATTCACAACATGCCCTGGCACCCCCACCTCTCTCAGCATCACAGAGAGCACACCTGACACACCTATAGACAGCACATCAACATTCACAGATCTAGCCACTACACCTATCCTTCCCACAGACAGCACCAGAGTCACCACACACGTACATGTAGTACATCCACCATACCTGTAGCCACCACCCTAACAGAGAGCCACACACCCACTATGGCATATCCCAGCACCTCCACTCCCTTCAGCACAAAACACATAAATGCCCTCACTCACCCACCCAACAGACACCCACCACCCACAAGCATACCTCTCACAAACACACACTCAAGACATCTACACCAACACCTCATACAACCACTCCCTTTCACTCCACAACCAAACTATTTTGCTATCACTGTCCCTGTGTGTCTAAACAAATCTTTCCTTTTTGAGTTTGCCCTTTTCCCTAATCCTCTCCCCCGTGAAGCCTCAAAACGTGCTGTTACCCTCCCCAAGTCCATCCCTTCCAACTCCAAGGCCTCTCCTATCCCACTGCAAGTACCCATGCCCCTCTCCCACCAAGAAGTCTACCCCTCCCATAAAGACCCACCCTTTCAACAACCCTAAACCTAAACCCCCAAGCAAAATCCCAAAGCCCCACTCCCAAGCCTAAGTCCAAACCCCCCCTCTACTACTCCACCACCCAGATAATCCCTGAGGTTTCTGCCTGCCCCCTTGATGCCACTACCTGTGGAAGTTACATGGCAGTCAGGAGTTCGGGGCACCAATATGTGCCTTTGGTGAACAATATTAGAAGTATAGACTGGCCTATGGCCTTTAACTTTATTTATATTTTTCCAGGCAATATATTCAGACCAACCACTTGTTGGTTTCCTGGTTACATATTTGTCCTGCAGTTCTTTTACTAGGTTAGAGTTGCTCCTGGCAGACATTGGTTGTGTGACAGTGTTTGTATGTGCTGTGCTTTTGCTTCCTGTATTGTATGGCTAGTATGTGTGGGTGTGTGCAGTGCTTTTGTCCCCCAGGGATAGGGTGTGTGTTGTGTGATGGGCATGTGTATGTAGCAGACGTGTTGTTGTCACAGTATTGTGTGGTGTTTATGTTGACATGTTTGTTGCTGTGTTGTGTGGCTCTGTGTGCTCCGTGTGAGTGTGCGCATTTTTTGCATGGTATGATAGGTACGATGTGCTGTGTGTGTGATGTGTGTGTCAATTGTGTAATTGTGTGTGTTCATTTCCTGTTGGCTGAACGTTGTGGTGTATGTGTGATGTGCTCCTGAGTAGTGTCTATTGTGAGTACTTGCCAATGTGTTGATGATGGTGAGGTTGTGTTGTTGTTGTGACGTGTTGTGGTGTTGTATGTTATTATGTGAGGCTGGGCCTGTTCTGCGTTTCCATTCGTAAGTTGTGTTTTTGACTTGTGTGTGTGCTGGCTGTACGGTGTGCATGTGCCATTGTCTATTTGCTGTATGTGAGTGTGAATGTCAGTGTACAGTTACCTGTGAGTGTTGACCTCAAACCCCTTTCTTGATGGTATGCACGCAAGGGTGCAAAAATAAACAGTATATACAACAGTAACAGGTAAGTTTGTGTACTTACGGTTGCTGTCGACAGCGGTGGCGAAGATTACGAAGTCTTGCGGCGAGCTGGAGCAACAGGATGATGTCTAATTGTGGTTACCTGATGGCTCTGGATGTGTATGGCTTCCTGAAGGTGAGAGTCTCCTTTTATAGAGTTTTTTTCTGCCTGGGTTTCCGTGGTGGTGTGACAGCTGCAGAAATCTTGGCGGTGTGCAGCCTCGTAATATATCTGGCCAAAACATGGTCTCTGCCGGCCTGCAAGTGCCTTCAGTCATTGCACCACCATGGAAACCCAGGTAGAAAGAAACTCTATAAAAGGAGACTCTCACCTGCAGGAAGCCATACAAGTCCTTCAGTCGTCCGTGGCGGACTGACCGCAGTGGCAGTGCTTTGGCTTTATTCCGTAGGTAATATTCCAGAGTCATTATTGGGTGGTCTTCTCTGCCAGCATGTTGGCAGTATGACCAACACTGTCAATATAGTGGTACTGGGACCGCCAAACTCGTAGTGAGGACCATAGTGGTAAGTCCCTTGCCCTCCTTAAATACTGCAAAATGTTATGTGGTTTATGTATTATTAAATAGTCCATGCAGTTTAGGTGCAGAGACATTAGTAGGTGTGACAGTATGACCATGTTGCAGCAGCCATATAACCGCTCATTACAAAATCTACAGTCTTTTGGAAAAGCAATACCACACTAAATAAACAGCAATACCACAGGGTGTAGTATTATTACTAAGTGTATCTTGCAATGCAGAGCTTACATTTTTTTGCTACACTTATGAATGTTCTTTGATCACATGAAAGTTGTAATTATGTGTTTTTTCCAAGAGACAATTGACAGTTTGAAATAAAACTAGACATTGGGGAAAACTATCATCTTAAAAGACTGAATTAGTCAATAAAGAATACCAGTAGCTGAAACATGACCTAAGTTGCTTGTGTATCTTACTAAGAAAATGAGTAAATAAAATGTCAATCTTTCTTCTTTTCTAGCCAATGTTCTCACTGCTTGTTAGGGGATCAATAATACCCCTTAGTACTGATAGGATAGTTCCCTAAGAATAGAACATTGTACACTACGGCTATGTATAGTAGGTTGCCAGCTATTCCGTAACACTCAAGGCAATTTTTGTATGTTGTGATGTAGACTACTCACTCTAAACGAGCTTTGGTCTATTTATTTACCCTATAGAAAATAAGCACACATCATTAGAGTAGCTCGTCTGTATAAACATATTTCTAGGCTGAAGCCACACCCTCTCATATTTGTGACTGACATTTTAAGCCCTTGCATATGACTTGAGAGGGACCTTTAATAACAATGTATGGAATTACAGCTTCATGAAGAATTTAAATCCTTTTAAATATGACTTGAGAGAGATCCAGAGTAACACCTAGAAGGACTGCAGCTCTGTAAAAGAATTTTGAAGATCTACTTCTGACTCAAGAGGGACCTATAGTAATGGCTTGAGGAACTGTAGCCCTGTGAACAAATTTTGAAGACTTTGCATGTGACTAAAGAGAATATATAAATATATATATATATATATATATATATATATATATATATATATATATATACATATTTATATACATATATATGAACCCTAAAATTCCAGTAAACATTAAATTTTAAACTCAAAAAACCACAAACAAAGTTCCAGATATAATTACCTGAAGAAAATATAACTTGCACTCCGCATTGTCTTCAATGTCATAGAGCACATCATGTGTGATGTAATATGTGAAGTAATGAGTGCATAGCAAGTGCACAAATTACAGGTACTGCAGTTATTTTTTTTAGTTTAAAACATAACACTTTAACTGCCATTTTCACCTATAACACCACCTAAACCTTTGGCTTTTTCAGTGATTTTCTCAAATTTTATGTAATGTAAAGTAAAATATTATAATCATACCTGACCTAACATCATTTTAAACTTTGTTTTCTTCAATGATTTTCTAGGGTTTTTAGGGTCTAAATGTTTTTAAAAATGTAAAATATTTTATTACCAAATCTAGCTAGGCATACCCCATGCCGCAGACACCTGAACATGGGTCTGCCGCAGGGCCTGTGCCCAACCACCACAGGTGGCCAACAACCCACTGTGCACAGACAAAGGGCATTTGCAGCATTGGGCTGGCCACAGGCCCTGTACCCAACCCAGATGGACAGCCTGTTCCTTTTAGGAAGCAAGTGTATGTTCCGAGTATGGGTCTCTGCCACTGCCTTGTTGAGGAAGCCCAAATATTTTTCTGTTTGGATTCTAGTCCATTCTAGTATAGTGTAGTTGTGTGGCCAGGTCGTAATTGTGGACATATGATATGCCCAGACACCCATCAGCTTTGGCTAGATATGCACCCATCCCTAAGATTCATGGTTTCTTGCCTTCCCAAATGAAATGCTCAATTAGTTGTTGCAATGCGGCGATGTCATGAGGGGTGGCAATAGAGGTAGGGTCTGCATGACAGAGAATTTGGGGCTGGAGTGTCATTTTGGCAGCTACTCTTTTGCCCAGCCAAAAAAGGTCACCAGGTCTCCATGCCTACAGTTCTGCATGGGCTGTATTGAGGTGGTCAGAGTACCTGGAGTAGTTGCTTTTAACTGTTTTGTTCAGTGAAGGTCAGATATTGAGGCCTAGATTTTGCACCCATTGGTTGATCCATGGCAGAGGGTACAGCCATTCCAGGTGTACTCTGCCCCTTGGTGGAGTAGTGAGGTTCAGATTGTGTGACTTTTTCATATTGATTTTAAAGTTTAAGACCTGTCTGAAAGCTTCCAGTTCCATAAGGAGAGTGAGGACAGAGGTGTGTGGCTGTGATAAGGTACCAACACATTGTCTGTGTAGAGGGTGAGGTTGTGATCCTGTCTAACCATAGTGGGGCTTGCAATGCACTGTTGCACGTGGATCCTCTCAGCAATTAGTTTAATGTAGAGGCCTAGATTTAACACATTAGAAGAAATTGCCACTTCCTACTTCTGTGTCCTCTAAACAAGGATATCTACAGCAAATAACTTCTGCTTAGATCACAACCATCCAATGCTAGATAGAAAATTCATATCTATATTATTGTATTTTGAGGCAAAGGATGTAGACAACACACCTGCCTTAAATCTAGATATTCTTATTGTATAGACAATGCCATTGGGAGTAGCTGTATCTACAGATTTGTGGTCACATATAGTTTATAAAGATTATTTTGCTCCTATATTTCTTTATATCTTTTCAATTTTATGATAAAATTACCCTCTTGAAGTAGTCTCAGAAACTGTACTTCCTTCGTTTGGGAGCACGCATCAGATCTAAGATTTTCTTCATAAGTTTGCAGATCAATAACTTGGGGGATTCATTTGGATTTCATTCTTTAGAAAAAGAGTTACCTAGCATTCATACTGCAGCAAGCAGAGAGATCAGTTAATCTCAGTGAATTAGAGATAATACACTGATTCCCATATTCTCAAACATTTTGCACAGGTGTATGTGTGACGCTATGCATCGCAAAAGCTCACAGCAATTACCTTCTGGGCGCAAATCACATTTTGCACATATTCCAATGTTTGTGTGGTGCAGGATGTTGTTTGCATTGCTCTGCCCTGAAATCAAAGGCTGGCGGGGTTCAGGCTGCACTACAATTGTATTTTGTAAGTTTGCGCTGATTTTGCATCAAAAAGTGGCGCAAATGCAGCTCTAAAAAAGTATAAATATGGGCCTTAGAGTGCATCACTACTCTGCATTCCTCCTGACATGGAGGATGCTGGCCCTGCCCTAGATAGGAGAAAAATAAAATGCTAATAATGTATTATCATTTTATTTTTCTGCTGCCTTATTAGCAGAGGGGTGACGCTCTTCCGCCATAGCTGAGGGGCCGCCCCTGTGTGCTGGTATATGTGACTTGGCAGTTGTACATTTATGTGTGTGTCACCCTGTTACTCTCCATGTGTAACATAATGTAGTACCAAACGAAATGAAAACTGGGGTAATGTTTTCAAAACAATTGTAAAATGCACCCAAAGCAATTTATATTTAGGGAATTACAAACCATAGCATAATAGAGATTTCCTTTTCTTGGTATTAAACAGTTAGTCAAATGAAGACCAATCACACCTTTGTGTCACTCAGCATACATGTGTTGTTCCAAAGTTGTCATTTGGTACATCCTGTGCACAAACCCAGGATTTTTGGTTCAAAGCTCAAACAACGAACAACAGTAGACATGGTGTAGACATGAATTGAATGCCACTTGAAAGCAGGCATCACAATCGGACAAACCCCTTGGTTTTTCATGAACATTCCAGATTTCCATGTGTTCTGCCCCGTACAGTACATATCTAAAAAGTGAATGCAGCAATGTTTGCATAGCCATTGGAAATGATATTGGAAGGCCCACTTTCCTGTTAACCATCTATATTACACTCTGGCAGAAACACTTGCATTGCCTGACCAAGGTGTTTGCTTTTGTTTTGACTACCTACTAGTAAATCCTCCTGGCTTTGTGAGGGTGGTTCTGCTGAGCAATCTTGTAGGCCATTGGAATTTCAATGAAGTTGTTCAAGAAGCTATGTGTGATGGAGAGGATGTTGGATGTCTCACTGCATATCAGGTGCTATATCTGGAATGCGTGTTTTCTGAATGATATTGTGTTGAGAAGCATGTATGCAGGGGAGTGTGTTGACATGCAAGTTTAACATAGTGGATGGTTTAGGGTTGGGTGTAGGTATTGTTGCTGCTTGTGTGGCATGTGTGTTGAGAGTGGGTGTTCCAAACTTTGATGGGTAGGGTGTGTTGGCTGCTAGATAACTATCAGTAGCTGCATGGTAAAACTCCTACCCTGGGTTGAGGTGCCACTCAGCAGCTGTTGGTGGAACAGTGTCAGTAGTTGAACATCCTAAGGAGTCCTGGAAAGTATTGCTGGGCCCTGATCAAACCCAGATTCCTGGGCCTGGGCCCAGTCCAGGAGCTAATGGGTGGCGCTAATGGGTGCAGGCGGGGTTGCCTTTGGCACATCAAAGATGTGCCTGCAGGGCTGCCACAGCACACGTCCCCAGTTCATCTGTGTTCCATTTCCAAAAAAGTAAGTCCTGTTAAGGTGGCGGAGTGCAGGGTGTGGTGATGTGATTTCTGGGCTGGTAGATGATGTCAAACAATGTCCACTCACTTTGCTTCTTCTCATGAAGAACATTTGACAAATGAAAGCAATTTTGTGTGCAACACATCTGTTAACATTTTTCAACTAATGACATGCGTTACTTATGAAGTATGCAAGGCACCTTAACCACCAAACATGGGTAATTAATGAGCAAAAGGGGCATTTGTGATCTACAATGTCTCTTACTGTTAAGTTGCACGCAGTTGTACTATGATCCAAGAATTTTGAATTTCATACCATAAGTACATATCAACATATTGCTCTTGGTAATGAGCTGGGCTTTCTGGGCCCATGGTCTTTTGTGACAACATCCATATTGTGAGTCAATAGACGTGTTACATATATATATATGATGCAACACAAATTAAGTATTTAGGTGTGCGTGGGTTATGTAAGTGACAAATCTGAGGTTGTTGGCCATTATCAAACATTAGTTGTAGACATGGCTCTCCATGAAGTACAGTGACAGCACTATTCATTTGCTACCTTCACTTTTATGTGACAGTACGTTATGGTGCTTTTACCTACATTTATGACTTTATTAATTATGTGTTATTAGTTTCATGTCAGCATTATATAGTGAGAAACCATGTCTCAGAAGTGTGCATATATCTTGCTATTGTATTATGCTAATCGATCCATGAGTTTTCACTTGTATTTTAATTTGATCATGTTTCATTTTGGGGTGAAGTAAATCTTGATGTAGGTGCAAGCAAATACTGGAGATGAGGAAGACACAACTGCATATGGAGGAGGTAGCTACATATTTCCTGGGGTTGGTTGAAGGAAGAATGGAAAAAAAGGAAGAGAGAGCAGCAGAGTCACAGAGTTCAGGTACGAATGGAGGCAAAGCATGAGCCCATGCATCCAAGTACACAAAGTCAGGAGGCAGAGCACAGATTAGTGCTTCCGGCTCTGGCACAACTGCTGGCTAAGATTCAGAAGTTCCTTCATTACTGCAGAAAAACAACAAGGTGTTAGGCAAAATTTGAAGGAGATGAGGCTGCTGAGGAAAGATTTGAGTAGACAACCACACCAAAGCCACAGAGCATGATTTTTTAATGTTTGGTCAAGGTCATATTTTGTGTGTTTTCACAACCTGCAGTCACATATTGTTCACATATATATTGTGACAAAGCAGATGTTGGTATTGTATGGTACAACATAGTTCATGTTTTTGTCAGATTTGTTCATACAAATACAAATTTTGTGATGTTGAAGCATTGTTTCACACAAAAAAAACGGACACAAATTTATATATTTTTTCTTTTATTTTGAGTCTCCTCTTTTAACAAAATATGGTATGGGCAATTGAGCTTGCCTGATTAGACCACATATTTTTGATGAATCTATATTTTGCCAAAACATCTCTAGTCACTTGCTCAAAGGAAAATCATACATGTACATTGAACATTTGGAAACAAAATGGCTGTACAGTATCCAAGCAGGATAAATGAAAGTAATGTTATAGGTGGCTTAATGTTCATTATTATCTTAAATTTCCTTACATTTCTACGGGGAGCTTTCTCTTCCTCAGACAAAATATTTGTCTCAGCATTAGTAGAAGTCAAACTTTGAGCAAGATTTTTTGATTCATTATTTTCCTTTTTAGACATACTGATGGTAACTGATTGTGTCTCGTGTGATAATTCTATACGCTCATGTGCTGATGCCATTCTTTCCTGAGAGTGTACCGTTATAGTGTTCATGGTTATGAGAATTTTCGTATTTTCTCTTAATCCACTAACTGATTCTACCAAACGTTCTATTAAAGATGTTGTTTCAGTGTTGCTTTGTAGGGGAACAAGCACTTGTCCTTTGATCACGAGACAAAGTAGTAGGAACTATTATCTTTTTCTTCTTTATGTTTTCTGATGTTCAACATATTCTCATGGATGTCCATGAGGGAACAACCATGCCATGCAAAAACATAATCTAACCCATCTATTTTGTCTGGCAGAGACACAGTGGCCTTTAAAGAATTATTTGTCTCCTGCAGCTCATCTAGTATTGATCCTTCTTTCAATACTTCCACTGATGTCTCCTGTGTGTTGTGCATACGTACTTCAAGTTCATGTAAATTCTTAAGATTATGAGACTGCAGGATGCGTGTTCTTGCAGTTGATGATACCATATAAGAGGTTAATGTTGTGGTCTGTGTTTCTACCTCTGTACAATTAATTTGTATGTGATTTGGGTCTTCAACATCTTGGAGTAGTACATACATCTTCATCTATAGTTGATAAGTACAAATTGTTATTTTCTTGGGCTACTTCAGTATTGTTATCCAGATTCTCTGATGTGAAGTTACTTATACATGGCAGCAAAACATTTCCATCATAACAGGTAATGTGGATGTGACATACTTTCAGATTTTCAATTTATACCACATTATTGATTTTTGATCACTTATATTAAACTATCTCATAATTACAAAGGTTTTGGTGAGTTTATGTGTGTTGAGAAAGATATAAGTGTTTCATGGGAGCTTTGTATTATTGTGTAAGAGTGTGTGTTCAAGTAGATTGCGTTAGCACATATTTGTATAGCAACGGACAACACATTGTGATCAATGTTCACAAAGATGTCAGGAAATGCAGCACTGCATCCAAAGATGCTGCTCTGCATTGTGTGACAGTGAGGGAGCATGACAGCCCCATAGCAACAACACTATGGTCCTGATTTATACTTTTTGATGCAAACCTGAGGTTTGCATCAAAAAGTATAGCGCCAGCTAGCACCATTTCAGGGTGCCAGACGGGCGCCATTTTTAAGGAATGGTGCAAGTTGGCGCTAAGGCCCTGTTAACGTCAAAATACATGACGCTAACCAGGTGGGAAAGGTGTAGGGAAAACTGGAGGTTGTGCGTGAAAGAGTGCTGCTAGTCGGGTTACAGTCAAAATAATGACTCTAACCTGACTAGTGCCATTGTTAGATGCACAACCCCCATGGACATGACTCCTGTCTAAGTAAAGACAGGAGTCATGCCTCCCAGCCCAATGGCCATGCCCAGGTACCAAAGTTAGCCCCCCCTATGGCACTTAAAAAAAAGGCAAATAATGAATTCTAGTTACCTGGGATGGGGTCCCCCATCCTCCGCTGTCCCTTTGGTGTGGGTGGGAGTGTCCCTGGGGCCTGGGGAGGGCACCTGCGGCCTTATTCCATGGCGTTCGACGAAGGAAATGGGCCCACAGATCCCGTAACACCTGCCCTGACCCAGGCGTTAAATAATGGCGCTAAGCAAGCTTAGCGCCATTATTTAGGCCCGCCTCCCTCCCGTGCACCACTTTTGCACAAGAGGATAAATGAGGCACTAGGGCCTTCCAGTCATTTTTAGCCCGGGACATGTCTAGCACCAAAATATATATATAAAATATAAATATGGAGTTAAGTTTGCACTGAATTAGCGTAAAGAAAATGACGCTCATTCAGTGCAAATGGGGTATAAATATGTCCCTATGTCTCCTCCCCTCACACTAGCACAAACACAGATTTTAGCCGCCATGCACCACACACATATTTGCACCATACTGCAAGGGTGTGTGTGTGTAGGTCTAGCATGGGTTGTGTACTGGAAGGGTACCCTTCCACTACACACTTCTATCCTTGGACACACTTTAAAGCACATTCAAAGTTGTATGTGTGCTGCACAGTGATACACACATGCAAAGTCAGAATTTTAAGGAAAAACATGTACATATTTCTACTTTTTTACAGCTTGTTTAAAACAGTATAATCTTTTTGTATAAAACGCTGTCTAGTAATGTTAGTAGGTAGGATTTGGCATCTATAAACATGTGTGGTTGCAATGAGAACACACATCTGCCACCCATGCCACGCCCCCTTGATGCAAAATAATGCAAGTCAGCTTTTTGCACTTGTGTGCATTACTTTCTTCATACAAACCAATGCAAATAACAATTTGCTTTGGTTTTCTGATCCATACACTGTTTTGGTGTTGGGTGTGCGTTACAAGAGGAACACTCATCCAACACTAAATATTTCTGAATATTGGCCATGATGTCCTCCTGCACAAGCAGCTGCATTGCCTTACATATCTACACAAAGCTATGCAAGTACATGCTAATACTCTCTTGCATGGCTTTGTGAATTTTACTGTTGACTTTGCATTGCCCTTCCCTCACCATACGTGACACAATGACAGCACAAAACTGCATACAAATGGACCTTAGTATACACATCATCACACATCCATTTGAATATACAATATCGTATATGTGATTCTGCCATGTTTGGATTATGATTTGAACATACTATTTACATTTCTCAGTACTTCTACATATACTAACAGACATTTGACATCACACAGTAACTGTTAGTGACCATACCTTTACATTAATGGAAATTTATATTCTCTTACTCCAACACACATTTTTCTTATGATCTGCAGTGTTTGCACCTTCAAAACCGCCTACCAATTCTGGACCATTGACAGCTACTTCTTGCTGCTCCGTAGGTGTACGTTGTATGCTAGAGTCAGTTCCTCCTCCTGTTCCCATTGCAGCACACCTATTCCTAGCCAATTTTTAATTGGTTTGATGTTTGTGGTTGTGCCAGCGCTTTTTGCAGCCCTCAGCTGTCCTGTTTGTAGATGCAACAATATTGATTTTTTGGACTATGACATTCCACAGAGACATTTTCTTGGACTGAGGAAGTTTTGAATTGACAAACATCTTATGTTCTTGCTTAGTCACTTCTGATTTCAACCTCCTCCTCAGTAAATTTGTATTTTCCTTTCTGACTTCCATCCTGTGAGCCTTTAAGAGAGACATTATGAGTAAGATCTTGGGTCCCCTGATGTGTGGTTGAGGTCCCCTGCCATTCTGCTCTATAGTTTGTTCAGAATTAGTCACTTTGTTATGCGCCATTCTTTGAGCGTTTTTGTAGCTAGCGTGACGCATTGATGTTTTGAGCTCTGTCGCAATTTCTTTTGCACTCGCGTAGCTTGGATGTGCCTAGTGTTGTGAATATGGCACAATACTATATTTTTAAAGGCTGTGACTGTGCCAGAACCCCACACACGCTGTTTGCCAGAGCACCTCAGTTCCTACAGTCAGTACACTCTGCTGTTCCAGTACTAGGACCTCTGGCACAGCTCCATCAGTGCACCTCAGTTCTACCCCGGCAATGTCATCTCCTTTCCTATAGTTGGACCCCGCTTACATACATTACAACAGCTCAATTCTAATATTCAGTCCCGCTGCCAAGCCAATACTGGACCCAAAAGAGCAAAACACAGCTCAACCAGTGCACCTTAAGTCTTACATCCAACGCCACTGTTGATGGGAACCACCACAGTTCCGTCAGAATCCATCAATTTAAACATTTAGTGCATGTTTTTCTCAGTACTAAGGCTCACATACATGACCCTCGCCTCTGTGGTTCAGAGGCAAAGCCACTCCCACGTTGAGCCCCACTCACAGCTTCACAGGGCATTTCCATGCTAACACTCAGCAACACTGGCCTGCCAATACTAAGTTCCACAATTACCTCTATTAACAAACCTCACTTCTGACTTTGTGTGCTTGTTACTATTCCAGTACTGCAGCCCACATACTCTCTCAGTTCACATCAACCCTAATCTGCAGCGCCCCATTATTGGAATACCAGGAATTACACGGCTCTCCCTTACTCATTCCTCACCTGCTGCCTTTCTGTTATTCCAGTCCTGGGCTGGGACACAGCTCTGTCTATACCCCAATCCTGATCTGAAGAGCCCGAATAGATCTGTATAGGAGTTCACACACAACTCTGCTAATTCACCTCCTGCTGTTCTATGGTGCCCCCTGCTGTTCCACACTCTGACTCCTGTTTGAGGGCGCAGCTGAGACAATTAAATCTATTTTTAGCTGCCATCTTCATTTGGGAGGGTCTGTTTCACCTACCTCACTCAGTTTTTTCCTTTACTCTGTTTACTCTCAATGTTTCCTTTCTTCCCCACTTTTCTCTTTCCAGCTCTTGAAATTCACATGTTAACAGTTTTGCTCTTTCTTTCAAATGTTTATTTCTACTCCTATTGCTTTTTTTATTTCCCTCTTCCTACCTCCTCTTTCAAACTTCCAAAAACTTGGTTATTTCTCCCTTGTTTCATTCCTTTCTTTTTTCTTCATTAGGCGTTCATTCTTTCACTATTTTTTTTCCCCTTCTTTCATTATTTATCTTTTTTATTTGCTCTTTCGTTTGACTCAGTATGCGTCCTTTCACTTTTTTTTAGATCTTTCTTCCTTCCTTTCTCTGGTGGTTTTCTTATCTTTATCTGTCAATTCACATTTGTTAGAAATGGGGTCTTTAGTTGACAGTCAGGTTACCCCCTGTTCAAGCATGGACCCTCACTCTAGTCAGGGTAAAAGAGAATCACCCTCAGCTAACCCCTGCTTACACCCTTGATAGCTTGGCAGAGCAGTAGGCTTAACTTCAGAGTGCTTGGTGTAAAGTATTTGCACCAACACACACAGGGGGTCATAGACCGCCAGGGCCGGGGACCGCGGATGCACCGCCAACAGGCTGGCGGTGCATCCAGGCCAATTCTGACCGCGGCGGTAAAGCCGCGGTCAGAAAAGGGAAACCGGCGGTTTCCCGCCGGTTTTCCCCTGGCCTGAGGAATCCTCCATGGCGGCGCTGCAGGCAGCGCCGCCATGGGGATTCCGACCCCCTTCCCGCCAGCCTGGTTCTGGCGGTTTTGACCGCCAGAACCTTGCTGGCGGGAACGGGTGTCGTGGGGCCCCCTAACAGGGCCCCACAAAGATTTTCAGTGTCTGCATAGCAGACACTGAAAATCGCGATGGGTGCAACTGCACCCGTCGCACCCTTTCCACTCCGCCGACTCCATTCGGAGCCGGCATCCTCGTGGAAGGGAAACTCAGAATTACCGCGGCGGTCTTTTGACCGCGCTGCGGTATTCTGTCGGGGGAACTTTGGCGGGCGGCCTCCGCAGCCCGCCGAAGTCAGAATGACCCCTACAGTAACTTAATGAAAACACAACAAAATGACACCACACAGGTTTAGAAAAATAGGAAATATTTATCTAAACAAAACAAGACCAAAATGACAAAAATCCACAATACACAAGTCAAGTTATCAATTAAAAATCAAAAAGAGTCTTTAAGTAGTTTCAAACACACACTAACACTGTTAGTGTGAAAAAGTACCTTGGGTGGGTCGAAAATTACCGTGCACGCAAGTAGCACGCAAGTGCTGCTTTTCTCGACATATTGTGTTGTATACTGTGGACTTTAACCACGCCCACCTCACACTCATCACTTTCATTTCTTCATGGGCCTGCCTTTCAGAAATCCCTTGATTTTGTTGATAAATGCCTAGCGTTTTTCTCACCAAGAGGCTGGTTTGTCACCACCTTGAGACTGACCGTGTTACATGGATTATTGCACGACCACCCATATAATTTTGTGTGGACGAACTACTTTTCCTTTTTGTCACTCCCCTTCCCATCACACAACCATGGAAGTTTCACATGTTTGGGGTTATGATATGGTAGGAAAGAAAATGGACGAGGCAATTGCCAGGAAGCCACCCACTGACGTCACTGCAGAAGATGGTTGGAGGAGGGCTTTACGCTAATCCCATTTTTTTTAAACTGATTTCTATTCTTATTTCTCTATCGTAATGTCTTTCTTGATTTAGTTTAAAACATTCACTGGATCTCTTGAGTTGAACAGGAGACACAGTTTTAATTTTTTTGTTTTGTAATAAAAGAATGTGACTTTGACCGACGCACATAGGGACTTATTAGCAGTCGTGGATACAATGACATTTCTCACCAGAGTTCAGCAGCCTTCTGTAGTTACAAGACTGCAATACGAACGACTGTTGTTTTACATTTGCTCAATGTTTTCTTTTTTTTTTTTTTACAAACCGATTTGAAAAATGTAGTCCTGTGTGCCACTGAGAGAGCGTAGTTTAAGTATTACATATTTTGTATGTGAAATGCTTATATTTAACAATGCTGCATTAATAATCATAAAATATTATTCGCTTGGATGTATTCTAAACATACTTATAAGTGTGAAGTTATTATTATACATATATATATTAATGTCGATTATAAGAAATAATTGCTTGCATTTTTTAAATGTTAACACCTACGAAGATTGCATTATATCAAAACTCATAGGCCTTAAGTTAGCATGAGCCAAAAACTTAGCTGTGTAACTCTCATATTAAAGCATATTTTTCTGTTTTTCCAGTGTGCTGATTTGCAAAAGGCCATAACCCAGCATGTTCTTTTCTTTGTTTTATGTTGCAAGTTAGGTTTCTTCCCATCCGCATGTTAGCCGCTTTAGTATAAGTTTTATCCTTTTTTTTGCAACAATATTTGAAACACTCAAGGACAGTCAACCATGGAAAAGAGAACTTTTGACCTGAAGAACGTGCCAGAGAATGAAGTAACCCCGGATATGCCACCTACGAAAAACGTCAATTATGAAGACCAATCAAGGTGTTATAAATTATCGTGGGGTGACAATTGCATTACCTAATGTATAATTTGAAAGGTTAAAGATAATGGGGTGTAGCGACTATCCAATAGAATTTTGGGGGAAGGTATTGCAAAAGAGGGATAAAAACCCATGACACAGAAGACTCGAGAGAACTAGGTAGGGAATGATATTGATTGCATCCAGAAACTCTGTCACTCTGTTTGGTGATTTGAGACTTTAATAAACCATCCTTATCCATAGACTGCCCCATTACACTTTTCCTCCTTATGAGGGAAGTGTCCCCTGTTCCTTAGACGAAATAGATTGACGGCGATCTAACTGATGTCCTGAAGACGAAGACTGATCCTGTATGCTGACTCATTCCGAGGAGGGTAATTATGACAATTGCTATTGTAATTCGTCTATCTACTTTTCCTTTCTAGGTACCAACTGCTGTATTTTTGGATAGAGACCCTAGTCAGATGTTTTCTAAATTAGTGTTCTAAATTGTTTTGCATGAAGTCCAACATGCTGATGCTAATTAGTGGTTAGATTAGGCATTCACCTTGACTGACGTAACCGACGCGACTGACGTTGTGCGATGCTGAACTGAGACGTATATGATGTTCTATGCATTCTGATCTGTGTATCTCTTACATTGGTGCTTTTATGTTTGTGATCTTTGCACTGTCAAAATCTTATCACAGTTTCCATATCGTGACTATTCTCTTTTGCTTCTTGGTTTTAAGATTAATACTCTTATTATTAGATTGTAATCAATAGGGAATACAATTCACAAAACTCCAATAAAGGTGTGGTTATTCATGACTGAAAGGTCATGGTTGCGCCGACAGTTTAATCAATGTCTAAAGTGAAGTATATTGTGGTGATATATGTTGATAATATCATTGATATATTGCTTGACATATTGATCAGCTATCTCGTTCTACGGTGTCTCACCACTGGGTCAAAAGATTCATCGGCCTAAAACGAGTCCTAATGTGGATAAATTGACATAGAGGGACTCGTTACCAGTTCTGGTAGCAGAGCGACGGTTTGGCCCTTTTGGGCCCTAGGATGGAAATTCATTGTTTAATTTGTTTTTCTGTGATAATGCAATTCGGAGATATGATGGGTTTCTAAGTTCATCATGGCTTTCCCGGGATCTCGGAGCCTGCCTAAATGAGTTGGGAATGTTCTCGGCGCCATAGTGTGTGGTTAGGGTCTCTGCGCTTGCCTAAGCTTATGCATTTTGCAGGTGATTGTGAAAATCTGTGTGTATTTAGGCCAAATTAAGTGTTGTCCAGTAGGAGTGGGCATACTCCATAGTATGAGAGTAGGGAAGTCGGCATACTTCATGTGAATGTAGCGCTTGATGCTCAAAATGATCCACGTGGTTGGTTGTTGTGTACGGACCTGTCGAGGTCTAAGACTCCGGAGTATGAAGACAAATGTGGTTTATGTTGTAATCTGTGTGGTTTAATAGGTCAATCGGGCGTAGTTGACAAGTCGAGTTTGAGCTGTAATGTGTGTATGAAACCTTCGATGGAGATTTGACAAATTCTAAAGTGCACTAGAAGGAGTCATTGACAAGTCGAGAGTAGAATTTGCGGGTCGACTTCTGCTTGCGTATGCGGGAACTGATAAGGAGAGAGTAGCGGCTGAGTCTTCAAGTGAAATCTCTGTAAAGTTCTGAAGCAAATGTGTTACCCTTCCTGTAGTAAACCGACAGATTTGTGTTGTCATTTTAAGGTGCTTGCAATAATTTGCATTAGTTTGTGTGAATTGTAAGGGTTCAGTGAGGAGCGGACAAGACTTTGTCAGCTGCAGTGTGTGTGAGTGTGACGTCAGTGGTGCCGCGCTGAGATAGGTCAGATGTCGAGAGGGGTCGCGCACGGATTGGCTGCCGTCCGTGAGAGGCAATAGGTTGAGAAAGGCAGGTGAAGAGTGTCCTGGGAACTAAGCCATTTCTGATTAAATACGAAATAAAAGAATCGCGAAAATCAAAGCATTGTCAAAGCATTCAAGAGCGCTCTAAAGGGAGATGTATATATTGTTGCAACCGATGGGGAACCTGCACCACCTGAGGGTACTCCAGCTTATACAGTTATGGAAGAGAAAGGTGTCGCGCCTTGTTTATGGATGAAACAGTGGTGCAAATTAACAGAGAAAGAGGGGTGTCTAGCGTTCTCAGAACATGGGACGTTTAATCCAAAAGTGCTAGAAAATTTGAGGTGGATGTTAAGTATGCAGAAACCACCTCCGAGACCGGCACAATATCAAGCTTTGGCGATTTGGGACTTGATGGCTCTTAAACATAGACAAGAAAGGTTTCAAAGAAGACTGAGGAGGGCAGAAAAATCCTATGCAGAGGCTAGATGGGATAGAGGGCAGAAAAATCCTATGCAGAGGCTCCAAAATGTGGAGACGGGGAATTGTAGACGGGTTGAAGTTATTCCCAGCGATAACACAGGGAGAAGAAACGCAGGGAAAGAAAGCCTCCTGTAAAACCGACAAAGACTCAGGCAAATCTAAAGAAAATAAAAGACCCTGGGAAGAGGAAGATGATTCAGATAATGAGGAATTTATGGATAGATTGTTACATGATCGTCCGCCACCATATGCGGTGAGCGACAGTGCTCCAAGTACTAGCTTGGATCCTGGGAACCAGACGCAGGAAAAGTGAGTTACTGATACGGTACAGACTAGCGATACAGCTTTGACACAGAATGGTGTCAGTGTACCCACTGCACCAGACATGCTGATACAGTTGCAGCCTCCACCGCAGATAAACAGAATCTACCCTGATGTTCCAGTGCTTGAGACTACTACGAATTTGATAGTGCCGCCGAACCCGATATATACGAAGCCAAAGCTAATACAGATTGAATCAACTCCAAAATTTATGTCTGAACCACAACCACAGTTGATACCAGGGTATAACCCCGTAGCGGGACCACCATTAGTACCTGTTCTGGGTACATTGGAACAGACCTATGCTGTTGAGGCTCCAAGAGGTCTGGGTCCAGGTCAGACACCTGCCGCTATATCGTTACCCATTATTGTTGGTCCCCCAGTGCCATTGTATGCACAAGGTAAAGCAGGGGTGTGTGACCAGGGAGTGATGACTCAGGAGGCGATAAGAGGAGGGTCTATGGGAACTCCACACATAATGGCCCCTGGAGAGCAAGTAAATGAACCACCAAGACCCTTAATGGACCTTAGTCCAGTGGTGGCACCTCTTGAAGCAATGCGTCAAGCAGGGTTGGGAGTTTTAACTCCGCAAACCATGAGTACGAATACCTCACATTCTCCAATGATACATGCAGGGAACATTTCACTGCAGGGTTTTACAGTTCAACAGTTAAATGAATGGTTAGAAAAAACGTATACTTCACAGAAGACTGCAGTGGCTACAGTTGAACCTGAGAAAGAAAAAACAGATGAATACCTGAACTTTGTACGACTAGGGGCAGAAGCTGCCGGGTTAGTAGAAGGGACAATGGGAGTAAATAGATTGGAATCATACACAGAGGCAGAATTGAGATACTTGTGTCCTAAGATTACCAAAGAAGTAGGCAAAGTACATCAGAGATTAGCGAACCTAGCAGACAAATACAATATCGATATCGGAAACACTAAGCATTTGAAAAGGAGTTACAGATTAGATTTTGACTCAAAAGATTTTGAACATATGAGATCTGCAGGCATGAAGGCACATCTGAGAGAACTGTTGCAGAGTGCACAAATTTGGGGTGCATTGGAGAAATGGGAAGGCCGATGGGCAAAGAAAAGAGATAAGGGAAAAGGTGATAGCCCAGGGCCTAATCAAGCTAGAACCTCGCCTGATTTGGAATAGGTAAAAATATTACCTATGAGAGAGACAGCTGGTGGTGTTTTAGTACATGTGCCATGGACTAGAGGAGACATTCTATCCTTTACTAATGATTATCCCAGATTGAGAGAGAAACCGATCGAGTGGTATCAACAAACGGACAGGTTTGTGAAACTTGCAAAGTGTCTCTGGGAAGACTTGAATACTTTGTTTGAGATCATTGTTCCGCCTGATTTGTGGCTCAAGTGCAAGAGAGGGGTAGACTGGCCGATGAAGGAGCCGGCGAGAGATAGGGTGACTGGAGCACCTTCAGAAGAGGTGATGAAGTATTATCATAAGGTGATTGAATTTTTTAAACAAAAGGTGTCGCCGAAAGTGACTGATTGGCAGAAAATCGACCGAACCTCTCAAGAGGTTAAAGAGTCAATACATGCTTATTACGAGAGATTGTTGATAGCATTTAAGCATTACAGTGGTACTGAGACTATCGAACCAAAGCACATGAACCATCTTGTGTTTAGATTCGTCGAAGGATTGAGACCAGAAGTTAGCCAAATGATTAAGAATCATTTGATTTGTTGGCAAGCTAAACCGATTGATGAGGTGTTGCAGTATGCAAAATACTGTAGTGATGAGATTGAGTTGAAGCAGAAAAAGCTGAAAGAAAAGGTGATGGTGATGCAGATAAGAGCTGCACAGGCTGGAATACAGGGAAATGGAGTTCAGCAGATGATACAGCAACACCCGCAAATGAATGGTGTGTTTCAGGCACAGCCGAGAGGCGAGAGGCCGAGGTCGAGGGTTTGTGAACCGCGGTTTAGACATGAATAACATTGTTATTCAAAATGATGTTGAAGGAGCGAAAAAGATGTCACCATGTCACGCGTGCAGGGGTGTGGGGCACTGGAAACGGGAGTGTCCGAATATGGTGCAGGATGGTGCAGTTCAGCAAAGCACTAACGTTGGTACCTTACAAAATTCACGAGGCCCAAAAATAAGACATCAAAACCCAAATTTTCAGAATAATCTGGTACAAATGCAAGGGGTACAGCCCATGCAGCAAATGCAAATGCCACGTTTTCAGTCAATACAAATGCAACCAGCACAACAGCAGATTCCTATGGTGCCTAGACAGCAAATGCAATTACCAATGGCTCCGATGGGACAGCAACAGGTGATGCTTCCTCAGCAGGTAACAGGCCAGGTAACAAATCAAAACAACACTGTACAGCAGTTCCCATTACAAGGTGAAAATGGTATGAATGAGGATTGGTCAGATGACAGTTCAGACAGTGAAGAGTGCAGACTTGCAGCATCCTTAGAGGTAGATCAGAGAGGCCCATACGTTGAGGGAAAGGTGATGGGGTATAAGGTTTCATTTTTGGTTGACACAGGAGCCACACGCTCTACAGTTCGAAGTGCAGAAGTTCCAAGATTGCCTCTCTCAGGGCGTAATATACGAGTGGTTGGAGTAGCAAACCGGTACCTGACTAACCCGAATACAGTTCCAGTGCAAGTTGAAATTGGCAACTTTCAAGGGTTACATAGATTCGTTGTATGTGATTCAAGTCCGGTATCCCTACTGGGAAGGGACTTACTGTGCAAGACAAAATGTTCAATTACCTGTTCCAATGATGGAATCGAAGTACAGACAAATAGTGACGATGAGGGAGATGAAAGTCAAATTTTTGAGGAAGAAGCAGGAACAAATGAAGATTACCCTTTAATTACTATATTTCCGATGCATACTTTGATTGATCTGCCTGTTGAACTGCAAGGAACAGTGACAGAGAAAGTGTGGGATTTGACCGGGAAAGAAGTAGGAATCATAAAGGGAGTAGAACCAGTCAAAGTTCAGATAAAACCGAATGCAGTGTTCCCACAGGTGCCACAATATCACATGACTCAAGATGTTCTTATTGAAGTGTCACAAATAATTGCAGACTTTCACAGACAGGGAGTCCTGAAAGAGGTTTTGAGCAGTTCATGTAACTCTCCCATAATGGGTTTAAAGAAGCCCTGTGGAAAGGTTCGAATTGTGCAAGATTTGAGAAAAATAAATGAAATTGTGATAAAATGTTGCCCTGTGGTACCTAACCCAGCCGTAATAATGTTCCAGGTTCCCTGTGATGTTGAATGGTTTACTGTAGTACAAGCCTTCTTTTTGATACCTCTTCATGAGGACAGTCAATTTTTGTTCAGTTTCAAATTCTTGGACAGGGTGTACAGTTGGTGCAGAATTCCTCAAGGGTTTTCTGAATCACCCTCCATCTTCAATCCGATATTGAAAAAGGATCTGGAACCTCTTGTGCTGCCTTTCAATTCAACTCTTGTGCAGTACATTGATGATTTGCTAATTGCATCCAAAACAAGAGACAGTTGCAAATACGATACCATTGCATTACTAAATCATCTGGGAAAAAATGGACACAAGGTGTCACCCAGAAAGTTACAATATTGTCAGAAAGAAGTAAAATATTTGGGACATTTGATTGAGAAAGGGTCCCGAAGAATATCAAAAGAAAGGATAACAGCTGTTTTACAAATGAATCCCCCAACAACAAAAAGAGATGTCAGGATGTTTTTGGGAATGGTGGGCTTCTGTCGCCAGTGGATACCCAACTTCTCAATCATTTCGAAGCCATTGATAAAACTGACAGGTAAAGAAATCAAGGATGAGCCATATACTATAACGCTGTCAAAAGAAGAGCTTGAGTCATTTTTGGAGTTGAGAGAATGCATGTGCAGGGCACCAGCATTAGGAATGCCAAACTACAGAAACCTTTTCTGTTGTTTTGTCATGAACGTGATGCTTGTTCTTTGTCTGTCTTAACACAGGTCCACGGAGATGCAAATCGCCCTGTAGCATATTTTTCAGCTACTTTGGACCCTGTGGCTGCAGCCTTACCGGGTTGTTTGCGTGCAGTTGCAGCAGTTGGTCAGAGCCTTTTACAATGTGAAGGCATAGTCATGGGATACCCTCTGACAGTAATGGTTCCACATTCAGTTGAAATTCTGTTGACTCGAACTAAGACTCAGCACATGACAAATGCACGTCTCACTAGGTATGAGCCGATTATACTGGGGTCACCAAATGTCACTCTTAGAAGATGCACTGTACTGAACCTGGCAACTTTGCTTCCAAATGAAAATATTGAAATTAAAGATGGTGAAGAATTTGAGCATGATTGTCTTGAGGTGACTGAGCTATGCACCAAGCCTCGTCCAGATATTCAGGACACTCAATTGAAAGAAAATGACTGCATTATGTTTGTCGATGGGTCATGTCTAAGAGATTCTGCAGGAACACTGAGAGCTGGTTATGCAGTATGTACTATAACTGGCATTGTCGAAGCCTCCTGGCTCGAAAAAGTGTTTTTTCTGCACAAGTGGCAGAATTGATTGCTCTTACAAAAGCATGCCACGCAGCTGTAAATTTAAAGGTCACTATCTATACTGACAGCAGATACAGATTTGAAATCGTACATGATTTTGGCCAGCTTTGGTCACAGAGAGGTTTTATGACCTCCTCTGGTTCTCCTGTGAAAAATGGTGAACAAATAAGAGATTTTTTGCACGCGATTCAGTTACCTCTCAAAATTGCCGTGGTGAAGTGCAGTGCTCACATCAGATCACAAGATTTTGTGTCTATGGGCAACGGCTATGCAGATCAAGTCGCAAGATTTTGTGCATTGAACTGTATATCGTTCAAAGAACAATGGGAATTGTTACCACAATCTGAGAATGATACGTGTTTAAACTTAGCATTACGGGTGGTTGACACCTTAGATGAACTAAAAACATTACAAGGTTGTGCGAGCAAGGAAGAAAAACGCTCTTGGTAAAGAATGCAATGTGTACAAAGAGCTGATGATCTATGGCTTTCAGAGGAAGGAAAATTGGTCTTGCCAAATAGCCTTCTGTCACAGTTTGCCCAGCTCTATCATGGGCAGGCACATCTGGGAAGGGATGCCATGATCAGGTCCTTTAAAATTGATTGGTTTAATCAAAAATTCAGACATGCCGCAGAAATCACTTGCCACAGGTGCATCATCTGTCAACAGATGAACGCCGGAAAAGGAACTGTAGTAACTCTGAGTCACACTGGGAGAGCTGGAGGTCCGTTCAACAAAATGCAAATGGATTTTATCGAAATGCCTGTTTGTGGAGGATTGAAGTACGTGTTGGTGATTGTGTGTGTTTTCAGTCATTGGATTGAGGCATATCCCACACGTGGAAATGGCAGTCTTACAGTTGCAAAACTACTACTCAGGGAACTGATACCAAGATTCGGGTTTCCGGTTTCTATAGAATCAGATAGGGGTAGATATTTCGACAATGAGGTGATTAAACTCCTCTGTGCCGCACTCAACATTGAACAAAAGCTGCATTGTAGCTATCGCCCTGAAGCATCAGGATTAGTAGAGCAGATGAATGGTACTTTGAAATCAAGGATGGCAAAAATGTGTGCAGCAACTAATATGAAGTGGCCAGATGCCTTACCTCTAGTGCTGATGTCAATGAGAAACACCCCAGACAAGAAAACGGGATTGTCCCCCCATGAAATCCTCATGGGCAGAACTATGAGATTACCAGCAGTACCTGCAAATGCACTAGTGAATATTACAGATGATATGGTGTTGGATTACTGCAAAGGTTTGGCCTACGTGATTCGCTCTTTTTCTCACCAGGTGGAAGCTAACACGTTGCCGCCGATTGGCGATCCAGGCCACTCTCTACAAGCCGGTGATTGGGTAGTTGTCAAGAAGCACGTGAGAAAATCGTGTCGAGAACCACGTTGGAAAGGGCCATATCAAGTAATTTTGACGACTACTACTGCTGTAAAGTGTGCTGGGGTTCCCAACTGGATACATGCCAGTCACACGAAAAAGGTAACATGTCCTGTTGAAGAGGAACTTGAAGTTTCCGGCACAGCAACTTTGGAAGGAGAGGTCTCAGGGTCAGAGAACAGTCAAGAAGGAACTGAGACTACCGGAAGGCCCACTGAGTACAGCCTTGTCCCTCAAACAGTCCACGACTTCGAGAAAGGTGACAGAGTGCCTATCTCAGTAGAGGCAGCAGGAGAACTAAGTCAAGGAGAGGTTCTCCCAGAAGTAGACGAATACGGGTTAGAGCCCGAACCCAATATAGAACCGGAAGAAGAAAGAGAAGGAGAAATTGTAGAGAGAAGTCAAAACATGTCAGGATCTCCTGAACCAGTTGCAGGTCCATCAAGAGAAAACACCATATCACAAGAGGAGGGTGCTGTCCAACGTCCTGAAGGAAAACGTAGAGAAAAGACACATAGAGGCGACAATTGGCCACACAAGCAACTCATTAAAATAGAGGAGGTATCAAATGACACAATAATAGAAGAGAGTGATACTTCACAAGCAGATGATCTGAGTGAAGGAGAAAAACAAGGTGAACGAAGGTTAAAAAGAAAAAGAATTGCAAATAGAAGATATACAGGTCCTGAATGGGCATACGCTACAACCTCTGAATGGCAACAAGAATTTCTAGCATTCTGTTTTGATCGAGAAGTACCAGGCCAATATTACGGTACCTGAAAGAGTTCAGAAGAAAACTTGGCTAAATTTGAACTTTTGAAAAAAAAAAAGAGAGAGACTCTAGAAACTACTGGAAGTGACACTAAAACCGGATTTGACTTTTGAAGAAACCTGATTACGACAAGCTGCTAACCTGATTTGACAAAAGAGGTCCTGGAGTGAGTGAAGACGCTGTAATATACGCAGGAGTGAAGAGAAAAAAAATAAAAAGTTTATCCTCAAGTTGATTGTTGATCTGCTATACTGATTCTATACAAACATGGCTTAAAATAGAAATAATAGCAAGGGGAGTAAGGTGTGTGGTTGGTTAGGTCTTATAATAGGTGTTGTGTGTGCAGTGATAATAGAAGGAGTGATTGTGGGAATGCCATGGAGAGAGAAAGAGACTATTAACGCAACTTCAAAACCTGAAACTACTACACTAACACAGTGGGAGAGATTTGAGCAGGATGCAAGACATATGCATGAAGGGACTAATGCAAAGGGAGAACTTTCTACTAATGTCTTCTATCGCTTACTAAATGAGTATGTGGAAACCATGGATGCGAAAGATTGTTATGTATGTACTAAAATTCCTTCATCTGTGCAGGAGGGAGTTACCTATCATAGTCTCCCTTTTACTTATGGAATTAGTTGCAGCTTGCTACTAACAAGATTCTATAATCAAGAGCATGTGCAATACTTTTATTCGAATTTGGATGTTGTGTTTTCTTTTGTGCCTGTGATTGAATTCTTAAATAAATTAGCTAAAGAGCACGATATAAAAATAGTTAGAGGATTCTTTGAGCCAACACTTACATTTGGAACCGCTTATGCACATCGCAACAATTTGACTTGCTTACTGTCGCCTGTAGAGAAAAGCTTTCTAGATCACACAGAGGATAGACGCAAAGCATTGAAAGAAAGGCTAGAAAAAGGATTAGAGAAACGTACATATGCAAATGATTATGCTTACACTGCAATCAAGACGCAAGGCAAATTAGCTATAGATGCATTACACGTAGGTAGGCTTTGTGTATATAGGCCAAAATCTGATCAAGGCAATTTTTTTGTGGGTACTAGTAAGTGTAGGCATGTGTTTTTGTTTCAGAGCAAATGGACCTTTATGCTGAATGGACAAGATCCAGCAATCCCTGGAATCTATTACATCTGTGGGCTAAATGCTTATTACCGTCTCCCTAAGGGGTGGTATGGGACATGTTATTTGGGGATAGTATTCCCAAAGATATACCAGATTGATGACTTAAAACAAATACCTAAAACATCCGAAGTACAACATCCTAGACAAAAACGAGAATCAGTGGCGGCTGTCATTGGTGATATATTTGGAGCCATAATCCCATCAGTAGGGGTTATCTTGAATTCCATGAAAATTCAAAAGTTGTCTACTATAGTGGATAACATGTTGACAAATTTTACAGGAGCTATACTCCTAATGGATACTGAACTTGCTGCAGAAAGAGCTATGACTCTTCAAGATCGGCTTGCTTTAGACATTCTTTTAGCTAAAAGTGGAGGGGTCTGCAAGATGCTTAATGAGCGTCATTGTTGCTCATTTATTCCGGATAACAGTAAGAAAATTAGAAGCATGCTTACTAACCTTACTAGAGATAGTACAGATTTGAAGGATTTGAAAGAACTTGGCGTTTGGAAAAAATTTGGAAAGGGAATTGCCCGAGTTGGAAGCTGGTTTACCAACATTTGGAATGGGGTACTTGCAAAAATTCTGATGGGTTTACTAATTGTTTTGGTTTGTCTATTAGGATTATGGGGGGCATGTAAAATTAATGACAAAATAAAAAGAAATTGGACTAAAAGAACCAGCAGAAATGAAGAAAGTGAAAGAGAGAAAATGTTCAATGAGATATGGGAAAGCTCACATAAAGGGCAAGATGTTGAAATGCGTATTATGCGCAAAGTGAAAAATGAAATCAAAGAAAGATTTGTGTGATGACGAGCGTCATCAGAGGAGGGACTGAGAGAGCATAGTTTAAATATTACATATTTTAGATGTGAAATGCTTATATTTAACAATGCTGCATTAATAATCATAACATATTATTCGCTTGGATGTATTCTAAACATACTTATAAGTGTGAAGTTATTATTATTATACATATATATATTAATGTCGATTATAAGAAATAATTGCTTGCATTTTTTAAATGTTAACACCTACGAAGATTGCATTATATCAAAACTCAAAGGCCTTAAGTTAGCATGAGTCGAAAACTTAGCTGTGTAACTCTCATATTAAAGCATATTTTTCTGTTTTTCCAGTGTGCTGAATTGCAAAAGGCCATAACCCAGCATGTTTTTTCTTTGTTTTATGTTGCAAGTTAGGTTTCTTACCATCCGCATGTTAGCCGGTTTAGTATAAATTTTATACGTTTTTTGCAACAATATTTGAAACACTCAAGGACAGTCAACCATGGAAAAGAGAACTTTTGACTTGAAGAACGTGCCAGAGAATGAAGTAACCCCGGATGTGCCACCTACGAAAAACGGCAATTATGAAGAACAATCAAAGTGTTATAAATTATCGTGGGGTGACAATTGCATTACCTAATGTATAATTTGATAGGTTAAAGATAATGGGGTGTAGCGACTATCCAATAGAATTTTGGGGGAAGGTATTGCAAAAGAGGGATAAAAACCCATGACACAGAAGACTCGAGAGAACTAGGTAGGGAATGATATTGATTGCATCCAGAAACTCTGTCGCTCTGTTTGGTGATTTGAGACTTAAATAAACCATCCTTATCCATAGACTGCCCCATTACACTTTTCCTCCTTATGAGGGAAGTGTCCCCTGTTCCTTAGACTAAATAGATTGACGGCGATCTAACTGATGTCCTGAAGACGAAGACTGATCCTGTATGCTGACTCATTCCGAGGAGGGTAATTATGACAATTGCTATTGTAATTCGTCTATCTGCTTTTCCTTTCTAGGTACCAACTGCTGTATTTTTGGATAGAGACCCTAGTCAGATGTTTTCTAAATTAATGTTCTAAATTGTTTTGCATGAAGTCCAACATGCTGATGCTAATTAGTGGTTAGATTAGGCATTCACCTTGACTGACGTAACCGACGCGACTGATGTTGTGCTATGCTGAACTGAGACGTACATGATGTTCTATGCATTCTGATCTGTGTATCTCTTACATTGGTGCTTTTATGTTTGTGATCTTTGCACTGTCAAAATCTTATCACAGTTGCCATATCGTGACTATGCTCTTTTGCTTCTTGGTTTTGAGATTAATACTCTTATTATTAGATTGTAATCAATAGGGAATACAATTCACAAAACTCCAATAAAGGTGTGGTTATTCATGACTGAAAGGTCATGGTTGCGCCGACAGTTTAATCAATGTCTAAAGTGAAGTATATTGTGGTGATATATGTTGATAATATCATTGATATATTGCTTGAGATATTGATCAGCTATCTCGTTCTACGGTGTCTCACCACTGGGTCATAAGATTCATCCGCTTAAAACGAGTCCTAATGTGTATAAATTGACATAGAGGGACGCGTTACCACCTTTAAAGATAATTGTCTGCAGAATGCTCCTCTTTCTGTGTCTATTTCTCTTTTCAAGCGGCCATTGGGGAGTGGATTTATCCAAGGATGCCTGACTGACATTTGACACCCATAGAGCCAGAGCAGGAGATACCAGTTGAAGATTGTTGTGTTTGTAGCAAAGGGACTGGAGTGCTTTCTAGGCCGTCCTCGTAGAATCTTTCATACAAAGGCAGATTGTAACCAATTAAAATCGCGTGTTAGATTGATGACGTTGGTGAGTTCTAGGACCAGCCTTCAAGCCGATACCAGCAGTACCGTTCAGAAAAGGCACTGAAGAGTTATATAGTAACGGCAATGGGCTTATATAGGAAACACCACCGACTTCTTTGTTCTGTTATCCTAACCAGTTGCTCCTGTTTATCGATCTCGCACAGTCTCTGTAGGGACTCGAACCCTTGACTTGAGGGCTACAACTAAATCATCTGCATAGCAAGCGTTTAACCCACTTTGATATCCTACTGACTATACTAAACCATCTTTGGCGACACCGAGAGCAAGCATGCAAAGTTACACAATATGTTGTTAAATCCAAACTATCTGTGCAGCTGCTTAAGCAAGTTGCTTTTAAGGGACAAGCTAAAACAACACACCGGTTTTCGATGTAAGCTTGTTTTGCATACCGCAAAGCTGTATGGCTGTTATAAGATTCGTTAGAACATTTTAATTGTCATTGAGAATAACGTCTCTTTATTGTTAAGCCAACTTCGTTGTGTTGTTGCTACTAAGGCCTTGTCTTAAAATCGTCTACTCCAAAATCAAAATAATGTACATTTACATAGGTACAAATCTACAAAACCGAGTAACAATGTGCCAGAAATAAAGATAATACGTATTATAGGATGTTTGACGCAACTTCTTTGTGTAGGTTCATCTTGTGTTGTTACTGGAGAAGGAAGGTGAGACTCTGTGAGGTAAATATAACATTAGGTGGCATTAAGATTTATTCTGCTGCAGCTGTGAGGTCAGTAATAAAAACAAAAGTGGCAGATGTTCCCCCAGAAACAGAGTGTAAATCTGACTTTTTATTACTCTCACTGAGGCGTCAGAGCTTGCACAATCTGCCCATTTATTTGTTTAGTTTTTTTAAAAACACACTTGTGTATCGTAAAGACAGTGTATTCAGCAGCATGGGGGAGGGTGGGCAGGGCATGGTAACTCTCTCGGCTTGTTATACTTCTGAAGCAGTGTTTAATTTGTGCTTATTGTTTCCGGCGCTGAGCACCGGCACTTATTTTTGAGGGCCGGGGCTTATTCTTCTGCCTCAAGCATTTGATGCGCGCAAAAGACACATATGGGACAGACAGAGGAAGGGAAATACGAAAAAGCGTCACAAAGGGAGAAAGTAGAAAGCTGCAAGAGTGAGCTGAAGGGGCAGCGAGTGGCTTTATATGGATAGAAGAGGCCTGAGATGGCTTTATGATTACACCACCTCAGTATTCTGTGTTCACACATTTAATTGCAGCAGCCGCGTGTTTAAGAGGAGGGCTTTGGGCACCGGCACTTTTATTTTTTTAAATTAAGCACTGTTCTGAAGTAAATACAAGGCTACTGGAATTATGTGGCTGAAAGGACAAAATTATGTGGCAGAGTTGACCAATTTATGTGGCAAGGAAAGTCCATGTATACATTTGCAACACAAATAGCTGTAACTTAAGCAAATGCAAGACCTATTGTATTGCAAATGCTTGTCACTATTGCAAGGCCTATCTGTCTCATAGGGTAACATTGGGATTACCTTAAAAATCTTCCAAGTGTAACTCCCAATTGGGAAAAGCTGGAAATGTGGAGTTTGGTGTCTCTGGACTCACAATTTAAATTCACAACTTATGGTGAAGTCAGATTTAAATTGTAAGTCTGAAAATGCCACTTTTAGAAAGTTTCATTTTCTTACTTTAACTATTCTGTGTCCATGCTTGCCTCTGAAAACACACTTGGGTTGGGTGACAATTGGGCTCTGCACATTCCCTCTAGAGAGCCACACACAATTAGAGATTAGGTGTGTCCGCATGGGCCTTAATTGCTCTTAATGAGCCATCAACTAGCCTGATGGGGAGGAGCTTAACACTGCCTCACATACACCTCAATTGACTTGTCCTGTTCACCCACAATAGGGCTTAACAGCCCTGTATTGTCACTCCAGCCAGCTTGGAGAGCCCGGACAAGGGAGGCAGGGCACCTGTTTATTTCAATGGCCTGCCTCTGGAAGATTCTCCCACCTTCCAGAACCAGTGCACCAAGGTATAAATACTGGAACCCAAACCCCAGAAAATCAGGTCTCTACTGGAACCAAGGACACTCAACCAGGAAGAAGGACTGGCGAGCTGCCAGGATGGACTGCCACTCTGCGACTGTAGTGCTGTGTTGGCCTGCTGCTTGTTGTACTGTAGGAGGGACTGCCACTTTGCTACTTGCTTTTCTGTTTTGGCCTGCTGCCCACTACTTCTGTCCTACAGTGAGAGCTACTGGATGTATTCTCTACATCCTTGAAACTAAAGAATCTCCAGTGGCTTGTTGTTCTTCTGCAGTCTCAGGGACATCAAAGACTGTCTGCAACTCATCTGCTACAGCACCAGGACTCTGCCATCAGTGAATCTGCCCTCCCAAGTACTGCCACCTCAGACCTGGACTCTTGGTAGTGGGCCTAAGGTGCTCTGCATTTTGTGGTTTTCATCAGAACCGCTGCGAAGCAACACAAAGCCTTACAAAGCAATGCCACGCAGACCACACACCAGGATTAAGGTACTGTGTTCAGCGGGCCCAATTGGGTCCCTGTAGCCGGCCTGCGCTCCATAGCATTGGGCCTGAACTTGTGACTTTGCATCATTTTCACCTAAACCTATACAATAGAATATCTGAGGATCTACTTTTTGGATTGTTGTTGTTTTGGTCTTGTATTAATCAGACAAATGGTCTCTTTTATTTTAACCTGGTGTTGAGTCCTTTTTGTGGTGTCTTTTTTTACAGTGTTACTGTAATTAAGTGATGCACAAATACTTTATACATTGCCTCTTGAGATAAGCCTGACTGTTCTTTGCCAAGCTACGAGGGGGTGAGCACAGGTTAATTTAGGGTGTGCATCTGCCTTACCAAACTAGGATTGTTGTCCCTATTTGGATAGGGTGCATACCTCTGCCAACTAGAAACCCAGTTTCTAACAACTACTAAAGGAATTTACGCCAAATTTGGCCGAAAGTGATATCTTGTTTCAGAAAGTGTGCTTTTTCTGATTTGCAGACCATCTTTTCAGCAATTTTCAAAAAAATTAGAATACAAAAATATCTGCATATATCAATGGTTGGTGTCACTGAAACCCAGATCTAAGAAATACAGCCTTCTGATTAGCCTAGGGGGTGTTTCTACCCTTGGGCTATCTTGCTCCCATAGGAGCAAGGCTCTTCCGTGATAAAGATTCTGATTGGTTGGCAGCAACACGAAGAAAAATGTTGCTGCCCGCCATTACAGGAATCAAAGACATAGGTCCTCATTGTAAGTTTGATGGTCGGATAAGCTGACCACCAAACTCATGGGGAGGACGCTGCTGTCCTGCCGGCGGCATCCCCTCCCTGTCGTTTTACAATGTTCCTGCCAGGCTGACCATCGGGAACATTGTATTATGACATTCCTGCCAGGCTGGCCGGCAGGAACAGTGCTACTGTATTGCTCTCAGCTACCTTAAGGGAGCCGAGGTCAATACCATCACACACCAGCGCCCTCAAAATGCTCACTGTCTGCAATGCACTGCCTATGCCATCTGGCCCCCTGCACTGTCTTTCTGCCAGCCTTTTCATGGAAGGTTCTATTGAGTTGAGGTGCAATCATCCTAACTCAGACCTCTGTCAGCCCTTCAGAAACCATGCTCCTGGCTGGTCTGACCGCCAGGGTCGTAATGTGGTGGTCAGACCGATTGGAGTGAGGTGGTCCAACTGTCACAATGAGGCTGGCAGTCTCATGACCACCAGCCTTGTAATGAGCCCCTTTGTCTGATGACGTGCAATTCCATAATGGAGCAGAGTAGGGACACCCTGTCCTCTTAGCCCACTGGGTGCAAACTCTTGTGGAATGGCCGCAAAAAAAGGAAAGAAAATGCCAGCCTGCCTTTTTTTTTTACTATTTGGAGAGGGTTGGGTGAGTGGGACTGCACACCAAATTGCACACCAGGGACTCCATCCCGGGGCTAATTTTTTAAAAAGGGGAGTGGGTGTACAGCTCCCCTCTTAGAGGCTGTAGCAGTGCTGGGGACCTCATCCCCCAGAGCCAAACATTTAATTTTTAGGGATGGGCACGTGCGGTCCCCTCCTGAGCCCAAATGAGCCCCAGGGACCACCATCAGTAAGTACCAATTCCAAAGAGAATCCTTGAATAACTCTGTCAGAATACCTTCACTCCTGCATGCTTTTGCAGTAACCATTGATCTGAGTGACTTCTCTACCACAAATATAGTCATGTTTGCTATAAGATCAATGCCAGTCCCATCCCTTGCACTGTAACATTGTTGAAGAGACATGGGCAAAGCATATTTTGTTTCGGTACAAGCACCTGATGTAGAAAGAACTCAATTTCATACATTCTGCTTTAACTTATTTGTCAGAAATTTGATACTGGAGTCCTTGTTCTCCACTGAAATATCTTGATATTAGAATATTAGAAGGTGACAACGATTTCTTTTTTTTTTTTTTTTTTTTAAGTTTCAAAAGTTTTATTAAGAATATATAAGGCGGTACATACAGCATATAAACAAACTGTTTAGCTTTCAAAACATTGTTTTTGTTCGTTTACCACAATTATTTCCATTGTAAGCATATATAAATGTACTGTCAGGTAAGTAAAAATTCCCAGTTGCATAGTAGAGTTGTGTACCCTTATTTTGAAGAAGAGTGGAAAACAGGTGGGGGGGTGGTGAGGGGAGGGGGAGCGAGGATAGGGTTGTGTAGGAGGGGTTGGTCTTGGTATAGGGGAGAGACAAAATAGTATATGAAATGGGGAGGGGAGAGAAGGGAAAGAAAGAGGGAGAAAGAGGAAGGGTAATCGCGGGGGAGTGTAGAATGAAGAGACTCGAGGTAGGCAGGGGGTCTTTGTATCCTGAAACTAGCTTGTTCAGGCCTAAGAGTAGATCGTTCTGTACTTCTCCATCTGTAGCAAGTTATTATCTAGGGGTAGATAATATGTTTGATAGATATGGTAAGGTCGGTTAGAGAGTGTCTACGTCTTATATGAGTTGATTTCTCAGTCCTTGTTTGTGTTAGGAAGCGACTTGTATTACTATGTTGGGTAGTTCAGGGTCTCGGGCATGTGACAAAATTAGAGGCCTGTGGATTGATAGAGAGAGAGAAAAAAGAGAGAGAGAAGAGAGGATAGCGTAGCTAGGGAGAGAAAGAGGGGGCAGTAGGAGATTAAATGTGTTTCCGGAGTCTAGGATTCTCAGAGGGTGATTGGTAATCAATATTCCCTAATCATTGATCATTGAACATTGATCATCCGTTGGTCATCCACCAGCCGCTTCATGGTCTCTTCAAGAATGGGCGCCAGACCTCCTCAAATTGTTCTGCTTGGTCCTGTAGGTTATAAATCACTCGTTCATGGGTGGCCGTTTGATACATGGCCGTCATCCATTCCATGGGTGTGGGGGCAATGCTAGATCTCCAGTGCCGGAGTATGCATATTTTGGCCGTGGCTAGCGCCGTGTGGATTAATCGTTTATGTGCCCGCGATAGGGAGGGATACGGGCGAATGTCATGTAGAATGATAAATGATAAATGCTGGTGGGGTCGGTTTTGGTATCTGTATGAAGTCCGATAAGGCGAGGCGTACCGCGTCCCATAGTGACTGTACCGTGGGGCAGTGGCATAAAATATGAAGTTGGTCGCAATATGACTGTGCATCTCCAACAGTTCGCGTGAGGTATCAGCCCTGCCCTGAAGAGTTTAACGGGGGTCCAGTACCATCCCTGAAGGATTTTAAATAGGCAAAATTTCAGGCGTGCTTCACGTACGCCCCTATCGAGGGCTTCTAGTATGTCTGGCCATTCTTCGTCCGTGTAGGTTATCTCTAGTATACCCTGCCACTTTAAGCGTAGTCGTTCAAGTAAAGGCTGAAAGTAAAGGTGGTTAGTTAATTCGGCATAGAGGCCAGCCAAGACGCCTTTTTGTCGGCCCCATTTCTGAAGATAGGTGACGATGGGTGAGGTTTTGAGCAGCCACGGGGGGGTTCCTAATGTTCTCCGCATACAGTGTTTGAGCTGTAGATATCGCCACTCCTGGTTACTTTGGGTACCGAATTCTTCCTGGAGGGAGGCGAATGTGCGGAAGCTATCTCCATCTATTATGTGAGATATATTGTGGATACCTGCCTTGGACCATTGGGGCCATCTGAGAATAGTCCCTCCTATTTTAATGCTTTTATTCCCTGCTATGGGAGCCTGAGTATGCAGGGAGGGGTGTACTCCTAGTAGTCGATGGGCTCTGCACCACGCTGTGTTTGTAGCCTTGAGGATGGGGTTAGTTAAGGGAACGTGGTCGGCGTATGTTCCTCCCATCTCCGTATACTGTCCATATAGGAGTTTCTCTGTGATCACCCATTGCGGTGGATCGGCTATATCCGGAAGCGTATATATTAGCTGTGAGAGTTGTAGGGCCAGAGAGTATTGTTCTACCGAGGGTAGTCCTAATCCTCCGTAGAGCCGTCGTGCCAGTATTATTGCAGGTTTAAGTCTTGGGCGTGAGGAGCCCCAGACGAAGGCCCTTATGGATGCGTCTATTAATCGGAGTGAGGAAAGAGGTATCTGTAGGGGAAGCATGCCTAACACGTATGTGAAGCGTGGTAAGGTGACCATTCTGACCGCCTGTGTCCTGCCCCACATGGACAGGCCCAGTAGGGACCATTTGGCAAAGTCTTGTTTCATTTTAGATATAAGGGGGTCCATGTTGTCCCTGACCATATGTTCTAGACCTCTGTTAATAAACGTTCCTAAATATTTAAGGCGGGTCGGGGTCCATTTGAATTGAAGGCCATGTATCGCTGCCCTCGTCGTTATGCGGGATAATGGGAGTGCCTCACTTTTATCCCAGTTTACCCGATATCCGGATAGGGATGCAAAGTCTTCTATAGTGGAAAGTAGTGCTGGGAGCGAAGTTTCTAGATCGGACATTGTTAACAGAATGTCGTCTGCGTAGAGATATATTTTGGATATGCCCCCGGTGATATGGATCCCTTTTATTTGGTGAGAATTTCGTATGGTGGCAGCTAGGGGTTCCATGGCCAATAAAAATAGAAGTGGCGACAAGGGGCATCCCTGGCGTGTGCCCCTTCCGATAGGGAATGGGTCTGACATGATACCCCCACAGTTAACCTGTGCTGTGGGGTGGTCATATAATAAACGTACTTTAGAGATAAATTGTTCCCCCAGGCCAAAATGCTTCATGGTTGTGAATAGGTAGGGCCACTCAATGCGGTCGAATGCTTTCTCCGCGTCTAGGGACAGGGCTAGGGCTTCGTCAGGTAATTGTATGGATTCTAACAGTGTATGGCAAAGAGTTCGCATATGATTTCTGAAGGTACGGCCTGGTAGAAATCCTACTTGGGTATTGTGAATCAATGATGGTATCACCTTGCGGAGCCCCGCTGCTAGAACACTGGCTAGGAGTTTGACATCCCCATTCAAAAGGGAGATAGGATGGTAACTGCCGCAAAGAAGGGGGTCTCTCCCTGGCTTAGGCAAGATAACAATCGTGGCTTTATTGGATAGAGCGCCCAGGGAGCCTTCTCGACATGCTTCCGTCAGTGCTTCATGTACTGCGGTTATTGCCTCCTCCCCAGCCCATTTATAGAATTCCGCAGGGAATCCGTCCTCTCCTGGTGATTTATGGTAGGGGAGGCTTGTTATAACTTGGGTTATCTCTTCTTTGCTTATGTTACCGTCCAAGAGGGCCCTGCCTGCCTCAGACAGACGGGGTAGATTGGCCGCGGCAAGGAATGTCTCCATTTGTGTTTGATCTGTCGTTGTTTCAGGAGTGTACAAATGTCGGTAGTACTTGGCGAACTCGTTTACAATGTCTTGTGGGCGAGTTAGCACTGCTCCTGAAGAAGATGTTATGGCCGCAATGGCAGAGGCTGCCTCTCTTTGTCGGAGCTGTGCCGCTCGGAGGCGACCTGCTTTTTCCCCTTGTTCGTAATGGCGGCCTCGCAATTTTTGCAGTGCGTATTCCGCCTGAGATGTATAGAGTTCATTGTGTGCCATGCGGGCCTGTTCTAAGGCGTGTCGCAGCCTAGGGGATGGTTGGGCGGTATATTGTTTAGTGAGGTCCTGTATCGTGGTCTCTAAGGTGGTTTGGCGGGCTATTCTGTCTTTGTTGGCCAGTGCTGCATCTCGCATCATATTCCCTCTTAGGGTTGCTTTTGCTGCCGCCCATAGGATCCTTTTTGAGGATACAGTGCCTGAATTCTCGGCCATGTATGTGGTTACATGAGCTTTTAATTGTTCCTTCCCTTGTGGAGAGCGATATCTGTGTACAGCCAGTCGCCATGGTTTACGACCAGAGAAGGAGAGTCCCACCTGGATCTGGATTAGTATTGGGGAGTGATCTGAGAGCCCGCTGTCTAGGATACAGGTGTCTTGTATATGAGGGATTACAGTGTGTGATACTAAGAAATAATCCAGACGCGATTGGGTGCCATGGACGGTGGATAAGAAAGTATATTCCTTATCTTTCAGGTGTTGTATTCTCCAGCAGTCCACCAGACCGACGTCAGTGGTCAGGTCTGTCAGAAGCGCTCTGTCGTGATTGTTACATACATCGACAGGGCCTGTCCTATCCATTATGGCGTCTTGGACGAGATTCCAGTCTCCCCCAATTATGTATCGAGTAGTTCCGATTTCTGTCAGGAGGCGATTTAGCTGTAGAAGGAATGGGCGTTTTGGGCCGGTTGGTGCGTAAACGGATCCCACGCATAAAACAGTGTCCCCTAGTTTTAATTTAGCAAATACATACCTTCCTTCCGTATCATTCCAGGTTTTAATGATAGTGACCGGGAGGGATTTACGCACTAGTATCGCCACTCCACATTTGCGGGGTCCGTTACTTCCAGATTCCTGACTCGTTGGACGGCAGTTGAAGGCAACCCTCCCTACCCAATCCCGTTTAAGTTTACTGGATTCCAGAGTGTCAAGGTGAGTCTCTTGAATCAGAGCTATATCTGTTTTTTTGGATTGAAGATAGGACAGTATCTTTTTCCGCTTAACATAGCTCGTCATGCCGTGTACATTCCAAGAGAGTATGCGTAATGGTCGCGTCGCTTGAGGGTGGGGCTTCGACATATTGGATAATTGTGAGTAAGTAAGCACCCTCGATCCGGGGTTGGTGTTGGTGGGGGGGGGGAGGGAGGGGGGAGATATTGACTTAGTAGTTAGAGTGGGAGTTGTGTTTCGATATGATACGGTGTTTTATTTTATTTTATTTTATATTTTATACGGGGGTTAGTAGCTGGTGGAGGCCAAGGGAATCCTCTGGAGAAGAAAGAGAAGAGAGAGGAGAGGGTGAAGGAAGAGAGGTAATGTAAGTAGGACGAGAGCCAGATGGAGGGAAAATATGAGGGAAAAAGAAGGCAAGGAGAAATGAGAGGGAGAAGAAAAGAGGGAGAAGGGGGGGAAGGGATGGATGCGTGTGCTGAAGTTGAGATTGAGAGTATAGCAAGAGAGCGTGCAATTTGGGGGAAGAAGTGGAGAAGGGTAGGGATGAGGGAGGTTAGGAGTCCAACCTCCTTCGTTCGTTAGGTCTGTAAACGGCGGGACCGATTTCTCTCGGAGCTCTCGTGCCGTCGGGCGGTCTCGATCGGGGGGGGCCAAGGGGGGAAACAGCAGACAGCCAGTCATCGATATGTCGGTGATAAGGAGGGGTGGGGGGGGGCACACAGCAGTGCTTATGTTTATGTATCGGGAAGTGGGTCTGTTCATCGGTGGTTAGTGGCTAGTGTATTAGTTATATAACTAAAGTGTATATTGGCAGAAGTAATGATCGGTTAATAACTATAGTACCTGAGCGGCGCTGGAGAGGAGGGAGGGGGTGTCGGGTGTTGATGGGGTATGGTGTTTAGGATGTTGTGCCTAGTACTTGATGTTGTATGGTATCGTAGGGTGTTTAGAAGTTCATAAGATAGGGTCGTAAATTAAAGTATGGACTGGGCAGACAGAAATACCGAGACCGGCTGGCGAGGGGAGGGGGGGGCAGGGCAGGGCAGAGGAGGGGGGGGGAGAGAGCTCAAACAGAGTATTATAGTTCTCGCGTATGCATGGGTACATAAAGATACCAATATACAGTATAACATAATACTTCCTGAGCATTTCTTTTCAACTATAACACTGCCTCGTCTCGTCTCGCCTTACAACTGTTCAATGACATATTAGGTTGATCAACATAACATATCCTGGCATCTTATCACATTATCATGTTAGGAGCCATTATGCCAAACGTCTCTCTATTAATCGTAGGATAGGTAATGAGTGTAGCTGAGCCCCGGGTTACGCGAGGATAGTGCGTATCTCATCCTATTACTATCTCCTTGCCGTGTATTATTACATCATAATACTGACCTACTAAGGTCTTACTTGGTATGTGCCACCATCATAGTAGTTCTGTTGTTGATGATAATTTAAGATAGTAATAATGATTAGGATGGGGGTAGGTACGAACATCTGGGGAAAAGAATAGCTAATAGTTTATAATTTACATTGTGATGTTATAATGTGGTGTGGAGTGGCAGTGTAGAATGTCATAATATTTCGCTTTGTTATGCGGTATTATGTTGTATTATGTCCTCGTGTTCTATTTTTTTTTTCTTTTTTTTTTTTCCCCCAGTTTCTTATTGTAGAATAAGGTAAAGTCAAGTAGTGGGAGCTTTGATATGTTTCAGGTTATATCGTATTGTGTGTCCCTGTATTGGAATTAATTTATCTTTGCGTGGTCTAATCCCATCCCTTGGGGTGATAATGGGGGCTAAACGGTTCTAATGTCGGCGCTGGTCGAGTGTGGTGTGTATTAGGAAAGTTTCACATACTTTGTTGTTTACTACCATGAGATACTTTGTAGTGTGTGGAATGTAAGGTAAGTTCCATGGTAGTTAATTAGTGTTTATTTTTTTTGTTATCTGTTTAATGCCCCTGTTACCTTGTTACCTTGTTATAGGGTTATAGGGTCGGGACCGGGCCCTTATTCAGCATACAGTGAGTTGGTGGGGTCTGATCCCTGTTCTAGTAATCATCATCTGTTGTGTACTGAGGGCAAATAACGATTTACTGGTAGTTTCCATTATAGGGTCTCGGCTCTAGTCATAAAGAGCATAGATTTTTCATGTATCTGGTTTTAACATTGATACTAGCAGTCTTAGACAATTACAATAGTAATACACATATGATCTGGAAAGGTACTCATCCTTCCGCGGAGTCTATAGTTGTTATTTTCGACTCTCTGGCGATAGTCCCATAAGTCGTCTTGTCGCGTTACCTTCTCAAGAAGACCCAGTTGTAGGCTTTAAAGGGGAGCGGGATTTGTCTCTTTCCGATAATTGGGTGTGGGTTACTACTGCGTGTAAAATCTGACCCCTGTCATCATATGATCTAGTTAGTCTCTCCATGTCTCTACCTCTATGACTGGCTCCGGTGTCGTGTAGAGCCGTCTTCACCTTTTCTATTCCCGAGTGGGGGGTTTCGGCCCTATCACTGCCTCCTACAATGTCATGCTCACTGTCTGTGTTGTAAGAGTCCATAGGTTGGGATTGGAAAGAGTCAAGGAAGATTCTCAATTCGTCGGGGTTATAAAAGTCCTTGGATACTCCATTTTTTGTAACCCACATTCTTGCAGGGTCAAAGAGACTGTATTTCGTCTCTAGTTTGCGAAGCCGAGGTCGTAGGGCTAGGAAAGCCTTTCTACGTTCGTTGGTTTCCTTGGAGTAATCGGCGGTTATTCGGATCTCGTACTGGTCTATTCGGAAAGGGCCGTGGTTGCGTGCTACTTGGAGTATTTGTCGGGTTTGATTATGCTGCAGCAAGCATGCGATGATTGGGCGGGGCCTTGAGGAGTTGTCAGAGCGTTTTGGGCCTATCCTGTGTGCCCGTTGGAATTCTAGCGGCGGGTCAAAGTCCAATGAAATCATTTTTGGAAGAGTGGAGGTCAGAAAAGTCTGCATATCCGAGCCTTCTTCGTTTTCCGGGATCCCAGGTATGCGGATATTGTCTCTCCGGCTCCTGTCCTCCATGTCCGTTAGTTTGCTCCTGAGGTAGATGAAGTCTTGTTCTCGCACCTGAGACGTGTTGATCTGCGTCTCTAGTGATCCCATGCGTTGTTCTAGCCCTGTCACTCTAGATTGAAAGCCGGCAATGTCAGATCGCATGGATTTGGTTTCTAGTGTCAATGAAGTTATAGAGGCGTCCATCCCCTCTATGCGGCGGCTGACGGTGGTGATCTCTTGTAGTATCCTGTCCATAGTCGTGGATTGATCTTTATCAGGCATCGTGGTGGACTCGTTTAAAGGTGGCGATGTTTGAGGGTTTATCTTCGTGGGGGTTAGGCGTTTGTGTTGTAGCGCTTCTGAGAATAATAGTTGTCGTGCAGGCTTGCTGACAGGTTTATGGTTCGGTTTGTTGCCGGGCATCGCCTCAATTGTCTACAGAGTCTGACCACGTGGGGCCCGAGATTCCCTCCGTAGATTCCGATAAGGATATAGATGTTCGGTGGCTTACACTGGTGTCAGTCCACTCCCTTCTCCTGTATCTCTGTTCTCTTGGCTCCCTCTGGCTCTCCTCATCTCCGGTGCCCCCCCAGTCGCTCACCCCTCTCGTGCCCTCGCCTCCACGTGCCTCCCGTCGTGCCCCTCTGCCCTCCTCAGTATTAGTTGTCTGGAGGGGGGGGGAGAAAGTTTATTATCTCAGCGGGAGGGTTTTCTTATTTTGAATAGATTCGATCCTACCTCTCTTTGGGTTTCTCTCCCGGCTGCCGAAGGGGCCGCACCCCTTTGTTGCGTCTTCCCGTCTCCCTGTGAGGGGGGGGAAGGTCCACGGGTGTTTGTTGGCGTTGAAGGGAGATGGATGCGGGTCGTCACGGCTCCCGCAGTCTCTGCGGCCTGTTCAGCTTGCTCCTTGTCGCTACGGGCACGCCGTCCGCAGTCTTCCAAAGACGCGACTCCACCCCTTTCTTCAGGCCTTATCGGCCTGGGGCGAGTCGCGAGTTTCCTGCCTTGCGTCCCGCTCCTACGGGGTCCCCGGACATGGTTCCGTGTCGCCGCTGTTGTAGGGGTGGAGGGGCACCGAACCCGGTGTGTTGTCCGGCTGTCTTCTCGCCCCCGTCACCCCTCCGGGACCGCCTCGGCGCGGAGCTCTCGCTCTAAGCGGCCATCTTGTTTCGTGGCCCGGCCACGCCCCGGTGACAACGATTTCAACACTTGCTTATTTAAATGAAATTGCCTATCTTACCTCTGTCCAATATAAAAAAAATTGACATTTCAATCTTACTGTCAGTTCTGATGACAATATCTTTTTCTTATTACACCACAACGCTATGATTACCTGTTTCACAGCATTGCCTGGATGCATATAGATGACGTGTGAAGTAACCTTCACTAACTTTTTATCCATCCAACTCTTTGAGGAACGGCTGTCTGATGACCAATTTAATTTGGTCTATGCTGCATACACATTCTGCATACACGTTCTGTTTATTTTTTTTTCCAAACAAATGTTATAGGTTTTCATTGTTAGGAAAATACATGCTGTTATGTCAAATTATGTTGTCACGCTCCCCTACAATTATCAAAAACACAATAGCAGCCTAATCAACTGTACATTATAATTCTAATCCTTCAGTGCACTACATCCACCCTTGATCGAGCCCCTTATCTCTCTATCCCATGTGAGTGTCTTGAGTGAAACCATCCTTGTGTAAATGGTTCCATATAACTCTTGTTCCAATCCCAGGCCCCAGGTTTGTCCCAGCAGCATATTTGTCCATTCTGCATCTCTCTACGAGAGGCCTCCTTCCCAATACAGGAGTAATTTCTAGGGGGTACCCAGCATTGCCTCTGGTGATAGGGGTTCAGGGTTCTTCACGGAGTCTACTAATGTTTCCCAGGCCCTAACCATGTCTAGTGATCTTTGTCCACATCTGGCCTCACAGTGCAGCACTATGCTCTCATATCCCACACATCTTTGAATTCCTTTTTCCACACTGCCACTCGGGGTCCCCTTGGTGCCTTCTAGTTCCTAGTGATTTCCTGATTTGCAAGGATAAAGGCTAAGTCCTAGAATTTGCTTGTAGCTTTGGTTTTAACTGTGTGTGGGAATTAGCTCAATAGACAATACCCATGGGTGCACGGTACTTCCCTCTCAATTACCTCAGCTAGCATTCCAGTAATTTCTTCTCAGTAATCCATGAGCATCCGGTATCCCCAGAACATATGCATGAATTCAGTCCCCACTTCTCCACATCTTGCCCTCTCTACTGCAAAGAATCTGTTTATTTTACTGGGGGTGATGTACGCCCTATGTAGCACATAAAGATTGATACGTTTTAACAGGGTGTTCCTCAATACTTTGGGTATCCTTTCTAGTATATTTGCCCAGTCCCCCTCTGTTATGGGGATCTCCAGGTCTTCCTCCCTCAGGGGTGTTCAGGGGCAGCCACATTTCCTCTCTAATCATTTTGTATAGGCAAGTGACAGCTTTAACGTTCCCTGAAGAAGTGACCAAATACTGACAACTTTTAGCATAAGGTGGTTCTGCCAGGCCCATCCCCCAATGTTTATGGCTTGCTGTCACCATGCTATGAAGGCGAAAGTTGCTCTCAGGCACGTCATGGCCTGAGCAGAACTCTTCAAATGGAATGAGTACCTCTGCTTCCTATAAGTGACTGAGGGTTGCTGTGCAGGCTATCACCCACTCTGTTAGCTCTCACAAGTCTCCCTCATGTAGGATCACTTCAAAAAACCTCAGTGGTATGTCAAGGGAATAGGGTATTCTCACGCACCTCCAATGCAAACTTCTGCTCCAGCAGCGTCACAACACTTGGAATTCCATGGTATCCCCCCTCACTGGAGCATTTGAGCCTAAGAAACACTATTCAGGTAGTGAAGTTTAGGCACAAAAGGGCCCATTTCCCACCCAGGCATGAGTCTGCTCACTAGCGATTCCATTAGCTACTGGAGCTGCGCCTCAAAGTAGTGCGTCTCAAAGTCAGGAACTGCCAGATCTCCGTCTTTCAGTGGCCTCTGTAATATGGTCAGAGCTACTCGCCTGCAACCTGAACCCCAAATGAAAGCCATAATGAGTGTATCAATCTCTTGGAATATTGCTTTAGGAATCCAAATAGGCAATATGACAAAAAATATAGTAGGTGGAGGAGGGCTACTATTTTTAGTGGACCAACTTGGCCCGTCACTGATGGAGGGAGCATTCTCCAAAACTCTATCTAGCACTCAGGGGCCTTCACTATGTTCCCCTCCAGTAATCAGTAGGGTCGATAAATCTGTACACCAAGGTATCACAAGCAGCAGGGTTCCCATTACAATGCTATCCGTCCCTCCGGGGGGTCCTGGCTTACTGTTGTGGGGAATAAATAGAATTTCTACCAGTTAACCCTCAGTCCAGAGATGGCTACGAATTGCCCCAGGAGTCCTCGGGTTCCCCCAAGAGCCACTGTCATGTTGTGTAAGAAAATCAAGAGTTCATCTGTTTATAGCATGATGTGGTGAGTATGAGGGCCCACCGTTATGCCCTGATAATCCTTCTCAGCCCCGGCATAGCCAGATAAAGGCTCCATTGCGATAGCAAACAGCAGGGATGAAAGGGGGCAACCCTGTGTGGTTCCCCTACCTCCCCTACCCTTTTCTATAGCAACCTGGTCCAGGCCAGAAATGCCTGCCATAGGCAAAGTGTTCAAAGACATTGTATAGGAAGGCCCATTCCAGGGTATCAAAACTGTGAACATTGCCGTCTCCACTTGGTCATAAGTGTCGGCCTCTAATAGTGTGAGAACTCTATGAATGTTGAGTGCTGCACTTTGGCTTGGGATGAATCCAGCTTGGTCCGAGTGTATGAGTTTAGGTATATGGTGGAAGAGCCAGGTAGCCAGGATCTTTCTAAGGATTTTGTAATCAATGTCTAACATTAATAGGGACTGGTAGGGCCTTTTGTCTGGACTGGCTTCCCTGGTTTCAGTAGGTTTCTAGCTGTCTTGTAGAGGTCCACTACCTTGGGGACCAAGTCTTCTGCACATGTGGAATAGAATTCAGCCAGGAACCCGTTTGTTCCTGGTATTTTATTCTGGGCCATAGATGTTATGGCTGCTCTGATTTCTGATAGTGTGATTTTTCTCCCCCCAGCTCCTCAGCATCCTCAGGGTTAACTGCTGGAAAAGTCAAGGGTGCGAAGATAACCTCAATGTCGGCAGTAGGTCATCCAGATACACTTCCCTGGGGGTCAGAAAAGTAATTATAGAATTCCTGGTTAATGTCCACCCACCGATTCAGCTATGCACCAACCCTTGATCACAGTCTTAAAAGTTCACATTCCACCTTTAGGGATGAGGCTCAGCCAGGATTGTCCTCGAACTATTGTTGAATGGCTGTCCCGACTGTCTCCCAGAAGTCGGGGTCCTCCAGAGACTCTGGTTTTAATCTCCACGACAGGATGCAGGGCCTTGTCCTCTCCCATCCCAGCCACATGAGTATTGGATTATTGTCAGATATGGTCCTGGAGAGTTACTCAGTGGTGTATATTGACCTGTGTACATCTGAAGTGCAAAGAAACACATCCGGGTGCAAATGCAGGTCATGCAGGGTTGAGTATAAGGAGTAAACCGTTCCATTGGGTGATGTAAGCGCCATGAGTCAACTAGCCATAATTTTGCCTGCCAGTCAGAGAACATGCATGCTCATTTGGGAATCCCCCAGTAAGAGATATTTGGAAGATTTTGATGGCTTCTCCAAAAATAGAGGTATTTTCCTGTGGTGGGATAGAAGGAGAGCTCTCATTGAGATTCCCCTCGGTGCTCCCATTATTGCGGCAATAGTTGAACCACAAATCATAACTTAATTTGGTGATTACTTGAAAGTTGCAGGTAATCTAATTAACAATAGATCTTGATAAAAGCCATGGACCCTGAGTAGCCTTGTCAGCCTGAAACATGTCGACCTTAATTTTAGTTGTTTAGGACTCATTGCTGATCCTCACAATGTCATATGTTTTTAATCTTACTTTTATTCTTTTTATGGACACTGATAGTTCGGAATTTAGGACAGGAGGTAATTTTAACTCATATTCTTTTACTCACCTTCTCACTGAGATATCCTTCAGTTCATTTGTATGATGGGATATTGAAGTGAATGGAGATCCCGTGATGATGCTACTCACTAAATCACCCCACAGTGGGAACATTCACCATTGAGGGTAGAATACGTGGTTGAGGGTCTGTTGAGAAAGATCTCAGAGGGCCTGGAGTGATATGGTATGAGGGTTCAATTCTTTTGGTTATTAGTGTTTGGACAAAGGAAGCTGAGTGAACCTTAGAGACAGCTTCTTCCACTCTCCTTCACTGGATGATATGCGGGTACAAAGCTGAAAGATAAAGTGCAATCTATGTAAAGTAGATTCTCAGCCACCTTGATAGGGCAGGGTGGAAAATAAGAGGAAGCAAAGAGTATATCGGAGGGAAGTTATTTTCTGCCTTTTAGTCTATGATATGAGATTATGTCAAATTGCATACTGTGCCGAAATTATTTGAACTGTCTATAACATCTACAGCTTTTTAGTCAATTTCGGAAGGGAAAATGCAATGTGAACTGCACCATTTGGTCCCATTTTATTTAAAAAGAAAATGAGAGGGTGCAATCACCCAAGCTCTCTTTGGTGCCACTTGCTCTGTGACAATTGGGACAAAAGTTCCACCCGCAAATTCAAAAGTTCTGCAGCCTCCCCTCAGCAATTGAGATGTGTTGCTCACTGATTGCTATGCAAGTATTGTTTAGGAGCCTAATGGGCATATTTAAGAAAACCTTTTCCCACGCCCATTAGTGGCCCCCTAATGCCACCATGTGTGCACCGTATTTAAAATCCGGCGCACCATGGCGGTAGTCAGGGGACTAGCGTCAGAACTTGTTACAACACTTTGCAGGATTAGGGCAAAAATTCTTACACTAATCCTGCAAAGCACCCAGAGGCCCATTGTAACCAATGGAAGCCTCATTTTAACACCTTCTCTGAGCAAGTGTTAAAGGTGTCGAAAAAATGCAGCAGGGAAATCTCCATTATCCTTTTGTGTTGATATTGTATGGTCTATCTATGACAGACTGACACAATAATTAAACTAATAAATAATTAACTAATAAATAAATACATGCACACATAAATGGTGCTAAAACCTTAATAACACTTAACCCAGAATTACTATTATTTAACTGTGGGCACTCGTATGACCCAAAGTGATGACAAGCATTGCAGATTGTAGTTTTGATAAATAATTTCCTGCAAAAGAATCTTGGCACCAAAAATCACACAAAGAAAAACTCTAGTAATTCATGCAAAGAGGGCATAATGGGCTGGGAAAAGCCCAAACACCATAAGGATTTCACACATAGCCACATTAACAAATGTTATAGAAACTAGAATGACCTACTAGTGTGAAATGAACGCAGGCACCAACAATGGACCAAAGTAAGTCATGTATTTCCATGCCCAACATCTGTTATTTTCCAGAGTATTACACATATTATCTAATTTATTCTTGGACACTCATAGGTGTGAAGAAATAGTGCTAGAGAATGTTCCTTGCTAGAAGACACTCAAGACAACACTTGCTCTGCTTTTGGCCCGTAGCTGAATGCTAAATTTTGTTCAGCATCAAGTGGCATTATTGGTTTTTGGTAGACTGTTTGCATCATCAGCATCATCAGCACAAGATGAGTTGTGAATACAAGGCTGCTTACATTTTCACAGTTCACGCACTATGATGCAGGAGATTTTAACACACTGTTGTGTTGCACGCATCTTGGTAAATCTGCTCTCTAACAAATATGCAATTGTTCATTTGTTAAGTAGTGATTAGTCACAAAGAGTTACCTTAAGACCAAACGGAAATATTACCTTAATAATTCATTCTTCTCTAGATGATCCTTGGTGTGTCCAGAAATACACCTTACTTACTTTTTGTATTCACAGATGCTCCTTTGAATTTATTCACTATTCTCTTTGTGACTCTGGGCCTGATTTAGATCTCAGCGGACGAGTTACTCCATCACAACCAAGACGGATGTCCCATCTGCTCAAATATAAGTACCATAGGATATTATGGGATTTATATTTTGGCAGATGGGAAATCCATCACCGTTGTGACGGAGTAACTCGTTGGCAGAGATCTAAATCAGGTATGGCCTGATTTAGATCTCGGCAGATGAGTTACTCCATCACAACGGTGACGGCTATCCCATTCTCCGAAATATAAATCCCATTGGATATAATGGGATTTATATTTTGGTGGCCAGGAAATCCTTCACTGTTGTGACGTATCTCGTCTGCCGTGATCTAAATCAGGCCCTCTGTTTTGTTCTATGAAGTCTTTCTTTAAGCCCCCAGCTGCCCGATTTGCTAAAGACATCTTGGGGACATTCAGAAAGCTGACCGAGGAATGCATTCTGCCTGTTTCTTGCCATTGGCTTTGTGGTTTTCTTGCTTTTTATTTGCTGACTTTATTTGTTTTTGGCTGTCCAGCTTTTGTTTGTACCTTCCCTTGCCCAAACCTTTTTACAGTATCCTTCTGAGTGCTCCTTTCTGCAAACAGGCCTGTAAATCCTGTTCTTATCTTGTCACATTTCCTGTGCGTTCAAAGACCAAGGTCAAATGTCAGGGTTCCAAGGGTGCTTGATTCATTTTCTTTCTCTGACTTCAAGGTGGGAGGATTTAAGTAACAATCTTGCTGCAGATTGGGGGTAGGAGAGAACTTTTTTCCTAACACATGGTAACATTTAAATAAGCTGTGTAAGCATTTAAAAATATATCAGAATTAGAAACACAAATGAAGCACGTTTTTTGTTATTTCTGGAGTGTGTTGGAAACAAATACTTTAGTATGATCAAAACAAATCATTATACTAGGTGATGTGATTTTCGCACATTTTTGTCTGTGCAATGTATAGTTTTATTAGTAAAACTGTGCAAATGTAATGGCCATTTCAATTGAAAATGTGTTGTCTGTATTGGCAGTGCGTTACCATACCATGAATACTCCATTCTGCAACACTCTACAGCACTTCACTCTACTCTGCACCAGTCCACTTTCCACCACTCCAATTTACCTCACTTGACGCCACTTCACTCTGCACCACTACTCCACTCTCTGCCACTGCACTCTATGCCACTTCATACTACACTTCCCTACTCTACTCTGCACCATTCTACTCTATGCCAATGCACTTTTTGCCACTCTACTCTACACCACTGTAGTCTTCATCAGTGGACTCCACACTACTCCAGTCTGGGCCACACCAATCTACTCTTCAGAACTCCACTCGATGCCACTGCACCCAATGCCATTCTATAACACTGCACTCTACACCAATGCACTCTATGCCAATTCGCTCTAAGCCACTGCATTTTATTCTGCAACACTCAACCCTATGCCCCTGCACTCTACACCAATACACTGTATGCCACTCTTATCTACTCTGCACCAGTGCACTCTATGCCACTACTCTCCACACAACTTCACTCTACACCATTGCACTCTATGCCACTCTACACTGCTACACTCTACCCTGCACCAGTCCACTGAACCCCACTTCACTCTACTCTGAAACAATTTACTTTACACCACTGCACTCTATTCCACATTATTCCACTTTGCACCACTTCACTCTATTCCACTCTGTACCACTCAAAATATATGCCACTGCACTCTACACCACTCTGCTCTTAACCGCTGAACTCCACGCCAATGCACACTACATAGCTGCACACTATGTCACTGCACTCTACGCCATGGCTCTCTATGCCAGTCTACTCCACTCTACACCCCTGCACTCTGTCACTCTACTCTGCAACATTGCACTCTCTACCACTCTACTCTGCACTACCCCATGCAATGCTACTGCACTCTACAACACTATACTGTCCTCTGCACCACTCTAAGCTACTATACTCTGCACTACCCTATGCCACTACACTCTAAGCCACTCTACTCCGCACTCTACACCACTGCACTCTATGCCACTGCCCTCTGTATCACTGAACTCTACAACTCCCTGCTCTGCATCATCCTACGCCTCTCTACTCTATGCCGTTGCACTCTACACGACTGGAGTCTACTTCACTCTATTCAACACTACTCTGCGCCACTGTACTCTGAACCACTCTGCTCTGCACTACTTCACTCTGCAACACTGTACTCTGCACCACTGCACTCTGCTATGCACCACTTTAATCTTTGACAAAGCATTTTACATCACTGCATTGTATGCCACTGAATTCAATGCCACTGTACTCAGTGCCACTGCACTCTATGCCACTATACTCAGCAACACTTTATGCCAATGCACTCTACACCAGTCCACTCTGCTCTGTGCCACTCCATTGTATGCCACCAAGCGCAATTCCACGCTATGCTACTCCAATACACAACACTCTCTGCCACTCCACTCTACAACACTCTACTCCACCCTTTGCCTTTCCACTTTATGACACTGCACACCACTCTCCTCTATGCTGTTAACTTTTAGCCATGCTGAACAGCAGCCAAACTCATGTACAACATGGCTAAAACACATTGCCAAAGGCAATAGCTCTTGCATAGGCGAGACCTATTGGCTTTGCCAATGCTTGTCTTTTCTAACTTTTTCACCTTTGCTTTTGATGTGTTCTGTGATGTTACTGCAAATGTACCTTTCATAGTCAATGGCTTTGCCGACAATATAGATTAATTGGATGAAATGCAAGACTTGAAATCATCAATAGGAGGGGAGATTTGTTTTATTAAAATGGATGTATGCACAGTTTTTTGTTTTTTTGTGACTAGGTGTACTGTGACGTCTTTCTTCTTTTTTAACTTCTTCGCCTCTGTCTTTGCTGCGTTCTGCGAATTTATTGCCAATGCACCTTTACATAGTCAACAGCTTTGCCGACAATAAACATCTAATGGGTGATATGCAGGGCCTGAAATCTTCAGTAAAATAAAGATATATTGGATTTCTTCCCCTCGAAGGCGGGAGGTGGTCCAGACTCAATATGTTGATGGTTTGACAGGCAAGGGCCCGCGTGTTTCAATTGTGTATTTGACACATTTCAAAGGCTTATAATTAAGCTCGCACTGAAACCATGACCAGTGGTAGCGGATTTTCAAGTGAACACCGCTGCCTCCGCAGATGGCACTCCTATTCACGTCAATATCACATCAGCAGCTGTAAAAATGGCAGCCACAACATGAAATCCAGTCACAACACCACGTGGGTTTGAAGCCTACAAAATGATTTTATTACAAGATATATCCCTCCCCCACTGAGCAACTCATGTTGCGATAGTAACTGTTGTGACTGTGGGCATCTTAGCCCTCCTGTCCTTGTGATGGTAAATAGCGTTTGTTCTCGGTGACAATGCCCAGAATGTCCGCTTTCTGCGCCCTTGTGTACATAGGCCGAAGTAAGGCTGCAGAAAGCATCTCCATCTCCTCTTGGTAAAGATATAAACATGCCTGTGATGTCGATTCGTGGCGTTCCTTCGCGTTTGATGTTGTAATCAATTTACATGAATTTGCATATAATTTAGTGCAGCTGTTTTACTAGTGTTTCGATTACCAGTAACGCTCGGAGCATCTGATGCAACCACACTCATGTCTGCATCGATATTTCTAAGGTCTCTACAGCACATGGCGTTGTGCTATTGGAGTGGTGTCGAGAATTGCTCACACGCTGATGTTTTCGTGCTTTTTTTCCTAGATAAAGCAGTTGATGTGACTGCTGTTTTCTTTTACGAGGGCCCTAAATTCAACTTTTCATGTAATCAGTATGAGAAATTGCAGTAAAAGCACGCATTTTCCTGTCCGAGAATGTTTACATTCAAATGAAAAGCACTGTATCCTATTACGTTAGCAGGATATAGTTGGGACATGCCACAGCTTTGCCCCCCCCCCTCACGCTAGACTCTACTTCAAATGTGCTGATTATATACCAGCAATCCTTAGTACTCTGATTACCCTTCCTTGTCCTAGTTGAATACTTACATAAATTACGTGTAGTTTAGCTCACCCAGGCACCATGTGACTTACCAAAAAGTCCAAACAGTTACCCTTTCCTTTGACCCTCCTCGCAGGTCCTGCCACGCCTGGAGTGACCATTAAGAGGAGGCATGTCCACACCCTCTCCTGTTGTCTCAACAAGCACTTGGGATCAAGGTCAAGGGAAGGAAGCTGGGCACTATGTACTTAGACAAAGGAGAGTAATCGAAGCAAAGAAGATTACAGGTAAGTAATTGATGCACCACATCCTAAACTTATCCTTGTCTCAGCCCTTTTTAAAATGAGGATGTGTAAGAGCAAATAGTCCCCAACCCAGTTGCTAACAATGCACATGAAACTGTTACAATGCAAGGTGGAAGAAAGATCACTGAAAAACGGAGATGCTTTAAGGCATGGGCAAAGTGGGCAATTGCGCAGGGCCCCCACCTTCCAAGGGTCCCCCTGGGAAACTGAACTTTCTCTCTATTTGACCTCTGACTATTCTATTTCTTCATCTGATCAGCTCTCCCTATATGTCTACCATTTGTCTAATGCAGGCTCTCAAAGCCAGTATTATCTTAATGATTTTGGTAGACAAGGCTTGATATATTTTAACTTTTTTGTGTGACCATGTTAAAATGTAACATATAATTTAGTACTGTTTGGCATCATATAGGCTTGAAATGTATATTAAAAATTAAAAATGGGTTCCATACAGGGGTCCCCAATTGTGGCCCTCTTGGGTGACCCTGCCAAAAAACAGGAGTAAGTGAAATCTGGAAGAACATCTACAACAACTTGGAATCCAAAGATCAGTGACCTCCAAACCCCACTTACTTACCCAGAGTGGGAGACAAGGAAGAGGGGACAGTGCAAGAAGCAGCATCACAGAACGGAATGGAGGACCTTCCAGCTTAGCCTAAACGGCTGGCAGACCCTGCACTGGACTGGGAAAAAAACAACATTGGTAGACATAGGCAATGGAGATCGTTGACTCAACCTAGTAACATGATGTGAAAACAGATTGAGATCCCCAGAAGGTAGATGACAATAAACAAAAGGCCAACACAGACCTGACATGCAGAAGACACAGACAGGCATACCAGTCTATCTGTAGACAGCAAGGGAGGCCCAGCCACCAAACCAGGGTCAGGAGACAAAAAGGAGGAAGGGCAATCTTTCTATCCAAAAGAAAGAAAAACACAACCCCAAGAAAAATGCTCAGTGTCATCAAGCAACATTTGGGAAAAACAGCAAGTAGGGGCCTTAAGAGATATGTAGCCCAAAGTAACTAGACTCCAGGTGGAAGAGAAAGACAAATTAAAGAATGTTTTGAGTAAAAAAACGGAAGAATCACCACAGACAGAGCCTAGGGACATTAACACAAACTCCTAAGAAACTCAACGGAAAAATAACTTTCTTCTCAGTCTTGCCAAGGCCCTTGAAGGGATTGAATATTTGTATGAATACTGCCCAGGATCCAAGAGATATTGGATTGCCCTTGTATTGTTTATCCAGGGCCATGAAAGGCAGCACTGGGGAGTGACATGGAGGGAACACCCTGCAAAGATGATCTCCACAACTCTCTTACCATTACCAAAAGCAAGCAGCTAAATGGCGAGAAAAAGCAGCACCTCCATTAGTGACTGAGGTGTTTGCACAGAGAAGACCCAATAGGAGAGGGGCAGCCAAAGCAGATTTATAACACTGCTGTCCCTTGTGAACAATTTGGGCATCTATAAATGGAGCCAATGTTCACATGTACTTCAGCAGAGATACCCTCCATCCGAGCTCCAAAGCGTACATACACGCCTCCACAAATGGCGAGAGGGAGAAAGGAATACATCACTTCAGGATTGCATGAAGGAAGCTTCACAGCCCAGTAGTGATGGTCTAACCGCAAAAGGCATTTGAAAACTTCTGAAAGGAGAAGCTACAAAAGAAGAAAAGAAATAAACATCGACCCAGGGGATCCACATGCAGACGAACCCACATGTATGAAAGTCTGCAGAGTGAGAAAAAAAATAGAACACGAGAAGCAAACACCGAGGCCCAGAGAGTGCCTTCCTGTGGTCCCTTTATTAAGACTTACCATGTCTACTGAACCTAGGGCCATCTGTACGAACAAATTTTACCATTGACACAGAATGGGAAAAACCCTTTGCTACATCTGGCCCCTAGTTCTTAATGACTGTGCTAGTAATGTAGACAATAAATGTCACCTATCAAATACTCTAAGGTTGGGAAGAATGAAAAGTCACAACAAACTACACAATTTAGACCCACTAAACTGCAAAGCCAAGGCTAGACTTTGGTGAGAAATTAAGCGACACAATAGGAACTCAAAGCAAGCAAGGAGCAGCGACATTGTGTTCATGACAGCTCAGATGCTGGATGTTGCTAGGGAAAGGATCTAATGGGGTGAATATCAGCCAGGAAGGCTGGGCAAGAATAAAAGAGTCAGCCCTGTGGTGAACACCCCAAGAGAGGTCTTGAGATGAATCTGCAATACACTCAACAAGCATTTGCAATGCAATGGGACTCGCGTTTGCTTGAGTTAGAGCTATTACCGTTGTAATTTCCTAACTGGACTTTTCTTGCCACATACATTGAAAAGGAAAAGTGGAACAGTTGACATAAGCAAGCTGATTCAAAGCACCATGTCCACCTTGAGCGCGAAGGAGACACAAAAGGAAAAAGAAGTTCGCTCACAGTCAATCGTATTGGCAAACGTGGAATTACCCATGTAACAGGGTTGATGGCCATGGCGGTAACCAAACCACCCCAAGAAGGGACAAACGTAAAGCATTTAGAATGTTAACAAAGGATTTTTGAAAGGCAAGCACACGAAAGAGTGATAGTCATGGGCATGTGGCGGGCGTGGTTAAAAGCCCACAGATAGATTACAACAGGCCAGATCGCTTGCTCGCTCGACCTAAAAATACCCACCATAAAAGGTAGACATGCTGCAGTCTCATTTCCACTCTGAAGCAGGGTAGAGAAAGCACAAACATAAGGCAATTCTGTAATTATGAACCAAGTTGTCCCCAGGTAGAGCCAGCTGGCATGCAGATTTGTGCTAGAAGGAATTAGCTCTGCCCAGTGCACAGTGTTTCTTTGGTACTTCTTTTCATACAAACATTGACATCTAGAGGCATATTTATATTTGTTATGCGCCAGATTTGCGTCATTTTTTTAACGCAAATTCAGTGCAAAACGAACTCCATATTTATACTTTGGTGCTAGGCCCGTCTAGTGCCAACTTTATGGAGTTAAAGGCATTTTCTGGATGTGGAAACCTACTTTGCATCAATGAGATGACAAAAAATGACTCTATGGCCTTAGCGCCATATTTATCCCCTGTGCTAAAATCACGCACGGGAGGGAGGAGGGGCTTTGCACCATTTTTTAACACCTGGGTCAGGGCAGGCGTTGGGGGACCTGTCGGTCTATTTCCATGGTGGAACACCATGGAATAAGCCCACAGGTGCCCTCCTCAGGCCCCAGGGACACCTCCACCCACACCAGAGGACAGTGGAGGATGGGGGACCCCATCCCAGGTAAGTATGGGTAAGTACAGGTAAGTATTTTTTTTAAGTGCCATTGGGGGCCCTGACATGGCCGCCCCTACATGGCACTGGGTGCAATGGCCATGCCATGGGGACCCTGGTCCCCTGTGCTACCCATTGGGGTGGTGGGCATGACTCCTGTTTTTTCAAAGACAGGAGTCGTGGTATGGATGGTTTTGTGTCAGAAAATGACTCTAGGCAGGTTAGAGTAATTTTCTTTTTACTCTAACCTGCCAAATGTCATTTTTTGGTGCAACCCCCTCTTCTTCCATACTGCCAGCCCCACCCGACTAACGTCATTTGTTTTAATGCTAGCCTACCCTTTGCACCGGTTTGCACCATTCTATAAATATGGTACCTGGCTGCTGCACAGAAATGGTCCCAGCCGGTGCTAAACCTTTTGGTGCAAAACTGCGTTAGTGCAGTTTTGCACCAAAAGTATAAATCAGGGCCCTAGTCTCTGCAATCTCATGGCAAGTAGGACAAGGCTTGGACCAGGCACCACCCACAGTACATACTGGTCCTGTGACAATGCATGGCCCTTGGCCATGCCATGCACTCCCTGCAAAATCATCTCAGTGCCTCCTGGTTCTGTAAGAGAAACATGGCATAAAGCTGTTGCTTTCTCAAATGCCCTAGTCACTCCTGGCTACCAATGCCAATAAAGACCATTGTCAAATGTGTAAATTGTGATATGATATGTGAAGTTATTTGTGAGGTTATGAATTGGTGACTAGTCAATTTCTGTGTTTTTTTAAGATTTACCATTGTAAGGAATTGTACGATTTCATTGTGAAGGTATCTGGGTCCTTCTATACTTCCATGCGCTACTGCACTTTATCTATACAAACCAGGGCTGAACTGACTTGGAACTCAGACATGGCAAACGCCATAGCACATGCTACTGAACCAGCTGCAACATATAATTTTTGTGCCTGCCTTAAACCATGTCAACAATGGATAAGTTGAATGGTTAGAAGACCACCGCCACTATGTCTTCCCGTTCTGCTTTTTAGATCTAATCTTTTGAGCACTGTATGGTTTGAGAAATTACTATTCTTTGTTTGCCAAGAACCCCGCCCACAGATTATTTGATGTTTGTTTTAAAAACGTATGTCACTATGTTCTGCCTTGTCTTAATTGTCAGTCTATGCCTGCAGTGTTCTTTTTTTATTTTTTTTCTCTAAGTGGGAAGGTATGCCCAGACGTGGGTTCCATGCTCACTGTCCCACTGGATTCAAGCTAGCATTGCTGATGAGAGGTGATACCCTGAAACCGGACCCAGGATGTTTCCTTCCTGTCAGAGGGGACCTGGCTTGGCATTTTGGGCTGGACAGTTCCCATGGGGAGGAGAGTCAAGATTGATTTGCTTATGACTGGGTCCAAGTTGGGCGGGAATGGTGAACAAAGAAAAACAAAAAAACAATGGATTAAACCTAGACCTGTGACTGTGGTAAATGTTTAATTTGTTCTGTATTCTCTTCATCATCTGTTCTTTTTGCAAAGTTCTAGGAGCAGATCTGAACAGTGCCAAGGCAGGGCCTCTTTTGGGAGGTTACTATGCCAAAAATACCAAGGCCCAGTATTAGCTGTGATTGAGTTACAATCATTTGGGTTGGTGGTAATTCGGGCTATTGAAGTAGTCAGTATGCTTGTACTCCCTACCTTTTTGGATTGGGCAACCAGAGAGAGACCCTATGATACACTGTGTTATTTTACACTGTCTCCCTCCTGCCAGGCACCACACATGTCATCCTCTAGCCTCGCACAGCCCTTGCTGACGCTTGTGAAGGGATCAAAGGATACTGTGGCTGAGTAGGCATATTGGCTGAAGCTGAGAAAGAAAGGTGACAGACATTTGGGTCCTGACATTGCGGCAAAGAGGAAATGTAACACTGCATTCCAGGTGCCGTAAAAAAACATTTGGGCCCTCATTAGGACCCTGGTGTTCGGTGCAATAGTGGCGGTACCACCATATTATGACATTGGCGGTTTGACAAAACCCAAACTGCCAATGTTACACACTGAATGCCACAGCCCAGCGGCTGTCACTAGGCCGCCCACGGCAATATGACCCCGCCCAACACCATGGTTTCCGTGGCTTTCGTACCACCACGAAAACCATAGCGGTAGGCACTATCAGTGCCAGGGAATTCCTTCCCTGGCACTGATAGGGGTCTGCCCCCTTCCCCTCCCCAGAGTCCTCCACCACACTCCCCCTCCCATCCCCCCAACATAAACACACACACGGCAAAACACACGCATACACACTTTCACCCACACATGCATACATCTATGCACACACATCAACATACATACATGCACACATGGATTCACGCATCACAACATACATGCACACTCACATTCATTCATGCACACACTCATCACACACACCCCATAACCGCATGCACGCACTCAGACACAAACAGCCCCACACACCCCCACACAACATCCCCAACCCCCTCTCTTGTCGGAGCACCTGACTTACCTGCTTGCAGGGGGTCCTCCGACAGGAGACGTAATGCGGCACTGCTGCCAGCAGCAACGTCCACCAGTGGAACACCGCCAGACCATATCATGTGTCATGATACAGTCGGCGGTGTTCTACTGGCGTGGCGCTGCCGCTGGCAGCAGCACCACCTTACCGCTGTCCGCCCCCATAACCGTAGCCAGAATTCCTCCAGCCTTATGGAGGAATTACAGCTACGGTTATATTATGGTGGGCGGTAGGTAGCCACAGTAACGGTCTTTTGGAGGCCATCACCGTGGCGGTTGGCGGGATTTCCCGCCAATGTTATAATGAGCCCCTTGGTCAGTTTCACTAATGCATACAATGCAATCTCATCACCTGTCTATTGACACTCAGAGGATGCCTGAGTGCAGTGTATACTGAGACAGGAACATACTGACAGGGTATGTAGGGGCTAAGTTGTGCCTAATACATACTGAACCTATTGATCTAGGGCAAGGCTTGCAATGATGTTCTGTATGAAACACAGGCACAGTATGGCCTGAACAGTGCTTTCCAATGTAAGTGCATCATGGTACTGCAGACTGACATGTTCTGTCAACCAGTACGTGCTGCTACTATATGTTGGACATGGCTTTGGGCCTTGCTCTGTCCACGGTGCACTCTTGTGTCACAACACAGTGATACTTGTTGCAATTCATAACTTTGACCACGCCCGGTGCATACTACATACCAGAGCATACTTGTTCTGTGAGCAGGGCATGGCATTCTATCATTTGTATTTCATATATCCCATTCCCGCCAGGCATGAACGCCTTGTGTTGTATTGCATTGTGCAGTTGTTTTACTGTAGTGTTCTTTTGCAATTGGCTTGTTTTGTTATATTGAAGTGTTCTTTTGTTTTTGTCATGTTAATGTGCTGTTTTGTGTTATGTTGTTTTATGCTAACTTGGTGTGCCACGTCGTCTAATTTTTGTTTTGGTATGTTGTGTTGTTTGTTTTCTGTTGCTTTAGTGTGTTGTCGTTTTGTGTTTTTTATTGGGTCGTAATTTGGCTCTATTACATTTGTTTTTTTTTAGATAGTAGTGTGTTTTAAAATTGCTGTGTTTATTTTGTGTTACACTGGTGTGTTAAATTCTTGCAATTTGCAAACTGTGTACTGCGCTATACCCAAGATGCTGTATACCTTCTATTGACCAAAATATTAATAGCACATGCCACAAAGTGGATAGTTTCTCTGCCTCACTAAAAATATTTTTTATAAACTGCAATGCAATTTTTAAATACTTGGAGATGGCTCAGCTTCTTGCCCGTCCAAGACTGAAAAGATTAACACAATTGGATATTAGTAACACTCACTTTATCATTCAAGTGCCGAGAACTAATCCGCTTTACCATGTGTTCTAGAAGATGCGCATCACCTCGGTGTACTGGTGAGTGGTGCATGCTGGCGAGTGCTTCTCTTGTGCACATTGCTAGACAGTTCACTGATTATGATATTTGTGAGCAGCGTGTGAAAACCAAACATTTATCACACACACACTAGACTACTGTCATGGAAGTGCTTCAGGGCTGAAAATACACACAATGACTGACAAAAAAAACCTTGGTGGATGGGAATGAATGACTCCGCTTTCCTCACACCGTCTTCTACCCATGGTAGCTCCAGCCTCCTCCGTCCCGGGACAACCTGCGGCACTTACCCAGGGCTTCTTGCCTGCAAGGGCACATTGCCTCTGGACCGTAGAACCAGGGAGCGGCTGGGGACACACCTGATTCACATTACAGCTAGAGGTTACCCTGTCTCACGTGCATCTGTGGGGTGCACTCCCTCCTCCACCGTATGGCATCACGCAGGGAAGCACCAAAACCCAAGACATTGGAAATCTGTCAGGTTTTGTTTTGATTGAATTAAACAAGTCAATTCAAAGCGCCAAAGCTGCCATGAGCATGAGCACGAAGGAGAGACACAAAAGGAAAAAGAAGTTCACTCACAGTCAACCGTATCAGCGAACGTGCAATTATCCTTGTAACAGGGTCGGTCCCCAAGGTGGTAAAAAAAACGCCCCAAGGTGGGACAAACGTGAAGCATTTATCAATGTCACCAAAGAATTTTTGAAAGGCAAGCCCACGAATGAGTAAAAGTGATGGGCATGAGGTGGGTGTGGTTAAAAGGCCAGATAGATACTAACATGTCAAAAAAGCAGCGCTTGCGTGCTGCTATGCTCAACCTAAAAAGGCATTGCTTCCACACAAAGAACCTGAGAACTGTCAAATGGACAAGAACTTGGAGCCAGATTACTCCAAGACCAAAGGCAGCTCAGAACCTACCACAATGCTGTGTCCATTCAAAAGCATACAGCCAAGTGGCCAGAGTCCGTACTCAGTGCTACTCTTTCACCTGAAAAAGAGAAAAGGCCACCATTAGGATGCAATATTTTTAAAGAAACATTGAAAAATAATTTGTTTCAATGCTAAGCTAATTAATTCAAACTCTTGAGAACAGCAGAGTGAATCAACACTAGTCTTTACTAAATATTTGCCTGATCGTGTCAGGTATGTCTGCTTCTTCACTGAATAACCCAGCAAAGTATTATTCATTACTCCTGTTTTGCACTTATCTATAGGAAAAATTTATCTTTTAGCATAACAAACTTAACCCATTTGAGTAACATACAGTCAGCATGGTATATGATGTATAAACCTGTATTGGCTAAACCTGCATTCAAACAACACATGGTGTCGCTTACTCAATTTCAAAGTACATTTAGACTATCAACGAGTCAGCTGTAGGCTTAGATGTTCTTATCTGAAATAAAAAAGATGCCAAGTTTGGTCAGTTTAACATTCTATTTGTCTTTCACTGCTGATTTGTAATATATTCAAATGTGAGTTATTCATTCACAGTTTGATATTGATTGATATAAACTATGTGTATTATTTGAATCTCTTTCCTTATTATGTTTGCAGATTTGCTATTGGACAACATTTGTGTGTTTGGCACATTGATTTAGTTTCTATTTGGTGTTTCCCTTTACCTTCCTCATTATTTAACTCCTTCTCTGCTAGGCCTCCGTGCTAATCCTTTTTTTGGCTATTTGGGGTAGGTCATCCTTACTTTTCCATACCATTTTGTCCACATAAGCTATCCACTCCAAATTTGTGTCCTTTTTCCCGACATCTTGGCGATTCTAAAGGTATCCTGAGTTTGTGGATTCCCTTGGAAGGGACCAAGAAAATAGAATTTTGTTTTTTGGGGGCAAAATGGGAAAAAGTGCTGCAAATTGCATCAACAAAGGGTTTTCGGTGCTAAAATCAGTATGTTCCCAGCTTTAAGGAACAGGCAGACTTAAACCAGAAAATAAAATGTTTATGCATTTTACCAGTACATAGCCCATTTTTCCTATTTTGTGTGTTTTCAGCCTCCTTCCAGTTAGTGGTAGAAATGGGTATGAAACCAATGGTGGATCCCGGAAAGCTAAACATTTCTGAAAAGTGGATACAATTCTGAATTCAGCAAGTGGTCATTTGTGTAAATCCTTTAGGTTTTCCTGTAGAAAGTAACAGTCAAAATAAAGAATATTGAACTTAAGTTGACAAAAACAGTCATTTGTGTCTATATTTTCATCTGTAACTTTTTCTAACTGAGGCAGATCTTCAAAAGCAATTTACTGTTATGTCCTCTGGACCCTTCTGATTGCAGGAATATATAGGGCTTGTAGGTTCATCAAGAAAAAAAGTTGCCCAGAGCCAATAACTAAGCTACACCTTGCAATCGGTTTTCATTGTGTACAGGATATACTGCAATTCATTTAGCAAAATATAGAGACTGAGAAATAGGTGTCAAGGAAACCCACATGTTTCCGAAATGCACAAAATATGGAGTTTACAAGCAGCGGTTATTTGCACATCTCTGAATGTGTGGGTATGCATACTAGCATGTGAATAAGATGCCATTTTTCAAAATTACTTATTTCTTACACACTGTTTTACATTTGGAAGCTGCAAATGCAGTGAAAGACAATTTGTAATAACACTTGCTCTACTGTTCTGTGTTCCCCCAAGTCTCCTGATTAAAAAGGTACCCCACTTTGTGGGTGGGCACAGTGCCTGCAACATTAAATAGCTGAAAACGCAACGTGGGTACATCAACTTTTTCCACTGAAAACTGACCCCTTTTTAACAATGTGCCTAACTGTGGATTTTGGGCTCTATCTCAGCTGAGACCTATGATAACCTAGCAAACATGTGCAGTTTTGACAACTAGACACCTAGGGAAATCTAGGATGGGGTTTCTTGGGTGGATCTCACCAGGGTCTGTTACCCAGAATCCCTTGCAAACCTCAAAATGTGCCTAAAAAAACAGATTTTTCTCATATTACTGTGATCGAAAGTTCTGGAATCTGAGGGGAGCCACAAACTTCCTTCCACCCGGCATCCCCTAAAGTCTCCTGATAAAAATGGTATCTTACTTGTGTGGTTAGGCCTAGTCCCTGCGACAGGAAATGCCCCAAAACTCAACATGGACACATCACATTTTTCCATTGAAAACTGACCCCTTTTTTTGCAATGTGCCTAGCTGTGGATTTCGAGCTCTAGCACACCCTGCACATAGAGAAACCTAGCAGACCTGTACATTTTTTAAACCTAGACAGTGGCTGTCACCAAATTTTTTATCCAGAATTCCTTGCAAACCTCAACATCTGTCTAAAAACAAATTTTCCTCACATTTCTGTGATGGAAAGTTATGGAATTTGATGGGAGCCACAAACTTACTTCCACCTAGTGTTCCCCAAATTCGCCCACAAAAATGACATCTCATGTGTGTGGGTAGTCCTAGTGTCCGTGACAGGAAACGGCTCAAAAAGCAGCATGGACACATCACATTTTCCAACTGAAAACGAACCCCTTTTTTGCAATGTGCCTAGCTGTGGATTTTGGGCTGTGGCTCAGCTGAGACCTGTGGAAACCTAGCAAACCTGTAGATTTTTTTAAACTAGACACCTAGGGAAACCTAGAACGGGGTTACTTGTGTGGCTCTCACTAGGGTCTGTTACCCAGAATCCCTTACAAACCTCAAAATGTGTCTAAAAAACACATTTTCCTCATATTACTGTGATGGAAAGTTTGAGAATCTGAGGCGAGCCACAAACTTCCTTCCACTCAGCGATCCCCAAAGTCTCCTGATAAAAATGGTACCTCACTTGTGTGGGTAGGTCAAGTGCCTGCGACATGAAACGCCCCAAAAACGCAACATGGACACATCACAGGTTTCCACTGAAAACTGACTCCTTTTTTGCAATGTGCCTAGCTGTGGATTTTGGGCTCCAGCCCAGCTGGCATCTAGAGAAACCTAGCAAGCCTGTACATTTTGGAAAATTAGACCCTTAGCGGAATCTAGAATGAGATGTCTTGTGGGGCTGTCACCAATTTTTTTTACCCAGAATACCTTGCAAATGTCAACATTTGTAAAAAGAAAACACATTTTACTCCCATTTCTGTGATGGAAAGTTTTGGAATCTGAGGGAAGCCACTAACGTCCTTTCACCCAGCATTCCCCCATGTCTCCTGATAAAAATAGTACCTCACTGAGTGGGTAGGCCTAGTGGCCGCCACAGGAAATGGCCCAAAAAGCAACATGGACGTATCATATTTCTCCATTGAAAACTGGCCCTTGTTTACAAAGTGGGTAGCTGTGTTTTTTGGCCCTAGGTTATATGGCACCTAGTAAAGCCTAGCAAACCTGTACATTTTTTTTAAACTAGATACTTGGGGAAACCCAGAATGGGCTGACTTGTGTTACCCACAATGCCTTTCACATCTCAAACTTTGACTAAAAAACACATTTTCCTCAAATTTCTGTGATGGAACGTTCTGGAATCTGCACAGAGCCAAACACTTCCTTCCATCCAGCATTCTCCTAAGACTTCTGATTACACTACATCTAACACTACAACTAGTGTTATACGTTGTCTTTCGTGTCTAACAGTGACAGTGTGCTATTGCTGTTTTTCCAGGAATTGCCACTGTGTTTCCAGCTGGACCCACAAGAGCTTGTCTTGTGTATGTAAGTACTATCCTTGTTTGTGCTCTAGGGTCCAGAGACAGAATCACTTCTGCTGCCTCCTTTCTATGGGGCTGGCAGGTTGACTATCCGTAAGACCAAACTGCACAGAGGCATTGACATTCTCTGTCACTGTGGGAGGTTCTGCACCCTACTCTGTGTACAACCCCAGCGTGTTTGTCCATTAGTAATCCGTTTCCTGTTTGTTCACACAAGGGTTGCCCTGCTTTTACTTTCCTGTATCCTGTGCCTGTCCATAGCTGCCCTTTTCTTCCATGCCTTTAGCTGCTCTTCTGCCCCAGTACACTACCTCTTTGGGATATTTTGTGACCTCAAGGGGTGTCCCAACCAGAGTCCTGATCAGAACCGCCCGAAACCGTGACAGGCCACATAACCCAATCTTGCACCCTATGGAGGGCAGAAAGCCCACTAGACAACAGGGATTACTTTTTTGTAGTGCGGGGGCAGCCCAGTATAGGCTTGGCCATGCTCCTAACGTCTCAAAAATGGAGAAACAGTCTTTTTGCTGCCCAGAGGACTAAAGCATCTCATCCCAATGGCACACAAGAGGGTATTCAATTTTTGGGGTGTTTTTTTGTTTACCAGTGGGCCAGGAGAGTTTGGCTAACTCCCAGTATCATCCTCTTGCAATGGTGAACAGCTGCACTTTTTGGACTTAAGTCGGCTGCCACCGAGAAAAACCTTCCAGACCCAGACAGTTCTGAAAACTAGACATCTGGGGGAGTCTAGGTGGTGTACTTCGCATCTATTGCACAGTTAACTTTGAGGTCACGAGGAGCCCAAAATATCTGTAGAATCACCTTGAGTTCAGGCAGACTACACTCTGAAGCCAGCCAAAGATCCAGGACTTGGGGTGCACCTCTTGGGGATCAATACTCAAGCCAGAAGCAGGGGTAAGGCATGTCCAGACAAGACTAGTTGGTGCTGGTCACCTTAGTGGTTGAAGGGAGGACTCTGGGAGCTTGTTCTATTTCTGTAGCTCAAAAGAGGGTCAGCCAAACAACCCTTAGAGTAACGTATTGGGAGCCTGCATTCAAGACAAGCAGACCCAGTCTTCTTTCTTCAGACAGCAGGAGAGTCCTTCTTCTGAATCTTCCACACGTGCAGGAGTGTTCTAATGGGATGTTCTAAATGTGCAACTTTTAGCCCGACTGCCTGCCAGGTAACAAAGGGTAGGCAGGCCTTTGTGTAAGCTGCATTTGTCAGCAGCAGGGCAGGCTGCTCATAGAAGTCAGTAAGTGGGTGGGCAATCCCTGAGGCAACCCTTTGAAGCTCAGGCATTCTGAGCACAAACCCTCACGACATCCTGCTCAAGAGAGGAATACCCTGCCTCTACAATCAAAGCTCTTTTGTTCCCATGTCTGGAAAGAATGCTCAAAATACCACAGAAGAATCGTTCACTATCATTTGATCTGTACACTGGTGGAAATACACATTTGGTTTAGGCAGAAAACTGTCAACTATCTAAAAGTAGCATTTTCAGAATAGTGATTTAAAATCGGGAGCTATCTTCAAAGAGGATTTTAAATTACAATTTAATTGAGTGGAGGAAGCATTTCTCTATCTGTTCCCTGACTGAAGTCATCCCTTATTAAATTTATTAAGGTAACCCAGTGTTAGTGTATGGAAGAGATAGTCTTACAACAGTGAAAACATTTTTTAGAGGTAGTTCACTGTTAAAACATGTAAAACTTAAACTTAAATGTACATTTTAATTACCATACATCCTGTCCTATGAGCCCTTGGGACCTACCTTAGGGGTGTCTCATACGTATTAAAAAGGAAGGTGTAGGCCCGGCAAAAGGTTTACCTTGTCAGATGGAAATGGCAGTTTTAAAACCGCACTATAGGCAGCAGTGGCAGGCCTGGGACATATTTCAAAGAGCTACTTTAGCTGGTGACACAATGAGCATTGCCAACCTCTAGTAGCTTTTAATTAATTTACAGGCCCTGGGTACATGTAGTACCAAGCACTAGGGACTTGCAATTAAATGAAGTGTACCAACCATGTGTATGCTAAATTTACCATGCTTTCAACGGAGGTCACAAGCACTTTACCACTGAGCAGGAGGAGTGAAGTGGACACAGTCTTAATAGCCAACAAAAAGGGTTCAGCAAAGGAAGGCAAAAATCTGGGGTGACCCTGCAAAAGGACCAGGTTCAACAAGCATCACAAGCATTCAACATGCCACACACCTGATTATGCAAGGACAGAGTAAAAAGCTAGGACTCCACCACTTAGTTACAGGTGTACTTCATTGTACTTCAGATGTTTGCTGGAGATGTCTGTGACATGTAGATTGTGCATCTAGGGGTGTATTAAAAAAAACACTAATTCATTACCTTACTGCATCAAAATAGGCATACATAGCCCTGACAGTGACTGCATGTATATGTACATTATGTACTACATATAGAATATTTCCTCATCACAACAAAATTCATATGTCAGTTTTGCAGGGAGTGTCAGACATGCCCTCTCTCTCCATTCAACTCCATTCTGGTGTGCCACTACACAGCCTCAAAAAAAGTTACAAATGGGCGTGCATAAGCACATGGTCATCCCTGAACACACATTTTGAATCCTCAAGTTGCAGTTCAGATATCTTGACCATATGAAAGGGGTTCTCCTGTACACCCTAGAAGCTAAGGGCAAGATAAGATTGCATTTTATTTGTTGCACGTTATTACCATGCAACAGGGCTTACATGTAGGCATAACCTGTGAGCTAGAGCCGCATCAAGGTAAATGGGTGGGACACTAAACAGAGGCTAAGGTGTGCATGTGCATGGTCAATGAGTGGTCTCAGTTTACACCCCTCTGTTAGTTTGGATACTGCATAGTTGGTGTTTAACAGTATCTTGCCAATGATGAATGGTGGACAAAAAAAACATCTGCATATACCATCCAGAGACAATAATGTTGAACTATCATAATGTTGGAAGAGCATTTTCTAATTAACAAAATATTTTGTGCAAAATTAAACTCATAGAAATAACATGTGGGCCTGCAAATGGGAGTAAAATATATTTGTTTTCCCTATCCGTACTATCCTAGCAGATAAAAAGCACAAAAACAATGGTAATCTGTAGCCTTAGGTGAAGAATACACCATCAATCTCATTGTTTATTTGTTTTGTCATTAGTGACCTAGGTGAAAATGTATTATGAATAACTGTTAATACTTGTTTAGTAACTTTAACAATGAACCCTGCTATGAAATCTATAGGGCCATATTTATGAAAAGTGGCACTACATTACATGCAGCACCACTTTCCTTGCCCCCCCAACCAGCATCATGTGTGTAGTGTATTTAAAATATGGCATACCATGGAGCAGCATATTGGGCAATAGTGTCAGAAAATCAGATGCTTTTGATGTACTGATCAAGGTTAGCATGGCGCTAATGCTGAACACTACAGAGGGGCCCATTGTAAACAATGGTGTGCCCCATTTTAATGCCTGATCTGAGCAGGCATTAAAAGTACCAAAAAATGATGCAAAGAAATCTCTTAGATTTCTTTGTACCATTTTTCCCCCTAACGGTGGAATGCCGCCTTTGCATACATTATGACTGGCGAAGGCATAATGTAGCACAAAGGGTTACAAAGTGGTGCAATGCATGCATTGCGCCACTTTGTAAATGTGGCACGGGGAAAAGGCCACCATAGCACTGCCTTAGGGTAAAACAAAAAACGCTAAGGCTGCGCTAAAGTGCTGCCTGGCCCTCTTAAATCAGGGCCCTAATTCCTTTAACCTTCACACGTTCATAAGTTCATCTAATGAATAAAATGTTAGAAATATCACAAAATCTGTTGTTTTATAAATAGACTGGATAGAAAAGAGTGTATGGGAAAGGAAATGTGAATTGCAAATATGCATTACACTTACCATTAACTTTTTCTCTCTTATTTCTGGAAATAGTGAGAACCCACGTCCAGTAGATAGTCTAGTTGCGGCACTAGAACAAAATAAATACAAATAATTCCTAGTTCTTTTGTTAGACAGATTAGTTAACAGAAGCTGTCCTGTTCTCACGAAGACATCAAAAATGACTGAGAAAAGAAGATACAAGTTTCAAAATTGTGTGATTATAAAATGCATGTTCCTAGATTAATCAGAGAATGCTTTTCAGAGATGCCTTTTAGTAGAGAAGCCTTAGAGATTTGGGATCTTTCAGCAGCAATACCCTCTTTCATTCTGATAGTCTGTGATTTCTCACAGATGCTCTCAAAAATACTACTCAGACTCACTTTGAGCTGTATTATTTTTTACACTTAAATTCAAATTCGAGAATTTTTGCCTGAAACTTACTTGCTCTATCCAGTTACTAAATAATATCACATCTTTGATTTATGAACTCTTTATGGGTTTCTTTAGCACATTTATTTGTCTTTCTTTTATAAAACCATCCTCTAGATTAGACTAGGAACTTAAATGTAATGGAACACACTTCATGCATTGTTCTGTTTATATTTGATTTATAAATCTTTGATATATTATTTCAGATTTTGTCAATAAACATGAGAAACTAGGAAAACTGGAAATAAAAATACTTCATTCAAACTCTCATCATGGACTGTTAAAAGAAATGCCATTCACATATTGAAATAGTTAAATGTTTTGATTTCAGTTTTTACTTGTGTCATGCTGCACCTCCAAGGTTCATTGCCATGGGTCCAGTAGCAAAGAGGAAAAACTCTAAAGTATTTCTTACCCGCATTTTCCATTCTTACAATTTCACAATGAAACTATGCTCAATTGATTGATCCACTTTCTCTTGACTTTCTCGCTTATTCTATCACATGTATATAATTTGTCCATAATAAAAACATTGACAACATTTACACTAATATGTATTCATGTTTGTTTTAGGTTTTAAATACTGTTTACCAAAATAACGCCCTCAAAATTTGCTATGCTTATGGAGACCTCTGCATCTGGAATGGAGACAACCATGTGGGAGTGGACATCTTCTGATTCCAGACAGAAGCCTTTGAACCTTGGATGTAGACCTCCGTTCACAGGGGCAAGGATCTCCGTCTAGCACTACAAGCAGGAATTGACACATGGAAACACAAAATCAGCACTTTTCGGGTGCCTTCGGAATATATCTTTACTACAACAGTGATCCTCCTCCATCCTGATGCTCCTTTGCTCATTTAAGCACCTAAAGTAGCTTAGGTGAATCAAGACAGGGCTACCTGTGTTACTAATGACAAGTAGAAGACTAACTGTAATGGGGTCCTCCAGAATTATCCTCAGTTCTATGGTGATCCAGAGATCCAGCTGCACATTGTGGGAAATCCACAAGCACCACAGTGTAGTTGATGTTCACACCCACAGAGGGAAACAGAGCCACAAGCTTTGGTAACACATTATCGCCCAGTATGTTCTCGGACTTCCCCTCTTGGCTATGATGGCAAAACCCCCCATTGTCACCACTGCACAGGAATTTCCCTAGAACAGACTAGTCAACAGTGCTTCATTTGTAACATAATGAGTGCTGGTGCCCAAAGCACTGCTCAAAAGACAGCACTCCGGTGCTGTTAAATGTCCTTTTGCAAAATACCAAGGCTGCATAGTCCTGAATCCACCACATGCCTCTTTAATGCACTGCCGGACACTCCCTACCCCTTTACCTCACACTTGCAGTCTTCTGTTTTCTCCCCTATTGACTGTTTGACCGTCTTCTCTTCCTTCTTCTTTGCCATTTGTGTGTTTTCCCCTTTCTTGTAGAATGTCTGATAAGGACACATAAGTGCTGGTGTGTCCCACTGGCCCGAAAACTGAGTGCCTATTGTCACCACTGGTAACCACTGGCCCAAACTAAGCATTGCTATACAACTCTCTATGCTAAACTGGAAGCATTTGAGAAGCAGTGAGTTGCAGGGATATATGTGTCTGATAATATAAGAGCATAAGGGTTTAATACTATTGTCTCTTCTTGTCTCCAGTTTAAAGTTTTCTATTATGTTCATATTGGATCTACCATATATTTGTTTTTGTTTTCAGGTTATTGCTTATATCACCATTTAAGTTTTAAAAGTAACATTATGTTGGCACAGTAAAACAATCTTGTGACTTTAATAATTTAGAACTGTATTCCATCACTTACCACAGTCAGAACCTTTACGTCATGTTACATATCTATTTTGCCAGAATACGTGTAAGTAAGGATGGCGTAATGTAACTTTACCTTGCTATCACAGATGCAATGTATTTATTTTTCTTATTTTAGGCCTTTATTTCTTTTTTTACTAAAGCAGAGCAAATGTATCTCTTACCACGATCCAAGCAACCAGGATAAAAGACATGTATTAAATGAAAGATCACATAACAGTCGAGCAGTAGAACAAAACACTTCAAGAGCACAATAATAAATCTAATCAACTGAACATATCATGGAAGGCGCAAAAGTGAAATAAAGTAAATAAGCATTGGCAATGTAATGGGTCTCGCGTTTGCTCGAGTTACAGCTATTAGTGTTGTAAATTCTTAACTGGACAGTTAGACCTGGCATCCCTGGCGTAGTCTCCCCATTCTTTTTGCCTCTGCTTCCTATGTTTTGACTTTGTGCTGGACTTTGTTTTTGCTGGTTTTTGGTACTCTGGGCACTTTACCACTTCTGACCAGTGCTAAAGTGTAAGTGCTCTCTGTGTAAACTGTATTTGTAACTGGCTTTTTCATGATTGACATATTTGATTTACTAGTATGTCCCTATTAAAGTGAACTAGAGGCACCCAGGGACTGTAAATCAATGCTACTAGTGGGCCTGCAGCACTGATTGCGCCACCCACATGAGTAGCCCTGTAAACATGGATCAGACCTGCCACTGCAGTATCTGTGTGTGCAGTTTTAAACTGGCAATTCAACGTGGCAAGTGTATCTACTTGCCAGGCCCAAACCTTCCTTTTTTGTACATATAAGGCACCCTTAAAATAGGCCCTAGGTAGCCCCATGGGCAGGGTACAGTGTATGTCCTGAAAGTGAAATACTGCCAAATATTTTTTTTTCACTATTTCAAGGCCTACCTCTCTCATAGGTTAACATGGGGACCACCTTTAAATATCTTTTATGTGCAGTTCCCCATTGGGAGCAGATAGACATTTATAGTTTGGGGTCTCTGAACTCACAATTAATGTAAAGTTGGTGTTTAGATTGGCAGTTTTGAAAGTGTCACTTTTAGAAAGTGGCATTTACTTGCTTTACTATTCTGTGCCTCTGCCTGCCTGTGGAATCCACATCTGGGTCAGACTGGTAGTTGGGCTGTGAACTCCCTCTAGACAGTGACACAGAGGGAGCTGGGGTGTAGTCTGCATATACTAATGAGTCTCCTGGCCTAGCGTGGGTAGGGAGGAGCTGACACTTTCACCTGAAAGGGCTGTGCCTGTCCTCACACAATGCAGTCTTCAACTCCCTGGTGTGTTTCTGGGGCCAGGCCTGGGCAAGGCAAGATCTTGTCAACAACAGAGACTTTTCTTTAAAGTGTGCCTACTTCAAAGGCAGAAATGGGTATAAGTAGTGGACCCAAAACATCAGACCTTTAGATTACTTCTGGATCAAGAGGAACCTCTGCCAAGGAGAAGAGCTAGAGGAGGCATACTGCTCCTTTGCTTGTGAATGTGCTTTGCTGGGTTGGCCTGCAGTTGCTGCTTCTACCTGAGAGAGGACTAATACTGGACTTTGCTGTGTTTTCCTGCTTGCGAAGTGTCTCCAAGGGCTTGGACTGAGCTTGTCCCCTGTTCTGAGGTCTCAGGGCCATCAAAGACTTCCTCCACCAGCACCTGGACTCTTTTGCTGAGACTCTTACCATGCCAAGTTGTGCCTAATCCAGTCCTTGGGCTCTTGAAAGGAGAAGCTGGTGAAACCAAACCTGAAATCCATGCACAGAAGCCATGTGGGAGTAAAATCAACACAGCTCTTGCTTCACGGCTGAAAAATCGATGCAGCACCTGCATCAGGACTGGAAAATTGACGCAACACCCTCTGGGGACTGCCAAATTTGACGCATCACCCATGCAGCGCAGCTCTTCACCACTGTGCACCGGAATTTTGTACACATAGGCCCTCATTGTACGCGGCCAAAATAGAGCTTCCGGCATTCCAACCTTCCCGCTGGGCCGGCGGGCGCTAATCATGTTAGCGCCCGCCGGCCCAGCGGGAAGGAGGCCTGCAACACAGAAGCCGGCTCCGAATGCAGCCGGCAGTGTTGCAGGCGTGCGACGGGTGCAGTTGCACCCGTCGCGCTTTTCACTGTCTGCTAAGCAGACAGTGAAAAGCTTCATGGGGCCCTGTTAGGGGGCCCCTGCACTGCCCATGCCAGTGGCATGGCAGTGCAGGGGCCCCCAGGGGCCCCAGGACACCCATTCCCGCCAGCCTCTTCCTGGCGGTGAAAACCGCCAGAAACAGGCTGGCGGGAAGGGGGTCAGAATCCCCAGGGCAGCGCTGCCCTGGCGGAATCGCCCAACCAGGGGTAAACCAGCGGGAAACCGCCGGCCCCGGTTTTCTGACCGCGGCTTTACCGCCGTGGTCAGAATGGGCTTGGAAGCACCGCCAGCCTGTTGGCGGTGCTTCCGTCATTCGTGGCCCTGGCGGTCTTGGACCGCCAGGGTCAGAATGACCCCCATAGTCATTTGCTGGGTGTCAAAACCACAGTGAACCTGCATGGACCTGAGGTTGCCTGCCTGGAAATCGATGCATCGCATACCCGACCGGAGAAGAAACAATGCACTTCCTCACCTGTGAGTAAGGAATCTACACATTGCTGACTTTTCCAAAGCACACTCGCCCGCGCTGCTTTATTATTGACGCAATCCAGGTACGTTGTGTAAAAACAACACATCCAGTGATTTCTATGTATTAAGAGTCTTTTTAATTTAAAAAGTCATAATTTTGCTTGTGTATGTTGGATATTTGTCATTTTGGTATTGTTTGATTTAGATAAATATTGGCTATTATCCTAAACTGGTGTTGTGTTCTTTTTGTGGTGTTTTCTATGTATTACTGTGTGTGTTGTTACAAATACTTTACACTTTGTTTCTGAGATAAGCCTGGCTGCTTCTGCCAAGCTACCAAGAAGGGTGAGCAGGGGTTATCCTAGGTGTTTTTCTGCCTTACCCTGAAAAGAGTGAGGGTCCCAGCTTTCACAGAGTGCATACGGACTACTAACCAGAGACTCAATTGCTAAAATTGGATTTTCTTGCCACAGAAATTGAAATAAAAAGTACAGTTGACATAAGCGAGCTAATTCAAAGCGCCACGGCTGCCTTCAGAGTGAGTGCGTAGGAGAGACACAAAAGGAAAAAAAGTTTGCTCGTGGTCAACAATCGGCAAACATGCAATTTTCCATTTAAAAGGGTTGATGGCCAAGGTGGTAAAAAAATCACCCCCAGGAGGGACAAACGTAAAGCATTTTCCAATCATGATAAAGGATTTTTGATAAGAAAGCCCATGAACAAGTGATAGTGATGAGCGTGCGGAGGACTTGGTTAAATGCCCACAGATAGATTTCAACATGTCAGACCGCTTGCGCACTCAACTGAAAAATTAATAACCACAATAGGAGAGAAAAAAGAAGAGGTCACGAAAAAGGAAGTCCTTGGGGATAAATCATCAGCATTATAAAAGCAATGTGTCATGGGTCCAAATTCTTATAAGAAACTAACTTGTTGAAACCAGGCAACAGTAGAGCATAACCATGACCGGGCATTGTCTCATCAGCCAGCAACATTAAAGGGATACAATCTCTGATGTGAAGCCTATAAATAGTGAAGGCTATTAGGACTGAGAAGTACCCAGGTAGAAGCTGATATGTGGATATAGGTGCTATGATTACATAAATGGGGGGGGTGCAAGGAATCACAAGAGCAGCAGGTGCAGGAATAAAGAGGTAATAGCTTGGTCTGAAGATAGCTACCCTGTCTGGCGACCAAATGTAAAGGAAGGGAGCTATAGGAATGGTGGAGGGGGTGAAGATTTCAGGAGTGTGTAGTGCAAAGCACATATTGGCTGAGGAGAGGGAAAGCCACACACAGGCCGACGGGTACAAGCAGCCTGATATTGATCTACCGTGAGGACTCATGACTTAATACCCAGAAAGGGTGTTCAAGACAGTAGGTAAACCTCCAATTTATCCTGCACTTTATAAATGAGCTTCTCATATGAGGCTATTCTATGCAATTCAGTTATACATTCCTCATGGGTACGGAGATGGGGTGAACGCCAGTGACAGAAAATGGTAATCTTTGCTGTGGTAAGCACTGTGACACGTAAGTGTTGTTCATGGCTGGTTAAGGAAAGTCGGTCAGTCACATTATGGAGCATGATCAGTTTGAGTGATAGGGTCCAAGGCATCTCAAGGGTCTCATGATGGGTACTCCCTATATCCTGCCAAAGACCTAGAATATGTGACTGAATCTCCAGCAGTTCAAGTGGGGAAGTAAACCTGTCATATACAGTTTCTGTGGCACCCTGTACCAGTCCTGGAGCATCTTGAACAGAAAAACCTTCATGCAGGATGCCAGGACTCCCTTGTCCAGACCCTCAACCATGTCTTTCCAAAATAATTCAGTGTATTCTACATTTAGAATCCTCTGACAACTTGCCCATAATCTGGCCAGTTGAGATTTGGCATACATGTAAGGCATCAAGGATTCATAGAAGCCAGTCATCACTTCTTTGAAAAATACCCCAACGCGTCAAATAACGTCCACAGGGAAGCCCTGAATCTCACAATGTGGCTTCCCTAGTACGTTCTTTAAGCAGTGACACCATTGGACATATTTCCATTTCCAGACAGGAGGTGGAAACTTCTAATGTATCATTGCAAATAATTTGAGGATACCCTGTGAGGGTAGTTGGTCAATATTGAGCATTCTGGCCTTCCTCCTGAGGTTCACATGTATGGAAGTGTCACCTACTCGCATGGGGTAGTTATGCCAGTTTTGGCAGACAGGGGCATAGTTGTGTAACCTGGCATCTGTCTGCAGCACTAGCCTATGTGGACATGAAAATTGGACATCACCATTGAGTTAATAGCGTTCTGCGAGAAAGAAGAAGGAGTTTTATGTTTATAGAGCACTTGCAGACCCTGACTTCTGCAAGTAAGGTGTCAGTCAATGGTGATCCATAGAGCGGAGGTCCAAGGAAGCTGCCCGAGCAGGACCAGTTCCAATAGCTACAGAGCTGAGTAATAGTGTTCCATGCATGGAGACTGAGGCTGCCTTGACTCATCCTTCAGACCAAATCTCTGAAGGATGTTGAGGAATTATGACCATTCATTTCTATTGATGCCTTTTGGGCATTGAGTGAGAGGGCAGGGCATTGTCAGGAAGGGGTTTTAAATGGGCAGTGTAAGCTGGTGAATGCAGGATGTATGTCCCAGCACAAAGGCGACTTGGTCATGGTGATTACGCGTGTGGATAACCCTTTTCAGACCGGTGGCCAGGATACTGGTCAGAAGTTTAGGCCCTCATTGCGACCCTGGCGGTCAGTGATAAAGTGGCGGTATTACCACCAACTGGCTGGCGGTAACTACCGCCAAATTCTGACCATGGTGAAAAGATCTCCGAAAGTCAGCCAATGTACCACACCGACTGCCAGGGCGGAAACAACAGCCACCATGGTGGTAGCCGCCTACAGACAGGTGGAAGTCTATGTTCCGCCCATCCTATTATGACATGCCAAACCTCCACCTTTTCCGGGGTGGGACCAGTGACATCAAAAGCTTGGCGGAAACAGCTCAGAAGGGAATTGACTCACCACTGGAGACACAGGGAAGAACCACACCGCCATGGAACCTGAGCTACATGTCTTCCCGATAATCTTCTACGTTCTACTCCACCACGAACACCAATGCCAGCGAAGACGATGATGGTGATCACAGCCACCTAGCACACAAGGGAGGGGGGAGTAAAAAGGGAGTGATACACCACACACTCTACACACACACACACCATACACACAACCAGATGCATTATAAAAAGGTTTACCCCATCACTCTGCTGAATAATGCAAGGACAAAACTATTTCACAAAAGTGAATGTAATGAGATCAACACTGTATGAAAAATAAGATAGGCAAGATAATAGAAATATACATATGTCCAGAAAAAGGGACACATCCCAGTCCACAATGGAGAGAACACTGCAGGGGCATCAGTTGGTAAATAGGCCGGCACCTCGGGGGACAGGGGAGCACCTCAGCCAGGAGATGTTACAAGACCGCTGGTTCTGGAGGGGGCAACATGCCCTGTGCTTGATCCTGGGGAGTGATGGGCCACAGTCTCTCTGCTGGGTGTCATACCCACTGGTTCTGGAGGGGGCAAAATGCCCTGTGCTTGATCCTGGGGAGTGAAGGGCCACAGTCTCTCAGCTGGGTGTCATACCCACTGGTTCTGTAGATGGCAACATGCCCTGTGCTTGATCCTGGGGAGTGATGAGCCTCAGTCTCTCAGCTGGTTGTCATACCCACTGGCTTTGGAGGGGGCAGGATGCACAGCAGCCCATGGAGGTAGGATTACATACCGTCTGCCGGCGGTGACGGCTTCACAGTGGTGGTGCTGCTGGTGGTGGGAGGCTCCTGCCCATCCCCTACAACCTTGGACGGCTGCACAGCGGTGGTGGTGCTGCTGGTGCTGCTGGTGGGGGGATGCTCCTGCCCATCCCCTGCAACCTCAGATGGCTGCACAACCATGGTTGGTGGTGGGAGCTCTGTCACAGTTCCTGGCCCAAGCCCCTTGGGTTTCCTGCCTGCTGGTGCAGCCTCCTTGGTCTTCCTGTCTGCTGGGGCAGACTCCTTTCCCTTCTTGCCTGCTAGTGCAGGCTCCTTGGTCTTCCTGGCTGCTGGGGCAGGGTACTTTCCCTTCTTGCCTGCTGGTGCAGGCTTCTTGGTCTTTTGCCTGCTGGGGCAGGCTCCTTCCCCTTCTTGCCTGCTAGTGCATGCTCCTTTCCCTTGATGCTGCCTTTTGCAGGCTTCTTCACCTTCAGGACATGTGGCCTGGATCCCTTTCCACCACGAGTGGGTGTGGTGACGACTGGGCCCATGGACTGTGTGGCTGAGGTGCATGGCTGGGTTCTTCCTACCCTGCTCATATGTGCAGGACAGGGGTGGCGGGGTAGGGAAGAGGTCAATGATGGATAGGAACAGTTTTTTTAGGGACACTGGGGCGGGAAGAGGGAGAAGGAATGGGAGTGGAGGTTGAGGGAGTGGTTGTTGGAGGAGTATGTTTGCTGGACTTAGGTGCAGGTGCATGGGCTGTACTGTATGCTGTTGTGAGGTGGATGGCTGTTGGGTGTCTGAGTGCTTGTGTTTGTGCACTTTAGGAGGGGGGCAATGGGAGAGGACACATTGGACGTGTGCATGGCAGTTGTGGAGGTGTCTGCCAGTGAGGTGTGTGTTCTGATTGGTGTGGTGATGCTGGTAGTGGATGACGATGTAGTGCATGCAGGTGTGAGTGTGGATGGAACTGTGTGGGAGGTGGTGGAGGAAAAGGAGGGGGAGACAGTGGAAATAGTGGATATTGGTGTGTCTGCAACTGGATGGTGTTTTGTGTGAGTGCCTGTGGGATGAAGTATGGTGCTTATGTTTGCCAATGACACTCCTGAGTGCTGTCTTGTGTGCATGCTTGTCTGTATGTGTGCTTCGGATGGGTTGGAGATGAAGAGAATAGGACTGGGCAGTGGAAGTTGGAGGGGGGAGGGTAGAAACATGGACAATGGCTGCCATCAGAGAGGAGGCCAAAGCCTTAATCGATCTCTGTTGGGCCGCCAATCCACTATGAATGCCCTCCAGGAATGCATTAGATTGTTGCATCTGGGCTGCCAGCCCCTGGATGGAATTCACAGTGGTTGACTGCCCTACAGAGATGTCCTCCCCCTGGCACTCAGCAGTCCTCCCAGATTCCCTTTTAGCCTATGCCTCTGTCCCCTGAACCTTGTGCCCACTGCCACTGACCCCAGGTCCCTGATTGTCTTGGGTATGAGTTGTGTAGTGGGTGGGAGCTGCGGTGGTGTTTCCTGATGGAGAGGTTCTGTGGTGGTATGTGACTGGGTAACCGGCTGTCCAGAGATCCCTGATGGGCCAGGTAGGTCATCCCGATCCTGAAGACCAGAGTTGGTGTCATCACTGTGGGACTCTTCAGTTGGGGGACTGGATATTGCTAGCACCTCCTCTCCGCTGACATTGGCTGGGGTATCTGTGGGGATGTAGATGATGTGTTATGGTTTCTGTATCTGACATATTCTGCATCTGTGGCTTGTCCTCTTTGGTTGTATTTGTCCTGGCAGCTTTCACTTGTGTATGTTCGTGTATGGTAGGATGATTAGTTCTCTATTGTATGCATGCTACAGTAAAGAGTGCACATGCAGGGCTGTGAGTGATGTCCATGCATTGGTACAGCGTGCAGGGCTTGGCATTGGGAGGAGGTAGATGTGATTGTGGGGTGTGTGGGATGGAGTGGAGTGATGGGAGTGAGGGTGGGGGTATGTGATGGCATGCAGGTGGGGTTAGTAGTAGTAGAGAGTTCACTTACAAGAGTCGAGTCCTCCTCCTACTCCGGCCAGGCCCTCAGCATGCATGATTGCCAAGACTTGCTCCTCCCATGCTGTTAGTTGTAGGGGAGGAGGTGGGGGTCCACCACCAGTCCTCTGCACAGCAAGCTGGTGTCTTGCTGCAATGGAACGTACCTTCCCCTGTAGGTCATTCCATCTCTTCCTGATGTCGTCCCTAGTTCTTGGGTGCTGGCCCACGGCATTGACCCTGTCCACGATTCTCCGCCATAGCTCCATCTTCCTAGCTATCGATATCTGCTACAACTGTGCTCCAAATAACCATGGCTCTGCCCTTATAATTTCCTCCTCCATGACCCTAAGCTCCTCCTCTGTGAAACGGGGGTGTCTTTGTGGTGCCATGGGTGTTGTGTGAGGTGTGTAGGTGAGGGTGTGTTAGGTAATGTGTTGGGGTGTGTGATGTGGGGTGCGTGAGTAGTGTATTGGTGCGAATAGTGTGTGGCTCTAGCTGTGTCAGTGGTCTTGATGTCTCTCTGCTGGCAATGGTTTGAAATGGTAAAGGGTTGTGGGTACTGTGGGTGTGTGTTTTATAGTGGTGTGGGTGTGTGGGTGTGTGGGTGTGTGGGTGTTGTGTGTGTATGGGTGTCAGGTGTGTGTTGTTTGAATTGTCCAATGTGGTGTTGTTTTGATTGTGTGTGTCCATTTTGAGCGCAGCGGTATGTACCGCCAATGGTTTACCACCCTTGAATGTCCGCTGTGGTGATTCATGGTCATAATGTGATGGGCGTAGTTCTGTTGCATAACGGTGTGGGTTTTGATACCGCCATTTTGACACTGACCTTTGGTCTGGTGGATTTGTGTATGTGGCTGAATACTGACAGATTGGTGTGTGTGTGTGTGTCATAATATGGTGAACGGATATCCACCGCCATTGCGGTAAGTTGGCGTCAGTCAGCATGGCAGTAAGTGGGATTTACTGCCAATGTGTCATAATGAGGGCCTTAATATCTACTTTGAGAAGTGATATTGGGCTCTAACTGTCACAAAGGTAGGAGTCCTTCCCTTCCTTATGGATAACTGCACTCAGTACTCTCTTAGATAGAGATAATAATCCACCCATTCATTCTGCCTCTTTGTCTGAGTTATGCAGGGATTTGAGGAGTTCAGACTTAATCTATCAATAACATTCTTTGGGAAAGCCATCTCCCCCAGAGCCTTGTTATAGGGGAGCCTTTCATAGCTCTCCTTTGGTAATTTCTCCCACCTATTGTGTTCTTCCATGAACATTGAGACACAAAAGTCACAATGTCTTAAGGAATAGGTCTTCCCAATCCTTGTCTTCTGTGGTCTCAGAGCAATATAGTGTATTGCAGTATCTGGAGAACTCCGAGTCTTGGGGGTTCCTGGGCAAGCAAAAAACACTGGAGTGAATGGCAAGGATTCCCATTGCTGCCTTTCTTTTGTTCAACTGGTGAACCAATAGGTTGCATGCTTTCTCTCTCTGTTACTGTCAACACCAGAGCAGTACGCGCTCTATTGGCGACAAAAATGCAAAAGCCCAGCACTCTCAAAACAAAGTAATTTATGCATTGTGCTGATATGTTGTGGTTTAACCTTTTGCATTGCAGAGTTCAATCCCAAAAAATTATTTTTAATATGCTTACAAATACTGTTCCTTTGCAATGTATTGCTGCAGGTTTTTAGAGTGTGTTAGGGTGTGGCCCCTTTCCAGGGCCTTACAGAGACTATCCCTGCAACATGCCTGGGCGTGGTTCCGGGCTGGGCCAAGACTCTATAAAAGAGAGCCAGCCCAACTCCCAGTGCTCACTATTCAGAGGTCCCGGTGCAGAGCAGTAGCTTCTTCCTGAGCTCCTGTCCCGGCGGCCTATTTGGATCTTCCAGTCTTCTGCCCTTCATCCTTCATTGGTGATCATTGTTCCAGGCGGTAAGACGGTGGTTGGACTGTCCCAACACCGTTATTGAGAATTTTCATATTCTTGGTTTAATTCTTAAATCAGTAACAGATTACTTGCGCGCTACCATTTCTTGATGTTTATATGGTAGTTTACAAATAGGCTAGACGCGCAATTTGTTTCATAACGGTTTGACTTTGTTATTCATTGCGTGCTACCATTTCTTGACATTGGCATGGTGGTTTAAGAATGGGCAAGACGCGCGATTCGTTTTATGGTGTTTAAACATTGTTATTCATTGTGCGCTACTATTTCTTGACATTTACATGATGGCTTAAGAATCGGCAAAAGAAGCGCGATTCGTTTCATTGTACTTTGATCTTGTATTTATTGTGAGCTGTTATTTCTTGACATTTACATCGTGTTTTACGAATCGGCAAGATGCGCGATTTGATTAATGATGATATGACTTTGATATTCATTGCGTGCTACTATTTCTTGGTATTTTACATGGTAACACTCAAATCGGCAAGACACACGATTCTCTCCTCAAGTTTATTTCATGTTGTTTATTGTATGGCACTATTCTAAGATATTTATTATGTAATATTCGAGTTGACAAGTTATGTGATTTGTTTCCTGAATCCATATTGTGCTATTCATGGTGCACAATCCTTTTATGGTGTTTACTACATATATATATATATATATATATATATATATATATATATATATATATATATATATATATATATATATGTATATATATATATATAAATATCTGCAATATGCGCAATTTGTGTTGAAACATTTTAAGAGTACACAGAAGGCCAGAGTTTCTAGATGCAATATTGCATGGTCCTAGTATACATTCTCAAAACAGGATTTATATGACTGGTTTAAAATTTAGTCAGAATGTTTTTCTGATTCTCATGTAAAGGAAAGTACTTGAATAAGAAAGTTTTCATTTAATTCATCTTCATTCCCCTACAGGTATCCGGCCATCTTGAAACTTAGTAATTTTAAACTTAACTCTTAGATTGTTCATGTTTTCAGAGTGACTAGGCTTAGAATCATAGTCCAGTATTGATTTCAGGAGATATAGGGGGTCATTACGACCTTGGCGGGCGGCTACTGCCGCCCGCCAGGTGGTAACTGCCATGCGGCCGCTCAGTCGGCCCCCATTATGACATTCCCGCTGAGCCGGCGGGCGCAAACCAAGTTTGCGCCCGCCAGCCCAGCGGGAATGAGGCCGCAACATAGGAGCCGGCTCCTAATGGAGCCGGCGGTGTTGCGGCCATGCGACGGGTGCAGTTGCACCCGTCGCGCTTTTCACTGTCTGCTATGCAGACAGTGAAAAGCTGGCCGGGGCCCTGTTAGGGGGCCCCAGGACAACCCTTACCACCAGCCCCTTCCTGGCGGTGCAAACCGCCAGAAACAGGCTGGCGGTAAGGGGGTCGTAATTACATCCGGCGGTGCGACAGCGGCGTTACCGCTGCGGTCAAAATACGCCGGGAGGCACCGCCAGCCTGTTGGTGGTGCTCCCGTCGTTTTGGCCCTGGCGGTCATAATACCGCCAGGGTCATAATGACCACCATAATTTTCTTATTGTTTGTTCTAACCTTTTTCTTTCTACAGGTCTCCTTCCCAGCTGTTCCCTTCCTAATCCCCTCTTCCCCTCTTGAACTCTCTCAGTCTCTATGATTTATCTATCAGAGTCTTTGAGCTGTTCAGGTGTTGGACGTGTTGGGAACGTGCACAGACCCCGAGGATCTGGTGACTCTGACAGTTACTAATGGTGTACTTGAATCAGGTAAAGCATGAGTTCTGCTTTAGTTACAAATAGGGTGTTTAATTAGATCTTAGCTGAATTAAGTTGATCTCTGGTGGCGCCTGTGGGATCTCTGGTATAAAGTCATGTCAAGGATCAATATTGGACACCAGGAGGGATTGTTTTTCTTTCCTGCAATTATTGGCTATGGTGGCATCCGGCATGATTTGGCCCCTGACATGACTTTGCCCAACATCCTTTGAGCTTGCGCCAAGGAGAAAGATCCCTGATTACTCGTCAAGTACATTCCAGCATGTAATTTCAAGAAGCATTTTTCCTCTGACATTTTGGAATAGGAGGTATTTAGGAGTCACAGCTTGTGGATCAGTTTACTCAGTCTCCAGTCAATTTAGAGGTAAACCAGTGCATGGCCTGAGAAAGAACCTTGTAGCAATTCACAGTCTGTTACCAAAGGCATCAATGCATGAGCGGTCAGGAAGTAATCCAATCTGGATTGGACACCATGCACTTGCAAGATAGAAGAGTATTCTTTGTCTAAGGGATGCAGTGAATTTCACATGTCTAGAAGACCCTGGTCATTGATAACATGTCTCAAGATCCCTCTGTTTCCATTGGTAGTGACATCTACTGGTCCAGCGGCATCCATGGCAATGTCCAGGGCTAGTTTCCAAACGCTACCCAGAACTGTTTGTGTGGAACCTAGCTCCATTACAAATCTAATGATCTTAATGAAAAAATCTCATGTGATTCCATTGGGGACATAACTGGAGTACACCTCTAGCACCTCGTTACCAAAGCAGAGTTCAAGGACATATGTGCCTTCTTCATCCATTTATGTTTGCAAAGGAGCGTACTCTGAATTTTCATATGAGACTTAAAAAAAATATGTTTTTAGTTAATAATTAATCAAATGTAGAGCAAAAGCTTTGAAAGTGGTCGTGGATGTACTATTATGCAATTGTCTGACAGTATTGTATTGAGGTCAATTCAGAAAGATACATTTAGATGTGAGTAAATCTGCACATTTAAATTTACTCTTACACTCGGAAATAATTTTACTACTTTTTGCTAATCACCATTTCTGAGAGCAAAATTATTACAAGGTGTAGATGTATATGTCTCCTCTCGATAGGTATATTATATGTCGATGTTTTGCAACTACAATACATTTTACAAGCACCTCAAAGGAGGTGGTAACTAATTCACAAAAGGGAAGGTGTCTCTCTTGAACCTCTTTCACTATGTGAATGTAGAAGAAGGAGAAGGCAGAGGTCCACTGGACCTTTTAATTTTTTTAAACACAGTCCATTTCCTACAAGGAAATAAAGAAATAAAGGTGGTCATTACAACCCTGGTGGACGGTGATAAAGCTGCGGAAATACCACAAACAGGCCGGCGGACAAAAAAAACGAATTACGACCCTGGCGGTAACCGCCAACAAAGACAGCCACTTTAACACTTCGCCCGCCTCAGCGGTACAGACAAACAGCGTGGCGGTCACCGCCAACAGACAGGCGGAAGACAATGTACCGTCCACAGTATCATAACCTACCAATCCGCCACCTTTTCCAGGGCCGATTCTCCGTGGATAAAAACACAGCGGAAACAGCTTTTGCAATGGGAAAACGCTCACCTGAACACACTCCACGAGGAACGACGACTCCATGGAGCCAGAACTCCAAATCCTACCTGCCCTTGTCTTTCTGCTCCTCTACGAACAACAGTGACGTAGGCGCAGGACATACCAGTGAGTACTGCATCTACGACACGGGGGAGGGGGGAGGCAAAAGTTAGGGGGACACCCACTAAACACCCCCACCCCCACCCTCGCATATCACAACATACACACCAATGCAGTCAAAAATATCACATGAACAACCCACAATTCCCCCGGAAGAATGCAAAGACAAAGCAAATTGCGGGCAGACATTGTAATGTGCCAATATACATGTCATATAAAAATATACTGAATAATATCTCGAAATCTGTCATAATTATATATACAATACAAGAAGTAGTGCAGATATGTACACAACAATGTCCGTGCACCAACAGTCCAAAAATGCATGGGCGAGGCCCACAATAGATACCTGACCAAAATCCGAGAGAACACTGCCGGGGCATCAGATAGAAACACTAAAGGCACCTCAGGGGGAAGGGAAGGGGGGGCACCTCAGCCGGATGAATGCAAAGCCAGATCCACGACGGGGCTCCATGCCCATTGATGTATCCTGGGGAGTGCAAAGCCACAGTCTCACAAGTCTTTACAGTGGGTGGTTTGCCCACTGTACCATCCTGGGGAGTGCAAAGCCACAGTCTCACAAGTCTTTACAGTGGGTGGTTTGACCAATTTACCATTCTGGGGAGTGCAAAGCCACAGTCTCACAAGTCTTTACAGTGGGTGGTTTGCCCACTGTACCATCATGGGAGTGCAAAGCCACATTATCGCAAGTAGATGCAGTTCTCAACTGGTACTGGGTGGGACTGGTGCCCAGACTGGATGAGTCTCCCCGTGAAAGTTCCTGTCCTGTCACTGTCCCAGCTGCACATGGGATAAGGATGCCTGATGTGGCGGCCTATTCATACCCACACGGTGTTTGCCCTGTTCAGCGGTCTTCACCATTGCGTTCTTTGCCCTGTTCAGCGGTCTTCACCATGGCGGTCTTGGCCTTGTTCAGCGGTGCTTTGCCATGGCGGTCTATGGACTGTTCAGTGGTGCTCTGACATGGCAGTCTTTGCCCTGTTCAGCAGTCTTCACCATGGCGGTCTTGGCCTTGTTCAGCGGTGCTTTGCCATGGCGGTCTATGGACTGTTCAGCGGTGCTCTGACATGGCAGTCTTTGCCCTGTTCAGCGGTCTTCACCATGGCGGTCTTGGCCTTGTTCAGCAGTGCTTTGCCCATGGCGGTCTATGGACTGTTCAGCGGTGCTCTGACATGGCAGTCTTTGCCCTGTTCAGCGGTCTTCATCATGGCGGTCTTGGCCTTGTTCAGCGGTGCTTTGCCATGCGGTCTATGGACTGTTCAGCGGTGCTCTGACATGGCAGTCTTTGCCCTGTTCAGCGGTCTTCACCATGGCGGTCTTGGCCTTGTTCAGCGGTGCTTTGACATGGCGGTCTATGGACTGTTCAGCGGTGCTCTGACATGGCAGTCTTTGCCCTGTTCAGCGGTCTTCACCATGGCGGTCTTGGCCTTGTTCAGCGGTGCTCTGACATGGCGGTTCGGATACTGACATTGGTGTGTGGCATGACGAACTCCACACTGGACATTGGTGTGTGGCATGACGAACTCCACACTGGACATTGGTGTGTGGCATGACGAACTCCACACTGGACATTGGTGTGTGGCTTGACAAACTCCTCACTGGACATTGGTGTGTGGCATGACGAACTCCACACTGGACATTGATGTGTGGCATGACGAACTCCACACTGGACATTGGTGTGTGGCATGACGAACTCCGCATTGGACATTGGTGTGTGGCATGACGAACTCCACACTGGACATTGGTGTGTGGCTTGACGTTCCATCATTGCCCAGCGGGGCTATGGGATCCTGGTCCCTCCTGGGCACTGACTCCGGCGGTGGTCTCCTGACCAGTAACGATACTTGGGCCCTCCTGGGCACTGACTCTGGCGGTGGTCTCCTGACCAGTGACGATACTTGGGGCCTCCTGGGCAATGACTCTGGCGGTGGTCTCCTGACCAGTGACGATACTTGGGCCCTCCTGGGCACTGACTATGGCGGTGGTCTCCTGACCAGTGACGATACTTGGGCCCTCCTGGGCACTGACTCTGGCGGTGGTCTCCTGACCAGTGACAATACTTTGGCCCTCCTGACTCTGACGGTGGTCTCCTGACCAGTGACGATACTTTGGCCCTCCTGGGCACTGACTCTGGCGGTGGTTTCCTGACCAGTGACGATACTTGGGCCCTCCTGGGCACTGACTCTGGTGGTGGTCTCCTGACCAGTAACGATACTTGGGCCCTCCTGGACCGCCGGAAATGATGGCGCACTTCTCCGCCGTGACACTCACAACAGGCTGGGCAGACTTCCTCAGGACCTTCCCCACCTTCTTTGGAGTTACAGCTGACTCACCAATCACCTTCGATCCCATTTCAGTTTTTGTCCCACCAGGAGTCTTGACACGGTCCCGTCGTCCATTCTCCAATTTCAGAGCCTTTACAGGGGGTCGGCTGCCAGTGCCTTGGCTCCGGGTCCTACTGCCTGCCCTGGTGGACGGTGCACTCCAAAAACCTGGAACACGCACCACTGGCACTGGAGGCTTTTTGGCTGAGGCGCTATGACGGGACTGATGAACTGGAGGGGGGGGGGTGGGGGCAAACAGGTCAATTTGACAGAGGGACAGTTTCTGACGGACACTGGGATGGGTAGCTGGAGGGGGTCTGGGAGTGGAGGTAGAGGAGGTGGTTGTAGGAGGTGTCACTTTAGCTGTTTTGGGTGCAGGTGCAGGTACTGGAGGCTGTGGTGAGGTGGATGGATGTTGGGTGAGTGATTGCCGGCGATTGGGTACTTTGGGAGGTGGCGTCACAGACACACTGGGAGAGGACACAGGGGACATGTAAATGGAGGACCGTAAAGTAGCGTGTACTGGGGGAGGACCCCATCCACAAGTTTCTCCAACTCCTGTGCAGTGAAGGCAGGGGCCCTTTCCCCAGACGCAGCAGCCATCGTCGCTTCCAGACCGAGGTCACAGCAGCACTAGCAGTGTAGGCCCTCTCCTGTCGAATGTCAGGTATCTAGTGATTCAACAGATAGAAAATGGTGGTGACGTCTGCGGCGGTGACGTCCGCGGCGGGGCGCATCATCACCGCCAGCGCACCTGTTCATTGGCTCCTGGGACCCATAGGGTCCAATGTTAACCAATGCAGCATTGCGCCGCGGTCTACGACCGCGACGGTGTCCAACGCCAGCGCAGTTACCCCACAATTCCATTGTCCCAGTTTAGAGGTCAGGCAGCCGCCATTTCAGGGGCCCACATGGCTTCATTTACTACTCCGTCACACATACTGAGGCCTATTGTCTGTTGTAGTCTTGTGTGTGACTGTGGGTACATACCTGGAGGAATGCTGACAGTTTATTCGCTGTTGTCCTTCTTAGGCACCGTCAGTTGGGACATATTGGAAGATGGCGGAATCCGCTGGTGTACCGACCGCTGGTGGACCTGTTGACAATGGAAGAGAGACATTTGATCGTGACCTACCGGTTCGACCGTGCCACAATCCAGGAACTATGTACCCAGTTGGAGCCAGACCTGATGTCACCAATCCGCCATCCGACTGGAATCCCCCCTGACGTGCAGGTGCTGTCAGTGCTCCATTTCCTTGCAAGTGGCTCTTTTCAGACAACAGTGGCCATGGCATCAGGGATGTCCCAGCCTATGTTTTCCAACATGTTGTCCAGAGTGTTGTCTGCCCTGCTGAAACACTTAAGGAGATACATCATTTTCCTTCAGGTGGAGGATTTGCCTACAGTGAAAGGTGACTTCTATGCCCTTGGACATATCCCCAACGTCATAGGTGCTATTGATGGCACCCAGGTAGCTCTGGTCCCCCCGCAGGAGTGAACAGGTGTACAGGAACAGGAAGAGTTATCATTCTGTGAATGTCCAGATGGTCTGTTTGGCAGACCAGTACATCTCGCAGGTAAATGCTATGTTCCCTAGCTCAGTGCATGACGCCTACATCCTGCGGAATAGCAGCATCCCTGATATGATGGGTCAACTCCAGAGGCACCGTGTATGGCTATTGGGGGACTCTGGTTACCCCAACCTTTCCTGGCTATTGACCCCAGTGAGGAATCCCAGGACCAGGGCAGAGGAACGGTACAATGAGGCCCATGGGTGGACTAGGAGGGTGATCGAACGCACCTTCGGCCTCCTGAAGGCCAGGTTCAGGTGCCTCCATATGACAGGTGGATCCCTATTCTACTCACCGAAGAAGGTGTGCGACATCATCATCGCCTTCTCCATGCTCCATAATTTGGCATTGCGACGCCAGGTGCCTTTTCTGCAGGAGGATGATCCAGATGACGGTGTTGTAGCAGCGGTGGAGCCTGTGGAGCCTGTGGACAGTGAATAGGATGAAGCTGATGAAGAAGAAAACGACAACAGGGAGTCAGTCAAACAGCAATATTTTCAGTAAGGCACAGGTGAGTACATTTTCATGTTTTACATAATATTAACTTTCACACGTCTACCTCTATCCTGTACCTACATTTCACTCACTATTTGTTAACTGAGTTATCCCCTTCCACTTCAGTTTCACTAATGTGGTAACCTACGTGTCAACAGCTTGCACCCTTGAAAGGCTTGTGATGTGTGACATTGGTATGTTGACCTTCCAATGGGTAACCATTTTTGACACTGTAATTGACAATACAAAGTTCAAAATCATTGACTGACTCAAGTTTTATTAGTGTTTCAAGGGTGTTTACTTAAGTGCATAACAATGAAGGGGGGTTGTGAAATGGGGATGGGTTATGGTGGAAGAATGTCCATGGCAGAGTCCAGTCTATTAGTCTCACAGGTACATTGCACATCTGGCCATTGGAAGTGGAGCTGGGGCAGTTCCGATTTGGACAGGGTAACAAAGTGGTACAGTGGGGGGACAATCAGGGTGGTCTTATTTCCTGGCGGGGTCTTGCCATCTTGCTCTGTCCTGTTCCTGGATCTCAGGGACCGCTTTCGTGGTGGTTGTCCGTCTGCAGGGGGTGGGGTGTTGGTGTGTTGGTCCTGTGGCGGGGCGTCCTGTCCACTAGCGCCGGCGGAGGTGGTGGGCATTTCATCGTCCTGGCTAGTGTCAGGGGCCCCTTGGAGTGCCACGGTGTCCCTCAAGGTCTTTTGAATGTCCGTCAGCACCCCTACAATGGTGCCCAGGGCGGAGCCGATGGTCCTGACCTCCTCCCTGAACCCCAAATACTGCTCCTCCTGCAGACGCAGGGTCTCCTGCAACTTGCCCAGTACCGTTGCCATCGTCTCCTGGGAGTGGTGGTATGCTCCCATGATGGAGGAGAGGGCCTCGTGGAGAGTAGGTTCCCTTGGCCTGTCCTCCCTCTGTCGCACAGCAGCCCTCCCAGTTCCCCTGTGTTCCTGTGCCTCCGTCCCCTGGACCGTGTGCCCACTACCACTGCCCCAGGTCCCTGTTGTTGGGGTGTTGGGTTACCCTGGGAGCCCTGTAGTGATGGACACACCGCTGATTGACCTGTCCTGGGTAGGGAGGTTTGGGCCCGCTGGGTGGGTGCTGTGCTGGTGTTCCCAGAGGGTGGAAGGTCGGTGTTGGGCTGTGGCTGTGCAAGGGGAACCGACTGTCCTGAGGCCCACGTTGGTCCGGGCTGGTCATCAGGATCCAGTAGGGCAGGGCTGCTGTCGTCACTGTGGGCCTCTTCTGGGGGTGGAGTGGTGTTGTCTGGACCTTCTGGTGTAGTGACGTTCCTTCGGGTTCCTGCGGGGGTATGAGTGCATGATTATTGCATGTGTGTGTTTCATGGTGTGCAATGGTTGGGTGTGCGTGTACACCAGTACAGGCATTCCTGTGTGGGGGCTTGTGTGCTGATGGTTGGGGGGTGTTGTGGGTCTGTGCAGTGGGCATGCTTTAGTGATGGGTATCCATGCTTAGTTATGTCATGCAGGTCTTGGGGTTGGGATTGGTGGTTGGTGTCATGGGTAGATTAGTGAGGATTTGGGGTGATAGGGGAGGGTGTGAGGATGGGGGTGTGTGATAGCATGCAGGTAGGGTGGGGGATATGATAGTTAAGATTTGACTTACCAGTGTCCGTTCCTCCAACGACTCCTGCGAGGCCCTCAGGATGCAAGATGGACAAGACTTGCTCCTCCCATGTTGTTAGTTGTGGGGGAGGAGGTGGGGGTCCGCCGCCAGTCCGCTGTACCGCGATGTGGTGCCTGGATACCGTGGAACGCACCTTCCCCCGTAGGTCGTTCCACCTCTTCCTGATGTCCTCCCTATTTCTTGGGTGCTGTCCCACAGCGTTGACCCTGTCGACTATTCTTTGCCATAGCTCCATCTTCCTGGCTATGGATGTGTGCTGTACCTGTGAGCCAAATAGCTGTGGCTCTACCCGGATGATTTCCTCCACCATGACCCTGAGCTCCTCCTCGGAGAAGCGGGGGTGTCTTTGGCGTGACATGGGGTGGTGTGTGTGAGGTGTTGGGTGGTGTATGTGTTGATGAGTGTGGTGAGTGTAGTGGTATGTGGTGTTTTGTGCGTGGGTGTTGTGTGGGTGATGGTGTAGTGTGCCTCTGTGTGATGGGGTTCTCTATTCTGTGCTGTCTCTCTCTGGCCTTCTCTCAGAAATTCTGGTCGTAGGGGTTTGTGGGTGACGTGGGTGTGTGTTTTATATTGTGTTGGGTGTGTGGGATCGTTGTTTGTATGTGTATCAGGTGTGTGTATTTTGAATTGTCCAATGTGGCGGTGTTTTGGAGCTGTGTGTGTATTTTGAGCGCGGCGGTGTGTACCACCAATGGAATACCGCTGTTGAAAGACCGCCGCGTGGATTCGTGGGTCGTAATGGCATGGGTGTGTTTCTGTTGCCGTGGAGGATTTGTTTCCGCATGTTTATCGCTGACCTTTGGTGTGGCGGTATTGTGTGGGTGTCTGAATTTCGGCAGATTCCGTGATGTGTGTCATAATAGCTGTGGCGGAATTCCACGGCCGCGGCGGTGTGTTGGCGGTCTTCTGCACGGCGGTAAGCGCCTTATACCGCCAATGTGGTAAAGACCCCCAAAGTGTGCTTTATTAAAAAGCAGTTGCGGACATTATGGTCTGACCCCAGCAGGCCACCAACCCTGTGATGACAGCGGATGGTAGTGTGTCACAATTTAGTACCTAGTATGAGCTAGGTCGAATTGCGACCCACTATGATTTGTTTTATTTTTGCAAACTGACCTATTAGTGCACAGGTCCTTTCTCAAAAAATTATAGGTCACAAAAATACTGGTCGCAAATTATGACCAGTATTTTGAAACCAGTGTTTAGTGCATCTGGCCCTTGGTTTCTCCAAACTTTTAACAAATATTTCTAAGGAGCATTATTTCAAAGGCTACTGATCAAAGAAGAAGTTTCAATTCTCCCATATAATAATGCAGAAAATGATAGCATAACAATAACCTTTTTAGATATGCTCACGGACTTTGCAACTAAAAAACTCTTGATGTTAGATTCCAAATAAGGCATGTTTCATGTAAAATGCATGTTATTCACACATAAAATATACTTCATCTTCTTACAGTCTATTGACCACTAACAGAAAAAATGAGCACAGGGCATCCTACAGTTGGAATCCTTAGAAATCTGAGAACTGATCCATCACGTAGGCCCAGAGAGGGACATTCATTCAAGGAGATATAAAATCCAAGATCAAGTTCTGATGCACCAGGGATAGGGGGCTGGAGGGGAGATACTTCAAGAACAGAGCCAAAGATGTTATGGCATTTACACAACCCTTAGCAAGGATGGAGATTTTAACATTACCTTTCAGTGATGACTCAGTAATGGATTTATACCTTAGTAGTTGTAGTCCTGAATATCAACTAACAAAATATAAAACTACCAAAATATTTATAAAATATCTATAGCAAATATTTACTTTCTAAACCTGTAATGTAAATGACAAAAATACCTATAACAAATATGCCAACAGTGAAAAAGTGGTACATTTAAAAATACCCGTTAGCAAAACATCTACTAGTAAGATATAAATATTTAATAATGATAATAGAGTAACAAAAAAAGTATGACAAAAATATATTTTTGCAGGTGATAAAATGATTAAAAAAATATCTATATATATAAAAATTGATACAAGAGTGACTTTTTATACAAACATATAAAATACTATGGGGGTTATTACAACTTTGGAGGAGGTGTTAATCCGTCCCAAAAGTGACGGTAAAGTGATGGATATACCACCAGCCGTATTACGAGTCCATTATATCCTATGGAACTCGTAATACGGCTGGTGGTATATCCGTCACTTTACCGTCACTTTTGGGACAGATTAACACCTCCTCCAAAGTTGTAATAACCCCTTAAATTTGTTATTTTTTTAAATATGTAAGAAGGAAAATAAATATTTCATATTTAAAACCAAGCAAAATACTAAAAAAATATATATTTCTCTTAACAATTAGTTAACTGTACATACTATATAAATATATAAACATTTAAAGAGTTATGCAAATAATATTCATATTTATAAAATGCAATTTTAAAACATTAAAATAAATAACATTAAAAAACATCAACAATATGAAAAGATTTTATTGCTAGTAAATTTAAAATATACAAATAAACACAAATATCTTAAAATCACTACTCAGTGTTCCGCCAATAATTGTATATATCTCAAATTGTAATTTGTTAGATATCAAACTGTTAGACCTTACAGCCTTAGGGTGGTCATCCCTCAACATTTTGCCTGCCTCCCTCCATTTTTCTGATGCTATTTATGCTGGTTTTAGGACTCTGTACACTTTACCTCTGCTAACCAATGCTTAAGTGCATACGCTCTCTCCCTTAAACATGGTAATATTGGTTCCCAATTGGCAAATTTGATTTACTTGTAAGACCCTAGTAAATACACTACATGTGCCCAGGGTCTATAAATTAAATGCTACTAGTGGGCATTCAGCACTTATTGTGCCACCCACATAAATAGCTCCTTAACAATGTTTCAGGCCTGCCATTGCCAGGCCTGAGTGTACAGTTTCACTGCCACTTTGATTTAGCATTTAAAAGTACTTGCCAATCTTTAAACTCCCCTCTTTCTACATATAAGTCACCCCTAAGGTAGGCTCTAGGTAACCGATAGGAAGGGCGCTATGTAGGTAAAAGGCAGGACATGTATATGTGTGTTTTATATGTCCTGGTAGTGGAAAGCTCCTAAATTCGTTTTGCACTACTTTGAGAACTGAGACTTCTTCCAGTGCACCCAGAATTTCCCTACATCATCCTTTGACATCTAGAAGATCCCCGCATCGCAATGAGGAACCAAGACTGCGTGGTGAAAATCGACGCAAGCCCCTTGTAGCATGGAAAGAAACGAACCATCATCTGTGCTGCATCGGAAAATCTGACACACACCATATTTTTCAGCGCATCTCCTCCTCCGTGGTCTCTGTGCGTATTATTTTTGATGCAAACTAGGTACTTTTTGTAATCAAGTCACAACTGTTGACCTCTAAGATTTAAGACTCTTTTAAAGCTTGCAAAAGTGACATTTCAACTTGTGCTTATTGAATCTTTATCGTTTTGACCTTATTTTAACCAGATAAATATCATATGTTTTTCTAAACCTGTGTGGTGTATTTTTGTGGTGTTTTCGCTGTGTTGCTGTATGATTTATTGCACAACTACTTTACACATTGCCTTCTAAGTTAATCCTGTCTGCTCAGTGCCAAGCTACCAGAGGGTGGGCACAGGATCATTTGGATTGTGTATGACTTACCCTGACTAGGATTGTGGTTTCTACTTGGACATGGGTGTATTCCTTTGATAATTACAGACCCCATTTCTAACACACACTTTTTAAATTCTTCAATAAATCAAATGAATGTCAAATAAATAATTATGAAGGAAGCAGGACAACAGAAAAAAGCAAAACTTAAATGCTAAATATTTTTAAAATATAATTTAATAACTTAAATCCATCAAACGATCAAAAGTGTATATACTTGGATTGTCAGTATGTGAGTCATTATTTCAACTCAATCAAAAAAACATTGAGGAAAGCATATGTTTGTGGGTGCCATATTTATTCAAACTCCAGTTCCACAAATAGTGAGGGAAGTATGTGTATTAAGGATGGGTCGGGTAATTCAGTTTGCTATTCTACTTTTAGCTGAAGAAAACCTTGGGAAAAGTATATATTTGTGGTGGGGTATAGAGTTTTTTCTTCTAACTCAAGTTACATAACCATAAGAGAAAGAGCAAACAACTGGTGGATTCTAATTAATTCATTGTTCTAAATCCAGTTCCATAAATATTGAGGAAAGTGTACATATTTCCAAGTTATTTTGGTGCTTCCAGCTTTGTCATGCACGTAAGCCCTACATATAATCTGCAGCAGACATTCTGGAAAACTCACCCTTAGAGGCTAAGATTCTATTTATCAACACCAAAAGCCAGGAACTGTCAGCCATCTACCAAATGTTTCTCCACAACATGCCAGATCCAATGATAGGGGTGAGAGAGATGTGGGATCATGACTTGGGTGCACTGGATGATGAGGACTAGATTGAGGTGATAACTGCCCCCTGGGAAGTGGTGATACCCTCACAGTTCTGACTGATCCAACTCAACTACTGCATTTATTTTCCCCAAGTTTGGTTGTTTAAGTTGAGACTGATCCCCAGAGGTTCTTGCCTCTGGTGCGATGACCCTACGTTTTGGCAGTGCATTATCCTCTCGTCCTTCTGGAACAGGATGCTGAGAACCCTTGAAGGGATTTTGGGTTGGAAAATACCTAGATACCCCAAACTAATCCTGTTGCATGTTATGGAATGAACTTAAAGACACTACTAACTGCAAGCATTGCTGTGGCTGGCTTAGTAGTTGCCAAATGAGATAGGTGTGGAAGGCCTTGGAGGCTCCTTTATTGACAAAAGGGCTGTATGTACGAATCGCTGCATGAGTTTTGAGTGCCCAGTGTACCTGCTTGATGGTGCACCCAGAAACATCACAACATTTGTAAAAGATGAGCTGTGCTTAGAGATATTACAATGGAAACATGCCAGCCCTGCCTTAGTCTATGAACGGAGATCTGGTCTCCCACAGTAATGTTTTGAATGGCTCACAGAGGGGTCAAGCCGCCCAGGGGCTTCCTTAAAGTGTCAGATTAAAGTCATGTTTCTGTGTATATTGTTATGACAGATTAGTTATCATTCTACATTGCATTGTTGTGTCTTCCAGTCCCTTTCAATTTCTGTACTACCCGTGGGAATTGTATGGGTAACAAACATAATTAATACAAATGTGTTTTTTTTAAAAAAAAACAGTAGGTCTCCTGGTTATTTAACTCAATAACCCCAAGAGATTTTTCCAAATTTGTTAAAAGGACTCCTAGCTGGTTCTCTATGTTCTTCCGTTTTGGAGTGTAAGACCCTCTTGTGGTTGTTTTTTTGGATTGGATTTTCTCAGCTAAAAAATGTTAGAAGAAAAACTCAGAGAAATGTGATTTTTTTTCAAAAACAATATTTTAAAAAAATATATTTTGACATTTTCACCCATAAAATGTAACAATAAAAACTTTGTATAAAAGGAAGAGTCACAGACATGCTTTTAATTAAAACTGTATTAAACATGTTTATAATAATCAATATCAATAAACATTGCATTGTGTGAATTATTGAAATATACATTTAATTTAAAGTGTTATTCTTATGTAGAAATATGATTGATTTGCCTTATAAATACTGACTTGGTTACCCCTTGATAAAGCCAATGTGCTTACCTTTTACATTTTGGTGATGCAGAAGGCTGTGCATTGCGTAGGGCTGGTTGCTTGTTCTGCGGTTAACCAACTGTTGCACATGGCCGTATGGTAATAAAATATTTCTTTACTGAAAAACCAAAGGTTAGAATGGCGTTATAGTTAGGTGAAAATTTCAGTGACAACATAACGTTTTAAACTGAAAAAATACTGACATTTTTATGTACTACTTGACTACTAGAATAACACTTTAACCTCCTTTGTTCTTTGCTGTGAATGAATGTGTGTGTGTGTGTGTGTATATATATATATATATATATATACAATATATATATACATAACTTAAGCAAAATTATGCTGCATTGCTCCTGATCAAGGGGGGATGGGGTGCCTGGCTAACCAGAAGCCACTACTCACATGGAATACAGCACAATCCTTGCTATATGTAATAATGGGCCTGCACTGAAAAGGGATTGCTGTTCAGGTGATTTGTTCACACATGCTACTGGGCTTGGTGTTAGTTTATTCCCCTCTCCTTTGTTTTCTATGGGGGTGCAATGAGGTTCCACTGGTTGGCAAAAAGTTGTAATTGACTTACTCAAAGGTGGACTGGATTGCATATAATATATCATGTATTGTCATATAGGGGGTCATTCCGACCCTAGGGCCGCGAATGACGGAAGCACCGCCAACAGGCTGGCGGTGCTTCCTAGCCCATTCTGACCGCGGCGGTAAAGCTGCGGTCAGAAAACCGGGGCCGGCGGTTTCCCGCCGGTTTACCCCTGGCTGGGCGAATCCGCCAGGGCAGCGATGCAAGCAGCGCTGCCTTGGGGATTCTGACCCCCTTCCCGCCAGCCTGTTTCTGGTGGTTTTCACCGCCAGGAAGAGGCTGGCGGGAACGGGTGTCCTGGGGCCCCTGGGGGCCCCTGGGGGCCCCTGCACTGCCCATGCCACTGGCATGGGCAGTGCAGGGGTCCCCTAACAGGGTCCAGGGCGGCTTTTCACTGTCTGCTTAGCAGACAGTGAAAAGCGCGACGGGTGCAACTGCACCCGTCGCACCGCCGCAACACCGCCGGCTCCATTCGGAGCCGGCTCCTGTGTTGCGGCCCTCTTTCCCGCTGGGCCGGAGGGCGGGAAGCGGTATTTTGGCCGCGTGGCGGCCAAATGGCGCTTCCCGCCTGGCGGGCGGCAACCGCCGCCCGCCAGAGTTAGAATGAGGGCCATAATATATTGTCAAAATCTTTTTTGACAAGGTTAGGGCTGCAGAAACTTTAGAATTGTATTTTGTCAATAACCATTCAATCAGGAGGTCTTTTCTCTCCTTCAGATATAGGGGGTCATTACAACCCTGGCGGACGGTGTTAAAGCTGCGGAAATACCGCAAACAGGCCGGCGGACAAAAAAAGGGAATTACGACCCTGGTGGTAACCGCCAACAAACACAGCCACTTTAACACTTCGCCCGCCATTCCGGTACAGACAAACAGCATGGCGGTCACTGCCAACAGACAGGCGGAAGACAATGTACCGCCCACAGTATCATAACCTACCAATCCGCCACCTTTTCCGGGGCTGATTCTCTGTGGATAAAAACACGGCGGAAACCGCTTTTGCTATGGGAAAACGCTCACCTGAACACATCCCACGAGGAACGACGACTCCATGGAGCCGGAACTCCAAATCCTACCTGCCCTTGTCTTTCTGCTCCTGTACGAACAACAGCGACGTAGGCGCAGAACATACCGGTGAGTACTGCATCTACGACATGGGAGGGGGAGGCAAAAGTTAGGGGGACAGACACCAAACACCCTCGCCCCCACCCTCGCATATCACAACATACACACCAATGCATTTACAAAAATCACATGAACAACCCACAATTCCCCCGGAAGAATGGAAAGACAAAGCGAATTTCGGTCAAACATTGTAATGTGCCAATATACATGTCATATAAAAATATACAGAATAGTATCTCGAAATCTGTCATAATTATATATACAATACAAGAAGTAGTGCAGATATGTACACAACAATGTCCGTGCACCAACAGTCCAAAAATGCATGGGCGAGGCCCACAATAGATACCTGACCAAAATGCGAGAGAACACTTCCGGGGCATCAGATTGAAACACTACAGGCACCTCAGGGGGAAGGAAAGGGGGGGCACCTCAGCCGGATGAATGCAAAGCCAGATCCACGACGGGGCTCCATGCCCATTGATGTATCCTGGGGAGTGCAAAGCCACAGTCTCTCAAGTCTTTACAGTGGGTGGTTTGCCCACTGTTACATCCTGGGGAGTGCAAAGCCACAGTCTCAAAAGTCTTTACAGTGGGTGGTTTGCCCACTGGACCATCCTGGGGAGTGCAAAGCCACAGTCTCAAAAGTCTTTACAGTGGGTGGTTTGCCCACTGTACCATCCTGGGGAGTGCAAAGCCACAGTCTCAAAAGTCTTTACATTGGGTGGTTTGCCCACTGTACCATCCTGGGGAGTGCAAAGCCACAGTCTCAGAAGTCTTTACAGTGGTTGGTTTGCCCACTGTACCATCCTGGGGAGTGCAAAGCCACATTATCGCAAGTAGATGCAGTTCTCAACTGGAACTGGGTGGGACTGGTGCCCAGACTGGATGAGTCTCCCCGTGAAAGTTCATGTCCTGTCACTGTCCCAGCTGCACATCGGATAAGGATGCCTGATGTGGCGGCCTATTCATACCCACACGGTGTTTGCCCTGTTCAGCGGTCTTCACCATGGCGGTCTTTGCTCTGTTCAGCGGTGCTTAGCCATGGCGGTCTTGGCCTTGTTCAGCGGTCTTCACCATGGGGGTCTTTGCCCTGTTCAGCGGTGCTCAGCCATGGCAGTCTTTGACCTGTTCAGCGGTCTTCACCATGGCGGTCTTGGCCTTGTTCAGCTGTGCTTTGACATGGCAGTCTTTGCCCTGTTCAGCGGTGCTTAGCCATGGCAGTCTTTGCCCTGTTTGGCGGTCTTCACCATGGCGGTCTTGGCCTTGTTCAGCGGTCTTCACCATGGCGGTCTTGGCCTTGTTCAGCAGTGATTTGACATGGCAGTCTATGGACTGTTCAGCGGTGCTCTGACATGGCGGTTCGGATACTGACATTGGTGTGTGGCATGACGAACTCCACACTGGACATTGGTGTGTGGCATGACGAACTCCACACTGGACATTGGTTCCATCATCGCCCAGCGGGGCTGTGGGATCCTGGTCCCTCCTGGGCACTGACTCTGGTGGTGGTCTCCTGACCAGTAACGATACTTGTGCCCTCCTGGGCGCTGACTCCGGCGGTGGTCTCCTGACCAGTAACGATACTTGGGCCCTCCTGGGCGCTGACTCCGGCGGTGGTCTCCTGACCAGTAACGATACTTGGGCCCTCCTGGGCACTGACTCCGGCGGTGGTCTCCTGACCAGTAACGATACTTGGGCCCTCCTGGGCAATGACTCCGGCGGTGGTCTCCTGACCGGTAACGACGGTGCTGGCGGTTGTTTCTGGACCGCCGGAAATGATGGCGCACTTCTACGCCGTGACACTCACAACAGGCTGGGCAGACTTCCTCGGGACCTTCCCCACCTTCTTTGGAGTTACAGCTGACTCACCAATCGCCTTCGATCCCATTTCAGTTGTTGTCCCACCAGGAGTCTTGACACGGTCCCATCGTCCACTCTCCAATTTCAGAGCCTTTACAAGGGGTGGGCTGCCAGTGCCTTGGCTCCGGGTCCTACTGCCTGCCCTGGTGGACGGTGCACTCCAAAAACCTGGAACACCCACCACTGGCACTGGAGGCTTTTTGGCTGAGGTGCTACGACGGGACTGATGAACTGGAGGGGGGTGGGGGTAAACAGGTCAATTTGACAGAGGGACAGTTTCTGACGGACACTGGGATGGGTAGCTGGAGGAGGTCTGGGAGTGGAGGTAGAGGAGGTGGTTGTAGGAGGTGTCACTTTAGCTGTTTTGGGTGCAGGTGCAGGTACTGGAGGCTGTCGTGAGGTGGATGGATGTTGGGTGAGTGATTGCCGGCGTTTGGGTAGTTTGGGAGGGGGCGTCACAGACACACTGGGAGAGGACACAGGGGACGTGTAAATGGGAGTGGAGGTGGTGAGTGCAGGTGAGCGGCTTGTGGTGCTGGGTGTCCTGGTGCGAGTCCTAGTGCCTGTAGATGTGGTGCATGCAGGAGTGTGTGTAGACAAGACTGGGAGGGAGGAGGGAGAAGAGGAGGGGGACACAGTGGAGACAGTGGATGTTGCTGTGTCTGTATGGGTGTGATGCTTGTGTGAGTGCCTGTGGTGTGTGTGGTGACTATGGCCCTCATTCCAACCCTGGCAGTCGGTGTTAAAGTGGCGGCTAACCCGCCAACAGGCTGGCGGTTAAAAAAATTGAATTCTGACCCTGGCGGAAACTGCCAACAGAGACCGCCACTTTAACACTCCGACCGCCACGGCGGGACAAACAAACAGCGCGGCGGTCACCGCCAACAGACAGGCGGGAGACAATGTACCGCCCACCCTATCACAACCCACCAATTAGCCACCTTTTCCGGGGCGGTAGACCCGCCGATATAAACAACGCGGAAACAGACATTTCAAACCGAAAACGCTCACCTCCATACACCCCACGAGGAATCTGGACAGCATGGAACCCGAATTACACATCCTACCAGCTATTGTATTCCTGCTCCTCTACCAGGAGCACGAACGCCGGCACAGAATACAACGGTGAGTACTGCACCTACGACACAGGGGAGGGGGGAGGAGAAAATAATACGGGGACACACATACGCGACACACCTACCCCCACCCCCACCCACTACAACACACACATCAATGCATAGCAATACATCACCGTTACAACCCCCAAACCCCCCCGAAAGAATGCAAAGACAAAAGGAATAGATCATAAACAGTCAAATATATTGGATTATTGCCTTATAAAAATATCACACATTTAAAACTAATATATACATAAATATTAAAAGTCCGATAAGTCTAGCTGTCATTGTCCGTGGACCACTGGGCCCAAATCACATGGGCAAGGCCCACACAAGATACCTGACCTAAACGGAGAGAACACTGCAGGGGCATCAGATAGAAAAACTACAGGCACCTCAGGGGGAAGGGAAGGGGGGGCACCTCAGCCACATGAGTACACGACACCAGATCCACAAGGGGCCTCCATGGCCACTGTCCCATCCTGGGGAGTGCAAAGCCACAGTCTCACAAGTCTCTACAGTGGGTGGGTTGCCCACTGTTCCATCCTGGGGAGTGCAAAGCCACAGTCTCACAAGTCTCTACAGTGAGTGGGCTGCCCACTGCCATATCCTGGGGAGTGCAAAGCCACAGTCTCTCAAGTCTCTACAGTGGGTGGGTTGCCCACTGTCCAATCCTGGGGAGTGCAAAGCCACAGTCTCTCAAGTGGATAACAGTCTCCACTGGTACTGGAGGGGGACTAGTGCCCAGAGTGCTTCGTGCAGCCCTGCCCGACACAGATGCGGGCCTGCCCCTTTCGCCAATGGGCCAGCGGTGCTTGAGATGAAGGGCCCAGTTCAGCGGTGCTTGAGATGGCGGTGCCCAGCGGAGCAGTGCTTGAGACGGCGGTGGCCAGCGGAGCGGTGCTTGAGATGAAGGGCCCAGCGGAGCGGTGCTTGAGATGAAGGGCCCAGCGGAGCGGTGCTTGAGATGAAGGGCCCAGCGGAGCTGTGCTTGAGACGGCGGTGGCCAGCAGAACGGTGCTTGAGATGAAGGGCCCAGCGGAGCGGTGCTTGAGATGAAGGGCCCAGTGGAGCGGTGCTTGAGATGAAGGGCCCAGCGGAGCGGTGCTTGAGATGAAGGGCCCAGCGGAGCAGTGCTTGAGATGAAGGGCCCAGTTCAGCTGTGCTTGAGATGAAGGGCCCAGCGGAGCGGTGCTTGAGATGAAGGGCCCAGTGGAGCGGTGCTTGAGATGAAGGGCCCAATTCAGCGGTGCATGAGATGAAGGGCCCAGTTCAGCGGTGCTTGAGACGGCGTTGCCCAGTTCAGCGGTGTTTGATTGAAAGGGCCCTGTTCAGCGGTGCTTGAGACGGCGGTGCCCAGTTCAGCGGTGCTTGAGACGGCGGTGCCCTGTTCAGCGGTGCTTGAGACGGCGGGGCCCAGTTCAGCGGTGCTTGAGACGGCGGTGCCCTGTTCAGTGGTGCTTGAGACAGCGGTGCCCTGTTCAGCGGTGCTTGAGACGGCGGGGTCCTGTTCAGCGGTGCTTGAGACGGCGGTGCTTAGTTCAGCGGTGCTTGAGACGGCGGTGCCCTGTTCAGCAGTGCTTGAGACGGCGGTGCCCAGTTCAGCGGTGTTTGATTGAAAGGGCCCTGTTCAGCCGTGCTTGAGACGGCGGTGCCCTGTTCAGCGGTGCTTGAGACGGCGGTGCCCAGTTCAGCGGTGCTTGAGACGGCGGTGCCCTGTTCAGCGGTGCTTGAGACGGCGGTGCCCTGTTCAGCAGTGCTTGAGACGGCGGTGCCCAGTTCAGCGGTGCTTGAGACGGCGGTGCCCTGTTCAGCGGTGCTTGAGACGGCGGTGCCCTGTTCAGCGGTGCTTGATTGAAAGGGCCCAGTTCAGAAGTGCTTGTTTGAAAGGGCCCAGTTCAGCGGTTCCGGCCCAGGCATGGGTGTCACTCGCCACCTGGCATGTGGCTGGCAGGGCCTTCCTGCCCATCTGTCCGTTGGCTTGCGGGGCCCTCCTGGGCTGCTGTACCGGGCCTCTGGGTGTCCTCCTGCACACCTGGGAGGGGGCTGGTGGGGCACTCCTGGGCAGCTGGCCTGCTGCCGGACTTGTCGGGCGTGCTGCCCTTCCCACCCTTCCCTGGTCGTCTGTGGCCCTTTGACCCCTTTGGCGGTGTGCCAGGTGGCACCCCACTTCCAGACGGAGCCAGGGTAGGGATTTTGGTCCCTGGTGTCCGTGGCCTCTTGCGCCGGGCACTGCTCACTTTTGGGTGCTTTTCAGGGGGTGGGCTGGGTGTGCCTTGGCTCCTCGCCGGAGTTGTTGCCCTTGAGAGTGGGGGACTCCACAGTCCTTGGACAACAGTCCTGATAGGTCCTGGTTTGGTGGTGGCTGAGGTGCTGATTGCAGTCTTATGAGATGGACGGGGTGGGGGAGTTGTTGGAAAGAGGTTAAGGTTGGCAAGGAAAAGCAATTTGGAAAGAGAGTGACGGGTAGGTGTAGTGGGTATGGGAGTGGAGGAAGAGGATGTGGTTGTAGGAGTGTGAAGTCTGGTGTCTTTGGGTGCAGGTGCTTGGGCTGGAGGCTGTCGTGAGGTGGATGGCTGTTGGGTGGGTGGCTGCTTGCGTTTGTGTGGTTTGGAAGAGGGGGTGACAGACACACTGGGAGAGGACACAAGGGACGTGTACATGGTAGTGGGGGTGGTGACTGCACGTGTGCGGAGTGTTCTGGTGGGTGTGCTGGTGATGGACGTAGTGGCTGAAGATGTTGTGCATGCAAGTGTGAGTGGAAACGTCACAGGGAGGGAAGAGGGAGACGAGGAGGAGGGGGACACAGTGGAGGCAGTGGCTGTTGGTATGTCTGCATGTGGATGTTTCTTGTGTGAATGCTTGTGTGATGTGTGGTGCTTATGTCTGGATGAGCTTCCCTTGGGTGTTGAGGTGTGTGCAGGCTGGTCTGTAGGTGTGTCTGGGATAGGCAGAGGTACAGGGGATTGGGTCTGGGTGGAGGAAGTTAGAGGGGGGAGGCTAGAGACAGGGACAATTGCTGCCGTCAGTGCTGAGGCCAGAGCGTTGAACGATCGCTGATGGGCAGCCTGACCCGAATGAATGCCCTCCAGGTATGCATTACTCCGGTGCACCTCCCTTTCTACACCCTGGATGGCATTCAAAAGGGTAGACTGCCCAACAATGAGCGTCCTCAGGAGGTCAATGACCTCCTCACTGAGGGCAGCAGGGGTGACTGGGGCAGGGCCTGAGGTGCCTGGGGCGAAGGAGATGCCCACCTTCCTGGGTGAGCGGGCATGGGGCGAAGGCTGAGGGGCTGCTGGGAGGGCGGTGCTGGTGCGCTGGATGGCAGCTGTACCTGTTGTTGCGGGGGGCACGAATGTTTCCGCCACCACAAGGGAGCTCCCTTCAGAGGACGAGTTGCTGCCACTGACATCAGCACGAGTCCCCGCTGTGGAGCTCCCCTCGCCCTCCGTCTCACTGGTGAAATCCGACTCAGTTGCATGGCCTGCCATGGCCATGTGAGATGAAGCTCCCTCGTGCTCCGATGCCACTCCTCCTCCGCCTGATGATGCTGATGCACACATCAACAGGAAGGCCACAAAAAAGGGGGGGAGAAATAAAGACATGTTGAGTGCATGGATTACTGCTACCGTTGGCGGACAAGACAGACACAGAAGCCCCCTGCACTACGCCGCGCCCTTGGGGTCCACTACGCAATCCGTGGGACATGGCCTACAAGCCTTTCGACGACAACCGCACACATAGATGGCACAGGGCCATGGATACCTGAACTTGGCACCCAACAGAGGTCGGGGGCGGGGGCACAGGGCCATGCCTTACGGAGGGGCCCAGCCTACAGAATTCGCCCTGGCCTAGGGAGACACACAGCCCTCCTCCCCCACCCAGACACCTCCACTGCGCGCAAAGTCACCAGAATGAGACTGTACTCACCCCCTTGTGTCTGCTGTGATGTCCTCACACGCCCATCCAAATCGGCGTAGGCCACCGCCAGGATCCGGGACATCAGGGGGGTCAATTGACGACTGGCACCCCTCCTACGTTGGGAGGCCATCCCCAGCAGAACCTCGTCCGTCTTCCTGCTCCCGCGGCGGATGTCCTCCCACCTCTTCTGGCAGTGGGTGTCCCGTCTGTTGTGGACCCCCAGGGTCCGGACGTCCTTGGCGATGGCACGCCAAATCGTGATTTTCTGGTGGGCGCTGACCTATGTGACATGTACAGGGAGAGAAAAATTGTCATCACCTTCTGCATGCTCAATGTGAGTGGCCCCCTATCCCCACCCTTGCCATGTGGCACATGCTCTCATCTGTCGTCTGATGCATGACTCAATCGCTCCCCTCCCCACCATCTTTCATCCACCCGACTCAACCCAGGCATTGCCCCCAAAGCATGGTCCCAGTGTACTTACCTGTTGGTCTGGAGGACCGTAGAGTAGCGCATATTGGGGGAGGACCCCATCCACGAGTTTCTCCAATTCTTCAGAAGTGAAGGCAGGGGCCCTTTCCCCAGTCGCAGCAGCCATTGTCTCTTCCAGACCGAGGTCACAGCAGCACTTGCAGTGTAGGTCCTCTCCTGTGGAAGATCAGGTATCGAGTGATTAAGCTGATAGAAAATGGCGGTCACGCCCGCGGCGGTGCGTACCGCGACTGCCGGCGCACATCGTCATTGGCTCCTGAAACCCATAGGATTCAATGTGAACCAATGCGGCTTTGCGCCGCGGTCTTCGACCGCCTACCGCCACGGTGTGCCACGCCAGCGCATTGACCTCACATCCCACTGTCACACTTCACAGGTCAGGCAGCTGCCATTTCAAGGGCCCACATGGCTTAATTCCTCATGCGTCACACATACCTAGGCCTTTCCTCAACACTCATACACAACATTCAATGCATAGTGAATCGTGTTGTGTGCAAGCTGTGGGAACGTACCTGTGGGTTGATTGACTCTGTGCTCGCTGTTGTCCTTCCTAGGCACCGTCCGCTTGGCAATGCGAGGAGATGGAGGAATCTTCCCATGTACAGACCGCTGGTGGACCTGTCGACAATGGAGGAACGACATGTCATTCTGACATACAGGCTTGACCGAGCCACTATACATGAACTGTGTGCCCAGCTGGAGGCAGACCTGATGTTACCCATCCGCCAACCCACAGGGATCCCCCCTCTAGTGCAGGTGCTGTCAGTACTACATTTCTTAGCAAGTGGGTCATTTCAAACAACAGTGGCCATATCATCAGGGATGTCTCAACCTATGTTTTCCAAGGTGTTGTCCAGAGTGTTGTCCTGCTCAAACACATGCAGAGCTACATCGTTTTCCCTGAGGTGGGGGATTTGCCCACAGTGAAGGGTGACTTCTATGCCCTTGGACATATCCCCAACATAATAGGTGCCATTGATGGGACCCATGTGACTTTGGTACCCCCCAGAGAAAGTGAACAGGTGTACAGTAACAGGAAAAGTTATCATTCGATGAATGTTCAGATGGTCTGTTTGGCAGACGAGTACATCTCACATGTTAATGCCAAGTTCCCTGGCTCTGTGCATGACGCCTACATCTTGCGCAATAGCAGCATCCCGTATGTGATGGGGCAACTCCAGAGGCACTGTGTGTGGCTATTAGGGGACTCTGGTTACCCCAACCTTTCCTGGCTATTGACCCCTGTGAGGAATCCCAGGACCAGGGCAGAGGAACGCTACAATGAGGCCCATGGGCGGACTAGGAGGGTGATAGAACACACCTTCGGCCTCCTGAAGGCCAGGTTCAGGTGCCTCCATATGACAGGTGGATCCCTAATGTACTCACCAAAGAAGGTGTGCCAGATCATCGTGGCCTGCTGTATGCTTCACAACCTGGCTTTGCGCCGCCAGGTGCCTTTTCTGCCGGAGGATGGTCCAGATGGTGGTGTTGTAGCAGCTGTGGAGCCTGTGGAGAGTGAAGAGGAGGAAGCCGAAGAGGACGACATAGAGAACAGGAACACAGTATTACAGCAGTATTTTCAATGACACACAGGTAAGAGTAGACACCGGCATATTACATTTACTTAAAGACTCCTACCTCTCTACTGTCTGACTTTTTCCCCCAGTGTACGGTAACTGTGTTGTGACTTCCCCTTCCGTTTTCAGAGCTGTGGACCCCACTGCGTGACATCTGCTTAGTTTCCCCATGGACTACAGCTGTGTGACAGCGGTTTTTTGGCATCACAATGTGAATAACAATTGTGGCACTGTCATGTCTAATACATTTGTTAAAATCACAGACAGACTCCAGATTGTTTATGTGCAATAAGTATGTTTATTCAAGTGCTCTAATTTGGATGGGTGGTTGGAAATCGGTGAGGGGTGATGGTGGAGGATTGTCCATGGCAGAGTCCAGACTATCAGGTTCACAGGTGCATTGTCCAAATGCCTGTGGGAAGTGGAGCGGGGCAGTTTCAGGATGGACAGGGTGACAATGTGGGACAGTGGGATGACAATCAGGGCGGTATCCTTTGCTGGCGGGGGTCTTGACATGTTACTCTGTCTTCTTCCTGGATCTCAGGGCCCGCTTGCGGGGTGGTTCTCCTTCTGCAGGGGGTGGGGTTCTGGTGGCCTGTTGGTCTTCTATCGGGGCCTCCTGTCCACTAGCGCCGGCGGAGGTGGTAGCCAGTTCTTGGTCCATGCTAGTGTCAGGGGCCCTTTGAGATGCCAGAGTGGTCCGCAATGTGGAGATTAACTCATTCAGGGCCACTACGATGGTACCCATGGCGGTACTGATGTTTCTCGGTTCCTCCCTGAACCCCATATACTGTTGTTCCTGCAGAAGCTGGATTTCCTGAAACCTGGCCAGGACCGTTGCCATCGTCTCCTGGGAGTGGTGGTATGCTCCCATGATGGAGGAGAGGGCCTTGTGGAGAGTGGGTTCCCTAGGCCTGTCCCCACCCTGTCGCACAACTGCCCTCCCAGTTCCCCTGTTTCCTTGGGCCTCCGTCCCCTGGACCGTGTGCCCACTACCACTGCCCCCAGGTCCCTGTTGTTGTTGGGGTGGTGGGTTAGCCTGGGTTCCCTGTAGTGGTGGACACACCGCTGATTGACGTGTCCTGGGGACAGAGGTATGGGCCCGCTGGGTGGGTGCTGTGCTGGTGTTCCCAGAGGGTGTAAGGTCTGCTGGGCCTGTGCCTGTCTTATGGGAACCGACTGTCCAGAGGTCCCCGATGGACCGGGCTGGTCATCTAGATCCAGGGAGACAGAGCTGCTGTCATCACAGTGGGCCTCTTCTGGGGGTGGAGGGGACATTTGTGGACCCTCCTGCGTGGTGACCTGGCGTTCGGGTCCTGCAGGGGTATAAAAGTATGGTTATTGCTTCTGTGTGTGCCAATGGCGTGCAATGGGTGGGTGCCCGTGTACCCCAGTGCTGGCATTCCTTTGTGGGGGCTGTTGTGACGGTGTTTTGGGGGGGGGGGTGATGGGTACGTGCATTGGGCATGCTTTGGTGATGGGTGTCCATGCTTTGGGGCCGCATGCAGGCCTAAGTTTTGGGATGGGTGGGTTGTGATGGTGAGACATTTGCAAGGGGTAGTTGTGAAGGGGGTGATTGTGGGGGTATGAGTTGGCATGCAGGTGGGGTGGGGGGATGAAGTAGTGAAGATGAGACTTACCAGAGTCCATTCCTCCGCCTACTCCAGCGAGGCCCTCAGGATGCAAGATGTTCAAGACTTGCTCCTCCCATGTTGTAAATTCAGGGGGAGGAGGTGGGGGTCCGCCGCCAGTCCGCTGTACTGCGATGTTGTGCCTTGATACCATGGAACGCACCTTCCCCCGTAGGTCGTTCCACCTCTTCCTGATGTCATCCCGATTTCTTGGGTGCTGTCCCACAGCGTTGACCCTGTCCACTACTCTGCTCCATAGCTCCATCTTCCTGGCAATGGTGGTGTGCTGCACCTGTGTCCCGAACAGCTGGGGCTCTACTCGTAGGATTTCCTCCACCATGACCCTGAGTTCAGCATCTGAGAACCTGGGGTGTCTTTGAGGTGCCATGGGGTGGTGTGGATGATGTGTGGGGTGGAGTGTGTAGTGATAGGTGGGGTGCTATTTAGTGGTGTGTGGTGTGAGGTGCGTGGAAGTTATGTGGGTATTGGTATTGTGTGCCTTTGGATGCTTGTTTGTAGATTGTGGTGTCTCTCTCTGGTCTTTGTTCGATATTTCTGGTCGTAAGGGTTTGTGGGTGATGTGGGTATGTGTTTTATAATGTATTGGGTGTGTGGGAGTGGTGTGTGTATGTGTATCAGGTGTGTGTATTTCGAATTGTCCAATGTGGTAGTGTTTTGTAGGTGTATGTGTATTTCGACCGCGGCGGTGTGTACCACCAATAGAATACCGCGGTTGAAAGACCGCTGCGTGGATTCGTGGGTCATAATGGCATGGGCGTATTTCTGTTGGCGTGACGGTGGAGGTTTGGTCATCACCAGTTTATCGCTGACCTTTGGTGTGGCGGACTTTTGTGGATGGCGGTATTTTAGCGGTTTGCCTAGTGTGGGTTAGAATGACCGTGGCGGTTTACCGTGACCGCGGCGGTGTTTTGGCGGTCTTCTGTCTGGCGGTAAGCGCCTTTTACCGCCGAGGTTGGAATGACCACCTATGTTTGCTTGAGCTACTTTTGGGTGTTGACTTGTGTGCCTGCTGGTCTGTAGGTGTGCTTGGGATGGGCTGGGGTACAGGGAATTGGGTCTGGGTGGAGGAAGTTGGAGGGGGGAGGCTGGACACAGGGACAATGGCTGCCATCAGTGCTGAGGCCAGAGATTGCAGGGTTCGCTGAAGGACAGCCTGACCAGAATGAATGCCTTCCAGGAATGCATTACCGTGTTTCAACTCTCGTTCTACAGGCTGGATGGCATTCACAATGGTAGACTGCCCAACAGTGAGTGACCTGAGGAGGTCAATGGCCTCCTCACTGAGGGCAGCAGGGGTGACTGGGGCAGGGCCTGAGGTGCCTGGGGCGAAGGTGATGCCCACCCTCCTGGGTGAGCGGGCACGGGACACACTCTGAGGGGCTGCTGGGAGGGCGGTGTTGGTAGGGGAGGTGGCGGCTGTACCTGTAGAAGTGGGGCGCACAGATGGTGCCGCCACCACAGGGGAGCTCACATCGGCGGACGAGTCTGTGTTGCTGGTTGGTGAACCTGTGGCCGACGCGAAGCTCCCCTCGCCCTCCGTCCCACTGGTGCAATCAGAGTCTGTGGTGTGGCCCTCCATGGCCATGTGGGATGCAGCTCCCTCGTGCTCCGGTGCCACTGTACCTCCGCCTGATGATGCTGATGTACAAAAGGACAGGGAGAGCAGGAAAAGGGGGGGAGACAGAAGAAAGAGAGTTTTAGTGCATGGCATACCGCTACCGTTGGCGGACAAGACAGACGCAGCAGCCCCCTGCATTACGCCGTGCTCCTGCCTTCTGCACATGCAATTTCTGGGATATGGCCTACATGGCAATGGTAGAAATCTGCGCACATGGATGGCAAAGGGGCAACTATACATCAACTTGCCTCTGTTCTGATCTGGGGTAGAGTGCCACATGGCCTACATTACGGAGGGGCCTTGCCTACCTAACTCGCCCTGGCCTAGGGACGCCCACAGCCCACCTCCCCCACCCAGACACCTCCACTGCACGCAAAGTCCACAGAATGAGGTTGTACTCACCCCCTTGTGTCTGCTGTGATGCCCTCAAGCGCCCATCCAACTCCGGGTAGGCCACCGCCAGGATCCAGAACATCAGGGGGGTCATGGTGCGACGGGCACCCCTCCCACGTTGGGAGGCCAACCCCAGCTGAGCCTCCGCCGTCTTTTTTGCTGCAGCGGCGAATGTCCTCCCATCTCTTACGGCAGTGGGTGCCCCGTCTCTGCTGGGCCCCCAGGGTCCGGACTTCCTTGGCGATGGCACACCAAATGTCCCTCTTCTGGTGGGCGCTGACTTACATGACATGCACAAGGAAAGAGGAACAGTCATTACCTACTGCACCGTCAATGTGAGTGGCCCCCTCCCAACTCTGTCCATGTGGCCCATTCATCCCCATGCACAACTGTTCTATGTACTCTGCCCCCTTCCCTCTTCCACCCAGCACTCTCCACCCAGGCCTAGCCCATACAACGTGCTCCCTGTGTACTAACCTGTTGGTCTGGAGGACCGTAGAGTAGCGTGTACTGGGGGAGGACCCCATCCACAAGTTTCTCCAACTCCTGTGCAGTGAAGGCAGGGGCCCTTTCCCCAGACGCAGCAGCCATCGTCGCTTCCAGACCGAGGTCACAGCAGCACTCGCAGTGTAGGTCCTCTCCTGTCGAAGGTCAGGTATCTAGTGATTCAACAGATAGAAAATGGTGGGGACGTCCGCGGCGGTGACGTCCGCGGCGGGGCGCATCATCACCGCCAGCGCACCTGTTCATTGGCTCCTGGGACCCATAGGGTCCAATGTTAACCAATGCAGCATTGCGCTGCGCTCTACGACCGCCTACCGCGACGGTGTGCAACACCCACCCAGTTACCCCACAATTCCATTGTCCCAGTTTAGAGGTCAGGCAGCCGCCATTTCAGGGGCCCACATGGCTTCATTTACTACTGCGTCACACATACCGAGGCCTACACTCAAAACATTTCCCGGATGGGTTAATTGTCTGTTGTAGTCTTGTGTGTGACTGTGGGTACATACCTGGAGGAATGCTGACAGTTTTTTCGCTGGTGTCCTTCTTAGGCACCGACAGTTGGGACATATTGGAAGATGGCGGAATCCGCCGGTGTACCGACCGCTGGTGGACCTGTTGACAATGTAAGAGAGACATTTGATCGTGACCTACCGGTTCGACCGTGCCACAATCCAGGAACTATGTACCCAGTTGGAGCCAGACCTGATGTCACCAATCCGCCATCTGACTGGAATCCTCCCTGATGTGCAGGTGCTGTCAGTGCTCCATTTCCTTGCAAGTGGCTCTTTTCAGACAACAGTGGCCATGGCATCAGGGATGTCCCAGCCTATGTTTTCCAGAGTGTTGTCTGCCCTGCTGAAACACGTAAGGAGATACATCATTTTCCCTCAGGTGGAGGATTTGCCTACAGTGAAAGGTGACTTCTATGCCCTTGGACATATCCCCAACGTCATAGGTGCCATTGATGGGAACCATGTAGCTCTGGTCCCCCCCGCAGGAGTGAACAGGTGTACAGGAACCGGAAGAGTTATCATTCCATGAATGTACAGATGGTCTGTTTGGCAGACCAGTACATCTCACAGGTAAATGCTATGTTCCCTGGCTCAGTGCATGACACCTACATTCTGCGGAATAGCAGCATCCCTGATATGATGGGTCAACTCCAGAGGCACCGTGTATGGCTATTGGGGGACTCTGGTTACCCCAACCTTTCCTGGCTATTGACCCCAGTGAGGAATCCCAGGACCAGGGCAGAGGAACGGTACAATGAGGCCCATCGGCGGACTAGGAGGGTGATCGAACGCACCTTCGGCCTCCTGAAGGCGAGGTTCAGGTGCCTCCATATGACAGGTGGGTCCCTATTCTACTCACTGAAGAAGGTGTGCGACATCATCATCGCCTGCTCCATGCTCCATAACTTGGCATTGCGACGCCAGGTGCCTTTTCTGCAGGAGGATGATCCAGATGACGGTGTTGTAGCAGCTGTGGAGCCTGTGGACAGTGACGAGGAAGAAGAAAACGACAACAGGGAGTCAGTCATGCAGCAATATTTTCAGTGAGACACAGGTGAGTACATTTTCATGTTTAACATAATATTAACTTTCACACGTCTACCTCTATCCTGTACCTACATTTCACTCACTATTTGTTAACTGAGTTGTCCCCTTCCATTTCAGTTTCACAAATGTGGTAACCTACGTGTCAACAGCTTGCACCATTGAAAGGCTCGTGATATGTGACATTGGTATGTTAGCCTTCCAATGGGTAACCATTTTTGACACTGTAATTGACAATACAAAGTTCAAAATCATTGACTGACTCAAGTTTTATTAGTGTTTCAAGGGTGTTTATTTAAGTGCATAACAATGAATGGGGGTTGTGAAATGGGGATGGGTTCTGGTGGAAGAATGTCCATGGCAGAGTCCAGTCTATTAGTCTCACAGGTACATTGCACATCTGGCCATTGGAAGTGGAGCTGGGGCAGTTCCGATTTGGACAGGGTAACAAAGTGGTACAGTGGGGGGACAATCAGGGTGGTCTTATTTCCTGGCGGGGGTCTTGCCATCTTGCTCTGTCCTGTTCCTGGATCTCAGGGACCGCTTTCGTGGTGGTTGTCCGTCTGCAGGGGGTGGGGTGCTAGTGTGTTGGTCCTGTGGTGGGGCGTTCTGTCCACTAGCGCCGGCGGAGGTGGTGGGCATTTCATCGTCCTGGCTAGTGTCAGGGGCCCCTTGGAGTGCCACGGTGTCCCTCAAGGTCTTTTGAATGTCCGTCAGCACCCCTACAATGGTGCCCAGGGCGGAGCCAATGGTCCTGAGCTCCTCCCTGAACCCCAAATACTGCTCCTCCTGCAGACGCAGGGTCTCCTGCAACTTGCCCAGTACCGTTGCCATCGTCTCCTGGGAGTGGTGGTATGCTCCAATGATGGAGGAGATGGCCTCGTGGAGAGTAGGTTCCCTTGGCCTCTCCTCCCCCTGTCGCACAGCAGCCCTCCCAGTTCCCCTGTGTTCCTGTGCCTCCGTCCCCTGGACCGTGTGCCCACTACCACTGCCCCCAGGTCCCTGTTGTTGTTGGGGTGGGGTGGTGGGTTAGCCTGGGTGCCCTGTAGTGGTGGACACACCGCTGATTGACCTGTCCTGGGTAGGGAGGTATGGGCCCGCTGGGTGGGTGCTGTGCTGGTGTTCCCAGAGGGTGGAAGGTCGGTGTTGGGCTGTGGCTGGGCAAGGGGAACCGACTGTCCTGAGGCCCACGATGGTCCAGGCTGGTCATCAAGATCCAGTTGGGCAGAGCTGCTGTCGTCACTGTGGGCCTCTTCTGGGGGTGGAGTGGTGTTGTCTGGACCCTCTGGTGTGGTGACGTTCCTTCGGGTTTCTGCGGGGGTATAAGTACATGATTATTGCATGTGTGTGTTTCATGGTGTGCAATGGTTGGGTGTGCGTGTACACCAGTGCAGCCATTCCTGTGTGGGGGCTTGTTTGCTGTTGTTTGGGGGGTGTTGTGGGTCTGTGCAGTGTGCATGCTTTAGTGATGGGTATCCCTGCTTAGTTATGTCATGCAGGTCTTGGGGTTGGGATGGGTGGTTGGTGTCATGGGTAGATAGGTGAGGCTTTGGGGGGATAGGGGAGGGTGTGAGGGTGGGGTTGTGTGATAGTATGCAGGTAGGGTGGAGGATATGATAGTTAAGATTTGACTTACCAGTGTCCGTCCCTCCAACGACTCCTGCGAGGCCCTCAGGATGCAAGATGGACAATACTTGCTCCTCCCATGTTGTTAGTTGTGGGGGAGGAGGTGGGGGCCACCGCCAGTCCGCTGTACCGCGATGTGGTGCCTGGAGACCGTGGAACGCACCTTCCCCCGTAGGTCGTTCCACCTCTTCCTGATGTCCTCCCTATTTCTTGGGTGCTGTCCCACAGCGTTGACCCTGTCCACTATTCTTTGCCATAGCTCCATCTTCCTGGCTATGGATGTGTGCTGTACCTGTGAGCCAAATAGCTGTGGCTCTACCCGGATGATTTCCTCCACCATGACCCTTAGCTCCTCCTCGGAGAAGCGGGGGTGTCTTTGGCGTGCCATGGGGTGGTGTGTGTGAGGTGTTGGGTGGTGTATGTGTTGATGAGTGTGGTTAGTGTAGTGGTATGTGGTGTTTTGTGCGTGGATGTTGTGTGGGTGATGGTGTAGTGTGCCTCTGTGTGATGGGGTTCTCTATTCTGTGCAGTCTCTCTCTGGCCTTCTCTCAGAAATTCTGGTCGTAGGGGTTTGTGGGTGATGTGGGTGTGTGTTTTATATTGTGTTGGGTGTGTGGGAGTGTTGTTTGTATGTGTATCAGGTATGTGTAATTTGAATTGTCCAATGTGGCGGTGTTTTGTAGAAGTGTGTGTATATTGAGCGTGTACCGCCAATGGAATACCGCGGTTGAAAGACCGCCGCGTGGATTCGTGGGTCATAATGGCATGGGCGTGTTTCTGTTGGCATGGAGGTGGAGGATTTGTTTCCGCATGTTTATCGCTGACCTTTGGTGTGGCGGACTTGTGTGGGTGTCTGAATTTCGGCGGATTCCGTGATGTGTGTCATAATAGCTGTGGTGGAATTCCGCGGCCGCGGCGGTCTTCTGCACGGCGGTAAGCGGCTTATACCGCCAATGTTGTAATGACCCCCATAGGCTCTATTGCATCAGCACTCAACTATATTGATTCTGAATGGAGAATAGAAATGATTTAGGGGGTCATTACGACCTCGACGGTCTTGTAAAAACACCGCCGAGGCCACGGGAGAAAGAATACCGCCATTGCCGGCGGTATTCCTGGATCCCTATTATGACATTTCCGCTGGGCCAGCGGATGGTAGCAGTGTTACCGTCCGCTGGCCCAGTGGAAATGTCACATCAACATTGCTGCCGGCTCGTAATAGAGCCGGCGGCAATACTGATGTGCAGCGGGTGCAGTAGCACCCGTCGCGCATTTCACTGCCAGAAATTCGGGCAGTGAAATGCGCGACGGGGCTATGCCTGGGGGCCCCTGCACTGCCCATGCCAAGTGCATGGGCAGTGCAGGGGCCCCCAGGGGCACCCCAAGTCCCCTTACCGCCAGCCTTTTAATGGCGGTGTTTACCGCCACTGACAGGCTGGCGGTCGGGGACTAATAATCCCCAGGGCAGCGCTGCCATGGGGATTATGACCGCCAGGTGGAATCCTGGTGGGATATTGGAGGGGCCGGCGGTATGGCCGTGGCAATTCCGCCATGGTCATAATTGCTGGCGGTACACCGCCAGCCTGTTGGCGGTGTTACCGCCACCTTACCGGCAACCGCCAGGGTCGTAATGCCCCCCTAAATCTTTTATCAAAAACCTTTCTGAACTATTATGTTGAATTTCTTAATTATCTAGGGTACATCTTCCAGTGATCTTTTAAATGTTATTTATCTTGGAATTTCGAAGGGTGTAAAGTACTACTCCTATATTCTTTTATGTACAGTTGGTCATTGCTTTGAGAATTGTCCTCAAAACATCTCAAATCTGAACACAAGGGGAACAAAATCTGAATTTCTAAATTCTATTAGTAGAAATAGAACGCACTGTACCCTATTTCTACTTTCACTAATATGGAAGTGGACATTTTCCAGCTGATTCACAAGGGCATCCAAGAGTATGTAAAAGAGTACTTGTTATAAATGATGTCTCTGGTTGGCAATCAGTTTGCACTCTGTCCAAGCAGGGACCCTCACTCTAGTCAGGGCAATGGAGATACCCACTTAGATAACCCCTGCTCAACTGTTTGGTAGCGTGGCACAAGCAGTCAGGCTTATGTCAACGGCAATGTTTAAACTATTTGTACCAACATACACAGCAACACAGTGAAAACACCACACCAGTTTAGAAACATAGGCAATATGTATCTAAATCAAACAAGACCAAAACAACAAAAATCCAACATACACAAGTAAAGTTATGAATTTGTAAACTAATACTGTAGAGTCTTACTCCATAGAAAACAATGGAAACGTTGTTACACAAAGTACCTGGTTTGAGTTGAAAATACAGCCACACGGGCGTGCATCCATTGAAAAAGTCAGCGATGCGTCAATTTATTTCTCACAAGTGAGGCCATGTGTTGTTTCTTCTGTGGTCAGGTGGGCAATGCATTGTTTTTCTCTCCTGCAAGAGAGTGATGCATCGATTTCCGAAGAGGCACCCGGGATCCGCGCAGGTTCACGATAATTTTGACACCCATTGATGATGCGTGAGAAATCTTGCCCCACAGTGATGGGAAACAGCTAATCATAGGTTTTTCATCATTTGCAGAAGCCGCAAGTGGGCAACGTTTCTCCAGCCGAAATACAGATGATGCGTTGATTTTCCAGCCATGATGCAGGTGGTGCGTCGATTTCAACCGTGAGGCGGGTGGTGCGTTGTTTTTACAGCCGCATTGCAGGTGGTGCATCAAAATTGTCCCCTCACGGCTTCCTGTGCATGGATTGCAGTCCTTGTTCTACCACCTTCACATTTCAAGGGCCTAGGAACTTGATAGGGTACCGCTTGGCAGGGCAGGAGTCTTAGCAAAGTCCAGGTGCTGGAAGAGGAAGTCTTTGATGGCCCTGAGACTTCAAAACAGGAGGTAAGTTCAGTTTAAGCCCTTGGAGATTCTTCACAAGCAGGAATATACCACAAAGTCCAGTCTTTTTCCTCTTTCAGGCAGAAGCAGCAACTGCAGGCCAACTCAGCAAAACACAGTCACAGGCAAAGGGGCAGTACTCCTCCTCCAGCTCCTCAGCTCTTCTCCTTGGCAGACATTTTCTTTGGTTCCAGAAGTAATCTGACAATCTGGGGTTTTGGGTCCACTACCTTATAACCCTTTCTGCCTTTGTAATAGGCACACTTTAAAGGAAAGTCTTGTTCACAAGATCCTGCCTTGTCCAGGCATGGCACCATAACACACACCAGGGGGTTGGAGACTGCATTGTGTGAGAGCAGGCAGGAGCCCTTTCAGGTATAAGTGACCCCTCCTCCCTCCACCCTAGCACAGGTGGCCCATCAGGATGTGCAGGCTACACCAAGCTCCCTTTGTGTCACCATTCAGAGGGGATTCACAAGCAAACCAACTGTCAGTCTGACCCAGAAAGGGAATCCAGAAGGAGTCAGAGTCACAGAATGGTTTAGGCACGACAATACCCACTTTCTAAAAGTGGCATTTTCAAACTGATAATTTAAAAAACAACTTTACCAAAAAATTTATTTTTAAATTGTGAGTTGAGAGACCCCAAACTCAAAATTTCTATCTGCTCCCAAAGGGAAACTACACTTAAACGGTATTTAAAAGCAGCCCCCATGTTAATCTATGAGAGAGATAGGTCTTGCACCAGTGAAAACCAAATTTGGCAGCATTTCACTGTTAGGACATGTAACACACACCAGTACATGTCCCACCTTTAATATACACTGCACTCTGCCCATGGGGCTACCTAGGGCCTGCCTTAGGGGTCCCTTACATGTACAAAAAGGGAAGGTTTGGGCCTGGCAAGTGGGTACACTTGCCAGGTCGAATTAGCAGGTTAAAACTGCAACCACAGACATTACAGTGGCAGGTTTGAGCCATGTTTACAGGGCTATTCTTTTGGGTGGGACAATCAGTGCTGCAGGCCCACTTGTGGCATTTGATTTATATGCCCTAGGAACCTCTAGTGCACTTTAATAGGGACTTACTAGTAAAACAAATATGCCCATCATGGCTAAACCAATTACCAATATAACTTACCCAGAGAGCATATGCACTATAGCACTGGTTAGCAGTGGTAAAATGCCCAGAGTCCAAAAGCTAACAAAAACTGGTCAAAAAGTTAGGAAGAAGGAGGTACAAACTTTGGGGATGACCCTGCAAAAAGGGTCAGGTCCAAATTTGCTCTTGTAGTTAGAGCTACTTTCCATTCTCATAAATGTGTTTGTCAGTCAGCCCCACTATGTCCTTAAGATATTGTGTGTTGCTAAATGTGATAGTTGACTATCTGGTAAACGCCCTTGACAATTTACTGTTCTTTTTAAAGTACAGACTGTCCTCACAGCTTCTGCTTCATTTACAAATCCAGTCATCTATGAGTCATGATCAGGATGTCAAGAGGAAGAACATGCCATGCATTAGAACTGACTGCAGTGAGAGCTTTTCTTAGAAACACAAGATAAATAAAATGTACATTCATGCTACAGGTTAAGGGTAACAAAATAATGGAGTTAGTGATCTTTAAAGAGCTACTAAAGCTGTCCTCTTGAAATTGTCTAAAACATTTTCCTGGAATTAAACAATGGGGGTGACATATTTATGTCAAGGGTTCCGTCCCTCTTGCCCCAAGCAACATGGTGCAAGTGCAACGCAAACCCAAAATGCGATTTATGAAGCCTTGCACATCTAAAACTGCTATGCCTCCCCAGTGAGGTGCAACAAGGAGAAATATTTTTATTTGTCCTCGATTTTTTCTCTTTCTTTGTGTGCTGCAGAATGCAGCACATATAAAAAGAGAAAACATCTTTAGGGGATAGTTTTTGTGTAGGAAGGTGTCCCTTTCTGCACAAAAACAATCCTCCTTACAACACAGGCAAAATTTCAGAAATTACCCCAGTGACTGAGGGGGTCATTCCGACCCCGGCAGGCGGGGGGCACCGCCCGCTGGGTGGAAACCGCCCAAACTCCACCGCGCGGTCAAATGACCGCGGGGAGCATTCTAACTTTCCCGCTGGGCCGGCGGGCGATCTTCAAAAGATCGCCCGCCGGCCCAGCGGGAAAGCCCCAGCAAAGATGAAGCCGGCTCCGAAAGGAGCCGGCGGATTTGCTGGGGTGCGACGGGTGCAGTTGCACCCGTCGCGATTTTCAGTGTCTGCTTTGCAGACACTGAAAATCTTGATGGGGCCCTGTTAGGGGGCCCCTGCAGTGCCCATGCCTGTGGCATGGGCACTGCAGGGGCCCCCAGGGGCCCCACGACACCCGTTCCCGCCAGCCTACACCGCCAGGAACAGGCTGGCGGGAAGGGGGTCGGAATCCCCATGGCGGCGCTGCATGCAGCACCGCCGTGGAGGATTCCCTGGGGCAGGGGAAAACCGGCGGGAAACCGCTGGTTCCCCTTTTCTGACCGCGGCGGTCAGAATTGCCCCAGAAGCACCGCCAGCCTGTTGGCGGTGCTTCCTCCGTCCCCGGCGGTCCATGACCGCCAGGGTCGGAATGAGGCCCTGAGTCTATGATAGAACAAGGAATTTGAAAGGAAATAATGGGAAGTCCTTGTATTTCTCATAATATAGGACTGCAGAAACCCAGTGGAAAGTACTGCGTAGTCCAGGACTTTAGAAAGGTGAATGGAATTGTTATTCCTGGTGCCCCATGGTACAGAATCCAGCAGTGATTGTTTTTAAAATTCCCTGTGAAGCTGAGTGGTTCACTGTGATTGATCTGTGCCAAGTGTTTTTTTCATACTATTGCATGAGCCAATTTCTCATCTCATTTCGATTTCGCAATTCTGTTTTGGCATGGTGCCAACTCCCACAAGGGTATTCTGAAAGCCCCTCAAATTTCATCTGGACCTGGAAAAATAATTTTGAGTCACCTAAAATACCCTACAACTCAGTTTTGATTCAATACATAGATGATCTGTTAGTAGTGCCAAATACTCAGGAAGCATGCAGAAGAGATACAGTTGCCCTGTTGAACTACATAGCTGAGAATGGACATGAAGTTTACCTGAACAAATTGCAGTACTGTAAAAAAAAGAAGTCTTGTAGTACTTAGGACACCAAATTGAGAAGGGTGCAAGGAAGGTGTCACAAGAGAGATTCTCAGAAATTCTGAAAATGAATCCTCCAAAGACTCAGAAAGAAGTCAAGATGTTTTTGGGAACGTTTGGCTACTGCTGTTAGTGGATTCCCAACTGTTCACTCTTGGCCAAGCCTTTGCAGAGACTGACACACAAAGATGTGTCTGATCTGGTACCATTGGATGACTACTGCACATATGCCTTCACAGTGCTGAGAGAAAATCTCTGTTGTGCCCCTGCTCTGGGAATGCCTGATTCAAGCAAATGTTTTACTTTGTACTGTTGTGAAAGGGAGAAATGTGCTCTCTCAGTTTTGAGTCAGTTGCATGGAAACACAAACAGGTAAATTGCTTATTTTTCTGCCACTCTTGATCTTGTAGCTTCGGCTTTGCCCAGCTGTCTTAAAGCCATTGCTGCTGCTGGTGTCCGCATCATACAGTGCAAAAGTATTGTCAATGGTCAGCCTCTGAATGTTTTTGCGCCCCACTCCATGAAAATTTGTTAACCCATACCAAAACTCAGCATTTGACTTGTGCTCATCTGATACAGTATGAACAAGTCAAATTGGCTGCTCCATATATTACACTGAAGTGCTGTATTACTTTGAACCCAGCACATTTGTTGCCACACTCATTGATGAGAAAAACGTAAATGATTGTATCCATAAAACGGAGCATGACTGTTTAAATGCCACTGAAATATGCATCCAAGCCAAGACCTAATATTCAAGATAGTCCACCTCCCAACTTTGATTATGTGATGTTTGTTGATGGCTTCTGTTTGAGAGACCATGATGGAACTCTGATAGCTGCTTATGTAGTTTGTACAGTCTCAAGTGTGGTTAAAGCCTTCAGGCTTCAAGGAGTCTTTTATGACCAAGTAGCTGAACTAGTTGATCTTTCAAGAGCCTGTTGTGTTTCTGAACAGTTGAAGGTGGTTATTTTCACCGATAGTTTGTACGGTTTGGTGTAGTTCATGACTCTGGCCAATTATTGTCAGGGCCACTGGAAATATGCGATTGTGTTGCCAAAATGATTTTCCCATAATTATAGATTTGCCCCATTTTGGACATAATCCATCATCTGCCACATAGCCTGCGTATTTTAACAAAAAAAATAGTTCCGCTCAAATGGATTAAAAGTTACTAAAATGCAGTGACATGCACTGCCAATTTGAAACATTTGGGTATTAAAATGGCACTAATGAGGTGCAACCAATACCCAGATAGTGTTACCAAGTTTAAAAATGATGACATAATGAGGTAATACTATTATAAAATGTGCTGCATTATGCTGCATAGTTTGCCTTTTCTTGCCATATAATTGACTCAATCCTGCCACATAATTTGTCCCTCTCCTGATGCACAATTTATAGTTCCGCTACACAAAATTGAGAAAAAGGTTATAACTTGTTGAATGCATTACCGTTATCTGCCTAAATTATGTAGTTTAGTGTTCAGCACACCTGAAAGCCACTGATTATGTTACTCTAAGTAATAGTGATGCCGATGAAGTGGCAAGATATTGTGCCTTAAATTGTGCAGCCTATAATGATGAATAGACTAATGAGGGAAGTCAGATTCTTTTGTTAACTGCTAGGGATACATGGGAGGAGTCAAAAGAATGCAGGAAGAAGTGTCAGAGGAAGAACAGCAAAGTTGGATTAGTGCAGGTTGTGTCAAAAGAGATGAAGATGATGTTTATGTTTCAAGTGATGGAAGAGTTGTAATGCCTAAAAGTTTAATGCTGCCTATTGTGAGACATTACTACTATCCCGCTCATGGTGGTCGTGAAGATATGGTCAGAATATTTTGGCAAACTCTGTTTAACCCCAGATTCAGACTGATAGAAGAAGTCCTTTGTCAAAGGTGTGTCAGATGTCAGCAGATGAATGTTGGCAAATGTGTTGTAGTTACACTGAGTCACAAATGTAGGTCAGGAGGACCTTTCAACAGAATACAGCTCAATTTTATTGAGCTATCTGTGTGCAGTGGACTGAGGTATGAATTGGTTATGGTATGCATTTTCTCTCGTTGGTTGAAGCTTACCTGACTAGGAGATGTGACAGTCTTACAGTAGCAAAACTGTTGTTTTGGGAGTTAATCCCTAGGGTCAGCTATCCAAATTCTCTAGAGTCGGACCGGGGGACTCATTTCAATAGTGAAGTACTGTAATTACTGTGTGCGGCATTACAAGTTGAGCAAAGACTCCCCTGCACATGGCGCTTGATTATTGCAAAGGACTGGCTAATGTGGTTCGTTCTGTGTATCATCAGGTTGGAGAAGCTGCAGTCCAGTCACAGCAGGAGTTATGGCATTACCTGTATCCAGGTAACTATGTCATGTTCAAGAATCATGTTCAGAAGTCCTGCTCAGAACCATGTTTGAAGGGGCCACACCAAGTAGTGCTGGTGACGACAACAGCTGTGACGTGTGCTGGTCTCCCTAACTGGATCCATGTGGTACACACTCATAAAGTTCCAGGTTCCCTTGATGGAACCGCGCCTGTCACTAAACAGCCAGTTACACTGAGATGAAGGGAGCAGGTGAGTCAAGCTGTTAAGGATGTGCAAGTAACTGAAACAGCATATTTACCGTCTGAGGGCGGGTCTGAGTGAGTCAACAGCAGCAGTTGGTTACAGTGGATTCCGACAAAGGACCTAGGGGCATATTTATACTCCGGCTGCGCCGAATGTGTGTCAAACATTTTGACGCACATTCAGCGCAAACGTTGCCCCATATTTAAACTTTGACGCCCGAGCCAGCAGACAACAAAATTCCACCGTGTGCATATTTTTTTTGATGCGGCAACCCGCCTTGCATTAATGATATGCAAGGTAGGCGTTCCCGTCCAAAAAATGGATTAAACGGCCGTGTGTCGTATTTATGCTTTCGGGCAAAAATGACGCACGGCCGGGAGGCGGAGCTGGAAAATGACGCACAGTCTGGTTTGCGTCAAAATTTAACGCCTTGGTCAGGGCAGGCCTTAAAATGGGGCAAGCACACCTGTATTTATTCAGAACACACAGAACAAACAGCAGAGCAGCAGAGCAGCAACAGGGAGCCATCGAGGTGATATTAATCCTGCGTGCACGCAGACACAGAGCCCAGCAGCAACAACAGCAGCTACAACAACACCAGCAGGGACCCCAAAGGCAGTGCAGAAGGCAGGAGAGGATATTCCGCCCCAGAACCACCCTTCAGGGCCTCAGGGAACACAACATCATCCAGAGGTACTGGTTTAACTGGCAGGCCATTCAGCAGCTGCTGCGCAACATTGATCCGCAGTTGGCTCCCACTTTGCTGACACCCCGCACCATCCCAACAGAAACCAAGCTGCTTGCCGTACTTCATATGCTGGCAAGTGTCTCTTTTCAAACAACTGGTGCCCTGGTTGCCAGAATATCACAACCATCATTCTCCGCCTTTTTGCCCAAAGTACTGGATGCCATCATTGGATTGACACCCCGCCACATCTGCTTCCCTAACACACTGCAGAAGCAGCAGGAAACAAAACAGGGGTTCTACCTCATCAGTGGCTTCCCACACGTCCTTGGTGCAATCGACTGCACACATGTACGCCTTGTGCCACCTGCTGCAACTGAACACCTCTACCGCAACAGGAAGCACACACATTCCATCAACGTGCAGGCCATAGTCGATCACCAGGGATTGATCACCAACATCGTGGCTAAATATCCTGGGAGTGTACATGACTCATTCATCTTCAGTCACTGCACCATCAATGAACACTTCCAGGATGGACGGTATCGCAATGGACTACTTGTTGGTAAGTACAAAAACCTACTTATATACACACTGCACAGCAACACTCACACACAACACATACACCACAACAGCAACATGTGAACAAGAACACACTGAGGTCGTGACATCGCTAGCCATGTTTCTTAGGTCACCATTGAACCTGTCACACATCGGAAATTACTGTGGTTGCCTAAATGTCACCTTGCAAATTGTGAGCGTCTCAATTATGTTTACATTGATCCAGTGCACATGTCTAAAGGTATGGGATGTCCAGGATACATTGATGTGAATGTGTTAACCACACTGTCAATTTTAACTGTGTATGGAACTATCATCTCACCCCCAGTGAAGACACATGGACACCTGTATCACAAGTCACAATGCTAGGGAGGGCACACTGTACTGCAAATCCCAAAACATACTGCTGACAACCGGTTAGCAGACAAACACTCGTTCAGCCAAGGAAACAACACAATGCAGATGGTACATCCTACAAGCCTAGGATGCTACTTTAGAACACAAAGAGTCACAGACAACACAAGACAACTACTGCCATGAAAGGTCATTTCAATAGGGCCAGCTACATCAACATGATCCCAATCATTTTCTCTTGCAGCTGATCAGGGGTATGGCATCCAGCCATGGATTATGACACCATTTGGCAACCCAAGTACTGCTGCAGAGGGTGCCTACAACGACGCACATAGGAGGGCACGCATCATTGTCGAGAGGACCTTTGGCATCCTCAAGTCAAGGTTCCGGTGCCTCAACATCACTGGAGGTAGCCTCCTATATTCCCCGGAAATGGTCTGTCGGATCATCCTAACATGTGCAATATTGCACAACATTTGCATCAAAAGGAACATTCTCCTCCTGGAACCAGAGCCAGAGCCACACATGCCTGAAGAGGAGGAAGAGGAGGATGCTGGCCTGCAACATGAGGGGGGAACTACAGAACACGGCCGCTGGTATACGCAGGTGGCAACAGATCATCAACAATTTCTTTTGATTATAATCGCCTTCACCACTTTAGTTAACTAATTTAAATAAACACCTATTATAATCACCATATAATGGTCTGACTATTCACTTTTGCACACCTTCATCTCTACTTATCAGAATAAGAGTGTTGCCTCATGGAGCATTGCTGATATACTGAGTAGGACACTGAACATCCCAGAGCTAATGTGATGCCTGACATACAATGGTCACATACACACACACTGTTAATGACATATATCATGTACATTTCTCCTTTGAAGGCCAATAGCAGAGGACCACAACTATTTCACACATACATGTTGAAATCAAGGTCCAACGCAGCTTATGGCACACAACTAAGACACCATCACTCAATAAGGGGAAAACAAGCCTCATACATGAGGCAGTCAATGTGCTTTTGCATCAGTAACAGGAATGCCTGGCCAGACCCTTGACAGCAGTAAGTCCAACTGCATCCAATATTTGCAAGGACTCTCTGTGACCAGAGTCCCATAGAAGCATAACATTGACAGTGCAAGTGCCATACATATGAGCCGCATTGTACACATAACATTCCATGTACATGTCAGCCCATTTCCTAACTCCTGACCCACCCATGCACCTGGTCACAACCCACCTGTCGGAAGAGGTCCCTGGAATACTAAGACGTGTACCCTGATAGTCCCTCCTCTACACACACAGACCAACATTAGCAATCCAGTGTGCTACACCCTTTCCTATGGTATGCCATTGTCATAGAACATCTGACTGCATGGACGTCAGGTTAATTTATACACTGTCTTCTAGTTTCAAGCCCTGTTAGCACCTGTAGATTGCTTCCTGTGTTAAAATGTCTGTTGGCCCTTAGAATGCAAGTCTCACCTACAGGACTGGTGAGAAACAGATGCAGCCCACACCTGTGATCACCTCCATGCACACCACCGATTTAAAAAAAGCACTGCCCCTGCTAATGCCTGGAACAGCATAGGAGTTGCCATTTAGTCAATTACACCGTTAAGCATTGATACTAATTAAGCCGTGTAACACAGCCACTGGGTTCATTTGTCACCTTCAAAAACACAGGACATACACAGTTTGACATGTCAGCTCTCTAGTTTGTCCTCCAAACAGTCTGTGTCAGACCACTGATTATGTAACTTGTCAAATTGCTGGATCCTGAATCACCTTGCATTCTGTCAGCCTGACTGGCATCTGTCTGTGCGTCACACTAAAGTATCCCTGTGTCTACATATGTACCACACTTGCGTTAGCAAACCACTCATTCATCAGGGGGTATTGGGCATGGGCTTCCTCAATGCATACACAAATACATTGTATAGCATCATCTGCCTTTTAACTGTACCATTTGAGTTACATCCTCTTGGAAATGCAAAATTCATGGCCCATCCCTTGCCTGGCTCGCATTTATGCATGAATGACAAAGTGTGACAGTGTCCCAGGGCCATAGGCAGGGATTGGGTACGGGGCTTTCAGCACAACGAGGAACCTCTGATAATGTCCATGAAAAATATACAAATGTCAGGACCATGACAGTTCACACACAGAATCACAGTGCTCACAACATAGTGATGGGCCGTGTGTGGTGAATAGCTGCGAGAATAATCAGCACAGAGGCTATGATGTTCCCAGATGCAGTGGGAATTGCAGAGGCTAACCTGTGTACAAATGTTGTAATGACACCTGCCGGAACATGACACCTGAGACATTATCTCACTCAGCACACCAAGGTTGCCCTGTTGACTGTCTCATTACACGTCTTTAGTGACAGGGTGGGACCATCCCCATGTAGGTTCACATGTCCACATCCACTTTAGTCACATTGATCAACCAAGGATACTCAGTAGATACAGGAATAGCTGCCACTGACTCATGATGAGTCCTGGAACGAACTGTGACAAATTACACCCCAAACAATATACAGGATCATCATTGGACCACACACATGAACAAGACACCTATGTGCAATTGATCACTGGAAATATGTGGACACGTGCTGTCTTGTATGCTGGTCAACCACAGCCACTTGATAGTTGGGGCTCACTTCTATGGCCTCAACTGTGGTGTCATCATACATTTGAGATTCATCCTTGTCTGTCTGTGCAAACAACATGGTACCCACTTCCCCAATGCATGTGTATGACTCACTGTGGGATTCCCCAACTAGTGCCCAGGAAGCTGTTACCAATACTCTAGGACATAGGATGTAGAAAATGAGGACCATTGACATGAACAAGCGTCTGCCATCCATCTGGTGCATGCTATGTCACATGTGGTGTCTACGTGACCCTAAATCTTGGAAGTCCACTTTACGGGTGTTGTTACATGTATGACTAACACATGCCCTCTCTCATTTCCACAATGACTTGCATCTAAGGATTGGACACATGGATGTCACGTTCATGCTTCATGTGATACACACACACTTGGTCAACAAATACATTATTTGCCAAAGCACACACTTTGAGCCAAAGGCATTTAGGTATTGTACATATGTGCTTCACATTGCTATCCTCTCCTTATGCCAAACATGCACAATTTCTGCAAACCATATATGTAGGCCACACTTATGACAAACTATTGCGTCAGCCAACCGTAAAAATACTGTGAAGGGAGTAGCGGATCATGGTCCGCTGCAGTATGATGTCACACATGTGAACATACACCATCAACACCATAGTGTCTTCAATCAGCCTATCTCTGATGTGTCCCAAATGTAACATAACAAAAAAACAAGAAAAATTGGTCAAAACCAGTTAATGCACTGAAATGTTGGCGTTCCTAGCGTTATGCATCATTTTTTGTCTACCAAAACTGTATTTGCGTCATTTTGTTTGATGCACAGGAGTGAAAATTAGGCTGCATCCAGATATTTGTACAGGCCATGTACTATTATGTGGATGCAGGCTAATTTTCACTTCTGTGCGTCAAAGAAAATTACGCAAATACACTTTTGGTAGACAAAAAATGACGCATAATGCGAAAAAGGCAGGACTTTTCATACAGTAAGTGATGTAATAGGATATCCTGTTTACAGATCATGTACAGTGGGTGTACTTTCACTTTCACTTTGCAGTCTATGATCCTTCTAGACTGTGTGGCTGTGTAGAGAGTGTTGTCCTGAGATTTTGTGCTTTTTTGTCCTGTGTGCTATCTGTAAAGTCCATTTGTGAAATAAATATTGTTGCTGTATACTGTACTACTGTGTTTTGTCTACATTTGTCCATTTATCTTGTGTTTTTGTTGTTTGTGGGAGTCTGTTGTGGGTAGTGTTAGTTTGGGGATAGTTGGGCTCTTTTAGTAGTTAAGTTTACTTTTCTTCTACATTTGTACCCCTACTTTCCCCCTTTTCCCCTTTCTATTTCTTTTACCCCTATTCCCTTTCACTTTTACAGTATGTCTGGTAGGCCAAGATGGGTGAAGAGGAGTTGGGGGGGTTCATCTGGCTTGTGTGCCATTTCTTGCCACTCATGATCCAGGCAGGGGGCAGGGTGGTACAGGGGTATCCAACAGAGGCGCGCATAATCCGGTGGGGAAAGGTGCTGCATCACCTGCAGCGTATGTATTCCAGCCAGAGGAGTGACCACCAGCTGAAGCACTGGTGGGCTGACCTCATCACCAGGGCGCAGGATCTCTTGGACCACCTGGGAATCATGATTGGTGGCACTGTTGATGAGTACGAATCATGTAAATGTGCACGATTAAATGCTCTATAGTGACATAAGAGGATTAGTACTATGTCTGCCAGCTAACTTGCTGACTGTGTGTAATGCTGGGGAAACATAAAGGGATAATTGATGCACTATGGCAAGGAACACAATTGCTAGCTGTCAGGTAGCACGTGCTCAGCAAACTTACAGGATACTTTTCCATGAAGTAAATTGATGCGGCCTTTTTGTCAGAAAAGCAAACAAAATACGAGCCAATCATGTCTATATAGGGTACTATTGACAGAGAAGTAAAGATGTACCAACATTTTGGCTAACTTTGTTGACGCAATAGCTAGATTGACTTTAGAATCACTACATGATGCAGAAAATGAGTGCTGCCTTCACGTCAATTGATAATAGCAAAGTGGCTCAGACATATGTCTCATGTGAGTCTGGAGAGTGTGGAAGGAAAGCGTTCACGGAAGTACTATGAATGTTTGGGATTATTGTGTTCCTTGATCTTTTTGGATACATGTCAGATCTGGATTTGAAAACATCGTGAAAAGGTGTAAGGTGCCCTCAGCTAACTTCTTGGAATGTTTTTGGAGTTAGTTGTGCCACATTCCAAAAATGGATTGCAGTCCAAGTGTATGCACATGGCTTCACATCTCCATGGTTGGTGCAAATCAGCATAGCTGGGCCACATCAATTGAATCAAATGTAACAACAGGGGGGCTTACAAAAGTCCCTGCCCCTCCCTCTGTACATTGTACCTATGTGTCATTAATGTGTCATGGCCACAAGGCATGTTTGACTGGTAATGCAGTCCTCAAGTAACCAGGCTTTGGATGTCTCTCTTGGAAGCACATGATGAGACAATAACACTCCATAATTTCTTGTGTTCACCAATTACGGGGCATGTTTGCAACCACATGATAGTTAGGGCAAATGTATGTGTGCAGATATGTGTGTAACTGTCACAGGAGACCCATGCTATGTACAAGTTGGCCGTGATATATCAGATGCAGTACCAGCATGTTTGAATGGATGCCATTTCCTTATTCAGCCTACACATTGTATATGTTTATGAAATTGTTTCGCTGTGCACAGATTTTGAGCACATTTCTTCCTTCCATACCTTACAGGTGGACCAGCACCCTACAATGTGGGAGAGGTGGCGACATTTGAGGACCCCGACCACTCCAGTAACTGTTGATATGTCTGTTATGTGTTGTGTTTGCTGGTTATGGACTCGTGTGAGTTGAACGCATAGCAAGGTGTGATGCGTTGGGCAAGCTTTTCTCTTGTTCCATGAGTGGGAATTCAGTTTCTCACATGCTTTGAGTTGGCCAATGCATATCCAATGGTATTATGTAGGGATTGTAGGCCAGTCCTGTAGGCCCCACTGTGAGTACAGGGGTTAGTCATGTGGATGACACTTGTATCACCAAGAGTCGCACTGGAAGTCAGCTCCGATTTAGTCAGCCTGTCAGACCCACATTCTCCAAGATTGGTACAGCAAATTGCTTTTCAATAGACATCTGCTTCCCTATTCACCTACGTAATTATGAAACAGTAGGTAGAACCTCCTAGCAGCATGTACTTCCACATGTAGTGCTACAAGTATGTGGAACTTGAGTGCAATGGCCTAGGTGTGCATGCAATTCATGATCATGGGTGTTCTTGCAACTATGTGTCTGATGTAAGTCAGGCCTCACTGGAAGTATATGTTGTGTACCAAGTTCTGCATTTCCTGACATGTGTGGCCCCATGATTGGTCGAGGGTTTGCTGACTCCTAATTGTTGATAGACCTTACCTCTGGTGTGTGTGTAGAGCCAAACACGTGTGGAGTTTTCTATACACTCCTCGGTGTACATGTTGTTGGAAATTGATAGTTGTTTATCCTACCCCCCACCCTCAAACACGGGCATGGGTTTGTGTATGGGATACCTAGAACTTATGCTACCAGTATGTTACACATACATGTGAATAAGTGACGATTTGGTTGCAATATAGTATACACACTCAGGTTTGGCACTTGGTACTATACTGGCAAGTCCAGTTACAACTTGCAGACCATATGGCTTTAGTTTTGCTTTCCGTACACTGACATTTTTTGCCCAGGTCTTGGCGGAGGATATGCAGCATGATTCTTAGCTGATAACTGGCAGAACTCAGATTGCAAGTCAAAGCCAGTTGTTACCCATCTTGTAGGTTATGGATGTGCTATGTGTGATGTGACCTTTGTAGGCTAGCCTGCCATGTACTTCCTCAGGGACATTCACTGATCTGTATTGTGATACGAGCTGTTACAAGTACAGTAGATGTATTGTCTAATTGACTTCTTGTGCCATTTCACACAATGCAGTTACTAATGTAGAATATCTGCATTTGTCTTAACAGCTGCTAACATGACTCCAGACCAGGTCTGTGAATTTCAGGAGGATGGCCCGGCGATATCGCCATGAACGGGCCTCCGGGGCAAGGAGAGCCTTCCCACGGGGTGGCCCTACTTTGCCCACCACAGCTACCACCAGCACAACCACCAATCCAAGCCAGGTGGCCCCACCCACAGCTGGGACTGTTGGTCCTACATCTGCTGGACTTCCAGGCCCCAGCATTGCCACCGGTGCAGGACAGCCCACTAGGCCTGGCACCACACACGCTCAGACCTCCTCCACCGGTACCCAGACTGCCACAGCTCCATCTGTTGACCCTGCAGCCTTCCACAACATGGATCGTAAAATGGACAGAGTGCTGCGCAAGTTGAGCCACCTGAGCCGGGATGTGTGCCACATCAACTGGCGTGTTAAGTCTATTAAGAGGACCCTCTGGAGGGCCAACCTCTAGAAATGTTTTGATGGACATTATTCCCTCCCCTCCCTACTCTTTCCAAGTTCTTATAGTTAGTGGGCTTTGGGGGCTTAGTGTTAGGTTAGTATAGGCTGTTAGTTTAGTTAGTGTTAGTGGGAACCAGAATCTTTATATTTTTACTTATTAACTTCTTAGCTGCTAGGCCTTCCCCCCCCCCCAGTGCTGAGCCCTTTTTTGGCTATTTGAGGTAGTTTGCGCTTAGGCCTTCATAACTTTTTGTCCACATAAGCTATCCACGCCAAATTTGCGTCCTTTTTTTACAACATCGTAGGGATTCTAATGGTACCCACAGTTTGTGGTTTCCCCTGGAGGAGACCAAGAAATTAGCCAAAATACAGTGAAAATTTAGTTTTTTTCAAAAAAATGGGAAAAAAGGGCTGCCGAAGAAGGCTTGTGGTTATTTCCCTGAAAATGGCATCAACAAAGGGTTTCTGGTGCTAAAATCGCCATCTTCCCATCTTTCAGGAACGGGCAGACTTGAATCAGAAAACCAAATTTTTCAACACAATTTTGGCATTTTACTGGGACATACCCCATTTTAACTTTTTTTGGTGCTTTCAGCCTCCTTCCAGTTCGTGACAGGAATGGGTGTGAAACCAATGCTGGATCCTGGAAAGATAAACATTTCTGAAAAGTAGACAAAATTCTGAATTTAGCAAGGGGTCATTTGTGTAGATCCTACAAGGTTTTCATACAGAAAATAACAGCTGAAATAAAAAAATATTGAAAGTGAGCTGAAAAAAACAGCCATTTTTCTCCATGTTTTACTCTGTAACTTTTTCCTGCAATGTCAGATTTTTTAAAGCAATATACCGTTATGTGTGCTGGACTCTTCCGGTTGCAAGGATATATAGGGCTTGTAGGTTCATCAAGATCCCTAGGTACCCAGAGTCAATAAATGAGGTGCACCTTGCAATGGGTTTTCATTCTATACCGGGTATACAGCAAATCATTTGCTGAAATATAAAGAGTGAAAAATAGGTATCAAGAAAACCTTTGTATTTCCAAAATGGGCATAAGATAAGGTGTTGAGAAGCAGTGGTTATTTGCACATCTCTGAATTCCGGGGTGCCCATACTAGCATGTGAATTACAGGCCATTTCTTAAATAGACGCCTTTTTTACACACTGTCTTACATTTGGAAGGACAAAATGTAGAGAAAGACAAGGGGCAATAACACTTGTTTTGTTATTCTGTGTTCCCCCAAGTCTCCTGATAAAAATGGTACCTCACTTGCGTGGGTAGGCCTAATGCTCGCGACAGGAAACGCAACAAGGGACACATCACATTTTTACATTGAAATCTGACGTGTTTTTTGCAAAGTGCCTAGCTGTAGATTTTGGCCTCTAGCTCAGCCGGCACCTAGGGAAACCTAGCAAACCTTGACATTTTTCAAAACTAGACACCTAGGGGAATCCAAGATGAGGTGACTTGTGGGGCTCTGACCAGGTTTTGTTACCCAGAATCATTTGCAAACCTCAATATTTGGCTAAAAAAACACATTTTCCTCACATTTCGGTGACAGGAAGTTTTGGAATCTGAGAGGAGCCACAAATTTTCCTCCACTCAGCGTTCCCCCAAGTCTCCCGATAAAATTGATACCTCACTTGTGTGGGTAGGCCTAGCGCCCGCGACAGGAAATGCCCCAAAACACAACGTGGACACATCCCATTTTTTGACAGAAAACAGAGGTGTTTTTTGCAAAGTGCCTACCTGTAGATTTTGGCCCCTAGCTCAGCCAGCACCTAGGGAAACCTACCAAACCTGTGCATTTTTAAAAACTAGACACCTAAGGGAATCCAAGATGAGGTGACTTGTGGGGCTCTGACCAGGTTCTGTTACCCAGAATCATTTGCAAACCTCAATATTTGGCAAAAAAAACAAATTTTCCTTACATTTCGGTGACAGAAAGTTCTGGAATCTGAGAGGAGCCACAAATATCCTCCCACCCAGCTTTCCCCGAAGTCTCCTGATAAAATTGATACCTCACTTGTGTGGGTAGGCCTAGCACCCGCGACAGGAAGTGCCCCAAAACACAACGTGGACACATCTCATTTTTTGACAGAAAACAGAGGCGTTTTTTGCAAAGTGCCTACCTGTAGATTTTGGCCTCTAGCTCAGCTGGCACCTAGGGAAAACTTACCAAACCTGTGTATTTTTGAAAACTAGAGGCCTAGGGGAATCCAAGATGGGGTGACTTGTGGGGCTCTGACCAGGTTCTGTTACCCAGAATCCTTTGCAAACTTCAAAATCTGGCTAAAAAACACATTTTCCTCACATTTCGGTGACAGAAAGTTCTAGAATCTGAGAGGAGCCACAAATTACTTTCCACCCAGCGTTCCCCCAAGTCTCCCGATAAAAATGGTACCTCGCTTGTGTGGGTAGGCCTGGTGCCCGCGACAGGAATAGATCACACAACGGTCAATGTTGGTCCTTACATGAGGCAGCTGTTGATCCTGGGGTGATCCATTCCTGACGCAGGCACTAGGTGTAGGCACTCAAGTGGGGTAGTGTTTTTATCAGGACAGGTGAGGAATCACTGGGTGGTAGGAATTTTGTGGATCCAAGCATATTCCTGTAGTTTGTGTGACAGAAATGCGAGAAAAATAGAGTTTTTATTCAATATTTCAGCTTTGCAGGGTATTCAGGGTAAGAAAACTTTGGGGAATTCACACAAGTCATACCTCTGTGGACTCCCCCGAATGTCTAGTTTCCAAAAATGTTTGGGTTTAGTGTGTTTCTCTATATGGCCGCCGAACCCAGGACCAAAAACACAGGTGCCTGCTTTACAAAACCAGTTTGTTTTGCGATAGATAATTTTGATGTCTCTACAATACGATTTGGGCGGTGGAATTTGGGGCTGAACTAAATTGGGGAGCTTCCAAGAGAGCACTCTCTCTCTCTGCCTGCCGCCTAATTCACCTGCTTTCTGGGTTGGGCTAACCCACTATTACCCCATTGCACAGAGTGTGCTTGCGAAGGGACAGCAGGACTGTCCTCATCACCTCTCTCATAATTTACTGGAAGAGGAGTTATCGAATGGGACTCCTCCGACTGAAAAATCACTCCCAGAGTCTGCGCCATTGTCCTATCCCTCAGATGCTGTCTCAGTATCTGATATCTCAGTTTCTGATCCTATGTCAGAGCTGTCCTCTATAACCCGAGTGACGGCAGCAGTCATCCATCTCTGCTATTGGCTAAACTGTTGCTCTAAAACACTAGCCTACGTAGACAGTCACAAAATCGATGGTGTGTGTGAGATACGTGCAACAGTAGAGGCCACCTTACCTGCGCTTCTTCCCTCAATCAGCACGTTCTTTCAAGACACTCAAAAAACACCTTGTCACATACCATTTGTCACAGTCTTTAGCACCTCCTGCGCCCAGTCCAACAATCAATATTGGTGCTTCACTCCCTCCTCCTCGGATTCCCTCATTACCACCCAGCAAAAGTGCCCTTCATCGCTCCATAGCCTTTCATTTGTATTATAGCGAAGGTAATGGCTGACTTTACTAATGTACTCAGCTATTTACATAAAATACAGATTTGCTCTTTGCAGTAGGCATATAAACCTTCTGCACTTCTTTATGGCACTAAAACTGCCACTAGACAAGTCTGACCCTTTTGTAGCAGAAACATATTCACAATACTTACTTGACTTTTTTATTGCTGCCTAAAAGCTACAGTTGAAATGCGTCGGTTGAAGTATGTGCATTGCTTTGAAGACGCAAGCTGCAACTGCAAGACAACTGGTGGCAAATATATATATATATATATATATATATATATATATATATATATATATATGACTTTTATATGTGGGTCTGGTTTTCCTGGGGGCCGATCGCAGCCCCCAGGGAAACCACACACGTATTGACAAAAGTGATTTATATATATATGTATATATCTATATATATATCTATCTACATAGACATATGTCTATCTATAGATAGATCTATATATATATATATATATATATATATATATATATATATATATATATAGATCTATCTATAGATATATCAATGTAGATAGATATATCTACATAGATATATCTATATATATATAGATCTATATATATAAATAGATCTATATATTTTTTAGTTGTTGTATGGTTTCCTTGGGGGCCAAAATGGAGTCACCCTGCCCACGGGCGACCCTCTGTCCATTTCTTTTTCTTTTTTTTTTCACTTAAAAAATAAATAAAAAAAATTGCCCCTGGTGGGCGCCATCGCGAGCGATCACGCCCCTCCCCTCCCCCAGGGGACACCTACCTTTTATTTTTTTAAATATGACCCCGGGGGGGTGTGGCCCATTTTCTGAGGGGGCCGACCCCCCCAAGTGAAATCCCTGGTGCCTAGTGGTGTTTCCTGGCTGTGCTGCGATCGGGGGCCAGGAAACACTTTCCGGAAGGCCTCGTAACTAATGGGAGAGTCTCCCATTTCTTACGAGGCCTTCCCGAACGTGGAAAGGCCGTTTGTGGCCGTTTTCCCCATTGGAGCAGGAAGCGGCCGCAAGGCCGCTTCCTGCTCTGATGGGGAAATGCACAAAGTGACGTCAGCATGCCTCGTGGCGCACTGATGTCACAAAGGGGCGGGTGGGTGGCGGGGGATACACGGAAAAGCTTCTGTGTCTCCCGGGGAATAAAAAAATAAATAAAATCCTCGGGTGAAACGCACCTGAGGATTTATTAACCCCCTCCCTGGTGTCGGCCACTCGTCGTGACCCGCACCAGGGAGGTAGTGCGGGCGTCGGCCAGCGGCCAACGCCCGCATCCAAGGGGTTAAGTGTGTGGGTGGGTGGGTGAGGGGCTATGTTGGGGTTCTTGTGTGTTTACAAAAATATATCTTCTTCTTCTGATGTGTGTGTTGCCTCCTCTGTCCTTGTTGTTGTTGTTTGTGAAGGGGCAACACACACCTCAGTGTTAGAAGATGTGGAGTCAGGCATCCTGGTCGTTGCTCCCTGTGAAGGTCTTAAGGGCAGTACTGCAGCAAGGAGTATCTGCTGGTTCTTGAGGATAGCAGCCACATCACGATGGTAGGCCGCCAGGTCGGCCCTGAGGGGTTCAATTTGCATACGTGCACGCGTTGACAGGATTGCTGTTGTAGGTGTTGGGTCAACTGTATTACAGCTGTGCTGATTTCCATCTGGGTTTTCTGCAGTTCCTGTAAGTTAGATGTTAGGGCTTGCATATCTGCTGCCTGATCTGCAGATGACATCATGCACGAACGCACCCCCTCAAGGCTGGCTGCCATATTTTGCATCCCCACCCGCACCTCCTTGGCCACCTCCCGCTGTACTCCAACTACAGTTCTCTCAAAGCTGGTGCCAGTGTCGTCTGAGTCCTCAGCTTTATTGGAGCTGGCAGGTCTTACAATTGGGGTGGTGGGTGGTTCCTCTGTGATGGCTGCTTGTTCTGTGCTCCTCCTTGTGACTGAAGGTGGGGTCTGGAGGGTTTCAAAGACCTTTTGGATAGTCTTCTGGGGAATGTTTATCGGCTCGTCATCCATGTCATCAGGGAAATCTGGGACAGGCATATCGGCAGGAGATCCATCTTCCTATGCAATGAAACAGGGTACAATTAGTGTGTCTGTGTTGTGGCAATTTTGATGTGACATGACTGCCTTTTGATGAATTCACTTTGTGATCTTGTTTTGTGTTAATTGCTCCAGTCCTTCAGATGGGCATTCTTCCAGGCCTATGGCCCACCTGCATGTCACATGTATGTTATTGAGTTATTAGACTTGTCAGCATCATCGCCTCTAGGTGTTGGTTTAGGCCAAATAGAGAATTGCCACCTTCTTTTCCTACTGAAGCCTCCGTCTACATCCTTTCTCATGGTGAGACCTTTCACTGGCTGTGGGTGTTCTGATGGCCCTGGCAGCACACTTAACAATCTGCACCTGCCCCAATCTCTGATCTTTCACATCCACTTAAATGTATTTGACATGTGGCATATCCTATGCATGGCAATGTTATGATCTGATATGGATGTTGACATTGGTAATGTGTACTGCTGATGTTGGGGAATGTGTGTTACATTGGATTGCCCTGATAATCGTATCAGTGTCCTATTTCCTCCTCTGACTGTGCAGGTGTATTTCAGTGACCAGTTACATGTGTCCCCCCCTCAATGCTGTTGTCTGAGCAGTATGACATTTGGGATGTTGCATTGTTATCCAGGCACAGGATGGACCCTGACATATGCAGCATGGGTGTGTCCTTAGTGCTGTGTAGCTCCTGTCGTTGTTTACATTGGCTGATGTTTGCGACAACTATGGGCATTGACATTTGAGAGTACTGGGGCCTCTGTCTAGTTTCATGAGATTGTTGAAGTTGTCATCCTCACCCCCTAATTTAGGTGTGTATGATCCATGGGGAGGTTACTGCCATTGGCTACTTGAGCTGCACACAGAGCGGAGGTGGTATTGGCAACTGTTGTCGCTGTTACATTCCAGTTGTCGGCATGGCTAGAGGTTGTTAATAGGGCCATAGTTAATGTAGGGGTATGGTGGCTGATGTGTACCAGGATGTCAGTTTGACGTTGTGGCCTTCCCTCCTGGCGTGGCTTTCCCTTTGCTCCATCGTTGGCATGACAGCATGCCCCGATGGGACTGTTGTTGGTGTTGTGTAATGGTGTGCCCCAAGTATTCTCAGAACGGGCCATGCCCCCCTGCCGTGCCCCTTTACCCATGCCACTCCATGTATCAGATGACTTCCATTCATTGTGTGGTCGGTATCCCCCCCGGTTGTAGATGACATTAGTGCATTATAATTCCCCATGCGACTTACCCTGCATGTGCGTTGTCTCCTGGTAGTCTGCGCTGTCCTGTCCTTGAATCCCTGTGACGATCTCCTCAGGGATGATGGCTGCGACCATCTCCTCCATGTGGTCCAGGGCCTCCTGGTGTGCTGGACTCCCACCTCCAGTCTGCAGTGCTGCCTTCCTGTTCCTGGCCATCTTTTCCTTGGTCCTGCGCTTGCAGTCATGCCAGCGTTTCTTGCACTCGATGACTGTTCTGCGTACTGAGGTACTGGGTTTTTCAGAACCGGTACTGATCCGGTAACCCAGCGGTGCCAGGGTACACCCAAAGACCTCGGGTACTTTCCTGATTCAGACTACAGAAACTCAGAGTCTTCTAGGTGAAGTAAAAGATCGAATTTATTGGCTGCAACCAATTGACAAGCGTCCTAGAAGTACAACAGCACGACTTGTATGTTCTCAGGAGACTGTGGCCCTCATTCTAAGTCTGGCGGGCGGCGGAGGCCGCCCGCCAGACTTCCCCCCTCCAAAGTACCGCTCCGTGGTCCAGAGACCGCAGAGGGTATTCCAAGTTTTCCCCTGGACTGGCGGGCGGCCGCCAAAAGGCCGCCCGCCAGCCCAGGGGAAAACGACCTTCCCACCATGAAGCCGGCTCGTAATCGAGCCGGCGGTGTGGGAAGGTGCGACGGGTGCTACTGCACCCGTCGCGTATTTCACTGTCTGCTACGCAGACAGTGAAATACTAGCGGGGCCCTCTTACGGGGGCCCCTGCAGTGCCCATGCCATTGGCATGGGCACTGCAGGGGCCCCCAGGGGCCCCACGACAATCCTTACCGCCATCCTGTTCCTGGCGGGCGAGCCCCCAGGAACAGGATGGCGGTAAGGATTGTCAGAATCCCCTCGGCGGCGCAGCGAGCTGCGCCACCTTGGAGGATTCTTAGGGGCAGTGGAAAACCGGCGGGAGACCGCCGGTTTTCCCTTTCTGACCGCGGCCAAAGCGCCGCGGTCAGAATGCCCAAGGGAGCACCGCCGGCCTGTCGGCGGTGCTCCCGCCCCCGTTGGCCCTGGCGGTTCTCTACCGCCAGGGTCATAATGAGGCCCTGTGTGTCAATGCAAAATCAGGTTTCCTTATATACAGTTTTTTAAGCTTCAGGCAAACATTCTTGACATTTTGGTTGGTCATTCACATGTCTTCACTACAAAGGAAAAAACAGTGTCATGATGAAACCTCATATTTCATGTCATCCAACCCATAATAAATTACCCGGCAAGGCCTAGAATTTCACATCAGATAAGTGTGGACCCCCAATAAAAACGGGCACCTCCCCCTCGTAAAGTAAGAAGAAGAAAAGAGCAGGTGCAGGTGGGAGTAAGATTAGGCAGGGTGTGTGAGCGATAATAAGGGTTTTATGGCATGGTGTGCCTTGATGCTATCTGATTCGGCCACTGGGAGAGGGACTGACCAAACACGTTTGGCCTGAGGCACAGTACTTCTGCCACACTGTTAATCTTGTCGACAATTTGTTGCCATATGGCCTCTCTCCTACTGATTGGCAACTTTGAGGTGACAAACAGTTGGTGCTGGTGTTCCGTCACCTCTTTAACCAGAATTTCCTGCTCCTCTGCACTAAAGCAACACTTTGTTTTCTTCTTAAAAGTGTCCTGGTTCTTGTGTGAGTCCTCCTGGCTAGTTCCTGGTCTGCTGTCATCTTCCTGGGGTCTGTAGTGGCATCTGGGATCCATTTTGGCTCTCCTCTGGGGAAATGGCAGTGTTTGCGTTTTTTTTTTACGCTATTGCGTAAAAAAATGGCTCATATCTGGTTTGTGGGGTCGTAAATCGACCCACAGTCATTTCCGCTGCGTTAACGTTGTTTTGCTTTACGACTTGACGCTGCGATGTGCGTCAAAAATAATGACTCCCACCTGTGGTTTGTGCCGCCATGCGTCAAAGTATAAATATGACGCCCGCACGGCGCACCAAAATGACGTTAGCCAGCGGTAATATTTTTGACGCAAAACTGCGCTGGCGCAATTTTGCGTCAAAAAGTATAAATATGGGCCCTAGTGCTGTAGCAAAAAGAGTTGTGCCTCCTGATCAGTGGCCAACGGAACAAACTGTACCAGTATTGCAAGTGCCCCAAACAATTCCAGAAGAAGCTGAAGAGTCTGGTCAGAGTGACAGAGATACAGACGGACCAGTAGCTCGAACATCAAAATGTAGGAGAGTGCCTTGTCTAAAAGTATGCAGCACCTGAATGACATACTTTGCTGCAAATGAATGAGGGAAATAATTTGCAACATTTTGTTTAAAAATACATATCCAGTTTGACAGCTGAAAGAAAGCCAGACAGCTGAAAGTAATAACTTACTTAACACAGTCACCTTAATTAAGATTAATAAGCACCTCAGGTCTGCATGTACATTAATAAATGCTAGATCACTGGTAAAAACAAAGCAGAGTTCATGGAGGTTTTTGAAACTAACAAATTGGACTTAGCATTCATAACCAAAACATGGGCAGACTCCACTTCAGGGCCTGACTTGGTAGTTGCCAATCTGCCAGAATTTTGTATTTTTAGAACAGAGCGAACTGAGAAAAGAGGCAGATGCCTTGCAATAATATACTGCAACAACATATCCACCAATTTTTCAGCAGTTACAACAATTGACAAATGCAAAACACTAGCATTTAAAATTGACCTAAATAAAAACAATGCTTTTAGTGGTCGTATATTCCGACAGCTGGGGCGTAGGTCTTCATTTATTCAATCTTTTAGCCAACATTTAGAAGGAAGAATCAGCTCTTCAGACTTCACAATTTGCAGAGATTTTATTTTTCACTTAGAGAATCAATTAGATATTGATACAGCGTTTTTAAATGGTATTATGGCTGGTATGGGCCTGTCACAATTGATAAAGGGCCCAACACACGAGGCTGGCCACACACAGGATGGGCTTTTCTCAGGTAAACCACTACTAAATCTATCAACTATAGCATTACTGACATTGACAGATCACCATGCAGTTCTGTATAATGTAAATGTTTCAAATAGAATGCCCTCAGTAACTGGTTCCAGCAGAGCTACAAAGTCACATCCTTGCATAAGATTGAACCTGATGCACTAAGCTTTGTTCTTCTAGGATCTAGGCCTAGTCCTGCTAAGTATCTGAATAACATCAGTGAATAGGTTCAGCCATAAGCCAATTAGGTATGAAAAAACCTACAGTAGCCACAGGATAACACCATGTGAACCTTGGTTCCCTGATAAAGTCAGGGCACAAAAGCTGCTCTGCCGCAGGCAGGAGCTCAAAGGAGAAAGAACTATGATAACAGTGAGAAAGAAATCTATAAACAAACAAGGCTTATAAAGATTTAAATCAAAAAGAAAATACAGCCTATTGTACTGCTAAAATTGAGAACACCAAATCTACTAAAGTTTTATTAAAAACAATAAAGCTACTAGCTACTATTCTAGGCAATAAAAGTACAAATGCTAGCCTTTCCACTTGTAATACACAGTCCCTGTTTTTTCAGACTAAAGTTGAGGATGCGTTGGATAGATTTACAGCTAATACCACTATCAGTCCTCAACTTTCTGAAAAAGCCTATTCACCTTCTAAATCTGCATTTCTCTCTATTTTGTCACTGGCAGAGAAATAAGTGACTAATTTGAGACATTCCACTAATTTAGGCCCCCCTATTGATCCATGTCTGACAAAGATAATTAAATTCACCCCCAAAACAAAATCAGTTTATCTGGTTGATGTTTTTAATAACATATTTTGTTATGGTTATTTTCCTAGGGATTGGAAAAAAGGATTATATTATTCCACTAATAAAATAGATGAACTTGGCTCATACTGACCCTAGCAACTTTAGACAAATTTCCTGTCTGCCATTCCCAGCCAGGTTACTTGAAAAAGCCATGAATCAAGAGCCATCAACTTTTATACAGATAAACAACGTACAAGAAGCCATACAGTTTGGCTTCAGAAGTGAACATGGTACTGAATCCACTCTGGTTGTGGCATCAGACGAGGTCAGATCTATTTTGGATAAAGGAGAAAATGCTGAACTGATCCTTTTAGATCTTTCAGCCGCATTTGACAGAGTCAATCATGGCCTCTTGATTGACCGTTTGCACTCCCTAGGGATCAGAGGAATGGCTCTGGCACTTCTGAAATTTTGACAGAGCAACAGCAATTTGTCGCTTTGGACAATTTTGTCTCTGATCCCATTTTTCTTCCATGTGGAGTGCCTCAAGACTCTTCATTGAGCCCCACTCTATTCAACTTCTACATCAACCCTCTGGCCAGTCTTATTGAATCTTTTGGGTTCTCAGTAATTTTGTATGTTGATGATACCCAAACTGTGGTGTCAGTACCTAGTAGCCCTGACCATTCAGCTGTCAGATTTCATGACTGCATGCAGCAGATTGACATATGAATGAATAATAATTGTCTAAAATTAAATTCTGGAAAGACAGAAGTGCTTCTGTTTGGCTATGACACGTCCTTCTGGTCTCCTTGCTGGTGGCCACAAGTATTGGGTACATTGCCCATGCCAGTTGAGAAGGTGAGGAATTTAGGAGTGCTCTTTGATAATAGGTTGTCTTTTGAAAACCAAATCAATGCAATTACTCCATTCTTCTTTCATATTCTAAAAATCACAGAACAATACTCTTGTATATACCAAAGGAGGTGCAAAAAAAGTACTCACAGCCTTCACATTACCAAGGTTAGATCATTGTAATGCTTTACATTTCAACCTACAACAAAGATTAGTAAAGAAACTACAAATCTTGCAAAACACCATGGTCTGACTTTTGCTAGGAATTCCCAAGCACCATTCAGACACCATGGCACTGAAGGAGCTTCATTGGCTAACGATAAAGAAGCACATTGTCTTTAACACATTATTCATTACTTTTAACGAACTTCACGACTCAGGAAGCAAGTACTTAAAGAACAACTTCACATGGTGTGCACCGTCCAGAGATCTATGCTCTGCCTCTGCCAAATATATAGTTATACTATGATCAAGAAGGCCAGTTGAAGCGGCAGAAGCTTTGTGTTCAGTGCTCCCAAACACTGGAACAGCCTTCCCCTTAACCTTAAGGAAATTACAGAGTTATGCCAGATTAGGAAAACTTTAAAAACGTTGTTGTTTTGTCATTAGCGATTCTGTTAATTTAACTCTATCTTGAGATAAAAAGAAGTGCCAAGAGGCCTTCCGGCATCTGTGTGCTTTATATGAAACCATTTAATTTCATTCATTTCATTTCATTCATCTTCATTTCAGTTGAACATCCTTGAATGTGTTCTTGTGGCAGAGCTGAGCTTTGAAATTTCATTGCCATTTGACAGACTGAGACATTATGGGGGTTATTCTAACTTTGGAGGAGTGTTAATCCATCCCAAAAGTGACGGTAAAGTGACGGATATACCACCAGCCGTATTACGAGTTCCATAGGATATAATGGACTCGTAATACGGCTGGTGGTAAATCCGTCACTTTTCCGTCACTTTTGGGACGGATTAACACCTCCTCCAAAGTTAGAATAACCCCCTATATCCTGGATGTGATTATAAGTGATTTTGAATTGTGCATCTAATAGAGACGTTTCAACTTTTATTAGAGACATTTGATTGACTTTGTAGAAATTTAGAAGAAGCTTTTTGCAAACTAATTTTTAAACTTTGTTAGGGAGACAATTGCTTGTTATTTGCTTTGCTCACAATGAGAAGACTGAAAGAAGTGAAAGAGACAGTTGCAATTTCTGCTTCAGCCATTTGCATTTTTTTAAATTTTGGTATTTTTACATTTTTAATTTTTAATTTTTGATTACCGGTCTGACATTAGACAACTCATAGAGCTCATTAGAAACATTAGTAGTAAACATAGATATCTACCCTTAGGATTGTTAGTTGATACAATCATTATGATGATTACATTGCTTATCAAATTAAGGGGATCATTCTAACCCTGGCGGTCCGAGACCGCCAGGGCTAAAATGACGGAAGCACCGCCAACAGGCTGGCGGTGCTTCCTGGGCCATTCTGACCGCAGCGGTAAAGCCGCGGTCAGAAAACCGGGTCCGGCGGTTTCCCGCCGGATTTCCCCCGGTTGCCCAAATCCGCCATGGTGGCGCTGCTTGATTCTGACCCCCTTCCCGCCACCCTGTTTCTGGCGGTTTCTACCGCCAGGAACAGGATGGTGGGAACGGGTGTCCTGGGGCCCCCTAACAGGGCCCCAGCCTGCTTTTCACTGTCTGCCTAGCAGACAGTGAAAAGTGTGACGGGTGCTAATGCACCCGTCGCACACCTGCAACACCGCCGGCTCCATTCGGAGCCGGCTTCAGTGTTGCAGGCCCCTTTCCCGCTGGGCCGGCGGGCGCTAACTTGGCTAGCGCCCGCCGGCCCAGCAGGAAAGTTGAAATGGCCCCAGCGGTCTTTTGACCGTGGAGCGGCCATATGGCGGTTACCGCATGGCGGGGTTAGAATGAGGGCCTAAGTGTACCTACACCACCTAGAACAGCAGATGTTAAATCAACAAGTGTCCTGAGTTCCACAATGCCCACAGATAATAGAATGCATACACTAGATGATAAGGAGTTGCATTTAGACAGTTCAAGAGGAGATCATTCTTCAAATGCATATTACAGGCTGGTTTATGAATACATTGATGCCATGGATGTTAAGAACTGTTCTGGGTGTATGTAATTGCCGGTATCAGTTAGTGAGGGAATTACATAGCGCAGTCTTCACTTGACATATGGTATTTCATGTAGTTTAATAATGAGCCTTTTGTATGCACATGAACATTTTCAGTATTATTATTCAAACTGCAATATTGGTTTTACAGAAGTACCCATCGTGAGATACCTGAGTGAAATAGCCAAAGGTAAAAGAATAGAGATAGTACGAGGTTTCTTTGAACCTACATTGACATTTGAAATAATTTGACCTGTGTTCTTACACCATTAGAAAATGAATTCTTAAGACAAGGTGACTGTAGGAGAAGAGCAGTGAAAACAAAAGCGAAAAAAGGAGTAGTTGTTCAAAATTGGGGAAAAGAATAAGAATCCTATTCAGCAGAAGGAAGTCTGGCTACTTTGACTTTAGATTGGCAACATGTAGGGAAATTATGTATCCATAGACCCATGTCAAAGATGGACAAAACATTTGTGGGGATAAGTGAGTGCAGAGTCAGAGTAGCTGAACATTTAAGTTGAATTGACGAGACCCAGCAATTCCAGGAATTTATTGTGGAAAGCGTGATTATTTTAGATTGCCAAAAGGATGGTATGTTTCATGTTATTTAGAAGCAGCTTTTCCGGACATCTATCATGTGGAACATTTTGATGATCCTGTGTGGGATGAAAAGTCAAATGGTAGAATCAAGAGAGATGCCAGTGCTTCTGAGAAATATCTCTAGTGCAATGATTCCATCTGTGGGAGTGATCCTAGATGATCTGAAGATAAGAAAGTTATCAACTATTGCAGACAAGTTGTCTACAGATACAGCAGATGTTTTCTTGTTTGTCGACGCTGAAATAGTTGCTATAAGATCAATGGTTTTGCAAAATCATCTTGCGTTAGACACCCTTCTTGTGAAAGAGGTTGGAGTTTACAAGATGCTGAAAGCTCTACAATGTTGCACTTTTATAACAGACAACAGTAAGAAGCTGAAAACATACATTACAAATATGACTGCTCTGAAAGAAGGTTTGAAGGAAGGAAGATATAGGGAGTTTTTTTTCAGCAGTTGAAAAATGGTTTGGAAATGTAGGTCGTGGAATTTTTGGCAGTATCTTGAGACCTTTGCTGATAATAGCACTGTGGGCATTAGTTGTGTTTGGTTCTTTCAAGCTGTACAAATGAAAGTGAAGAGAGCAGGGAAGGAAAGAAGAAAAGAGGCTTTTGACCTTGAGATAGACGAAGTATCTATTACAGTTGCATTAAGCAGTTAAATGAGTCCAGATGAATGTACCTGGTACAACATCAGAGATTTTGATCTGTCTCATTGACATGAGGGATTGTAATCTGATGTAATGGCTAGCATCAATGTCAAAGGGGGAACGGGTGCAGATAAAGTTTGTGTATTACCTTTTGTGTTACAATGACGATCTATATATTGCCTTATATTGTTTGAAGCTCCACAAGTTAACTGTAAAGTAGTGCACTTAGGGCCATATGTACGAACACATTTTCCTATAGACACATCATTAAATGGGATGCGGTAGAGCTATTTTAATGTAAGTATAATCATTCATTTTGATTCCATGTGTTTCTTAATGAGGTCAAGAAATAGTTTTCACTGAAACGATAATGTGTTTCTCCATAAAAGTGTTTTAAATGTCATATGCTAATGTTGACATCTATAGTTCCCCATTATACCTACTGAAGTGTTTTAACAATCTACTGTACTAGAAGTATTGACAAAGCTTATTAATGATGAAGTTATAATTCCACCATTTATTTGTGCTTTACCTAATAAGAATAAAGTGTGCCATTTTATTTCTATTTTGCTTTAGTTAGCCATATTGGTTTGCTAGGCCTCAGACTTTCAGAATGTCAGAAAGCTAATTCCTTTTGCTAACATGTCATTTCTTTACAGATGTCTTTCCAATAGAATGCTAGTTTGGAAACAGATGTCTTATTATTTTAAACCTAGAGAACCTGAGAAAGCAGCTATGAAATTGGAACACTAAGAGATTGAAAACATGAGCATGTCAAATTTGTTTCAAATTGTGCAGGCGAGAAAAGATGGATGCCTTTCCCATGTTTCCACTGGGAATCTTCCCTTATGTTACAGATGCATGTCGTCTGGTGGACTTTGATTGTACAATTAAACCTTCCAATTTATGTGGTGTGATCGATGTACAAATCACCTTTTACTTTGGACCGTATTTTACCATTACCCAAATGGATTTTGATCAGACATGATTGGACTTTGAGAGAACTGCCTTCCTAATGCCCGCTGAGAGAAGACTTAGAATTTTTCCGTACCGATGAGAAGATTCTTGACCAAGCTTCTGAAACATTGATACCTTCCCTTTTTGCTTACTATTTGCCAAATTTAGATAACTTTATCCTGCCCCAAATGTAATTTTTTCAAGTTCTTTATGTCCTGTATTTCCTTTTTACTTTTTGTCCACATATTTTGCAGCCCAGCATGTTAGTTAGTGACTTGTCTTTGCTCAATCAAATAATATGGATTGTTTGGACCGTCTTCATGCTTAGAAAAACTGGTCAATGTTTATTTTTAGAACATCAGGTTCTGATGCTTACGTTCTGTATCACCTTGATTGAATGCTTAGTCTGTTGGGTGATGACCAAGCTTCAGCTGTTCAAACATCTTGGACACAAGGTGGTAATTTTGTATCTTTACAGCCTTGAGCATTGTCTAACCTGAGTCTGAGTTGTAATAAAACCCTTCAACTTTATTCCTCACTTGGGTTTTTGTGGCAACGTGTGTAGGAACGTAGAATGTTAGGAACATTGATGGTGGAATATAGGGACTAGGTTGAGGGACTGTGGAACGTTGTGGACGGTGGTTGGCATAGGATGTGAAATGCACTGCATGAGTGGTCAGTGCCACTCTTTATGTGAATCCCGAATAAAGAGATATTTCAGAAGACCTATTGCGCTTCTGCTTATCTTTACATTGGAGACAAGCAGGAATGGTACCTGCACGTGTCTTCATCAGAGCGGTGCCAACACTATCAAGATGCTGCCACACAAGATCTTCAAGGCCGGTGAGGCAAGCTGGTTGGGTGTGTGTAAACCATCGTGTTGCGCAGGTCTTCAGTGCAAGAGTTGATCGCGCTTGTGATATCGCGATCATTATTTTTTGAGAAAAAAGAAACTCGGCCGTAAGCAACGGTGTATTGACGCTTTGTTTTCCGTGCGTCATTGTTGCCTTGGTAACAAAGCCTATCATTACCAATGTACTGCGGCAGCCATCTTCAAGGAGATTAAAGACATCTACATTGTCCTGGTAACACCGTGTACACGCTACACAGCCAGAGTCACAGCACTAACGGCAGTGTTGTTTCAAGCATTTGCACATCTTTATACTGTTGGCAGCCATTCTCCTGGTAACATTGTGTACGAGCTAGACAGCCAGCATCAGATCATTTACTGCAGTGGTTGTTGCAAGCATTGTGGTCATCTTTATACTGTTGGCGCCCATCTTGAAGTGACAATTTGACAAATGCCTATTAATGAGAGGCGGATCTCAGTGAATCACACACCTTATAAGTATCTACGATGATTTTTTTCTTTTCTTTTTTTTCTTTTCTTGCAGTTTGCAAGAGAGTTTAATAATTCTTACTCCTACTTAACAACTGAATATAAACTGTACAATGTATACTTTCTGGTGAAATTTTGGAGTGAAGTTTTGGATCTAATTGCTATCAGCATAAGTCAGATTATTATTATGTCGAACATTCGGCCACTGCCATTTTTCCTTGCTGAGCCTCTTATACAATGGTAATTATGTATCGACTTGTTCAAGGCTTATGTGGAGGTTTTAGAAGAACAGGAATGTTCACCCAACAGATATTTGGCTTTGTTGAAGCACAGGTTAGGTGCAATTGGATTAAGAGAATTTAAGAATTTACCTCCAGTTGATAATGCTGGCGATATGGATGTTTACCAGCTTGCCAAGAAGCAACTTCAAGAACGTTATGGCAGGAAGATTAATGTGGTATTAGAGCTACTCGAGGACACAGCATGACGAAGAATCTACAGACCAAATTACAGTAGCTCTTAGAGGATTGGTGGTTACCTGTAACTTTGAACAAATATTTTATTACCAGGTTTTGAGGGATCAGATTTTGATGAAAACACAAAATACAGGAGAAATTGTGGTCATGCAGCAGTGACTTGCGAGAACGATTGAAGTGTCTGAGAAATGTATTCAAACTGTGAAAAGAATGTTACTGATTCTGAACTTGGGGCGGTATGTGTTAGTTCTGTAACAAAGGACTCTAAATGATTTGAGAAAAAGACTGAATGGAAAAAAGTGGTACAAAAAATTGTAATAGGTGTGGAGCTGGGGATCATTTAGCTAATTTTAAGAACGGTCCAGCACTAAACAAGATGTGTAATTTGTGTAAAAAAAATTGGCCACTTAAGTAAAGTATGTAAGAGTGGTATGAAAAGTATAAGTTATGTTTCCGGCCATGATGACACTGAGGGTAATATAGCCCAGGATATAGTTTTAAGTGTGCTATGGGAAGATGAAGGAATTGTGAGGTCCTCGGGTTTACCCACTTGCAAGCTACTTATAGATGGTATTGAGGTTACTGCCATGGTTGACTCGTATGCGTGGTTAACTATTATGTGTGTGGAAATGTTTAAAAAGTTATAGCCTAGTAGGGAGTTAATTCCTACAGGTGTGACTCCTGGAAGCTATACAGGTCACAGAATTCCTGTAGTGGGCTATACTAATGTACAGATTGAGTTTGGACGTAACCAGTGTAAAGGCAAGTTGTATGTAGCTGAGAAGGGTCCGTTAATTTTAGAATGGCCTCATATCAAGGAACTGGGTATTAAGATTGACTCTACGAAAATGACTCCAGTGTATGTGATTTTCAAGGTGGGTTGAATTATGATGAGTTGGGCAAAAGTTTTCCCACCATGTTTTCCAAATCCTTAGGCAAACTGAAGGAATTTAAACACAAAATTGTATTAGGAGACAATGTAAGTTCTATAAGACATAAAATGCGAAATGTACCTGTGAATTATAGACCTAAAGTTAAGGAAAATGTTAAAGGAGTTGTGTGAAAAAAATACCATTGAACCAATGGAAAGTTCAGTTTGGATATCCCCGGTTGTGTTATCTCTTAAGGGGAACGGGGATCTCAGATTGTGTGTCGATTTGAATGAAGCGATTTGGGTTGATGCATTCCCATTACCCAGCTTACAAGAACTGGTGTCCTCTGTGTGCCAAGCCTCAATTATTTCCACCATAGACTTATCTAGCGCTTATTTACAGACTGAATTGGATTAAATCTCCAAACATTATACTGCATTCATAACAACGGAGGGTGCATTTCAGTATTAAACGATGCCTTTTGGCATCGCAAGTGCATCTGCTGTCTTCCAAAGAGAAATTAATAGGATTTTCAGTAGTGTGAAGAATGCAAACGTGTTTCAGGATGATATCCTAATATATGGAAAGAACAGATCAGAACATGACAACGTTTTGAAGGATGTACTAATCATACTTCGTGAGAATAGCTTGACAGTGAGGAAAGACAAGTGTTGGTTTGGTCAAACTCAAGTAGAATATTTAGGTCATATAATTTATCGTGAAGGATTTCGTCCCAAGGTAAGCCATGTGAAGGCTATTGTTGATTCCCCTAAGCCAAATTGTAAGGAGCAATTGATGTCATTTTTAGGCCTTACTGAATTTTGTTCATGTTTTATAGAGAACTATGCAAACAAGGTGGAGAATTTGAGAAAAATCTTAAAAGAAGAATATTCCGTTTGTATGAGGGCAGGAACAATCTGTATGTTTTGATTGTATAAAACATGAAACTGTTCAAGCTCCAAGTTAAAGACCATTTGAAACTAATACTGACTGTGTAATTGCAGTTGATGCAAGTAACTATGGAATTGAAGCTGTCTTTTCGCAAAGAAAGGATCATGAAACATGGATTGTAGCATATGCTTTGCGCACGTTATCGCAATCCAAAAGGAATTATTCTGTCATTGAGAAGGAATTGATAGCAACTTTAAGGGCTGTACAAAGATTTAGAATGTATGTATGGGGAAGGAAGTTCAAATTGTGCACAGACCACAAGCCCTTGGTCAATATATTGCATCCTGGCGGTGGGAAGAATTTGTCGCCAAGACTTGCAAGATTTGCTTCTAAGCTGCAAATGTATTTTTTCTAAGTGGAATATATACCTGGAAGAAGTAATTTTATTGCTGATGGTCTGTCCCGATTACCTGTTGAAGATGGATGTATTGATACGGAGTGTGATGTTGCGTTTACGTATGAGAATGTATTGTTGTGATTGAAGTTGCATGAGGGATCAGGACAAGCAATGTTAACTGAACAGGAATGGAATCAGGAAATGATGAAGGATAATGATATGCAAATGGTGAAGGGATACATACTTAATGGTTGGCCTAGTGAACGTGTGTTGAGAGGTGAAAGTGCGGCTTTGTGGAAATTAAAGGATTAATTTAGTTTAGATGGTGAGGTAATTCTAAAGGGTGACAGAATAATTCCTCCGAAGGGGATGTGTCATATCATTGTAAGAAGAAGTCACATTGGTCATAGTGGCATGTCTAGGAATAAGAGACAAGTGAAAGCATTTTCCTAGTGGCCTTGTGTGGATATGATCATCGACAGATTTGTAAGAAATTGTGCTATTTATGCCGTGATAAGAGTGTGAAACCTTGTACTGCACTGTTGATACCGGTTGAGTTACCGGATAGACCTTGGAGGAAGTTGGCAATTGATTTTACGGGTCCATTTCCTACTTTAGCAGCGAGGGAAGCATATGCCATAGTATTTATTGATTATTTTTCTAAATGGCCAGAAGTGAAGTTCGTGAGCAAAATTTTCACAGAGACAGTGATAGAATTTTTAGAAAATATATTTTCCAGGGAGGTGGTACTAAAAACTCATGTATTTGACAATGGTGTACAATTAATTTCTACGAAAATATCTGAGTTCTTAAAAAGGAATGGTATCAAACATGCAAAAGTGGCTTTATATAATCCTTCAAATGGTCAGGTCGAGAGATGCAATAGAGTTGTTAAGGAAATGATACAATTGACCTTTAAATCTGGTATTCCGTGGAAATAGGCCCTAAGGAATATGCTTTCATCGTACAGAGTGACTCCTCATTCTGTGACGGGAAGGATGCCTTTTGAATTGTTAAGAGGAAGAAAGCCGTCTACTGGCTTGGTACCACAGTGGCTAATGGAGAGAAATCAAATGAAATTAGGGGTAGAGTGTGATAAGGAAATGAGGAATAAGGTAGAGGATTATCAATTGCACACCAAACTGTGTCATTATGTCAAATCTAGTATGAGTGGATTGAAGGTGGGGCAAAGTGTCCGTGTTAAAGTACCCGGAATTGTTCAGAAGGTGAAATCACAATGGTCTGAACCAAGGAAAATCGTGAAAATTTTGAGAAACACTGTGAAATTGGATGATGGTAGGGTGTGGAATATAGGGCGGTTGTCAATATGTGGGAGGAAAGATTCATGGGTGGAGAGTAAGGAAAATAAGGAGTGTTTGGAGGAGTGTAATGGGTACTTGTTTGAGTGTGTCCTCGATGCAGGGGATGAGACGATTCATCATGAGAGTTGTGTGAATGTGGATAGAGCATTGCAGCATAGTGTGAGAGAGAGGATTCCTATCTATTTAAAAGACTATGTTGTCGCGTGGGCTCTCATTATCCTAAATGAGACTACTGGATTTCTAGGCAGCAGGATCGTTCACAATGTGGGGGACTGAGTCTGACCCACGTGGAAGGAACTCCGTCACCCTAAATCCGGTTTTGCTCCGGCTAACAAGCAGTGCCTCATTTCTCCCAAAGGGAAGAGATGATTGGGCAGCCGAGCGCATGACATCTTTGGAACTTCTCAGGGAAGTCGTGGTCACTCAGATCCAAACCAACTCTCTCATTTACAGTATGATCTCATATACAAATGACAAAGGCAGTATAAGTTTTATATAATGTTTAAATAAAACGACTGCATTTTAGATAATAAGGCGTGAGCCGCAATAACCAGAACCATACAACACAGTAGGATTGAAATAGTCACCAGGAGAGTAAAAGATAAGAACAAAGCTATCATCGTGTCTAATAGTTTCTACTCTCCCTCTGCTTGTTCTATTTCGAGCACAGCATGTTAAGCTTCTAACTTGCCTTTCTGAATCACTGGGGAGACATCAGCCCTCATACCTGAGCAAAGGCCTGTGATCTTGGTTCAGCATCTGCAACGAGGTAGTCAGCGTCTAGTTGTGGTTCCCTGGTCGGAATCTCCCTCTTGCCTGTATCAGGACAAGGAAGGGTCTTTATAATTAACATGTCAGCGTGATCACAAAATTGTCCCTACGCAGGAATGCCAAAGACTAAACTCCTACCACGTCTATCGGCAATGTACCAGACTGTATCCTTGACTGAAGCACAGAGTGAACAAGAATGTGTTATGGAGAACTCCAGTGCTGAAGTAGGCTAAACAGTGTGATATGAATATAAAACAAGACAGTAGAACTGGCTATTTGAAAAATAACAGTACGAAGCCTAATAAAAAGCATTTAGAGCAAAGTGCACAGAGGCTCTAAGCTGCAAGCAAATGAATAAAATACATCCAGGGCAAAGTGCACAAAGGCCTAAAGCCTGAAGCTAATGCGCAAAGGATACATAAAACTAACCACACTACACCCTCCCCTTGTCGGTAGCAAGTGGTTCCAAAAAACATAAAAGTATGCCCCAGATATAAACAATACATAAAAAGATATATTACGACAAGGTCAGAAGACAACAAAGTCATAAATTTGGGAAACATGTGACGATAAAGCCAAATTCAATATAATGTCAATTTATTAGGAGAGAAAAAAAAAATCCAATTGTCAGACAGAAGCAATAGAAAGCAGGAGCTACTCCACTTCGATATATGTCAATATCGGAAGATCCACGCCAAAAAGTACCATGGAGCAGGTGTGTTCCAAAGCCCCAAAACCATTCAGGGCGACACCCCGTACAGGGCCTATGAATGAGACAATACCATCTTCCTCCAGGAAGGGAATCTCATAAACTGCCTCACGAAGCAAACGCAACCGTAGTGCACAAGTCTGGGAATGAGCCCTAATCAGGAACATCAACAGATCAGTATTGACCACTGGAGGGCGCTGCAGTGAGAGACAGAAAGCCAGTGCATGTTCAAACGAGCACCAAAGGCACCGAAACATGGGTTGCACACAATCCAAAACTGGTCGGAATTACAGCGACCAGTCACACTCCAAATGTCCCAGGAGTGTTGCTCCAAAAGACTGCATCATGCGTTCACGACACAGTTGCGCTGACGGGAGCAGCAATATAGGATCTCGTCGTGGCGGGACAGTCATTACGGAAGAACAGCAGCAATAACAAGACTCCAGCCAATAAAGCCAAAGTAATCGGGAAACCCCCAAAAATGCTTCAGAAAATAGAGTGTATAGCTGAAGGGATTAAACCGAATATGGAAGAGAAGGTGTGAGCAAAACCAATACCAACGGCTTTGAAAAGATGTGCAATTCCAGCAGTGCTGGACGCATTAAATATACGTCACACAAGTTCACCAAAGTGACTCGGAAAGTTAGTATTCAAAAGGGACTGTATTTCCGCTGATGACCTTGCCACTTGAAGTGCGTAGGTCTCGCTAGCAGATGTAAGGGCCACATTCTTTTGAAACAATAAAGCCTTTAGTCGACTCAACTTGTCGAAATTCACCTTGGAAATAGCAATATGAGGCCAGATGTCTGCCACCTCCCTAATGTGAGTGGGGGGAAACAACACATTCCCGCAGCACGTAACGGCCTTGGTGACAACGACCACGTAAACTATTCCGGCATGCATGCCACAGCAGCGTTTGCTGTTAAGAACAATGTAACTGCCATTAGAAAGCACCTGGAAAGTGTTGTTAATAACCGGGACTGGAACTCCCTTCAGATAACAAGCTAAGTTAGCAATTGAAGCGTTACACGCCCCGTGCAAGGACAGCTGTTTACAAACCATGGAATGGCTGACAGAAGTTTCGCATTCACTACCGCTAAGAAAAACCTCCCTCAAGCCATTAATACATCTGTACAGAAAGGGAAGCTCCCACACCTCGTGTATGTAACTGTCTCCCAACCGTTCGTATCTACCCACCGGAATGTGCTTCAAACAAGAAGTAAATTGCAGAGTGGAGATAGGCAAATTAATAACCCCATGAATCAACCACTCAGCTGACGGAATCTCAGCAACTGTGAAAGGCAGTTTCTCAAATTTTTCAATATTTAACATGACATACGTCGCTTCCTTCTTCGCCATCAACTGTTGTTGACGAGTTAAATTAAAGGAGACAAAGATCTCTCTGGCACGAATGTGCTGCCACGGAACGCGACCTGCCTTTAAGGTCTGTAGAGTCCAACCCAGCTGCATGATGGACCGCGTCTGACTCTGCCCATGATATAAAGAAGACATATCCGATTTAATAATGCCTATAGCAGAGGAAACAATGCTGTCAATTGTGTAAACACTGTCAGAAAGGGTATGCATGCCAATATCCACAACAGACAAAGCCTGCATCAGGTTTTCCTGATCAATTTGCCTCAACCGGGCTGCTGCCTCCTGTTGTGAAAGCTTCCAAATCTCATTATATACTTCGTATAAAAAAATCTTTTCTTCCGAGGTACCTTAGGTCCTGTCAAAAAATCTTGTAAGTCAGTATCATTAGACATTAATGTGAGATGTGATTTAACTGCATCCAGCGTGGATGATTTCAACCATTGCTGACAAAGCTTTCCCACGCTGTATGTAGTTATGAAATCAGCATGTTCTGGTGAAATGTTGGGAGGGTCTGCCCTACTAGTCCTGAACCCCCCTGAAGAGGTGACCAAACGTTGATGACACTTATTAGTGTCTACATGCCATAATAACCACCCGCCCGGATGTACCAATGAAGTGTTAAGCGTACCATTCTGGACCCAGTGTGTAAACTCATTAAACGTAGCATTAACATATTGCTGCCAATTTTTCTATTTGGAAGGGACAGGTATACTAGGCAAATTTAACTCCCTAATTGTTGCAAAGCCCAAACAGCTAGTCTGTTGTACTGTGTCATTGAGGAAAATCATCTGCACAAGGATAATACATGCTCTAAATAATGTGTCCTTGCCTTGCATCTGCCAATTTTTCCTTCCCCAGACACTTTTTAAGTCAACAGTCTTAAACCAATATTCATACCCTTCAACCGAAAGTTTAGACACAAACAAATTTAAATACAGCAATTTAGTATCGGTTAATAACATTTGCTTATTAGCATACGGAGTAACTTTAAAATAGTAAGACCTAGCATTTTGTTGATTATGCCCAGAAAAATATGCAAATTTATCATAATATGTTTTCGAACTCCCCTGTGGAGGAGTCGGGCAATGTTCACATTGCACATAATCAAATATGGACTTAGGGCTACTTGCTTTATGAATAAAGTGATGTCCATAATAGTTGTAGCAAAACATGTCACCATGATTATCTCTAAATAGGTAAGCATCTTCATCGTCATAAACAGTATAACATTGCAATTCTGTCAGCATAGAATCTACTGTCTTCACATCCCAATCATCAGAAATAATGCCTGGTATAGCAATATCATTCATTGATAACTTGAGAACATACGGTATTTGAATCAATTCAGTGGGACCATATATATCAAACATTACTTTATCCCACACAATCCCATCCGGAATCGGTATCGCAGAAATGTTTACATTGGACAAGTCTCTTCGAACCATATGAGACGAAAAATGTGTTATTAACACTGTCTCCACGTGCTCAATGTCAGATCGTTCAGGAAGAAAATGACCATGTATTACTAGAAAAAAAGTAACCACAAATCCCAACCACAAAAAAAGAGTCATTACAGCCATTAAAAGCCACAAATAGTTCCAAGGAAAAACAAAGTATGTGCGCTTAAGCCAACACAGCAGCTTACGTGGACCTCGGATTGAAGATAGTGAGGACGAGGAGCCTGAGACGGCATCATCAGTGTCGTTGAAGCAGCCAGAGGCAGTTCTTGCAAAAGGTGCAACTGTGAACAAAGGAGCAGAAGGAGGCTCTCGCCTTGGCACACTGTAAACCACATGTTCAGAAACATCAGTAGAACGTATAGCAACTTGATCAAAAGATTCCAAATTAATCATCGTCTGTGGAACAATCGCAAGATCATCTTCCACCCTCCCCAAGCTCGGAGAGGAAACAGCGTTGGTGCAAATCACCTGCAGCGGGACTTCTTCCCTAGTAGTGAGAGGGATTCCGGAACTACTGGGTGTCCCTCTTGGTCTGCTGTGCAGAATCGGCCACATGTTGTAACTTGACATTATCAATGGAAACAAAGCGATTTCCTTTGGCCCCGTGCAGCGGCGGTAAAATTACAGTTCTTGTGCCGCTAACCCCTAATACAGGGACTGGTGCTCGATAAGAAGGACCAAATTCTTTCTTTACTGCGACCTTTTCACGCACTAGATCCCCAATCCTAGGTATCCAACCAGTAGGTGTTACTGGCTCATCCTTAATTCCTGAGGAGGCAGCACTTGCAGAAGAGTTATCTTCTCGGAATTGTTGTAAATCCTGCAAAACAGTGACACGATCATTTATGTCAAAAGGCGTATCTGCCGCCTCCACACCAGGACCATCTAGATCAGGAACATACATTCGTGTTCCAAACAGGCACTCATATGAAGTACGACCCCCCAGTGACCTTCTAGGCAAGTTATTAAGTGCTCTCTGTACTCCATACAGGTGGGCTAGCCAACTACGACCCGTACCTATAACTCTGGCCGTTAAGGATTGCTTTAAATCACGATTTAAACGCTCCACGACAGAATTTCCCTTGGGATGAAATGAAGACGAGAACTGGAGCTGGACCCCCAATGAAGCCATGGTGTCCCTGAATGCCTTAGAGGCAAAAGCAGGGCCCTGGTCTGAATGAAAAGCCGCAACTGCAAATGTATCGACAAAGATGCGCAAATCTTTAATAACAGTTCGAGCGTCAGCCGAGCGTTGTGGCCAGACCCACATAAATCTGGAGCACGAATCTACAGCAATCAAAATATATTTATATGCACTATCTGGTGTCAGCGGACCACAATGATCCAAGTACACACACTGTAAAGGTTTATTTGAAATCAGAAGGGGCATCTGCTGCGGGCGTCTAGCCGACGAAGCTTTAATTTGTTGACAAACGTCACAACAAAGGACATACTGCTTTGTTTCTTTATAGAGACCAGGCCACCAGTAACGAGCCTGTAAAAGTGAAATCGTGGCAGCCACACCAGCATGTGCAGATGCCGCCCCCTCATGAGCTGCAGAAATTAAGCGAGGTCTCTCAATTTTATTGGGCATCTCACGTACACCAATGCCTGGAATGTTAACAACAGCAATTAGCGCACTACTCAAGCAGTAACTATATTTAGAAGGAAATCCTTTAGGAAAGGGCGTGCCATCAGCCGTAGCCCTTATGGCATCCAAAATCTCTGTGTCAGGTTTGGAACTCGAACTAGTTACTGCGGCCACAGTGGCGACAGCCACTGCCGACTTCGCGGCTTCATCAGCCAAAGTATTCCCAGCAATGTGTATTCCAATGCGCTGGTGTCCAAGTGTATGTACAACATGGACCTTAGGAAGCGTTTCTTTCAGATCCACAACCTTACCCCACAACAATTTGTGTTTAATGGTGTTGCCTTTAGAATCTCTGAACCCATTCAACTTCCAATAGTGTAAATATTCATTGAAAGACTGAACACAGTAGTAGGAGTCACAGACCAGCAAAGTTAAAGTCGCCGGATCCGCGTGTTCCAATGCTAACAATAGAGCTTTGAGCTCAGCCAGCTGTGCAGTACAATCTCCCAAGGCTTGAGTATAAGTATGTCGGGGGCAGAACACTTCCCCCTCCATACTGCCACTCACCACCTCACATGCAGCAGAATATTGTTGTTTAGTCCCAACCGCCGGTTGTGCAGAGCTATCGGTATACATGACCATCTGATATTGGCCAATAGGCAATGTGCCAGCAGGAACTGGGTACTCCATTTCATATTGAAGAAATTCTTGAGTCTGCAGTTTAGGGTCAAATATGTAATCTACATCAGTGGCAGTCAAAGACGTAGCCCATTGTATCCATTGCGGGTGTAAAGCTTTCGAATTAGGAACACTTGCTCTTGTAACAGCCTCTAAGGCTGGAATCGGGGAAACGACAATGATGCGTTGTCCCTGGGCAAGCGGTCTTTCTTTAATCACAGCCATCTGTACTGCAGTGAGTATTTTCTCAGTTTGCGGAAATCGTTGTTCGCAAGCAGAATACAGGTGGGACTTGTATGCAATCGGGACTGTCTCACCCTCATTAAAGGTGACATATGTAAACCCAACAGCCCCAGGTATCACCCGATGACTAAATGTGTTTTATTATCCCGTGTGTGTAAATGTTGAACTGCTAAGAGATCAGTTTGCAAATCTCGTAGTATATGTGTATGCTCAATCGTCCAAAATCTACTCGAAAAATTTGGGTGAATAAACTTGTGTAAGGGTTTTATACGCGTAGCATAATCAGGAATGTAAGTTCTGCCAAAATTCAGAAACCCCAACAATGACTGGAGCTTCCGAACCGTATTAGGAGGCTGCAATTGAGCACATTTCTCCATAAAATGTGGCGCTAAGCTCTTGCCCTCATTCGACAACTCATATCCCAGGAAAATGACGATGAGGAAGGCAATCTTTGATTTCCTAAAATTAAACTTATAGCCAATTTCAGCAAACCCCACAACAATGCGTGCTATACGCCTTAGATGTTGCAGAATCTCATCATCCGTCAAATATATATCATCAACATATGATAACGCTTCAGGGTCCAACTCGTGCAGAATTTCAGTAACACGAGCCGAAAATAGTCCCGGGCTATTCTTATACCCCTGAGGCAAACAACAAAACTTTTTCTGAGAGCCCATCGCACTGAAACTGGTATAGTCCCGACTTTCGGGCGCTATATTTTGGCAGAAAAATCAATTTGAGATATCTAATGTTGTTTTGTATTTTTTACGCACTATATTATTCATAAGCGCTGCGCTATGTGAATTCTGTATTGCTTATGTGCGTGTATGTCCATTTAAATGTCTGTAATCCACCACTATCCTATATGAATGGTCCGGTTTAGCAACTGGAAATAAGGGATTATTCATCGGTGAGACACAGGGTTCAATTACACCCTGGTACTCCAATTGTGTAAGAATTTTCCTAACCAATGCCCTTGCCTCAAATTAGATAGGATACTGCGGCTGTGGCTGAGGTTCGACCTTTATTGGAATTACATGATAAGGTGATTGTCTATCCCACCCCACGTTATTTCTATATAGGGCGGGGGCCTGTGCTAGAGCCCATGTTTTACTATAGGACTCCGCTAGTTCTCTCGGAACAAGTGGTGAGAAGGAAGCTGTAATAACCTCCTCCCCAACCGGACAGTCGTGAACAAAGTCAAGTGGCCAATCTTGTTCGGCCAACAGAACGTCATACGATTTTACCACATGGTCCCAAAAGATGGCGTGTACAATGCGGTCAATGTCCCCTTCTAATCGCAGAGTTTCTTCATATACTCTATCAGGATCAGAGACTCGCATATCCGCCGTTTCGACTTGTATGAAGTCAACTGTTGCTTTCACCTCCAGATGCTCTAGAAGACTCCAGCGAACTATTGTGACCTCTGCCACACTGTCTAACAGTGCTAACGCCCATGTCTTGTTCGTCAAGAGAACTCTCTTCTTGAGCGGCATGTCTAACTGAGACTGCTGCCACTTTCTTCTTTTTAAATTGTTGTTTTTGTTGCAGTGGTTTCTCTTCTAGTTTAATAGAAACCTCTGTTGAGCGTTGTGAGTCCTGTCTCGGTTTCACGTACTCAGTTCTGCGCTCAGACCGCCCACCTCTCTCACTTCTCTTGTCCGAGGAGTCCTGAAAGGAACGAGATTGGCGTGTATCAGCATATTGATATCTATCAGGCGTCTTCAAATTATCCCTATTTCTGAGATTATACCTATTCTGTGGGGTCTCCAGTTGCGGAGACGGTCCCCCATCTTTCTTAGGTGTTTGCTGTTTCCCAGCGCTTTTTAGTACCCTCAGGTTGCTGTTATTTAGCATTATCTTTATTATTTTTACCCTGTAAATTGGGGTTTTTGCGGTCTAGCCCCTAGACTATCGCGACCAATACTGGAATATGTTTCTGCTATTATTCTCTGGAGTTCCCGTTCCTGATTAATCTGCGGAACGTCCCGAAGACGCATTCGCACTGCTAGTGCTACTGCCTCTCCCTTGAGATTACTCAAAATAATAGAAGAAACTGCAGCAAAATTGCCCATCAACTGCATGCCCAAATCTAAGGCAGGGGCAGCCCCATATTCATCTTGAATTTGTTTAAGTACCTCCGGTAAATTAGCTAATGTTGGTGTACCGTGTGCCGCAATGTAGAGTGCGGCAAACACTGTGCTCCAGGTATTACAATGATCCACAGTAGGAACCATCCCATACGGCAAACACATCGTCAAAATTCGATGTTTATCCTGAGGTCCCGTATGGGGAAATACTGCTTCCAGCGTATTAATTTTTTGCGCCAGCCAAAATGGAGTTTCCTCACGCTTAGCCAGTACTTTACCCATAACTGAGTGTACAGTGGCCGGATTAATACCCTGAACCACTGCTTGTGGGTGCGCCAGCGCAGCACGCGCTGCATTAGTATTTATTGCCTGCATTACAAACTGAACCAGTCTTCTGTATGTAGTTGCTAAGTCTATATATAAACGACGCACGTCAGCCACTGCCAAATTAGCAACCACAGGATATGGTGTGTAAGTAGCCAATAAAGGCCAGGTCGGACCATCATTACTCAGTGGACCTAACCTTACTTGTGCTACTGTGTGTGGGAGGGCGCCATCAAGCCAATTATGGTGTTCTTGATAAGATAAAGGTATCTCTAAGTATGCATAAGCCCTGTATTTTCCAGGGACATTCGCAACAGTGTATTCGTGAAAAGTGTTTGTAACCCCATCAACAGCTGGAAATACGACCCAAGAATAAAAAAAGTTCTGTTCTATTGGCTGTATGGGCGTCCACCACAAAAGTGACCGGACCCCCCTGGACCGTCAGTCCAAGTGCTATCAGATGTCCTGTGAGCGGGTGTCGCATATTAGGCGCTATATTCACTACATTAGGATTCGCCATTTGTAAAAACAGCACCAGGTCAGAGAAGGCACACCAATATTGGGGTTTTCCTTTCAAAGTTCAAGCTTGAACAACCAACCACTAAGTAATAGGATGCCTATCCTGTGGTGGCGGAAATCCTCAGCCCCACGGACGTCTCCGCTTACGGAACCGAGGAGTCAATATATATATGAGACCGAGAGAGTCAGCCGGGCCCAAAAATTAGAGCCTGACCAATCGTTGGCGGCGCCATGCCGCGTGGGCTCTCATTATCCTAAATGAGACTACTGGATTTCTAGGCAGCAGGATCGTTCACAGTGTGGGGGACTGAGTCTGACCCACGTGGAAGGAACTCCGTCACCCTAAATCCGGTTTTGCTCCGGCTAACTAGCAGTGCCTCTTTTCTCCCAAAGGGAAGAGATGATTGGGCAGCCGAGCACATGACATCTTTGGAACTTCTCAGGGAAGTAGTGGTCACTCAGATCCAAACCAACTCTCTCATTTACAGTATGATCTCATATACAAATGACAAAGGCAGTATAAGTTTTATATAATGTTTTAATAAAACGACTGCATTTTAGATAATAAGGCGTGAGCCGAAATAACCAGAACCATACAAAACAGTAGGATTGAAATAGTCACCAGGAGAGTAAAACATAAGAACAAAGCTATCATCGTGTCTAATAGTTTCTACTCTCCCTCTGCTTGTTCTATTTCGAGCACAGCATGTTAAGCTTCTAACTTGCCTTTCTGAATCTCTGGGGAGACATCAGCCCTCATACCTGAGCAAAGGCCTGTGATCTTGGTTCAGCATCTGCAACGAGGCAGTCAGCGTCTAGTTGTGGTTTCCTGGTCGGAATCTCCCTCTTGCCTGTATCAGGACAAGGAAGTGTCTTTATAACTAACATGTCAGCGTGATCACAAAATTGTCCCTACGCAGGAATGCCAAAGACTAAACTGCTACCACGTCTATCAGCAATGTACCAGACTGTATCCTTGACTGAAGCACAGAGTGAACAAGAATGTGTTATGGGGAACTCCAGTGCTGAAGTAGGCTAAACAGTGTGATATGAATATAAAACAAGACCGTAGAACTGGCTATTTGAAAAATAACAGTACGAAGCCTAATAAAAAGCATTTAGAGCAAAGTGTACAGAGGCTCTAAGCTGCAAGCAAATGAATAAAATACATCCAGGGCAAAGTGCACAAAGGCCTAAATCCTGAAGCTAATGCGCAAAGGATACGTAAAACTAACCACACTACAATGTAACAAACCAATTAATTATTCATATGTTTTTATTTTGTTCGTGTTACACTTAACATTTGAACACAAATTGTATTTAGAGATCTATCTATATACTAATGCAATTGTTCTATATTGTTTGATTGTTCCTTTCCACTGAACAAATGTATTTACATTTTGTTGGGGGGAAGGTGTGTGGCATAGTGTGTAGGAATGTAGAATGTTAAGAACGTAGATGGTGGAATGTAGGGGCTACATTGAGGGACTGTGGAACGTTGTGGGCGGTGGTTGGCAGAGGATGGGAAATGCACAGCGTGAGTGGTCGGTGCCACTCTTTATGTGAATCCTGAATAAAGAGATAATTCAGAAGACCTATTGTGCTACCGCTTATCTTTACAGTTTTCCTTCTGTGGGCAAATTGGTCAAACAGTTAAATTTAAATTTTGATGTGATTGGTGATGTTGATTTTCCTCCTACCCCTTTTGCTAGGTTGAAAATATCCGTTGACCATGCACATGTTCGTAGGGACCTAAACTCAGCTCAGCCTAGAGGGCAGTGGTGTTACAGAATTCAACAGATGGCCGAAGGTCGCCAAAGGGACCTAGTCACCAAATCAGAATGCGCAGGCAAGTCAAGCAAACTGTAAACAGAGACGAACCTAGCAGGGGATGAGCCAGAATAGAGAATTTTGTGCTTTATGTTGGGACACTTCCATGATTCCGACTTGTTTTAGTCAAAGTAATCTGAGATTGTTTTGATTGGATTATATGGTGTCATGTGGGCCGAGGCCAGCCCTTAGCTACTCGTTTTGTAAGAGTTTTTCAAATGGAGTTACACATTGTTTGATGCTGCGTTGGTACTGCACTTACCAATTAATTGTGCAAGTACAGATTACGACCTTGTGCTTATTTTGCTCTATTGACGGGGAAATGCTTTAAAATTGAGTGAAAATGGATGTTTTGATTCAGTCTAGAATACCTTCCATCATAAATTTGTTTAAAAATCCAATCTTATTTAGATGGAAAATTCACTACAGCTTTTTAAGAAAAAATAAACTTGAATATCAAGTATTTCTCGAGTTGTAGCTTGAACGTCAGCATTGCTGCACTGAGTTTCGATGGTCAAAACAAAATGCAAATATGACCTTTATAACTTAAAACTCAGTTTTTAACAGCACATTGTTCATTTTGGCCAAAAAACACGCACAACTACTTCTCTCTCAAAAATATCCCGACCCAACACAAGGAGAGCAGATAGGTCGATAAGGATGTTAATCCTTTGTAAACAGGAATTACAAATATATGAATGTGAAAAATGCACTTTCAGCTTTCCTGGCCACTCTTTTCAGTACCTCCTTTTATGTGAGAAACAGGCAAACACAGCACCGTCGTCTATTTGCTTATTTGTTTGAATATTTTAATGGTTTCTCCCTTTAAAAAAGCTGATGTCTAGTTAAGTTGACACATGCCCTAAGTGGACATGTCAAAACAAGCTATAGAAATTTGTTTTTAATGTGACATTTTTCAAATATCTCTGAGGCGTTTCAATGATTTGTTCCAGGTTAGAATAATTTTCTCAAACAGAGTTCCTTTAAAATTAGCAATTCACCTGAGTGCACATTAGGCGCATTTGCTTTGAGGAGTTTGATGTATGCCTATGATTTTCGGCTGGAAAATAAATCAACATATAAACAATTCTATAGGATACGAATGCAAGATGTGGATACTTCCTTAAAAGCAAAAACCCGCAGAAGAATTATTGAACAAGGATAATAACTGCAGCTCCACCTTAATAAATCTTACATCTCCCAAAAGGTAATGGAACTAAATGGCCGAAAAAAATTGCTTTAAATTGCAACATTGTAGTAAACATCCAGAAAAACATTACAAGAGACCCACATGTTTTCTCACTGATCTTGAAAATTTCAGGTAATTGATAACAATGGGAAGTGCTTCTATGCAAATTTAATTACAGACTGGCCTATGTTTCTCTATCACCGTAGAGGTATTTCTGTTCAGAGAAATCACTTTGCAGGAGGTTTCCGAAAACTTCTCCACATCCACACCCTGGTTCACTGACAACTGGTCATTGTCTGACCATATTCTTCAGTTCGCTTTGCAGCAATGGACTGTGCTGGAACAAAGGACATTCGCCAATTTGAAAATCATAAAAAAAAAAAAAAGCTCTTTCACCCTCAAATCACAGTAGTTTCTGACATATCAAACTATTTCACAGGACAGAACTAGTGCTAGCTTCAGTTTTGGATTATGTAGGACTAGCACTGATGGTGGAGGCCTTGGGTTTCTCATCGTATTCGACCTGTGGGCTGTGTTCAGCCATCTTCTTGACTAAAATAAAGAGTGTGACCAACAATCAGTGAAATGAATTCAACCTTTTTTCCCTTCCATAACACAAACCATAACTCTCCTATTATTGAGGTGAGTTCCTAAGACCAAGTGCTGTAGTGTCCCACAAGTTTCAACCCTATTTCTGCTTTTTTAACATCGATATGATTCCTTTAGTATTACTTCTTCATTCAAAAGGGACCCTTTACTATATATACGCAGATGATACGCAGCTAGCATTCAGAATCTTCCCACAGCAATCTTCTAATCGCAGCCCAGGTTTGTCTCATCAGAACTCCCTTATTCTGTGTTCTCAACATGGTCACACCTGGAAAGCTGCCAACTTCCTAAAGGTCAACCCTACACAAAATGAGATCCTTAACCTAATAAAATAAGATTCATAAATGGGTCTTTCCAGCTATACAGATATAATATGAGCCTCTCCCATTCCTAGCAAAGTTGTATGCAATGTGGCTGACTACATCAAATCCAAACACTAAGGCCCATAGTTAACAAAAATGACGCACAATCAATCTAGGGCAGTTGTCGGTCAAAAATATTACAGCAAGCTGATGCCATTTCTTAGCGCTATATGTGTGACATATTTATAAAATGACACACAATGTCGCTAAGGAATGGTTAGAGTAAAAAAATGACGCTAACCTTAGCAACATGCCCTAAGTAAAAATAACGCTAATGCTGCAAAAGTGGTGTTAGAACATTTTGCGGCACACTTTTGACGCAAAACGTGTTATCACCATATATAACTGCATTAGCATCAAAAAGCATGCAGGAGCAAGATATAAAAATTGGGAGACAAGATGGAGAATGCAGGCCAGGAGAGACCCAGAGAGATTCCAATCAGCCCAGTACCAGCCAGGAGGGACCAGCAAAGAGAAGGAGAAGAGGAAGCAGAAGTGTTGATTTAGTGAGGAGGAGCATGACATCTTGATCAAAGCAAGCTTCTGTGCCTGGGTCATAGTGGCAGCTAAAACATGAGGAGAACTGGCATCAAACACTGCATTGGGAAGAGGTAGAACAAACATGCAATGTACACAGGATCATCAGATGACACATGCTGTCTACCAGACATTCCACAACAATGTAAATGACCAAATCAAGACTAAACTTTCTACCAGTCACCTATGGTATCATTTTCATGTCACAGGGTTTATGGCTATCCATTATTGACCATTAGGGTCCAGAGGTAAGTTGGACTAGTGCCTCCTTGCGTGACATTTGCAACATCATACTTGTGAGGATGAAGTGTCCCAATAAGTCCCAAGTCCCTGTGTCATAGTCACAAAGTCGTGCAATGCATGTTTTCCACCACTTTGACACCCCATGCACTACATTAAGCCTTGTCCATGCATCACGGATGCAAGGTGGGGTTCACCTGGGTGGGGGAAGGAAAAATGTCACTGGTAATTCTAAGAAATTCAAATCCATCATTTATGTTTCCTTTGTTTAACACCTGCTTAGAGCAGGTGTTACAAGGGGGCACACCATTGCTTACAATGGGCCCCTGTGTACAGTTTAGAGTTAGTACCAATATCGTTTGCCCTAAGCCTGAACAGTACATCTATATTGTCTACAGATTTTGTACCTATTGCCCCCTACCCTCTGGCTCTATGCAGCAAACACATGGTGGTGGTAGGGGTACTGCACTGGGTTCTGCGTCAGTTTTCCATTTAACTACCTGTGCACATGCATGTTTAACATCTCCAAAGTACCAGTTAAACACTCAACATATAAATACAATGCACCAGTGAGGTGACAAGGCTCACTCACAATTATCGTGATGAGTAGATCATGTAGTTTGATCTGCACACATCTTGTTTGCTACAATCCGTAGACATATCCCAGAATCCATCTGGCACAGAGCTGAAATCTCATTGTTGGCTCAACTGACTGTTGCCCATCACAATAGGGCTCCTTGCACTGCCACTGCCTCACTTAGGGGCAGATTTAAGAAAGTGGTGCTGCACCTAGTGCAGCACCACTTTCCTTGCGCTCGTTAGCGCACCCATGCCGCCACCATGTGTGTGCCGTAATTAAAATATGGTGCACCATGGCACAGGTTATGGGGCAATAGCATCATTTTTTTACGCTATTTATGTACATGTACTCTGCAGGGGCAGCTCCAAAATGTTGGTGCTAATCCTGCAGAGTGCATAGGGGCCCATTAATAATGATCGAAGCTCCCTTTTAACGCCTGCTCTAAGCAGGCATTAAAAGTGTTGAAAAAAATGGTGAAAGGACATCTTAGATTTCCTTGCACCATTTTTTTGGCCCCCCTAATGAGGGAACCCTCCCCTTACATAAATTATAACTGGTGCAAGTATAATGTAGCACAAGGATGACAAAGTGGCGCAATGCATGCATTGTGTCACTTTGTAAATATGGCATGGGAAAAATGCAACTTTAGCCCAGCCTTAGAGTAAAGAAAATGACACTATGGTGGTGCTAAGGTGGCAATAGGGGCTCTTAAATCTGCCCCTTAATTTCAGAAGAGAAGTGAGGCACCGGTAGTGCAAGTGTCTCCTTGATAAGCCCCCTAGGGATCTCAACACGTTCATCATTTGTACCATGTCCTGAGTAAATTAAAGCAGCGTGTGGCACACAATGCTGTGAAATGTGCTGTGACAAATATGTTGGCATCAGGCATGCTAATCAGATAAACAGCACCTCTGACACATATCTTGACTGACATCACTGTGTATGTGGGCATGCTTTCCTTTTCCTAACACCCACACTTCCATAACAGCACACATTGGTACTTGTGCAACAATCAACTTAATCTACATCCTCAACATTGCATCAGACATGATGTCAGTACCCAGACTCAGATGATGTTATCCTATTGGTCACACGCGCCTTTTTAACATTGCATTGCACACATCATATCAATCAATCAGTTTTTGTAAAGCGCCACTACTCACCTGTGAGGGTCTCAAGGTGCTGGGGGGACCTCATCCTAAGAGCCTCATCTGAAGAGCCACGTCTTGAGGTTCTTCCTGAAGACGGTGAGCGATGAGCTTTGTCTGAGGTGCAGTGGGAGGTTGTTCCAGCTCTTTGCTGTGATGTAGGTGAAGGATCGACCTCCGACTGTGGTTTTCCGAATGCGAGGGATAGTGGCCAGGGCCAGCTAGGCGGAGCGGAGGGATCTGGCAGGGGTGTGGAAGGAGACGCAGGGGTTCGGCTAGGCTGGTCCTGCATTGTGTATGGCCTTGTACGCGTGGGTGGGTATCTTAAAGGTGATTCGTTTCTCAACCAGGAGCCAGTGGAGGGTCCTCAGGTGTTGGGAGATATGCTCTCAGTTTGGGAAGTCCAGGACGAGTCTGGCAGCGGTGTTCTGGATGAGTTGTAGTTTCTTGATGTTTCTTGTTGAGGCGCCGGTGTAGAGGGTGTTGCCGTAGTCAACCCTCTCACAAAAAATCCTGGAATGACACATGTGATGTACAAGGTGACACTTACTGGCTGCATCATGGGCTTCAAACTGGGACATCTCTCCAATTGTGTAGAGTGGAGGTCCACCTGCAAGACATGACAGGAACACATAGCTTTGTGATTTATGAACATTTATAAGCATGGACAACTGTTATACATTCAACTGGTTAAGCTGAGTAAGCTAGCCAACGTTGTGTTAGGAATGAACATCTGACAACCAGTACATTTCTGTCTGTAAGACAAAGAGCCAGAATAAAGAGGCCCTGGTGCCACCATAGCGTCACTTTCTGTGACGCTCGTATGGTGCTTTTCACTGCACCATATGTACAAGGAACTGTTATGCCCCTTTTTGTAGCGTAATGCCTCCATGTACATATTGGGCACCCTGATACTATGGCGGTCATTATGAACATGGCGGTTCGGCCCACCATACCGGCAGTGGTGGCTGAAGCCGCCAGCCTGCATGGCGGGCCGAACCGCCAAATAATGAAATGGATGACGGCCGCCAGCGGCAGCCGTCATCCAACGCCATGCTCCCGCCGCCAGGCAGCCTGGCGGAGGGATGAAACACCATCCGCCAGGGTAGAGGCACCCCTGGGGGCCCTTGCACTGTCCATGCACTTTGCAAGGGCAGTGCAGGGGCCCCCGTGCAGGCCCCCATCGCGCATGTCATTGCCCGATTTACGGGCAGTGACATGCGCGACAGGTGCTGCTGCACCCGCCGCACACCAACATTGGCGCCGGGCCACCCTCAATGTTGCGGCCATGTTCCCCACCAGGCCGGCGGGCGGAGACACTGTCTCCGCCTGCTGGTCTGGCGGGGAAAACATTATACGGCCGGCGGGTTTTCCAGGAGGCTGGCGGTCGCTGGAAAGACCGCAGGCCTGAACCCGCCGTGTTCAAAATGACCACCTATATTCTGCATCAGAGCGGCATGCAATGGTTGTTGTATTGGGCATCCCATTGTAACACTCATAGCTTTTAAAGCTACCCCTGATTTTCATGATCTCGTACTTAGTGTCAGCGCCAAAAGAGTAACAACAGCCCAGGGATGGTGTTAGCATGGCAAAGAGGTGAGGAATGCTTTAATACCTCCTTGATTCTTGCTTCTACTATGTGTGGACTGTTTGAAGGCACACACAGAAGAGGTAAAATTCCATGGATGTTTGCTTATGTGCAACCTGCACATTTACAAACTAACATAACAGATGTTTTGGCACTACTATGTGGCCTGCATTCTGCAGCACACATTGAAGTGCCATTTCGCCATTGTGGACTGTTTATATCCGGGTAGGGATACCTTCCTGCACATAGACACTCCCGTCAACACAGACACACTTGCACTGTGGTCCAAGTATGCTTGCCTTGTCGCTGGTTGCTGAGTTATGTGCCAGTGCAGGCACAGGCCTGCCCCGTACTCTAGTAAATATGGGGCAGGCCTTATTTAAATTCCAGCGCAGCTCAGTGCTGTTGATGTTGGCACAGCACTGCACTGCACCTGTTTCTCACATATATGGCTCATAGTTACCACACAAGAACTTGCACAGGTTTTGGTGGGAGACATATGTGCATGTTTCAGATACATTTTTATAACAATATAGGGGGACAGAATACTGGGCATTGGCTAAAGCTTTGACTCTTGTAGTTGATCTATCTGAAGAAGCAGGCAACCATTCAGATACTTGCCTGTTTTCAATCACATAGCACCAAAACATACCTCCATCATGTGCGTGCCATATGTAACACATGGCACACCATGGTGGATGTCACGACACTGATGTTGGGAACCATGTCAGTATGGTTGCACTTGCCATGTTTAGCACCATAAATGAATATGCTACACGTGCAAAGTGCAAATTGGCTTTTTGATCACAAGGGACCAGTCAGGTAATCAACCATCCTTAGGCAGAAATAGAAGTTGACTCCAGTAAAGGAACAGTGTAACCAAGTTGATGTTAAGGCTATAATTTGTGGGTGCCACCTACGGCAGGTATACATTGCTTGCATTCCTCAGGCCTGGTTCTGCCGTTATTTGGCAGCAGCCTTTCTCACTGCCACAATGCATGCACTTATCAAAAAATTGACATATGGTTAGGTAGTAGTTGCTTCCATTGGCAACATTGCCTTCAACAAATTAGACACAGAAATAGCATCATGTGGCAACCACTCCTTCTTACATTTGTGCAACTGTCATGTCACTCTGCACATACATGACTCTCGGCACATACACACCCATGACTGACAATACTTCCCATCACTTTAACATTACTTACCCCATTTACACAGTTGTAATTACCTTGATGGCATGTAATTTTGTACATCGGAAACATGTACCCTTGCACTATTGCACATGTGTGTCTGATATTTGACAATTTATGGTGTATACGTGATACACGATGTACACAAAGAGGAATGTGCAATTTTTCTACAACCTATGCATTGGTAAGCTCTTGTAAATGCTGTTTGGTTTAGACACTAAACTTCCTGTCCTGACCCTTGACTAAACATACTGCAGTCAACCTTATATCCTCCTGTCATGCACATGTAAATGAGGATGTTACAATGCAAAAGGGGTATTTACCAACTGGTCCACAGATCAGAATCACGTGGTGATCCAGGAGATCTCCCTCTCGCGCAATGAGGTCTGCCCACTGGTGTAGAGACATGACATATGGTGATGTGTAGACAAAGTGTGATATAAAATGAGGGCGGGGATTCATAAGTATCTAATATAACAACTTATCTAGGAGTTATGCAATGACCTATGAACATGTTGAGCATAGAATAACATGTATATATATATATATAAATACACACTCATATATATATATACACATATATACATATATATACACATGCATACACAAATATATATACACCTACACACACACATACACATACACACATGAATACACACACATATATGTACATACATATACATATTTAAACCATGAGTAAGTATACATTAGCTAAACGGGTTTAAAGAGTATATGTGTCGTTTATTGTTATGACATAGTAGCGATACATATTTCCTTAAGACCTCTATATAATTAGAATATACACATAATCAGATACAAATATTTATCAACATAGGCATACGCAGTGCATAGCTGTTTGAATATGGCGGTTATGAAGGAAAGAGACAACTCTTGAGTAGTTTTCTGAAGACAAGATAATTATCTGTGGCTCTTATAGTTGGGGGTAATGAATTCCATAGTTTGGCTGCTTGAACGGAGAAGGATGCACCACCTATAGTCTTTTTCTTCTATGGTGGTGTTCTAGGGCGGAGTGCCAATCTTGAGCAAAGGTTTCTTTGTTGAATGTATATGGTTATTTTGTTACTGATAAAAAGCGGTCCGTTTCCATGTATAGCTTTATGGGTGATACAAAGCAGCTTGAAGGTCCATTTTCTGGCAACGGGTAACCAGTGTAGTGCTCTCAAGGCAGTGGAGATGTGGGCTTGTGGCTTTACATGTAATAGTAGCCTGGCTGCAGAGTTCTGAATACGTTGTAGTTTTTTCATAGTAGATAGAGATGACCCATGGTAGAGGCCATTGGCATAATCCAGTTTGGATAGTACAAGCAAGATAGTAGTTTGCACCTTGTGTGGAAATCCGAGGTGAAGGAAGATGTGTTGTAAAGTCTTCAAGGTGATGAAGCTTGTTCATGCTAATTTGTCCACTTGGGCATTCTTTGTCAACTTGGAGTTCTTGGTGATTCCAAGGTTTTTAACTTCCTTGGATAATTGAGGAGGTGGTCCGAGATTGTCAGGTGCACAGTGGGTAATAATTTTTACAGTCACCACATATGAGTATTTCTGTTTTGGAAGCATTTAGTTTGAGATGGCTCCAAGTCATCCACTGATCAATGGCTCTCAGGCACCTGAAGATTAGTGAGTTTTCAATGTTTTGAGGGCATTCTAATTTAAGTAGTATTTGTTTGTCATCTGCATAGTTGTAGCATGTGTGATGAAAATCATTGATCAGTTCTGGTAATGATATCATGTAAATGTTGAAAAGCAAAGGTGAGATGATTGATCCTTGGGGGACCCCTGCTTTTGTGAGGTAGGGTTTGGATGAGGAGGGGGTTGAAAAGATGATAGTAGTTCTTTTTTGAAGGTAGGATGTGATCCAGTCGAGAGCAGTCCCTTCTATGCCAACTTCGTGGACTCTTTGAATTAGGGTGTCCTGGTCAACCGTATCCAAGGCAGCCGAGAGGTCCAAGAGGAGTAGTGCAGCAACTCCATTGTGGTCAACTGTGTTTTTAAGATCATCCCAGATCGCTATGAGTGCCGATTCAGTGCCTCTTCCTGGGCGGAATCCAGTTTGGAAGTCTGAAAGCATAGAATTGTCTTCAATGAATTATGACATGTGGGTGAATGCTGCTCTTTCTTGCCCAGTAAAGGTCCATTTGTGATTGGTCTGTAGTTGTTGGGGTCTTGCAGGTCTAGGTTTGTTTTCTTTAATAACGGTCGTATGTATTCCTTTTTCAGGCAGTTCCTATAGTTAAATAGTTGTTGATGATTCTTCTTACAGGTGTGGCAGCAGAAGTGGATAAAAGAATGTTCTTGAAGATGTGTGGTGGACAAGGGTCAGAAGGGCAACCGGAAGGTCTGCTTGCTTTGACCAAATCCATAAATTCACCTTGTGATATTTGTTTGAAGGACTGTAGAGGCTGGGATTTATTCTTAGAGGGTATTTTAGGAAAGGGGTTGGTGCTGATGGGTTTCTTCTGTTTTAAATAGAAGTCCAATGTGTCTGCCTTGGTTGTGTAATGAGTTGCCAGTTTGTTTGTGAAATCTTGAGTAGTGGGATGACTTCCTTCAATACATGTAGGTTTTCGAAATTCATTGAGAATTTTATAAAGTTCTTTGGTTGCAGATTTAGCATCTTGAATTCTGTCTGAGTAGTATCTTTTTTAGCTTTTTTGATTGATGATTTGTATAATCTGTCAAGTTTGTGTAGCTGCAGTTTGTCTTGACTGTTGTTTGTTTTCAGAAAAGGTCCGCTGCAACTTTCTGATTTGTTGTTTTATCTTTTTAAGTTCTGTGTTTCTCCAAGGTGTTGGTTTTCTTTTGTCGTCTTTAAATTTCTGAGTGGTATTAGGATATCAAAAGCTTCCTCTAGCCACTCATAATGTTTTGGAACAGAATTAATTGTATCTAGATCTGTGTTGGCTGTTAGTTGTGTTTCTAAATCATAACTATTGAGTTTGCTCCAAGGTCGATAGGTGCATGTATGTAAGTTATTGTGGGGTATGTATGTTACTAGTTCAGGCTTCGCAAAAATGACATTTAGGATGTGTCCAGCGATGTGTGTGGGATTGTGTACAATCTGATGTAGGTTCAATACGACTAGGTCAGTGGTGATAGCTTTTGGATGGGGCATATTGGGTTTGTCAAAGCAAATGTTTAGGTCCCCAAGAATGCATAGGTTTGCGTATAATGTAATAAGGTTTGAGATTGTATCTAGAAAAGCATCTGGGAATGTTGAGTTGTTAGGTGGAGGTATGTAAACGAGTAGAAAGTTACAGAAGGAAGTTGGAGTAGGGTGGCATCTGGTGAGGAGGGCTTCACAACCTTGTATGGAAATGTTGTCTGTTTTACTGAGATTTATTGAATATATTAGCTAGTCTACCTCCTCTCTTGCCTGTACTGTTTTGTGTGATGGTTTGATAGCCTTGAGGAATGGCTTCATGCAACACTGGGGCCATGTCATCTCCTAACCATGATTCTGTTATGAATAGTAAGTCAGGTTGTGTGTCTGTGAGCAGGTCCTAGATGTGGTACTTGTTTTTGCGAGTGACTGAGCATTTATGAGCTGGCAGTTTAGAAAAAGTGGCGGTATTGTTTTGCTTAGGAGAAGGGTAAGCAGTATATTTTGAGCTTGTAGCAGGTGTGCTGTTAGTTGTGATAGCTGTGTGAGGGTCACAATAGTCTTGTTTTTCAATGTAGTGTTCCTCTTCCAGCAGGTTTAGGAGGCATTTTGTTGGATCTGTGTGTGGTGGACCTGGTGGCTGAGAGAGACATGAAGAGTGTACTGTTTTTGGTAGGGTTACCTTATCATGTAATAGACAAGGGGATGCAAAGTTGTTAAGAGTGACATGTTGTTTATTTTGTTTGCGTCTGTTTAGTGTGTATGGAGTATGGGTTAGGGGTGGTGGAGGAGCATGTGGATCATGATGTAAGGCTCTAAATTGTGCAATGGAAGAGACGCAGAAGAATGAATGTTGCTGTGCTGGGATGCCTGTGGTAGATGTTTGTGAAGAGTGAGAATGTTGGAGTAAAGGTTGGATGGGATTTGCATTCTTTGTGTAGTCATGAGGGTGGGAGTGGATGTGATGATAAGTATAATGAAAATATATGTTGTTTTGAAGTGCTGATGTGTGTGGTCTGTATTGTTTTTGTGGTATAGTGAGGGGGGTATTGATGTTTTCGGTGAGGGATTTGTATGTGAGTTAGTGCTGGTGAGTGGTATTAGAGTATTACACAGGGTGTTGATGTGTTCTGGAGATGAATGTATGAGGTTTGTAAGAGGGAATGGATGTGTGTCAGGGGAGTTTGTGTTAGCTGTGATGACTGGAAGAGGTAATATGTGTGGTGGAGTAAAGTGTGAGGATTGTATGGTTGAGCATAATTGGTGAAGAGAGGGGAAGGGCATTTGTAGATGGTGTGTTGGAAGGCTGAGTTTAGGAATTGTCATGATAAAAGGTGGTCTGTTTGGATAAATAGAGGATAGTGTTGTTGGTTTGTATGAACAGGGAGTGTGTAACTGGAAGGCTGAAATAAATGTATAGTGTGGTTTTGTGTTCTGTGGGTGATGGCAGGTTGTATTAGTGGGAGTGGACAGAGTAGTGTTTGCTGTGAGAATTAAGGTGTTTTACTGTTGTAGTTGTGGTGGATATGTCTATAGGTGTTGTAAATGGGGTGTCGTGTTGGATGATGGGACATTGCAATCTGTATGTGATCAGTTTGTGATGCAGGAGTTGGATGTCTTTGCAGATAATGTGTTTGCATGTTGATGGATGTGTAGGGTGTAAAGTCCTTTTTGGTATATGGTAAATTGGGCAGCATTTCTGGCCCTAGGCCCTACCAGCCCCGAACTGTCCCAAATAGGCAACTGCCCTTGTCCTCTCTCCCCTTAGTCTCAACGCCCGGGCTGGGACGCCCTGAGCCCTAGGCTTAAATAGCCCTACTGGCCAATAGAAACCTAGCCCTAACCCTAACCAATCAGATTTGTAGCCCTAAATCCCACACCCTATGGGAGACCCAGCCCTAATCACCAATCATACCCCTAATCCTGACAATCAATCACAACCGCAACTCTAAAAACTAGGAACCAATCAGAACCTCAGCCCTACTACCAATCACAAGCCCTGCCCTGAAAACCAGGAACCAATCAGAATCTCAGCCCTACTACCAATCACAAGCCCAGCCCTAAAACCAGGAAACCAATCAGAATCTCAGCTCTACTACCAATCACAAGCACAGCCCTAAAACCAGCAACCAATCAGAATCTCAGCCCTACTACCAATCAAAATCAGAGCCCTAAAAAACAGGAAACAAATCAGAATCTCAGCTATACTACCAACCACAAGCCCAGCCCTAAAAAACAGAAAATCAATCAGAATCTCAGGCTGACTACCAATTCAGAAACTCAGCCCTCAAAAACAGGAACCAATCAGAATCTCAGACCTACTACCAATCACAAGTCCACCCTAAAAACCAGGATACCAATCAGAATCTATGCCCTACTACCGATCACAATCCCAGCCCTAAAAACCAGGAACCAATCAGAATCCCTGCCCTACTACCAATCACAAGCCCAGCCCTAAAAACCAGGAACCAATCAGAATCTCAGCCCTACTGCCAATCACAAGCCAAACTCTAATCCCTAAGCCAATAGAAAGGCAAGCTCTCAACAACTTATCACAACACCATATGCAACAACCAGTAGAAACTTATATAAGGGCCAAGTTAACTGAACCCCAGTCCCTGTGGGAAGGGAGGAGGCAGCTGCTGCTCTATTCAGAATCTCCTTGGATACAGAAAGGCTGAATCCACAATTCCAAGCTAGCAGAGTCTACTTTCCAGGTAAGGGAGAGATTGTAAAAAGAACACTTAAATATTGTTTGTCGCACACTCTGAAATGTGGCTTTTTTAAGGCAAAAAACAGGGGATGCAGGCAGTTTCTAAACACAATTTAAACCACGCTAACAGATTAAGCAGTCTCCTAAACACACCCTACAAAATGTATGTAGTCTTTTTACTTAGAAGAGAGGGGAGGGCTTTTTATGCAGTTTTGTGCCACAAACTAGGAGGGAAATTTCACACAGTCCCGGCTAAAAAACACCACTTTAAAAGGGCAAGCTGTCTGAAACACAGAAAGTTTACGGTAAACAGGCTCAGGTAGCAGTAAAAAACACTCCTCAACAAATAATAAGATTTCTCAGAAACGTCTGGGGCTCCATACCTAGGTCTTTTAGGAATCCTTGATCACTGGGCTGTATTAGGGCACAGGAAAATGCTGGGCTCACAAAATGGAAGTGTATATATGTGATGTAACACATGTTTGTGGATCTACCACATTGTCATGTCTGATTTCCAAATCTAAGTTTGACAACACTACTTTAGATATGATGGGCTATGTACAATGCATGTTTATGCAATTGATACGCTTGACAAATCGTACACAAAGGATGCTGTGGACTACATCTAGGTTCAGTTCACGTAACCCATGGCATTGTGAGTGCATGTGTGGCCACACTATGGTGTGTTGTATGATTCATGGTTTATGATGCTATGCTACACGTGTAACATATGGTTCACCATGCATATATGATGAAGGGGATGGTGTACTGACGTGTCAATGAAGGTCGGTATGTGAAGTGTAATATGTGTGATGAATGCCAAAGGGGTGTGTTCATGGTATATGACACCTCCCAAATCTATCTTTCAGTATGGACATATGTTGGCCATTGCTTCATGGCTGTGTATTCACATCTGTGCCATATATTTGTCCCTATATGGAAATGTATCTAAAGGTCATATAAGTCTATGTATGATCATGTGAAACATCTACATTTTCATCAATGGAAAGTTAACTGTTGTGCATACTCTGATACACAATACCAAGCCTGAACCATTGAAGTGGTACATGTGTGCTGAGAATTCAGACGTATGTGTGAAAGTTACACACTTGCTACATACAATCGACCAAAACATGTTTATTTTGACTGTTACATATAATGGCATACAACTGTATTGCAGGGTCGCTGTCAGGCAATGATGGCACCTTAGCCATCATTGCTTCTGTGGAACTTTGTGTGCCTACACAGACCAACAGGCATGTATTGATGCAAGTTGATGGTGCTGCACTCAGCTCAGTCCACTGTGCTCAAGCAGCAGGCCCCTCACTGTGTCAAGAGTCAATGTAGCCTTAGCAGGGGAATTAGGGGGTGTAGGGTGGGGATCGACCTTCATCATGATTGCTCTTCAGGAGCCTATTTTGCAGTCCCCTGCAGACAGATACCTGCACAAATGTGATCCCATGACCTAGCATGTTATGTTTCCTTTGGGGCACTTGATGTCAGGCTTGCCCCATTGTGTACAGGAGACTGGCTGTTTGTTCGTGTAGGACATGTCTCATCATTTGCCATGGTTTGACACAAATGGTCATACATTGTTTGGATTTTCCATGTAATGCTTGGTTAGGGCATTTATATCTAGTGTAACTTACTTATGTTTTCTGACCCAGAGGACAGATAATGTCATTCATCACTGTCTTCTGTCACAATAGTATGCAATGGGAAAGTACATAGTTGTTGTTGCCAATATGAATGGGTTATGTTCTGACCTAGACATGCTCTGTGAATATGTCTGGTGATCACATGGTAACGTTGTTCTGTTGTACAGTCAGTATTGGTCTTTGTGTGTTCCTTCTCCAACATTAACAGCATATCTTGTTTGGAATTGATTTGGTCCTACATTGCTGGCATTCTTTAGGCTTCTTACCCTTTGCACACATCTTCTACTGCAACAGTATCCCATCATACATGGACAGGGTGCTACGTGAGACTTGAATACTTTGTAGATCAACACATTTTCTTCTACTGGCTAAGTGATAGTATCCCTCCCATTTCCAGTCTTTGCTAGATTACATGACTTCCACACACACATGACAGTACACCTGCCGCAGCAGTTGTGTAGTGTCAGAGTGACCTCCCCATGTCGTATCTCCAAGTGTCTGACGGAGTCTCTCAGCTGTTCTTCCACATCCTTTGATGTGTATGGGCATGCACTCACATATGCATTCCACAACCTATGTCACTCTCACCATGAATGTATCTTGTTAGTTTGTGGAGTCATCTCAGCTTTGATTATGTGAAATGCCACATACAACATTTCAGTCTCCTTCTTCACCCATACAATTTTGGATCGGTCTGTGATATGTATGGACATGTCAATGCTTTCATGCACATCCCAAACTGGATTGGTATGTGGAAGACCTAGACATTTTAGGTTTTGGTGTTAGTACGTCACTTTCTCATGGTCAGACATGTGAGTGTTATTTAGAGATATGTTTTCATATATCATGTGTGATTGTGTCATACAGACTTTACTGGGTTACCTTGCAGACACAAACAAGCCACTGTAGGTAATTGCTAACCCTTTCCTACCTAGGCCATACACTAGTACAGAAATCTACACATGTAGTTCCAGATTAGCTGCAGGCATATGTCAAAACAACGCAATTGTGTGACATGTGTCCAAGAATGTACATTTGAAGTGCTACAGACTACGTGTACATTCCACCTGCACATTCATGTGGTGGTGCATTTTCCCATATTATTAATCATTCCTGGCTATGGGGCATATGTGTGGAGAAAGGATCAACACCCATTGCTGCTCCACTTGTCTTGTGGCCCTTAGCGCACTCCACAGTCAACATGTGTGTGGTAGAGACAGCACACCATGCAGCAGGGTTTGGGCCAATAATGCTCACGGTATGTAACACCATTGATATTCTGTGCAGGGTTAGGGTCAATCTTTTGTCCCTAGCCATGAAAAGTACATAATGGTCCATTGATACCAATGGTGTCCCCCATCACACCTGCTCAGTGCTGTCATTATAGCTACCCACCTGGGATGTGACACAGTTTAGTTCCTTGGTTTCAAATAAGCATTTTGAAACAGCCCCTACCGTATGTATGCCCTCACTTGTATACATCTTGCCTGGCGTAGGTATGATGTGTTTCAAGGGGTCAGAATTGGCACAATGCATATATCACTCCACTTAGTATTTCTGGTGCGTGGATCTAGGCCTTAAAGAGCCACATGAGTGTGGGTAATGTGACCTTGATGTGCGGTATGGAGGCGTGAGACCCTCTTCACTTAAAACACAACCTATTTTCCAACATTCTTTGCAACTGTTGTGTTTTTTCCTGCTCTCTGAAGCATGGGAACTTACCAATAGTATTGGAAGCAGATTATGAGGACGCCATGGACAAGCTGGTTCCAAGTGATTTAATGGTGATAGTTACAGAGTGATTTTTGTTGTTCAGTGTCTAGGTGAAGAAGTTCAGTACAATTGGTTTTCTCTTGCGAACTACTGAACCAGTGTTTTGTTGTTCCGCCTCCACCTTTGCTGCACCATTATCATCCTCCTCCTCATTGAGGACATCTACCAGTTCATCCGAGGGGACATCAGTCTGTATAAAAATGTTATGCAAGATTGCTCATACAAGGATTATCTTACATACCAGCGGTGGGGCATACAACAGGCTTCCTCCTGTCAGAGCCTTGACTTCAGGAGCCCAAATGTCCTCTCCACCACATTTTGTGTCCTTCTGTGGCCTTCATTGGATGCCCGCTCTTCCTCCATTGTCGAGTTGCCAAAAGGGGTCATCACTGATGGTTGGATGCTGTAACCTTGGTTGGCTGCAAAGGAATGTGAGAACATGTGTCAGTCATGCTTATTTGTGGTTTCCAATGTGCCATGGCAGATGTTAGGTTTAGGAGGAGTGGTGACTCAGACTTACATCTGGTATTGTGTGTGTTCCTGTTTGGTTGATTGGTTGCATTGGTGTGTGGTGGTGGACATTACCATCATGGGTTGTGCCTCAGGGACCTAGTGATTGTCAAGCTAAATCTGGACTCACAGTTTGACCATGCCAAGTATGTGTTGTGTTGTACATATTTGAGGCTGTGTACTAATGTTAGTGGAACCTACCACCTCTTTGCACCACAACAGTGTCATTTGTATTGACACTAGGGTAGCCCTACAAGCCAAACTCAGGCCACCATGTTTCCATGTGGCAATACGCATGTCGTACGACACTTAGTGACCCTTTGTGGCAGATTATGCCTGTGCCAGGCATCATGTGTGCAAGTGTGGGATTCACACAATAGGAGGACTAGCAAAATTGGTGCATAGGATTCTCCAAGGTTCCTAGACATGTTTTTTTTTCACAGATACTTTCAACCTCTGCACAGAGCAGGCATTAGGAGGGGACACATATTATATTTGAATGGGTCCCTATGTACTGTGCATGAAATGGTTAGGTATGTTGTCAGTACTCCTAGAGTCAATCAATGGCATCCTTTAGCTTGACACCTACTCTGCGCGATGGTGTGCTGTAGATTGTATACAACACCCACATGGTGGTAGTAGGGTACAGCAAAGAGGCAAAATTACAGTGGCACTGTTGTCGATGCTGTGCCACTTTCCTGACATGTGGTTCTCAGTCCCTACAGTTTGGACCTGTAGAAGAGTGATGTTCTGAGAGTTTGAACCTATTTTGGCCCTCATTCTGACCTTGGCGGGCGGCGGAGGCCGCCCGCCAAAGTCCCGCCGTCAGGTTACCGTTCCGCGGTCGAAAGACCGCGGCGGTAATTCTGACATTCCCGCTGGGCTGGCGGGCGGCCGCCTTCAGGCCGCCCGCCAGCCCAGCGGGAAAGAGGCTTCCACGATGAAGCCGGCTCGGAATCGAGCCGGCGGAGTGAAAGCTGTGCGACGGGTGCAGTTGCACCCGTCGCGTATTTCACTGTCTGCGCAGCAGACAGTGAAATACATTTAGGGGCCCTCTTACGGGGGCCCCTGCAGTACCCATGCCAGTGGCATGGGCACTGCAGGGGCCCCCAGGGGCCCCGCGACCCACCCTACCGCCATCCGGTTCCCGGCGGGCGGACCGCCGGGAACTGGATGGCGGTAGGGGGGGTCGGAATCCCCTCGGCGGCGCAGCTAGCTGCGCCGCCTTGGAGGATTCCAATGGGCGGCGGTACACTGGCGGGTGACCGCCAGTGTTGCCGGTCCGACCGCGGCTTTACCGCCGCGGTCGGAATGCCCATTGGAGCACCGCCGGCCTGGCGGCGGTGCTCCCGCGGTCCTCCAACCCGGCGGTCATGGACCGCCAGGGTTGGAATGACCACCTTTGTGTCTTGTGTGCCATGACACAGGTGTTGTGCACTCTGTGTAGCTTGTGAATCCCACCCCTTTTCCCTTGGAAAAGCTCCCTTGCACAAAGTGTTGTTGTTGCCAATTTCTGGCTGGCATACATATATGCATGTGGATCATGGGCACAGTGTGGCACACTTGTATGGTATTTTTGTGATATATGCATCAGTTTTCAGACACCTGTGTGACAGGACCAGGAATTATGTGGTTTTCTGTAGTGCCCTGTATTGCATGACCAGTCCTGCTAAGTCCCACGTCTCCTCATTCGCATGCAACTCTGGCCTCCCCCAGAACATTGTCAGTAGTCCAACTGCCACAGTCCCCTATTGGTACCCTGGTATCATGATAGGGAGTTGTGGAATTACCAAGTATGATTATAGGTGTGCTGTGAGGTGTCCATCCCTGTACATGGTCTTTTATGGCTGGTGATGTTGTATTTCTATGTGTGCGGCACAATGTACCAGACAGGTAAAGGTGAATACTTTGGGTACGTCTGGCATGTGTTGGTGATATGTAGATAATGATGGCAACTCTTGGATGGCATTTGATATTGGTGCAGCTGGAGGCTTCTACACCATCACAAATGTGGGTGGGTGTCTATATGTGACTTTCTATACGTTGACATGGCCAATGCCATTCAGGTAGCTGAGCTATTCCTTGTTACATGTTATGTGTGTGGATCTGTATCAGTTCCACCCGTCCTTCATGTGGTTTGTCAGTCAGGTTGTATCTGTATTTTGTACGTTTGGGTGTATGTTTGTGTGTTGTACAATAAATGCGGTGTAGTGTGGCATGTTGTTGTCTGTACATCTGTGTTCCCCTGTCCATGTGTTTTTAGTGTGGTGTATGTATTGTTTGTCCTACAAGTTTGGTGTGTTGTCTGTTGCATGATTGGTATGGTGGCTTATCTAAGAGTAGCCCATTGCCATATTGCCCACCCTGGAACCTCTTGTTGATGGTAAAGTGCGGGAATATGTAGGCATTATGGACGCTGCTGGGATATTTGACTAGGATGGTTGTGAAGAGCCACGGTGGTCCACAATGGTCTGCATCTTTATGGCATGGGTGTGTTTGTGGTTCCTGTAGAGGTGTTCCATTGCAGCAGGTGGCAAAAGTTGGACATGGGTGCAGTCCATTGCACCCAGCACACGCGAGAAGCCAGCAACTTGGTAGAAACTTTGCTTGGTCAACTGCTGCAGTTGCTGGGTGTTGGGGAACCGGATGTGGTGGGGTGTGAGGCAGATGATTGCATCCAGAACCTTTGGAAGGAAGGCTGAAAAGGATGGCTGGGAGATACCACCCACTTGTGCCTCAGTTGTCTGGAATGATCCTAACGCCAGCCTATGGAGGACAGCCAGGAGTTTGGTCAGGGGTGGAACAGTTGTTGGAGTTTCCACCCTTGCAGTGATGTCTGGCACAATGTGGTGCAGCAGGCGCACAATCAACTTCTGGTTTAGACGGTAGGGTCTGATGACATCCTGTTCCCTGAGCACAAGGATGGTTGTGCACTGTCAAAATATCCTCTTCTCCCTTCTGCACTGCCTTTGTGGCTGCTGGGTGGTGTTTGTAGTTGCTGCGGTGTTGGTGCTGGTAGGATATGTTCATGTTGCAGTTGCCTGCGGGGTGTGCCAAGCTGGAGCAATAATGGATCCATGATACTGAGGGAGTGCCAATGCTCCTTCTGGGTTTTTTCCTTATGTAGTACTGTGTGGGCCTCATTTTAACACTTGGTCTCACCAGGCATTACATTTTTACGCTAATTGGACATTGTGTCATTTTTTTGGACCGGTTCCTTAATGGGTGTCGTTTTTCCATTGGACAGTAAATATGGAGCTAAAGGGCTAGTGTCATTTTTTGGAAGGGAACGCCTACCTTGCATTTGATATCATTGTCGCGAAACAACGCAAGATGGGGTGGCGCTCTTTACACTAATCCTGAAATGTTGTCACTACGCAAGTCTAGTAACAAAATATAAATATGACACTAGGTCAGCGCCGCTTTTCTGCCAGAAAAATGGCGCAAAGGCAGGGCTAAGTTTTCTTAAATATGGGCCTAAATATCTGAAGTTGCCATAACTTGCTTCCGGCAGCTCAAAGAAGATCTTTCCCTACATCTGCTCAGTGCATCAAACACCTGTTTTGTTTGCCTTAGTCCACTCCCGTTTGGACTAGAGCAACTCATTGTTACGTGGCCCTTTCTAAAGAAGCACCTGTATCATCATTCGTGTACATCAATGAGTGCACACTTTTGTCTGCTAATCTTCATCTCCACCTTCCCCAAGGATCTCTTTGCTCTACTAACCTGTTTCTGAGGGGAATTCTTAAAACCCACACAGTACAATTTGTGGCCAGAGTATTCCTAGGCCAACCCCTTTATGATCCACCTGCCTCAGCTATAATTTTTTCCAGTCTTTGAAGGCTTTTCACTTTTGCTAACCCATTTTATTCTGTGTCTACTCTTTTAATGCCCTTGTTATGTTTCTGCAACAGCACCAAGAAAAATCAGTGTACGAGAGCTCTAGAAATAATAAGTACCATAGCATGCCCTAAAATGACTTTCCTGAAGTTTTAAATTGCAGTGCCTTTTTCAAGGCACATGCTAGCACCGGAAAAAACACACTGCACACAATATCCTCATAAATTCCATCTCCAAAAAAGTGGAAGTTTAATTCAATCTGTTGTTCTGTCATGAGTTTAGTTAACTGTATTCCCTCTACACATACCCTCTCTCTCCATCTAAGAACACCTCTTCTCTCGAAAACTCATAGAATGTGATTGCCATTACTGCTTTGGGGGAATTGAAGGCCTACATAAGAGGGTCCAGGATATTTTGTATGTAATTTCTAATCCAAGCCAATTTAACCTTTCTGGCTTGGATGGTCCAACATAACTCTTCATAATCAACTGTCCATCTCAAACGATAGACATGGTCTTTATATTCAGCTTGCATATGCTCTAACCTTTCAAGTACCAATTGTCAAGTTTCCAGTTCAATGTGACATTATGAAGGCTCTGTTTTTGTTCAGCTGTTTGACTCTGATTTAGTAGATTCAATCTTCGTCCAACTCTTCATTTAGAATGCCCCTCTTAGCAATACCTTAAACACATCATGCAGTATGTCCAAGGAAGTCAGTGTGGGTTAATTTTCTTCCTAATTTTCTGCAGCAATACCAGAACTAGTCATAGCATCCCTTCTATAAAGCCCAATGAGAAGACTCTGACTCTTATGAAAGTGACACAATAAATCGTACTGCAGAGTGACCTAATGAACAGGCAGAAGATGAATCATCTTGTCTACTACTGTTGCCATTTTTTAGCTATAAAGAAAAAATACAACCTAGAAAAGTAGCTGTATCTTTTTACTAAAAGTTGTATCCTCTATTACATACTCACCTGCTGCCTCCAAATGTCACGTAGGGCTAGATCCTGAATCACGTCAAAGAATACTCTGAAGGGCCTTCTGGGTGTTAACGATGAAGCAAGCTGTTGATATGCCAAGCTTCTTATATAGAACTGTATTAAAATGACCCCCAGCAATATTTGGGCCCTGATAGTCCAGAACACTATTTATGAAAAAGGGCACAGAAAAAGTACCATCCATATTTGGACAATAAAAGGAACCTACTTTGTAAATTTTTGAATTCATTCTGATATTAACAATCACCTATCTAGCATATTTATCTGGCCTATGCTCAAGTAACTGTAACTCGTGCCCTAAGATAACTATAACTCGTGCCCTCAACATCCAGGGCTAATTACCCCACAAATTACAGCACTCATGACATCTTTGATAACATCATTGATAATATCAATGTAATAATTGCAGTAAACTTTTTGATATTTTGATCACATGACAATGCATTGTGGGGGCGAGATTTATAGTTACCTTAGGGCACGAATTATAGTTACTTGAGATAACTCTAACTATAACAGGTGAATTTCTATGGTTTGGTAAGTTTAAGATGTGAGCTTAACTATAACATCCATTCATATATATATACATATATATATATATATATATATATATATATATATATATGTCCCGGCAATCAAAGTTTGTATGCATTTCTTCAGAGACAAGGCCATTAACTTATATGACCATTCTATAATGTTGCTAGATATGTCGAAGTTCTTTCTGGAGAATAACCTTTTTCTCTTCAATGAGTCCTGGTATAGTCAGTTAGTCAGAACTGCGATGGACAGTTGTTTTACCCCAAGTTATGGAGGAACATTCATGGGTTTGTGGGAGGAACAGCATTTTTGGGTAGATCAAATTGTCAGGTGGACCAAACATATCACTTTCTGGACAAAATACATTGATGACCTTTTTATTGTGTGGAATGTCCCCAGAAATCTCTTACAAACATTTGTCATGCATGTCAGCAGGAATAATCTTAACCTAGCTTTTACACACAAAGGCCCTCATTCTGACCCTGGCGGTCCTAAACCGCCAGGGTCACGGGCAACGGAAGCACCGCCAACAGGCTGGCGGTGCTTCAGTGCCCATTCTGACCGCGGCGGTAAAGCCGCGGTCAGAAAAGGGGATCCGGCGGTTTCCCGCCGGATTTCCCCTGGCCCAGAGAATCCTCCATGGCGGCGCTGCTTGCAGCGCCGCCATGGGGATTCCGACCCCCTTCCCGCCATCCTGTTCCTGGTGGTAAAACCCGCCAGGAACAGGATGGCGGGAACGGGTGTCATGGGGCCCCTGGGGGCCCCTGCACTGCCCATGCCACTGGCATGGGCAGTGCAGGGGCCCCCTAACAGGGCCCCACAAAGATTTTCACTGTCTGCTATGCAGACAGTGAAAATCGCGACGGTTGCTACTGCACCCGTCGCACCCCTGCAACTCCGCCGGCTCCATTCGGAGCCGGCTTCCTCGTTGCAGGAGCTTTCCCGCTGGGCCGGCGGGCGATCTTCTGGCGATCGCCCGCCGGCCCAGCGGGAAAGTCAAAATGACCCCTGCAGTCTATTGACCGCGGTGCGGTCTTTCGGCGGTTTCCGCCCGGCGGGCGGTGCCCGCCGCCCGCCAGGCTCAGAATGAGCCCCAAAATCTGTAGGAGGGAAATGGATTTCCTAGACGTGTATGTGGAAATCAGGGAGGGGTCTGCACACTCATTTCTGTTCTGGAAAGAGACGGCAGGTAACAGTATTCTACATGCCCGCAGCCAAAACCCGGCTAAACCTAAATGAAGTATCCCCTATGGGGAATTCTTAAGGGCCAAATGGAACTGAAATGACACTAATTCACACCAGAAAGAAGAGGGCACGATGTCAAGGAGATCCAGGGCTAAAGGTTACCCCCACAAAGTCCTGCTTCATTGCCGAAGAAGGCTCTCCTAATCAAAATTACTTGAACAAGGGATGACATCCAGCAGGTCAGGCTGATCACTGCCTACAATGCAGAGTCAGCTAGAATTAAGATCATGATTTCAAGACATTGGCATTTGATCAAGACAGACCCCATTATAGGACAGAAAGTAACGGTTACTGCCATGGTCATCCGCCATTTCTCCACTCCATCCACCAGGGTGGTGATGACCGCTGGGCTGGAGACTTCGGTCTCCAGCCTGGCGGCCGTCACCAGACCACCAGTGGTATCAGGACCCTGCATACCACCATGGATTTCGGGTGGTTTGGAACCGCCACGAAATCCATGGCAGTAGGCACTATCAGTGCAGGGAATTCCTTCCCTCCACTGATAGGGGTCTCCCCCACCCCGAGTCCTCCCCCACACCCCCTACCCCCCTGCCACCCCCCACAGGTGGCAGGACCGCCCTCCCCACCCCAACCCCCAACATGCACATACACTCACCCCTACACGCACACATACACTACAACAACACATACCTGCACACATACAAACAGACATGCACACATACCGACCTGCACACATTTCCCATACACACAACACACCCCCTGCATGCATACACCCACTCACACACCTCCTCTACATATTCACACGCACACCCCATGCACGCACACAACACATAACACCCCCCCACCCCCCTCCCCTAACGGACGATCAACTTACCTTGTTCGTTGATCGTCCTGGAGGGGACGGGATCCATGGGGGCTGCTCCGCCGCCAGCACCCCGTCACCAGAACACCACCACGCCGAATCATGGGACGTGATTTGGTGGGCGGTGTTCTGATGACTGGGCGGTGGAGGTGGAGCAGCCTCCACTTCCCCGCCGACCGCCATTATGGGTGCTGGCAGCTCTCCATCCGAAAAAGGACGGAGGGCTGCCAGCAGTCATAATACTACGCTGCACGGAAAACCGCCTGCACTGGCGGTCTTCAGCACGGCGGTACCTCAGAGGTCTTTAAAAAAGACCGCCAATGTCGAAATGAGGGCCTAAGTGTTTTTTGACTTGACTGTGTCTTTAGCACCGTTTAACGAATCATCACAAACTTTTCGCCAAAAAAATGCCCTGATGATTCATGTTGCTCATGGAAATTTTCGGGGTGATCCGTCAAGCGAGGGCCAAGAAAAGAGGGGGTCAAAAAAGTTATGTTTCGCATGTTAATTCCCATAGGACCTCTAGACATGACTACAGCCCGAACTACTGGACAGAATTACAAGTATGCTGGCAAAAACCTAGGTTTTGGTAAGCAGATTATGCTTTCACTTATTTGGGGAAAATCCATGCAGTACTTTAGGAGATATTAAAGGGAAACCAAATATGTTTATAAGGGATTGCAATGAATTCAAGATTATTGTTACACATTCACGAATGCATGCAACAACAGAGATGCTGTGATTCGCTGGAGTTGAGATGTCTAGAAAGTTGTGGCCACCATCTTAGGGAATGGGTTACGGTCCCCGGGGCTGAAATTTGACATTGAAAGTTACCCTGACCCCAGAGCTGTTATTTAGGAGACTATAATGGTCTAATTAAGACCTTAAAATATTTTTTCATCGGGTTTTGTGATAATCATGAACAAATTGCGATGCTCACTGGTGCCCCTGTATAACGTTGTGACACCTTCACAAATATCGGCAACAAAAAAAAATACAGTCATCCACTCAGATAGTGATGCACCCACTTACAGACCCACTGATATTCTGATGCACCCACTCAGAGGCCCACTAGGGCACTGATGCACCCATTCACTGACCCACTCAGACCCTCATACACCAACTCACAGACCCACTCAGACCCTCATATACCCACTCACAGACCCACACAGACACCGACACATCCACTCACAGACCCACTAAGATACTCATGCACTCCCTCACAGACCCACTCAGACACTCTTGCCCTATATTTAGGAGAAATGAATATAGCTCTTTTCTGTGGTACAGTGTCAGAGGTAGAAAATGTTTGTGAGAATATTCAATTTCATTCAGAGGTGTAGGAAAAATGATGAGGTGGGATGTGCAGATATAGAGGAGCAGTAGACAGGTATTAGGGGTGATAACTTTGCAACAGAGATTAGTAGGTTTAACACAGTTTCTTCAGAGAAACCAAATTGGGTTTGTAGATATTGTCGATGCACTTATTACAAATGTCAAACTCATAATGTTGTTCTGTACCCAAAAACTTAAGAAGAAAACAGACATAAGTACCAAGAATGTGTTGTTTATTTATTTTCAGTAACGGTTTGATTTGCCCATAAGGCTAATTTTATGCAAGTGCTGCTATGATAACTTAGAGGACAGTAAAATGCCATCTAGAGCAGTACATAACAGGTTAGAATAGTTTCAATTCCACAAGAACTTTGAGATCGAAATATTTATGAATCAATTCTCATACAATCCTTACATCCTTTCCAAGCTATAGTTTGTATGGAACCACAAACAAGTAAATTACCTCTAACATATATAGAAAAGCCTTAAAGGTAGAGTTGTGCACTTGCCATTAGATTCTAAAAAGAATATTGAAACTTATAGGGGTACGGAAACATCTTGAAGTTCTACTTATTATTTTAGCAAATTATGTCCCTACAAAGAACAAAAAAATGGCAAAAGTTATTGGCTGTTAATAAACGTAAAAAAGCAATGTTATACCTGGTACAAAATAACAATTATTATAAAAAACGCTGATGTTGTTCAACATATAAAAGGATTGGAGGATGAAACATTACCATCAAGTGGTCAGATTGAAAAGGCAGATTGATTGAGATCAGGAGAAAATTATGAACTCTACAGCATCTGTCCTCTGCATTCTAAAGAGGTAATTGGTGATGCTATTGATCTTTTTCAAATGAAGCAAGCAAAGGGTACTCCCATGAGTGTGTGGGAGGAAAGTTTAGAAGCTCGATGTTTTCTCCAACTTTTTCCCACTGGAGAAAGTGGACGCTATGATGACATCCTATGCAGGTACTAGCAGCTGAATAGTGGTCAACCATATTAAATTCAGAGGACCCCAGATTTCGCCAGTGTATTCCCTATATATTCCATCTTTTATTTGAGAGTGACTTGTCAGGACTGTCTTATGCAATAAACCATATTCTAAAGACAGGAGTGAATATGCAGTATCTCTCTGCAAGTGAATTTGTTGACAAAGTTAAAGGATAGGATGAAAAGCTGGAATACAACTGGATTGTTTTGAAGGCGTGCCAACGCGGCACCAACGAGTATTGATGTCGTCGTCATGATGAACTGAAATGCATGCTGAGAAACTTATGTGCAGCTACTTGGTTTCTAACACTAGGTTGTGCTAAGTATGCGTGAGATGCTTGAATTTATGTGAGAAGCATACTCAAACATTAGGGACATAAAAGTGAAGACAGCTGAATAACTTTGGTCCTTGGATCATGCAAATGTATTCAGATATTTTAAACATAGGTTTCATGCCATGATATCTTTCATCTGCACAAATCGAATCCACCTCTTGGTGAAGTATCTGATTTGTTTTGGCGTAAAGAGTGCCAAGCAAGAAGCGCTCCTCGTATTCACATGTTATACTTAAAAGATCGACCACAATTTGGAACACACAGTAATGAGTCTGTCCTTTCTTTCATACAACAGCATGTGTCTTCACAAAAGATAGTGGTGAGAAAGGCCTGATACAACAGTTTCTATGAATTCAAACCCATGGATCTGGAAAGTACTGTCATAGAAAATATAGATGCAAAGGAATGTTTTAAACAAGATTTAGTTTTGGATTCCCTTGACATGTCATTTCACAGGAAAGATTAAACAGCTTTCTATCAGCAGTCAGACATACACGGACACAAAATCACCCAAAAACACTTAGAACCTGAGAACAACAGAGACATCAAAGTACATTAATGACTGTAATCCAGTCATTTTGAAGATGTGAATGTGAACATGGGTATACAGTTTGTTGCAGACAACTATATCAGTGTAGCTCGATATGTCTCATCATATATCACAAAATCTGAGAAGACAGAGGTGTCAGAGATGTGGGAGGAGATATCTACAGAAAAGAGTCTTACTAGGAAATCACACAGTTTCAGTTTAAAAATGCTTTCCCACAGAGAAATAGGATCCTATGAGAGCTCAGATAGGTTGAGATCAGCTAGTTTGCTCTCAAAGTCAAGGGGAATTGTTTGGGTAAGTTTAGGCTTGCAAACACGTGAACTAGAGTGTTAAAGTGTTTCCTGGAAATTCAGTATCTAACAGAGTATATGGGATACATACTATCCAAAAAGGACCCCACATGTAGAAACGTGCCTTTATGAAAACTTCAATTCTCCAGATTTAGATACAATGTAGTAGTCAACAAAGAAGAAGGAAAATATTGGATGTGAAGGTTGTTTTGGTCAGACATAAAAAAGGAAATCTAATTAACCACAGGGAATTTAGTTGCCAAACTGCAGAACATAGAGGGTTTTTCTACTTGGCACTTTTACAACTGTTCAAGCTTTGGCATGCTGAATCAGAACTACTTGGAGAATATGACTAGTACAAAGACTCTTTCAACACTGAAAGACAGCATTCAGTGTTCAGTGTTTCCATACTACTTGCGAATGTTGAAAGATGAGATTCAATAGGAAGAAACTATTACTGATAAGATAGCTAAGAAGAGTACACAAAGCAGCCAAAGGTCCAGAACACTGAGTCAAGATCCTCTTGGACAACCAGTTATTCAAAATGAAGTAGCCATAGCTATGAATGAGGTGGCGACTGCAATGCAGCAAGTAAGAGAGGAAACTGTTGATTTCAAACAGTTAGTGGAACAGCTGAACGAAGAACAGAAACAAATGTATGTTGAAATAAAAGATAAAATAGAGCACAGATTTCTGCACAAAAAGAAACAATGTGGGTGCTCTTCATTAAAGCCACTACTACTCTACATCAGGGGGTCAAGTCGGCACTGGGAAAAGCTTTCTAACTAAAGTTTTCACTGCTTCTCTACATAAGATTACAGAATCAAATCAATCATGTGTAGTAACAACACCAACAAGATTAGCTTCCCATCAGATTAGAGTAATTCCTTCACATCGGTTACTTATGCTTCCTGTTGAACTTGAAAATAACTGGGATACCAGAAGTTATCTGGTGAAGCTTGTCATGAGGTATCAAGAGTATTGAAGAAACTGAGGGGGTGATTCCAACCCTGGCGGTCCGAGACCGCCAGGGTTGGGGACCGCGGGAGCACCGGCAACAGACTGGCGGTGCTCCCAATGGCATTCTGACCGCGGCGGTATGGCCGCGGTCAGAAATGGAAAACCGGCGGTTTCCCGCCGGTTTTCCGCTGCCCTGAGGAATCAAGCTGCACCGCCATGGGGATTCCGACCCCCTCACCGCCATCCTGTTCCTGGCGGTTTTGACTGCCAGGAACAGGATGGCGGTGAGGGGTGTCGTGGGGCCCCTGGGGGCCCCTGCAGTGCCCATGCCAATGGCATGGGCACTGCATAGGCCCCCGTAAGAGGGCCCCTAAAAGATTTTCAGTGTCTGCCATGCAGACACTGAAAATCGCGACGGGTGCTACTGCACCCGTCGCACCCTTCCCACTCCGCCGGCTCCATTCGGAGCCGGCTTCCTCGTGGGAAGGGGTTTCCCGCTGGGCTGGCGGGCGGCCTTCTGGCGGTCGCCCGCCAGCCCAGCGGGAAACACAGAATAACCGCGGCGGTCTTCTGACCGCGTAGCGGTATTCTGTTGGGGGAACTCCGCCGCCCGCCAAAGTTGTAATCACCCCCTGAGTCTTTTAAACATTAATGAGGTGAGCATGGTATCAAATTTAATGCTTTCCTTCATACATTTAAGAATGCAGCAAATGTTGACGTACTCTTTGTAGGAAAATATTTAATTGTGTTTGGTGACCTACTGCAACTTACACCTGTGAAATGACAACTTGTTCCCAAGACAATTCTCCATAATAAAACAAAGGAATTCTTTGGAAAGTATCGGCAATGTAAATATTTGGTTAGTCTTCAAATACAAGCAACTAGTGAAGAATATATGTCAAGCATGCGATATGGAATATGAAAATATTCTGAAAGACATTAGAGGGCTTTTGACAAAGGATGAAATTCTTGCTTTAGAAATTGTTCTTGTCCCAAAATTATTTTCATCAGTCTTGTACAACAGAACAACTAATGTACAATCATTCAATAAGAGAAAATCATACTCTGTTTAATGCCTACTCTTCAAGAGTGTTCACCCAACAATTGTTGAAACTGGAAAAGCATGGATATTTTGGAAATTACAGCTATTGATAAAATGGAACATCAGGGAGTGACAATACTGCTAACAGAAAAACTACAAGCAACATTGGATTTTTTGGGTAAGTCTGTATCTAGGATTGTGGGATTAGAAAAGTGTTTACACATGTGTAAAAACTGTTGAGTAATCTTAAGGCATAATTTAAATGTTGAAGAAGGGTTAGTAATAGAGCAATGGGTAAGGTTATTGACTTCATTCATTTTCCATACACAGGCAAGGTTGAATATTTGTCTATAAAATGTTATCAGATTGATTGTGCAAAGAAAATTTGGTTGATGTATTGTATGTTTTTTGTTTGCAAACTACTTATATTTTTGGCAACAACAATTCCAAGTGTCTCTAGCACCTGCTGTAAAATCACAAGGTTTAAATATAGACACAGCTTTTATTATTATTGGAAGTACAGTATTTAAAAAATATAGACACAGCTTTTATTATTATTGGAAGTACAGTATTTAAAAACGGTATGATGTATATAGCATTATCTCGTTTTAGAACATTGTCCGGTTTGTTTTTGGTTGAATTTGATGACAGCAAAGCTAGTGATGATGTGCCCTGTGTGAGAGAGTATGTTCGGTTAAGAAATTCATACACTCCTCACTTAAGAGAATATCCTATTTATGAGAAATGTATAATCTGTCCGAAGGGGAAGCTTACAACAGAGTTGGCAGATGTTCAAGAAAAGAAAGAGAATAAGGACAAGCAGCAATGTATTAAGAAGAAAAATGTCGAAAATTAGGGAGATATTGTAGATTACCAGTTGGAAAACAGTGCAGGTGTCAACTGTAATGCAAATGTTGTTCTCAATGTACTTGTTAACTTATCATACCTAGTAAATCCAATTCAACAAAAACCAGATAACAGATTGTGTTCTGCACTATATCATTTGCTCAAAAGTTTACTCAAAAGATAGAACTGTAATACATTGTGCTTCAGCATTCAAGACTTTGTGGATACATGTAGGTGATCTATTGTATTTACTTTCAACAGTCAACAAGATGCACAAGAATTTATAATGGGCATGCTTGTAGTATTAGAAAAAGAAGAAGTAAATATTTATGAGTTATTTGGACAGACCTACAAATGGAATCATGACTGTGAAGATTGCGCTTTTACATCCAGTACTCAAATACATTCTGAGCGATTTCTCTACTTAACACCACCAGACTGCAAAACTGTGCCTTTTGACAGATTAATTAAAAATGCAAACCAAAATATGACCTGCCCAAATTGTACATCAGATTTTGTATCTACATTGAATCTACAAAGAACTGGAAAATACCTCATACAAATGTTACAACGATGCAGAGCAGATGGATCTAAATTGGAAACCACAATTACAAACTTCAAAGCTGGGCAAATTTCAATATCAGGAAAAACATATACAACTATACCTATCATTTTTCACGAAGGAGTTAATATAACATCTGGACACTTAACTGTCTATTTAAAGAGTGAAACTGAATGAACAGAATGCAATGACAGCAACCTTGTATGTAACTCCAAATTACCTTTCAAACTATGAAATTCTTACCTTCTGTTTCTTTCACCAAAGTTCTAAGGCATATTTCTGGAAAAAAAATAACATACAATGTTTCTTCTATGTGTATAACCTCAGGATTTTAGACATCATTTGGCCTGCCCCGGTAATCGAAGACACATTTTTTCTTCCACAAACAAGTTAATAGAACATCTGGACACTACACTCTTTAATTAACGAGTGAACTTGGACAAACACAATGCAATCATTGCAACTTTAAATTGATTCAAAAACTGCCATTCAAACTACAAAATTGTGACCTTTTCTTTCTTCAACCAAACATCTATGAAATATTTCTGGAAAAAAGTTAATGTATGGGATTTCATCTACAAGGATCACTAGGGTTTTAGACATCATTAGGCCTACCAGAGGTGTTGTCTTCACAAAGCTCTCCAAAATACAAATCTCCTTTAAGTGGATTAGTACTATTGCACCAGATACAATAGCAAGATAATTTTTGGGGAATGTCTTTGTGTAAATGAGTGTAGAATTATACGGAAGACAATTCATTAGGTGTTTGTAGTTAGGGCAATGAATAGTGTCACCTATTTGTAGTGATATACTGCGCAATTTTGGGGGGTTTCAACAATCTATGCCAATGTTTTCTCCCCACTGTTCAATGATGATTCTTCATGCAAAGAAACATTTCAGTTATACAAGTATAAAAGCTTAGAACAGAAAAAAGAAAAAGGGTAAATAAAATGTTTTAGTATAATGTTATAGACTGTTACAGCTTGAATAATGTGCACAGTTTCTAGAATGTTGTAAATTTAATATTAATTTATATTTACTCTCTATTTCAACAGTGGTTAAAGTTATGTCTGTTCGGATGTGTCAACATACTTGTAGTGCCATATAGGTGTTTATTTGTGGTACTCCAGGAGAGGGGCTTCTTGCAGACAGAGCCCTTTACATGTTTTGCCAAATTTAATGCTCTCTAGAGAGCATAGTTAACAACTCCCATGTGATTTATTGCCACTTTGCTGAGACACGCACTGGTGCATACTTTGAGACACCCAAGTACACATTGATACCTACACTGACACAGTCAGTGTCATACACTTAAACGGCCAGTCACACATTGACATACTGGCACACCCATACACGCTCATGCATACGCTGATATACCCAGGCACACACTAATGCCTACACTGACACAGCTAGGCACACACTGATGCATACGATGCCACACCCTGGCACACACTGACACATACACTAAAACACTCAGACAGACACTGATATATACACTGACATACACAGGCAACCACTGATGCATAGACTAAAATACTGATGCACACACTCATGCATAGACTGATATACCCAGCCAAACAATAATGTATCCACTGATACACACAGGCACACACTGATGCATACACTAACACATCCAGGCAGGCATTCATGCATACGTTGACCCACACAGGCACACAGTAATGCATACAGTAATACACCCAGGCACACACTCAGGCAGACACTGACAAACCCAGGCACACACTGATACATATGCTGACACACCCAGCACACAATAATGTATACACTGACATGCCCAGACACACATTGATGCATACACTGACACACCCAGGCATACACTGATGCATACAGTAACATACTCCAGCACCCACAGATGCATATACTCCCACACACAGGCACACAATCATGCATAGACTGACATAACCAGGCACACACTAATGCATATGCTGAAACACCCAGATACACACTAATGTATACACTGACACACCCAGGAACAGACTAATATATACATTAACACACCCAACACACACTGACACATACATTAACACTCGCAGATACCCACAAATGCATACAGTGACTGAGGCACAAACTAATACATATGCTGACATATCCAGTCACACATTGACATATATGCTGAGACACTAAGGCATACACTAATGCATAGGCTAACCTACTCAGATATACATTCATTCATACACTGACACACCCATGCGCCCACTAATGCATATGATGATACACCCAGGCACGCACTAATGTGTACTCTTACATACCCAAGCACACATTGATGCATACGCTCACACACCCAGGCAGACACTGACACATACACTGACACACCGAGGCACCCACAGATGCATACACTAACAAACCCAAGCACACACTGATGAACACACTGACACACCCAGGCAGTCACTGATGAATACACTGACATGCCCAGGCACCCACTAATGTATACACTAACACACCAAGGCACATCCTCATCCATAGATTGATATACCCAGGGACACGCTAATGCATAGACTGACATACCCAGGCGTACACCAATCTATACACTTACACACCCAGGCGCACACTGATGCATACACTAAAACATCCAGGCAGACACTGACTCATACACCAACACACCAAGGTACCCACTGATGTATGAACTAACACATCCAGACAATCACATGTGTATACACTGACAGAGCCAGGCACATACTGATGCATACACTTAAACAACCAAGCACATGCAAACTCACACACTGACACACCCAGGTGCACACTCATGCATAGACTGACATACCCAGGCACACAAATACATACACTGACACACTCAGGCACACACTGACATTTATGCTGACACACCCAGGCACACGCTGATGCATGCACTCACATACCCAAGCAGACACTGAAGCATAGAATAACACACCCAGGTACACACTCATGCATATACTGAAACACACAGACACACACCATTGCATACATTGACAGACCCAGGCACACGCCAATACATACACTAACACACCCAGCACACACAGACACATACAGTAACATACTCAGGCACCCACAGATGCACAAACTAACAGATCCAGGCAGACACATATGCATAGATTGACATACACAGGCACACACTAATGCATACACTAACACACCCAGGCCCACACTAATGCACACACTGACACACCCAGAGACACACTCATACATAGAATGACGTATCCAAGCACACACTTATGCATACACTCTCACACCCAGGTGCACACTGACGTATACACAGGCACACCCAGGCACACACTGACACATACACTAAAAAAAACAGGAACACAGAAATGTATACACTGATATACTGAGGCACACACTGATACATACACTAACACACCCAGGCACGCACTGATACATACAGTAACATACCCAGGCACCCACTGATGCATACACTACCACAAGCAGGCACACACTCATGAATTGACTGACATACCCAGCCCCATACTATTGTATACTTTAAGACACCCAGGCACACTCTAATACAAACACTACCACACCCAGCACACACTGATCCAAACACTAACACACCAGACACCCACAGATGCATACACTAACAGACCAGGCACACACACCTATGCATACACTGACACACCCAGGCACATACTGGTGCATACACTGACATACCCAGGCACCCTCTGATGAATACACTAACACCCAGCCACAAACTAACATTTACGGTAACACACCCATGCACACACTCATACATATATTAACACACCCAAACACATACTTATACAAACAGTAACACACCCAAGTAAACGCTCATGCATACTCAGATATATCCACTCAATCAGACATACAAACTCTTACATAACTTTTAGGCACACATGTACAATTACTCTAACATTGATACAACAAACATATTTAAAGACACATACTAACAGTTGCATACAAAGAAATATAAACAAAAAAAATGTGCTTAATCTTTCTTTTACCAGAGAAGTTAGTTCTAAAAAGATACTTTTTTTTCTTTTCTGGAGCTATTTTTTCCTTTTTTCTAATTATTTTATATTTTAGTTTTTTTTCTATTTCAAAATGCAGAAACTGCTACAAAAAATACAAAAACAACATGCACACAATTTGTGCATGTAGATGAAACATAACAAAAATAAATAACACCAGCGGCAGAGTTTAGCTGCTAAGATGGCAGGAAATGATTGCTCTCCAACTGAAAGCACTTAGCTGCACTTCCTGCAAAAAGTGCCCATGTCCTTGAAATCAGAAGTTATGGCACAAAAAACTTCTGTGCCAGGGACTGCAATGGTGTCTCCCATCTGTAATTCTCCAGCTTCCGGCTGAGATGCTGCCTCTGGCACCTTCTTGCATCAAACAAATGCCTAGAGTCTATTGTTTGCAAATGCTTCAAAATGGAGGTGGTCCTGTGGCTGTATTTCTTCAAAGTTCCTCTTGACAGGACTTTTGAGCAAATATAGCATTGTACCTGCTGTGCCATCCCCTTTTCCTCCTCAGATGCTATTGAGAAGGTCTTCCATGCTAAACTATCTTTTTGTTTCGTTTGTTCATCTTCTGAAGAAGAGGATGAATACCCTGGAGGATCTGGTGCCTGAGTTGAAGTTGAGGCTGCATTTGAACAAGAGAAAAACACCCAAAAGAAAATACAGTTAACAGGTCTAAAACAAGGTGTCAAACCTAGTAGCTAAAGAAGAAAAGGAAAAACGTGGGATGCAACTTCCTCTCTTTAGACATCAAATCTGCTTTACCCATCAAATCTCTTTATTCCTGTGTCACATGGACATGGAATCTCCTGCAAAACCAGACTCTACATGACAGGACAGTTTGAGAAGGATTTACGATTTTGAAAAAAAAGTTTTTAAAAAAAAGACAATTCTGCAAATGTACCCATATCTGCCAATAAAAACTAGAAAACCTGTTGTGGTGAACGATAAAAAATATATACATTTCCCTTCATGCTTACTGTAATACTTTATGATGTCAACACGTATTTAAAAGTAACATCAGGTTCCTGAATTAAAAAAAAGAATAATAATGCTACACATCTCCTTTTTATATTACAAACTTAAAATGATATTGCTGTTAATTTTAGTTACGCTGACAAGTGCACATTCACTTCTGTAAACTACAATTGAGATAAAGTATTTCGCCTTTGCGCACTGATAAACAATCTTCTATAGTCAATGAAGGTGTATATCTTATTCATTTATTATACTGGATCTTAAGCCATGAGATGCACATGGTTAAATGAAAGTGGTGGGTTGGGCAAAGGGTATGGATGCAGGCCACCCTATATGAGCAACCCGCGTCTCCTTAAAAAAATCATAGGAATTCACAAAAAAAGTGAACGGTTATGGGAATGTTTAGCAATTTGCATACAAAAAAAACAATAGAAATTCACTTAAAAAGCTAAAGGTTACAGGGACTTTATAGTTAGGGAATAGAACAAACAAACCTTTGACATTCAATGAAAAAAACAAAGGTTACAGTGACGTTATAGTTAGGCTCCTTTTTTATTCATACACAACCATTCAAATTCAGCAGTTATCACACCTAATTATAAATTACACCCCTTCAATGCACTGCTTATGACCTCACATATTACATCACTCATGACATGGCCGGTGACATCACTCATGACATCACTGAAGATATCCCAAATGAAACCACTGATGACATCATTGATGGCATCATCTAGTCTGTGTAAGTGTGTAAAAACAGTCACTTGCATTATAGATACAAAATAAGGTATTGAATAAAACAAACCTACATGCCTTTCCACCAGGTTGATGTTCCCGACCACCTGCTCCTCCCACCAGCCCAGGAATAATCCTGCATAGATGGGGGCGAAGGAGGTGCCCATCGCTCTTTATTAAAAATAAAGAAGTTCTTTGTCAAACAAGTCCTTATCATTTCCAAAATATTTTCTGTATGAAACAAATGTGATAGAGACCTGGCTCTTAAAAAATGTCTTGCCACTCTTATTCCTAATTTGTGAGGGATATATGTGTATAAGCTGTTAACAACAAGACACATTAACAGAAAATCTTCTACCCATGTTATATCATTAATACGAAATAGGATATCCCCAGTTTCACAAATATCAGAATGCAATGTCTCAACAGATGGACAAATGAAAAGGTTCACATATTTGGAGGCATTCTCTAATAAACTCTATTGTGATGATACAATTGGTCTGCCTGGAGGTACATCTGGGCTTTTATGTAATTTAGGTAGGAAATACAATGCAGGTATCTTAGAAAACTCACATTTAAAATACTGGTATTCATCCCACTCTATTAAATCCTGATCCTTCCAATTGAGCAACTGATCACAATATTCATGATTTGCCTTAATCACCAGTTGTCTACTAGATTTCTCATATTTCGTAATGTCAGCCAGCTGTTTATGCCCTCCAATTAAATACATCTGTCCTGGCCAAATAATTAAATTGCCAACTTTATCAATTTTTTTAATTATTATATCCTTATTTGCCTTCAATGAGGCTATTGCGTCCCTGTGTCTAGATTCTAAATTACTCCCCATTCTTTGGCAGCTAAACATCAGTTTTTATAAACTTTTAAGCATTTCCTTCTCAAAAACATGAATAGCATCATTTACAATTGTCGGGTCAGGGTTAGTTTCAACATTTTCATCTAGCTCACAAGTTGTATGTAACATTTCAAGATTGCTGATCCTCAAGTTAGAGGGATTACTCTCATCTTTTACTTGACATTTAACATTGCTTGTCGCATACCAATTTTTCAACTTTCTAATAAGCTGAAAAAAATCAATCCTACTTTGAATGTAATTGAATCCAGCCGAAGAGCAAAATGATAATCCTAAAGATAGCACTTCCATTTCTGACTCTGTAAAAGATAGTTCTGATAGATTCACTACCATTTTTTTAACCATCATTTTGCTGTACTTCAACCCCCCGTTTCCATTACCACTGGGCTTTTTGCGTAACTTCTTTCTCCTCCTTTTCTGTATGCGCCTCTCCCTCCTCAACCACGGCAAGTTGTTTCTCTTCCTTGTTCTGTTGTTAATGTCCCTTGAGCCAACAGATCAATTCAGATTTTTACCCCGCCACTTCAGATTGCACTGATGCATCATTCTCACTGTTCTCACTATCATATCTCCTGTATATATTACCTACCAGCGGTTGCCAATAGGTAGTTATAGTTAAGGCCATGTATCCATAGAAAACACATTTTTTACTTGCCTATACGACTGTTTGACGAATCTTCACAAAATGTTCCCAATAACATGCCTTGGTGATTCTTGTTGCATTTGGAAGCTTTTGGGGTAATCAGTCAATCAGGGGATAAGAAAAAGGGGGGGGGTCAAAAAAGTAGTGTATCCTAGGTTAATTCCCATAGGACCTTTAGACATGACTACAGCCTGAACTTCTGGATGGAATTACACTACATTTGGCAAATAGGTAGCTCAGATCACGCTTTTACTTAATTGGTGTAAATCTGTTATGTAATTTTTGAAATATGAAAGGAAAAACACATTTGTATACCTGAGCGGAGCCTAATCACAGCTCTCATGGTAAGATTTGATTGGTTGTCATCATTTCAACCATGAAGTGCCTGCAGCCATCTTGGGACCAATATTCATGACAGCCGTCATTGAAATGCATTGTAGTGAATGGCAGGTATAGAGGGTCACAAAAAAGAGAACCCATAAAGGGTGATAACACATTTTAGTTACAATATATATCATTTGTTGATGGTACCATACTAATTTTAGGACTTATGGTATGTTCTAAGATGATTTTACCCTGCTGCAATTTCATGACTCATGTTTGAGAGGAGACTGTTTTATCATGATTTTCCCATAGAGGTAATGGCAGGTGCTCCAAAAGCTAAAATGAGAACATATGTTCTGTAACTTCACACTATCTTCTCAGCCATATGAGAATGAAGTCAGACATTCTCAGTAAGCATGTACTTCGAACAGGAGCAGCCTGTCAGTTGATTCCCCTCTGTTTTACTGCAGCCTCCAGAGTGTTCTAAAGAACAACTAGAGCGCTAACAGTCTTACTTATGATAAAGTATGGCACACCTGAAGTCATCTTGATTGAATCAAAATGTTAACACTTAAAACATTTAGGCCCTCATTACAACCATGGCGGTCAGTGTTAAAGCGGCGATAACACCGCCAACAGGCTGGCGGTAAAAAATGGGATTACGACCACGGCGGAAACCGCCAACATAGACAGCCACTTTAACACTCCGACCGCCAGGGCGGTAGCAACAAACACCGCGGCAGTCACCGCCAACAGACAGACAGAAGACAATGTAATGCCCACCCTATTATGAGAGGCCAATCCGCCACCTTTTCCAGGGCAGTACCAATGACATCAAAAGCATGGCGGAAACAGTACACTGAAGGGGAACCACTCATCTTCTGACACTCCACGAAGAACCAGTACGCCATGGAGCCCGAACTGCAGGTCCTCCCCATGTTGGTGTATCCACTAATACACCAGGAATTGGAAAGAAGGTGGCGGTGACGATGATGGTGAGTACTGCACCTAGCACACAGGGGAGGGGGGAGGTGAAAGAGAGTGACAAACACACGCAGCACGCAACACCCCCACCCCCCACCCTCACCCACAACACCATACACACTAACACATCCAACAACATTACAGATACACCCCGTTACCCCGTGGTAGAACGCAAGGACAAAAGGAAATTAGTTCAACCAGTGATATTTTGGAACATTCAGTAATGGCAATCGAATGAAAAAAAATCAGTATATAAAAATATTTATATTATGTACAGAAGGCCGTACACTGTCCCTTGTAAATGACCGTGGACCAGTGGTCCCAAAAATCATGGGCAAAGCCCACACTTGACACCTGCCTCAAAACGGAGAGAACACTGCAGGGGCATCATGTCGAAAAAACACAGGCACCTCAGGGGGAAGGGGAGGGAGGCACCTCAGCCGGAAGATGGTACTACGCCACTGCTCCTCGAGGGGGCTCCATGCCCACTCTTTGGTCCTATGGAGTGCAAAGCCACAGTCTTTCAAGTGGGAGGTTTGCCCACTGCTTGGTCCTGGGGAGTGCAAAGCCACTGTCTCTCCAGGGGATGCCTTCTTCCACTGGTTCTGGAGGGGGCCTTGTGTCCAGTGTGCTTCATCCTGCCAAGGATTGGGTAAGTGGGTGCATCTCTCCACTGGTTCTGGAAGGGGCATTGTGCCCAGTGTGCTTCTTCCTGCCAAGGATTGTGGGAGTGGATGCATCTCTCCACAGGTTCTGGAGGGGGCTTTGTGCCCAGTGATGCTGCACCTGGGGTGTGGCAGTTCCCATTCCCTCACCTGGGTGTCTGAGGCACGAGATGTGCAGGGAACAGGTAGCATGATACTCCATGGAGCCAGAGCCCCACTCCATCCTGCAGCGACTTAGGCTGCAAACTGCTGGTAGTGCCAGTGCTGGTGGTGGTGCCTCATGTGGTGTGTGCAGGGTCCAAGATGTCTCCTGCAGCCTCGGACGGCTTCCCACTGGGGATGCTGCTGATGTCCGATGTAGTGGCACAGGCTGGGCACATGGCGGTGCATATGGTGGTGCAGGTGGCCGTGGCTGCGGCAGTGTCTGCGGTGGAGATGTTGGCGGTGCTGCCCGTGGTGCAGGGGTCTGTAGTAGTGGAGGGAGACACCAGGCCGTCTCCAGCCGCCTCGAATGGCTGATCACTGGGGAGGATGCTGGTGACTGTCGTTGTGGCAGCGGTGGTGCAGAGGGTGGTGCAGATGGCGGGCAGGTGGCAGTGCAGGTGGCGGTGCAGGTCGTGGTCATTGCAGCGGTGTTGACCGTGGCACAGGTTGCTGGCCTGTCTAGAGAAATGGTGGTTACCAGTCCCTTATCAGGAGGCTTCGTGCCCTGAGGTGACTTGCCCTTGCTTTTGTGTCCCTTCCCCACCTTGGTAGTCACTGCTGGGACCTTGGCACTGTCCTCTTTGGTTTTGGATGAGGCCTTGCTTGGTGGGTGATGCGTCTTTTCCCTGCTGTATGCCAGCCCCTTCTTAACCTTGGCAAGTGGCGGAATCGGGTGGTCCTTAGCATTTATAGGTGGCACACTGGCAGCCCTGATGGGTGCCCCCTTCGATCCGCTCGGACTTGCAGGGACCACAGCGGATGCTGATTTGGTGGCTGAGGTGGCCTGGGGTCCAGACATCCTGGCCCTAGGGGAAGGATGGGGAAGGGGTGTAGGGAAGAGGTCAACGTTAGCCAGGAAAAGTTTTTTTGACACACTAGGACGGGAAGATGGAGGGGGGTGGGAGTGGAGGAAGAGGAAGAGGTAGTGGTTGTAGGAGGTGTACGTCTGCTGAGTTTTGGTGAAGGTGCATGGGCTGGAGGCTGTTGTGATGTGGATGGCTGTTGAGTGGGTGTGTGCCTGCATTTGTGTACTTTGGGAGGAGGGCTCACAGACACACTGGGAGAGGACACAGGGGATGTGTGCATGGTTGTGGGGGTGGTGATTGCTCGTGACGGGTGTGTTGTGATGGCCGTGCTGGTGATGGAGGTAGAGGCTGATGATGTAGTGCATGCAGGTGTGAGTGGAGATGCTACTGGGAGGGAGGTGGACAAAGAGGAGGAGGGGGACCCAGTGGAGGCAGTGGATGTTGGTATGTGTGCATGGGTACAGTGCTTGTGTGAGTGCCTGTGTGATGATGTGTGGTGCTCATGTTTTCCTGAGCCACTTTTGTATGTTGATGTGTGTGCATGCTAGCTTGAAGGTATGCTTGGGATAGGCTGAGGTAGAGGGGATTGGGTCTGGGTAGTGGAAGTTGGAGGGTGGAGGCTGGACACAGGGACAATGGCTGCCATCAGTGCAGAGGCCAGAGCCTGAAATGCTCTCTGTTGGGCTGTCACGCCAGAATGAATCTCCTCCAGGTATGCATTTGTTTGTTGCAAATGCCTCTTGACACCCTGGATGGCATTTAGAATGGTTGACTGCCCAACAGTGAGGATTCTCAGGAGGTCAATAGCTCCTCACTGAGGGCAGCAGGGCTGACTGGGGCATGGCCTGAGGTGCCTGGGGTGAAGGAGATGCCCACCGCCCTGAGTGAGTGGGCACGGGAAACACGCTGAGGGGTTGCTGGGAGGGCGGTGCTGGTAGGGGGGCTGGCAGCTGTACCTGTTGTTGGGGTGGGCACAGAGGTGTCTGCCACCTCCAAGGAGCTTCCTTCAGAGGAGGAGTCGCTGTCACTGGTATCCCCTCGTGTCCCCGTCATGGAGCGCCCCTCTCCCTCCGTCCCACTGGTGGCTTCACCATCAGTGGATTCACCCTCATGGGCCATGTGGGATGCAGCTCCCTCCATCGCCGGTGCCTCTACTCCTCCGCCAGATGATGCTAATGCACACAAGGACAGGGTGACAAAACAAGAAGGGGCAGATAGACAGAGGACACACATGGTCAATGCCAGCAACTCCACTACCGTTGGCGTACACAACACACACTGAGCTGCCCTATGCACTAGGCCATGCCTAACCACTCACTAAGGTAGTCACCAGCCCATGGGGTACAATGCCTAACGTCAGCACCTGCACACCTGACACCCACAGGACCCTGCCCAGTAGTAGTTGGCCACTTGTACCATTGGGGTAGGGGTGCTTCAGAGCCTGTAAACAAGAGACCTATCCTGCCATGATCGCCCTGGCCTACGGGCACCCACAGCCCACATCCCCCACCCAGTTAGTTCCTAAAGCACGCAAAGTCAGCTTTCTGAAACTGTACTCACCCCCTTGTGGCTGCTGTGTTGCCCTCAAGCACCTATCCAACTCCGGATAGGCGATCGCCAGGATGCGGAACATCAGGGGGGTCATGGTGCGATGGGCACCCCTTCCACCTTGGGAGGCCAGCCCCAGCTGGGCCTCCGCTGTGTTCTTGGTCCAGATGCGCAGGTCCTCCCATCTCTTGCGGCAGTGGGTGCACCGTCTGTGATAGACCCTCAGGGTCCGCACCTCCTTGGCGATGGCATGCCAAATACCCTTCTTCTGGTGGGGCTGACCTAGAGGGTAAAGACAGTGTAAAATGTAATTACTCACCCATCCGGACCATCATGCTCATTGCCCACCAGTTCCCACCCATGCCCTGATGCATAAACACTGATGACCTCTCATGCAGCAGTCAGGCCAGGATGCCTTAGCACTCCCCAACATGTCGCTTACAACCACACCACCCCAAACAGGCATTGCTCATGCATCATGCTCACAGTGTACTCACCTGTTTGCCTGGAGGACCATAGAGTAGCGTGTACTGGGGGAGGACCCCATCCACCAGTTTCTCCAACTCCTCCGCAGTGAAGGCAGGGGCCCTTTCCCCAGACACATGAGCCATTGTCGCTTCCAGACGCAGGTCACAGCAGCACTTGCAGTGTAGGTCCTCTCCTGTTGATGGTCAGGTTTCAAGTGAGTGAATGGGTAGAAAATAGAGGTGATGTCCGCGGCAGTGCGTACCGTCACCACAGGCGTACATCGTCAGTGGCTCCTGGAACCCATAGGGCCCAATGATAACCAATGCGGAGTTGAGTGGGGGTCTTCGACCGCCTACTGAGACGCTGCACAATGCCAGCGCAGTTACCTGATTTCCCCTTGTCCCTCCTCACAGGTCAGGCAGCCGCCATTTCAGGGGGGCACATGGCATGGCACCTAACTGCGTCACAGCACATATTGACACATCTACTGACTCTCGATTTCACACACTGCTTCTGTAACATTAATTAAAACACTGTTGTGCTAACTATGTGGGGAATGACCTTCTGGTCACCGTTCTCCTCCATAGGCTACAACCGCTGAGGCAGCATATAAGATGGCGGCATCCTCCGGTGTACAGACCACTGGTGGACCTGTCGACAATGACACATTATAATAACATACAGACTTGATCGTGCCACAATCCAAGAACTGTGTGCTCAATTGGAGCCAGACCTGATGTCAGCTATCCACAAGCCCACAGGAATCCCCCCTCTAGTGCAGGTCCTGTCAGTGCTCCATTTCCTGGCATGTGGCTCCTTTCAAACAACAGTGGCCATGGCATCATGGATGTCTCAGCCAATGTTCTCAAACGTGTTGACCAGGGTGTTGTCTGCCTTGCTGAAACATATGCGAAGCTACATCGTGTTCCCCCAGGTGTTTGGTCACAGTGAAAGTTGACTTCTACGCCCGGGGACATATCCCCAACATCATTGGTGCAATTGATGGGACACATGTGGCATTTGTTCCCCCGCAGAAATGAACAGGTGTACAGGAATAGAAAAAGCTATCATTTGATGAATGTGCAAATGGTGTGTTTGGCGGACCAGTACATCTCCCATGTGAATGCCAAATATCCTGGCTCTGTGCATGACACCTTTATCTTGAGAAAAGCAGCATCCCTTATGTGATGGGCCAACTCCAGAGGCACCGGGTGTGGCTACTAGGTGAGCCCAAGGTCCCCACACAGTATATGTAGGTGTCGGGGTATGGGGTTGTCCCTAAGGATTAGTGTGTGTCTCACAATTGTCCCTCAATATTTGCAGGTGACTCTGGTTACCCCAACCTCTCATGGCTACTGACCTCAGTGAGGAATCCCTGGACAAGGGCAGAGGAATGTTACAATGAGGCACATGGGTGAACTAGCAGGATTATTGGGAGGACATTCGGCCTCCTGAAGGCCAGATTTCGGTCCCTCCATCTGACAGGTTGCTCCCTGTACTACTCACCCAAGAAGGTGTGCCAGATTATCGTGGCATGCTGTATGTTGCACAACCTGGCATTGAGACACCAGGTGCCCTTTCTGCAGGCGGATGAGCCTGGTGATGGTCTTGTGGCAGGAGTGGAGCCTGTGGACAGTGAGGAACAGGAGGCAGATGAAGAAGATGTAGACAACAAAACAAACATTATCCAGCAGTACTTCCAGTGACACACAGGTAAGAGACTGTAACTCCTCTTCCCTTTTCAGTATACTTTAGGACATTGTACATGGCAGCCTCATACCCTCTGTGTATGGCTACTTACTGTTCCCTTTGGGTTTCCTTTTTTCACATCTGTGTACCCCAGTCTGGCTTCTGCTATGTGTACTGCTGCCCACCAACTCTCATACATTGGTATGAGTAAATGAACATCTACATTACAATGTTTTGTGGATGGAGTAAGAATACATTTCTCCAATCATTACACTGACTCCAGTATGATTTATATTTCAATGGTGTTTATTGTTTGTTCTAAATAGTGTGGGAGTACATGCAAGGGGGAATGGGGTGATGATGGAGGAAGTTCCATGGTAGAGTCCAGTCTCTTGGTATCACAGGTGCATTGACCAAGGGGGCATAGGAAGGGGAGCAATGGCAGTTCAAGGTGGACAGGGTAACAGAGTGGGATAGAAGGGTGACTATCAGGAGAGTCCTATTTCCTGGTGGGGGTCTTGGCAATGTTCTCTGTCTTATGCCTGGATCGCAGGGACCATTTGTGGGGTGGTTCTCCTTCTGCAGGAGTTGGGGTGCTGATGGCCTGTTGCTCCTGTGGCGGGGCCTCCTGTCCACTAGTGCCGGCGGTGGTGGGAGGATGTTCCTCAGTTTGGCTAGTGTCAGGGGCCCTATGTTCTGCCACTGTCTCCCTCATGGTCTTGCCCATATCAGCCAGCACCCCTGCTATGGTGACCAGTATTGTGTAGATTTTTGTGAGGTTCTCCCTGATCCCCAGGTACTGCCCCTCCTGCAGCTGCTTGGTTTCCTGAAACTTGGCCAGTACAGTGCCCATGGTCTCCTGGGAAGGGTGGTATGCTTCCATGATGTTTGAGTGTGCCTCGTTGAGGGTCGGTTCCCTTGGCCTGTCCTCCCCCTGTTGCACAGCAGTCCTCCCAGCTTCCCTGTTGTCCTATGCCTCTGTCCCCTGAACCGTTTGCCCAGTTCCACTGATCCCTGTTCCCTGATCACCCTGGGTTTGTGGGGTTGCCTGGGGGTCCTGTAGTGGTGGACACACTGCTGATTGATGTGTCCTGAGGACAGTGTCATGGGCCCGCTGGGTGGGTGCTGTGCTGGTGTTTCCTGAGGGGGGAGACTCTGTGGTAGTTTGGGAATGTGGCAGGGTAACCGACTGTCCAGAGGTCCATGATGGGCCAGGCTGGTCATCCTGATCCAGGCGTGCAGAGCTACTGTCATCACTGTGGGCTTCTTCTGTGGGGGGAGTGGATGTAGCTGGCACCTCTTGTCCGGTGACATTGGGTAGGGGTCCTGTTGGGATGCAAATGCATTGTTATTGTATCTGTGTGTGCCATCTTGTGCAATGGGTGTGTTTCCCATATACAATTGTGGTTTCCCTGTCGCATTGGCCTTATGTGATTGCTGATTGTGTGGGCTGGGTGAGTCTTTCTACTGGGCATGCTGTAGTGATGGGTGTCCGTGCATTGTGGTTGCATGCAGGGCTTGTTACTGGGATGTGTAGGTTGTGATGGTGGGGTGGATGTGAGATGATGGAGTGATGGCCGTGAGGGTACGGGTGGGGGTATGTGTTGGCATGCAGGTTGGGGGCAATAAGTAGTAAAATATTTGCCTTACCAGAGTCCAGTCCTCCTGCTACTCCTGCAAGGCCATCAGGATGCATGATTGCCAAGACTTGCTCCTCCCATGTTGTTAGTTGTGGGGGAGGAGGTCGGGGTCCACCACCAGTCCTCTGTACAGCTTGATACCACGGAATGCACCTTCCCCCTTAGGTCGTTCCACCTCTTCCTGATGTCATCCCTGGTTCTTGGATGCTGCCCCACGGCGTTGACCCTGTCGACGATTCTCCGCCATAGGTCCATCTTCCTCACTATGGACGTCTGCTGCACCTGTGATCCGAATAGCTGTGGATGATTTCCTCCACCATGACCCTTAGCTCTTCCTCAGAAAACCTGGGGTGTCTTTGAGGTGCCATGATGTGGTGTGAGTCATATGTGTGAGGTGATGTGTAGGGTGATGTGTTAGGATTTATAATGTGATGTGCGTAGATGGTGTATGAGTGATGGTGTTCTGTGCCTCTGATTGGGTGTGTACTCTTTGCTTGTCGCTCTGTGCTTGCTCTCTTTTTTTGGTTGTAAGGGGTTGTAGGTAGTGTGGGTGGGTGTTTTATAGTGGTGTGAGTGTGTGGTATGTGTATGTGTGTCAGGTGTGTGTATTTTTAATTGTCCAATGTGGTGGTGTTTTGTAAATGTGTGTGTATTTTGAGCGCGGCGGTGTGTACCGCCAATGGTTTACCGCGGTTAAAAGACCGCTGCGTTGATTCGTGGGTTGTGATACTGTGGGCGTATTCCTGTTGCTGTGACGGTGTGGGTTTTGCTATCACCAGTTTATCACTGACCTTTAGTCTGGCAGACTTGTGTGGGTGTCTGTATTGTGGCGGCATTCTCTGTGTGGGTCATAATACCCTTGGGTGATTACCGCCGCGGTAACGGTATGTTGGTGGCGGTCGGCACGATGGTAAGCGGGATTTATAGCCAAGGTTGTAATGAGGGCCTTCATTTAGAAAGGAACAAAATGAGGGTTAAATTTTGTCACAGAAAAAAGGGTTAGTGCTGTAGAAAGAAAAAATAGAACACTTTTTAAGTGAGTATCTTCCTGTTGTACTTCCAACAGGAGCAGTCTGTCAGATGATTCCCTTGAGTTCTACTGCAGCCTCCCAGAGTGTTCTAAAGAACAACTAGAGCGCTAAAAGTCTACTTATGATGAACGTATTGCACACCTGAAGCCATCTTGATTGAATTAAACTGGTCGAAGTGACAAAACTTAAAACATTCAATTTAGAAAGGAACAAAATGAGGTGGTTCATTTTGTCATAGAAATTATGGTTAGTGCTGTAGAAAGAAAAATGAGCACATATTTTGAATGAGTTCTCAAATATCTTTCTCTTCTACTTCATTTAAACATTCTGACACACAAACTGAAACATGCACTTTCAAACCAGCAGCAGACTGCCAGTTAACTACTTGGTAATAAAAAGCTCACAGGGTTCCAATGAGCATCTAGAGTGTTTTCATTTTGAATATATTTGAAAAGTGTGGCACATCTGAATGCCATCTTGGTGCAATCAAAGCGTAACACTGAAAGCATTTTCTACTGAGGATATTGTAGAAAGTAAGGAAATTAGGGAGCCAGGCCCTAAGTAAAACCCTCCACCGTGCATTGCGATCGGCATCTTACTTAATATTAAAAAACCCTAGAAATTCACTGAAAAAATCAAAGGCTACAGGAACGTTACAGTTAGGAAATAGAATTTAAAAATACCTTAGAAATTCAACAACAAAAAACAAACGTTACAAATACATTACAGTCAAGTTCAGATTTTACACACACAAACCATAGAAATGCAACTGATATAGTTAGAGTTTTACAAGTAATATAACTCGTGCCCTACGGTAACTATAACTCTCGCCCTCACCATGCACTGCTGATTATTTGAGATATTACTTCACTCATGACATCTTCTTTGACTTCATTGATAATATCACTGTAATATTTGCAGTAAAATTATTGATGAGGAAACTGTGCTTTGCGAGGGCATGAGTTATAGTTATCTAGAGTTAACTATAACTGCTACATTTCTATGGTGCTGTACGGGTAAATTCAGAACCTAACTATAAAGTTTCTGTAACCTTTCGTTTTTTCCGCAAATATATATATATATATATATATATATATATATATATATATATATATCTGTCAGCTGGTGCATGCACAGGAAACAGACCAAGTTTCTCAATATCCCTTCAGCTAAAGAAAGTTGCTGCGCTCAGTAAACTGCTGGTTTCATATTTCTGACAAGCACATACAGTGAACCATGCATATGATATCTGATATCTCTTTTATATGTAGTTTATATTTGAATCATGTACATTATCCGTCATTTGTACATTTCTGTATTGTGGCCGCTGCATGTTATCAAGGGACCATTCCTATGTTTGTCCCATCCTGTGAGCCTCTGTTTGCCCTTGTAGGCATAATGCTTGGGGGCATTGTGTGTTATTAAGGGACAATTTGTATGTTTATGTCATCCTACAAGCCTAGGTCTGCCCTTGTGGATATAAAGTTGGTCAATTTAGTTTGCAATGTGCTCAAACTGTAGGCATATTTCATTTTGAACATGCAGATGTACATTTTATTACAAGACTGGAGGCTCATATAATGCTTTCTTTTCCTCCTTTAATTAAACAGCTGCCAAGAAACAACAAACCCCAGATAATCCTGGGAACAGAACTACAATATTACATCATAATGGATGAACCAATCACACGTTGAGTATGCCAATAACTATCTTCACTAAGAGCAACAAGTCCTCTTTTCTTGCTGCTTGCAATCAAGATAAGTACTTTGCTCATTATATAAATGTATTCATTAACCGTTTTCATATTTACATGAAATGTGTATTTCATATGGTATTTTGCCTACTGTTATTAGTTGTCGTGCTCTTGTCTCGCACTCCGTGAATTGGAACGTTTTCGTGCTTTTGCACCGATAACAGTGTTAGCGGTTATTTTTTCCTCCCAGAAACCATTACAGCATTGTGTTTCATCATCGCTTCTCACCCACTTCTCTTGTTCTCGTTTCCATCTGAGAACGCTTCAAAGTCCAAAGAAAAACTCCTTTCCTTGCTGTTTCTGAGAGAGGCAGCTTGCCTGAGTGCTCCTCGCTTCATCTTCAGTCCCTGGGGATCTCTGGCCTGCCCTCGAACAAGCCCATAGTAGGCTAGGCCGGTCGGACACTCCCTCCAAGCCTTTTTCTTCTGGTTAACCCTTCAGGGCTGGGTTTTTCAGTTTGCCTTTAATTTAAACACTATTTCACTATTTTTAAACCCATAGTTTATTTAATATTACCATTGCTATTTTATATACAGCTACTTAATTTAACTTAAATTGTTTTTTTATATATTGTGGCATAATGTCTGCCCACTAAAGATAGTTTAAAATTGTTTATGGAATGGTCAGTGCAGCACGCTGTGTCCGTCTCCATGTTAAACGCTTCAAAAAATTCAAAGGCCTCTATATCTAACTTAGTAGGCTCTAAAGATGTTCCTGTTAAAAAAGGAAGGAAATGTGTGGCAACTATTTCTGGCCCTTCTAAAGGCGTTTCTGTAAAAAGTGGGCCTCCCAACCGTGAGGCGAATGTTTCAGGGCTTCCCTCTTCCCCCCTTAATGTTGTTTTCTTACATGATACTGACAATGATGGGGATGATGTTTTGGATATCAGGTAAATTTTTTCTTTTCATGATGGGCCTATGGGGAAAAGGCGTAAGATTTCTCCTACAGACACTGCAACTCTGACAGTGTATAATGGCCTGGTGGACTATGAGGATAGCTAATGTTTGACCCTGTAACAAAACTGGGCTAATTGCAGAAGCCCTCTAACGTTTGCCCCCAGTTTTCACTTTTTGCTGGTGTTTTCCTGAATCTGATAGTGCCCTGGGCACTGCTAACCAGCCCCAGGGCCTGTGCTCTATGTAAAATGAGTATGCAAGTTAGGCTAATTATAATTGGCTATGACAACCTACCTATAAGTCACCAGTATCTGGTAAGGCATGTAGGTTTAGGGACCCCAGCATAGGTGGTGCACCAATAGGAGCACTGCTGAGGTGCCCAGTCTCATTTTAAAGGCAGGCCTGACTTGTTGGCTGCTTTTAAATTAAAGTTATATGCAAAATCGAATTTGGAATTAAAAGTACTTCCAAAGTTTTAAACTACCTTATTTTTACATATAATTCACCCCTAAGGTTTCCCCTGAGTCCCCCTAAGGTTGGGTGCCATTTTACTATAAACATGGACCTTATAGAAATTGTTTTATAAGCCATGGAGAGGTAAAATAGCCAAAATAGTTTTTAGCCATAACAGTGGGTTGGCTCAACCAGATCTAACCTCCAAAAATCAGTTTCAGCCATGTTGGATTTTTGAAGAATGTTGGTCCCTGGGATTGATTTTTGCTACACTTCCCAGAAAGTGGAGATCAAAGGGGGAAGGAACCTGCCTCTGATTGGACAGTCACCCCCCTGCTTTCCACACCAGGAGCAAGGATACATATGGCAGATCTGCACCCACACCTCAGATCCCTTCAAGGAACAAGACAAAGAAGAACAACAACTGCCCTGATGGACCACTGACCTGCACCTAGACAGTGCACTCTGAAGGACTGAAACAGCTGCACCCTTGGGCTTTACACTGAAAGGAATTTGCCTGTTTTATACTGCTTCAAGAAGGGACTGCCTGTTTGCTATAGGTCTAAAGGAGCTTTCCAGAGTCCCCTGCATTAAGTCCTGCAAGCAGAGCCCAGCTGACCAGTGTCCAGTGGCCATTTGAGGATTCTGACCAGATGCATTCTGGGAATTGTAGTCTCAACTCCTAAGGAGCAACTCAGAGCTTCTGGAACCTTGGGTCAAGTTGTGGACACTTCAAGGACCCAAAAGGGACCTCTGAAAGAACATCCAGAAATTTGGGGACGTTTGGAGCAACTTCATAAGTTGAAGAGGTGCATTGTGGGAGCTGTAGTCCCAGACCCCAAGAGGCAAACGAGAGCCTCTTAATCCTTGGCTGGTGCTGTGGACCACCTTCCTGAATCAAGAAACACTTCTGAAAGTAAATGTAACAGTGTTGCTGCATGGGTGGCCTGAACTCTGGATTTTGTCCCTGTCCAGTGTGACCCTATTTTTTAACAATTTGAGGGCTAGTTGCTTCTATGCACTAGACAACATTAATTATAAATTCAAATCTCTGGTTCCCTTCTTCCGACTTTAATGATTTTGGTGTCATTTTAAAGATAAAAATATATTCCATTTTTATTTTGTATTGGGTATTGTGTTTTACTTACTTGCTGTTTTGTTGATATTGAATGCTTCACACACCTGTCTCGCCCGTTGCCAAGCTACCAAGGATTGGGCGGGGATTAATTTATTGAGACGTGACTGGACCTAGTAGGGGTTAGTAGCCAATTTCTAAGTGTAGGTACTTACCTGCCTGTACCAATAATCTACTTACCAACAGACCCCATTTTGATTTATCATCCCAATTCATCTGAATGGTTGCCATCTGATCATGTTTCAAATTACGTTTCTTTTTATTTAAGGCAACCCCTTGGTAAAACAACTAGAAAAAAGTGTCCTCGCCCTTCCTTCCCTTCTAAGGTGGCTGATACCCACTCGATTGATCCCAATATGATGTTTTTTACAACATTTGGGAAGGATCCCAAAAAAGGAGTGGATAGAGCCCGGTCAAACTGCCAAGATAGGCTTTTGGACATGGTTGGTCCCTTAACCAGAGTTTTGGATCTGGCTGAGGAGGTCAGAATAGAAGGAGTTCAGGTGACATACTCTCCAGTTGAGCTCAGCGGGCAATATGTATGTTGGGAAATGCCAACTCCTACATTTCCAAAGAAAGACATAAAACTCTGCTGTTAAAAGATTGATCCCAAGTTAAGCAGCTTGGCAACCAAAGAGGAGGGTCCCAAGACTGAAAGACTCTTTGGGGATTCCTTTATTAAAGAAATGAGTAAATATGTTTCCACCTTCGCCTATATTGACAAGCCACACATTTCCATGAATTTTCTTTTTTTTTTTACGGGTTTTTGGCAGGGCCGACAAAAGTAGGATTCGATTTACCAGCCGTTATGCATCAAGGGGACAATCCCTCAACAGAGACTCCTTTCACCAAAAGTTCCAGAAAAATTATTACCAGGGGTACAAACCCCAGTTCTATCCCTGAAGATCCTGTTGATTCTGCAACAGGGGCTACAGATCCACAAGGAAGCAGTTCTCAGGTAAGAACTTCATGTTTTGGCTCTCCTCCCATAGGGGGCAGGTTGGGAAATTTTCTCAAGGCTTGGTTGTCTCTAACTTCAGATCCTTGGGTAATTCAAGCTGTACACGGATATTACATATACCTGTATCAAACTCCTACTCAGAAATTTTTCCTCAACCACTCCATTTTTACCAGGAACAATTTCTCCTGATACAAGAGGAAGTTCAAGCCTTGTTGACAAAACAAGCCATGGAACGAACTTCCTTTGATCCTTCAGGTTTCCAAATCAACATCTTTCTAGTTCGAAAGACAACCATAAAACCTCGTCTGGTTATAAATCTCAGAATTTTTTACAATTTTGTGGTATACCATCATTTCAAAATGGAAACTATCCTTAATCTTCAGGACATTCTTCTTCAAACCAACCGGCTTGTTCATCTGGACCTTCGAGATGCTTACCTGACAGTTCCAGTCCACCACTCTTGAAGGAAGTTTCTACAGTTTCAATAGAGAGATTCCTTTTTCTGCTTCAAAGCCCTTCCATTCCGACTGTCCTCTGCCCCTTGATGTTTCACCAAGATACAAAAACCTGGGGTATCCTTCCTCAGGGTTCAAGGTGTGAGACTCGTAGTTTACCTTGATGATTTTCTGATCATGGTTCAGGACAAATCTTTTCTCCTTGCTCACCTCTATCTTTGTCAAGATCTGTTAGCAAGGCTAGGTTTTCTAATAAATATTCAAAAACCTTCCCTAGTTCCTTCTCAAAGAATCTGGTTTCTGGGCTATTCTAAAATTACAACAGAAGGTGGATCTAATAAAGAAAGAGATTCATCAGACTTTGTCCCTTCCTCTCGGTTCCTCATCTGGTAGGCCTTCTTTCTTCCTCCATTCAGGCCATCTTCCTGGGTTTACTTCATTACAGAGCACTTCAGAGATTGAAGATTCTCCATCTCCACAAACGATTGGCTTATTTGGACCCAGTAGGGTTAGATCCAGAGTCCAAAGAAGAACTCCTTTGGTGGCTGAGTCACTTAGACACTTGGAACAGAACGATTTTCTCTGAGTTAAATATCTGAGTGTGTGTGTGTGTATATATGCATGCATGTACATATATATATATATATATATATATATATATATATATATATATATATATATATATATATATATATATATATATATATATATATATATAATTTCTATGGTTTTGTGCATGTAAATTCAGGACCTACCTATAACGTGCTTGCAACCTTTGTTTTTTTCAGTGAATTTCTAAGGTTTTTTAAAATTCTAATAACCTCCCTGTAACCTTTGGATTGTTCAGTGAATTTCCATGTTTCTTTTAACACAGCAGGGGATTCGTCCTCATGCATCCAGCCCCCTGCTGTGCACAGCTGAAGGACTACAGGCAGGCCCTGTAGTCAAGTCCCCTAGGCACCCTGGGGGGAATGAGATTTAAGTTCTGTAAAATGAGCATATGTGCCAGAATGCATCCTGACCTGCTTATTTATCCAAGCAGAGGCCACAGTTCTACACCAAATGTCTACTCAACTGGAATACTTTCTACTGGCTAATTAGTAAGTGCTACCTCATTGGATACATGTATAGTGCATATTCCACTAGGGATGTGTAAAGGACCCCAAGGTAATGTCTCCAGTGACCTTGGGTGTCTGAAAGTTTGGCAATGTGATTGTTCCTCGAACGTCTTCATACAGAAATCTGCAATAACATGAATCCTTGTTTAGAGAAGCTGATGAGACTACAAAGAGTTGAATCTCTACCAAACAATGGTAATTCCTCATAATTATATGTTTTAAGTGCTTCTTTGTATGGTAGAGATCTTCTCATATTCCTCTGCATGAAGAACGCATCTTCAAAATCGGCGAGAAACGTGTTGAGGGGGCTTTTTGGTAAGCTGTCCATCATCCTGGAAAAAAGGTGAGAAGAAGATGCATAACATCAATGCATATGTGGCGGGGCCAAACGGGTGGGCTTCTAGGTCATTTAGCATACTTAAAGTGGTTAAAGCAGAGAATTACAAGCTCTGGTCTCAGCAGGAAATGACAAGAAAGAACCCAGTCATCATAGTCATTACATCAGATATTGCGCTTGAAACAGTAACGATGCAAACACCTCCATTAAGTATTCAAATAATTTTTCAAGGTGACACTAAAGAGAAAACATACATGCTTTCTGTTGGGCAAGTCCCCAAAGTCTCCTGGAGATTGGGGGGGCAGGAGTCTCAAGTTCCCCATGGTCCTTGTTGGCTCCCTACCTCTAGCAGGAGCAGCATTGCTCGTGTGCACTGGGATCAGCTAGAAATGCTGCTCCTTGCATGCAGGAGCAATCCTTTCATCTGTTTTCCAGTCCCTTTGACAGTGAGCAAGAAGACAAATGAAAAGTCTTCTCCCAGTAACTGTGAGCAGTTTTTCTGCTCCTGCCCTCTGGGAGCAGACTTACAGTTTGCTGTCACTTGAAAGGAGCTGTCAAAGCTCCTGCCAAGCAAACTGCTATCTCTTGAGGGTGGGATCCTTGGGAGATAGGGAGCTGGCCCTAGGGGGTGGCAGTCCCCAGGGCCATTTGTGGCTGTAGGAGGGAGGCTGTGTGCCCCCTCCATTCTTCTTCAGGGCCAGCCCAGGGGAGGTGGTGGTCCCTGGGGCCCTCAACGGCCAAGGAGTGGCATCCGTCTGCCCCACCCCAATTTGATGTAAAAGCCCTGGGGAGGTGATTGCCCCCAGGGCTCTTTAGAGCCTGTGGAAAGAGGTTTGTGTGGCTCCCCTTCTATATAATGCCTTCTGTTAAAGCCTCAGGAAAGTGGTGGTCCCAAGGTCTCTTCTGAGCCAAAGAGGGGGGGGGGTCCCTGCACCCCCCTCATATTTTTAATCAAAGCCCTGGGGAGGTAGTGGTACCTTGGGCACTCTAAAGTGCATTGAGGTGGGCCGTATTCACCCCTTCGTTACTTACAAAACCGCTTGCTCCAGGGATCAGGCCTACCCGTGTGCTGAATAAAAAGCAAGCATTGGAGACTGTGCTTGTTTTTTTATTTTTTCATTTTGCTGTGAACTCACGGATTCTCTGTGATTTTGCAACAAAACTGAAAAAAAGTAATTCTGGTCCTGCAGTGTCCCAGGGTGGCTCCAGCACCAGGGCTAGGGGGTCAGGGTATTTCTACCCTACCACATTCTCTTTATTTTTACTTTTTTGGAGACTTGGTTGAGTCTGAGTCCCAAAATGGCTGCCAACACTCCATGGTTGAAGTGTGGGCAGCCAATCAGATATCCACACAGGGACTGTCGGATCCGCAGAGGATCTGAGTCCCTAGATACCTATTTTCTTTTTCCTTTAATATTTCCAAAACTACCAAACGGATTTACACAAGATCACAAAATCACAAAACGGGCACTTTCTTACCCAAATGCTACCTTTCTGACAAATTTTGTGCGATTCTGTCCAGCGGTTTGGGATATAGTTGTGTCTAAAAATCCCTATGGAAATTTCATGAGGAAAAAAGTTTTGGGACCCCCCATTTTTCTAACTATAACTACCTACCAATGCTAAATGCAGAGGAGGGGGCCTTGCGGCCACCCTCTGTAGACAAGTTAAAGCCCTGGCGATAACTACCTCCCTGGGGTAAGGTCAATAAAATAAAAATCATGGGTGGGAGGCGCGCTGGTCCCCCTTCAGGGCCCTTTATAGACCCTAGGACCACCACATTCCCGTGGCCAGGCCGATTCATGAAAAAGAGGGAGGGGCTCCAAAGCCTTCCCTTCTGGGCCATTTACGGCCCCGGGGACCACCACCTCACCGTGCCTTGACCAAATGCTCAAAGGGGGGGGGGCAATGTGGTACCCCTTCAGGGTCGTTTTCAGCCTTGAGGACCACCACCTCCCAGGCAGGCTCTGTAAAACAAAGGAGGGGGCTGCATAGCCCCCACCTAGAGCTATTAATGGCCCTCGTCACTGCCACCGCTTTCCTGGGCCTGCTTCCTATGTCCTGAGGTGCCCACCCTCGGGACATAGTTGTTTGCTGTCACTTGCTGGAGCTTTGACAGCTCCTGCCATTAGAGGGCAAACAGTAAGCACGCTCCTAGCAAGTGGAGGCAGAAAAACTGCTCCCACTTTCTGGGAGCATACTTTTCATCTGCTTTCTTGCTCGCTGTCAAATGGGCAGGAAAACAGATGAAATAATTGCTCCATTACGCAGGGAGCAGTATTTTTTGCTGCTTCCTACGTATGGGAGCAAGCAGGCTCCTGTTGGAGGCTGGAAGCAGAGCGGAGCCACAAGGGATTTGGCCTTCTCCTGCGGTTTCTTAAATTGCACATTGGGTGCCCTAGGTGGGGCCAGGGCACCCATCACCAAGTGCCTGGGCCCCAGGGGATTGTGCCCCAGGGCCAAAATCGGGCTGGGTAGGAGGGCCACATGGCCCCCCTCCTTTTCAATAATGGACCGGGGATAGGTTCCCCGGGACCAAAATCAGCCAATAGAGGGCGGCAGTGTGGCCACACTCAGCTTTTAGTAATTGCCCAGGTCATGGGTGATGGGGCTTCAGGGGCCAAAATCGGCATACGGAAGGGGGCCTCCTCTTTCAGGAATTGACCTGGGCCCCAGAGGATGGGTCCCCAGAGCTGCATGCCCCCCTCCCGGATTGCCTACATATAGGGGTGGCTGTGCAAAAGGAGTTGGATTAACATAAAGTAATACATTTTACTTAATGTTTAAAAAAAAACTAGAAATTCAGTGAAAAAAAAAACAAAGGTCACAAGGATGTCATAGTTAGGAAATGGAATTAAAAAATCTTAGAAATCCTAGAAATTTACTGGAAAAAGCAAAGGTTACAGGGACATTATAGTTAGGGTAACGTTTTACATGCACAACACCATAGAGATTCAACAGTTAAAGTTACACGTATGTCAAAAAACTATAACTCGTGCCCTAAGGTAACTATAACTCACGCCATGCACTGCTACTTTCCCCATATATTATATCAGTAATAACATATCCTATAACATCATTTATAATATCCCTGCAACATTTGCAATAAAATTATTGATGAGAAAACTGTGCATTGTGGGGGTGCGAGTTATAGATATCATAGGGCACGAGTGATAGTTTCTTGATATAAGCATACCTATAATTGTTGAAGTTCTATGGTTTTGTGCATGAAAATGTGAACCTTACTATACAATCCCTGTAACGCCTGTTTTTAGTGAATACTAATATATATATATATATATATATATATATATATATATATATATATATATTCACTTAAACAAACAAAGGTTACAGGGTTACAAGTTTATTTGTGCCTAAGGTAACTAAACTCGTGCCCCCGCCATTCACATTTCTTTTTATGAATAATTTTACAGCAATTGTTAAAGTGATACTATCAATGATGTTATAAAATATGTCATGAGCGCTGTAATATCTGAGTAATTAGCAGTGCATGGTGAGTGCATGAGTTATACTTACCTTAGGGCACAAGTAATAGTTACTTTAAAAACTCTAACTATACCAGGTGAATTTCTTTAGTTTTGTATGTTTAAAATATGAGCCTAACTATAATGTCCCCATAACCTTTTTTTTTGAGAGAATTTCTATGTTTTGTATTCTATTTTCCAACTATAAAGATCGTGCAACCTTTGTTTTTTTCAGTGAATTTCTATTTTTAAAGTAATTTTAATTACTGTATGGTAAACCTTCTATACTCACCCAACCCCGTGTCATGCATGGTCTATGGCTGTATGTGACAGTGGATAGCCTGTGGCCCACCCTCCTATAAAGCACCAAACCCTGTGTCACGATGTTAGAAATGGGGTCTTTGGTTGGCATACAGGTTAACCCCTGTCCAAGCAAGGACCCTCACTCTAGTTAGGGTAAAGGAGAATTACCCTCAGTTAACCCCCACTCACCTCCTTGGTAGCTTGGCACGAGCAGGCAGACTTAACTTCAGAAGCAAGTATTTGTACCAACACACAGTGAAAACACTACAAAATAACACAACACAGGCTTAGAAAAATAGATAATATTTATCTAAACAAACCAAGACCAAAATGACAAAAATCCAACATACGCAAGTCAAGGCATGAATTTTAAAAAGAATAAGGGGGTCATTCTGACATCGGCGGTAAAAGGCGCTTACCGCCGGTCATAAGACCGCCAAAACACCGCCGCGGTCGCGGTAAACCGCCGCGGTCATTCTGACCCGCAACTGGCAAACCACCAAAAACCCGACATCAACAAAATTCCGCCACAGCAACGGCCAGCGAAAAACTGGCGATGACCAAACCTCCACCGTCCCGCCAACAGAAATACGCCCATGCCATTCCGACCCACAAATCCCCGCAGCGGTCTTTCAACCGCGGTATTCCATTGGCGGTACACACCGCCGAGTCAAAATACACACACCTTTACAAAACACTACCACATTGGACAATTCAAAATACACACACCTGAGACACATACACACACCACTCCCACACACCCAATACAATATAAAACACACACCCACATCACCCACAAACCCTTACGACTACAACTGCGACTGAAGGACAGAGAGAGACAGCACAGAATAGAGTAGACCATCACACAGAGGCAAATCACCACATCACCCACACAATATCCACGCACAAAACACCATACACCACCACACTCACCACACTCTACAACACATACACCACCCCTCACCTCATCCACACCACCCCATGGCACCCCAAAGACACCCCAGGTTCTCTGACGCAGAACTCAGGGTCATGGTGGAGGAAATAGTTCGGGTAGAGCCCCAGCTCTTCGGGACACAGGTGCAGCACACCACCATTGCCAGGAAGATGGAGCTATGGCAAAGAATAGTGGACAGGGTCAACGCTGTGGGACAGCATCCACGAAATCGGGACGACATCAGGAAGCGGTGGAACGACCTACGGGGGAAGGTGCGTTCCATGGTATCAAGGCACAACATCGCGGTACAGAGGACTGGCGGCGGACCCCCACCTACTCCCCCAGAATTCACAGCATGGGAGGAGGAAGTCTTGCACATCCTGCATCCTGAGGGCCTCGCAGGAGTAGGCGGAGGAATGGACTCTGGTAAGTCAAATCTTCACTACTTCATTCCCCCACCCCACCTGCATGCCAAATCATACCCCCACCCTCACCCCCACCCCCATCACACCAACTCCTTGCAAATGGCTCACCATCACAACCCACCCATCCCAAAACCTAGCCCTGCATGCGTCCCCAAAGCATGGACACCCATCACCAAAGCATGCCCACTGCACATACCCATCTCCCCCACAAGCCACCGTCACAAAAGCCCCCACAAGGGAATGCCAGCACTGGGGTACACGGCCACCCACCCATTACACAAAATGGCACACACAGAAGCAATAACCATACTCTTATACCCCTGCAGAACCTGAACGCCACCACACCGCCCAGGAGGGTCCAGAGATGTCCATCCCACCCCCAGAAGAGGCCCCCAGTGATGACAGCAGCTCTGTCTCCCTGGACCCAGATGACCAGCCCGGCCCATCGGGGACCTCGGGATAGTCGGTTCCCCACAGACAGCCACAGGCTACAGCCGACCTAATCCCCTCTGGGAACACCAGCACAGCTCCAACCCAGCGGGCCCATGCCTCTGTCTCCAGGACACATCAATCAGCGGTGTGTCCACCACTACAGGGCACCCAGGTTGACCCACCACCCCAACAACAACAGGGACCTGGGGGCAGTGGCAGTGGGCACACGGTCCAGGGGACAGAGGCCCAGGGAAACAGGGGAACTGGGAGGGCTGCTGTGCGACGGGGGGGACAGGCCCAGGGAACCGACTCTCCAAGAGGCCCTCTCCTCCATCATGGGAGCATACCACCGCTCCCAGGAGACGATGGCTACGGTACTGGCCAGGTTCCAGGAGATCCAGGTACTGCAGGAGGAACAGTACATGGGGTTCAGAGAGGAACTGAGAAACATTAGTTCCGCAATGGGGACCATCGTCGTGGCCCTTAACCAGATAGTCACCACATTGCGGGACCATGTGGCACCACAAAGGGCCCCTGTCACTAGCATGGACCCAGACTAGGCTACCACCTCCGCCGCCGCTAGTGGACAGGAGGCCCCCACACAACGACAGGCCACAAGAACCCCACCTCCTGCAGAAGAAGAACCACCCCACAAGCGGTACCTGAGATCTCACAAGAAGAGTAGGATGCCAAGACCCCCGCCAGCAAACGATACCCCCTGATGTCATCCCACTGTCCCACATTGTCACCCTGTCCAAACTTAAACTGCCCCTGCTCCATCCTTCCACAGGTATATGGACAATGCACCTGTGAGACTGAAAACTGGACTCTGCCATGGACATTACTCCACCATCACCCATCACCGTTTTACAATCATGTCCCTAAATTTAGCACTTTAATAAAATCACTTATTGCACTTAAAAAATCTGGAGTCTGCTTGTATTTTGAACAAATGTATTAGACATAACGGTGCCAAAATGTTCAGTTACATTGTGATGACAACATACCACTGTCACACAGCTGTAGTCCATGGGCAAACAAAACAGAGGTCACGCAGTGGGGCCCACAGCTCTGAAAACGGAAGGGAAAGTCACAACTCAGTTAACAGGAACTGGGGGGAAACACAGACAGTAGAGAGGCAGGAGACTTAAAGTAAATGTAAAATGGCGGGGTTGATTTGTACCTGTGTGCTACTGAAAATACTGTTGTATCACTGTGTCCCTGTTGTCTGTGTCGTCCCCGTCGTCTTCCTCCTCTTCACTCTCCACAGGCTCCACAGCTGCTACAACACCACCATCTGGACCATCCTCCTGCAGGAAAGGCACCTGGCGTCGCAAAGCCAGGTTGTGAAGCATACAGCAGGCCACGATGATATGGCACACCTTCTTTGGTGAGTACATTAGGGATCCACCTGTCATATGCAGGCACCTAAACCTGGCCTTCAGGAGGCCGAAGGTCCGCTCGATCACCCTCCTAGTACGCCCATGGGCCTCATTGTACCATTCCTCTGCCCTTGTCCTGGGATTCCTCACTGGAGTCAGTAGCCACGACAGGTTGGAGTAACCAGAGTCACCAATTAGCCACACACGGTGTCTCTGTAGCTGTTCCATCACATAAGGGATGCTGCTATTTCGCATGATGTACGTGTCATGCACTGACCCAGGGAACTGGGAGATGTACTGGTCAGCCAAACAGACCACCTGGACATTCATTGAATGATAACTTTTTCTGTTCCTGTACACATGCTCACTTTCACTGGGGGGAACCAAAGCCACATGGGTCCCATCAATGGCACCAATGATGTTGGGGATATGTCCAAGGGCATAGAAATCACTCTTCACTGTAGCCAAATCGCCCACCTCAGGGAAAACAATGTAGCTCCGCATGTATTTCATCAGGGCAGACAACACTCTGGACAAAACCTTAGAAAACATAGGCTGAGACATCCCTGATGATATGGCCACTGTTGTTTGGAATGATCCACTTGCCAAAAAATGGAGTACTGACAGAACCTGCACCAGAGGGGGAATCCCTGTGGGTTGGCGAATGGGGGACATCAGGTCTGGCTCCAGCTGGGCACACAGTTCCTGTATAGTGGCTCGGTCAAGTCTGTATGTCAGTATGACATGTCTTTCTTCCATTGTCGACAGGTCCACCAGCGGTCTGTACACGGGAACATTCCTCCATCTCCTCGCAAGTCCCAGCGGACGGTGCCTAGGAAGGACAACATGGAGCACAGAGTCAAGCAACCCACAGGTACGTAACCACAGCTTGCACAGAACACGATTCGCTATGCATTGAATGGCTTGTATGAGTGGCAATGCAACGCCTAGGCCTGTGTGACACAGTAGAAATTAAGCCATGTGGGCCCTTGAAATGGCGGCTGCCTGACCTGTGAAGTGTGACAATGGGATGTGAGGTCAATGCGCTGGTGTGGCACACCATTGGCGGTAGGCGGTCGAAGACCGCGGCGCAAAGCAGCATTGGTTAACATTGAACCCTATGGGTCTCAGGAGCCAATGACGATGTTCGCCGGCGGTCGCGGTACGCACCGCCGCGGTACGCACCACCGCGGGCGTGACCGCCATTTTCTATCTGCTTAATCACTCGAGACCTGATCATCCACAGGAGAGGACCTATACTGCAAGTGCTGCTGTGACCTCGGTCTGGAAGATACAATGGCTGCTGCCACTGGGGAAAGGGCCCCTGCCTTCACATCTGAGGAATTGGAGAGACTTGTTGATGGGGTCCTCCCCCAGTATGCGCTACTCTACGGCCCTCCAGACCAACAGGTAAGTACACTGGGACCATGCTTTGTGGGCAATGCCTGTGTTGAGTGGGGTGGATGAAAGATGGTGGGGAGGGGAGCGAATGAGGCATGCATCGCATGACAGATGAGAGCATGTGCCATATGGCAAGGTTGGGGAGGGGGGGCCACTCACATCGACCATGCAGAAAATGATGATATTTATTTTCCCACCCTGTCCATGTCACATAGGTCAGCGCCCATTGAAAGATCGACATTTGGCGTGCCATCGCCAAGGACGTCCGGACCCTGGGGGTCCACAACAGACGGGGCACCCACTGCCGCAAGAGGTGGGAGGACATCCGCCGCGGGAGCAGGAAGACCGCGGAGGCTCTGCTGGGGATGGCCTCCCAACGTAGGAGGGGTGGCTCCCCTCAATTGACCCCCCTGATGTCCCGGATCCTGGCAGTGGCCTACCCCGATTTGGATGGGCGCGTGAGGACATCACAGCAGACACAAGGGGGTGAGTACCAACGCATTCTGCTAGGTTAGCGCACAGTGGAGGTGTCTGGGTGGGGGAGGAGGGCTGTGGGTATCTCTAGGCCAGGGCGATTTCTGTAGGCTGGGCCCCTCCATAAGGCATGGCCCTGTGCCCCCACCCCCCACCTATGTAGGGTGCTAAGTACAGCTATCCATGGCCCTGGGTCACCTATGTGTGCAGTTGTCGTCCATAGGCCTGTCGGCCAAGTCACAATAATTGAGTAGTGTACACCGAGTGCGCGGCGTAGTGCAGGGGGCTTCTGTGTCTGTCCTCTCCGCCAACGGTGTCGCCAATGCATGCACTCAACATGTCATTTTTTCTTCCCCCCCCCTTTTTTTTGGTCTTCCTGTTCATGTGTGCATTAGGATCATCAGGCGGAGGAGAAGTGGCATCGGAGCACGAGGGAGCTGCATCTCACATGGCCCCGGAGGGCCATGCAACCGACTCCGAGTTCACCAGTGAGACGGAGGGCAAGAGGAGCTCCACAATGGGGACCCGTGGAGACGTCAGCGACACAGACACGTCCTCGGAAGGGAGCTCCCTTGTGGTGGCGCCAACATCCGTGCCCACCGCTACAACAGGTACAGCCGCCACCCAGCGCACCAGCTCCGCCCACCAAGCAGCCCCTCAGCGTTCGCCCCTAGCCCGCTCGGCCAGGAAGGCGGGCATCTCCTTCGCCCCAGGCACCTCAGGCCCTGCCCCAGTTACCCCTGCTGCCCTCAGTGAGGAGATCATTGACCTCCTCCAGACGCTCATTGTTGGGCAGTCTACCCTTTTGAATGCCATCCAGGGTGTAGAAAGGGAGGTGCACCGGAGCAATGCATACCTGGAGGGCATTCATTCGGGTCAGGCTGCCCATCAGCGATCGTTCAACGCTCTGGTCTCAGCACTGACGGCAGCCATTGTCCCTGTCTCCTGCCTCCCCCCTCCAATTTCCTCATCCCAGTCCCACTCCCCTGTTCCTCTGCCTATCCCAGCCACACCTACAGACCAGCCTGCACACACATCAACACCCAAAGGCAGCTCATCCAGACATAAGCACCACAGATCACACAAGCATTCACACATGCAACATCCACATGCAGACATGCCAACAGCCACTGCCTCCTCTGTGTCCCTCTCCTCCTCGTCTCCCTCCTCCCTCCCTGTGACGTCTCCACTCACACCTGCATGCACACCACCATCAGCCAGTACGTCCATCACCAGCACACCCACCAGAACACTCCGCACACGTGCAGTCACCACCCCCACTGCCATTTACACGTCCCCTGTGTCCTCTCCCAGTGTGTCTGTCCCCCCCTCTTCCAAACCAAACAAACGCAGGCAGCCACTCACCCAACAGCCATCCACCTCACGACAGCCTCCGTCACAAGCACCTGCACCCAAAGACAGCACACTTTACTCTCCTACAACCACATCCCCTTCCTCCACTCCCATACCCACTGCACCTACCCTTCCCACTGCTCCTAAAAAGTTTTTCCTCTCCAAAATTAACCTCTTTGCATCACCTGACCAACCCCTCCATCTCGTAAGAGTCCAAATAGCACCTCAGCCACCACAAGCCCTGCACCTACAAGGACCATAGTCCAGGGCTATTGGAGTCCACCAGCTTCTAGGGCAGCAACATCGGCCAGCAGCAAGGGGACAGCCAGCCCACCCCCTGAGAAAAAAACTAAAAAAGGGAAGGGCCGGCGCGAGAGGCCAGAGACGGCAGCCCCTAAAGGCACTACCCTGGCACCGTCACCTGGCACATCCACAAAGGGAGGCAAGGGCCCCAGAGAATTGGCGAAGGAGGGCAAGGGCAGCAGGGCGGACAAGTCCGGCAGCAGGCGAGCTGCCCAGGAGGGCCCCACCAGCCCCATTTCGGGTTTGAAGGAGGACACCCACGGGCCCAGGACTCCAGCACAGGAGGGCCCCAGAAGCGAAAGGTCGGATGGCGACTGAGCGGAAAATATTGGCCCGATCTGGTTCCCAGGGAACACATGTCAAGCACCGCTGAACAGGGCTCCGCCGTGACAAGCACCGCTGAACAGGGCCCCGCCGTGACAAGCACTGCTGAACAGGGCCCCGCCGTGACAAGCACCGCTGAACAGGGCCCCGCCGTGACAAGCACCGCCAAACTGGGCCCCGCCGTGACAAGCACCGCCGAACAGAGCCCCGCCGTGACAAGCACCGCCGAACAGGGCCCAGCCGTGACAAGCACCGCCGAACAGGTCCCCGCCGTGACAAGCACCGCCGAACAGGGCCCCGCCGTGACAAGCACCGCCGAACAGGGCCCCGCCGTGACAAGCACCGCCGAACAGGGCCCCGCCGTGACAAGCACCGCTGAACAGGGCCCTTCATCTCAAGCACTGCTCCGCTGGGCCCTTCATCTCAAGCACCGCTCTGCTGGGCCCTTCCTGTCAAGCACCGCTCCGCTGGGCCCTTCATCTCAAGCACCGCTCCGCTGGGCCCTTCCTGTCAAGCACCGCTCCGCTGGGCCCTTCCTGTCAAGCACCGCTCCTCTGGGTCCTTCATCTCAAGCACCGCTCCGCTGGGCCCCTCATCTCAAGCACCGCTCCGCTGGGCCCTTCATCTCAAGCACCACTCCGCTGGTCCCTTCCTGTCAAGCACCACTCCGCTGGGCCCTTCATCTCAAGCACCGCTCCGCTGGGCCCTTCCTCTCAAGCACCGCTCCGCTGGGCCCTTCCTGTCAAGCACCGCTCCGCTGGGCCCTTCATCTCAAGCACCGCTCCGCTGGGCCCTTCATCTCAAGCACCGCTCCGCTGGGCCCTTCATCTCAAGCACCGCTCTGCTGGGCCCTTCCTGTCAAGCACCGCTCCGCTGGGCCCTTCATCTCAAGCACCGCTCCGCTGTGCCCTTCCTGTCAAGCACCGCTCCGCTGGGCCCTTCCTGTCAAGCACCACTCCGCTGGGCCCTTCATCTCAAGCACCGCTCCGCTGGGCCCTTCATCTCAAGCACCGCTGGCCCATTGGCAGGGCCGGATCTGTGTCGGCCAGGGCTTCACGAAGCACTCTGGGCACCATGCCTCCTCCAGAACCAGTGGAGTCTGTAATCCACTTGATGGACTGTGGCTTTGCACTCCCCAGGATGGTACAGTGGGCATGGAGGCCCCTCGTGGATCTGGCGTCGTGGACTCAACTGGCTGAGGTGCCCCCCTTCCCTTCCCCCTGAGGAGCCTGTAGTTTTACTATCTGATGCCCCTGCAGTGTTCTCTCCAATGGAATCGGGTCTCGTGTGTGGGCTTTGCCCATGTGTTTAGGCCCATTGGCCCATGAACAATGGATGATAGCCAATATGGGCCGGACTTTTGACCTATGTATATATTGTTCATGATGTAATATATTTTATTTATAGATTTCATATTTCACTTAACTTCAATTATGCTATAATATACTTCATTTTTAATGATCATTTTATTTTGTCTTTGCATTCTTCTGGGGGGGGTTGGGGGGTGTCACTCTGACTTGTTGCTCTGCATTGATGTGTGTGTTGTAGTGGGTGAGGGTGGGGGTGGGTGTGTGGTGTATGTGTGTCCCCGTAATTGTTTGCCTCCCCCCTCCCCTGTGTCGTAGGTGCAGTACTCACCGTTGTCTTCTGCGCCGGCGTTCGTGCTCCTGGTAGAGGAGCAGGTAGACAATAGCTGGTAGGATGTGTAGTTCTGGTTCCATCCTGTCCAGATTCCTCGTGGAGTGTGTAGAGGTGAGCGTTTTCCCGTTCGTAGTCTGTTTCCGCCGTGTTTTTATCAGCGGGGCTCCCGCCCCGGAAAAGGTGGCGGATTGGTGAGTTGCGATAGGGTGGGCGGTACATTGTCTGCCGCCTGTCTGTTGGCGGTGACCGCCGCGCTGCTTGTCTGTACCGCCGTGGGGTTGGAGTGTTAAAGTGGCGGGCTGTGATGGCGGTTCCCGCCAGGGTCGGAATTCCATTTTTTTGGCTGCCTGCCTGTTTGCGGGTTGGCCGCCGCTTTTACACCGACCGCCAGGGTTGGAATGACCCCCTAAGAGTCTTAAATCCTTAGAAAACAGTGAGAACAATGTTAGCAAACAAAAGTACCTGGGTAGTTTCAAAATAAAGCGTAAGTCGGAAAAGGTCAGCGATGCGTCGATTTCTCACTCGCAAGCCAGACCATGCATCGTTCCTCCTCTGGTCGGGTCTACGTGTGTCATTTCTTCTCTCCCGCAAGAGAACGATGCGTCGATTCCAGATTGGCACCTCGGATCCTGGCAGGTTCTGCATTGATTATCCGCGCCCAGTGATGTTGCATTGAAATCCGGTTGCACAGAGTCAAGAAACCACGCTGCACAGGGACTTGCGTCATTAACAGCAGCCGCTGTGGGTGTTGCACGTCGTTTCTCCAGCCATGTTGTGTCGATCTTCCAGCCACGATGCAGGTGGAGCATACATTTTAGCCACAAGGCTGGCAGCGCGTCGTTTATCAGCCGTGAGGCAAGTGGTGCGTTGAAAGTTTCCCTGTACGGTGGTATTTTCATGGATATCTGTCCTTTTCTTCCAGCTGCACCTTTCAAGGGCCCAGAGACAGGTTAGGGCATCACTTGGCAGGCAGGTCTCTCAGCAGAAAGCCCAAGTGCTGGCAGAGGGAAGTCTTTGTTGTCACTGAGACTTCAATACCAGGAGGCAAGCTCAGTTCAAGCTCTTGGAGATTCCTCACCAGTGGGAAGTTACACAAAAGTCAGTCTTTGTCCTCTCAGGTAGAAGCAGCTACTGCAGGCAACCCAGCAAAGCACAGTCACAGGCAAAGAGGCACTACTTCTCCTCCAGCTTCTCAGCTCTTCTCCCAGGCTGAGGTTCCTCTTAGTTCCTGAAGTAATCTGCTCGTCAGGGGTTTTGGGTGCTCTTGTTATGCCCTTTTCTGCCTTTGAAGTAGGCCTACTTCAAAGAGAAGTCTCTGTCAAAATCCTGCCTTGCCCAGGCCAGGCCCCAGAAACACACAAGGGGGTTGGAGACTGCATTGAGTGAGGCCAGGCACAGCCCTTTCAGGTGTAAGTGACCACTCCTCCCCCTCCCTCAGCCCAGATGGCCCATCAGAATATGCACAATACACCCCAGCACCCTTTTTTTACTGTCTAGAGGAGAGGTGCAAACAGCCCAACTGTCAAACTGACCCAGACAGGGAATCCACAAACAGGCAGAGTGACAGAATGGTTTAAGCAAGAAAATGCCTACTTTCTAAACGTCAGCTCCCCCCTCATACCAAAATATGCAGCATTACCCTTCACTTCTTCTGGAGAACATCCTTTATTACAAAATATATTACTTCTTCATATATATATATACACAATATACAATCCCCCATCGTATCATCAAAACAAAAGAAGAAGAAGGACAGAACAGAGTGCAAATAGATCATGTTTGTGGAGCCGGGAGCTGGCCCAAGAGCGAGAGCGGGGTTGAAACTTCTACGATGATGCTTTAGCCTGGATTTGGTTTATTCCTGAGAAGGACTCAATTGGGGATTTAATTCCGCTTGTGAAATAATATTTTGATTCAATGTGGTAAAAGGAACAACCAAAAGGCTGTTATATATCTTTTTAAGTGTATTTGTTCGATTGGTTAAATGGGAAATTAATTATTCTTTGTTTTTCTTTGAATCACGAGCACTTGATCTATTTGCACTCTGTTCTGTCCTTCTTCTTTTGTTTTGATGATACGATGGGGGATTGTATATTTTGTATATATATAAAGAAAGAATATATTTTCTATATGTAATAAAGGATGTTCTCCGGAAGTAGTGAAGGGTAATGCTGCATATTTTGGTGTGAGGGGGGAGATGATTGTGATTATAATTATTTCCAAGGGGGTTTATGTTGTTTTGTGATACGTTTCTACCCAGACCCCTGCGGGTTTTTCTTGGGTTACCCTCTGTGATTGGTAAGATACTTTCTAAAAGTGGCATTTTCAAACACACAATCTAACAACCAACTTCACTAAAAGATGTATTTTTAAATTGTGAGTTGGGAGACCCTGAACTCCATTTTTCTATCTAATCCTAAAGAGAATCTACTCTTTAAGTATATTTAAAGGCAGCCCCCATTTTAAGCTATGAGAGAGATAGGCCTTGCAACAGTGAAAACCGAATTTGGCAGTATTTCACTGTCAGGACATGCAAAACACATAAGTTCATGTCCCACCTTTAACATACACTGCACCCTGCCCATGGGGCTACCTAGGGCCTAACTTAGGGGTGCCTGACATGTATAAAAAGTAAAGGTTTAGGCCTGGCAAGTGGGTACACTTGCCAAGTCAAATTGGTAGTTTAAAACTGCACACACAGACACTGCGGTGGCAGGTCTGAAATATTTTTACAGGACTACTAATGTGAGTGGCACATCCAGTGCTACAGTCCCATTAGTAGCATTTGAATTACAGGCCCTGGGTACCTCTAGTGCACTTTACTAGGGACTTACTAGTAAATAAAATATGCCAATCAGGAATAAACCAATCAACAATACAATTTACACAGAAAGCATATGCACTTAAGCACTGGTTAGCAGTGGTAAAGTGCCTAGAGTACTAAAGCCAATAAAAACAGGTCAGAAAAAATAGGAGGAAAGAGGCAAAAAGAAGGGGGTAACCATGCAAAAAGGGCCAAGTCCAACACAACCCCGTACCAGCCTTAAGCCAGGGGAGACCAATCAATACCTTGATGGACTTCCCTGATTGGGGGGGATAGAACAGGGACCCAGGCCGATAACAGGGTAAAGGAAAATCACCCTCAGTTAACCCCCACTCAACCCATTGGTAGCTTGGCATGAGCAGGCAGGCTTAACTTCTGAAGCAATGTATAAAGTATTTATACCAACACACACAGTAACACAGTCAGTGAAACACTACAAAATGACACAACACAGGTTTAGACAAATAGGTAATAGTTATCTAAACAAAACATGACCAAAATGACAAAAATCCAACATACACAAGTCAAGATATGAATTTTAAAAAGAATCGAAAACAGTGAGAACGCTGTTAGAGAACAAAAGTACCTGGTGTCACGACTTACGTGCTGCTTTAACCTGGAGTCCGCAGAACGAGTGGCGAGGATCTTGTTCCTGAATGTTCGGCCTTGGCCCAGGTAGGGGTGACTCTTTCTGGTAGCCATGGTGCTGCAGGCAATGGATACGCCAAGAGCAGGCCGTGTCCCTCAGAAGTAGTGCCAGAGCGAAAAAACCTGTGAAAGGGGAAAAAACCTCCAAAAGGATAGGTTCCTGCAACAGGAACAAAAATGAATAGGTAATAACAGGAGCAAAAGTACAGGAAAAAACACTGGAACAAACAAGAACCAGTATAGAATACAAGGAAGCAGGAGCGAAGACATCATCCAAACAGAAAGTGTTGCAGCGCAAGGAGAGAAAGAATCACAGCCCTTAAATACCAACAAACAGGACGCGACCAACAGGAAGTACAAGGACACCATCTTAGATAGGGAAAAACACATAGAACATAATGGACTAGGAGCCAGAGAGTAGGGAACAAGGAATGCTGGGAAGAGAGGGGTAATATGGGAAAGGGAAAAAACATAAAGGAAGGCACAACAAAACAGCAAAAAAAGAAGAAGAAAAGAAGAACAGGTGAGTGGGGGAGGTCAGACCTGCCTGGAAGCGTGTCGCGCTAAAAAAGAACAAGGCCCCATGCCCAATTTGGGGCCTCGTAATTTGCAGAGCAGGCTGGGGACATGGCGCGTCTTCAGACCGCATGCCACGGCCCGAGCCGAATGTTCGGCTTGTGCCGTGCGCAGCGGCACGACAGGAGGTCCCCCCCCGAAGGTCCAGGTTTGTGCAGAAACAAGCAGTGAAAATGACGAATCAGAAGAGGTGCATGAACAGAAGATGCATCTTCCCAAGAGCATTCACTGAGAGGGTAACCCTTCCAATGAATCAGATCCTGAAGACGTTTGTGAAAGATACGAGAGTCACAAATCTCTTGTACCTCATATTCAGGTACATCATCCACTAACAAGTGAGGAGGACAAGGAAAATGTTGAGAGTAAGGAGCAGGTACCTAGGGTTTGAGCTGGGAAACATGAAAACCGGAGGAATCCTCCAGGTACGAGGCAAGTGAAGACAGACAGTGACAGGATTAATCAGCTGAAGGATACGGAAAGGACCGTAGTAACGAGGTGTGAACTTATTCTGAGAAAGGCGTAAAGGCAAACATTTTGAAGAAAGCCAGACTTTATCCTGAAGGTGATATACTGGAGCATCCCTACGCTTCTTATCTGCTATTCTGTTCATGTATCTCTTGGTGTTCAACAAGTTAGATCAAATCAATCTATGGATCTGTAAAAGTCGTCTGGAAAATGAAGTGACAGCAGGAAGAGAAGAGGTAGACTGAGAAGTAGTAGGAAAAGAGGTAGGATGACAGCCATAAGAACAGAAAAAAGGAGTGACGTTGGAGGCACTACGGACAGTGTTATTGTAAGAGAATTCAGCGATAGGAAGGTAAGTGTTCCAGTTGCTCTGGGTAGAATTACAAAAGCAGCAAAGGTACTGTTCCAATCCTTGGTTGAGACGTTCAGTCTGTCCATTGGTTTGGGGATGGAAACCCGATGTTAGTGCTATATTGATATTCAGTGTCTTACAGAAATGTTTCCAAAACTGGGAGATGTACTGAGGTCCCCTGTCAGATACAGTGCTGTGTGGGAGTCCATGAAGACGGAAGATATGATGGATAAATATCTGACTTAGTTCTTGGGAAGTAGGTAATTTTTTCAGGGCAGTGAAGTGAGCCATCTTTGTAAAGGAATCTATGGTAACCATGATAACCCAGTCTCCTGCTGATGGAGACAGTGAACACATAAAATCAGTAGAAATTGTGTGCCAGGGAGCCGATTGAACAGGTAATGCTTGTAGTAATCCCGCAGGTCTGGTACAGGGTATTTTTACTTGACCACATATGGGACAAGCCTGAACGTATCTTTCGACATCCAATTTCCAGGTAGGCCACCAGAAAGACTGCGAGAGTAGTTCCTGTGTGGCCTTGATGCCTCTATGACCAGCAACCGGAGAATCATGGCACATTTGTAGTGCCTTTTCTCTTACACTGTGAGTAGGGAGGAACAACAGTTTCCTATAATAACAATACCCCTTCAGTTTATATACTAGGGGGTTTAGTTTATTTAACTCTTGTTCAGACAGGTTGGAATTTTCCAGTTGTACCTCATGCAGGAAAGATTGAGCTACTCCGATGATTTTACTGGGCTCAAGTGGATATTGTGATGGGGTAGGAGTACAATCTGGATAACGGCAAGACAGAGCATCGGCCAGAATGTTTTGGGATCCAGGAATATAGGTGACATAAAAGTCATACTGACTGAAGAAAAAGGCCCAACCAGCCTGACGACTGTTCTGGCATAAAAAATTATGTAAACATTGTAGATTACAATGGTCTGTTCTCACCTCAAAGGGCTCTTTGGAACCCATAAGAAACTTTCTCCACTCTAGGCAGGCTGTTTTCAGGGCTAATAACTCCCTTTCTAGTACTGAGTAATGTTGTTCCGACGCAGAGAGTACACGGGACAAATAGAAAACAGGATGTTCAAGACCGTCATCTTCTTGTTGTTGGAGTAAAGCAGCTCCGATGGCTCTTTCGGAAGCATCAGTAACAACAATAAATTGTTTGTTGGTATCTGGGTGTCTTAATATCAGTGCCTTGAGTGAAGGCCTTTTTTAGACTCTGAAAAGCTATTTCAGCCACCCTTGTCCAGACAGAGCCTTTCTTTAAATTCTCCTTCTTTAATGTTTGAGTTATGTGGCTGGTTTGTTCTGCAAAGTCTAAGATAAACTGCCGATAAAAATTAGCCAATCCTAGAAAACATTGTGTTTCCTTAATAGAGGAAGGGGAAGGCCAGTCTAGGATGGCTTGTACCTTTTCCTGGTCCATTGCTATTCCAGTGGGACTAAGGTGATATCCCAAATATTTGACTTCGGTCTTGTCAAACTCACACTTTTCTGGTTTACAGGACAGTTGATGTTCCCGGAGTCTTTGGAGGACTTGTTTCACGTGAGAAGAATGAAGTTCAGGACGTCTAGAGTAAATAAGGATATCGTCTAAGTAGATGACGACCGTATGGTTCAAGAGATCAGTGAACACAGAGTCCATAAATCTTTGGAAAATGGAGGGGGCATTAGTGAGACCAAAAGGCATAACTCTGTACTCATAATGACCAAACGGGGTTCGGAAAGCAGTCTTCCACTCGTCTCCTTCTTTAATACGCAAAAGGTGGTAGGCTCCACAAAGATCTAGTTTGGTAAATCGTTGAGCCCCTCTGACTGCCTCTAGTATATCCTGGGTGAGGGGCAAAGGATAACCGTCTTTTATAGTTATCTTATTTAGACCCCGAAAATCCAGGCAGGGACGAAGATCCTTTGTCTTCTTGGGTACAAAAAAGAGGGGAGCCCCTGCCGGAAAGGATGAAGGTACAATAAGACTGCTATGTAAGTTTTCTTGCAGATACTCCTTGAAAACTTCCCTTTCGGGTTCCGTGAGTGAATACATTCTCCCAAAGGGAACGACCGCCCCAGGCTCCATGGGAATAGCACAATCGTAATGTCGATGAGGGGGTAACACAGGTCTGGATGGTTTTTGGAATACATCCTGAAATTCTAGATAGTGATTGGGGACTTCTTGGACTGTATTGATGGAACATCCAGTAGCAATTTCAGTAGGCATCAACCTCTTGGGTGACCAATATGTGTCTGAAGCAAAGCAGTTCTCTTGACAAAACTGTGAGGACAATGAAATAGTCCGGGTTTCCCAATTTACATAAGGGTTATGTCTTATGAACCACGGAATTCCTAAAATGATAGTATGATTGGGGGATGATATTAGATCAAATGAGATGTGTTCTTGGTGGTTCCCAAATTGTAAACTTCGTGTCAGGGTGGTAGTATCAACTGGACCAGAGGATATTAAGGATCCATCCACTGTGTGAACTTGTTCCGGGACTTCTTTGGGTCGTGTTGGTATTTGTTGAGTTGTGGCCCAAGTCTTATCCAGATATATGCCACTAGCACCACAATCAAGTAAAGCCATTGTTCTTTCCTCACAACCGTCCGGTAACTGTAATGTCACAGGTAAAATAAACAAATTTGTGGCATTGTCCTTGAATGAACTGAAGGAAGGTATAGCAGATGATGCAGTCCCCTCCCTTCTTACAGAGGGCGGGAAGTGGCGTTTCCCGATGGCCTTAGAGGACCAACGGGGCAGGTACGAAGCATGTGACCGGCAGCACCACAATACAGGCATAATCCTTTCTTCCGTCTTTCTTCCCGCTCGCTAACGGAAAGTGGGCCGCGAGTGGTATCCACCTGAATAGGTTCACCTTCTGTGTCTCTGACGGGAGGACGAGGTTCCTCAGGACGATGCAAAAACACACGTGAAGTGCTTGGCTGGGAAGATCCTCTACTCTATCTCTTCTCCATACGTCGTTCTTGAGGATGGTATTCGATGGAAAGAGCTAGATCCATCAGACCACAAAGATCTTCAACTCGGGTGGAGTGTACTAACTCATCTTTAATCTCCTCTTTAAGTCCTCTATGGAATAAAGTCACCAGAGTTTGTTCCACCCAGGTGGTCTCAGCCGCTAGCTGTCGAAAGCGGGAAATATATTGGAGGACGTCTTGTGAGCCTTGTTGGATGTCACATAATGCTTCTTCAGCAGAGGCCTCCAATCGTAGACGACTAAACATTTGTTTAAACTGATTCACAAAAGCATGCTAGTCCGACAATACTGGGTCATTGTATGATACCATTGGGGTTGCCGAGGCCAAGGCAGGACTGGATAGTGAAATTATAAGGTATCCCACCTTTGTCTTGTCGTGGGAGAATTGAGTAAGTCGGAAAGTGAAATACACAGTCAATGCATCAAGGAGTTCTCGCAGTTTAGTTGGTTCACTGGAGAAACGAGGAGTAGAGGTGGAGACAGCCGGAACATCTGCACTGCGGAAAGTCAAAGCCTGTCGTAAAGCAGCATTCTCATTGCGTAATTGTTGCAGTTCCTGAGCTTTTTGCTGAATGGTTGCCAGAAGAGATTGATCAGGATCTGCAGCAGCCGCCACTGTATCATCCATGGTGTTAGACCACGTCGGGAGTATTGGGCGCTGCAATCTGTCACGACTTACGTGCTGCTTTAACCTGGAGTCCACAGAACGAGTGGCGAGGATCTTGTTCCTGAATATTCGGCCTTGGCCCAGGTAGGGGCGATTCTTTCTGGTAGCCACGATGCTGCAGGCAATGGACACGCCAAGAGCAGGCCGTGTCCCTCAGAAGCAGTGCCAGAGGGAAAAAAACCCTGAAAGGGGAAAAAACCTCCAAAAGGATAGGTTCCTGCAACAGGAACAAAAATGAATAGGTAAAAACAGGAGCAAAAGTAGAGGAAAAAACACTGGAACAAACGAGAACCAGTATAGAATACAAGGAAGCAGGAGCGAAGACACTATCCAAACAGAAAGTGTTTCAGCGCAAGGAGAGAAAGAATCACAGCCCTTAAATACCAACAAACAGGAAGCGACCAACAGGAAGTACAAGGACACCATCTTAGATAGGGAAAAACACATAGAACATAATGGACTAGGAACCATAGAGAGTAGTGAACAAGGAATGCTGGGAAGAGAGGGGTATTATGGGAAAGGGAAAAAACATAAAGGAAGGCACAACAAAACAACAACAAAAAAGAAGAAGAAAAGAAGAACAGGTGAGTGGGAGAGGTCAGACCTGCCTGGAAGCGTGTCGCGCTAAAAAAGAACGAGGCCCCATGCCCAATTTGGGGCCTCGTAATTTGCAGAGTAGGCTGGGGATGCGGCGTGTCTTCAGACCGCATGCCGCAGCCCGAGCCAAATGTTCGGCTTGTGCCGCGCGCATTGCGCGACACCTGGGTCGTATCAAAATAAAGCCGCAGGGGTGAGTGTGCATCGGAAAAAGCCAGTGTTGCGTCGATTTCTCACTCGCAAGCGAGACTGCGCGTCGTTCCTCCTCCAGTCTGGTCAGCGTGCGTTGTTTCTTCTCTCCGGCATAGAACTATGTATCCATTCCGGACAGGCACCTTGGGTCCGGGTAAGCTTTGCTTTGATTTTCTGCACCCAGTGATGTTGCTCTGAAATCTGGTTACACGGTGTCAAGAAACCATGCTGCGTGGGACCTGTGTCCTTAACAGCAGCCAATGCGGGTGTTGCGTGTCGTGTCTCCAGCCGCCTTGAATCGATCTCCCAGTCGCGATGAAGGCGGAGTGCTGATTTTAGCCGCAAGGCCAGCGGCCCATCAAAAGTTTCCCTGCACTGCGATTTTTGTGTGGATTTCTGTCCTTTTCCACCAGCTGAACCTTTCAAGGGCCCAGAGAAGGGTTAGGGCACCACTTGGCAGGCAGGACTCTCAGCAGAAAGCCCAAGTGCTGGCAGAGAGAAGTCTTTGTTGTCCCTGAGACTTCAACAACAAGAGGCAAGCTCACACATAAGTCAGTCTTTGTCCTCTCTCAGGTTGAAGGGGCTACTGCAGGTCAACCTAGCAAAGCACAGTCACAGACAAAGGGGCAGTACACCTTCTCCAGCTTCTCCAGCTCTTCTCCTGGGCAGAGGTTCCTCTTGGTTCCAGAAGTAATCTGCTCTTCAGGGGTTTTGGGTGCTCTTGTTATACACCTTTCTGCCTTTAAAGAAGGCCTGCTTCAGAGAGAAGTCTCTGTTGTTTTCAAGATCCTGCCTTGCCCAGGCCAGGCCCCAGACACACACCTGGGGGTTGGAGACTGCATTGTGTGAGGCCAGGCACAGCCATTTCACGTGTAAGTGACCACTCCTCCCCTCCCCTCAGCCCTAATGGCCCATCAGGATATGCACGCTACACCCCAGCTCCTTATGTGTTACTGTCTAGAGTAGCAGTGCAAGCAGCCCAACTGTCGAACTGAACAAGGCAGGGAATCCAGAAGCAGGCGGAGTCACATAATGGTTTAAACAAGAAAATGCCTACTTTCTAAAAGTGGCAGTTTCAAACACACAATCTAACAACCAACGTCACTAAAAGATGTATTTTTAAATTGTGTGTTCAGAGACCCTGAACTTCATATTTCTATCTACTCCCAAAGGGAATCTGCATTTTAAGGATATTTAAAGGCAGCCCCATGTTAGCCCATGAGAGAGATGGGTCTTGTAACAGTGAAAACCGAATTTGGAAGTATTTCACTGTCAGGTCATGTAAAACATAAAAGTATATGTTTTACCTTTAACATACACTGCACCCTGCCCATGGGGATACGTAGGGGCTACCTTACAGGTACCTTACATGTATAAAAAGGGAAGGTTTAGGCCTGGCAAGTGGGTATAATTGCCAAGTCAAATTGATAGTTTAAAACTGCACACACAGACACTGTGGTGGCAGGTCTGAGACATGTTTACAGAACTACTAATGTGGGTGGCACAACCTGTACTAGTATTTGATTTACAGGCCCTGGGTACCTCTAGTGCACTTTACTAGGGACTTACTAGTGAATCAAACATGCCAATCAGGAATAAGCCAATCAACAATACAATTTACACAGAGAGCATAGGCACTTTAGCACTGGTAAGCAGTGGTAAAGTGCTCTGAGTCCTAAACCCAACAAAAAATGGGCCAGAAAAAATAGGAAGAAGGAGGCAAAAAGAATGGGGATAACCCTGCAAAAAGGGCCAAGTCCAACACACGCAGGTAGGGGCTGCTTTTCAGGCCTGGGGGGTGCCTCAGGGGGAGCCCTGGGCCAAGGCTAAGGGGGTAGGGTAAACATACCCTGCCCCTTTCCTTTTTCTTTAACTTTTTTTCAGGAGTCAGCTGAAGCCGATTCCCAAAATGACTGCCATCTGTTATTGTTTGAAGTGTTGGCAGCCAATCAGATCTCAGCAGGAGATTTCCTTGGATCCACGGCCCTAGTTATACAAATTCAATTTAATAACTCAAAAACTACAGAACGGATTTACACCAAATGAAGGAAAGGGGAATTTGCAGAACTAAAAGTAATGTTTTGCCTAATTTGGTGTTCAAGCTGCAGGCATGTCTAAAGAGTCTATCGGAATCAACATGAGAAACACACTTTTTTTTACCCCCCTTTTTTTCTCGGCCCTGGGTTGATGGATCATCCTGAAACTTTCTTTGCACAACATGACCCTAGAGCCTTTTGGAAAATTTTGTGAAGATTTGTGAAACGGTGTCAAAGATATTGGCAAGTCAAAAAATGCTTTTTCTATGAAACTAGGTTCTAAGTATAACTACCTACTGGCGACCGCCAGTAAGTATTATATAAATATATATATAGGTATTCATTTTTATATGTATATATCCACACAATGTTGCTCCAAACATGGCCCTGGCCCTTGTGGGGTGGAGTGTGTGCCAGAGGAGAGGTTTAAGGGGGGGCTGATAGGATCTTTTCGACACAACAGGAACATTAAAGTCCTTATTACATGCTTGACGGATGGGTTTCCTCCATCACAAATGTGATGGATATCCCGACCGCAGTATTACAATCTCCATAGAATATAATGGGATTATAATACAGCAGACGGGATATCCATCACATTTGTGATGGAGGAAACCCCTCCGTCAAAGTTGTAATAAGGCCCTAAGTCTTTTTGTCAGAACATATTTGCCCACTTGGGCTCAATTGAATGTGATACAGCCAGTCACATTGCTCATTGGTTCAAAAGTATTGTCGCTATATGGAGTTATCTATTTACAACATTTGTTTATTCATCCTGTTTTTATTTATCAATTATCTTTTCTATGTTCCTGCAGACATCACCAGCCTATCATGCTATGCTTAATGCTTGTATAATTTATTTTGATTCATATCTGTGTGATACAAATTATTAGTGTCTTTAGAATGTGCTTCAAGCTGGACCCCATGTAAATGGTGCGTTTTCACGGAGTTTTGTTCCTTTGTTGATGTCGATGTCTTTATATATTCAAGTGATCAACGCCTCTGTGACGGCCAAAACGCATCTGTGTCAGGAGTAGACCTGCTTCACTGCCTTCTGAGTGAGCGTGTATTGCGTGTATTCTTTTGAGTGTTGTGTGTCGATGTGCATATATATATATATATATATATATATATATATATATATACATCTTTGAAGAAAAGCGTACCATATGAAGAGTTCATCAGGATCAAACGCAATTGCTCCACAGAGAATATGAAATGGAAATGGAATCGAAATTTAGAAAAACCCGGCAAAGATTTATACAAAGGAAATATAAACCAAAAGATATAAACTTGGGAGAATGTAAAGCAAGATCTAAAACGAGAGAAGAAATATTGAATAAACCCAAATCCGATAAGGACAACAAAGATTCCATCATAAGAATGATCATGACATTTAGCAAAGAAAACCATCTGATTTTGAAGATACTTAATAAGTATTGGGATATTATAAGAAAAGATCCCAACATTGGAAAACTTGTTGGAGAAAGACCTATGGTGACATATAGGAAGGTATCATCTCTACAAGGTCTCCTGGTGAACAGTCACTTCCAGCTAACCAAGCCTTCAAAATGGCTACAGACTCAGACAATAGGTTTCACATGCTGTGGCAAATGTAAGTCCTGTCGATAGGTGTGAATACAAGAGAATACTCAGACTTTAAAGGCAATCTAAGAAGAATTACAAGGAGAATCACATGTAATACCACCCACATAGTATATATAATTTAATGTGACTGTGGGCTACGTTACATGGGGAGTACAATCTGTCCTTTAAAGAAACGTATACCCGAACACATAAGAGCCATACAAAGTAAGGATGTAAATTATGCCATGGCAAAACATTTACATACACACAAAGACAAAAATTGTACAAATATGAAGTTCTTTGGTATCGCGACTATTGAGCATAATGAAAGAGGAGGGAATCGTGAGCTCAGGTTGAGACGTCTGGAATCCCAATTAATAGTACAACTCAAAATGAAGATTCTGAGGGGACTCAATGGCGACGGAGAACTTCATTAGCATTTATGAGGGACAAATAAAAGATATTAGGAGGACAGTTGTGGTTATAAAAGTAAAAAGGTATAGAGAGTGGTAATATCAAGGGGGAATAGGTACTGAATGATTATGAGTTATTGACATTAGGTCAATCTAATTATTCAAATAAGGTTGAAGGTATAGATACGGAATGTACCTACATGGAGTAAGGTGAGCATTATTGTTAGACCTGACAGCCTTAGGGTGGTCACCCCTAACTTTTTGCATGCCTCCCTCCACTTTTTGGACACTGTTTTTGCTGGCTTTTAGACTCTGCGCACTTTACCACTGCTAACCACTGCTAAAGTGCATATGCTCTCTTCCTTTAAACATGGTAACCTTGGATCATACCCAATTGGACTATTTAATGTACTTGTAAGTCTCTAGTAAAGTGCACTGTATGTGCCTATGGCCTGTAGATTAAATGCTACTAGTGGGCCTGCAGCACTGGTTGTGCCATCCACTCAAGTAGCCCCTTTACCTTGTCCCCGGCCTGCCATTGCAAGGCCTGTGTGTGCACTTTCACTGCCACTTCGACTTGGCATTTAAAAGTACTTGCCAAGCCTAGAACTCCCCTTTTTCTACATATAAGTCACCCCTAATGTGTGCCCTAGGTAACCCCTGGAGCAGGGTGCTGTGTGGGTAAAAGGCAGGACATGTACCTGTGTAGTTTACATGTCCTGGTAGGGTAAAACTCCTAAATTCGTTTTTACACTACTGTGAGGCCGTCTCCCTTCATAGGCTAACATTGTGGCTGCCCTCATACATTATTGAAGTGGTAGCTGCTGATCTTTAAGGAGTAGGAAGGTCATACTTAGTATGGCCAGGATGGTAATACAAAATCCTGCTGACTGGTGAAGTTGGATTTAATATTACTATTCTAGAAATGCCACTTTTAGAAAGTGAGCATTTCTTTGCACTTAAATCTTAGTGTGCCTTACAATGTGAGGGTGCTTGCTTGGACAGGGGGTAACCAGACTGCCAACCAAAGACCCCATTTCTAACAATTATGCTTATATAGGTCCTCAAATGTATAGAGGGAAATAGACATATGCATGATAATTAAGACCTGACTCTGATAACTATACCAACCATATATAATAGACTAGTATATATAAGGAAGATAAGTGCCCTGGGAATTTGGTTAACATCATTACTCTCAGAATGATAGTACCTCATAATAATGTATCAGACATAATCATCATCTAATATCCTCCACACTCCATAGACACTGTAACTCTCATCCCAGTAATTGAAAACACACTTTCCGTTTTTCTATATTTCTATATGTGTAAATTATTATTATTATTAATCTCTGTTGGCATTTTTTTATTAAGTAATCAAAGTTTGAGTGTTTTAAAAATAACAAAAATTTTGAGTTGGGTTTTTGACACTCTTTGGTTGGTATTAGAGCGTTAAGGGTGACTATATGTCCCATAATGCACTTGGGTGGTTATAGGAAAATGAACTATAAATGGAGACTGATGGGAAGGTTTTCCTCGTAAACTGTGAACAAGACCGAGAGGTTGAAACACGTTGGTGGTGTCTTTTTACACTTCTCTGGATAAAAGCAATAAAACTCTTCTGGAGTGCAACAAATCAATTTTGACAATTGTTGATATTGGATATATATATATATATGTATATGTGTGTGTGTATATATATATATATACATATATATATATATAGCTGCCTCACTTAAGGTTTGCACTGCTGTTGCACCACATTGTGTGGGGCAGGAGCGATGCACACCAGGCCATAAATACAGTCATGAATTGTCTTCTATCCTAAACCCAGAGCTAGTTACAGAATATCTTAGTGGCCATTTTGAGGTTTGGCAATAGAGACATATTCACCCCAGAGGCCTTAAGATGCTTCCAATCTCAATGGCTTCTACCAGTGCAAACATAGCCAATATTCAGTGAGAGAACCATTTCAGACATATTTGCTCTCTGGCCTTCATATTTAATGACACAAAATAAATTTTTCTTAACTAATGTTTTTGAAAAGTAAGCCTTTTTTCAATCCTGTGTAAATCAAATCAAATCAATGTCTAAAATGTGTAAATAACCAGGATGTAGCATGGGTATTAAATGCTGAATTAGAGGGATGACTGTACCTTACAAACAGTGACACCTGATAACGAGTCCCGTCTTAGATAATTTAATTTGTCTGGGACTCGTTTTAGGCCAATGAATCTTTTGATCCTGATTGAAGACACCTTAGGACGAGATAACTATCAGCATATAAATCACTAGGTCAATAATTTTCTCAATATTCAATATGTCAAAGTAAACCAATCTAGATGAATGCATCAATAAAGTCTGATCACACCATGACCTTTCAACCATGCATGAGCACACAAAAATTAGTAAGATTTACGTTATTTCATTCCCTATTGGTTACACTCTACTAGTAAGTTTATTAGTCTCAAAACCAGAAGACACATCAGCAATGTCACAATATGGCAACTAGAATAAGATTTCATCAAAGCAAAGATCATAAACAACAGAACAAAACACGACGTCAATATGGATTCATTTTAGCAGAACATCATTAGCGCATTATTCAACAAAGCATTGATACAGTCATTTGTCTATTTGCGTCCGTTTTAGTGAACTCCTTAACTAACCTCGAATTAGAATTCGCATGTTGGGCTTCATGCAAAACAATTTAGCAACACAAATTTAGAAAACATCTAACTATGGTCTCTATCAAAAGGTAGCAGTTGGTACCTAGAAAGGAAAGGCAAACAGACAATTACAATTTCATTATCATATAGTTACCCTCCGTAATGGGTCAGCATACAGAGTCAGTCTTCGTCCTCAGGACATCAGTTGATTCGCCATCAGCCAGGGAACACAGCAAATTTCAGCAAGACAGGCAATACGGGACACTTCCCTCATAAGGAGGAAAAGTATGAATCGTGCAAGACAAAGATCAGGATGGTTCGAAGAATTAAACAGCAAAGTCTTTCAGACAGAGTGACGAAGTGTCTAGGTAATAGCAAAGGCACGTAATGGCTGATTTCCCCTCATGTCACTGGATTATTCACAACTTGTTGTACAGTCCCCTAATTTCCAATTGGGCAAAATTTGGTGCATCATTATCTCCATCCAATAATCAGGTAATCACCTCATTAGAATTGTCACTTCAGAACAGTTCTCACGTAGTTTATTGGCTCCTGTAATTGACGTCTCCAACGGGTAGAATGTCAGGTACAAATTCTTATTCCCTCAGGATCAGTCAGTAGTTCCATTGTCTTTACCAGTTCAGGCGACCTTGTACCTGTTGCAAATTTACACTGTTGCATTCAGCAAGAATGTCTCCTTGAGCAAGTCGAGTCTCATGAGAAAGAATTTACTACGATCACACACATCTTCTAGCTTCCGGAAAAATACAGCTACATGTCCTTCAGCAAGTCAGCACAGTGCACGTTAGAAAAACACATTTAATATGAGATCGGCAGCTAGGAGGCTCCGACTCATGCTAACTAAGGCCTAGTTATTAATTTTCAGCTACATGTTAACTCTTGATGCTTAGTACAAAATCATACATTAGTACATTAATAATTCATCGTTAGTCAATTTCATTTACCATCGTATACACTGGTGGCCACTCCCCGTGGGCACATTTCAAACATGCGTTTAATAAAACCCAGCAATACAATTTCTGTGCAGCATCCTTAGCCATTAATTTGCAAACATTTCATGTTAATTTTGATTATAATAACTACACTCCAACACACCCTTCGTACAGAATTTAAAGTGAGCACTTACTAAACTCTGGTGTGAACTTTTCTTCGAAGAAAGGGACAATGTACTAATCAGCGGGCTCTAACCACTCCCAATTCTTCCCAATTCATTCTTTTTGTGACCCTGGCTTAGCTGTTACCCCATACCTATCACACAGAGAGTAATTGGTTTTTAAACCTGTCTCACCCCTTCACATAGGATAGATAAATGAATGCGTAAGAAGTCGCGGTTGGTCGTTTGATTAATATCCGAGATATCTTTCAGTCAGAGCTGAGCCTTGCAATCATAGGTTCATTGTTCAAGCCTCGATTTGGAAAATGCATTTTTGACAGAACAGATGATGATCACCTGTGCTCAGGTTTTTAAAAGGGCTCCCATCCAGTCTGCTTTTCTCATCTGAGTTAAAAACAACATTCAATTCATTTCTCCATTTCTTTTATGTCTGGTGGTTTTTTGTAGAATACCCGCCTTTACCTTAGTCATTGGCTTTTTTTCCAGGAGACTCGCAAAGCAAATATCTTGCAGGAGCTCATAAAAGAATACAAGAATACATTTTACTTGCTTCGGGTGCTGATGGCACGGTGTGGTTTGTTATGTTTAGAGCTCAGAAAACAAGAGTTCAGTGAATTGGATTTAGTTTGGAGGGGAGTGGCGAGAATGTCTAATTGCTAATAACGCTAAGGCATGCAAAGTGATATCTACGTCTTCTCAGTAATTATTCTCGCTTATGTAAATTTGCCAAAATACCCACTGTGCTTGTTTCACTAAGTCCTTGATGACAAAAAATGGACGAATAGGGGGCAAAATTCTGATGCCTTGGAAAACTCCAGTTTACAGTGGGTAATTACCAGGTGATATTCGTATTACACACCCATAATTTCCCTATGTTATTTTGCCAGGTCAAACCAGATTGATAACTGAAGACTCATGCGGCTTTGGTGCGGTAGGTACTGAACTCTGCGTGGCATAACTCATTTCTTATTGAAAACTCTGATTGGGAATATTTACCAGATTTAGTACATACCGCGGGGCTAGTATTTAAGTACCACAGTCCGATATTGGTCCTAAAACTGCTGCTGTTATTCAACAGCATTGTTGATGTAAATGAATTGTTTTTCAAAACCATTCGGCTAAAAATGAAAGAAAATGGTTCCACTTTTGTCAATGTATTTTCAATAATTACCAATTTCACGTTATACTTATCTAATGTTTAAAGGATGGGTAGTATTCATAGTGTAAAAGCTTTAAAGTAAATAGACCTGCTGGCTTTATTGTTATACAAGGATTACCAATAAGTCTCAGGGTGCTATTTATGTTTCTGGCAAATATAAAGTGACAGATATTGAAAGAAATCAGGTTTTTGGACGAGGAGAGTGGAAGTCAAACTCAGGCAGCAACCACAGCCCTAGTCAGGGTGAACCACAAAAGTCACCAAACTAACCTTTGCTTAAAAATCCCGAACTAATTTAGAAACTAGAGTACATTTTAATCAATAATATACCAGAACAACAAAATCTCTGGAGCCTCTCAGGGTAGCCTGGGATGAAGGAGCAGGTCCAGTTTTCCGTCTAAGAAAGGAGGGGAGGCCTCAAGCAGCAGGGCAGTCATCTGGGAAACAAGGCAGGCCTCAAGTAGCAGAGCAATCCTCTGCCTGTGCTGGATGTCTATATAATAAGTGTGCACAGGGCTTGGTATTTATAAAAAAAGAGAGAGCTTTCTATGCATGGTTACTAGTTTTGTTTTACAGTTTTTCATAGACTCAATATATATGGAAGTATATGGATATGCATATATGGAATACATATACTGAGTTTGTACGCAAGTCTCATTAGGGTCAACAATTTCTGCCTCACCGGTTTTAAAAACCACTAGCCGTCACTGGAGTATTATGCCAAGAATGGAAAGGAGGCGAAAAGATTTATTGTCCACCATTGTGCTTTGACCTACATCTATAATATATCTGCTCCGCGATAATGTCATTAGAATTTATGATGGGTGGGTGTGGTCTTTAGAATGCTTATTCAGTAGCTAAGAGCGTGCACAGATGTGAAGTCGGTTGACACACAACTTTATATAATTTTTGAACACTCCAAGCTTCATCACACTTGAAGCTTGATATATTTAAACACAATGTCAGCTTGTTGTGCGAGGTGCCTCAAGGAGAATTGAGTGAACTGTCGCTGCTAGGTAGCTTCCCAGTCAGAGCCACCCTCCCAGCAATTCCCAAGGAAGATCCCCACTCTTAGCACTGCCCACTGTTCAAATAAAACTCTCAGATTGACACCTAGCCCTGGTTGCTCGTTCCTTCCAACAATCACACCATCAATAGAGCTCCAGGTCCCACGTGACACTTCTGTCACCCCACCTCATGAGGGTCCTCCATCATACCTTTTATGCTATTTCCCAATGACAGAATGCCCTGCCGTTCACTGCCATGCCATTCTGTGGCTGGAAAATAGCTCAGGTGTGTTGGTGTGGGTGGGTAATTGTACAAGGCTTGCTCTCTATATAGTGTATCAAAATGACATGCACTATGCAGAGAGTCTAAGCAACCTCACCTTGGTATCCAAAGGTAAAAATAAATCACCTAGGGCCAGATGTAGCAAGCCGTTTGCATGTCGCAAACTTCGAAAATCGCAGTTTGCGCCAAATCAAACGGCCTCCCGCGATGCACATTCACAAATTGCGAGTCGGTACCGACTCGCAATTTGTGACTGCGTCTCACAAATAGGAAGGGGTGTTCCCTTCCTATTTGCGACTCGCATCACAATTCAGAATTGCTTTATGACCGCGAATGCGGTCGCAAAGCAACTCGCAGTTACCACCGGTGTCACACTGGTGGTAACTCATTCGCAAAAGGGAAGGGGTCCCTATGGGACCCCTTCCCCTTTGTGAATGTCGACAAAAACATTTTTTCAGAGCAGGCAGTGGTCCTATGGACCACTGCCTACTCTGTAAAAAAAAAAAAAAAAGGTTTCGGTATTTTTTTCATTTTGCAACTTGTTTTCCTTTAAGGAAAACGGGCAGCAAAATGAAAAAAAAAACTGCTTTATTTAAAAAGCAGTCACAGACATGGAGGTCTGCTGACTTCAGCAGGCCACCATCCCTGTGAGTGCAAGGACTCGCTATGGGGTCTCAAAATGCGACCCACCTCATGAATATTGATGAGGTGGGTCTTTGCGACCCCATAGCGAGTCGCAGAAGGTGTCTGAGACACCATTCTGCATATGCTTTTGTGATTCTGAAATTGCAAGTTGCACGACTGGCAATTTCAGAATCACAAAAGCATATCTTGCTACATCTGGCCCCTAGTGCTTTACTTTTTTGGTAGTGTGGCCGAGCAATAAGGCTAATCCAGGAGTCATGTTAAGCATTTGTTGTTCTCACAGTATGAATAAATGAAGACACACACTCAGAAGAATAATTTGGGGCCAACTTACAAAAATAGTACAGATTTTTATAAAATGTTTAAGACCAAGACCTTCATTACAAGGTGAGTACTTTTTCAGTTATGAGTTTTTAAAGTTTGGAAAATGTACTGCTTTCATGCATAATTAGGCACCACAGGAATCAATAGGAAAAACTAGAAAAGTGCATATAAAATCAGCAATGTTCTCACAAATGTCACCTTCTATTTTTAGGTTGAGGTCATGGACAGGTCCAATGGTTCAGAAGGAGAAGTTCCCAGTTCGAGCAGGAGCAGCGGCTGAAGATCTTGGAGCTGGCGTGCAAAGGAGAAGGGGGCCAATTGGAACCACACTGCACAGGGGAACTTAGAAGTTAGGCCAGAGGGTCTTCTTGGAGGGAGGAGGTCGCAAGGGCTTGGGGACCATGGAAGCACAGCTGGCTGGTCGGTGCAGTGCAGATAAGTCAGCCAGGCGTTGTGCTTCTTTGAGTCCTCACGGTCAGGAGCAGGCTGTTTTGAGGGTAGATTGCAGGTCAGCTGGGCCACTCAGGGGGTGGATCTCAAGTGTCCTAATGACCCTCAACAGGTGCTTGCTTCTGTTCTTTTAGGAGTCCAAAATAAACTCTACTTCTGGGTGTTTGCCATGGGAGTCCGGCACCCCAGGTACGGGTACGCCGCTGCCCACGTGAGTCCTAGTGCCACCAAACTTGGCAGGGAGGCAGGTCTAGTCTTCTGAGCTGTTGTATGGTTTTTTGATGGGCGGCTGTGTCAGAGTTGTTGGTCAGCAACTGGTCAGTAAGCAGACTTCATGGGTGCCTTGCCTGGAGGATGCAGGAGAGTGATAACTTCAGGTAGGTTCTAGGTGATTTTTAGTAGTCTGGAGGTGCTCTGGGGCTTTGTAGAGTCCTTCAGGTTTTCAGGTAACACTGTGGCAACGATTGTCGAGTGTTTGGAGCAGCAGGCAGAGTTTGGCACCTTTTGTTTTGTGCAGCAGGGCTTCAGTTCAGTTCTCGTGCCTTGGGTCTTCTTTGTCATGGTCGTCTTGTTTCCTTCAAATCTGAGGTCTTGGTCAGAGGATGTCTACTAAATACTGTATTTATGGGGTGTTAGAGGGGAACGTGGTAGTAGCCAATTGGCTTCCTACCTTAGGGTGACTACACTGATTAAGGCGGTCATTCTGACCGCGGCGGGCGGCGGTCGCCGCCTGCCATGCGGTCACCGCCAAATGGCCGCTCTGCGGTCAGGAGACCGCGGATGCCATTCTGGCTTTCCCGCTGGGCCGGCGGGCGACCGCCAAAAGGCCGCCCGCCGGCCCAGCGGGAAAGCCCCTGCAACATAGAAGCCGACTCCGAATGGAGCCGGCGGTGTTGCAGGGGTGCGACGGGTGCAGTAGCACCCGTCGCGATTTTCACTGTCTGCAAAGCAGACAGTGAAAATCTTCATGGGGCCCTGTTAGGGGGCCCCTGCACTGCCCAGGCCCCACGACACCCGTTCCCGCCATCCTGGTTCTGGCGGTGTAAACCGCCCGAAACTGGCTTGCGGGAAGGGGGTCGAAATCCCCATGCCGCCATGGAGGATTCCCTGGGCCAGGGGAAAACCGGCGGGAAACCGCCGGTTCCCCTTTTCTGACCGCGGCTTTACCGCCGCGGTCAGAATGGCCCTGGAAGCACCGCCAGCCTGTTGGCGGTGCTTCCGTGGTCCCTGGTGACCGCCAGGGTCGGAATGACCCCCTAAGTGTCCACCTCCTGTGGGAGGGGGGCAAAATCCTGAACCTAATTGGCTATTTTTTCTACCATCCAAGATGGAGGAAAATGAAATTGAGTGGTCACCTTGCCTGCCACACCTGAGGGGTGGTGCAGGCTGAGGGTGGCCACTCCCCCATTGTTTCTAGATTTCCCATTGGTTTTCCCACCTAAAGTGGGTTCAGAACCAGTTGGCTTCCTTCTGTTGGTAGCAGTGAAGGCTGGGGTCAGATTTCAGAGGCAACAAGGCCTTTGAAGCTGACTGCTGGAGCAGGGTGCCTGCCTGGTGGAGGAGCTGTGACACCTCCACCCAGGAAAGGCTTTGTCTTCTGGCTCCTGAGAGCAAAGGCTCTCACCCCAGCAGTCCACAATTGTGTCTGGTGGTGGCAGGCTGGCTAAGACCAGTCAGCAACTAAGCCAGGGCAATTAGGTTTTTCAGGGGGCATCTCTGGGTACACATTATAACAAATCCCACAATGGCATCAGCGCAGATTTATTATTCTGAGTTGTTTGACACCAGACAACCCAAGGTTCAGAGAGACCATCATGTACCTGGGGAACTCATAGTGACCAGTGTCCAGCACATGCATTTACTATGGCTTCCCTATACACTTACTATGTCTAAGAATTGGCGGAGACACAGCATGGTGATATCTGATCATGCACATAAGGCCTCACATTATTATAGTGCACCCTGCCTTTGGGCTGTATGGACTGCTAGAGGGGTGGCTTATCTATATTGCATGCAGTGTCGGTAAACACGGCATCCATGGTGAGTGCCATGTCCAGTTTGCAATTTAGGGGACACCTTGTCATGCAACTTGCAATGGCAGTTTGCATGAGGCTGGTGTGGGGCCTCTCAGAGTGGCACAACTGGTGTTGTAGCTCTGGGGTGTCTGCTTCAGTACCCATGTCCTAGGTACCAGGGGTACCATGTACTAAGGATTTATAAGGGTAGCTGGAGTTGCCGATCACAGTGCAGTTTTGGGGAAAGAGATCTGGCCCTGGGAATCTGTTTAGCAGGGTCCCAGGGAACTTACAGTTCAAAACCGCATGTTACTGGCAAAATGTGGGGCAGGGGTACTGAAATCAGAACCCAGCTCCCTACAGTAACCGCCAACAAAGTTTGGCATAATCATGAAGCTTTCGTACCTTCTCCACGTCAAAGTTTACTGGCTTTACACACCTACACTGGCAAATTGTTTATCTCCACAGCCCAATTGCTAAAATACTTATGTACATACATCATATCGAATTTAACTAAACTAAATTTGGAATTTAGCCTAGCATTTGCAACTTTATTCCCTCGAATACATTGATAAATAAATACATGTACACAAAAGGCACATTCTTGCAGTATGCTATTATGATAACAGTAGTTATGATAACTGTTGTAGCTCGGCTGGAATGCCCATAAAACACCACCACGAGGGGACAGTGTGAAGCACCATAATGAAGTGACAAATACAGCTTTTGTGCTGAGGCAGTGGTGAGTCAAAGGCCGCCTTTCAAGCGTTCCTGATTGCCGCCATTCCAAGTTATTTGAAACCTTATGTGAACGGTTCTGTTTTTTTTTATATCAGTTCTAGTAGTCCTTGGTGAGCTTCAAAATCCAGTGCCGTTTTACATAGATAAGTTATTTCTGAACTATATAAATTACACAATTGCAGGATCTTTTTTTGGCATGTGTCGTGCTTGGGAAGTGTGAAATACTGGTGCAAAATTGCACTGGAACGAGTATAATCTGTGTATTCCATAAATGGGTAGAGTATATCACCAATACTAGTACAAACTGTCTAATTGGCCCCTAGCCTCTAAAGGCTCAAAAAATGGATATACACCTTAAAATTGTCCTGCAGCATTTCTTTGCAAGTAGGGGCATCGACGGTGTATTTACCACATACCTCAAGGCTTTCCTTTAAAAAAGCATTTCAGTCTTAATGAACCACAGCATTGTACCAAATAGGCTGCGGCTGAAAAGTGAGCGTCCTTTATTCTTCTGTCAAATTTCACCTCTAACTTACACCTCCACGCTCCACCCACCCCTTCACCGCGCGGCAGACAAAACAACCCCTGATTGACAAGCAGACTTTGAGAGATTAATGCCCCGCACTATGAAGTCTGCGACTCACAAGCGCAGCCTGAGTGCTGAAAGAAGTCTCAGCAAAGAGGAGGATGCGAGGACGTCGCTTTCTGTATAATTGTCTGAAGCTGCATTGCACATGAGCAATTTCACACCAGGAATAGAGGATTAAAAAGTATATTTTTTTCGAATTGAAAGGCATGAGCTGGGTTAAATATTTACTTTTTCTTTTGTTATTACTGGTGTCTGACCTTTGAGTAGGATTAGCATCCAAGGCCATGGTGAAAAGAAAACTATGTATAAACATACAAGTTGCACATTTCTGTGGAACTTTTTTGTGATCACTTTAAACGTTCTGTAAAAAGCTCTCTACTTGCTTCCTGTGCTCTAGTTTTTTAAAGTAACAATGTGTTCTAGGGAGTGTGGGGTGGCAGTCTCTTTGACAGCAAGATCTGTGTCCTTGCCTCCATTTTGTGCTAGTTCCTGAATATACCAGTGTGCTGAATACCTCCAACGACCCACATCTAGTTAGCCATATCAGAACTAGTGGTCACAAGACTGTCTCTCAATCAGGGCTAGAACATCCATATGGCTAAGTGATGCCAAATTCCAAGAGACCCAAAAAGGATATTTTAAGGGTGAAGAGGGAGCACTGCGGAAGAAACACGCTATTTTGCCAGCAGGGCCACACATTCCTGCAGAGGTCCTGCTCAGAGTTTTCAATCAGAGCAATAATAAAGAGGTCATTTACTAAGTAAGGAATGCGCCGGTACTTCTGTGGTGCTGCGGATTTTTTCGCTCTCAACAAGCTTTTATATTGGTAAGTAAATCAACACAACGCTGTATGCTACTTTACGCCACGCGAGCGCCTACATAAAACATTAGTAAATAACCTCTCAAATGAGGAGACGCAAACAACCGGATGGAGACTCAAATTTACTAATCTGCAATAAAAACAACAATTATATTGACAATGCACGACACACACTAAAGTTAGACAGGTGGTACTTTTGAGATTACAGGTAATTACAGAATATGAAACAAATTATTTTAGGAAAAGCAACATTCTATCAAAAAGAAGACAGAGCTATTTCGTTGCTACACCACTCTAACGATAATTCAAGTACACCGTGACTGACGTGTACATCGTACTTACATTTGTCTGAGAGTTGATTTACCACATTTTCTGCACCTATAACTAAAAAAAAAATCATCGGCGACCAGGCATTTTACATCTTGATTCACGGACCAGAATTTTAGGTTTGTAGCACTTACTAGAGGAGACAATAGTCAAGGTGGCTGGATATTCTGCAGGCAAAAATACAAGGTGGGTATGGAAATATTACTGTTCTAATGGGTGTGTCATGAGAGTTGAACACCCACAGCTTTATAACGTTACCGGTATTCACAAGGCGTTTTAATGTCGTTTTATCCGTGCTTATTCCACCTTTAAACCTACACTTATTTTTAACAGATGCAAGCCATGCAGTGGATGTCCTGATTACCCCAAAAGTCCCCAACTGTTTTCTTGTTCTTTCATTGGTGGACGCTCTCTCCATTTCATATAACCTAGATACTCTTTCTATCATAAATGGATCACGCCGGCATTAGACGGCGTAGTTGTTGCCAAGAATAAACTCCTACATGCACACCCTTTGGAATCTAGGTATAGCGATTCACTGATAACAGCTAAGCTAGAGTCCAAGAAAATGAAAAAACGTTGGTGGCGTACCTACACCAGCCACGGCTCCTCTGCTAGGGCAGAGGAGCGTCGCCCCCCCTACCCCTCCCCCACCCCGGCCAGCAGCAGCTGCTGCAAGCCTCCTACTAAAAAACGATAATGAACTACGTTTATTATCGTTTTTTAATAAAAGGGGTGGGACAACGGACTGTGAGGAGCAGTGAGAGGGAGTACACAGCACTCCCCCACAGAGCGCATGTGTGTTTGGCCAGCTGTCTCGGACCGGCCAAACAGAGATGCATAGTGGGTTCTCTCCAGCCCGCCAACACAGTTGCCAGGCTGGAGAGTGCCTGCACAGGCTCCCAGTCTGCTGGGAGCGACCTGGCTAGACACTCCCAGCCAATCCTGACGCTACTCTGAGCAGCGTCAGGATTGGCCACAGGGCAGGTTGGGAGCCTGTGCCTGCAGCCTGCCTTCATTGGAGGAGCTGCACAGCGGTGACGGCGACAATGATGAAGGTCCCTTGCACGCTGCTCTGCTCAGTGTTAGCACTACAAGCCGCTCCTGACCTACACCTAAGATTTAACACAAGACTTAAAAGACACTTTAACAACTTACAAGAGCTCATTGTTGTAACAAAATCTGGATATTACGCCAAGATAATTCTTGAGTTCTTTGAATGCATCAAAAAAAGCTTTTTCCATTGTACAGCCCTTAGCAAACCCTGTACACCCATTAGAGCACTCTCAAAAACTTTGTGATCATCTCGCCCTGTATTTTGTGGAAAAGTTGATTACATTCTTGGGAGTCTGAGCCTTCAGAGCACCAGTCCACACTAGTTGGGTTGTCAACTGGGGGCAACATTGAAAGCTACCGATGGCTCTTGGCCCATTCTTAACAACTTGAACCAGCTAACCCTTGACTCTTTTCACACCATTACCAATTCTGTTTTCTCAGTGTCACCTCTTCATCCTCTTCCCCGTAAGGTCTGGAAAGAAGCATCAGATTCCTTAGCTGTCCCTCTTTAAACCCTAAGTAGTTACTCACTAATGAGAGGCAAAGTTTCTGCAACTGGAAAGTGCATTGGTGGTTCCAGTGTTAAAAATCATCTGCAGACCATACAATTTTGAGTAATTTTAGTACTATCTCCCTCTTACCTTTCCCCCTAGAAATCTTGGAGAAAAATCTGAATAACCTTCTCTCTGACTTTCATTAAGGTCATGATCTTTTGGACCCAGCTCAATCAGGGATCCATCCTGCTCATGGCACTGAATCAGCTTATTACATGACCTTTGTGAGAAACTGGGTTGTTGGTTGAGGGGCGAAGTATGAGTCCTTCTCAAGCAACAGCCACAGTCCTTGCCAGAGTGAATCACCAAAGCACTAAATTAGCTCGGCACAAAAGTAATTACACTTAAAAGTAGTCACGCTTAACTATAGGCACTGTATAAAGCTTTTATGCAGCACACAAACAGTAATAAAGTGAAAACACAAGACAAATCTCACACCAATTTAGAAGAATAGAGTAAAATTTAATAAACGATTTGCCAACAAAATTCCAATCCGTAGAACCAGAGATATGCAATATCAAATGATTAAGGTAAGTGTAGAGCCTAAAAGAACAAAGCACCACTCACGGCCAACTGGTCGCAGGGTACAGGGAGAAAGTCACAAGTTCAGTCTGACTGCAATGGAGCAAGAGTTTGTTACAGGAACCAGGTTAGTTCTGCTGAAAAAGTTACTTCCTACAGTCCCGCAGGAAGAGTTCCGTTTGTGGTGGAGGTGCCTGCGAGGAGCAGGCAATGTGTTGCTGATGGTAGTCACTGTAGCACAAAGAGCAGGCTGTGTGTCGTGTACAGTTGTTGCTGTAGCTCAAAAATCCTGATTGGGTGTCGTGGAGGGCCAGTGCTGGAGATTTGTGTTGGCAGTCACGTGGGCTGTCGATGCTGTAGTGCAAAGTGCAGATCTCACATTGTCTGATGTCGCTGGTGGTTGCTGCAATGAAAAGATGGGTTCACCAGCGCTTCACTTTGGCAGACAGTGTGGACGGCAACATTAGGGTATGACAGGACCCTTTCACGGTAGTGAAGAGCCCAGAACTTCAGGACTTCACCTTTTCTTCAAGGAGTAGCTCAAGTGATGCAACACTAAGGATCCAGGACCTGAGAAACACTTCTTAGGGATCAGGAATTCACTAAAGCAGAGACCATCAGGGCTCAGGCAGGTCCAGTTGCATGTCCAGGCAGGTCCAGCTGCAGCAGGTCAGCTGGGTAGTTGCAGCGGGGGCCTCTGGAGCTTGTTGTGTCCTTGTAGCTCAGAACAGGAGATCAGTCAGCTGATCCTTGGAGTCACTTCAGCCTAGGATGAAGAGTGCAGGTTCAGTCTTCCTTCTCAGACAGCAGGACAGTCCACAAGCAGCAGGGCAGTCATTTTTCTATATTATGCACAGGTCCCGTAGTGTACTGAAGAGTTGGTCTGTGGGTCCCTTTTTTATACCTGATGCCCACATTGAAGTGGGAGAAGTTTCTGGGGTTTACCCCTACAGAGAGGTCCAGTATCTCCTGTCTCCCTGCCCTGATTACATTCTGTCTGGGAGAACAATAGGCTAGGGTGAAATCATTTGTGTGTGAGATGAACCACTACCTTTGAAGTGCAAGTGTGGTAGGTGACATCTCTAGCCTCCCATAAAGTCAGCCTATCCTGCAAACATCCATATCCTCTATTGTGATGCTGCCTGGGAGGAATACACAAATGTCAACTGCCAACTACACCTAGTCATGTGACCCAGGAGCAAGCTGCAGGCACCAAATGATTAGGTCAAGAAAAGTGGCATTTTCAAAATTGTGACTTAAAATCAGTCTTGTACAATTTAAGGCACATGTCCAACTTTTTAAATACAACACACCCTGTCCTGTGGGATGTTTAGGGCCTGCCTTAGGGGTAACTTATGTGTATTAAAAAGGGTTTAGCTCTAGCAAAAGACATATTTTTCCAGGTCGAAATGGCAGTTGAATGCTGCACTCACATGCTGCAATGCCAGGCCTGAAACTTGTTAAAAAGCCTACTTAAATGGGTGGCACAATCGGTGCTACAGGCTCACTAGTAGCATTTAACTTACAGGCCCTGGGTATCTGTACTACCATTTTACTTCAGGACTTACAAGTAAATTGAATGTACCAATGGGGTGTAAGCCAATTTTACTGTGTTTAAAGGAGAGACCACAAGGCCTTTAGCACTGGTTAGCAGTGGTGAAGGGTCCAGAGTTTTAAAGGCCAACATAAGTGGGTTCAGAATATAGGAGGGGTGAAGGCAAAAAGTTTTGGGGTGATGCTGTAGAAAAGGCCAAGCCCAACAACCTAAAAATGGCAGTGAATAAGGGGCAGTTTGTAGTAGTGACTATACTTGATCAGTCCTCTCCCTTTGATACTGTACACCATAACATCTTGATTTCAAGGCTGTCTCAAATTGGTATTCAAGGTGTAACATTTGATTGATGTACTCTGTATCTGGAACACTGTACATAAGCAATTCATCTTCCTCCAAATAACAGAGATTCACTGTTGCTCCACATGTAGTCCTCTTACTTCATTTCCATTTGCTTTTTGTCCACTGCCAGCAATCCTGTTCCTGCAGCATCTTTGGCTGTTCGGAACCTAGGAGTATCTCTGGGTGCAAATCTTTTGCTCACTTCACAATCTAAAAAAGTTGTCTTTTACCTGCTTTCTTGTGATGTGACTCTTCCACAAAATCTTGCCACTCCTTCCATTTTATTGCTGTCCCCTTGTTGTCCAATCTGCTACTGGGGTATTAGTAAAACCAAAAGTGATTCTGCCCGATTGAGTTGGAAGGTTTTTTTTCTACACCCGGTTTTACAGGGTCTTAATGTACCATACCTGATTTTTCTAACTGATAATGCTAGACTGTAAATTTGCATGAAGGTTTAGTTTCAGCAGCAGCAATGCCTCAGTCCACATTTTGTTTTCTAACAGAGAGAGCATATCATGGTTCACTTGCTAGAAAAAATCATCACCTTCACTCCCCTTCTCCCATCACCATTCTCCCTCTCTCCCCACTCCACGCACAGATGAATTCCAACTAGTTTAAATTAAATGCCTGAAAGCCGTTCTCATGGGGATATTACCCATTTCCTGGGGTTTAACTCATAATTGTAGTTTGGTGGTATAATACAAAATGTCTGACTGGCAGTGGTAGTGGTAAAATGCACATTTTATCAGACCCTCGCATGCATTTCACTTTGTGCCCTACTCAAGGCTGTCATGTTTGGAACATGATATCCTCTCTAGTATTGTCCCTCTAGGAGTGAAGGAGCCAGCTCTCGTACTTCAGGCATGTTATTACATCAGGCCTGTTCTTAGGACAATGTCACGTTTGCTATATAAACACCACGTAGACCTAAGGAGGGTAGGGGGCATTCCAGTCATGTCCACCCTGCAACATACACCATACCATTGACAGCTTCACTGATCCTGGCAATGACTGTTCAGTCAACCAAGAGGATTGTGAGCAGACAACAGGCAGATCCTTGCCTCCCTTTCAGGTATGGGGTTGGGTTCCTTCTCGTAGACCAGAACAGGCAGAAGGGTTCTCACCTCTATGTTCTCAGGTTTTCGACATCACGGTGAAGGTACAAATCTCTAGGCTTTGATCATACCAAGATGGTTGGGGATTTTCATCTTCTTCACACTGATGGTAGCAATGATCACTGTATTAGGTTCCATCTGCCTAATTTTCACCCTAATTATCACATCCCACGCTTTTTATAATTGAATACACTTGCTTCAATAAAACTATTGACATTTATTTTGCATGTCTTTGTTTGCCTTGACATGTGTGAGTCTTTGTGTAAGTGAGAGAAAGGGGTGTGATCTGTTCACCATGACTTCCCTGAGGAGTCAGAGTGTCGTGTTTAGGCCACCACAAATCACTTTAACTTTCCTTGGTATGGAAGGCACTGAGAGCTAGCCAGAAGTAAGATGGACAGCCTCCAGACAGTGTGGGACCGACTCAGTCACCTACAATCGGTGGTGCTGCCGCCTTAAACTACGCAGTCCTATTCCCAAAGTAGGAACTGTACCACATGGCACAAATGTTAACGGATAGCCTGAACATCTCTCTATCACATGCCAAAGGTACTCTAATCACCTTTATATGGAGATATCCATTGTTTTAGGGAAATATCTTCCTTAGTTAAGTAGGTAGTACCTATCTTGGTCTGTAGGTTGTTCAACCTTGAACTTAAAAATGATTCCCAATTTGGTGTTCCTATATATGGATTTCCTGCCTTTTAAATATGGTGCAAGCACAACTGGCGGTAATTCCAGTAACAAGAATTAGCAATGCAATGAGTCTCGCGTTTGCTCAAGTTAAATCTATTAGCGTTGTAAACTCCTAACCAGACTTTTCTTGCCAAATAAACTGAAAATGAAAAGTAAAACAGTTTCACAGATGCGAGCCGATGGCCACCATGAGTGCAAAGCAGACACACAAAAGGAAATGGAAGTTTGCTTGCAGTGAAATGTATCGACAAAAGTGCAATTATCCATGTAACAGGTAAAAGTGCAATTATCCATGTAACCACAAAAGTGCAAATGTCCATGTAACAGGGTCGATGTCATGCAAAGCGCTTAACTACTGTGCAGCGAGATTGTGCTGCCTATGAAATAAAGAGAAAAAGTAGTTCAGAAACCATACGGAAAACATGGAGCCTCATATGTTTTCAGAAGTTGGCCAGTGTGCTCGAGGAGGGCTAAACACCGGAAAAGGCATGACGTATACATGCCTTTCACTAATGAAATCAAGTAATTTTTTTAAAAGACAAGCCCATGAACCAACCAAACTGATGTCCATGACATGGGCAAGGTTAAAAGCCCACAGAGAGATTACAACAGGTACAGAGCGCTTTATGCACTCGACCCTAAAAACGAGACCATATCTCACACGTTTATTGGCTCATGGGCTCTCTATTGGGAGTGGAGATAGTACATTCATTGTAGAGGCACATGATGCATAAGGGACAGAAACATTTTATTCATGGTTCACCTTCCCTGTAGCAGATGCAAATACACACCATTTCCATAAATATACTGTACCAAACACACCTGAACAATCCAGAGTGTATTCATATTTAGAAATACTACTTCCTTATCCAAAATACTAGAAGTGGTTTCAAGGCACCCTTCCACTTGTTATTCAAAATGTTAGATTAGGTCCCCTAAGTAATGACAGACCTACATGGCCAGAATTAGCCACATGCATACCACATCCCAAAGTACAAAATATGCAAGTAACAGATTTACATTGCCTATGTAATAATTTGATAGATATATATAAACACTTAATACAATTCATAATGCAGATCTTACATACTGCCCCCGGAAGGGTTGCTCCAACTGTACCACATTTAGCTGCACCAGGGATAAATCTGGCAACCGGACATTCAATATTGGGTAAAATTCCCTCCAAATGCAATGAAATGCTGTTTTGGATAGCACCAAAAGCATATCTGATGGAAGCAGTGTTCCCTCATATGGGACCCCAAGATAACATAGAATTCTCACGATGTGCTTGCATTTGAAATAGTTCCCTTATTAGATGACTGTGCCACTTGGGGCAGAGTATTTGCTGCAATCTACACTACTAAACACAGTACTCCAACACTTGGGACTTTACAGGAAGTGTTAAAACAAATTCAAAATGGACATGGGGCAGCCTCTGCCCTAGATTTGGGGATGCAATTAATGGGAAAATGTAATACAGTCTCCTCAATCTTACTAAGTAACATTAAAGGGAAAGCAGCAGCTTTGGCAGTACTCCAGTGGCTCTGCAATGTTCCTCAACAAGACCAGGAACGAGGGCTACTGAAGATTATCGCCAAGATGTATACTAGTATAGGCAAGAATAGTCTGGGGGCCAGACCTAATAAACCACAGTTATAAGGTAATTCTGGTAAGTATAATACCAAATAGGTACAAGAGGGCTTTAAAAAATGCCAGAATAAACAGAAAAATAATAAAGATAAAGTAAAGCAAAGAGTAGAATCTATGCATTTAGAGGCCCCAGAAAAATGCTACAACTTAAGAAATCGTGACACTCTTAAAACTCCTGGCAGATAGCAGTAAACTGATAAACGTTCTTCTCGTTCCTTCCAAGACTCACCCGAGAAACAAAACGAGAGAGGAGGGTGGTTAGCACACTGAAACGACCATGTGAAACCAAAAAAGGACTCACAATGCTCTTCGGAAATCAAGACAAAAAAGGAAGAAAAACTTCTGCAGCAGAAACTTCAGTTCAAAAAGAAAAAGGTGTAGCAGTTTTGGCTAAATATGCCACACATATTGAGACCGTTATTGAAGACCAGGACATGGGCAGTGACTTGCTAAACGGTGCGGTCGGAGGTCACAATAGTTCAAAAGAATCTTCGAGAACTTCTGGATGTGATGCACCTAATGACTACCTTGAAGTTGAAACAGCAGACAGGTATGTCGCACCACCTGACATGGTATACAAGCTAAAACTCCAAACTGAGGGTGACATTGAATGCACCATTAAAGTAATATTCTGGGGAAGATTAACACCAAGCTATGAAATTCTATTGTCAGGAAAAGATTGCCCACCAGAATTTGCCCATTCGCTCACACAAAAGGCAGAAGTAATTTTGCCTTCTTTCTCATTCCTTGTTCCTGATCCAGTAAAAGAAGCCTGTAGCTCAGATTGAGCACTGGCAAAGGCACCAGCGCTGTACCACAACCATGTGGGTTGAGATAGGGATTCTCCTTATTATGTCATACCAATAGGATCCAATCGACAAATACAACCTCAATATCCCATAAAACATGAGGCCAAAGTTCCAGTGAGGGAAATCATCTCACAACATGAATACCAGGGAGTAATTGAGCCCTGAGTATGAAAAACCCGTCACGTGGCTAAGATGGACCATTCATATAGATTAGTCTTAGATTGCAGACATAGTCACACATTTGATATCCAAGATTCATACAGTACAGTGCTGATTAATAAAATAGTGCATAAAAAATACGATACAACCAGGGGTATATCCAACTGTTTTTTCTGCCAATATCTAGCACATGAAAGCTGGAATCTAAGTGCATTGGGTTACCAAAACCAATTTTTGTTATCTCACTCAAGGATATAAGAAAAGTCCAGGATTGTTCTCAGCTTGTGTTTAATTAATATTGCATGAAACTGATTCTGAGGTATTATCCTATGTAGATGATAATTATCTGTTGGATGATGATCTCATCACTCACCTAGCCAGGGTAGATCGCAGTGTTTTGGGATGTGATGAGCATGGCTACAATTCCAAATTCAAGAAAACAAAGATTGCTTTTCTTAGCCCCCTATTCCTAGGGTACGAATTATCAAATGACGGGAAGAGCCTAGCATCTCAGTTCCTAGAGAAATGAGCGCAGTTACAACAACCAAATGATCTCAAGAAACTACAATTATTGCTTGGTTTCTTTAACTTTGGCAGAATTTACAATACAGATTATGCACAATGCATCAAACCACTTTATGATTTAATACATTCTGATTTTTCAAGTAAACATTTGACACCACAACATACAAAGATTCTCATATAATGACAGATTGACATGCTTGATGCAAAACACTTACACACAAGAGCGAACAAAACAAATGAGGTAATCCGGTTCATTCCGGGTGCCTCTGGATTCACATGTATCACACTCAAAGAAGGTAACACTGTACCCATAGTGTACAAATCACATCTATACTCGAATGAAGAAATGTGTTTTTCACCAACTGAAAAAATACTGACTGCAGATCAGATGGCAGTCATAAAGGAGAGGCCACTAGCCAAAGGGAAACACATTATTGTAGTTACCGCAATACCAGCCCATGAGGCAGTCACAAAAGCTAGCATCCCAAACGCAAAAGCACTACATCCATGTTGGATACAATGGGCTGCTTCCTTGTCAGCTAATGATGTTGATTATGTGTTTGATCCAAATTACAGAACCAAGAATATCTTCAGTAGGAATTTGAATACCCCATTCCTACTACCATCATGCCACTTGACCAGTACAGAATCATCATCTACACCAAGGGTTCAGGTCAACCAGCTGTAGGAACCAAAAATCAGTACGCTGTGGCTTAGGCAGCCAATTGGAGAGTAATGAGGGGTGGTAAATTCCACGCTTAACAAACCTACATGCAGACCCTAGAGGATTACACAGCACAACCTGCAAGGCTCAAAGATTTGATTTTTGGCACTGGAACATATGGATCCTGAACTGTCTAAACTAATTGTGTGTGATTCCTATTATTGTGTCCAGGCCTTTAATGAATACAAACACTACTGGCACCTAAATGGGTTTAGAGATTCAAAAGGAAACACCATTAACCACAAATTCTCGAGAGGAAAAGAGGCAGATCCTAAAGACAAGGTGCCATGGGCTCATGTAGTACATACATTGGGTCACCAACGTATTGGAATACACGCTGTAGGAACCTCTTTGGCTGATGATGCAGCCAAATTTACAGTTGCTATGGCTTCTGTTGCTGCGATAACTCATTCTCATACCATGGTGGATGATGAAATCTTGGCTGATGTGAACGCTTCACTTGATGGCAATCCTTTACCAAAAGCATACCTTACCCAATATTCCTAACAGTGAGCACGCTCAACATTGCCTTTGCTACAATACCAGGGGTGGGTGATTGTGTGATCCCCAACCAGGATCACAGGCTACATTTGATTAAAGCAGCTCATGAGGGTGTTGCTTCTGACCATGCTGTTTTGGTGACTACTATGTCATTACTAAAGAAATGTTATTAGTGGCCTGATGTATACAAGCAGGACAAGCAGTGTGGCCTCAGTTGTGACATTTGCCAACAAACACAGTCAAATGCCCACCACAGACACCCCTCTTAATTTCCAACTAGCCTCTTTAGTGTGTGTACCTGGACCATGTGGTCCTTTGCAACCAGATGGTACATACAAGTATATTCTACTTGCCATGCTGTAGATGTTTACTCAAGATTCCTATCAGTGTGGCCACCAAGATTGGCTGACACTCAAACTGTTATTAAAGATATGCAAGTCCTCATCGGAACATATGCAGCCACAGCATTCTACTTGGACCTAGGGTCTGCCTTTTTTTTCCAGGGCATACAGTGATACAATGGTAATGATGGGTGCTGGGGTGTATTTTTCCTCACAGTACCATTCATGAGAAAATTTGGTAGTGGAGAGGAGGGTTTTTGTGAGGGCCTATCCCTTTAAAAGTCCAGTTTGACATTCCTATTTACGTACCAGATCTTGATGGTCCTGACCCGGCGGTGACAGAAAAATCCTTTGACATAAATGAACATGTCACTCTATTGCAGGAAATACAACAATTCTGTGATAAGAATTCATCAGCACATGACACTACCTTGGGAATGAGGGATTTTACAACTTCCACAGGCTGGATACCAAAAGTTGGGGATCTAGTTCGGGAAAAGATGCTTGTGAAAAAGGAGTTTGGCCCATCATACCGAGCACCGGTTCCAGTTTTTGGAATACAAGGTGCCAGAACTTTCATCCTACCACCACTGCCTGCTTCTAAAGACAATCATTTTGTCTTCATTGACCACATCAAGGTGTATCATGTAGCCGATCCTGCACAGCATACTATGAGGATTCCTTGGTAGATGCTTTTTTCCTCTGACTACTGTACAGGATATACTTCTTCAAGCCTTAAACATCAAAGTATTCCCCCAAGGATGGGGAGGGTGGAGAATGAACTTTTATTGATTCCTATTACCACTACATTGACAAGAGATGTCAAAAATTCTAATCTGCAATTTTCAAATGCAACACAAATGGAGGGAATCGTTTATGATGAACCACCGAAGGATACATCTACCAGTTCCCTTGCACCAGCACCAGCTCCAGTCTTTGCACAAACTGCTTCTGGTTATTTTGCCAACATTGATAACTTTTCTTCAAACTCTTCAGCATCAACACACATAAGCTTTTTAATTGGTTAAAAACAAAAATTGGGTTTGTCCAAGGTACTATCTGTGGATAATTCTGACATTGCTTGCCCTTTTTCTACAGATCAGATTTGTTATTGTCTTTTTGCTGATACATTGTCATTATCTTCCTGAACACTCTGCTGTTGAACTGGTGGATGAGGTTCCAAAGCCTTATTTGTCCTAACATAAAGTGTGAAGGGGCTTGTCACTGTTGAACATTTCAGCTGTTCCAGTTCCTGATGGGATTGTTTAGGATAAAGTACCCTTTGATAACTTTGGTCCTACAAAAATGATTAAAATTTGTATATGTATTTAAAGTATCTGGGGTTGTTTCTGATGGCTAGATTGCAAAAACAGTTGATTTCATGCTTCTTGAGCTTGAATATTACACAGTATTTGAAAGTGAAGATGTATATATGAATATCCCATATTGTGGGGAAAGGTTCTGTTATCATCATCATGGACAACATTTTTTATTTCAAGCTAGTACTCCAAGAATTGTCTTTACTTATACACAGTGGGAACGTGTCCGACTCCACCAGTGGGGAGTTCCAAAGCATATGTAGAAATGTTTGCTTATTTTTCTGGGCTTGATGTTAAAAATGCTGAGTCCTAGTACTTCAAATTATCAAATTCAAAAGCAAGAAAAATATTCCTAACCAACACTAAATTGATTTATTCGGACTCCTTTGTTTCCCAGTTGGCCATAGAAGATTATGAATATTGGACGCTATTGAGTGATTTGAAAAGTGTTTGGGGAACGAACGATTGGCAAATACAAGGCCCGTAGTCTTTATTTAGAGCATGTTCAATTCATTTCCAAATTATATTTCTAAACAATACTATACAGCAAACAACTTGTTTGGGTTAGCAAAAGTAGCCTTTATGGCTACATTTGAGAAAATTGGCAAAATATTCTAAATGTCACAGAAGAACAGCTCTATCATTGGGTCCAGAACATTACCTTTAGTTCATCACTTTCAGGTCCCAGCAGGTGGCTATTGTGGCCAGTGGACACAAATGGTTGTCATGCATGTTTACCAACTCTACACAGGATTTTAGAGCAAGCAGATCCGGCCCTTGTTACGTTATCTCACATCACTCAGGTATCGTCACCACATACAATGTGGGTAAACTTTGCCAGCAATAGTTACAGTCTTCCACATTCACAGCTGTAAAAGAACACCTTAGTCTCTTCTCTGAAGATATTAAATTACAAAATGTATTATTAGGTCCTAGAAAGCCACACTCAAAACATTTCTTGTATGCAATATATAATACAATTTGGAAGCTTTCGCAAATGGTAGCCACTGCATGTTTGAGGCAGCTAGATAAGGACAATTTAGAGAAAGCTTTAGCCATTGTCGATGATGGTATGAACACATTGTCCACTCACATTTACACCTTAAAAACATTGTGTCTTCTGTAATTGACATTATTCAAAATGTTATGTCATTGTTATGCCATGAAAAAGTTTGCTTTGGTACATTATGCAGTTGAGTTGGACTTTACAAGTTCTGTAAAGTGGCAGCGTGCCATGGAAGCAAATTAACTCTAAGGAGTTGTTTGCTGCATTCAACCTTACATGCAAACAACAGATGATGGCTAAAAAAGAAGCTAGTTACATCATGCTTAATACTGAGAAATTGGAAAAGCTGCCTTTTACTGTAGCTGAAATACCATCATCATCGTAACTAATATATAGAGTGATCTCACTGCCAATATCAACTTTTCAGTTCACTTCATGTTTGAAACATTGTCCTGTTGGCAGATTCGAGCAGTTAGGAGATAGTTACATCCATGAGGTGTGGGAGTTGCCCTTTGATTTCAAATGCCTGAATGGTGACAAGGAGGTTTTTCTCAGCAGAAGCAATTGTGAATCTACTGTGAGCCATTATCTGGTTTGTAAATAGGTTGCCTTGCATGGCACATATAACGAATCTGTCGCAAATTTAGCTTGTTACTGGGTGGGTATGCCCATCGCTTCGATTCGCCCAGTGTTTCATTTACTTTTGAATGGGAGGTACTTGATGCTGAATGATCAAGGATGCTCTGGGATAAGAGGAGGGGTCACTTATGGAATTTCTGTTTCACAAACAGTGACTTGCTGCGGACATATACTTACCCATCCGATGCATAAGTTAAAAGTAGCGGACTTGTGGCCTGACATTGCTACTTATAATGTAAAGTTTGACAAGCTGAGCAGACTGAAAGCACTTTTGTTTCAAAAACACATGGCCCTCACATCAGCTTGTGAAGTCTATGACCTACAAGCGGGGAGGTCATCTGCGGAGATAGAGGCCCTCATTGTGACATTGGCAGTAAATCCCACTTACCGCCACAGTGACGGCTGGCAACATACCGACACTGTGGCAAATATCCCTTCCTCATATTATGACAAACACACCAAGCTGACAAAATACTGCCACATACACAAATCTGCCAGCCCAAAGATCAGTGTTAAACTGTCAGTACCAACACCCATACCGTTACACCAACAAAACAACACCCACCACATCATGACCCACGAATCACCACAGCGGACATTCAGTGGTGGTAAACCATTGGCGGTACATACCCCGTGCTCAGAATTGACACCCAAATACAAAACAACACTACATTGGCCAATACAAAAAACACACACCTGACACTCACCACACCACACCCACCCACCCACAGCACCATAAAACACACACCCACATTACCCACAACCTTTTACAGACAACAATTACTGCCAGGAGATTGACACGGACAGCACAGAGACAAATAGACACACACACCACATTCACCCATACATCCCTAATGCACCCCGCATCACACAACACACCACACCACATTACTCAACACACTCTCACCAAGACACACCACACAATACCCATGTCTACTGGTACAGGGACCCTAGTCCACACCTTGCCCCAAAGACAATCAGGGACCTGGGCACAGTGGCAGTGGGCACACCATTCAGGGGACAGAGGCACAGGGCAACAGGGAAACTGGGAGGATCTCTGTTCGCCAGGGGGAGGACAGGCCCAGGAAACCGACTCTCCAGGAGGCACTCACCGAGATCCTGGGAGCCTACCAACATTACCAGGACATGATGGGCCAGATCCTTGACAACGTACAGGAGAACAGGCCGCTACAGGAGGGACAATATCAGGGGATCATGGAGGACTTGCAGGCCATCCAAACCACCTTCATCTCCATAGCAAGGGTGCTGGCAGACATGGCCAACATAATGAGGGAAGCAACAGCAAAGCAGCGGGCCCCTACCACTAGCCATACCATTGATCAGCCCTCCACTTCCGCTGCAGCTAGTGGACAGGAGGCCCTGCCACAAGACCCACAGGCCACCAGCACCCCTCCCTCTGCAGAAGGTGAACCACCCCACAAACGTTCCCTGTGACTCAGACAGAAGCCAGAGACACTTGCTAAGACCACTGCTAGGAAATGAGACTCTCCTGATTCTCCCCTTGTGTCCTACACAGTCACCTTGTCCACTTTGGACTGCCTTTGCTCTCCTACCTATGGCCGTTGGACACTGGACTTGTGCTACAAACATACTGGAATAATACCATGGACTTTCCTCCACCATCACCCCATTCCATTGCACTTTTCCCTCAATTTAATAGCACTACAATAAACACCCTTCAACACAACTTGACTACTAGTATTTTATGTGCATTTATGGAAACAGTCACATCTAGTGCAAATGATCTGAACACTGTGAGAGCAAAGAAATAATGACCTGTAGCTGTCTGTAGTCATCGCATCAGTACACAGTTGTTATATTACCAACATCTGTAAAATGACAAACCATAGGTGAAAGTAAGTTGAGATGTAAAGGAAGTTAATGCCATCATGCTACAGCCATACAGAAAACATCAATAGTCAGAGGAATGGTCAGTTGCACTGATACTCCTGTGTTTCATTGGAAGTATTGACGTATAACTGATGCTCTGCTGTCCTATTTCTCATCCTCTGCCTCCTCATCCTCACTGTCATCAGGATCCACAACTGCCACAGGAGCATCTCCAGTCTCCTTCTCCTGCAGAAAAGGTACATGCTGTCTGAGGGCCAGGTTGTGCAACATGCAGCATGCCACATCTCTCTGGCAAACCTTCCCTGGTGAGTAGCACAGGGATCTGCCTGTCAGATGGAGACACCTGAACCTGGCCTTCAGGAGCCCAGAGGTCCTCTAGATTATCCTTCTGGTTTTCTCATGTACCTCATTGTAACGATTCTCAGCCCCTGTTCTGGCATTCCTCACAGGGGTCAGGAGCCACTAGAGGTTTGGGTAGCCAGAGTCACCTGCAAGTATTGAGGGACAACATTTAGCCTCACACAATGCTATGGGGATGACACCTGAAGGCATACACTAACATACAGAGGGTAGGGACCCTGGCTCACCTATTATCCACACCCTGTGCCTCTGTAGTTGGGCTCTCAGATTTGGGATGCTGGTATTCCTCAGGACAAATGCATCATGCACCGACCCAGAATACTTGGCAGTGACGTGGAAGATGTACTGGTCAGCCTGGCACAACATTTGCACATTAATTGAGTGGAAACTCTTACGATTCCTGAGCACCTGTTCATTCTGGCAGGTGTACAAATGCTATATGTGTCCCATCAATCACCCCAACAATATTGGGGATGTGTCCCATTGCATAGAATCTGGCCTTCACAGTGGCCAAATCTTCCACCTGGGGGAAAGCTATGTAGCTGCACATGTGTTTCACCAGGGCAGACAAAACGCTTGCCAGCACAATTGAAAACATTGGCTGTGATATTCCTACAGCCAAGCCCACTGTCACTTAGAAAGAACCAGTTGCTAGGAAATGAAGCACGGATAGCACTTGCACAAGAGGGGGGATCCAAGTTGGATGTCGGATAGCTGAGATCAGGTCAGGCTCCAACTGGGCACACATCTCTGTGATTGTGGCCCTATCCAGTCTGTAGGTGAGTATAAGGTACCTGTACTCCAGTGTAGCCACATCCACAAGGGGCCTGTACACGGGGTTGTCTCCTCCTCCTATTCATCCACAGCGGTAGGTATCTAAGGGACACAAGAGTGAGTAGACTGTCACAATTTGAACAATGAAACCACCACCTCAGTGTACATAGTGCATTTATGTGATGGACAGTGGGAATGGCGAGGTATCTGTTAATCCTAGCTGTGACACAGTTAAGGTCGATATGATCGTTGTCCACCACCATGAAATGGTGACCGCCTGTCCTGTATGTAGGGACAGGTGGAAGTGAGGTAACTCCGCCGATGCTGGGCGTTGTGGCAGAAGGTGGTCTTGCAAGGCTGTGCAATTCCTCATTGGATAATCTGGGGCTCTATGGAGTATAGTGGCTAATGGGGATCAGAGCTGGCGGTGACGATGTACACCGCCGGGGACGTGACTGCCATTTTCCATCAGATTCCTCGCTTGTTTCCTGACCTTCAACAGGAGATCACAGACACTGTGTGTGCTGCTGTGACCTATGTCTGGAACCTACCATAGCCCGTGTGACTGGGGAAAGCGCCCCTGCTTTCACTGCAGAGGAGTTGGAGCGAATAGTGGATGGGTCCTACCCCAGTACAGACTGCTGTATGGGCCTCCAGACCAACTGGTGAGTACACCTTGGGCACAATGCATGTGTGAAGGATACATGGAGATGTGTGTGCAAGCATCATGTCATCGGGGGTGTCTTGTGGTGGTGTACATGGTGTGCGCTGGGCGATGTGTGCCAATGGTGATGGAAACAGGATTGGTGGGACATATGTGTGACAGGCTTGATTGTATGTGTAATGGTGTCCTCCTGTCTGTATTACTTCTGCAGGTCAGCGCCCATCAAAAGAAGGGATTATGGTGTGTCATCGCCAAGGACGTGCGGACCCTGGCGGTCTATGGCAGGTGGAGCACCCAATGTCAGAAACTATAGGAGGACCTGAGACGCTGGGCACAGAAGACCATGGAGGCCCAGCTGGGGATGGCCTCCCAACGAGGAAGGGGTGCCCGTCGGAAACTGCCCCCCCTGATGGCCCGCATTCTGGCGGTGGCCCACCAAGAGCTGGATGGGCACTTGAGGGGATCACAGCAGCTAGAAGGGGTTGAGTACAGTGGGCGTCAGAACTATAATTGGTAGGTGGCATGGGATCCGGTTGGTGGGTGTGAGTTAATGGGTGCCCCATAATGCCAGGTCAGACATTGCAGCGTAACCCAGCTCAAGGGTAACGGGTGTATGGCAAATGCAGGTAACCTAGCTTGTTAGCATTCCATGTCAGTCAGCGCTTTGTGGGTCCCAGGAGGGATGCATTTTGCAGTGAGTAGCCCTCATCTTGCCATGGCATCTAGCCAAATCACTAGCAGTGCAAGGCATAGTGCTCAATCCTGATCCCTGTGTGTGGTGGTGCTGTGTATGCCAACTGTAGTGTTGGTGCAGTAATTGACCCAGTGTTTCTTTTCTCTCTCTCCCCCCTCTTTTCTTCTGTCATCCTGTCCATGTGTGCATTAGCATCATCTGGTGGAGGACGAGGGGCACCAGCAACAGAAGCAGCTGCATCCCACAGGACGCTGGAGGCAGAGTCCACCGACATTGAGGAAACCAGTGGGATGGAGGGAGAGGGGAGCACCACGGCGGAGACAGGAGGTGGCAACACAGACTCAGATACCTTCTCAGATGGAAGCTCCCTGGTGGTGGTGGACACCTCTGTGACGACCCCAGCTGCAGGTACAGCCACCAGCCCCGTACCAGCACCGCCCTTCCAGCAGCCCCTCAGCGAAATGCCCGTGCCCGTTCCCCCAGGAGGGTGGGCATCTTCTTCACCCCAGGCACCTCAGGCACTGCCCCAGTCAGCCCTGCTGCCCTGAGTGAGGAGGCTATTGACCTCCTGAGATCCATCTCTGTAGGGCAGTCAACCATTCTGAGTGCCATCCAGGAGCTGGCATCCCAGATGCAGCAATGCAATGCATTCCTGGAGGGCATCCACTGTGGATTGGCGGCCCAACAGAGATCGATTCAGGCTCTGGCCTCCTCTCTGATGGCAGCCATTGTCCCTGTTCCACCTGTCTCCCCTCCAACTACCACTTCCCAGTCCCAGTCTCCTCAACCCCAACCCATACCAGGTACACATACAGAAGAGCATGCACACCAGACAATACACATGAGTGGCACAGTCAAACACATGCACCACACTTCATCCCACAAGCACTCACACAAACACCAGACAGTTGCAGACACAACCACATCCACTGCCTCCACTGTCTCTCCTCCTCCTCCTCCACCTCCCTCACAGTCACGTCCACACTCACTCCTGCATACACTGCATCAACATCCACCACCAGCATCACCACACCAAGCAGCACACACACCTCACTAGCAGACACCTCCACTACATTCATCCACGCTGCCCTCACCACCAGCGGAGGACAAGTAGGCCATACTCCAGGGACTGCTGTACAAGGGGCCCCCTCCAGAAGCAGTGGACAAGTCACCCACGTGAGAGACTGTGCCCTTGCACTCCCCAGCAGTGAGATATGGGCATGGAGCCCCCTCCAGAACCAGTGGGCAAGTCACCCACCTGAGAAACTGTGACCTTGCACTCCCAGCAGTGAGAAATGGGCATGGAGCCCCCTCCAGAACCAGTGGGCAAGTCACCCACTTGAGAGACTGTGACCTTGCACTCCACAGCAGAAAGAAATGGGCATGGAGCCCCCTCCAGAACCAGTGGACATGTTCCCGTAACCGGCTGAGGTGCCTTCCACCCCCATCCCCCTGAGGTGCCTGCCCACTTGCATACTGATGCCACTGCAGAGTTCTCTCCATATGATGTCAGGATTCGAGCTGGGCCTTGGACTGTGCCCTGTGACCATGTGGGCCCATAGTAATTTGGACTGGACATTGACCCTTTGTGTACATTTGTACATATCTGTTTTTCATACAATTCATTCATTTGGTAGCTGTTCACATTAAATACATTCTCATTACTGCCTTCTTGTTGTACTTGCATTATTATGCCGTGTGCCATTGTTTTTCGTCTGCAGCTGGTTGTGTGTATGGTGTGTGTGGTGTGTGTATGTGCTATTATCTTTTTCTTCCCTCCCTCTATTGTGTGCTAGGCGACTGTACTCACCGTCATCGTCTTTGTTGGTGTTGGTGTTCCAGGTGGAACATGGCGTAGATGAGCATGAGGAAGACTTGCAGTTCTGGTTCCATGGCGGCTTTGTCCTTCTCTGTGTCTCCGATGGTGAGTCTTTCGTCTTCTGTGATGTGTTTCTGCAAGGCTTTTGATGGCGTTGGTACCACCCTGGAAATCGTGGCGGTTTCCTGTGTCATGATATGGTGGGTGGTACTTTGTCTTCCGCCTGGCTATTGACAGCTACCGCTGTGGTGAGTGTTGTTAACACCCTGGTGGTTGGTGTGGTACATTGGCTGTCTATGGGACTGATCACCCCATGGTAATAATTTGGCAGTAATTACTGTCAGCCTGTTGGCGGTATTACCACCACTTTTACATTCCGCGCCAATGTCATAATGAGGGCCATAGTCCCTTTTAAGCATCAACTTTCCAAAACCCTTTGTTTAATTGGTGTGTCCCATCTTCAGTACATCTAACACTTCTGGGATTGTTTTGGCATTAATTGGTGGTATCCTGCTGTTGCAATTTTTATTGAAATGGCTGCCCCATCTCAACCAGAAGGAGTGAAGGAGCTTCCACCATCCCAACTGAGTTGTGAATGCATGATGCAGTATTTTGGAGCATCGCTATACGAGGAACTTCACAAGAATTGGTCACTGTTATTTCAACCAGTTCTCAACTATGTGCTGCCCGTCTTTCTTTGCTTATGGTGTCCTTTCGAATGTGCACTGGAAGTGTGTCTTGCCTTGCAACATTTGCTTTTAGTGACCATAATACTGATGATGTTCTCAGTGAGGGCTCATTGCCAGGCATGTCCCTTGGGATTGAGGTTGTTATGTGACACCTTCCTTGAGTTGCTCCTTGTGGATCTACTTGCTCCTGGTGCCTCAATATCTGGCTGAGATGTCAGATCACATGTGCATCTTTCACCTTTTGACTGACGAGCTGGAGGTTTTATTGTCTGCAGAAGTGGGGTCTATTTTGGATTCCATCTCCACTGATGTACTTGGTGACCTCCTATTGGATCCCAATGATTCTTAAATTGTTATGTTTTCAAGTGACTTTTTCATTCTGCCTTATGTTTTGGCTGGTATGCTTGTCAATTTAGACATTTTAATCTCTTTTACATACATTTTTTTTAGGCTTTTTTCATTTGAAGTCCTGGACCCTACACTCCTGTACCGACAAAGAGGATGGTGTTGTGGGTTCCCCTTAGTATCTAGGCTGGGCATCCCCATATTAGCTTTAGGCCCATAGCCTGAGACCTTTCACATACATACACGTTTTATTTATTTCATATATTTTAGCTCAGTCAGCCATTAGCTCATTGTTTTTATATTTTAATCAGTTGCCTTTTCTGAGAAGACATAGTTATACGCTTTACGCATTTTATCTGCCCCCGCATGCATTTCACTTTGTGTCCTGCTTAAGGCTGTCATATTCAGTACAAGATATTCTAACTAGTATTATTGCTGAAGGAGTTAGAGAGCTAGCCCTCATATTTCAAACATATTATCATGTCAGGCTTGTTCTTAAAACACTGTCACATTTGTTTTATAAACACCACATAGGCCTAGGGAGGGCATTCCAGTTGTGGCTGTCCTGCGACAAACATAATTCCATTGACAGCTCTGCTCATCATGGCACTGACTCTTCAGTGAACAGAGAGGATTGCCATCAGACAACAGGCAGACCCTTGCCCACCTTTCAGGTATGGGGCAGGGGTCCTTCCCATAGACCAGGACAGGCGGAAGGGTTACCACCTCTATGCTCTCAGGTTTTAGACATGAAGGTGTAGGTAGGAATCTCTAGGTGTAGGATCATACCAAGATGGTGGGGGTTTTCATCTTCTTCACTGTTTTATGTTTCATCTGCCTAATTATCTCACCCCATATTATTATAATCGTAGGCATTTGCATCAATAAAAATATTGAATCTTATTTCACATCACTTCATTTACCTTGGCATGTGTGAGTCTTTGTATAACTGAGAGAAAGGGTATGATCTGGTCACCATGACTTCTCTGATGAGTCAGAGTGTCGTGTTTAGGTTGCCACAAATCACCTTCACCATCTAGTTGTGTGAGGCACTACGAGCTGGCCAAAAGTCAGGCTGACAGCCTCCAGATGGTGTGGAACTGACTCATTTGCCTACAGTCGGTGTGCTGCCACCATAAACTACGCAGTCTTATATCCAAAGTAGAAATGGTAACACACACACACGTAGACTTCATTGTCATTTATCAATCATTCCCAAAAAGTTTACTTTATCAAAACTTTTGTAAAGGACAGGAAATGACCAAGGCTTAGCTTTGATAAACCATGTTTCCAAAGAGAAACACGATGGACATTCACATTATGGAGGTGATTCTTACTTTGGCGGGCGGCGGAGGCCGCCCGCCAAAGTAACCCCGTCAGAACACCGCACCGCGGTCTAAAGACCGCTGCGGTGATTCTGAGATTTGCCCTGGGCTGGCGGGCGGCCGCCAAAAGGCCGCCCGCCAGCCCAGGGCAAATCAACCTTCCCACTAGGATGCCGGCTCCGAATGGAGCCGGCGGAGTGGGAAGGTGCGACGGGTGCAGTTGCACCCGTCACGTATTTCAGTGTCTGCAAAGCAGACACTGAAATACTTTGCGGGGCCCTCTTACGGGGGCCCCTGCAGTGCCCATGCCATTGAGGGGGTGTCTGAATCCCCATGGCGGCGGAGCGCGCTCCGCCGCCATGGAGGATTCAATGGGGCAGGGGTAAACCGGCGGGAGACCGCCGGTTTACCCTTTCTGACCGCGGCTGAACCGCCGCGGTCAGAATGCCCTCGGGAGCACCGCCAGCCTGTTGGCGGTGCTCCCGTGGTCGGTGACCCTGGCGGTCACCGGCCGCCAGGGTCAGAATGACCCCCTATATGTTGATGTTCTTGTTTTATTTCTCTAGAAAAGATTGCACATGGGATCTACGATGCATGCAAGGCTTCTGTACGATTTTCAGACTGGATCACAAATGCCTTGTATGCATAAGAAGATGTGTGTCAATGGGAGTTTTGCTAAGAGAACCCACTTTCACCCACATTAGAAGAGTTCCTATTAGGTTCATTCTCAAAATACTGAATCCGATAAAGTTTCAGAATGATCTGCTCACTGAGGCCTTCATTGCGAGTTTGGCGGTCCAAGGACCACCGTGGTGGAGGTGGCAGTTACACCACTGCAGGCCCGGCAGAGCATACCACCATATCATGACCATGACGGTGTTCCAACTGGAACACAGCCAAGTCACCACCAGTGCGGACAGTCTACCGAGACTGGGGGTAGGCATCTCCAGGCTGGTGGGGAGCATGTTTCCACCAACCATATTACAAGGTCGCACACCACCTGGATTTCTGCTGCAGTTGCCCCGCCATGAAATGTCTGGCAGAAACGGACAATATAAAAGGGGACACTCACCTTCAGGAACACAGGCACGTCTGCAGCCACAATGGAACCCAAACTGGAAGTCTTCCCAATGCTCCTGTTGGCCATGCAACTCCAAAACCAGCAGCGAAGACACCAACCGTAAGTACACCCATCTAGCACACACTGGAGGGAAAGACATTAGTACACACCCACACACAACACACACACCCAGCATTACTAGTCACTCCCACACACACATGCAAACAAACACCCGTAGCAACACACCCACACCCACACACACACATACACGCACTCACACACATACAACACACAACAAATCACACAAATGTAACACATACATGTAGAAGGACAGCCAGGACAAGTTTGTTACTTTCGACACCAACGGGTCTATGGTGCAGATATATTACATTGCCAAATGCAGGACATAAATAACTTTGTACAAATAGGCCTATTGGCCAGTCCAACTATATAGTGTGCCCCAGGCACACAGGGCAATTTCCATGGCCCCAAGTTTACTCCTCACTACAAAGTGGCCTCCACATGGCAGGGGCATCAATGGAGCATGCAGGCACCTCAGGGGTGAGGTCCGAGGTAGGGGTTTGGGTGTTGAGCGGGGTCCTTGGGGGTTTGCAGGGGGGTCCTTTGTTTTGGGTTGGAGAGGGGGTTTAAGGTTTAATTTTGATTTTGGGGAAGGGGTTTGTGTCTGGGTTTGGGAGGGGTTACCCTGGCCTTTGTGGGGTTAGAAGTCTTAGGTGCGGAGGGGCATGGCCTGTACCAGGGGGACCATGGGAGGACTGGGAAGTGGAAGGCAGGGGGTTGGAGGGTAACAGGGCGCTTGGGGGGAACATGGACTGGGACAGTGGGAGAGAACAGGGGAAACTCTTGGAGGAATTGTTTCCTAGGGGCACAAGGTTGGTCATGGGATAAACGTTTGGGAGTGGAGGGAGAAGTGGTGGTTGTGAGGTGTGTACTGTGAGGTGCCTTGGGGGCAGGTGCGAGTGTGGATGCCATGTGTGTGCTGTGTGACTGTTGGGTGGGTGAGTGGGGGTGTTTAGGTGTGGTGGGAGGAGTGGGAGGAGATGCGGGGAGATGGAAGGGTGAATGTGTGAATGTATGTTGTGGTGGTGTCTGCAGGTAGGGTGGATGTGCTACAAGTGGGGGTGTTTACAGGTGTGCTGAGTGCTCATGTGGTGTATGGGGTGCATTTATGGGGGTCTGCTATTGTGGTGACGGTGAGAATGAGTGCACTTGTGGCAGGATCCGGGAGTGATAATGTGGTGCATGCAGGTATGAGTGGTGTGTTGTCTGTGAGGGGGAGGTGGTGGGGGAGTAAGTGTAGGGAGGGGATGTTGTGTCTGCATGTGTCTGTTGTGTGTGTGCAAGGCAGTGGTGTCTTTTGTGGTGCATGTGTTTGTCCTTGCGATCCATGTCTTTTGATGTGGATGCATGTTGGAATGAAAGTGTGCCTTGGATGGGTGCGGAGAGAGGGTTGTGGGAATTGGGAACAGGTAGTTGGAGGGGGGATGGAAGAAGAAGGGACACTGGCTGCCGTCAATGAGGAGGCCAGAACCTGAAAGGGTCTCTGCAGGGCAGCCAGCCACCGTGAATGCCTTCCAGGTAGGCATTGGACTGCTGCATCCCTGATGCCAGTCCCTGGATAGCATTCACAGTGGTTGACTTTCCCATAGAGATGGTCCTCAGGAGGTCAATAGCCTCCTCATTGAGGACAGCAGGGCTGACTGGGGCAGGGGCAGAGGTGCCTGCAGTGAAGAAGATGCCCACCCTCTTGGGTGAGCGGGCACAGGCAACTGGGTGGGGAGCTACAGGGAGGGTGGTGCTAGTAAGGGGGTGGCGGAGAAGGATGATGCTGGGGTGGCCCAGATGGCTCAGCCCCACCTGGGACCTTCCATCTGAGGAGGAATCCAAAGATGTTGTCATTGATCCTATCTGGCCCATGGAACTCCCATCACCCTCCGTCCCACTGGTCCCCTCAGCTCTGCTGGTGTCAGTCTCCTGGGTCCTATGGGCTGCAGCCTCCCCACTTGCCAGTGCCCCTTCTCCTTTGCCTGATGATGCTGATGCACACAAAGACAGAGGAGGAGAGGGAGGGTGCCAGAGAAAGACAGGATGCAATGGGTCAATACCTACACAACATTCACACAGAGTAACAACATCATTATCTGCTGCTAGGCCGTGGCAGGTCATGCCCTCACCTATACATGCTACAACAGTAGGACAACATGGGTGAACCACAGCAATGCTGATATAAACTGTTGACGGTCGAACAATAGCACTCATGTACTCGATAAGGGTCATAATAGGCACACTTGCCCAGTGCTTGGCACATTTTCATGGTTGTTTATGGAGACATATCCAGTACCCCTTACTCAACAGTATCCTGCATGGGTAGGTAGCATGCCAATTATCCATTGACAAATAGCACAGTGGCATCTCGGTCCACGGTGCCTATCTACACATACAGCTGATTGAGGACTCACCAATTACCTCTGTCACAGTGGTAGGCTGATACTGATGTCAATGACCTGACACCTCAGGTGTACTGATGCTGATGGCAGGAGCTGGGCTCTTAAACTTTGTTAAGGGTGTCCACACAAATCCCAAATTGGAACTAAATGCCCTCATAAGTCAGTGTCTGCATGGTATGGGCACACATCTTTGAAACCAATCCTGCCAGGGTGGCTGATACCCATAGTCGACCTGCATCTACCAATTATCTATGCTACATCTTCCCACTAGTAGTCAACCCAAAGCCATACAAGCATTACATTATTGAGGTGTGACTGTGTACTTAACCCCTTGTGGCTGCTGTGCTGCCCTCAAGCTCCCATCCACCTCAGGGTAGGCCACCACCAAAATGCGGGCCATTAGGGGGGTCACGATCCAACGGGCACCCCACCTTCATTGGGAGGATATCCTCAGCTGGGCCTCTGCAGCCTTAGGTGCCCAGTGTCTCAGGTCCTCCCACCGCTTTCTGCATTGGGTGCTCCACTGGCTATAAACCCCCAGGGTCTGCACTTGCTTGGCAATGGTAAGCCAAATCCTCTGTTTCTGATGGGCGCTGACCTGAATGGGTGACACAGACATAAGGACAAAGTCATGTAGAGTGGCATCACAGGGACAGCAGTGAACATCACACATCAGACACATCTCATGACCACACTCCCATGTCATCACGCCACTAACGCTCAGAGTCCTCACCCTTCTCCATACATCCTCTCCATCTGCCCTGTCCCAATGCCTTTCATACTCACACACATCACTATCAGACAGGACAGTGACATAACATTCATCTGCTGCTCTAGTGTCCCATACCACTGTCCATATAGCAGTCGGGGCCTATCCACAAGTTTCTCCAGCTCCTGCTGGGTGAAGGCTGGGGCCCTATCCCCTGCATGACGTGGCATATTGGCTTCCACAGTCATAACCCAGCAGAACACGCAGTGGAGGTCTTGCTTGCATGAGTATCAGGAGTCAAGTGAACTATGCTACTGTAAATGGCGGTCATGCCCGCCATGTATATGACCATCACCGCTAGCGTGATCACCATTGTCCCCAGTCTCCCATAGGCAACAGTGTTATCCAATGAGGGGTTGCATAGTGGTTGAGACCGCCTTTCGCCACGACGACTAATGCTGGCAGAATTAGGTCACTTCCATGTGTCCTGTGCATGCACATGTAAATAGTACTGAGTAGTTGGATTTTAGGTGCGGCATGGGAGAAATTTAGTGTGTGCTAAATATATTGACTATATCCACACATCGGATACATCAACTTGTGACTTCACCTCTCTCCTATTCCCAGATATGGTGCAATGTTGCTAAAGAGACATGCCCCTGTGTACTGGTCTCTAGTCGACCGTGCTATCCTGGAAAAGAGTCACGTCATACAGACGTATCGTCTGAACTGTCAGACCATCATGGTGCTGTGTACCCAGTTGGAGCTGGAAATGTTGCCTGCCATATATCATCATTATGCAATCTCTTCCACAGTACAGGTGTTGTCATTACTCTACTCTGCCTCAGAGTTATTTTGCAGTACAGTGGACTTGGCAGCAGGGATGTCACAGCCGATGTTCAGTAATGTGTTTAAAGATGTACTGTGTGCTTTGCTCATACATCTGCCCTGCTATATCAGGTTCCGCCAACGTGCGGGTTTGGCCACTGTTAAAGCTGCCTTCTACAATTTGAGACATGTCCCTCATGTGATGGGGGCATAGATGGCACCCATATGCCTTGATTACACCCAGGATAAATGAACAAGTGTGCAGGAACCGGAAAAACACTTATTCCATTAATGTCCAGGTAGTGTGTCTCGCTGACCAATATATCTCCCAGGTTACGGCCAAGTTCCCTGGTTCTGTGCATGACTCATTCATTCTGCGAAACAACAACATCCCACACATGATGGCACAACTACAGAGGGACAGGGCCTGGCTCATCGGTATGTATTCAATAGGATATGTGCTCCTGTAATCTCACCTCTCTTCACAATCTGCCCTGTTTCTCCCCCGTTATTTAGGTGGGTCTAACCTTTGTGCACACAGGTGACTCTGGCTACCCTAACCTTCCCTGACTGCTGACACCCGTGAGATATCCGACTACAGATACTGAAAACCATTCCAATGAGGCCTATGGCAGGACAAGGCGTGTCATCGAGAGAACCTTTGGACCACTGAAGGCCAGATTCCAGTGTCTACACGTCTCCGGAGGTGCCCTTCTCTATAAACCACTTAAAGTCTGCCAGATCGCTGTTGCCTGCTGCATGCTACACAGTCTGGCTCTGAGTTGTCCCATTCCATTTCAGGATGTAGAGGAGGTGGCAGCTGGACCAGTGGCTGATGAAGGGGACATAGTGAGTGATGAGGAGGAAGATGATGAAGATGCAGCTGACAACTACAGCACATTGTACTGCATGTATGTTGAGTGGCCAGCATTGACTCCTATTGTGACAGTTGTCCCTGTCATGGTCTATTTGCAGGGCATTTGTGTGGTGCAACTCTGGTTCCTGCCTTGCCTGTTGCCTCCCTTGACACATGTATCCTGAAAATGTCTGCTCTACTATCATCCTTGCTGCATATTGATCCCCCTTCTGTCTATCTCACGGACCTTTACAGGACAATGGGTTGACTGTTATGACATGTTTTACAACAGTGAATCTTATTCTTACAATAATGACACATAGGTAGTAGCTATTAAGGTGTTTAATGTGATTCACAAGTGCAAAGGGTGATGAGTGGGGTCGTGGTGGGTGAAATCAAGAGAGTAGTTGGCCCAACATTAGGTAGTCCAGGTCCAGTATCCAAGTGGCCATGGGAAAATGGAGACATGATAGTGGACAGTCAACAGGGTGTGTCAGTGGCAGACAAGGGAGAATGTTCAGGAGCGGGTCACTTCCTGGCAGTGGTGTTGGTCTTGGCATCAGGTCCTGAAGGATGTCTGGATGGACATCCTCGCTTGCATGGGGGTTCCTCAGCTACAGCGGGAAGGGTGCTGGTGGTCTACATGTCCTCTGGCAGGGCCTCCATTCCACTAGCTGCCAGGGAAGTGGAGGGCTTTGTTGGAAGGTGGCTAATAGAAGGGGCCTGCTGGTCGTTGGAGGACGCATGCTGAGTGGTGGTCAGTTCCTTGCGCACCCCTGCAATAGAGGCCTTGGTGGCATTGAGGGTCTGCCACTGCTGCATGGCCTCCTGGTGGTATTCCCCCTGCAGCCTCTGGTTCTCCTGCCTGCACGGTTGCGGTGATCTGGCCAATGGTGTTCTGTGAATGATGATGTGCTCCCTGGACTTGGGAGATGGCCTCCTGGACAGTCGTTTAGTGTGGGTGCCCCATCCCTTGGGCCGCAGGTGCCATCCCTCTTCCCCTGGCCCCCTATGCCTATGCCCCTGGCACAGTGTGCCCACTTCAGTTGAACCAGAACCTTCATTGTCTTGGGTGTGTGGCCTTGACTCTAGTCCATGTGCTGCGGGGACACTGCTGATAGAACTGTCCTTGGGCACAGGTTTGTAGATGAAGGGTGGGCTGTGCTGTAGTAGCCACATGGTTGGGGGACTCTGATGTGTCCAGGGTGGGGCTGGTGGTGGTAGACTAACGCGTTGTCCCAAATGGGCCAGGCAAGTAATCAATATCCAGACATCCACTGGGGCCTTCATCCTCGGGAGGGAGGGATGTCTGTCTTTGGCATCCGCAGCTGGGCAGCAGTAGCAGTGGGACCTGTGGATGGAAAGGGAGGGAGTTACATTGTGGAGATGTACATGTTCGCGTCATTGTCTGATGCATGGAGTAGCTTGACTTGCTTCCCAGTGATGGCAATGACAGGTGCAGCACTGCCGACATTGCTTGCGGGTGACAGATTGTGCCATTGTTGCAATTTTCCATTGAGGGTTGAGGATAGTAGATAGCATTGCTGTCATTGCCATGTGTTGAAAAGCAGTGGAAACATCCAGTTGGAGTGGCATGTACTATGGTTTTCCGTGTAGGTGTTCTACTGTGAAGTGGGACTGAGATCTTTTTATGTGTAGGAAGTGATGCATTGTGGGAGTTATGATGTTTGGCATTGTGATTGGTATCTGTGCATTAGGGAGGGATTGTGTGGGGATAGTGGCAGTGGGGAGGTCTACCATGCAGGGAAGGGGTGTGGGGTGATTGGGGGGATGCAGAAGTATGCATTTTGGTGGATTAGGGAGTGATGGGTGGTGGGGACGCATGCCGCACAGGACTGGCAGGTGCCTGGGGAGTGTTGTTCACTTACTAGAGTCAAGTCCTCCGATAATTCCAGTCAGGCTCTCAGGATGCATGGTATCCATCACCTTCTCCTCCCACGATGTGAACTCGGGGAGGATGTGGTGGCCCACCACCAGTCTTGTTGATGGCAATCTGGTGCCTGGATGCCATGGAACGCACCTTCCCTCATAGGTCATTCCATCTATTCCTGATGTCCTCCCTTGTGCGTAGATGGGTGCCCACTGAGCTGAACCTGTCAATGATCCTCTGCCATAACTCTTGGCTATCGGAGTTTGCTGGACCTGAGCTCCAAATAGTTGTGGCTCTACCCTGACGATTTCATCTACCATGACTCTGAACTCATCATCTGTGAAACGTGGGTGCTTCTGATGGGACAGGGTCGTTGTGTTGTCTGTGGGGTGGGTGTTTTGTGTGAATGGTGCGATGTAGGGTGTGTGGTGTGGTGGGGGTGTTTGGTTGTGTGTGCTGGTGGTATCTGTTGTTTGTGTGCAGTGGCGATGTGTGTATTGTGTTGGCGGTGCAGTTGTGTGGTGTGTGATGTGTGGGAAGTGTGTTGGTACCTATGGTATTGATGTGCAGTGTCCTCCGTTCGTGTGCTCCTCGATGTCTCTGTCAATAGTTGTTGTAGCAAAGGATTGTGGAGGTGTGTGAGGTTGTGTTGTATAGTGCAGTCAGCAGGTGTGTGTGGTGTGTGTATGTGTGTACAACGTTGTGCAGAGTTCTGGTGGAGGTGATTTTTAGACCGTGGCAATTTGCACCACCAATGGTTTTCTGCCTTGCAATGACCACCATGCTGATTTGTGGGTAGTAATATGGGGGGTGGTATGTTGTCGGCGTGGTGGTGCTGTTGGATGGACCATCTATCTCCCACCCTCGGTCAGCCTGGATTTGTGCCTGTATTTGGGCAGACTTCAGTTTGTGACTCATAATACGGCTGTCACTGTACCGCCAGCATGGCGGTCTTGCCAAAAGACCGCCAAACTCGTAATGAGGGCCTGAATGTTAATTAGGCAGGTTACAAATTGTGACTCCCTCTAATTGGCTACAATTGCAATCAGCAGACCACCATCCATGTGACTGCATTTAAAAATTGAAAACTTTGTTTTCAAAGCAGACAAATGTCTTTGAAGAAAACAAGGCTAGTTAAAAAAAACATAAACATTTTCAATTTAGAAAAACCTTGGTGAGGGTGGAGATCATTGCGTACACCTCCTAAAGCTGCCATCCTTTTTTTAAAAAAAAAGGGTTCCAAAGGAGACCCCTTGCCATTTCCAAACTAATTAACACTCCCAATTTAGGAGTCTCTAACTTACCAATGGTTTATAACTGGATGTACAGTTGCAGACCACTGATACTTATGGTACCAAATTACAGATTGGAAATTACTCCAATATATGCCCATTAGAACTCAGCAACAATTTCTATATTCATTTTAGGAGTCATCAAAATGTTACTGACACCTAAAATGGGTTTGGAACATAAGAAAAAAACCTTTTAGAGGGCGCACACTCTCTGATTTAGTGAATCAAAGAGCTTGTATTTGCTAAAATGTTTAGTACATCTGGTTGTACAGCCCTTTAAGGGTGATAGCCTAGCTCCTAATTAGGTTTTGAGGGAAGAATTAAACACCTAGCTGGGAGGAGTTCATTACCTTTTGAAGAAAGGGATTATTGGAAATCTCATATGTGCCAACAGTTCCTTGACCAATATTCAAAAGAAGAAGGACATTCCATCAGCAATGTCAGGAAAAGGATGGTTATATATCTTTAGGTTACTCTTTTTCTCTGAAATCTCCTGGTCTGAATACAACTGTAAATTTTAGAAAGCCCTGAGCCCTTTGTGTCATACAGGGATAAGGGGTGGCAAGAATTGCAGGCAGGTTGCCCCACAAGTGACATTTTGGATAACAGGATAATCCCAGTAACTATGTCTCCATAGGCTTTATTTGAATGTATGAATTCTGCAAATTCATTGCTTCAATTATTTTCACTTGCATGCAAAACATACATTGTCATGAACGTTTTACAGTTTCCATGCAAGTTCTTACATTGTCACATTATGAAAAATGCACCTTCCCATGACAGCTTCTATGCTAAGGAATATAGGTCCAATTTCGACACGATCAAGCAAGTTTCTGTTAAAACTGAATTGGGATAGCTTTCATAATGAGTACTTTATTTTGAACACTAAACTACCCATAAATGATTAAAATCTAAACAAGGAGTAAGAAAAGAACCTCCTCGCTATCATGTGTTAACATGTTTGAGCCCTAACTGTAGTGTAGTCAATCATCTGGGGGCTTTCATCAGGACTGGCAGACCCTTCTAATCTGAGTTCTTCCCAGGATGCTAGGCACCATGTGGAAAAAGAGCACAAAACCCTTGGTGGTCCTATTCTGGTTTCCTATCTATTTGCATTTTCAAACTGCTGGTGATTGACAGTAGACTACCACACCTATCCCAAGCAATATATTGTATGTGCTGTAGCCCAGTTGGTAAACATAAAAAGTGTCACTACAGTCTTCACTTGGTCTTCTGGTGCTTCAGGGTATGTGTGGTGTATGACCCTGTTGTATATGTGATAAGTCTGCTTTAGGCTTCTAGTCTGTCCATAGGGACAAGGTTGAAATGCTGGCACTCTGTGAAAGCAATTGCAGAAATGAGGGACAGCAGTCCCTTCCAGGTCTCCACCTCAGCCTTTGCAGCTGGTGCAAGGATTCACAGAATGAATCATGTCTAGTGCACATTGAGCAAATCCATGTGAACAGCTTCTATGCAGTGGGCCAGATAGATATGGCTGCTTCACCTCAAAGAGTGGCCAGGTCTAACACTGGTCCTGCAATAACTATGCAGCATTATGCCTCTCTCTTGTCCTCTGAGCTCATTACTTTGTTCAATCAGTCCTTCAACCAAGATGTGGTACCTAGTCTAATGAAATCTGCTATGGTGAAACATTTGCTTAAAAAGCCTTTACTTCCTCAAGATGTCCCTAACAACTTTCAACTCATCTGAATGTTACCTTTTCTTGGCAACGTTTTTAAAAGACTAGCATTTATTTAGTTACAATCATTTGTAAAATCTAACCATCTTCCACACTCTTTCTGGACAGGCTTTGGACTATGCCACAGCATGATTGTTGTGACCATTGTGATGCTGGTGGACAATGTGGGAGAAGTTTCTTTGGTTCATTTGGACCTTTCAGAAGTATTCAAGACTATAGATCAATCAAAGTGGATTACAGAGGAATGAGATGGATTTAGCACTATGCAGCCTTGCCATCTGGTGCACTGGCATTGACATGCACCGGCTTCAGGCTTCTTATCAGAGTCCTGGGTAACAGCACTCATTATTTGTTGTGTTAGACAATGGAAAGCATGTAAATGCAAGTACATATGATCGTGTAAACAATTAATTGTCATATATCACTTAAAGGATAGGGGAGTTTACCCCGATTAGGATCAAAACTGTTATAAGTGCATGGCTTTCAGCAATGAGCACATATAAAACATTTAAAGCGCTGTGTATGCAGATTCAATACCATCAACTGCTGGTAAGGGAAGAGCATAAATAAGACACCGGAGCAAAAATGGAAGACAATAGGTCACCTGAATATATAAAGAAAAAGAAAAAAGTGAAAGAAAGGGGGTAACATATGACATGAGTAGTTAAATATCTAAACAATACTGGTTACTACATTGCTCCTATGTAAATACTGACAAACCTCACTGACATCCTAACTTCGCATGTGAGGTGAGGATGGAGCACGAACTATGACCAGGAATATCAGCACCCCCGCAAATTACAAATGCACTGTAAGGCTGTGACACTTGCGAATGCAGCATACCTACTCACATGTGGAGATTATTCATTTATTAAGTAAATATGTTTAGGGTGGTCTAGTGTCAGACTTTGCCTCCCCTCCTTCCAGATAAGTGGCCCACTGTGAGAATGCTCCCTCCCCCAACCAGAGGGATGTGACATTCTAGTGATCTCCGCCTGCAACCATTTTAACACATCTTTCCACCAGTCGTTAAGGGACAGCGTGCTTCCCGCCTTCCAGGCCATGGCAATATGGTGTTTCACCAACAGCATAGCCAAGTCTATGAAAGAACAAATATATTTGAACTGCTTCGGATAAGCCATCAGTCCTAGCAGGCATGCCTTGGGTTCATTCTGCATGACCCCTCCTGTCACTTCTGTCAGTCCATATGGCTCCTCATCCTAGAACAAAGAGACAACCAAGCATCACCACACTATGTTCAGAAAATCTGCCTCATGCTTATTACATTTGGGGCATTTGCCAGGTGCCTCAGAATACATGTGTCCTAGGCCCTTCAGAGTTAAGTATGTGTGGTGAAAATAATTACATTGTGTGTATTTAAATCTAGAATTCCTGGAAACCTTTTTAACATATTCCAGACATGCAGTTCATTGTTTGCCATTGAATACAGCACTCAAGCGCTGCTACCACAATTCATTTAGTACCCTCATGTTCAGTCCTAATGACTGCAACAGTGCGGCATAAAGGCACGTGACTGTCCGTCTTTGTGCCCCATGGGTTAGCATTACCTGTAGTAGTTATAATATGCTGGGTTCCACCTTGTCATGTCAAGGGCTTGCTGCACAAAGGCATTGTAAATTAGGAACTGATCAGGGACCACCCCATATGTTTGGCTTAATTTGTCGAAGGACTGTAACATCTACTCCCCATATATATCCTTCCACGTCTGTAGGTCTTCCTCCACCCATGAGCGGACCTCAAACATCTTGGCTAGATTAACACAGCTGGGGAGCGACCACAACAGAAGAACTGTAGCACATGGGGGCGCTCTGGAAAGTTTGTGTACTTACTTGCGCCAGCACCAATGCACCACTCATGCTTAGACATTTTCTTTCACCAGCCCACTGTTGGGCGATAAAGCCTTTCTATCATTGGTGTTTTCCCATGTTGACTAACAGCATCTTTCATTTCAGGATCTGTGGGTTTTAACGACCCATCAACTTAGCCACTGGAGATGGGCCTCTGCATAATTCAAATCATAATTAGGAGCCCGCAGCCCTCCTTCAGTCATGGGGACTATATATCTCAGAAATCGCTAGTACCTGCTACCATTTCCCCATATTACTGAGCTAAGTAGAGACAGAAATGGCGGTGCAACTTTAGAGGGAGAAAGAATTGTAAGCTGCCCTAGTTGCCTCTTGCCAGCTGAATTCACATGACAACAGCTCTTCCATGCCACATGGACACGCCCTTTGTGGCTGTCACTGATTGCAGGCTGCAGGGGAGAAAGGATTGTCCGCTCAACACTGTGGGTGTGAGCTGTTTTGCTCCAACTTTACTTCCAACCCTGGTAGCGTCAGGCATCAGATCCTTGATCCGCTGCAGAAGCTCCTCCATTGGTGCTGCCTCGTTACTCCAGTGTTGTGTCACGGCATGATGTTAGACCATACAAGCCTGCTGTTGTGTGCAGCACCTTTTGTGGCCTCCTGTACCGTGTGAGTGATCGTGCACAGACCCCCAGCCATCCCCAATGATCCCATAGAGGGAATCAAGCAGGAGAGAGGTATATATATATATATATATATATATATATATATATATATATATATTTATAAAATGAATTAGTTAGACAGGGAAATAACCATAGAACTCTTCAATTATATGACCATGGCCATCTGCAAGGCCGCACCCCACTCATTATTTTACAAGTTGAGCACTGATAACAGGTTGCATTGCAGGTACTTAGTGCTGCAATGCCACCTCACCAGCAAGATAACAACCCAGAGACTCATTTTTGCAAGAAGAAATATATTTACTTAGGTCCAAGATATTTACAAACATATAACTATTGTAGAGCGAGTGTAAGAAGGAAAGATCAATTAATAAAACGCTATAGAGATATTTGTTTAATTCATTTTTTTGCACACTATGGGGGTCATTATGACCCCGGCAGTGAGTGTTAATCTGGCGGTAGTACCGCCAACAGGCTGGCGGTACATACCACCACATTATGAGAATGGCCGGCTGGCTGCAGCCAACCCGCCACTTCTCCACTCATACCGCCATGGTGGTATCAGCCTCCGGGCAGGAGATGCCTTTCTCCAGCCCGGCAGCTGGCACAGTACCGTCGTCAGCATTATGAGCTTGCCTACCACCATGGTATTCTTGGCATTAGCAACACAATAAAAACCATGGTGGTAGGCCCTACCGGTGACAGGGAATTCCTTCCCTGTCACCAGTAGTCGGCTCCCCCACCCTCCTAACACTCACCAGACGCCCGCACACCCCTCCATCCAAGCTCCCCCACCCCCTCTGATCAACACACACACCCCCCCACTGCCGCCAATCAACACATACCTCCCCAACCCCTTCAACCCCTTCAATCGACAAACACCCCCACCCCCATACATGCACACACCCGCACACACCACACAACTGACCCCACAGCCAAAAACTCACACATCACCCCCACCCCCACCAGTCACAGCACCCCTCACCCTACACCCCCATCCCTGCATACACTCACACAGACACTCACACGAAGTATGCATACACCCATTCACTAACACTGCCATACATGCATTGATACACACACTACATACACGCATTCATACACGCATACTTACAGACATACTGACACACATTCTTACACAATCACACTGACATGCAGACATGCACTCACTTCACCATTCTTACACGCATTCACTCACACGCATACAAACATGCAAACTCCACAACACGCACAGATGCATTCACACACACACTCAGACACACACACAACACCCCCACACCCTCCAACCCACCTCCCCTGATGGATGCCCAACTTACCTTGTCCGGCGAGGAGGTCGTCTGGCAGGGAATGGTAAGGAGCACTTCTACCACCATCAGCGCCATACCAGAAGAACACCGCCAGGCCATATGAATTGTCATAATACGGCTGGCGGCGTTCTACTGGCGTGTTGGTGCTGTTGGTAGCAGCACTTGCTTACCACCGTCCACCAGCATGAACACTGCTGGATTTCCACCCTTCTTGTGGCGGACGTCCGGCAATGATCATAATACGGCAGATGCAGTGATGATATTTTGACAGCATCACCACGGCAGTAGCCGGTTTTTACTGCCAATGTCAAAATTGCCACCTATATTCCTTAAGTCTTTTTGGGCAAGCAAAGAACTATGGGCCAGATGTATCATCACGGCCCATTGCGATTCGGTAATAGCGATTTTTAAGAAATCGCTATTACCGACTCGCAAAGGGCCATGTATCACATTTGCGAATCGGTAATAGCGATTTCTTAAAAATCGCAAATGCTATTACCGAATCGCAAATTGCGATACCGGCCCCATTCGCAGCTATGAACCAGAAATCGCAATTTTGAAAAGGCCAGGGTGCTGGGGGCCTAAGGCCCCCTCTCCTGCACCCCAAAATCATTTTTTTAAACATGAAAGGTACACACATGCCGAAAGGGCATGTGTGCTTTACATGTTCAATTTAAAAATGCAGTTTTACTGCATTTTTAAATTTTGCACCAGATTACCACCTGGTTGCATATCATGGTATTTTGCAAGTGCAAAATGCAATTTTTGGGAAAATCGCAATTTGCGATTTTTTCCAGCATAGCATTGCGACCTGGAATTTGCGAATCGCAAATTGCGACTCACAATTTCCAGGTCGCAACGCAAGAAATCGCAATTTTAGCGATTTCTTATTTATGGTCTGCGAATGCATTTCATGCATCGCAGACCACTGTTTTGCACTCGCAAACGGCCGAATTTACCGATTCGCACCGTCTGCGAGTGCAAAACGTTTTCATACATCTGGCCCTATATACATAAAGCTCTACCCACCTGATGTCTCGGATCTAACTTCATTGAAATATAAGACAGACGGATAATGCCCTCATAAAGAAATAAACAGAGGCTTAACTGCAGTTGAGCAGCGTTATAGAAAGTCTATAAGTGTAACAGGAAGCATGTCGTGCCAAAAATATGGCTCACTGTGTATTCGCAGGATGCTGCTGACAATACAGCCGACCTGGATGTTCAGACAAATGTTTACTCTGATTTGTCTGGGATGGCTTCTGCGCTCTATTTTCCTTGCAAATATCTACTCAGAAATGCATAGAAATGTCGTTTAAACAGGAGGACGCACCCTTCATTTTGCCAATTTGTGAAGCTGACACCTGGACAAACATTTGAGCAGTCGCATCTGTCATCAGTTGTGGAAACCAATCAGAAGGGCCATAGTCGTGGTAGGGCAGTTATGAAAATCTAATTTCAGTTATGGTTAACTCTTTGTGTTCTGAATTGTAACACCGTTCTAATCTCAATGAAAAGGATTACCTTCAAAATGTTACTTCTGAAAAAATATATTTCAAGCGCATACGCATTTCTGCAGGGATTTTCTTGAAAAAAACGGAATTTTGTAACTAAATATACAAAGCAAAAACATGCAATGTTTTTAAGAGAAAACGAGTTGCCTGAAACATACAGAAACAGTATTCTATCAGTATTTTTTGCCCCATTTGTTCTCAATTCAGTCATATTATGTATGGTATTTCAATGTATTGTTGTAATTTAGTAGCAGATCTAATTTCACGCAAGAGGTCTAATGTATTCTCTACAGGTAAAATTTGATATTTTTCCACTAATAATAGTCTAATGTTCTTAAAAATTTGCAAAACTGATCAGCAGGATTTATACAAAATGACAATTGTGTGCAAAATATTTGCCAGGGCCTAGTACTGTTGAACTGCCGTGAGCCTTGCTGGAACTATCCGAGTCATACATATTCATCTTTGTGTCACACTTTAAGCTTTAGCAGGTTTTGTACATTTCGCATGTTTTTCTTTTGATCTCAAAGCAAACTGAAGATCCGTTCTAAAGCACACCCTATCGGTGTCAATGAGCACCTCCGGTCTACAAGAGTGTTTGGTGAACCTGTAAATGATGAGCAGACACTTCCAATCCAAAGAGAATTTGTATACGCATTAAGAAACTACCAAAATAAAGAAACAATAAAAACAAAAAGTTATTGGCTTAGCTATATCAGAACTGTAGCAATTCACTACAATAAAGAACGTAACCTTCATTAACAGGCATGTACCAATGGAATAGGACTAGCATGGTACCCTTTTTCAACAAGTGTTCCAATTTTCTCATAAATCAGCTCTAATCTTCCTTTAATTTGTTATTTTATTTCTTTGTTGGAGGCATATGCAAAGGTAATGTTTTGGTTTCTTTGTTGCAGTGAGGTGTAGAATGGCTCTCTAAGGTGTAAAGCTGAGTTTTATGAGGGTCTTAAGAATGAATGCTAAATTGCTCGTTAATAACTATTCTAATTTCACAAAACGATAAATGAAAATGAGCTCAAAGTAGCTTACATTTTGAGGAATGCTATTAACTATCAAATGTGACCCTTCTCTTTTTAAGGTAATGTGTACTCTGCAATCCAGAAATACTGCTTCCCTACGATATAGTTTGCTTGAGACATTACAAAATATTTCCAATAGTTTAGGGAAACCAAGGCCTGTATTTATACTTTTTTTGTGCTGCATTTGCGCCATTTTTGTGACACCAAAGCAGCGCAAATTTACAAAATATAATTGTATTTTGTAAGTTTGTGCCGCTTATGCATAAAAAAATGACTCAAATGAGGCGCAAAAAAAGTATAAATCTGGGCCAAAATGCCTACAAGCCGCCACCCATGCTACTTGATTTGTAAGTTCTATAAGAAGTGATAATCTTTGGCTCTTTGGCAGAGAAGTCTTCTTCTCGGTTCTCCTCCATGTTGCTGGTGCATTTGCGCACACATACATACACACACACACACACATTCTCTCTCTCTCTCTCTCTCTCTCTCTTACACATGCGGATGATCTAGAGAAAGCTCCTGTCAATAAATATTCTGCCTCGGATTTACTAAGTTTATGTGTCAGGATTGTGTGAACCAACACAAAATGCATTTTGGTATTTACTAGGCCACACAAAGTTGATTTGCATGGCTTTGAGTGGTTTCATAAATCCGAAGTAACAGTGTTACTCTGTGTCGATAGGAATTACATTGGTGGTGCATGAGTGTTCTTGTACTCAATGTATTTGATGCAAACCAGGTTTACTGATTTCTGTAAGTCTGGTTTTACCCCAAAATGGTAAGCCTAACCAACAGAGGCAAAATGACAAGAAGTATTTTATTTCTTCTTGTTATTTCTTCTTTCTATTTCTGATGCAGTCTGCATTATGCATAGAGGAAATTGCCTCTTAGGATTGATAACACAGGTACCCTTGCCGCATGGAGAAAAGGTGCCTGCTCTGGTGCTGGGCAGAACACAGCACACCAGAACTGGGAGAGAGCAGAAGTTAGCAATTTCTTAATAGATATGGCACATTTCTCCTCTCTCCCTTTCACACAGCACAGCAAGTTGCCTTGTTGAGTTACTTTGCGGGAAATATGTAGTGCCTGGAAAAACCTGACGGCAGCCTTGCACAATTTAAGAGGTTTATTTAACATCAAGTAAAGGTGTCAACAAAATCACCCCGGCATCAGCGCAGCGCAGCGTTGAGCCTCCTGTTGCTCCCCGCCTCAACCGACATAAAAAAGAGGAGAAAGAGCCTCGAGGCTTTATGCTCCACTGTGTGTGCGCACACGCCTTGGAGGAGTGCAAGATATTACATTTAGTTTTCTTTTTTTTTTTAACCAGAAACATCAAACATTTTGCTATACAACACAAAAATGGTAACTAAAAGCACATGGTTTGCATTATGTCTTTTTCTTACCAAACCACTACCATAACAAATATTCTCATTAACAGTACCTCAGAGGTAAGTTATGAGTTCTAAGACTTTTCCTAATAGGCAAAAGATTTGACTTCGTGTCAACAACCTCGCCGGAACTGTGTACACTGGAAGACTTCTTCGCTTTAGTGTTCTGTTCTACTCCAATCAGCTTGTCACCAGGTGGCACGACATTATCATCTGCTGAGACTTTCACAACTTTTCCCATGTTCCACCAAAAACGTCCATTCACACGAACAGCATTACCACAGACTTTATCAACCCTTAACGGATCAGAGAACTTAGAGTCACCCTTCTTGACAAAACTAATTGTGAATTGATTTTTTTTAATACTTTTGTCATAAAATATTTTTTGTTTAGCCTGAGTTTTCCCCATATTAAAATGAACCTTAAGGCCAATGTCATCTTTGCTTGTAGTATGTTTCACAAATTTGGATATCCATGCTGGTCTAAATAGAGTGGCAGGTTTCCTCCCTCTAAGTGCTTCAAAAGGAGATATACCCATGCTTGATTGGGGAGTTTTTTCTGCAGAACCAGAGCATACTTTTCACAGCTGCATCAACCACACACCCATTAGCCAAAGCCCATTGCACACATTCACCAACCACATGGTTAAAATGCTCAACCAAACCATTAGTTTGTGGTTGGTATAGAGAACTCTTTAAGTGTTTGATAGCACATTCATTCAGAAAGCTTTCAACTTCAGTTGACACAAATTGCACACCATTATCAGAGACCAGCTCCTTAGGAAAACCTTCATCAAGAAAAATATCTCGTAGGAAAGACACCACCGATTTAGAACTAACATCACCTGCAAATTTCACATGAGGCCACTTAGAAAAGTAATCAACTACTATGTAAGCATATCGCACATTTGTTGGAAGCGAATTGAAAGGCCCTATTAGATTAATACCAATTGTTTCCCATGGACCCGATGGACACTCAATGGGTTTTAGCTGAGATGTTGAAGTCTTCAGTGTTTTATCACTGGTTGAACAGATATGACAACATTTGACTAAAGTTTCAATGTCTTTGTCCATCTGCGGCCACCAATAGTATTTTCTCACCCTTTTCTTGGTAAGTGTGGAGCCCAAGTGACCCTCGTGAGCTTTTTTCAAAATAACAGATCTGATACCTTCAGGAGGCACAATTTTGTCATTCCTCAAAAGAACTTCATCTTCAATAGATAGCTCATCTGACACCTTGAAATAAAGTTGAGCAGACAGTTCCACACTTTTCTCATGAGGCCAACCATCCTCAACGTACCTTACGACTTTAGTGAGTAAGTGATCATTCGTAGATGCTTTCTTTCAATCTACTTCAGAAAAAGGCCCCATACGTTCCAATTCAATTGTGGCAATAAAACAATTTTCATCTTGAAATGTCACCTTTTCACCAAACTCTTCAGCAACCGGATTCCTAGAAAGATAATCTGCCCTCACATTTTTAACCCCAGAAATGTGCACAACAGAAAAATCAAATTGCAATAACCTGGCTGCAAACCTTGCGATCCTAGGTGTACTACTCTTGACAATATTACCATTTAAAATAGCAACCAATGGTTTATGGTCTATTTGGAGTAAAAATGTCTTCCCCACAGATGAGCCTTGAATTTCTCAATTGCCCACCAACAAGCTAACAATTATTTTTCTATAACAGAATAGTGTACTTCATTTAGTCTTAGAACCCTTGACGCAAAGCCAATAGTATACTCCTGTTTCCCATTGATCTTCGTCAACACAGCCCCAACACCAAATTTGCTTGCATCAACGGTCAAACAACACTTTAGATTAGGATCATAAGATCGTAGGACACTTACACTTCCCAACTTTTGTTTGATAGCATTGAAAGCTTCCGCACACTCAACATCTCACACAAAGTCTGCTTTTGTTTTCAGTAAATTCAAAATAGGTCTCGGTAACGTAGCAAAAGTTTCAATAAACCTGGAATAGAACTCACACAGTCCTAAAAATGATTTGACCCCTACTTTGTCCGAGGTGCAGGTGCCTCTACAATCGCTTCTACAAGACCAGTTTTGGGATACACACCCTCTGCTGACATGACATGCCCCAAATACTCTACAGACGTTTGTAAAAACTGACACTTTTCTCTCTTCAATACAACACCCGCACTATCAAACTCTTTCAACACCTGTCTCAAAATCTCATCATGTTCATGATGATCACATGCATGAAGTAACACGTCATCTTGAAAAAAACATATTTTTTTTATGCCTTTAAGTAGAGTAGACATTATTCATTGAAATACTGACGCTGCCGATGCCAGACTAAATGGCATTCAGCAATATTGAAAAGTACACCACGGAGAAACAAAAGCAGTGAAATGGCGAGAATCTGGTGTCAATTCTACCTGGTGGTAAGCAGCAGCCAAATCGAGTTTCGTGAACAGTTTTGCTCCAGTTATGCAAGAAAGCATCTCACTAATCTTTGGTAGAGGGAGAGAGTCCACCAAAATTTCTCTGTTGAGGGCCCTCAAGTCAATGCATACTCTCAGCTCACCATTATTTTTCTTAGCTACGACTGGAGGCGACAACCATAAAGAAGAATCAACAGGTTCAATGATCCCCTTCAATCGTAAACTCTCCAATTCTCTTTCTAACTCACCTCTGACACTAAATGGTACACTTCTCAATCTATGCTTTATAGGAATGGCATTGGCTTTGACTTTAATTTTATGTTTAAATCCTTTTATCTTGCCAAGCTCTCCAGAAAAAACTTTGGGAAACTCATTAAGCAAATCTTCCATGTCAGAGGAATCCCTTATAACCGTTACCTGGTCTCCTGTGCCTGCACGCAATACCATACCAAACAACCCTTGGTGAAACCAACCTAAAATGTTCAAACCTTTGACTGCCATGTACACCTTTCCAAAAATCCCTTGCCCTTTAAAAACAAGAAACCAACTAAGTCAATTCTCCTCCCTTCATACGATACTGCTGACCTGTCTGGTGGGTCCAACTTCTGTGTACCCCAATTTTGTTCAAATAACTCCTGAGTAATCATCGTGATCCTGGCACCTAAATCAGCCAACAATCTTAAGTGTTTATCTCCTACTTGACTCAAAACGTATGGGTCAATACAGTGATCAGGATTACCACTTCTTATGTCGTGTTCACCCACCGCCAGAATCATTTCCTGTATTTCACACATCAATTCATCAATTCCGTCATCACTCATCAGCGATAGCATTGACATTGGTGTTAATACGTTAGACACTTTGACAAACTTTTGCAAAATGACCGGATTTTCCACAAGATCTACACTGTACATTCTTCGCTGGACAACTCTTCCCTCCTTTCAGATGTGGTGTATAACCACACCGGAAACATATGTCAGTTTGTTTGAAAAAGCTTTTTTGAATAACTCCTTTGCTGGATGAAGAATTGTTCACTTTACATCTGTCGTCTGTTCTCTGTACCACATTAATCTGTTCCACCTGTGAATGTTCCAACTCTTTAGCTGACTTAGTCGCTGTTTCAATACTTTTGGCAATCCTGATAGACTCCGATAAAGATGGATCTCCCATGGACAATAACTTTTGTTTGATGGATTTATCTGAACAGTGACAAATGAACTGATCACGTATCAACTGATCAGCAAAAGATTCAAAGCAACACTCTGAAGAAAGTTTCCTTAAGGCAGATGTGTGAGTATTGATGTCTTCTCTGCTCCTCTGTTCTCTCCTACAAAACTTATGCCTATCTACAACCAAACTTGGTGGGGCATCAAACCTGGTGACAAAATATTAGTAAATTTGCTCCTCAGTAATCAAAGAAATGAAAGGAGGGGTATGTAGACTGCTGGTAAGAGCTTCATTTATACAGAGAGCGGATTGCAAGCATCAAATATAGTGCTATCTAGATTTAGGGTTTTTAAACATTGCACTCTGGACTTTCATATAGATAAAGTAAACATTCACATGACAGAAGGATTGAGGAGATGTAGCATCAAATTTACCAAGTGTTTGGTTGAAGCTGCATTAGATGTTTGCGATATCAGCAACCTATGGTGAAAATTAATAAATCATTTGAAACCTGATGTGCACAGGAGCCACTGAAAACTGACAAACATGATAATCTGAGGCGTCATCAACAACATTCCCACATGCATGAAATGTGGCTTTTAGGGAATAGAGATGATGGATTCACCTAGAAAAATTATGAGGCAACAGCTAAAAGATGGGGTGAATGTGCCTAATGGAGACGGACATGATTTCTTCTATTACCTGGTTCAGGAAACATGCCTATTGTGCCTGAATATTGATCAAATCAATCAATCAACAGTGTTTATTTCAGATAGAAGAAATATCCTAACAAACATAAAGCAACAACAATTAAATCTAAATAACTAACCATAACCTAAATTATGCAGTATAGACATACATTCAGCTCAAATAAAGCAGCAATCAAAGCATGTGTACTCTATAAGTGCAAACCATCATTTATGATAAGCAAAATAGAAAATCTAACAATGCAATGTACAAATTAAGTCCAAATTCAGCGCAAGTAGAATCAATAAAATGAAGTGCAATTTCATGTATGTGAAAACAATTACCAAGAGGGCAACTCTGCCAAAACATAAAACATATATGTTCCAAGAGACTAACGATTCTCCACAATATGGGCCATCAAACCAAACAAAGCACCAGTCATGTTGCACACAATTTACTTGGTGTATATGGTCTAATACATTGTTTTCCTTTGTCTGTTCCATGAACACCAAAGATAAGAGGTGCCTGCAAGCCTAAGAGCACTTTTCAGGTCACAGCCTACAAGACAGTGCAGCTCTATGCCACTCTGCTCTGCACCACACTACTCTGCCCCACTCTACTCTGTGCCACTCCAATCTGTGCCAATCTACACCACTCCAGTCTAGGGCACATCAATCTACTCTGCACAACTCCACTCTATGGCACTGTGCACTATGTCATGCTTTAACACTGCACTCTTCATCACTGCACTCAATGCCACTGCACTCTATGCCAATACACTCAATGCCAATGCACTTTACTCTGTGTCACTCAACCCTATGCCTTTGCACTTTATGCCAATCCACTGTACTCCACTCTAATCTACTCTGCACCACTGCACTCTAAACCACTTTACTCAATGCCATTACACTTTATGACACTTTATGTAACCGCACTCTACCCTGCATCTTTCTACTTTATGCCACTTCACTCTATTCTGAAACAATCTACTCCATGTCACTTCACTCTATGCCACTCTACTCCACGCTGCACCCCTCCACTTAATGTCACTGCACTCCAAGCCACTCTACTTTTAACCACTGCACTCTATGCCAATGCACTCTACAAAACTGCGCTCTCTGTCACTGCTCTCTATGACACTGAACTTTACTCTGCATCACTGTACTCTATGCCACTGTTCTCTGTGCCACTCTACTCTACTCTACACCACGGCACTCTGACACTCTACTCTGAAAATGCACTCTGACAATCTACTCTGCAACACTGCACTCTCTGCCACTGAACTCTACGCCACTTTACTCTGCACTACTCCATTATATGCTACTCCACTCAATGACACTGCACTGTACTGCACTATACCCTACTCTGCACCACCTTATGCTACTCTTCTTTGCACCACTCTATGCCACTGCACTCTCTGTCACACAACTCTACTCTGTGCCACTGCCATCTGCAGCACTCAACTCTATGCCACTCCACTTTGCACCACTGTACGCCACTCTACTCTATGCCACTGGACTCTACAGCGCACCATTATACTCTGTGCCACTCTGCTCTGCACTACTCTACTCTGTGCCACTCCACTCTGGGCCACTCCACACTGTGCCACTCCATTCTACACCACTGCACTCTACTATGCACCACTCTACCCTATGCCAAGCATTCTATGATGCTGCATTGTATGCCATTGAATTCAATGCCACTGCACTCAATGTCACTGCAATCTACACCACTGGATACAATGCCACTGCACTCAATGCCACTGTACTTTACACCACTATACTCTGCAACACTCTGCGTCAATGCAATCTACGCTAGTCCACTATACTCAATGCCACTCCAGGGTATGCCACTCTATGCGACTCCACATTATGCCACTCCAATACACAACACTTTCTTCCACTCCACTATGCAAAATCCTAATCTACTCTCTGCCATTCTAGTCTATGAAACTCCATGCAGCTCTCCTCTGTGCAACTAATGTTTAGCCATGTGAAGCAGCAGCCACTCTGGTGTACAACTTGGCTTAAATGCATTGCATAGCCATTAGCTCTTGCATAGGCAAGACCTATTGGCTTTCCCAATGCTTGCTCTGTTAGTGAACTAAATTGATGATTTAAAATTTAAATGCTTAATTGCAAAACTTTCATCTATCTGCTGTGAGATCTTTGAGAGGAGGGGAATGCATCCTTGCCCTGGCTGAAATTTTAGATACGCTGTTGGAATTGGTGGAATTTCAGCAACTACGCATTATGCTTGGGATGCAAAATTACACTATTACTCCAGTTTCAGTAACGAAGAGTAATTTTGGGGAAAATTGTATCGCAGGAACACAGGAACAACAAAGTAAGAGAGAGCGAGTGGCTGCAGACTACCACTGTTCATGCAGCATTTAGTGTTATTTTCATAGTGCAAAATGCATTTTCTGGCTCATTGTGGGCACAAGGGTGCAAATAGCACTAAATGCTGGATTATGCTTCTCACATAATTACACATAATTATGAGTATTTTTTTGTAATTATGAGTAATTATGCTAGAGATAATTATTCTAGTTCATCCCTTCCCTAACCTTAACTGTTTTTTATTAAATGATTTTTATTGACGATTCAAATAGCAAAAACAAAAGAACTAACGTTTGTGATCAGATTTTACATTAAATATATTGCAATTATGATAGAAAGACATACGTTTCATAATTTTATACACAAATGAAAAAGGAAGATTGAAGACTGCATAAAACGAGTGGCTTTGGAGATATTGAATATTTTAAGACAAATTTGATTCAAGAATTGTGCAGAAATAAAAAGGATAGATCAGCTTCTCATAATAATTCAAGAGAGCTTATAGTTTGAAGATTAGAAGGTGACATTAATGTTTAATTTATTCAAGCTGCTTTAGGAATAGTCAAAGTAAACAATAGTTAAATGTGACAAAGATGTAGGTGTGACTGGGGGAGGATGAAACAGATGAGTGAGAAAAAAGAAAGGAGAGTGGAGGAAATAAACTCATATTCTTTTAAAAAGGAGTTAGGTAAGTGATATTGTAATTGTAAGTGATGAAAAGATACAATACAATTGTTTTTTACAAATTGGTTAACAAACATAATACCCTTCTCTTTCCAGAGTTTAAAGTAAAACAATTATGACATTTAAGAAATGTATTGTACCAAAGTGAAGAAAACAAAACACATTGAAATTCAAGAGTTGCAGAAAATAATGTATGTAGTGAATGATGTGAGTATTTTAAAATAGGGTTCTCAGATATAAAAGTAAAATTAGACAAACGAATGACATTTTGAAAGGAAAAACCATTCAGTAAGGATTGTTCAAATGTAATCCATCATGGAGTGAGAATTATTAATCAGGGCATAAAGTTGTGGAACCAAAAAAGTGGAGCAATAAAGCTTAAAATCAGGAAATTGTACCCCCTTTCATTTTTGGGGGCTTAAATTTAGAGAAGGCAATACGTAGATGTTTATTATCCCGTAGGAATTTTGTACAAATAGAGTTAATGTGTGCAAAGTAATCATTAGGGATCTTAGGGGCAACATAGAGATTTTATAAATAACATGTGGTATATTCATCAGTTTAATGGTATCAAGTCTACACAATCATGATAAATGAAGAGGATTCTAAGTTAAAAGTAATGTTTGTATTTTAGATTTTAATGATGCAAAGTTTTGGCTAAGTGTGTTAGACATAGTAGGAACAAATTAAACATCAAAGTATTTCAAAATTAGTATTGGCAAACATAGATTGATAACAAAAGGAGTTAAATAGTAAACCTTCAATTTTGGAGAAATCAAGTTTATATCTTGAAATTGTAGAGTATAATGTGAGCTTGTGTATGAAAGGGTCCAGGGAGGTCAAAGGATTAACATATGGATTAGAATATTGTCTACATAAGCAGATATCATATCCACTAGGGAGGGAACAAAAGCTGGAGATAGGTTTATTACAACATATACATTCAAGGACTGGTTCTAAGCAAAGAACAAACAGTAAGGGGAAAAGCTTGTCTAGTACCTCTGTGCAAAGTAAAATAAAACATTAATAAAAACACTAGCATGTGGGTTGGAGTATAGTAATTTTATAAATGAAATACATTTTGGGCCAAACCCAAACCACTGAAGAGTAATGAACAAAAATTGACAATTAATGTAGTCAAAGTATAGAGACAGGTCAATAAAAGGAATATTGCTTTTCCTAGCCAAAACAAGAATCTTAGAAAACATCATGGAATTGTCTGCAGCAACCCTGCCTTTATTGAAGTCAGTTTGATCAGGTTCAACAAGAAGGGGCACAACAGTTTCTAGGCAGGATGCTGGGATCTTGGCAAACATTTTGCAATCATAATTGATCAATGAAGTGGGCCTATAGTTTTTTGCAGAGGGAGAGGTCTTTTTCTGGTTTGGGGATAATAACAATCAAGGCTTCTTAGAAGGAGCCACTATCCTCATACTAAAAGGAAGGAATTAAAAAGCTTTAACAATTTGGGAGAAAAAATGCAGAAAGGAATAAAATTAGTTAGATAGAGAATCCCTCTTTACCAGGTGCCTCAGGTCTTTTCGAGGATAAGAATGCGTACAAAGTCTCTTGGTGCATGTTAGAGATGGGGTCTACACTACAAAAAGATACCACACCAGTTTTAGAAAAATTGCCAATAATAATCTATTTAAAACAAGACCAAATCCAACAAAAATCCAACATACAGCAATAAAGATATACATTTTGCAAGAATTTGACTTAAAAATACAGTTCCTTGATGTCAAAAGCTCCACCTGGGGCTATCACGGCATCATGATCAATAAAACCAACAGTTCAGGCCCACCACAGCATCGCTGGCCAGCTATGGTGTCTGGAAGACCCATAAACAGTACCTTTGGAATTGCAGGGCATCGTGATTCTCGTGATAAGATCCGGAGAGCAGCATTGCTGGTGTTGTGGTGTCAGTTCCGGAGTCAGGGTGGGAGTTGGCAGGCCCTTGAAGTCACATGCATTGGGGATCGAACTCTGGGCTGATGAAGTCAGGAGCGCTGGCGTGGATGGCGTTGGGGCTGTGGTGCGAAGAAGCATGATTGGAGACTGCATTGTGTGAGGGCAGGCACAGTCCTTTCAGGTGTAAGTGAACACTCTTCCCTCCACTCTATCTCAGGTGGCTCATCAAGATATGCAGGCTACACCCCAGCTCCCTTTGTGTCAATATCTAGAGGAGAGGTACAAACAGCCCAACTGTCAAACTGACCCAGACAGGGAATCCACAAACAGGCAGATTCACAGAATGGTTAAAGCAAGAAAATGCCAACTTTCTCAAAGTGGCATTTTCAAACTAACAATTTAAAAACTGACCACTAAAAGATGTATTTTAAAATTTTGAGTTCAGAGACCCCAAACTCCATATTTCCATCTGCTCTCAAATGGAATTGGCACTTTAAAGTTATTTAAAGACAGCCCCATGTTAACCTAAGAGACATAGGCCTTGCAACAGTGAAAACGAAATTTCTCAGTGTTTCACTGTTAGGACATGTAAAACAGACCAGTACATTTCCTACCTTTTAAATGCACTACACCCTGCCCATGGGACTACCTATGGCCTACCTTATGGGTGCCTTACATGTAGTAAAAGGGAAGATTTAGGCCTGGCAAGTGGGTACACTTGCCAAGTCGGATTGGCAGTTAAAAACTGCACACACAGACAATGCAGTGGCAGGTCTGGGACCTGTTTACAGGACTACTTATGTGGGTGGCACAGTCAGTGCGGCAGGCTTGCTAGTAGCATTTGATTTACAGACCCTGGGCACCTCTAGTGTACTTTATTAGGGACTTGCAAGTAAATCAAATATGCCAATCATGGATGAACCAATCAACAATACATTTTATATAGGAAGCACTTGCAGTTTAGCACTGATTAGCAGTGGTAAAGTGTGCAGAGACAACAAACCAGGAAAAACAGAGGGCCTGATTACAACTTTGGAGGAGGGTGTTAATCCGTCCCAAATGTGACGGCTATCCTGCCCGCCATATTACAAGTTCCATAGGATATAATGGGCTCGTAATATGGCTGGTGGTAGTTGTAATCAGGCCCAGAGTCCGGTATACCATACAAACAGGAGGTCAGAAGGCAAAAAGACAGGGGAGACATGCCAAAAAGCAGCTAGGTATAACAGAGCATAATGTTGTTTCTGATCCCTGAAATAAATGTAAAAGGGAATGAGGTTTAGGGAGACCCTTAATCAAGTTGTATATTAGGTTCTGATGAGGTGGTATCTTCTGTATATAATGTTTTGTGAAAGGATTGCAAGGCATTGAAATATCAGAGTCAGAGATCAAAGTAATATCAGTGGATACATTAAGAATGGGCCCTATAGTTTTATGTTCTGTTTTTATTTTTAAATAGTCTGCATTTTACAGACTCTATGTTGACCTTTATGGAATTTAGATTTAACTTTAAGCAAGATATTAAATGCATCAACCATGGCAAATGTTTTGAGATTAGATTTGGATTTGATCAATTTCATGTAAAACCGAGGAAGATTTGGATGTAAAGTAAGTTCAAGTGATTTATTTTGTTGAATTAAAGTGAGATATTGAGAATTTAACCTTTTTTCCTTTTGCAGAATAAGGTATGGTGAAAGCTCTAAATGATGCTTTGAAGCATCCCAATTATTAATAACAGATGTGTCAGTAGATTTGTTGATTTGAAAGAAAATTCTCAAATTAAAGCAGTCGCTGCAGATATAAAATGTGTATCAAATACTAGGGAGTTATTAAATCTCCATTTTCCAGTTTTGGAGTCCGTATGAGAGAAATCAAATGAGGACAGTACTTGTGCATGATCGGAGATAAAAATGGACCTAATTTCAGATGATTGTATCGAAGGGAGTAAGGATTTTATTACTAAAAAATAAGTTCTGCGCATTGTATGATGGATATTGGAGATAAAAGTAAATTCAAATTTATCAGGAGTGCAAGTTTTCCAAACATCAAATATTAGTTGAGATGCATTTCTTGATTGGAATGCCTTCTGATATTTGTCTAGGGTAAATTAACATTTATATTTTTCATCTGTAAAGGGGTCCAACCATTGGTTTAAGTCACCTGTTAGAATAATACTCGGATTATAAATATTAGCAAATTTTACTTTAATATTACACCAAAAATCAGGATCATGTTTAACTGGTCCATATATATTAACCGAGCAAACATTCTTCGGTAAACATTCAGTAGATATAACTTGTATATTCAATGCTTTATAAAAGAGAATAGCAACACTACCTTTGTGATGAGTAGCTGGAGGAAAGAATTTGACCAACACATTGTCCTTTTAAATTAACCAATTACACATCATTACAATGAGTTTCCTGTAAAAAGGCAATTTTGGAGTTAAGCTTAGACAAATGAGAAAGTAACTTTTGTCTTTTAACCAGATGCACAAGTCTGTGGACACTCCTTGAGACAATGTTAACCATACTAGATACACGAGGATAAGGGTATAGGAACATGAGTGGCAAAATACAAAAACAGAAATGGAGACAAAATGACACAATTTATTAAAAACAACATAGGGCATGATCGTAAGGACATATTGATAGGGAATGACATCTAAGCACTCATGTAGTAAATGTAAAAAGAAGAACAGGAAGGAGAAAAGAGATACCAAAATGTAGAAGAAGCAGATAAAGGATAGAAATCCAGCTCTGTAAAGAGAGGCATTTAAAAGTAATGTGTGACATGTTGACACCACAGCATAAACAACAGCAGAGAGAAAGTAAATGAAATGGAGAAGAAGAGACATGTATTCTAGAAATTGGGAGAGAGAAAAAGAGGAGCAACTCAAAATTCTTAAGAATTATGGACTGCAATATTCATTGCATGAGATGTAATAGTTTGAAGAAGCAGGATCATCAAAAGTTCTTGAGACGCCCTCATAAGTAATCTTGCACATGCTGTAGTGAAGGATGCCATGGCATATGTTCAGCAGTCTCAGTTGAGTTAACAAAGAAGGAAATCCTTTCATTTGGCTTTCGTTGCTGTAAAGAAATCGCTGCACCACAGATGCTTCTTTTTCTTCTTTATTCTTCAGATAAGAAATACACATCCAACCCTGGCAGGTCTTATCAACAACTGCCTGCCTTACAATCTAATCATAACATTCCAGTTTCCTCCCAGTTGCTAAGCAGCCCACTAAGATTCCTTTGCATAGAATGCAACAGTTGCCTTGGAGATGTCTTGAGAAATGATTATATTGTGGCCAGACCAAGCAAGATGAAGTTTGTCCATAGTGGCTTTCAAGACGAGTAGAAGGTTTAGAAGAATAAAGGTGAGGTCGACCCAGATGATGGGCTCATTGAATGTTAAGAGGAGGAGTAACAGGAAGTCCAAGATGTTCTGGGAAAAATCTTTTCAGGAATTCAAGTAGATCAGGACCCTCAAGAGCCTCCGGTAGACGGTGCAAGCAAATATTATTATGCCAATTACTGTTTTCAAGATCTTCTGTATGTAGTTTGAGTTTTAGACTATCCTGCTCAAGTTAAGGAATCTTAGTAGCCACATCTTGCAGAGAACTAACACGTTGCTTCATTTCAATGATTTTACCTTCCATAATAATCCAGCGGTCCTCACTTTGTTGAAGTTTTTCTTTTCATTGGTGGCACACATAAAAGGTTTTAAACACCTCACCCCACATGGATGGTGCCTAGAACTGGTCTATGAGAAAACATAATAGTTGGAGGAGGATCATCGTTCACCTTCTTAGGCTATGTGCTAGAGGAGGTGGCTTTAGCAAAAGCAAGGAGTTCACTGGCCATTTGCACATAGTATGCAATAAAATGAGGAATACTTTTAATGAATTTTGTCCTGCCTATATAACAAAATAATGTCTCAGGCCTAGTTTGAAAGCAGGAAATGTATGTTAAGAACCTTTAAAGCCAGATAATAGTAATATACTAGTCGTACAACAGTGGTTCTGAGAAGGGTGCGAGCTGCAATGAGGAGTCTGGCATTGATGATGCGTTGTGCAATGGTTCCAATGCAGTCTTGTGAGGTGATGCATTGCACTATGTCAGTTCTACTGGGACCACTGATGGGCTGGCAGGGCATCATCAGGCCAACATCCAAGGTCCAGGACTGGGATGGCACCACTTGGGGAGGCAGGACTCACATCTGGCAGGGTGCTAGGGTGAAGGTTGTTGGAGTCAGTTCTGTCCGTGATGCTCTGATCAGAATACCTGCCAGCCATCCCTTAGAATCACTAGGTTCAAGATGCCAGTTTAGTCCTTTACTTAGGCAGCAGGGTATCAGGACAACAGAGTAGCAGACCTTTTTGCAGAACAGCACAGCAGCCCTTCTGAGTCTCCCACAAGTCCAGAGGTGTACTGAAGAGTTGGGTCTGAGGGTGCAATAATAATACCTGGCACCCACTTAAAAGCAGGAGAAGGTTCTGGACTTTTCCAATCCCAGAGGTTTTCCCTTCCCTGGCCCTGGATTGTCTACAGTCACAATAGACTGGTTTGAAACCCTTTGTGAGTGTGCTCAGACAGAGCCTTTGTGATGTGCAAGTGTGGCAGGTGATAGTTCCTCCCTTCTTCAAGTTAGAGATGGCCCCTCTTGCCAAAACCTATGTCTAGTCATGTGACCCAGTAAGCAGGCTGCAGGCACCAAATGGTTAGGACAAGAAAATTATAATTTCTCAAAATGCTAACTTTCCAAAAGAGGGATTTTCAGAATTGTGACTTCAAATCCAAATTACCACTAAAGAGAGCTTTAAATTACAATTCTTTAGACCCCAATCTCGGTATCCCTACCTTCTCCCAATTGAAAATTATCACTTAGTAAATAAAATAAGTTAACTCAATGTTATTCTATGGAGAACAAAGGCCTTGCATTCGCGAAAAACAAATTTACGTTTTTTTCACTACCAGAGAATGTAAAGGTTAAAGCTACATGTCCTACATTTTAAGTAAACTGCCCTCTGGGCTGTTTAGGGCCTAGCCTAGGGGTGTCTTATATTGAAATGAAAGGTTTAGGCCTGGCAATAGGTTTATTTTCCCAGGTCAAAATGGCAAGTTAAACTGAACATACAGGATGCAGTGGCAGGCCTCAGCCATATTTAGTGGGCTACTTAAGTGGGTGGCACAATGAGTACTACAGGCCCACTAGTAGCATTTAATTTACAGACCCTGGGTACAAGTAGTTCCACATTACTAGGGACTTGCAAGTCAATTAAATGTGCCAGTTGGTTGTAAGCCAATGTTACCATATTTAAAGGAAAGAGCACAAGCACTTTATCACTGGTTAGCAGTGGTAAAGTGTGCAGCGTCCCAAAGCCAGCAAAAATGAAGTCAGCAAAAACAGGAGGCTCGAAGGTCAAATGTTGGGGGAACACCATGCCAAGGATGTCAGGTCTGACACAATCTATAAACTCTCTTATAACCACCTATTTAAAGAGTGGCCTAATTAGAACTCTCACCCCCTGGTATTACCAGTTGCATGCTTCATCATCAAGTTCTCCTGAAAGGACCTATTTTTTCTGCACAGGCTCTGCTTTGCCAAGCAAAGGGAGCTATTTGATGTATTTTTTGTGGGATCCTAAAACTGATTACAATTGTATAAGGTCTCCTTATCACCTATTCATTTAATGACACCTTTGCAAAGTTAAAACAAGATGCGGTTGCCCACTGAGAGAATGTCCTTTGGTCAATATGTTTGAGCCACTTTCATTCTTATCTATTTTATGTGGCAATCATCACAACCTCACGCAGATCTCTAGATATCCACTTACCCTCAAACCATTTCTGAAAAAACATCAGTTGTATATTATTTTGTACCGCTCCTGCCACAAATTGTTGTTTCTACCAAACACAGACATGCCACACATTTTTTTTAGCATACCTACATGTATAAAGTCTCCTTAGTCTTGTCTCAGTAAGGTATTGGTATAATCAGCTATTTCTGTCTCATGAGGTTGGTCGAGGAAGGTAAGCTTCATAGTCACACATGCTCCAGGGGTTCGCCATCCAATTTGCACCTAGCTTCTGCTATGTAAAGTACTCAGGTGGCTATGGTGGCAGTTAAAAATATCTTTTTGTGAGTAAATGTGACATAGTCTTAACTTCATCTTGAATTTCTGATGACTTTCTATGAGTTGGTGGCATCTACTCATGGCAGAAAGCTTTTTCAAACAAGACCACAGCATTAAACAATTATTCAGGTAAGCAAGAAGGCACAGAGAAAAAATTGAGTCAATATTCATTGATCTTTTATGAAAAAGTATATTATGTGCATGTGTTAATTTAGAAAGGGAATGTGTGCAGAATATGCACTAATTGGAAAGAGGAATCATTCTTAATGACAAACTTGACATGTTAGCCCAGGTAAACGTGGTGATCTCCACCTTCTTCCACATCATGAGGATGCTATGGACAATCTTAGTAGCTACCAGAGCACAATCCCTGATTACCTGCAGACACAACTACAGCAACAAACTCTTCTCAGGAATTACAAATCAGCACCCAAAACACTACAGTGAAACTTGTCCACAACCTACCATGCCGCAAGCACATCTCGCCACACCTCAAAAAACATCACAAGCTTCCCATACACAACTACACTTGAATCGAATTACTCACACACACAAAAAACACACAGCATAGGCCCCACATAACTCACTAGCCACATACACTTCCACCACCCCTCTATAAACCCTGATCTGCCTGACTCTTGCTAGCATAGGTATCCTACATACACAAGAACAGAACTGGAGGTTGCACTTTTTCTCACATCTCCCTCAAAGCCTGGAATGACCTGCCACAGCACATCAGAACCACCTTATCACTTCCTGACTTCAGCAAGAAGCTAAAGACCTTGCTTTATGAGTAATCTCCCTCTGGAGTTCACAGCCATCCTACATGCTAAGCGCCTGGTTACCCCCACAGTTGATTAGTGTGCCATACATAAAGGCAGAACATAACATATTACATTTCTACCTCAGAGGTAAGAATTATGGGGGTCATTCTGACCCTGGCGGTCGGTTATAAAGCGGCGGCCAACCCACAAACAGGCCGGCGGTCAAAAATATTGAATTCTAACCCTGGCGGGAACCGCCAACGCAGGCCGCCACTTTAACACTCCGACCGCCACGGCGGGACCGACAAACAGCGCAGCGGTCACCGCCAACAGGCAGGCGGCAGACAATGTACCGCCCACCCTATCACAACTCACCAATCCGCCACCTTTTCCGGGGCGGGAGCCCCGCCGATAAAAACACGGTGGAAACAGACTACGAACGGGAAAACGCTCAACTATACACACTCCACGAGGACGGAGGACAGCATGGAGCCCGAATTACACATCCTACCAGCTATTGTCTACCTGCTCATCTACCTGGAGTACGAACGCCGGCGCAGACGACAACGGTGAGTACTGCACCTACGACACAGGGGAGGGGGTAGGAGAAAAGCTTACGGGCACACACATGCGCCATACACCCACCCCCCCACCACAAATACCTACACCCCAATGCCGAGCAACAAGTCAGAGTGACACCACACAAACCCCCCGGAATAATGCAAAGACACAATTTTAATTATCTATAAAATATATGTATAAATAGCTCCATTGAAGGAATGGCAAATATGCCATATAAAAGATACAAAAATAAGGAATGAACATAGTCAACAATATATCCATAAGCAAAAAGTCCTGCACATTCCGTCAAAGTTCCATAGTCCGTGGGCCAATGTGCACAAACACATGGGCAAAGTCCACACAGGAGACCAGATACCATTGGAGAGAACACTGCAGGGGCATCAGATGATAAAACTACAGGCACCTCAGGGGGAAGGGAAGGAGGGGCACCTCAGCCACATGAGTCCACAACGCCAGATCCACAAGGGGCCTCCATGCCCACTGTCCCATCCTGGGGAGTGCAAAGCCACAGTCTCACAAGTCCCTACAGTGGGAGGCTTGCCCACTGGACCATCCTGGGGAGTGCAAAGCCACAGTCCATCAGATGGATTACCGACTCCACTGTTATTGGAGGAGGCATGGTGCCCAGAGTGCTTCCTGAAGCCCTGCTCGACACAGAACCGGCACTGTCAATGGGCCAGCGGTGCTTGAGATGAAGGGCCCAGCGGAGCGGTGCTTGAGAGGAAGGGCCCAGCGGAGCGGTGCTTGAGATGAAGGGCCCAGCGGAGCGGTGCTTGAGATGAAGGGCCCAGCGGAGCGGTGCTTGAGACGGTGGGGCCCAGCGGAGCGGTGCTTGAGATGAAGGGCCCAGCGGAGCGGTGCTTGAGACGGCGGGGCCCAGCGGAGCGGTGCTTGAGATGAAGGGCCCAGCGGAGGGGTGCTTGAGATGAAGGGCCCAGCGGAGCGGTGCTTGAGATGAAGGGCCCAGCGGAGCGGGGCTTGAGACGGCGGGGCCCAGCGGAGCGGTGCTTGAGATGAAGGGCCCAGCGGTACAGTGCTTGAGATGAAGGGCCCAGCGGAGCGGTGCTTGAGATGAAGGGCCCAGCGGAGCGGTGCTTGAGATGAAGGGCCCAGCGGAGCGGTGCTTGAGATGAAGGGCCCAGCGGAGCGGTGCTTGACTGGAAGGGCCCAGCGGAGCGGTGCTTGAGATGAAGGGCCCAGCGGAGCGGTGCTTGAGATGAAGGGCCCAGCGGAGCGGTGCTTGAGATGAAGGGCCAAGCAGAGCGGTGCTTGAGATGAAGGGCCCAGCGGTGCGGCTCATGTCCCGGCGGGCCCTGTTCAGCGGTTCTTGTCCCGGCGGGGCCCTGTTCAGCGGTTCTTGTCCCGGCGGGGCCCTGTTCTGCGGTGCTCCTCCCGGCGGGGCCCTGTTCAGCGGTTCTTGTCCCGGCGGGGCCCGTTCAGCGGTTCTTGTCCCGGCGGGGCCCTGTTCAGCGGTGCTCCTCCCGGCGGGGCCCGTTCAGCGGTTCTTGTCCCGGTGGGGCCCTGTTCAGCGGGGCTCCTCCCGGCGGGGCCCTGTTCAGCGGTTCTTGTCCCGGCGGGGCCCTGTTCAGCGGTGCTCCTCCCGGCGGGGCCCTGTTCAGTGGTGCGCCTCCCGGCGGGGCCCGTTCAGCGGTTCTTGTCCCGGCGGGGCCCTGTTCAGCGGTGCTCCTCCCGGCGGGGCCCTGTTCATCGGTTCTTGTCCCGGCGGGGCCCTGTTCAGCGGTGCTCCTCCCGGCGGGGCCCGTTCAGCGGTTCTTGTCCCGGCGGGGCCCTGTTCAGCGGTGCTCCTCCCGGCGGGCCCTGTTCAGCGGTTCTTGTCCCGGCGGGGCCCTGTTCAGTGGTGCTCCTCCCGGCGGGGCCCTGTTCAGCGGTTCTTGTCCCAGCGGGGCCCGTTCAGCGGTTCTTGTCCCGGCGGGGCCCTGTTCAGCGGGGCTCCTCCCGGCGGGGCCCTGTTCAGCGGTTCTTGTCCCGGCGGGGCCCTGTTCAGCGGTGCTCCTCCCGGCGGGGCCCTGTTCAGCGGTTCTTGGCCCGGCGGGGCCCGTTCAGCGGTTCTTGTCCCGGCGGGGCCCTGTTCAGCGGGGCTCCTCCCGGCGGGGCCCGTTCAGCGGTGCTTGTCCTGTGTGTCTAGGGAGCCAGACCTGGGCAAGACTTTCCGCTCATTCACCACCCGAACTTGCGGTCGCGGTGCCCTCCTGTGATGGAGTCCTGGGCCCGTGGGTGTCGTCCGTCACACCCGTAATGGGGCAGGTGGGGCCCTCCTGGGCAGCTCGCCTACTGCCTGACTTCTCTGCCCTGCTGCCCTTGCCCTCCTTCGCTGGAGCTCTGTGGCCCTTTCCTCCCTTGGATGATGTGGCAGGTGACGGGGCAAGGCTACTGTCCTTGGTGGCAGCCGTCTCAGGCTTGTCGCGCCGTGCCTTTTTCTTTTTTGTCCTCTTCCCAGGGGGGGGGCTGGCTGTCCCCTTGCTGCTGGCCGATGTTCCTGCCCTAGGATCTGGTGGACTCCAATAGCCCTGCACTATGGTCACAGTAGATGGAGGGCTGGTGGTGGCTGAGGTGCTTTTTTAGTCTTACCAGATGGAGGGGGTGGGTCAGTGATTGGAACGAGCTCAAGGTTGGAAAGGAAAAGGACTTTGGGAGGACAGGGACGGGTAGGTGTAGTGGGTTTGGGAGTGGAGGAAGAGGATGTGGTTGTAGGAGAGTCAAGTGTGCTGTCTTTGGGTGCAGGTGCTTGTGACGGAGGCTGTCGTGAGGTGGATGGCTGTAGGTTGGGTGGCTGCCTGCGTTTGTGTGCTTTGGAAGAGGGGGTGACAGACACACTGGGAGAGGGCACAGGGGACGTGTAAATGGCAGTGGGGGTGGTGACTGCACGTGTGCGGACTGTAATGGAGGGTGTGCTGGTGATGGAAGTACTGGCTGATGGTGGTGTGCATGCAGGTGTGAGTGGAGACGTCACAGGGAGGGAGGAGGGAGATGAGGAGGTGGGGGACACAGAGGTGGTAGTGACTGTTGGCATGTCTGCATCTGGATGTTGCTTGTGTGAATGCTTGTGGGATCTGTGGTGCTTATGTCTGGATGAGCTGCCCTTGGGTGTAGAAGTGTGTGCAGGCTGGTCTGATGGTGTGGATGGGATAGGCAGAGGAACAGGAGACTGGGACTGGGTGGAGGGAGTCAGAAGAGGGAGGCTGGAGACAGGGACAATGGCTGCCGTCAGTGCTGAGGCCAGAGAGTTGAACGATCGCTGATGGGCAGCCTGACCCGAATGAATGCCCTCCAGGTATGCATTGCTCCGATGCACCTCCCTTTCTACACCCTGGATGGCATTCAAAAGGGTAGACTGCCCAACAATGAGTGTCCTGAAGAGGTTAATGACCTCCTCACTGAGGGCAGCAGGGGTAACTGGGGCAGGGCCTGAGGAGCCTGGGGCGAAGGAGATGCCCGCCTTCCTGGGCGAGCGGGGACGTAGCGAAGGCTGAGGGGCTGGTGGGAGGGCGGGGCTGGAGAGCTGGGTGGCGGCTGTACCTGTTGTGGCGGTGGGCACGGATGTTGCCGCCACCGCTAGGGAGCTCCCTTCCGAGGACGTGTTGGTGTCGCTGACGTCTCCACGGGTCCCCGTTGTGGAGCTCCACTCGCCCTCCGTCTCACTGGTGTACTCGGAGTCTGTTGTATGGCCCTCCGGGGCCATGTGAGATGCAGCTCCCTCGTGCGCCGATGCCACTTCTCCTCCGCATGATGATGCTAATGCACACATGAACAGGAAGACAAAGAAAATGGGGGGGGGGGAGAAATGAAGACAGGTTGAGTGCATGCATTGGCAACACCGTTGTCGGAGAGGACAGACACAGAAGCCCCCTGAACTAGGCCGCGCAATGGGGGTACACTACTCAGTTATTGTGACTAGTCCTACGGGTCTATGGACGACAAATGCACACATGGGTGAGGCCGGACCATGGATAGCTGTACTTGGCAGCCTACAGAGGTGGGGGGCGGGGGCACAGGGCCGTGTCTAACGGAGGGGCCTAGCCTACAGAATGCGCCCTGGCCTGGAGATAGCCACAGCCCTCCTCCCCCACCCAGACACCTTCACTGCGCGCAAAGATAGCAGAATGTGCTGATACTCACCCCCTTGTGTCTGCTGTGATGTCCTCACGCGCCCATCCAAATCGTGGTAGGCCACCGCCAGGATTCGGGACATCAGGGGGGTCAATTGGCGGCTGGCACCCCTCCTACGTTGGGAGGCCATCCCCAGCAGAGACTCGGCGGTCTTTCTGGTCCCGCGGCGGATGTCCTCCCACCTCTTTCGGCAGTGGGTGCCCAGTCTGTTGTGGACCCCCAGGGCCCGGACATCCTTGGCGATGGCACGCCAAATGTCGATCTTCTGATGGGCGCTGACCTATGTGACATGTACAGGGTGGTAAAGGAAATCGCATCAGTTTTCTGCCTGGTCAATGTGAGTGGCCCCCCCCTCCCCAACCTTGCCATGTGGCACATGCTCTCATCTTTCGTGCGTTGCACTCCTCATTCGCTCCCCTCCCCACCATCTTACATACACCCCACTCAACACAGGCATAGCCCATTCAACGTGCACCCTGTGTACTAACCTGTTGGTCTGGAGGACCGTAGAGTAGCGCATACTGGGGGAGGACCCCATCAACAAGTTTCTCCAATTCTTCGGCAGTGAAGGCAGGGGCCCTTTCCCCAGTCGCAGCAGCCATTGTATCTCCCAGACCGAGGTCACAGCAGCACTTGCAGTATAGGTCCTCTCCTGTGGATGATCAGGTCTCGAGTGATTAATCTGATAGAAAATGGCAGTCACGCCCGCGGCGGTGCGTACCGCGCAAGCCGGCGCACATCGTCATTGGCTCCTGAGACCCATAGGGTTCAATGTTAACCAATGGTGATTTGCGCCGCGGTCTTCGACCGCCTACCGCCACGGTGTGCCACGCCAGCGCAGTGACCTCACATCCCACTGTCACACTTCACAGGTCAGGCAGCTGCCATTTCAAGGGCCCACATGGCATGATTTCTACTGCGTCACACAGGCCTAGGCCTTGCATAGCCACTCATACAAGCCGTTCCATGCATAGCGATTCGTGTACTGTGCAAGCTGTGTGAACTAACCTGTGGGTTGCTTGACTCTGTGCTCCATGTTGTCCTTCCTAGGCACCGTCCGCTGGGACTTGCGAGGAGAAGGATGAATCCTCCCGTGTACCGACCGCTGGTGGACCTGTCGACAATGGAAGAACAACATATCATACTTACATACCGGCTTGACAGAGCAACTATACATGAACTATGTGCCCAGCTGGAGCCAGACCTGATGTCCCCCATCCGCCAACCCACGGGGATTCCCCCTCTGGTGCAGGTTCTGTCAGTACTCCATTTTTTGGCAAGTGGGTCTTTTCAGACAACAGTGGCCATGTCATCTGGGATGTCTCAGCCTATGTTTTCTAAGGTTTTATCCAGAGTGTTGTCTGCCCTGATGAAATACATGCGGAGCTACATTATTTTCCCTGAGGTGGGCGAATTGGCTACAGTGAAGGGTGATTTCTATGCCCTTGGACATATCCCCAACATCATTGGTGCCATTGATGGGACCCATGTGGCTTTGGTTCCCCCCAAAGACAGTGAGCAGGTGTACAGAAACAGAAAAAGTTATCATTCGATGAATGTCCAGGTGGTCTGTTTGGCTGACCAGTACATCTCCCATGTAAATGCCAAGTTCCCTGGCTCAGTGCATGACGCATATGTCATGCGAAATAGCAGCATCCCTTATGTGATGGAACAGCCACAGAGACACCGTGTGTGGCTAATTGGTGACTCTGGTTACCCCAACCTGTCGTGGCTACTGACCCCAGTGAGGAATCCCCGGACCAGGGCAGAGGAACGGTACAATGAGGCCCATGGGCGATCTAGGAGGATCATAGAAAGGACCTTCGGGGTCCTGAAGGCCAGGTTTAGGTGCCTGCATATGACAGGGGGATCCCTCATGTACTCACCAAAGAAGGTGTGCCAGATCATCGTGGCCTGCTGTATGCTTCACAATCTTGCATTGCGACGCCAGGTGCCTTTTCTGCAGGAGGATGGTCCAGATGGTGGTGTTGTTGCAGCTGTGGAGCCTGTGGAGAGTGAAGAGGAGGAAGATGACGGGGACGACACGGACAACAGGGATACAGTCATACAACAATACTTTCAGTAGCACACAGGTAAGAAACAGCCACCCCAATTTACATTTACTTGAGGCCTCATGCGTCTCCACTGTCTGTGTTTCACCCCAGTTCCTGTTAACTGATTTGTGACTTTCCCTTCCCTTTTCAGAGCTGTCTGACCCACTGCCTGACTTCAGCTTTGTTTGCCCATGGACTAAAGCTTATTGAAATTGGTATGTTGTCATCACAAAGTAACTGGACATTATTGCACTGTTATGTGTAATACATTTGTTAAAAATACAAGCAGACCCCTGTTTTTTTAAGTGGAATTAGTGATTTATTTTAAGTGCTACATATAGGTAAATGATTGGGAAGCGGGGATGGGTGGGGGTGGAGTAATGTCCATGGCAGAGTCCAGTTCTCAGTCGCACAGGTGCATTGTCCATATGCCTGTGGAAGGATGGAGCAAGGGCAGTTCAAGGTTGGACAGGGTGACAATGTGGGACAGTGGGATGACATCAGGGGGTATCTTAGGCTGGCGGGGGTCTTGCAATCCTACTCTGCCTTCTTGTGAGATCTCAGGTTCCGCTTGCGGGGTGGTTCTTCTTCTGCAGGAGGTGGGGTTCTGGTGGCCTGTCGTTGTGTGGGGGCCTCCTGTCCACTAGCACCGGCGGAGGTGGTAGGCTGTTCCTGGCCTGGGCTAGTGACAGGGGCCCTTTGGGGTGCCACATGGTCCCGCAATGTGGTGACGATCTGGTTAAGGGCCAGGACGATGGTCCCCATTGCGGAACCGATGTTCCTCAGTTCCTCCCTGAACCCCATGTACCATTCCTCCTGCAGTTCCTGGATCTCCTGGAACCGGGCCAGTACCGTCGCCATCGTCTCCTGGGAGCGGTGGTATGCTCCCATGATGGTGGAGAGGGCCTCTTGGAGAGTCGGTTCCCCGGGCCTGTCCCCCCCTGTCGCAGAGCAGCCATCCCAGTACCCCTGTGTTCCTGGGCCTCTGTCCCCTGGATGGTGTGCCCACTACCACTGCCCCCAGGTCCCTGTTGTTGTTGGGGTGGTGGGTCAACCTGGGTGCCCTGTAGTGGTGGACACACCGCTGATTTACGTGTCCTGGAGACAGAGGCATGGGCCCGGTGGGTGGGAGCTGTGCTGGTGTTCCCAGAGGGGGTTGGGTCTGGTGTAGCCTGTGGCTGTCTGTGGGGAACCGACTGTCCAGAGGTCCCCGATGGGCCAGGCTGGTCGTCTGGCTCCAGGGAGACAGAGCTGCTGTCATCGCTGGGGGCCTCTTCTGGGGGTGGGATGGACATCTCTGGACCCTCCGTGGCGGTGTGGTGGCGTTCGGGTCCTGCAGGGGTATAAAGGTATGGTTATTGCTTCTGTGTGTGGCATTTCGTGTGATGGGTGGGTGTCCGTGTACCCATGTGCAGGCATTTCCTTGTGGGGGCTTTTGTGAGGGTGGCTTGTGGGGGTGATGTGTGTGTGCAGTGGGCATGCTTTGGTGATGGGTGTTCATGCTTTGTGGTCGCATGCAGGGCTTGGTGTTGGGATGGGTGGGTTGTGATGGTGAGCCTTTTGCTAGGGGTTGGTGTGATGGGGGAGGGGGTGAGGGTGGGGGTATGATTTGGCATGCAGGTGGGGTGGGGGTGGGAAGCAGTAGTGAAGATTTGCCTTACCAGAGTCCATTCCTCCGCCTACTCCTGCGAGGCCCTCAGGATGCAGGATGTGCAAGACTTCCTCCTCCCACGCGGTAAATTCTGGGGGAGTAGGTGGGGTTCCGCCGCCAGTCTTCTGCACCGCAATGTTGTGCCTTGATACCATGGAACGCACCTTCCCCCGTAGGTCGTTCCATCTCTTCCTGATGTCCTCCCACCGCGCTAACCCTGTCCACTATCCTTTGCCATAGCTCCATCTTCCTGGCAATTGTGGTGTGCTGCACCTGTGCCCCGAAGAGCTGGGGCTCTACACGGACTATTTCCTCCACCATGACCCTGAGTTCGGCGTCACTGAACCTGGGGCGTCTTTGGGGTGCCATGGGGTGGTGTGGTTGAGGTGTGGGGTGGCGTTTGTGGTGATGAGTGTGGTGCGTGTGGTGGTGTGTGGTGTTTGGTGCGTGGATTCTGTGTGGGTGATGGTGTTGTGTGCCTCTGTGTTGTGGGATTCTCTATTCTGTGCTCTGTCTCTAGCCTTCATCAATGATTTCAGGTCGTAGGGGCTTGTGGGTGATGTGGGTGTGTGTTTTATATTGTGTTGGGTGTGTGGGAGTGGTGTTAGTATGTGTATCAGGTGTATGTATTTCGAACTGACCAATGTTGCTGAGTTTTCTATGTGTGTGTGTATTTTGACCGCGGCGGTGTGTACTGCCAATGGAATACCGCGTTTGAAAGACCGCCGCGTGGATTTGTGGGTCGGAATGGTATGGGCGTTTTTCTGTTGGCGTGACGGTGGAGGGTTGGTCAGCGCCATTTTTTCGCTGACCTTTGGTGTGGCGGATTTTTGTGGATGTCGGATTTTTGGCGGTTTGCCAGTTGCGGGTCAGAATGACCGTGGCGGTTTACCGCGGCCTCGCTGGTGTTATGGCGGCCTTCTGGCCGGCGGTAAGCGACTTTTACCGCCGAGGTCAGAATGACCCCCTATATCCGTCACTTGTAGCTCACCTAGTCATGTGAATCATAGACAGTCTGCAGGTACTAAATGGCGAAAGCAGGGAAAGGCCAATTTTCTAAACGTAGCATTTTCAAAATTGTCATTTAATATCTGACTTTACCATAAGAGATGATTTTTCATTCCAATCCCAAAGACACAAACATGAACTGGTCACCTGTTCCCATTTAGAACTTACAGCTTATTAAATGTAATAACGTAGTATCAGTGTTACCCTATGGGAGAGATAGGCTTTGTAGTTATGAAAAATGAACTTAAGAGTTTTTCACTGCCAGGACACAGTGGTACATGTCCAACCTTTTATTTACATTGTACACTGCCCTCTGTGCCATTCAGGGCCTGCCCTAGTGGTGATTTAATGGAAGGTTTGACCGGCAAAAGGTTTATTTTGTCAGGTTGAAATGGCAGTTTAAAACTGCACACACAGGTTGCAATACCAGGCCTGAGACATGTTTAAGAAGCTACTTAATTGGTTGGCACAATCAGTGCTGCAGGCCCACTAATAGCTATTAATTTGCAGGTCCTTGAAACATGTGATACTTTATTAGGAACATAAAAGTAAATTCAATATTATTTTTTTGTATAAATTAATTTTTGCCATGTTTAGTGTTTTAAGGAGAGAAGGCAAGCACTTTAGCACTGGGTAGCAGTGATAAAGTGAAGCAAGTACTAATGTCAATAAAAACAAATTCACAAAAAATTGGAGGAGGACGGAAAAGAAGTCTCTGGATGACCCTGAAGAAAGGGCCAAGTGCAACACTTCCCTTTCTAATCTGCAGGATTTACTTGACATATGCATTCATACTCCCAGCAGTTGATCTTGCTTAGATATACCTAAACCTAGTCAGAACTTCTTGAAATAATTGAGTATAAGATTAGACCTAGCTCTGCAGAAAAAGAAAAGAGATTATGGGATAGACAAGAGAGTATGGAAAGGAAGGCCAATGGCATAGAATTAGTGTGAAAACACAGTGGCTTAACATAGAAAATACATTTTTACATGATGGCAGGTCAGCATAATGAACAACAACAGTTCATTTTAGAGTAGTGGCAGAGGCATCTGTGGCGATTGGCTTGTTTGAATTCCCCTCCTATAACTAAATGTGAGTGTGCCTACCATCAAATGTCTAAGTTTGTTGCTGCCTGCTCATTTTCTTTAAAACTCAGCAACATCTACCAAAGTATCTTCCCGTTCAGATATGTTTTCCCAACTTTGAAGGGAATCATTATCATCATGTTTCATGGTGGGCTCCTCCTTCTTTCTCCAAAACACTGGATCTTGCCCATGATACACATCCCTTTGTCTTGTTTACCAAACTCTGTTTGGAATATACTGCCCTTGTAAGGTTTATGCTTAGAAACGTTGCCGCGGCAGCAAAAGATGACCTCTGCAAGAAATCAGGGAATCACAAAGTTCAACAAAAGAATCTTTATTTTAATATAACTTGTCAGAATGATCACGAAGCCATGTCCTTTCAAAACCAACAGCAGCAAGATCTCATAACCAGATACCCACATATTTAATAAGGTTCCCCAGTCCTTGGAGAAACTGAGCATGTTTCAAAAGCTCACTCCACCCAAATAAGCAGATTGCCCTAAAGGTGCATTGCCTCATATTTGGTAGAAAAGTAATCCCAGCGAAAGTGTGTAAGGAGTTATGCACAAAAGCTCACGCCAACAAGACTACGAATCAAAGAAAAGAAACTTATATTTGATATTAAGTGAAAATATACAAAGATAATAATTCAAATTTAAGGGATAATATAGATGGTTCAATGGGTGTAACCATTGAATAAAAAATGCAAACATGTCCATAAAAACGAATTTGGAAGATTGTCCACTGAAATGTGTGTCTTTCAGTTAGAGACAATTATAATCCAGCAGGTTGGCAAGATAAAGTTGAGTGTCTCAACACCATGGCAGAGGCTAGCAGAGGCTTGCAGATGATTTCAGCTAGAATGTTTAAACCTCTGGCTAGAAGACAACAAAACTAGAACTAATGACATTCCTTGACAATTGCTTCTCCAGATGGCAGTTTTCCAAAAGACACAGAGTTAAATAGCTGTTGGTACGTTTTCGGGAATCCCAGGCCAGAAAGGGGTCACTGGGCTCAGATTGTGACAATCAAAGTATTTTACCACTAGTGTTCTGGTACCTCATCTTATTACAACACTGAGAACAAAACTGAGCACCAAATACATCTCTTTAGTACTTGGTCATCGTAGTAGTGAAGCTGAACAGTCCATGACGTATTCTGGAAAATGGTATGTGGTTAGAAACTCAACACTCAAGATCGAATATATCAATGAATGTAGTATGGTGCCTGACACTTCATAGAATTAATAGTTAGTCTGGTCAACCTCCATCCTCATTAACACCGGTTCCAGGCATTCATGTGCCCTTTGCATGAACTCTTGAAGATAGCAATGTTGTTAAAGTAAGCCACACACAACACTTTAAGGCCAGACAGCCCATAGTTGAACAGATGCTAGAATGTTCTGGGAACATTCTTTAATCCAAAATACCTAACTTTGAATTGATAGACACTGCATGGGCTACAGAATGTGGTCGTCTCCTTGGCACCAGTTGTCAATGTAATATGCCAGTAGCTACTGGTCAGATCAGAAGTATTGAGGTACTTGGTCGTGTCTAGCCTACCCATCTATCAGCACAGGGGATATGATGGGCATTTGTCTTCATAATGGTATTGAGAGAACGATAGTCCATGCAGAAGCTCATGTCTGTCAACCCCTTCTTGAATATTGATGCCACCAGAATGGCCATTGGCTATGGACGTGCTCAATCAAATATAGGTTCAAAATCATGAACACCTCTGCCATAATGTACGCCTGGAACTGTTCTGACATCATGTGTAGTTTGCTTTTCACAGATACACTATCTCTATTCTCATTATTGACACTAACTGGAATCAACCATGGGAAGTAAAAAGAGTGAACAAACCAGAACACCTCTTTATTCTCCATCTGTTGCTTGAGAGCCAGGTCAGTCTCAAGCCTTGCCCCCATCTACTGAGTCATTCTTTTCATCACTGTGCAACAGGTCTGGTAGGGGGTCATTCTCCTTATCAACGTTGTCTGCCATTGTCAGGATGTTAAAAATTGTAGTCTTTCCTGAAGCATAATTAAGCTGGTTGATGTGGAACACCATCTGAGGTTTACAAGTGGCACCTATGTGAATCAATTAGTTGATATTTGTGATCAACTTGATCACCTTGTTGGGTCAACTTCATTTGCACTTCAAAACTGAAAGGCAAACTGGCTTCAGCACGAATACCTCCTAATCCTCTAGATACCCAGTACCCAGTTAAAGCTACCTTCCGGCCATACCAGTCCATCAGCTACTTGGATTTGCCATATTCAGTTGAGCCATTAACTTCATCTGTCCCAGAATGTTCTTCACAACACCAGTTTACCACAGACCAAACAGATGCTTGAAGGGGCTAAATTGTACCCTTATCTGTGGGATTTCACTCAAGGTGATAAAAAGACATGATTGAAGGAGATCCTATCCTCTTTTTAGGTTCTCAGACACAGTTCCCATCATGCTTTTCGGGGGCCTGTTAAAGCATTGGTCTAAAGTGTAGTACTTTGGTGAAGAAGTGCTAAATTACTACAGTTTGCTTCCTTATCTACCTTATGTATGAGAAGATTACATATCTTCTGCTGTTGGAGACCACAGTCCTGGGAAATCTAACTTAGGAAAAGATCATAAGGAAGTTCTCACCAATGTGGCAGATCTGCTCCTCAGAAGTACTACTGCAAGGAACCTGGAAACATGGTCCACCAGAACAAAGATTTACTTGCCTGAAGCAGAGAGGGCATCTAACACAAACTATGTCCATACCAAAGCTCTCTAACAGCTCACCAAGCATGTGTAAGGACATCAGAATGCCTTGATTTGGTCTCCAGACTTGTCACTCACTTGATACAACAGGCAGTTTCTACAGAATGTATGCATAACTCAGCCTATCCTGGCCAGTAGAACAAAGGTTCTAACCTGTTCTTGGTTATCTTGATGCCCAGGTGCCCAGCCAAGCATACCTCATGAGCCAGCAACAACAAAAGGTTTCTGTTCACCAGCAGAATTGCCAGCCTTTGGCTCCTGGTTTTGGGTCCACTGGCTCACTATACAGAAGTTCTGCCTCCCACGCCACCCTGTGTTTGAGAAGCACTCTGACGGCACCTTGTTCTGGGCCCACTTTTTTTTGGCCCACCACAGTAAGACATTCTTCCTGTGAGTTACAGAGCTCCTCAAAGAACCGTCCTCCAGCAGCTGACAACTTATGCATCTCTGCCAGTGACCCACACTGTAAAACATGGTTCATCTCTGGGGCCTTATTTTCCTATCCAATTAGAGCAGGGGCAATGGGCACTGCTGGTGCCTTCCTAGAGCCTGCCCTAATCAATACTATCCTACTCTCTCCACATCCCCCTGCTCAAGGAGTGACTGCAGACACTTACGGAGGCTGTGGTTCTGCAGCTTTTGCACTGGTTATAACAGCTGACATAGTCCAGGGAAGTGAGACCACTAGTCCTGGTACTAGTTTGGGTGCAGTCAGGTCATTGCCAAATAGTAGCATGGCAACCTGCTTCTCCTGAATGTCCTATGTCACCCATGCCCATCTTGTCATTGACTTTTACCTCAAACCTGACGAGCTTGCACTTTATGTCACCTACACTGGCTACCAGGCCATTGTCAGTTGTACCAGGGAGAACTCCACAGGATTAAAATATTTTCTTTTAGAGATAGTCCTGTAGGCTCAAGTACATTTTAGGCAGGAACCTTCCTCCCATTTGTGTCTAACTCCCCAAGGTGCTTGAGTGAACATACTTCTTAGCATATTAATCTCTTGCCCAGATGTCCATAGAGACGAGAATGCATGCCACTGGGCCCTCTCTATAACCCATCCCTGCCGGTAGCACATAACCTATCAAGAGTGTGACTGTTATTGGGCCTTTAGCTTGGTAAACTTTCTTGTAATACCCTAAACAAGTTGGGCCAGATTTTGCATTTCTTAAATAGTGTCTTCATAGAAATCGCTATTTAAGAAATGCAAAACGCTATATATACAGATACCGATTTCCTAATAGCGATTCCTACAAAGTACAAAGCAGGAATCGCTATTGGGAAATCGGTATTAAGAAATACCATTGCATTTTAGTCAAAGGGCAGGTTTTGCATTTCCTAAATAACAATTTCTTATTAAGAGATTGTTACTTCGGAAATGCAAAACCAGGGATGGCCAAGGGGTAAAGGCCCTCCTTGGTGCACCCCAAAATAGGGGTGCACGTGTAGAGCACACATATGCCTAAGGCGCATATGTGTGCTCTATTGCAATTGAAAAAAAGCACTTTGGGGTGCTTTCTTTAAATTGCACCTCCGATCACCAACTTCAAGTGGGTGGTAATTGCATCTCCTAAATGCCTAAGTCACATTTAGGAATTGCTTTGACATCAGAATGGGAATCGCAAATAGGAAATCCCTACTAGAGATTTCCTATTCTGGGAATTACAAATTATTTGTGATTCCTTAAAAAAGGCCCTTATACATAAGAAAAGGCCGTTTTGCATTTCTTAATGGCCCGAAGTACCAATCCGGACCGTTAAGAAATACAAAAGGGCTTTGTACATCTGGCCCCATATCACCTGGGGAGAAGAGGGAGTCTCTTTTCTACTTTGCTCTTTGTGGTTCTGACTAGGTACCCACAGTAGTGGCTCACGGGTCGCTGAAGGGGTGGGGCGGGGAGGTGCAGGTGGAGGGCAGGAGAGAGGGAATAAATGGTAAATTTAATAAAAAAAAAAAAGAAATTACTTACCTCCTCTGCCGCTCCTTGTCCCTCGACGCTCCTCTGCCTCTGAAGGCACAGGCTCCCGGCCTGTCCTGGGCCAATCCTGACGCTGCTCAAAGTAGACTGGGAGCCTGTGCAGGCTCTCTCCAGCCCAGCAACTGTGTTGCTGGGCTGGAGAGAGTCTACAGCGCATGTGTGTGTGAGGAGCCCGAGGTAGCCGGCCAAACACATATGCGCTGTGAAGGGGGATTGCTGAGCACTCCCCCACAGTGCACGTCACCCCTGTGGCCCCACCCCTTTCAAAGAAAACGATAATAAACATAGTTTATTATTGTTTGCTTTAAAAGGTTTTGCTGCTGTTGCTGCAGGCAAGGGGGCCATGCTCCTCCGCCCACACGGGGGAGCCGCCACTGGGTACCCAGTTCCCATGGGAAAGACCAAGAAGTGTGAAGCAGGAAGAAAGGGTGTTGGAGAGGATGAAGAATGGAATTTGAAAGGGTATGTTCACTGGAAGCAAATCCAGGACAGGTAAAAGCTTAAGGATAAAATAATTTAAGATATATTTTTTTTTAAATACACCCAAATTGTGCATAAAATTAGCTTTGTGGCACCACTAAATATTTTGACCCCAGCCCGACAGCTGTCTGTGATGGTCCCGCAGGCCACCATTCTACATGAGGTCAGCCCCTAGAGAATGCTTACAGTCAGTAAGCTATGGAGGCCAAACACAGATGAGAGGAAGGACAGGGGAGCTGAAGCAGGGCTCTCGTCATTGATTAATTTCTACTTAAATTATTTGACTTGTGTTTTTAAAAAAATATGAATTATTATTCAAATATGGCCATAAAACAATCAGGGCTGTTTGCACCAATATTCAAAGTCCTTATGCCACAACTTTTATTTTTAAGTTTTGTACTCACACAAAATTAAACGCAAGCCATCCTCACACTCACCTATTTACATTCCTCAAACTCATACAACTGCTATGTATCGCATACGTCTACTCACATCCTACCAAAGAGAACAGAAAAATTATTTCTATGCCTATACTATATATTTCCTAGCAGAAGGATTTATTGTTATTTCAGTAGTGCTTTCTTACCATGACGTTGCTTTATGTTTATAGTCAGGGCCACTGGAATTATGTGATTGTGAACTGTTTCGATTTTCACATAATTATAGATTTGCCGCATTTGCCACATAATTCATCATGTGCCACATAATCCGCTGATTTTAAGTTATAGTTAAAATAGTTTCTAGCTTTAACGGTTCACAAGTTACTAAAAAATCAGACACGTGTTGCTGCGCAGTAGAAGACCCTTTGCAAAGCTGGACTGGTCCCTTTCTGTTGCCTATTGCTATATTTGTTTGTAAACCTGGTACTCATGGGGTGTAACCAATGTCCATACAGTGTTACTACGTGTACACATGATGAAATAATTAAGTTATGCTACTTCAAAATGTGCTGCATTATGCCACATAATTTGGACTTTCTTTCCGCATAATTTACACAACCCTGATGCATAATTTGGTCCTTTCCTGCTGCCTAATTCCACTGGCCCTTTTTATAGGGCACATTTCAGTTAGGTCAAATTGCAATGTTGTACCCTCATTAATAGCAAGAAATCAATCTAAAACTCTAGTGATAGTGGACTAGGACAATTAAAGTAAATTACTAGCACACATTTTCAGACATAAAACACAATTCTCCAACTTTGTTCCCATCTCTGTGTGTCCTTTTGGATATAAAAACACTTCCCTGATCTTTAACCACAATCATTGCTTGCCCCTTGCAGAACACATGATTTACTGAGCCCACTCTTTGCAAGAGAGTATACACAAAATGAAGGATTGGGCACCTTGGGCCAGATGTATCAAGATATTTTGTGTTTGCAAATGGTGCAAATCACAAGATTCCACTCTTTGCGAATGCAAAATCCCCTTTCACGATGTACGAAAGGCATTGCAGTGCAATTTTAGGGAATCACAATTTTTAGCTATTCCCTAAAATTGCGACTCCAAATAGGGAATCGCAAATAGGGAATTCCTATTTGCGATTTCCTATGCACATGTATCATGCATTTACTAAATGCAAACTGGACATTAAGGAAATGCAAGTACCACCAAATCCAATTTGGTGGTAACCATGATCAAGTTTAAAAATGCATTAAAAGTGCTTTTTTAAAAGTACCATGTAGCGCACACATACCCCTAGGGCATATATGCGTTTTACATCTGCACACATTTTTGGGGGGGTTGCATCAAAGAGGGGCTTAGGCCCCCAGTACCCTTGGGTTTGCATTACCCAAAAAAAAATTGGCAAATTACGAAATGCAAAACCATTTGCATCTCTAGGCCTTCAGGCCCATAGGGATGAATGGAGTCCCATTCCCTAATAGCGATTCCCTAATTGCGATTGCGAATTTTAAGAAATCATTATTAGGGATTCGCTATTTTCTTACATACCATTTTGCATTTCTCAAATAACGATTTCTTAAAATTTGCTATTTAGGAAATGGTACTTTGATACATCCGGCCCCTTGTGATTTACAAATTTCTTTAGACAAATACATATTTCAGTCATCCAGAGGTGTATGTGAGAGGAATTATGCAACATTTTGTTGGTCAGGTGATAAAAAAGCCTCTCTTAACTTAAGGTGCTTTTCACATACATTGTCAGTTTCAGGTTGAGAAGTTTATGTTCTATGCTATAGAGACAAAGTTCCTCATCACGAGGGTGGCAGTCTCAAGACCATCCTATTATGACCGTGGCAGATGTGCCACGGTATGACCACCTGAACTGCCAGGTTGCCACCTGCCATCAGCCTGGTGGTTTCGGCAATCGAATTACGCGCAGTGAAATGCACAGAGGGTGCTATCTCACCCGACACACTACAACATTGATGCCGGCTCGATTCCGACCCAGTGTCATTGTTGTGGTGAGTTTTCTGCTGGGCCAGCAGATGGAAACACTGTTAGGGCAGCCAGCATACCACCAGCACTGGTGGTATGCTGGCTGCAGCGGCTTCAGCAGTCTTCAAAAAAGACCGCCGAAGTCGTAATGAGGGCCCAATGTGCATTGAAAAACAAAAGGGCAACTGCTTAGACCCTTGGAAACATAGCATGGCATTGGTATATTTCCTGTCTTTGGTGTCTTGCTTCATGAGGCCTGGATACATGTCAATTTTTCAGTATATCCATTTGAGATAGGTTTACATACAATACATGAAACTGGAAAACATTTACATTGCAAGTTACTATCCTGACATTGGGACACGGATCAGTCCTCCTGGACCTCCTAGACTAATGTTGGACCTTCTAGTCTAAACTAATTTTGGTTGAATGGCTTCTGATCTTTCCTGGGAGACAGCAACAAATATATTTGTGGAGATTAGCAGTTTCTCCCTTGTAGAGTCCAAGTTAATCTGGAAGGTCATTGTGTTTAACTGTAGTATTATAGCTATGCCTTTACTTGTACACAGTGTTTGTCATCACCTTTGAAGCTCAAATTGATGCTCATGCAAAGTGTTGTTTAGTTAACAGCACATGTGCAGTTAATAGGTGTATTGTTGTTGCAAAGGAACTGTTACTGATGGACAAGTAATTCAGAACTTCACATTCATACCTCCTTTTTGATTTTTTGCAGTGAATATACAGGCTATGTAGGGGCAAAGCAGTTGGAATCAATGTTATTTTCGACGTCTGGGTTTTCATAAAGCTTGGCTGACAATGCCTTGGCTGCATAGAGGATTGTGGGCTGGCAGTTTTGTAGTTTGCTTAAAGAAGAGTTCCAGCGGTCAAACATTGATAGGTGACAGTGGTGAATGTCATTGTGGTGTTGAGTCGCACCAACATATTCTCATAGATTTGATTTAGGAAGCCTAATAATCATTTGGAGATTATGATTGTTTTTACTTTTCTGGTATTCAGGTTCAGATATTACTATACAGTGCTGAATATCTGAATGGCCTGAAAGCGTATTTTCCTGGGAAGCTAGTTTACACATAAATGCAACTGTGTCTGTTAGAAGAAAAGCTGAAGTGCGAGGCATGGTTAGGCTTTAGAAACAAGTTAAATTAACGCGTCTACCAAATCCAGTCCCAAAATACTGCTCCTCAAATTTGTTTTTTTCCTTTCAGAAAGAATTATGAAGCGCTCGGTCATATCAAAGGTATATGTAAATAAATGTGTCAATTTAAATAAGATGCACTATTAGCATGCTACCTATTCCTTTGCTCTGCCAAATTTGGCAAGGGAAGGAACTAAAGCACAGAGCGCTAACATTATTTGCCACATAATGAATCAAGTAGGGTAGCGTTTTGGATTAAACCCAGAAATCCCTATGAATGTCAGTTCACCAAAATGTCAGGGGTAGCTGATGTGACGTCACACGCCATTTTACCTTTACTTCCACTCACACCAGCATGCTTTCACATACACACACATTTACACATTCACACAATCGTTCTCACTTAAACACACTCCCACCCACAAACAGGCACCTAATATTCCTTTGAAATCATTTTTTCTTACTAAAGCTGCCAGGGAGGTCATATTCCAGTAAACCTCAATTCATTATTTAATACACTAACGTAGAATAATAACATGTTATTCACTATTAGACTAATAAAAAATTGCCAGAAAACAAAGAAAGTGGAGCTGCGCCTGTGTTCCTGGAACTGATTTTTCTTCTTCTGGGGCCAGGGTGTAGTAAAGGCAGTGCCAGAGGTCGAAAGGGGCCAGTAAATGAGGTCCATGGATATCCTGCGTCCAGAATCCAGAACTTTGCAGATAACTAGTCCATAGCTAACAATTCATGGCAATACGGTAAAGCCAATGATATGTATACTGCTGGCAATCTACATGTTTGGGCTTTCCATTGTGAAATAGAGAATTAAACAACCTTCATCACATCCTGGGTTACCTTTTGCTTTTTTCAGATGCCTTGCTTCTACTTGTGTGGGTTCTGAAGCAAATGTCTGGGTAATTAACGTCAGTCCTAATTACTACATCCTGATTTTCTGCAACGGTAAGATATGTTGTTGGAATAATATGTAGTTAGAAGGGCATTGGCATTTACTGTGAACGAAAAAGAATCTGCTTTATGCACTAGCCAGAATTAGAGCGAACTTCAAAGGCTCAGAGAATCCTTCGTTTTATCCTAGAGACAGTACTGCTTCTTGGCAACTGCTCTGACGTCAACAACGGAAATACTGATTCACAAAATTGAGCAATTATATCAAATCTCAGGTTTGATGTGTAAGGTCGGCAGTTTACGGATACAACCCCAACACTGGCATTGACTGGCTGAAGTTGACTGATCATAACGTAGCTTGGTCAGTAAGATTGGGGGGGGGGGGTTGGGGGGGGCTGAGATTCCGATTTTCCGACCATCAGACCGGCATATAATGTCAAAACGCATTATACGGAAGCAGGGTTCATTGGAGGGGCCTACGGGGCAGCTGGAAGGGAGAGGAATGTGGGTTGGTAATGGTACTAAGAGAGGGAAGCACAATATTTTGTAAAATTACCAATATTTTTGATGATTTTAAAACAGAGAGAGAGAGAGAATGTGTGCGTCTTTGTCTGAATGAATGTAAAAATTCCTGGTGAAATCCGACAGACATCTCCCAATACCCAACTATTCATCAGAAAATTATTTTATTAGGGGGCTGCACCCCCACCCCCCCCCCCCCCCCCCCAGCAACGCCTCCCCACCACCCGAAGCTACGCCCCTGTGATCATGTTTGTTTTCCAAATGCTCATTCACAGTCATTCGCTAAATGTTCTCTGAAATGACAGTTGTTTCTTGCGGCATACCCAAGTAGAGATGATTGTCTTATTTGCTGCATTTTGGATAGGCACATAAGACGTTTTGACTGAATTTCCTCACTTGGTAATTTGACTTTCCCGCTCCCGAAACTTTTAAATAATTCTTCATTGTGCAATTTACTTTGTCCTGTGCGTATTTTTGTACAAAAGGAGTTTGCGCTTAGGTGTGCCGAGGCACTTGATAGTTTGTAGAGTGCATACTTGTTTATTCATCCAGACTAATTGAACGCCAGCTGATACATAAGGCACAATCACATTAGTCCACTATGATGATGTTTGAACCTGTAGAAATGCATAGAGGGTCAGAATGGAAAACAATATCAACCTAGGCAAAGATGTGAAAACCAGCCCCACGCCGGAGGAGAGTAAAGTCGGGTCATGGTAGCCCATCATTCCCTGAAAGCTGCCTCCTGTCCTGCAGCCCACCGGTAAAATGCAGTGTGGCACGAGGGACTGGGAGTTATACCATAAATTTGGTAATAGAAAAAGAGGTCATACTTATGAACATGATGGCACTGCCCACCAACAGACACACACTTATAAACGGTATCTGGCAGTTTGTTATAATGAATGCAAAATAGTGGAGTCAAATTTTACACTTTTACATAAAATACATTTGCTTGTTTCACCTAATAAAGGCAAATGGGATCATTACCTGTAGAAGCAGATATGAGTTTCACATACAGCAGCAGCATGCAACTTGTAGCTTTCATACTATTTTAGCAGTAGATTTGCGTTGTCCGATTGGGTGGTTAATATTTTTACAGGTGTTTCAAAGTATGTAGTGGGCATGCCCCCACAATACTAGCCACGGGATAACACAGAAATGCAAAATGCAGGGAGTGTCATCTGACATGCACGATGCACTGTCATTGCCAGGAACCAAGAGGGTGCTACCATTACTTCGCTGTCAATACACTGTGGTACCATTACCATGATGTTTTACTGCAAAGTAACTTTTTTAACAGGACTCTTCATAAGTTGTTACATTGTGATGATAAGTACTGGTAAGTAAAAGGTAAGCAGGGGAATAGGGATAGTAAGGGTTTTTTAGGTATCAGAGATGGCTGAGTTTTTCGGGTTTTTAAGCGTTTTAAGGCTCAGGGATGAGTTGGCTTTAGGGGAAGCAAGGGTTCTTTTTTACGGTTCAGGGATGGGTTGGATTTAGGGTTATTAGCTTTTTTAGGGCTCAGGTTGGCTTTAGGTTTAGGGGTTGGAAGGAGTTTTTAGGGCTCAGGGATGTATTAGGTTTAGGGGTACCAATGGGATTTACGTCCCGGGGAGTTGATGCAGAGGTTACAAGGGGTCTCGGTGGGGTGTGTATTATTTTTGTGAAGCTATTTAAAGGGCGAGGGCTCTTTTTTCGGTGTTGGGGTACTTAGTTTTAGGGCAGTGACTGCATGAGTTGAAAGGCAAAAGTGTCATGCATTTCTGTAAGAATCATGAGGTGAGCACTAGCAGATGATAGATATGCTACACCATGATTAATTAAAAGGAGAAGTTTGGAAATAGATAAATAGAAATTAGAGTTGTGTTGGTTGAGGGTTTGTGCTATGCAACTTCACAAAGTAAAATGATGGACGGACTGTTGAAACTTTTCAAGCAGACACCCCCAGGCGCAGATCAGGAATTAATCCATTGTTATTTTGCTCGCCACATCGCCCCGTTTCGGACCCAGCCATATGCAAATGATCTTGCTCTCTATAGGAACAATCCAGCCCGAACTATCAACCAGGTCCTTCCTTGACTGAAAACAAGCAATCCTTGGACTGGTTACATGATATCACCCTTCATCAGCCAGGGTAGCTTGTATCCAGTGGCGCAGCAGGCAAGTGATCCAGGTCTGGGCCGACCCTCACACACTTAGGGCACACATAGCAACATCGCCAAACTTTTCACACACTCACCATCAGTCACAGATCTAGGTTTAATCCATTGTTATTTTGCACACTACGTCACCCCAGTTTTGACCCAGCCATATGTAAATCAGTTGACCTCGCTCCCCATGGGAACAGTCCAACACGAACAGGCAAGCCCGGTCCTCCCTGGACCAGAAACAACTATCCTTCTTCATTGTGTGTTGCTAAAGTCAGCCTTAGTGGCCAGGGTATGCCCAGATGTGGGACTATCGCTCGCTGTGCCACTGGATTCAAGCTAGCCTGGCTGTTGAGGGGTGATACCCCAAAACCGGTCCCAAGATGCTTATTTCCTGTCCAGGGAGGATCTAGCCTGGCACTTCTGGACAAGACTGATTTTCATATGGCTGGGAATACACTAGGGTGACATAGTGAGCAAAATAATGATGGATTCAATCCAGCTATGTGGTTGGGGGTGAGTGTTTGAAAAGCTTTAACATTCCATCCATCATACTTTTGTATTGCTAAAGTCATCCTAAGTGGCTAAGGTATGCCCAGACGTGGGTCCCTTGCCCGCTGTGCCACTGGATTCAAGTTAGCCTGGCTGATAAGGAGTGATACCCTTAAACCAGACCCAGGATGATTGTTTCTAGTCCAGGAATGACCTGGCCTGACAGTTTGGGATGGAATGTTCCCATGGGGAACAGGGTCAAGACTGATTTGCATGCTTCTGGATCCAAACTCGGTTGGCATGGTGAGAAAAAAATTGATGGATTCAACTCAGATGTGTGACTGGGAGTGAGTGGTTAAAAGCTTTCAACACTGTGTCCATCATTCTTTGGCGTTGCTGAGGGTTTGTGCTATACCTGCTTTTTATCCAGGACTTGATTAAAACATCATCTCACAAATAACTGCAATTTTAGGATAGAAGGGAAGTGAATACTAACATGCAAACTTTCCAACCTTCCCCAGCTTTGCACCCAGAATCTTTAACAAAACTCTTTCACAAATCAGGTTCCATCTTTGTCTCCTGCATCACATGAAAGAGCTGGAGACCATTCTTTTTAATCAACACAGCGTTCATCAAGAGTCTTTCAAACCTCTCACTCCACACCATTGTGAAAAGCAAAAGATGTCCGCCTTTTCTCTCTCTCCTTCCCGATTGCTGTACTGAATTTGTAATTGCCTCCATTTTCTTTCCCTGTACAGTCCTTTTTTGCTCTGGAGCTATGTTTACACTGTGTAGAAAACAAAAGATACACACATGACAGAATTAAATATTAGCTTCAGTTGTGAGCATTTAGTTTGGATATGTTTATGGTTCAGGTGCTGCCTTAGGTCTTTCACTTTTTCTCAGGACGATAATTTTGTACCGGTTGTTTTTTTCTCTTCATGTTGCAGTCTTTCCTTAAGGAATTACCAGCTCAACTAAGCTCTCTACATCAATGGCACCACATTGACGTACACTTAGTTAAACGGCACTACACCAAGACATATTACGTATACCATGTCTACTGCTGACCCTTGTGGCTATCGCTTTTGCAGCAGAACATTGTATGTATTGTATCTTATTAAAGTCTTGTCCTGATTCCTGCAACTGCTTGTAGGTTACCATTACTGCAGAGAGAAGACAGTTTGCCAGTTATAATACCGATGGAGTCCTATAAGCGACAGATAGTACTGCTTCTGTTGTTTGTTGTTACTTTCAATCCACTTTGTTGCCTGTTTAACCAGAGATTTTGATGCAGACCACAATTTATCACATAATATTCTAAAACCACTGTTAGGCGCCTTTCCTTATGCCAGATTAAAACATTACCAAGTCAAAAAAAGAAGTCCTTGCAATTAATTGAGAAGCAACATCGATTTCACAGCAGCTTTTTTTAAATGTTCTTTTGTCTTTGAATGGCTGACAAACACACTAGTCAATGGGTGCTAAAATACCAAACGGAATCTTAAAAGGATTACTGATTAAGCAGTTGAAATAAACAAACATGGCAAACTAGCTACTCTAAATTTTATTGCCCTATTTGAGGATTCACGATCATTGTTTTATGGACAATTTAGTCTTTCTCCAGTTAGTTTCGCAATGACAGTACCAGTGTCGGGTACATGCACGTCAAAAAATAGATTTTGAAGTTTTTCTTCCATTTTGTGACAGAGATTTTACGTTTTGAAGGTCTCTATAAACATATGTTATGGGTCAGTGTGCTTCCCAAGTCTGAATAATCTATTCTATTGTGTTAAAATTGTTCTTGTCACATACAGGATTAAAAGCCCCCGTGCAGTAACCCTGTACCGACTCATTATCAGTTCCCTGGGCAGGTGCTACATATGTTGTGGAACAGGTTGCTCACCATTAGAGTATCTAACTGTGCTAGAAACGTAACGTACCCAAAATGGGTGACCAAGGTCCCAGGTTCAAAAGGTAACATCACTAGTTGTTGGTGACGTATAAATAATAGTCATGTCAGAGAGCCTTTTTCCTGCACCCCAGGTTGATTAGGGTACATTTTTATATTGTGTTACGACAGAGGCTCCTCAGATTTCCCAGAGAGTGAAGTTAGTGCACCATCCGAACCTCAAATCAAGAATATTGATGGGACATAAAATGAAGGACAGAATATCAAAAACAAAATACTGATAGTTGAGTTAGTCTAGATTTTCTATGCATAGCTCAACATATATGTACCTACCTGAAACATATATCTTCAAGGCATGTAATTGTGGATTTAGGAATGGTAAATCTATATTTCCCTATTTGCACTTACATTTTGATATTTTGTCCTTCAATGTTCTTTCCTTGATATCAGCATGCCACAATATTGTTGGTGTTGATATTCGATAGTACAGTCTGTTAAATGTATGTAATGTTGTGTATTATATTATATTATACTAGAATTTGAGTACTCAAATGTTTGGATGCCCAAGTCTGAGATCCCCAAGTTTATGAGTCAATTCAAAAAGGGGATTAGCAGGTTACCCAGCAACAACCTCACCCTAAATGCCTTTGTGTTCCCTTTCCTCTCCCTATACTTTTACACACCATAGTTGCCAGGTTGTAGTGTGTCTGCTTTGGATCAATAGGCGTTTCACAGCTTAGGAAAGGACTCTGACTCTTTGAGCTCACCTCATAAGACCAGCTCAGTTTGTAAATTGTAAATGTTAACCTGCTTCCTACAAGGAATTCATTTCTACTTACTCACAACTTTGTGGCCTATGAAACCTAGAGCAGCACACCTTCTTGAATGGGAATTAAAGTCATTGCCACTGAATCACCTTTGAAAGGGGGAACTTAAACAGCCTTTTTTGATTGAGGTGTATTGGTCTGTAACTCCTAATATACCTTTGGGTACATCAATTAGAGATTCTGCAAAATAATATTATTAATTTACAACAAATGGTCCGTTTAAGTGGGACTACTGAAGAACTGGTTCACAGGTGCCCAATGTATTTGATAATTATATTGTGCGTGATTCACAATGGGAAACGTACGCTTTTTTGTAAGTTTACGATTGTTTGCTATTCAAAAGGGATTTAAAAGTAGTATATTTACAAGTGCTGAGTGTCTCTACATAAAAAGCTAAGATTGCCTAATTTTTTCATGTGCAGAGACTCCGCACTATTAAAACATTGTTAAAGAACAATATAAAGAGAAGACTCTCCTAAAAATATCCAACTAAGAACCATAAGTACTACTTAATAACAAATCATCCTAAAAACAATAAGACAGACAGACCAGATAACTAAATGGTTCAGAGGAAGGGTGGGTGGGATGACAAAACCACGCCCTTGCTACCTTGGGTGTGACAGCAGCCAAAAAGGCCACCCACGCCACGCCCTTTATAAGGCCTGTCACTAGACCCACCCATAAGGACCATTCACCAATCCCGGGGATCCACGTCGTGGACTGCACCATCGACGCATGATAAGACTGGGGAGAGCCCGTGCAAGCCCCTACTCCCCCAAAGCTCCCCCACAAAACCGGAGTGACCAACAGAGGAAAAAACGCAAGAAACGCAATACTATGGTGTGCCGCTCTGTAAGAATCAGGCCAACTTTCGGCAGCCCACTGACCATCCCAGAAAACTCCATAACCATGCGCACCAGAAGCATCAGAAAAAATGTTAACTTGTCATAACCATTCCTCGTCACCTGCATACATCGTGAAACCATTAAACTCTTCAAGAAAGGCAATACACGTCTGCAAATCAGCCTTCATACATGCTTTAAGCCTAATCCTGTGGTGTGCAAAACCAAGCAGTCTACAAAGGGCTCTTCCAATTTTCACCACTCCACATGCAAAATTCAAATGTCCCAATAAGGTTTGCAACTGCTGTAGTTCCAACTTCTCCTTGCTAACTGCCTCCTCCAACAAGAAAATCAACTTCTTGACTTTATAAAGTGGCAATCTTACCTCCATTTTTACAGAGTCCAATTCTATTCCCAAAAAGGAAATGCACGTAGCAGGGCCCTCAGTCTTATCCAATGCTAGAGGAACTCCCAGCCCTTCCATACCAACCTAGAAATTCTGCAAACCACTCTAACATTCATTGGACCCATCCTTACCTATCAGAAAAAAGCCATCCAGGTAGTTTGTTGCATAGGTGAAACCACTCTTCTGCTGAAAAAACACTGCAGAAAACAACTAAATGTTTCACTAAAGGAACAAGAAACTGAACAACCCATTGACAACATCCTCTCAACAAATATAAAGTTGTCACACAGTAGTCCTAACAGAGAAAAATCATCAGGGTGCTCGGGCAATAATAGAAATGCTGATTGAATGTCTGACCTCATCATTTCTGACCCTCTTCCACAAGCCCTCACCAGCCCAATTGCCTCGTCAACAGATGTGTAATGCACAACAGAGTCTTCCTGTGCAATTCAATCATTTACTGGCTCCCCAAAAGGCCAGGATAAATGGTGGATAAGCCTAAACTCACCTTGTTGCTTCTTAGGTACAACTCCAAGGGGTGAAATAGTTAGGTTAGCCAAGGGCCAAAAATCAAAGGTGCCTACCACTCTGCCACATTCCAATTTCTTCAATTTGCTTCCCTCTACTTCTGGATTATCAACTGCAGACTTCAAATTCTTTGGCCATCTATACACTCTAGGACCTTGATAACATAGCTTAAAACTTTCTAAGAACCCCGGGTATAGCAGTTTAGCTTCCTCCTGAAGTGGATTAAACTGTAACCAGTAAACCAAAATTTCCAACATAATAGGAGTAGGGCCCTTTTTCCACCACTGGGTGCACCTGACCCCTGCCCCTGTCTCCACCTCCCCAAGAGTTGGACCGCCATACCTGTTGCATCCCTCCAAAACACTGCACCAAGGGATGTTTATCCCCACAGTTTTGTCAAATTTACACAGGAGGCCGGTACACAAACCCCAGTTGAAGACCTATATACAGATCCCTGTTGAAGGACCAACAAGATCCATTTTATGGAAATTGACCTCTTGCAAAACCACCCACGTCAAATTGGGTGGAACACCCCCGAAAGGGATTGCATGGTAAAAAAAAGTCCACTAGCTGTTTGTAGAGCTGGGACATTCTTGGAATTACATAACCATTGCATCCATAGTTCATTGTCAATATCTCCCCATTCCTTATTTGGAAATAAAGCCATCTTCTCATCTAAATTCTTCATCATATCAAAACCACCTAAATGCACCATAATCCATTTGATCCTATGTACCACATCCATATATTTAAATAAATCAACACATCACTCAGGGTGTCACTCACAGAATACACTTTCAAAAATTCATTTCTCGATGGTAGTAGGTATCTTGGGCCTCCTGGCTAACTCCCACTCTTCCTCTTTTGATCCTTACTTAGTCTGAACTTCTCTGTGTCGCAAATGAAAGACATCAACAAACTCACCATAACAAATGTTATTCTTCATTGCCTGGGTGAGATGTGCCCCCAACAGCATCAACACCCCCATATACACTATTTTTTTCCTTCTAATACTGACAAAGTCCCTTCTCCTTTAACTGATGACTCTGATAAAAAAGTGTCCTTGCTGCCCGAAACTGACTTACCATCAGTTACTCCAGCTTTATTACTCACTAATGCCAGGTTGTCATCCGATACTCCTGTGACCCCTTCATTATTTGTCTGAATGAAAATATCTTTGCCACCCAAACTCACCAAACCTTTTGACACTGGCGCACGAGGGCTGTTCCCCAGGGCTACACAGACCAACTAATTATTTGTTTTGCCTCCCCATCCCCACTCATATTCAATACACCCTGTTTCTCACATTTAGAAACCACACCACCTGAAGCTACCTACCACTCTCTTTCGCCCATTTGATCACGCTGGACCATCCTGGGAGGCAAATCCTGTAAAACATCAAAACACCTTCCTTCATTATATAACATCTCCACATTTCATTTAGGCTTCTCCCACACATTGCTTTCTCCCAGTTCCTCCTGAATTGTACCATCCTCCATATCTTGGTCATCCTCATAGTCAAGCAAATCATCCTGCAAATTAAAAACAGTATCAAGAACATCAGGGTGCAGGCTGGTAGATGGTTGCTCCAGAATCTGGCTGCGTCCGGAATCCAAAGATTCACCAGGCTACACACTTGGAGTCAGGCTATTTACTCCATAAACATACTTCACTTCTGACTGGCATTTTAAGGGTGGCCCAACGCTCCCCGGTAAATATAACTCTCTCTGTACTCACCATGGAACAAGTTGGCATGGCTCTATCCACTCGTCCGCTAAGCCAAAATAAGCTGTTACACTGCAAATTACCATCAGCTGCCCTGGGCTGTGCCTGACCAAAAAACTGACCAACATGAAAATGATGTCCTTACCTCTGAAAACTGTCTACAAAATTCGACTCCCCTGCATGGAAATCTAAATGTACTACATTATGCTGATCACAATCAAATGACAACTGTACTGTCCACTCTGCACCTTATAAATCATAGGGCTCACCAACCTATGCACCATTTGGTCATCAGGAGGATCCTTCTTGCTAAAATGTGCTTTGCGCTGCCTTCCTGACATTACCATGCGGCAAGGCAAACAGAGCCCCCTATGTGGAATAACAACACACTCTTCTAAAACTGGAACAACAGCAGCCAATACCAAATTATTGCCGACAACTGCCAGCTCAGGTGAGGAATGGGCTTGTCTACCTCACATGCTCTTCTGATGGTATTTTCTCCCTCTTTGCACAGGCGACTGGATGCTAAAACTGCTGCAGCAACCCTTTAAGCAGACGCCCTCTTAAGGTGTTTGATACCCACCCAAGCCTGCTCTAAAACACCTTCTTGCAACAAATCCTCCATACCCTTCTCATACAAAAAATGTTAATGCCTCCACTACGTTGTTAGATAGAGTCATTATCCTCTAATACCGTAGTGAATTACCACCATCAAAACTGAAACGGCAACTATTTTCGGCCTACCTCATGCTGAACCGAAACCAATGACAAAACCACACCCTGGCTACCTGGATTGTGACAGCGGCCAAAAAGGCTGCCCGCGCCACGCCTTACCTTTATAAGGCCTGTCACTAGACCCACCTCTAAGGACCATCCACCAATCCAGGGGATACGCGTCGTGTATTGCACCACCGACACCCGATAAGACCAGGGGAAGATCGGGCAAGCCTTTACTCCCCCCAAGCCATGGTCTCCACCTGAGCTCTTCTCCTTCGAGGTTTTCACATTATTGTGCTGCTTCTTGTTGTGTCTGTGGTTATAACACCTGCCTACCAATTATCAGCCTTCTGTGAATGTCAACTCAACGAGATCTCAGCATTGCTGAAGATAACCAGTGAATGAGCAGCCAATCCAGCAAAACAAAAAAACTGTCAATTCCTCCCCACTTTGCTTGGAAAAACCCCATCATAAATCCTCTGCTGTTATTACTCAGGAAATCAGCAGTAAGTCAACAACACTAGCTACACTGCAGCCTACGCTTTTTATCCACAATGGACAAAAACAAGCACTGACAAAGCCAACAGGTCTGGAATTCTCTTCCAGACTTTTGGCTTTGTCAAGCTTGCTTTGTTATAGATTTGGGCAAATTTTATATTTGGGGAAGTTGCTTGGCCCTTATCAAACTAAGGAAACTGTTTTGACCTCAAGAAGCCACGATTGAGACAGTAGGCAGTCAATCCAGTGGGATGACCGTGTCAGAGAGTACTAATTCTTTCCCAGTCACCATCTCATGGATCAGCTGTAGTTCAGTGACAGCAGTAGCAGGGCAGCTTGATGTATACAACAACAGTGCTTTCAATTCCTTCATGTTGAAGTAATCATATTGCAAAGAAGCGCTTAGAATATGAATCACACTCAGACAACGTATGACTCTTCATTTTACTTTATTTGATTGACTGTGTTTAAATGTATTATAGAAGGGATGGTGTTCATGAAACCATATTAGAATACGTCACAACGAAACGGCTCCTCGTTTCAGTACCTACATTATGTGGTGCCCAAATAAGTCTTTTTTTAAACAAACTTTATTCTAGTTTATTTTTCCGCTTTGATACTTTTAGTCAATGTCGCTTTTGAACTTTATGCTTGGCAATGGCTGCCTAATGGTGCATTAACAAAACATATCATATAAAGAACTATCATGTTATCTTATGGACAGGAGCAAATCAACAAAGCATTCTTAACACCTAGCATATATGCATTAATAATTACACTTGGTGTCCTGCCACACCATTGGCAGGCACTCTCTTATTATGGTGCCCAGATAAGTAATTACGAAAGCAACCTGGAAAATGTATGCTGATTTCCCACTAGTCATACATACCCTTAGGAGGAATCGGTCGCTGATTAACTAACCTGGCATCCCGCTCTGGCTACTGCGCCAATTTGGATCAGACTATTGCAGTGTTTCAGCACTATTGAAAAAAGGCACTAAAGAGTAGAGGTGATGTTGACTCAGCTTTGTGACTGCTGCCAATAAAGTAGTGATTTTTGAGCTCCGTAAATTCCATGTCAAAGAAAAATCCATTGTGATTTACATGCACTTCTCATTTTCACAAGGTTCTTAGAACGGTGACTACATTCCTAAGATGGCAGCTGTTCAAAATGACATAATTGTCTGCCTTTAGGTGTATCGTGCTAGATTTTTTTAACCGGAGCAACTGCTTCACGTACCTAACAGAGATGTTTTAATACATAAACTAGTTATCAGAGAAGCGAGGATATTAGAAAAAGTATCATTAAAGCATAATGTGGCTTTATGCTTTTTAAATATTAAAGGAATGGTTAAATCATCTGCAGTTATGCTAAGATCACTTGCGTTTGCAATACACAAAGTAAGCTGTAATGTTGGAATTCCTTATTCCAGGCCAAGAATTCGAACAGGTATGCAGCATATTCTTACACTGTGGCCTGGATGGATGTGGACCAACAGTTTTTTATTTACAGTTGTGGCAAAGGTTTATTGGCTATGAAATGTCTGCCCTTCAACCGTGTTAACGTGTCAGACCTTAATAAGTAAACTTACAAGGGGACGCAAATAGGTTGATGAACCTTTTGACTCTCAATTAAGATGTTCCCACCATAACTTCAGTACATGCTTATCAATAATCAATATTTAATCAATAAAATCAATTATCAATGATAATCAAAAGCATTATTAATCAATGGAGTCAGTAATTGTCACACACTATGACCTTTCAGTCACAAATAGCCACACCTTTAATACGTATTCCCCTATGTCAACAATACTAATGTCATTTAAGATTATCTCAATTCGAATAGTACACATACAGAAACATCACTGGCTGTCCAAAGCAGTAAAAGAAGCCTAATCTAATCAAAGCTTGAGTCACTTCACATTCTAAAGTTATAGTGCAATTTGATTAACAAGAACTTTTGCACAAACAATATCACATACATTTATTTTCAGCAAAGAAAAGACATCAAAATGTTCTCCATATAGTGAAATTCATTAGTGAGGAATCCTTATCTAGCACCAAATTAGTATAAGCATGTTGGGCTTCATGCAAAATAGTTTTGTAGACACAAATTTGGAAAACAACTCACTATGGCTCTATCAAAATAGTGCGGTTGGTACATAGAAAGAAATAACAAATAGTCTTAAGAAACACATCAGTAGTAATATACCTCTCTTCAAATGGATTGGCATGCTAAAATAGTCTTTGTCATCAGGCCATCAGTTCAGTCAGCAAGGCATCAGGATTTAGCATCAAAGTTCAGAAAACGCAAAGTCTTTAAGCAGTAATGTTAAGCACGTCTCTTGTCATGACACTCAAGAAAGTAACGGCCTTTCGCAAGAAAAAAAATGGGTAAATGGCTATCTTCCATCAGTGCAGTCCCACTAAGTTAGATCTCCCAAAACTACTTCCTAAGTCCCTATTGGTTAAGGGATCGCATGTTCACACCTTGTCCAATAAAACTAAAACATCAAATCTATACCTTCTACTAGTACTCGGTTCACATGTCACTGATTGGCTCCTCTTGTGATGTCCCCATCATCTGGCTCGTCAGGTAACAATATTGTTGCAGCTTATACTCCAATCAGTGTCTCCATTGTTCTCCTCCTGAGAAAGTCAGTCTTACACACATTGGACTCATATTGTTACATTTAGCAAGAACAGCATCTTCTAGCAATCGGTTCTCATGAGAAAAGCCTTTTAGCTACGAGCACATTTGGTCAGCACAGTGGAAAATCACAATTGAATTCTCTAAGCCAACGTTTTATTATTGGGTTTAGAAATACAGTTCGACACGATGACGTGCAACTAGGCCAAGACCTCTGTTAAGTTAAGGCCTATAATTATTAAAGCTAATGCATAATACATAACCCACAATACGATGCATTACTACTTTAACCCCTTCCCCGCGATGGACGTAATGGTTACGTCCATGGCAGCGCCCGTGTGGCGACATGGACGTAACCATTACATCCTGCATGCTGCCCTCGGGAGAAGCGCTAGCCCCCCCCTCCGAGGGCAGCCCCCCCACCCCCCAGGTCAGGGCTGAAAGGGGAATCCCTTCCCCTTCAACCCCCCCGTGACGTCAGCGTGCGAGCGCGCGCTGACAATCACAGAGCCTTCCCCATCGCGAAATGCTCAGCATTTCTCTTTCGATCACGTGGGGGAGGCAAGGAGAGGCTTCAAAGGGAAGGAAATGTATTTCCTTCCCTTTGAAGTCTCTCCCAGGGTTTCAAAAGCCGGATTGCTTGCAATCCGGCTTTTGAAACCCCACTAGACACCAGGCATGTTTTTTGTTTTTTTGGGAAAGTGACATAAAGGGAGCGACCCCTTGGGCAATGATCGCTCCCAGGGGGGCTTTTTTTTTAAGGCCTTTTCTGCCCCCGGGGGGGGCAGAAACCTCTAGACACCAGGGATACATTTTTGTTGTGTTTTTTTTAATGTTTTCTTTTGTTTTTTAGGTGTGGGGAGCGACCCCTTAGGCAAGGGTCGCTCCCATAGGGGGCAAATTATATTTAGGCCATTTCTGCCCCCCTTGGGGGCAGATTGGCCTATTTTTATGAGGCCAATCTGCCCCCAAGGGGGGTAGAAACCACTAGACACCAGGGATTTTTTTTTTGTTTGTTTTTCACGTAAGGGGAGCGACCCCTTAGGCAAGGGTCGTTCCCCTGGGGGGCAGATCAGCCTATTGTAATTAGGCCGATCTGCCCCCAAGGAGGGCAGAAACCACTAGGCACCGGGGATTTTGTTGTTGTTGTTTTACATATGGGGAGCGTCCCCTTAGGCAAGGGTCGCTCCCCTGGAGGGGCAAATTGTATTTAGGCCATTTCTGCCCACTTTGGGGGCAGATCGGCCGATTATAGGTCAATCTGCCCCCAAGGGGGGCAGAAACCACTAGGCACCAGGGATCTTTTTTTTGCGCTGTCACGCAAGGGGAGCGACCTTGTAGGCAAGGGTCGCTCCCCAGGGGGGTAGAGGAGCAAATTTATTTTAGGCCATTTCTGCCCACCCTGGGGGCAGATCGGCCTATTGTTATTAGGCCGATCTGCCCCCAGGGGGGGCAGAGACCTCTAGGCGCCAGGGCAAATTTTTTTTGTTGTGTTTTTTTTTTTGTTTGTTTGTTTTTTTAGAGATGGGGAGCGACCCATTAGGCAAGGGTCGCTCCCCTGGGGGGCAAATTGTATTTAGACCATTTCTGCCCCCCTTGGGGGCAGATTGGCCGATTTTAGGTCAATCTGCCCCAAACCACCAGGCACAGGGATTTATTTTTGGCGCCAATGTCACGCAGGGGGATCGAACCCGTAGGCAAGGGTCGCTCCCGAGGGGGGTTGAGGGTGGGGGACAAATTTATTTTAGGCCATTTCTGCCCCCCCTGGGGGCAGATCAGCCTATTGTTATTAGTTGTGTTTTGGGCCCTTTCCTTTCGTGGGCGCTAGGCCCACCCACACAAGTGAGGTACCATTTTTATCGGGAGACTTGGGGAAACGCTGGGTGGATACAGAAAATGGTCAGAGCCCCACAAGTCACCCCATCTTGGATTTCCCTAGGTCTCTAGTTTTCAGAAATGCGCTGGTTTGCTAGGTTTCCTCAGGTGCCGGCTGAGCTAGAGGCCAAAATCCAGAGCTAGGCACTGTTTTCTGTGGAAAAATGTGATGTGTCCATGTTGTGTTTTGGGCCATTTCCTTTCGTGGGCGCTAGGCCTACCTGCACAATTGAGGTACCATTTTTATCGGGAGACTTGGGGGAACGCTGGGTGGAAGGAAATTTGTGGCTCCTCTCAGATTCCAGAACTTTCTGTCACCGAGATGTGAGGAAAATTTGTTTTTTTTTGCCACATTTTGAGGTTTGCAAAGGATTCTGGGTAACAGAACCTGGTCAGAGCCCCACAAGTCACCCCATCTTGCATTCCCCTAGGTCTCTAGTTTTCAGAAATGCACAGGTTTGGTAGGTTTCCCTAGGTGCCGGCTGAGCTAGGGGCCAAAATCTACAGGTAGGCACTTTGCAAAAAGCACCTCTGTTTTCTGTAAAAAAAATGGGATGTGTCCATGTTGTGTTTTGGGCCATTTCCTGTCACGGGCGCTAAGCCTACCCACACAAGTGAGGTATCATTTTTATAGGGAGACTTGGGGGAACGCTGGGTGGAAGGAAATTTGTGGCTCCTCTCAGATTCCAGAACTTTCTGTCACCGAAATGTGAAGAAAATGTGTTTGTTTAGCCAAATTTTGAGGTTTGCAAAGGATTTTGGGTAACAGAACCTGGTCAGAGCCCCACAAGTCACCCCATCTTGGATTCCCCTAGGTCTCTAGTTTTCAAAAATGCACAGGTTTGGTAGGTTTTCCTAGGTGCCGGCTGAGCTAGAGGCCAAAATCTACAGGTAGGCACTTTGCAAAAAACACCTCTGTTTTCTTTCAAAAAATGTGATGTGTCCACGTTGTGTTTTGGGGCATTTCCTGTCACGGGCGCTAGGCCTACCCACACAAGTGAGGTATCATTTTTATCGGGAGACTTGGGGGAACACTGGGTGGAAGGAAATTTGTGGCTCCTCTCAGATTCCAGAACTTTCTGTCACCGAAATGTGAGGAACACGTGTTTTTTTAGCCAAATGTTGAGGTTTGCAAAGGATTCTGGGTAACAGAACATGGTCAGAGCCCCACAAGTCACCCCATCTTGGATTCCCCTAGGTCTCTAGTTTTAAAAAATGCACAGGTTTGGTAGGTTTTCCTAAGTGCCGGCTGAGCTAGAGGCCAAAATCTACAGGTAGGCACTTTGCAAAAAACACCTCTGTTTTCTTTCAAAAAATGTGATGTGTCCACGTTGTGTTTTGGGGCATTTCCTGTCACGGGCGCTAGGCCTACCCACACAAGTGAGGTATCATTTTTATCGGGAGACTTGGGGGAACACTGGGTGGAAGGAAATTTGTGGCTCCTCTCAGATTCCAGAACTTTCTGTCACCGAAATGTGAGGAACACGTGTTTTTTTAGCCAAATTTTGAGGTTTGCAAAGGATTCTGGGTAACAGAACATGGTCAGAGCCCCACAAGTCACCCCATCTTGGATTCCCCTAGGTCTCTAGTTTTCAAAAATGCACAGGTTTGGTAGGTTTCCCTAGGTGCCGGCTGAGCTCGAGGCCAAAATCTACAGGTAGTCACTTTGCAAAAAACACCTCTATTTTCTTAAAAAAAATGTGATGTGTCCACATTGCGTTTTGGGGCATTTACTGTCGCGAGCGCTAGGCCTACCCACACAAGTGAGGTATCATTTTTATCGGGTGACTTGGGGGAACATAGATTAGCAAAACAAGTGTTATTGCCCCTTGTCTTTCTCTACATTTTTTCCTTCCAAATATAAGAGAGTGTGTAAAAAAGACATCTATTTGAGAAATGCCCTGTAATTCACATGCTAGTATGGTCTCCCCGGAATTCAGAGATGTGCAAATAACCACTGCTCCTCAACACCTTATCTTGTGCCCTTTTTGGAAATACAAAGGTTTTCGTGATAGCTATTTTTCACTCTTTATATTTCAGCAAATGAATTGCTGTATACCCGTTATAGAATGAAAATGTACTGCAGGGTGCAGCTCATTTATTGGCTCTGGGTACCTAGGGTTCTTGATGAACCTACAAGCCCTATATATCCCCACAACCAGAGGAGTCCAGCAGACGTAACGGTATATTGCTTTCGAAAATCTAACATTGCAGGAAGAAGTTACAGAGTAAAACGTAGAGAAAAATTGATGTTTTTTTCACCTCAATTTCAAAATATTTCTTATTCAGTTGTTATTTTCTGTAGGAAACCCTTGTAGGATCTACACAAATGAACCCTTGCTGAATTCAGAATTATGTCTACTTTTAAGAAATGTTGCGGTTTCTGGGATCCAGCATTGGTTTCATGCCCATTTCTGTCACTGACTGGAAGGAGGCTGAAAGCACAAAAAATCATAAATATGGGGTATGTCCCAGTAAAATGCCAAATTGTGTTGAAAAATTGGATTTTCTGATTCAAGTCTGCCTGTTCCTGAAAGCTGGGAAGCTGGTGATTTTAGCACCGCAAACCCTTTGTTGATGCCATTTTCAGGGAATAAACCACAAGCCTTCTTCTGCAGCCCCTTTTTCCCATTTTTTTGAAAAAACAAAATTTTCACTGTATTTTGGCTAATTTCTTGGCCTCCTTCTGGGGAACCCACAAAGTCTGGGTACCTCTAGAATCCCTAGGATGTTGGAAAAAAAGGACGCAAATTTGGCGTGGGTAGCTTATGTGAACAAAAAGTTATGAGGGCCTAAGCGTGAACTGCCCCAAATAGCCAAAAAAAGGCTTGGCACCTGAGGGGGAAAAGGCCTGGCAGCGAAGGGGTTAATCAACCAAAAGCTCCATATTTCATATTAATATGCCATTGAAAAGTATACTTCATGAACATTGGTAGCCACTCATCGTGATCACATTTTCAAATGCATGCATTATTTTCTCTATGTTCTTATATTTTTCTATGCAAATCCATTACTCATAATACATGAATACTCATTAATATTTATATTTAAAAACCTGCACTAGCAACCAAGAGAACAATAACACCTGCTACCCCACAGAACTAGAAAGGCAGAAGAAATGGCTGCATTTTTTTACCTTCAATGGCCGCCAGCCAATAAATATTATCTTCTATCGCTCTTTTGAGCTGCATATTTCCTCAAAAAATATTTCAACCGCTTAGTGAGTGGTGGTAATCTCATTTTATTAAATACATGCGATTTACAACACCAGAATGGACGTTCGAAAATAAATACTTGCAATTAACATGTTCTTACCAACAAGTCCTGTGAATGTCCCAGTCATGTGACTTGTCATCTTTTTCACATTTCTTCACATTAGGTTAAGTATGTGTTGCCTCACATGACACTTGCATGTCTTTCTTTCATGCAGTTTTGTCTTCTTAGAGAGCTGTCAAGCATAGATCCAGTGGGCCGACATGCGACCATCCATGCGTTGCATCTGTTTTGCAGAACATGTGGAGACATTTGAAGGAGGTGGCCACAGAGACAGCAGACACAGAATGAAAGAACCTCAGAGTCACAGGAGGAAGGCACAACCACAGGAGAGTCATAGTAACAGGCAGTGGTGTAACAAAACTTGAGGGGGTCCCCTTGCAAAGTACACGGAGGGCCCACTGGATCCAGACAGGAGTTCTCAGGCCAAGGGCCTGCTCCGTGCACAGTGGCGGCAGTGCTGAAGGGGCCCCCTGGAGCTCGAGGCACCAAATACAACGGTGGTTCGGGACTAATGTTAAGTCACTGGTGACAGGGAAGATAGTCATGGTATAGGAACACCAATAACAGGTATGCATAAGAGATCTTGTGTGTGAGGATGTAGTGAGCCAGTGCTTAATTTGTAAAAGAGTAAGTGCGGGGCCCAATGATCTAGTCATATTCCTTCGTCTTGCACACAGTGCCAAATAGCAAGCCTGTGCAGTGTTAATTCCACTTTATGGCTCTTTAATCCATCGCCAGAATCTCAGGTGGTTATTCCGACTTTGGTGGTGTTTATCAAAGACTGCTGTGTATGCGGCCACAGAAAGACCACCAGTGATGGAAGTCTGAAAATTGCTGCATTACGAGTCACCAACACAACTCTGCCAAAAAATACACCCAAAATATTGGGTAATGGAGGCGGCTGCAGTATCAGCACTGCCGAGAACATCCCACCTGCCAAACAGCGAATCACAAATCTGCACTGCGGACTTAACACAGCGCTATTCCATCGGCGGTCTGAACCGCTGCAGGAAAAAAGGCACCTTCACCAGAACACTGCACCACATTGGACAATACCATTACCCCAAGCCTGAGACACATACACACACCTGACCACAGCACTACAAAACATACCCCCCCACACACCCAGAACCCTTTGCAAACAGAACCTTTGTGAGAGCGAGGCAAGAGCACACTGAAAGAAGGCACTGCACCTAGATATCACAGGCACCATCAGACTGAACATGCATCACACAACACACCACTGCATACAAACACCATAAATCACACACACACACACCATTTCCCAAACTCACACCAACAAACTGCACATCTAGAATCCCTGCACAACACCCCCCCCCCCACCGACAACACATCCACCATGGCACCACAAAAAATCCCCAGATTCACAGACAAGGAGCTGAGGGTAATTGTTGATCGTCAGAGTGGAGCCGCAACTGTTTGGAGCACAGGTCCAGCAGACATCCATTGCCTGGAAAAACAACTCATGGCAGAGGATAGTCGTCAGGATGAATGCTGTGGGAAACCATCCATGCACAAGAGAGAACATTGGGAAGAGGTGAAACGACCTATGGGTGAAGGTACAGACCATAGCTTCCAGGCACCAAATGACCATGATGAGGACTGGTGGTGGGCCCCCACCGCCTCCCCAAGAATTGTCATAGTGGGAGGAGAAGGTCTTGGCCATCCTACACCCAGAAGGGCTGACGGGAATACCTAGTGGACTGGACACTGGTAAGTCAACTACACACCCCGGCCAACATGTCCCCGTGCACAGCATCCCCCACCACCCTCTCACCCACTCACATCACCCAAAGTGCACAAACCCACTATGGACCCAATACCCTCCCTTGCATGCCACAGCCCCCTACTGACACAATTTCCTCACAGACCCACCTAGTGCATGGATATCCAACACTGTATCACGTACTACAACTACCACAATGCAACACTCTCTACCCTTGCATGACTGCTACATCCACTTCACATCTCTGCACTTGCACATTAAACCATGTCATTCCCTTCACCAATAATTATTTAGAATGCACAGTAGTACATGGCAATGCCAGTAGCAAGACATATATTAACTAGCTCCCAAAATAGGCCCATTGCAACATTCCACTGATGGAAACACAAGCAGTGGTCTAGTAACTGTCAATGCCATTACTGCCCTGCAAATCCAGTCGAGAATGGCATACAACCATGTTTTTCACTTCTACAATACCATCATGTGACACAATACCTTTCATTCCACAGGTCTGCCAAGTACTGCCACACAGCAGAGTAGGCCAGTGAGAGAAAGCCCAGGCCTGGAAGCAGGTCCAATAGTGGAGGACTCTTCTGGATGTTTGGATATGGATGACAAACATGGCCCATCAGGCATGAATGGTCAGTCCACCACCACCAGCCTCACCCTGCCCACAACTGAAACAACTTTCCCTGTGCCATCCATTGCACAGCAGAGCCCACCTACCCAAATGTGTCCCAAGGCCATATCAATCATCAGTGTGTCACACAAGACGGGGGCAGGAGTCAATGGTGCAAACCAAAGACAATGACGGTCCTGGTGTCAGTGGGAGGGGGCACTCTGCACCAAGGGCACAGGCACAGGGGGCAAGGGCCAGCGTGAGAGCAATCGTGGGCCAGGGGACGAGGCAGGTACAGGACACAACTAGCCAGGAGACTGTCTCCAGAGTCCTTGGACTGTACCAGCAATCCCAGGATAAGATGGGCCAGATACTGACCACCTTGCAGGACACCCAAAGGCTGCAGGGGGAATACCACCAGGAGGCCATGCAGCAGTGGCAGGCACTCAATGCCAGCATGGTCTCCATATTATTGGAGTTCAAGGAACTGAACAATATCCTGCAAACATCCTCCACCCAAAAGCAGGCCCATTCCAGTAGTCAGTCAACATCACTGCCCTCAACATCAGTACCTGCTACTTGAATGGAGGCCCAGCAGGAGTACCCACAGGCCACCAGCACCCATACCTCTGCATCTGAGGGACCCCCCCTAAAAGAGGTCACCCACCCAGACATCCTGCAGGACCTGAGACAAAGACCAATCCCCCCACCAGGAAGGGATCCCTCTTCTGAACTGTCACCCTTGTGTCCCACTGTTACACCTTGTTGGCTGACTATCTTCTCTGTCCACATCATTCTGAGGCAAATGGATACAGGACTTGTGAAACAAACAGCTGTACCACTCACTCTGATCATCACCTAGACTATTACCCCACTCCTCTGGACTACGATGTTATACATAAAAAAAACACAAATTATCATGTCATGGTGTATGTCTCTTCATTGTCTGTAGTGGCAATTCTGGTTTCAAGCAACAAATATATGCACATGTCAGTACAACAATAATGTTAAAGTGACAGATGTAGTGGGACACTCCAACAGGTGTGTAAGTACATCCATATTGTAGTGACATCCAGTGTCAACAATGCCAGCAGGCAATTCAGTAATCAGCTTGCAGACAGAGATTTGACCTGAAGAGGGAAAATGAAATGGAATTAGGCACAATGTTGTGAGGCATGTGATCCACAGTCATACATCCACAGTATTTGAACACAAACACAGGATGACTGCCCCAACAGCGATGATACCACATATGTAATGGCCTGCCTTGTCACCCACACACATGTGTAGACAGGAAAGATGTCACATAGGTAACAGCTTCTATTGTTCACCTCCCTGAGTAGTCAGGAACAGGTAGTTGCCACATAGCAGCTGATAATGCAGCAAGACATGCCTACAAAGCAGGACAAGACGATTGTTAAGACCCCCTTACAGTTACCCAAACAGGCAGACTGAGGACTCAGAACCTTTGATAGAACCATAAGGATGTACTGTAATAGCACCAGCATTCCACACATGACCTTAGCAGCAATGCATTTTCACTACCCCTCATGGTAAGTCAACTACCTTTCAGGGTCGGAAACCAAGATGGAAGGCATTTGTCCCCACACACACCTTGATGCATGCAAAATCTGGGTACAGACTGGCTTTAACAATACATGTTCAAAGTGCAGAATACATACAAATCACACATACCTGTTGTGATTTTTTTTTAATGCGAATTTCACACAAGGGGAGCGACCCCTTAGGCAAGGGTCACTCCAGGGGGAGGCAAATTTATTTTATGCCATTTCTGCCCCCCGGGGGCAGAAACCTCTAGACGCCAGGGATAATTATTTTTGTTTTTGTTTTTTTTTACCAGGGAGGTTTTTTTAAAACGCAAATTTCACGCAAGGGGAGCAACCCCTTAGGCATGGGTCACTCTGGGGTGGGGGGCAAATGTATTTTAGGCCATTTCTGCCCCCCCGGGGGCAGATCAGCCTGTTGTTGATAGGCGGAACTGCCCCCAGGGGGGCAGAAACCTCTAGGAGCAAGGGATAATTTATTTATCTTTTTTGTGTGTTTTTTTAGTGATGGGGAGCGACCCGTTAGGCAAGGGTTGCTCCCCTAGGGGGCAAATTGTATTTATACCATTTCTGCCCCCCAGACTGGCCGATTTTTGTTAGGTCAATCTGCCCCCAAGGGGGACAGAAACCACTAGGCACCGGGGATCTTTTTTTGCGCCAATTTCATGCTAGGATGAGCGACCCCTTAGGCAATGGACGCTTCCTGGTGGGGCATTTTTTTTCAAGGCCTTTCCTGCCCCCCCGGGGGCAGATCAGCCTATTATTAAGCCGATCTGCCCCCGGGGGGAACAGAAACCTCTAGGTGCCAGGGATAATTTTTTTTGGGGGGGGGGTTTGTTTTTTAGAGGTGAGGAGCGACCCCTTAGGCAAGGGTCACTCCCCTAGGGGGCAAATTATATTTAGGCCATTTCTGCCCCCATTGGGGGCAGATTAGCCTATTTTTATGAGGCCAATCTGCCCCCAAGGGGGGCAGAAACCACTAGACACCAGGGAGTTATTTTTTTTAACGCAAATTTCACGCAAGGGGAGCAACCCCTTAGGCATGGGTCACTCCGGGGGGGGATTTTTTTTTTAGCCCATTTCTTCCCCCCCGGGGGCAGATCGGCCTGTTGTTGATAGGCGGAACTGCCCCCAGGGGGGCAGAAACCTCTAGGCGCCAGGGATAATTTATTTATCTTTTTTTGTGTGTTTCATTTAGAGATGGGGAGCGACCCGTTAGCAAGGGTCGCTCCCCTGGGGGGCAAATTGTATTTAGACCATTTCTGCCCCCCTTGAGGGCAGATTGGCCATTTTTTGTTAGGTCAATCTGCCCCCAAGGGGGGCAGAAACCTCTAGGCGCCAGGGATATATATATTTTTTTTTTTTTTTTTTTAGAGATGGGGAGTGACCCCTTAGGCAAGGGTCGCTCCCGGGGGGGGGGATTTATTTTAGACCATTTCTGCTCCCTATGGGGGCAGATCAGCCTATTGTTATTAGGCCGATCTGCCCCCGGTGAGGGCAGAAACGTCTTGGCCCCAGGGACATTTTTGTTGTGATTTTTTTTTTAATGCGAATTTCACACAAGGGGAGCGACCCCTTAGGCAAGGGTTGTTCCCTGATGGGCAAATTGTATTTAGACCATTTTGGCCATCCTTGGGGGCAGATCGGCCGATTTTTGTTAGGCCAATCTGCCCCCAAGGGTGGCAGAAACCACTTAGGCACAAGGGATTGGTTAGTGTGTATGCATGTGTTTTCTTTAGGGGGCAGCCCCTTGGGTAAGGGTCGCTCCCCATGGGGGCATATTACTGCTGGCCATATCTGCCCCCCTTGGGGGCAGATGGGCCTATTTTTGGGAGGCCCATCTGTCCCCAAGGGGGGACAGAAAGCCCACCAGAGACCAGGGAAGTTTTTTTTCCATTCCATTCTGGGTATGGCCATACCCCAACCCCAAATAAATGGGGTCAAAGTTGTTCTGCCCAGCAGTGGGGAGATGGGGCAATTACCCCTGATCCACACCCCAGGGGGGCAGAAAGTCTACTTGGGGTGGTGGCTACCAACCAAGTATGGGCCTGGTTATGCCCCCACCCCAACTGAAGGGAGTAACAGTCTTTCAGCTCTCCCCGCACGCTAAAACATTGTTTCCCACAGCAAGCAAGAAGACATTTGATTATTTTGGATTTTGGTTTTACATTTGGCCAATGAGAGCTTGGCTAACTCTCAAAATCGTCCCACTTGGAATGGTGAGGGCTACACTTTATGGACTTTGGGACGCTGCCATGTAGAAAAATCCACAAGACCTAGACACATCTGAAAACTAAGCATCTGGGTGATTCCAGGGTGGTATGTTTCACATGCACCGCACCATTTTCGTACCCACAATGCCCTGCAAACCTCCAGCTTCACTGAAAATCACACATTTTTCCCACGTTTTTGTGATGGAACCTTCCGGAATCTGCACGAATGCACAAAATTCCTACCACCCAGCATTGTCTCATCTATACCGCTAAAAATTCTGCTGCACTCGTCAGCCTAAACATTTTCTTTTTGCAAACGGCCCTTTTGGGCCCCTTTTGGTTCCCCCTCAATATTGACATGTTTTTGGCTCTTCCCTTTCACAAGCACTTGGCCCACCTACACAAATGAGGTATCATTTTTACCGGGAGACTGAGGGGAATGTTGAGTGGTATGAAATTTGTCCCAGTGCAGTAATCCCACACAGAAATGTTGGAAAAATTCGATTTTTTAGCTAACTTTGAGTTTGCTGAGTATTCTGGGTAAGAAAACATTGGGGGATCCAAGCAAGTCACACCTCCCTGGACTCCCTCGGTTGTCTAGTTTTCAGAAATGTCTGGGTTTGGTAGGTTTCCCTAGATGGCTGCTGAGCCCAGGACCAAAAACGCAGGTGCCCCCCGCAAAAACAGGTAGTTTTGTTTTTAATAATTTTTAAGGGTCCAGATAGTGTTTTGGGGCATTTTCTTTCACGGGCAGTAGGCCTACCCACAAAAGTGAGGTACCGTTTTTATCGGGAGACTTGGGGGAACGCTGGGTGGAAGGAAATTTGTGGCACCTCCCTGATTCCAGATTTCTGTCACCGAAATGAGAAAAAACGTGTTTTTTTTGGCCAAATTTTGACGTTTGCATAGGATTCTGGGTAACAGAACCTGGTCAGAGCCCCACAAGTCACCCCATCATGGATTCCCCTAGGTGTCTAGTTTTCAAAACTGTGCAGGTTTGCTAGGTTTCCCTAGGTGCCGGCTGAGCTACAGGCCAAAATCCACAGCTAGGCACTTTCTAAAAAACAGCTCTGTTTTCTTTAAAAAAAATGTGATGTGTCCACGTTGTGTTTTGGGGCATTTCCTTTCGGGGGCACTAGGCCTACCCACACAAGTGAGGTACCATTTTTATCGGGGGACATAGGGTAACACAGAATAGCAAAATAAGTGTTATTGCCCCTTGTCTTTCTCCACATTTTATCCTTCCAAATGTAAGACAGTGTGTAAAAAAGACGTCTATTTGAGAAATGCCCTGTAATTCACATGCTAGCATGGGCATCCTTAAATTCAGAGATGTGCAAATAACCACTGCTTCTCAACACCTTATCTTGTGGCCATTTTGAATAAAAAGGTTTTCTTGAAACATATTTTTCACTTTTTATATTTCAGCAAATGAATTGCTGTAAACCCGGTATAGAAGGAAAATCCATTGCAAGGTGCAGCTCATTTATTGGCTCTGGTTACCTAGGGTTATTGATGAACCTACAAGCTCTATATATCCCTGCAACCAGAAGAGTCCAGCAGACGTAACAGTATATTGCTTTCAAAAATCTGACATCACAGGAAAAAGTTACAGAGTAAAACGTGGAGAAAAATTGCTGTTTTTTTACCTCAATTTCATTTTTTTTTTTATTTCAGCTGTTATTTTCTGTAGGAAACTCTTGTAGGATCTACACAAATGACCCCTTGCTGAATTCAGAATTTTGTCTACTTTTCAGGAATATTTCGTTTTCTGGGATCCAGCATTGGTTCTCACCCATTTCGGCACAAACAATAGTAAAAATGGGGTATGTCCCAGTAAAATGTCAAAATTGTGTGGAAAAATTGGGTTTTCTAATTCAAGTCTGCCTGTTCCTGAAAGCTGGGAAGGTGGTGATCTTACCACCATGAACCCTTTGTTGATGCCATTTTCAGGCAAAAAACCACGAGCCGCCTTCTGCAGCCCTTTTTTCCCATTTTTTTATAAAAAAACCGAAATTTTCACTGTATTTTGGCTAATTTCTTGGTCTCCTTCGGGAGAACCCACAATGTTTGGGTACCTCTAGAATCCCTAGGATGTTGGAAAAGAAGGATGCAAATTTGGCGTGGATAGCTTATGTGAACAAAACGTTATGAGGGCCTAAGCGAGAACTGCCCCAAATAGCAAAAAAACGGCTCGGCACCTGAGGGGGAAAAGGCCCGGCAGCGAAGGGGTTAAGAGTCCAGCCCCTGCCATCAGCATCAGTACACCTCAGTATCAGCCTACCACTGTGACAGAGGTAATTGGTGAGTCCTCAATCAGCTGTATGTGTAGATAGGCACTGTGGACAGAGATGCCACTGTGCTATTTGTCAATGAGTAATTGGGCATGCTACCTACCCATGCAGGATACTGTTGAGTAAGGGGTACAGGATATGTCTCCATAAACGACCATGAGAATGTGCCAAGCACTGGGCAAGTATGACTAGTATAACCCTCATCAAGTACATGAGTGCTATTGTTCCACCATCAGCAGTTTAAATCAGCCTTCCTATAGTTTACCCAATGGTGTCATACTGTTGTAGCATGTATAGGTGAGGGCATGGTCTGCCATGGCCTAGCAGCAGATAATGATGTTGTTACTGTGTGTGAATGTGTAGGTATTGACCCATTGCACCCTGTCTTTTTCTGGCAATTTCCTCCCTCTCCTCCTCTGTCTTTGTGTGCATCAGTGTCATCAGGCAAAGGAGAAGGGGCACTGGCGAGTGGGGGAGGCAGGATCAATGACAACATCTTTGGATTCCTCCTCTGATGGATGCTCCCTGGTGGGGCGTACTCCTCTGGGTCCATCCCAGCACCATCATTGTCTGCCTCCCCCTTACCAGCACCACCCTCCCTGTAGCTCCCTACCCAGTTGCCCATGCCCGCTCACCCAGGAGGGTGGGCATCTTCTTCACTGCAGGCACCTCTGCCCCTGCCCCAGGCAGCCCTGCCGCCCTCTATGAGGAGGCTATTGACCTCCAGAGGTCCATCTCTGTGGGGCAGACAACCATTGTTGATGCCATCCAGGGACTGGCATCCCAGAGGAAGCGGTTCAATGTGTTCCAGGAAGGCATTCACAGTGCCTTGTCTGGCCTACAGTGATCGTTCCAGGCTCTGGCCTCCTGGTTGATGGCAGCCAGTGTCCCTTAATCTGCCATCCCCCTTCCAGCTTCCCCCAGCCCCTCTCCCTACACTCGTCCAGGGCACATATACAGACCAGCATACACCCACTACAACAGACAAGGTGCACAAAGACAGACATGAGCATCACAAACGAACCCACAGACACAAACAAACACAACACACATCTGCATACACAATCCCCCACCACCTCCTCACATCTCCACTCACACCTGCCAGCACTGCATCATCACACACTGGTCCTGCTAGCATTCCTGTCATACCCTCAATCACCACAACAGCAGACTCACAGACACCCACCCCACACACCACGTCCGCACTCACCATGAGTACCTTCTGTGCCATCTGCATCACATCCACCTCACTTGTACACACCACCCCAACATTCACTCACACATCCCTCTTTCCTCTCCCTGCATCTCTACCCCCTCCTCTTAATAAATGCACACACTCCCACTCACCCACCCAACATTCGCACTCCACAGACATGCACATATTGCACACACTAGCATCCACATACAGCACACCAACTGTACGAGCACTCCCTCTGCCTCCACTCCCAACCCTCAATCATGTGACTGCCAAGTGTACCTAAAAAAAAGTCCTACTTGCCACCCTTGACCTCTTCCCTACTCCCCTCCCCCCCTGTATACCCCTAAACATTGTGTCCCCTGCTTCTTCCAGGCCCTTCCACCTCCCATTCCTCTGGTACCCCCTCTGGTGTTTCCCCTGCTCCTCCACGCAGCAAGGAATCCACCCCTCCTAAAGCCAAAGTCCCCCCCTTCCCAAGCCCAAACCAAGATATGCCCCTTCCAAATCAAATCCACCCCCACCACCCCCAAGCCCCTGTGGTGTGTGCCTGTCTCATTGTTGCCCCTATGCTATGGAGGCATATTTGCTGTCAGGAGTCAAGTTGGGGCCATGTTATATGAAATGTATGTGTTTCTGCATTTCTGCAAATTGGACTTGCCATTTGGCAGATTTTGTATATTTTAAATATATTTTTGATGGTGCCCACATTGCTGTGGTTGGCAGGACGAGATGCTTGTCCTGGTATTCTTCTACTTGGTGGTGTGACTTCTGTGTGCAACAGTGTGTGAGGTTTGTGTATGGATTGTGTCTGTGTTGTTGCATGCACTGGGTAGATGGGTTGTCCCATGTGCATGTTGTTATGTGTCTGACTGCTTGCTTGTGAGATTGTATGGGGTGTTTTGTGCATCTGTGTTTATGGTGCTGCATCTGTGGATTTCCTTGTACGTGATGTGTCACCTGTGTCGTTCTTTGGATGTGTGTTCACTGGTATTGATTGTGTGTCATTGCTACATACAGTTTATGGTGCGTGTATGTGTGGTGTTGCACAACGTGCCTGTCAATGCCTGCGTTAAGGTGTTTGTGGTCTAGTTGTCGTTGTATGGTTATGGGGTGTGTTGGTGATGTTTGTGTGCTTATGCTGTATGTTTGGCATATGTCTGCTTGACTTTGTGTGTGTATTGGGTACTTGGCTTTGACATATTTTGTGTGTGCCTGTGTGTGGCCTTTGCTCTCTGTGCGGGGAATGTGCATTATATGTGGTAGTGTATCACTGCCATTTCCTCCACTCTGTGCTAGGTGTACTTATGGTTGTCGTCTTCATCGTTGTCGGTGGGCCTGAAGGTGTATGGTGAGATACAATGCTGGGAAAACTAGCAATTCATTTGCCATGGCGGCTGCGGGCGTGTCTCTGTGCCTGGAGGTGGGTGTCTCCTTTTTTACTTTCTGTTTCTGCCAGGTTTTCAATCACGGCAAGCCTGCCCCGAATATCCTGGCGGTGTGGTGACTCGGAATATAGTCGGCGGGACATTACTTTCCACCAGCCTGAAGTTGGCTACCGCTGCCGGAGGCTGCTCATCAGTGGTTGCGGTACTGGCCGTAAGTTGTCTGTGTTGCGTTGGGTTCACTGCCTTATTCATTCCATGCCAGTCTGCACTGCCACCCTGGCGGTGGTCACAATACCGCTGCCAAGGTGGCAGTCAGGTTACCGCCAAACTCGGAATGACCACCTCAGTGTCTCTTTATCAGATTATTGCTGGTTCTTTATCATCCCTGCAATCTCCCTTTCTTGCCACTTTCCATTTTTCTCTTCCTTGTTCACCCTTTTATGCTTTTCTCTCTGTAGCTCTGAGTGAAAGTCTGATGAGGAAAAACAAATTCTGGACTGCAAAAATGAGTGCTTGCGAGCTCCACCTGCAATCACCGGCTCAAATTAGGCACTGCTCTGAGCAAAAGTCACCCAAGTCTCCCCACCAAAACCTCTTCAGACTTGGTGCACTTCCCCTCCCATGTCAACATATCTGATGGAGAGGCTCGAAGTAACAGCTGTGAAAATGTAGTCTAGGGTAATTATTCATACGACTATGCTTGATAAAGTATTTCAGACTACAGAGTTATAAACAGCTTTCTTAGGACACTGGACTGGTGCATGAACAACTGTAAGCACACATTTCTGTTTCTGCTGATGCAAGATTGATCACTGGCACACAGAGCAACACATAATAAATGAATACATGACCCTTTATTTACATGCCCTCTTATGCGTCCTTTCTCCACCTCAGAGAGGATTAGAACATCTCTTCCTTGCATCCATGGCTAAATTAAATTTATAATTTACCCTACACGCAGAGAAGTCTTTTCAACTCATTTCATTGTAATTTCGTTTGATGGTGCTTCCTTTGAAATCTTTAATGTGAGCTTTCAGTGTATTAACATTTGCTGAGGTAGTACTAACGCAGATGATGTCCTTAAATATGGCTCGCCGGGGTTGTGGAGCTAAGCCTGGCAGCAAGATGGCCGCTCTTTACAGGGCCCAGACGTCCGATGCCAGATTCCGCCAGGCATCCAAGACCAGCTGGCTCATACAAGGCCAAAACTACAATGGCATCCCATGGAGGACTAAGCCAATGCTGCTTGTGCCATCGATGAGCCACTTGGATGCCCTAGGCATCCTTTCAGCACCAGCTCCTGTCATGGCCCGCAATGGGCCTTAGGCATGGCCTGCTTCCTGGAACAGCCTCAGGGGCTCTCCCCCACTTACCTGGACTCCCTCGGGGAGCTGGGTGGTGGGATGACATGGGTTGGCCCTGCGGCCCCCGAGTGGCATGCTGAACCCTGGGACGGCCAAGTCACCTACTTTGGGACTCAACAGAATGTGGTCTTGGGGAGCCAGCGCGGCCTACCTGCCTTGCGGCCTGTGCAACAGCCATCGCTCATGACCACTAGGAGGGCCCTTCCCCTCTGGGCTGTGTGACACCAGGCACTGGGGGGGCAAAACAGGAGACCCCAAGGGACCACCACTGCCCGCTGACCACGGGATGCCTGTTCATGTAGGGGCAACTGGTGCAAGGTGCCAAATTGACATGCACAGGCCTGCCAGCACCTGGGGGAGTGCCTGCAGCCTCCAGGAGCAGCAGTGCTGCTGAGGACATTGCAGCCACACGGAGTTGTGGTAAGTGAGTTGCCCTGTGCTCGTGCCCCCCCGGACATTACAGCTCACAGATGGGGTCCTCTTTTCTGCATCATCCAGATCCAGTGACATTGCCTAATCTGCTGTGCTGCGGAGGGCCACTCTGTATACCTCCCTACTTGGAGCATGTCACACCTGGGCTCAGCACAACACCCCTGCTCTACTCAACAGCACGAAGTGTGCTCTCACTTAGCCAGGGCTGTTACCTCTATAATAGATGCCCAACACTGCAGCCTCCCTGACTCTCCAGCAGTCTACTCATGCTCCCACTGGAAGTTGTCAATACTCAGGAGAGGAGGGCCTAGAGTGGGCCACTAGGCACTTATTAGTACCACTCCACCCAGTTTGCTCTCTTGTGTCAGCCCCATGGCTGGGACCCCTGGATGCATTCCTGAAATTTTATGCTACTGTTGGCAAAGACTGTGGCCCATACCCACCTCATCACTTAGCTCATTGTATCTACCTACCTGCCATCCACCTCCAATGTCAGCCACTTGCTTGCTTTACAATTTGAGAAGCCTTGGGGAAACATGGTGAGCGACAATCCAAACTGACCTTTGAGGGCAAGAGACAAATTCACCATTCTGTCCAGTAAATGCCTGCCAAGGACCCCCTCTCATTGGTCCAGTGGGGACTTGATACAGGACAATGACCTGAAGGAGATACTAGTGGACGTTAAAAACAGCATGCATGCCATAGACATAAAAATTGACCTCCTAACTAGCAGCATTGACAAGAATGGAGACCGACTGGATCACCTTGAACCCTGAGTGTCAGATGCGGATGATGCCCAGACTGCCACTGGCAGGCACCTTCTAAGCATGAATAAAGTTCTCAAGCTCATGAAACTCAAAAATGTAGACATGGAAGCACGGTCCCAACACAACAATCTCTGTATAACAGGAATCCCGGAGACCACGGCCATTGATAAAATCGAAGACTGCGTAGAGACAATGATCCATACACTTTTTGCAGACGCTCCACCCCTGGTTTTCACTGAAGAGGGCAAACATAATCCATTGGAATGCGCCTCCCCAGGGACCTCGGCCCAACCCATAGGCACTAGACTCCTTTACTACAGGGACCAATATGCAGTCTTCCTGCTTACCTGTGAGTGCTGCTCTGTCCAATACCAGGGCACTACAGTTTCTTTTTATCCTGATTTCATGCTGATGGTGCAAGTGCCTGCCGGGAATTCCTATTAGCCAAGCACCTCCCACAGAAAGCTGACATCCCACATGCACTTCTCTACCCCGACAAACTGTGCATCCATCATGAACCTCATTACTTTACGTAAGGTAAGGTTGCCCTAAAATTTGCAAAACACACAACCATCAAGTAGGCATTGCCTCAGGCATCCCTGCAGCATTCTGAGGCGAACCACCTCAGTGACAATGACTGAATCCCCACGCAGCTGCATGTGTGCTCTGACCTCAAAGATAGCACTTCACTGCTCTCAACACACTACCACTGTTTTTGATTCCCCTGGAGGCCCACCTAGGAAATCGAATAGACTTCACATTCTTGTGGGTGCCATTTACTCCAATTCTGACAGCTCGCATTGAGGGCCCTCTAGCTGTGTGGTTGGTGCTTACGCACCTCATTGGCGACCCAGTTTGACCTTGACTGGGATGTCTGCATGGCTTTCGGTCACCCTGAGGGATGATTCCCATGTTATAGCCTTTTTCTTGGGATGTGTATTGGGAGGGGAAAGGATTGAAGTACTCAACCATGTTTGGGGTTTGGAATGGGTGGGGATGGGTTTCGCTTCAGAATTTTGTTGAATCTACATTCCAGTGTTTCATCCCCTGCACTGCCCTAACCATTCCCAACCATTTTGATATGTAAACTTTGCCTGGCCCTACCTCCTCCTGCCCTGTTGCCCTCTCTCCACAGTGCAGTGACCACCACCAGATGCTTGACCTGGAACATTTATGGGCTGAATGACCATAGGAAAGACTGCCTGGTACACGCCTACATCAACAGGCACCATGTAGATATCTGCTTTCTCTAAGAACTCCACCTCACCCATCCACTGCACCCTGATTGTACGTGGGATGGTGCGCTGAAACTCAAATATCCTATACTCTAACTACTCTAGAGGGTTGGCCATACTCCTGCACAAAGGTGTGCCCTGGCAGCTGTTAGACGCCATATTGAATGCCAATCGGAGGTATGTCCCCCTTGCTGGTACACTGCACATACACCCCAACATCCTAGCTTCGATATTCGGACCCAAAATAGATAGCCAAGAAGTCTTCTCCGGGATCTGGTGACCGATCACTAGCCTGGGCAATGTGGTCCTTGATGGTGGGGTGGACTGCTTGGGCTCTCCCAGACACCCTAGTCCCAAAGCAGCGCCACAGTTCCATACACTTATGTGTGACAATTACTTAAACAATGTCTGGGGGCTCACGCATGTGGCATTCTGCAGCACACATAGAAAGAGCACTGATTGTTTAAGTGCAGGAAGGTGTCCCTCTGTGCACATAAACAATCATTCCCTTCAATGCAGACACCCTTGCACTATGGTGCAAGGATGCCTATGTTGGCCCTGTCACCTAAATTTAGCACCACTGCTACAGAAAACACAGGGGTGCACCATATTTTTGAAAATATGGCACATCCCTGTATTTCTAAAGTGATGCCATGTGGCGCTGCATGTTTGGCACAGCACCGAGATGCACCGCTTTCTAGTAAAAATTTCCTAAATTGTCTGTATCATTCCAGCTACTCACATGACTAGGCCTCAGCCTGCACTTTATCTATCTGATCCTCCTTCTATATGCCTCCCCAATGGCCACCTTCGCCTCAATGGCATACTTTGGGAGCTACTCCCAGTTGCCTGCGGGACTCCCAGGGGTGCCCACTGTCTCTGATCCTATTCACCATGATGATGGAACCCCTTGCGGACGACCAGCACCACAGCCACAGGGGCCTTGGCTTCACAGCCAGGAGCCTAGCTGTATTTACATACACAGATGATGTGATGCTCTACATGCGCAAACCCCAAGAGAACCTACCCCAGTTATTCACAAGGTCAAAAGCTTTGGCGGATACCTGGGTATCCATGTTAATTGAGCCCCTCTACACTAAACCCCCTCATTGAGTGTACATAAGCCGTTCGCCTAGGAGTACCCGCTGCAATGGAGCTCTAAACCCGTCTGCTATTTGGACATTTGGCTCAGCTGTGACATTGACAAACTCTGGAAGGTCAACTATGGCTATGCTATTGCGTAGCTGGAGAAGAGAATCCTGGTGGGGACTCGCCTGCCACTATCTTTGACAGGTCGGATAGCTATTGTGAAAATAATCGTATTTGCCTAACCTGTACCTCTACATAAATATGCGGATCCTGTTCACTGCACACTTCCTCCGTCGACTGTGCTCCAATTTCATTGCCCTGGTTGGGCTGGCAAGCAAACAAGGATCACATGGGAGGCATTCACCCTACTGTTCCAGCAGTGGGGCTTATGCACCCCTGGCATACCCCTGTATGCACTATGCACTTTACCCCATGCCATTTCAATCACACACTGCTGTCGAAGTGGACCAAGCAGTGCCCTGCCTGCTTACCACAGCACTCAACAAACCATACAAACTGCAGAAGACTGAAATTGATATGGTGGCGTGCTTGCAGTGGATGTGGGACGGCATGTGATGGTGTGCCAAACTCCCCTGTCTGTACGCTCCTTCCATCCCCATTGCACACAATTGCTTACTGCCAAAGCTGCAGGACAAAGGTATTGGGGTGAGTGCGAGCAGATGTGACCTCACTAACTTGATGGATCTATACCCTGATAACCACTTCCTAACCTCATTTGTGTCCACCTGGCCCCCATCCTACAATACTCAAAGTCCTCCTTTATCATCAACTCCAACCCACATGCCATGCAATACATGACACATTTCCCACTCCCCAACACTGAATGTCCTCAAACATATGCTAATCAACCCATCACCCTGCAGACTGGTCACCGACTATGCTATGCAAGAAATGGCACCAGCACAAGTCCTGACAGACCGCACTGCCTGGGAACTAGACACTAGCCCCTTTATCACTGATGCCCAGTGGTCATGCTGCTAAGGCAGCCCTCTAACCCAACTATAGATTGTGACTCATACACTTCAAGTTTCTTGACTGGATCTATAGCATCTCGATGCAGTTTCATCTTATGGAGCTAGTGGCGGACACACACTGCCTGGGTTGCACAGCCCCTCAGGCCTCCATCTTGCCTGGGAGTTCCCGCGGATGCAGACAACTGGAGTGGGGTTTTCTCCACTCTACTCGTTAGCACATGCCATTCCTTCCTAGACCCCCTTGATTTGCCCCCTAGGATATGACAAGGACCCTCTGCCTGAGATCTGCTGCATCACCACTATGCTCCTACTCCTGGCCCAGCGCCGAGTGGTCATGTACTGGGGAAGACATCTGGCTGCCACAAAGGAGGAATGGCTGCAAGACGCGGCCTACTACCAAGAACAACTCTACACCTACTGGGAGCTCATCAGGGAACCACTGCTGACATACCTAAGACAGAGAGACTCACACCTCCACCTGGGCACAGAGGGTCCCTCCCTGAGCTGCGACCCTCCCCAGGCAATGATATGACCGTTCCTGACATCATGCCCTTCCCGTTCACTTGCTCTCATGATGTATGAGTATCCAGGGTCTAGAGAAATTATGGTCTTCCCCATTTCACCTTTGGGTCAGACCTTGGGCTGAAAATACTGAGGATAACATCATGCTGACAGTGCTATAAATGTAACCCTCCACTGGTGGGTCAACGTGGTGACTATTCACAAATTCAAATCTGCTTCTGCACTATGTAGTAGCTGATGAAAGAAACATTGACAAGGCCTCTGACTTTAATATTTGTAATATTCTAACATATACAAACAAAGGCACATGTGAAGACTAATTTTGTCATGACTGTGCTTACAGTGCCCCATAGCAGTCACATCACAAAATTGGAGGATAAAAAAAAAACAGGGCCCAGACTAGGTATAGAAAGAGCATTTGGGATGACATGGCTAATGTATACAACATGAGTGTTACTGGATTGGAACAGTACAAAACTCATATGAATTTGCAGTAACTCTTATCTGCTAACGTCATCAGTGGTGGCCACCGCAAATGTCGGGGAAGGGCGTGGGAAACAACGAGGACAGGAGAAGATGAAAAAAATAAAAGAGGCCGGCCAAACACACATGTGCACTTAGGTGCACTCTCTCCTCATCCCACCTCCCATCTTCCTGTACTGCTGGCTGAGCCAGCAGATAAAAAATAAAACGATATTGGAACTATCTTTCATTTTTCATCTCCTGGCTCTTGGCCAGGGGGGCAATGCTCCTCCGCCATTGCGGAGGGGCTGACCCTGAAAGTCATGCAAAGCAGTGAAGTCTAATGCACTGTGAATTCTGAATGCAAAAAATTAAAAGAAGCAATGAATCGGAAGGGCAACATTACGTTTTTTTTACACGCGTAAAGTGTTCAACTTTTATGAAAGTTAAGCATATTAAGCCTTGGGCAAATGTATGAGCGGTGACTGAGTGAGTGATCATTTTCCTTGAGGACAAAAGTCATGCATGATAGTACTCAGCCAGTACATGTCGGTCCTGGTGCAATGTATTGGCCTTAGTGTTGCACAAAAGTTTTTGCATCACCAATTATATGATCAACCCTCAAAACTTTACAAATATGCCACTGTGATATTTTTTCTCATTGGGCAGGTGCATTTTTCTGCAGTGTGTTGTGTGATTAATAGTTAATTTGGCATCAGAATCTTTTTTTACCATGGGCTTACTCATGACTGTTGATCTAAAAAATCTTCATACCTTAAAAATATAAAAATGTTTTTTGACCAACAAATTAAACTCAAAACTTGATCACACTGACATTCAGTCAGTGGCAGTTCTGATGGATCTGCTTCTCAAATACCACACGACTGTTTAATACACTGGCTCATGGATATCCAGAGACACATGTGCATATCAACACAGGAATATAAGCAAGCTTCCGAACTAGGGTTGTGAATATGTTTTGTGATTTTCCCAAAAAGTTTTAACTATGATGTGAAATTAAGTAAATTTATGGAAAATTCAACTCCCAGAACATCTTATTAAAAATGGATGTATTTGCACATTTTGACACAAAAATCTTCAGTGATCGGGTGCATAAACTGATGTCCAACAGTCAACCACTTTGAACTTGGGAGTGGCAATACCTGGCCCTGTCTTCTTACCTCAGCCGGTCCCAGACCAACTCCCACCTGTTTTGTCTTCTGTGTACCTTATTTTGTTTTTGTTTTCCTCCTTCTGTTCTGTTCTGAAAGGAGAGCATGACTGAATCACTGTCAACATGGATGCTAGTAATATATATATAATAATAATAAGAGACTTGAGAGCAAAGCAGTTAATTTGATCAGAGTCATGTGCCAAAGTGTCATATGGGTGGGTGTCAGGATTAGTGTCAGTTGGTAAATATAGTAGAAAGAGAAGTGAGCACACTCACTCACACCCATGCATTCTCACGCGCACACATGCACACATCCATTCACTACACTCACTCCTAAATATTCCTACATGCATGCATGAATGCATCAAACATTTAAAAAAAAACATGCAGTTCTAGGTGATGGAAGCCTTGGAGGTCCCAGGAGAGTTATGACTGCCATCTCCTCTCAATGGCTGACCTGAGGGGAGGCAGCAGTCCCTAACTCGTCACAGAGAGGGATAGGGTCAGTGAGAGTTGCTGACACCACCCCACTATGTGATGAGGAATCAGTGATAGGCACTTAGCCCTGAGCAGTTCGGGGTTAAAAATGAAGTGCCCAGGCCCAAGGCTATCAAATGGCGACCCTCCTGTTCATGAGAGGTGAGGACAGTAAGGTACTTTGTCAGGCTGAAGAGGTCAGGCCCACAGGAGATGTGATATCTTCAGCCCAAAAAAGTTCATCGGAGGCAGCAAGGAGCATGTGCATTTAACATGTCTGGCACCTGGCTCCCTGACCTGAACAAGAATAGTATCTGTCAGGTTGACCTTTTCTTATCCGGGCAGACACTCTTCTTGTTGGGAAAAAGGTGGTCTGGTGTGGCCCCTCCACCAGTTAGGACGAGCCACCACTGATTAGGATTAGAGGTGAGCACAATTTCAGCTCTGCAAGCAAAGTGAAGAAATGTTGTCATTTTGTATGCCCCCACAGAGGCATTAGTGTTAATCAGCTGCTCTAAGGGTGGAAAAATAATAAAATCACAGTTGCTTTTAGAAGCATTGTGAAGGGCCAGGCAATGTATTTACCTTCACCCTAAGTGCATTACAGGTAACTACGTTGTTTGGGAACCCTGATAGTGTACTTCAGAGCAATTTCACCAGCAGCGAAGCCTGTGTGCCACATCTGCCTTTAGGGTTTTCCTAGCACTCTAGCAGATGCCTCACTGCACAGAAGAATTCTTGTTTTACAAGACATTTCTAAAGCATAACATGCTTTTTTCAGTCTGGGTCATAGACGTGTGGAAACAGCAGAAATGCCTCAAGTTTCACATTTGCTTATCATGGATTAAAAAAATGAATTTCTTCCACTGTTAGTCTAGGGGTATGGGGACTTTTAAAAAGTACTGTTCTTTTAAAAACAAGTTTTCTGAGGAAATTGTGAGCTGTGCAAAAGTGACATGATAGTCGGCTTTTGTTCCTAGTTAGGAACTAGGAGCAGGTGGTATTTGGGAAAGGGGCTTTTGGGGAGGAACTTGTTGTGTGGGGGAGTGAACTGCCAACCGTTGCATGCTCCCCTTGCTGATGAGACTGGGGATGAGGTAGTCTGGGCTTCTGCTCACTGCTGGCCCCAGTGTTTTTGCCAAGTGCATTATTACACTCAGTAAAAGTGGACCAAGTTTTCTTCCACCTGTTAATCCCAGATGTGGAATGCCAGGCCACTCGAAATTGGCTGGAGTTGTGGCTACTCCCCTAGTCCACTGTTAATAAGAACCAAGTGTTTTTCTTAATTGTACTTTCATTTTCAGAATCTTTGCATTTTTAATATTTGTTCAGCTGCATCATTTTGCCAACTATTTTATTATTTTCATTGTATTTTTCACTTCCCCTTTAATTTTTTTGCTGTCAATCCAACATAACCTTCTTTCTATTACTTTGCCATTCTCTTCCATCTGTTTTTTTAACCATGTTTCCCACTGTCTCCTGTTTTTCCTTACTTCTTTTTGTTTCTTCTAACAACGTCAAACTCCTCCTCTCTCTAGGTATGGTCTCACCGTGCCGCAAGATGGCCGCTCTTTATCAGGCTCTGCAGGCCGTCAGAAGTAATCCTGCTAAATCTGCACACACAAAGGACATCGGGTCCACAACGTGCGTGAAACAGTGCCCTGAAGCTAAGACTGCTAGTTAGAGGGGCCGCTAACGAGCTGCGGACTGCTGGACCAAGCTTGGGCTAGGTGAGGCAAACTAATGAGGAACTCGGCTGGAGTTCCGCATCCCCCTATGAACTGGGGAGGGCCACGTCAGCAGATATCCCCCCTTGCGTGGCTGGACGGTGCTCGATTAGTCTCCAGCATCGGACGAACAGAGACCGGCTGCACAAAGCAGCCCAGAATACAATTGCACCAGAGATCGGACTGGCGGTGACCCATGAGGCCTGCAGTCCTCGGAGCTAGGGGACACGGCGGGCATGAACCCAGCGGATTTGATGTGCCTAGATGGAGGAGACAAAATCTGGTATGTGCTGGGGGGGCTCTGGGCCACTAGAGACAGGGCCCGATGGGAGCAGTTAGACTAATACTGCCCCCATTCTCAGATTTGTGTGGGGGCCCCTGCTGCCTGCAGGGGGAGAGCCCAAGGGCACCTGGGCTGAGCAGCGCTCCCCAGATGGATGCCCCAGCTGATTGGCCTGTTGGGTGGCCTACAATGATGGGTGCTGTGGGGGAGTCGGCTAAGCACATGCTTTGGTTGGTACCCCCTGCGGTGATGGGGTTCACTAGCTATCAGGGGTGGCTGCAGAAGCCTGCTCGTGCCCCCTGTTGAGGACGTGGTGAAGGGGAGAGGCACGGCCCTCGCGGCTGCAGCATTTGGGCCTCTGGACTGGAACCTGTGCTGAGTGGGCAGAATATCCCATAGAGCAGAGAGTTGCTGTTAAATGGGGTAGCCGGAGAGCACGGGACCTTCTGCCTGGCCGGCATTGGCTGACTGAGATCATGGGTAAGACAAACACCAAGCAGGCAAAGCTCACATTTCAGGGCAAAAAACACAACTGGCATATGGAGGTCAAGTAGTCCTTTGGTGCAACTATTAACCCGCAGGTGGAGGACGACTCAGATGAGCGTCACATCAAGGAAATACTCCTGGATGTGAAAACCAGTTTTAAGACCATTGATGGCAAGTTGGACCTCCTCACCCCTCATCTCGACCAAGTCAAGCAGGGTGTGGACACTCATGAGTCCAGGTTGATTGGCCTGTAGAATAGAATATCGGACATTGACAACCAACAGTCCGAATCCAAGGACCAACTTTTAAAAATTGACAAAATACTAGACATCATCACGGCCAAGAATGAAGATCTGGAAGCTAGATCCTGACATTGCAACCTTCGCATCATATGTGTTCCGGAGTCCAGCTCAATATACAAAATGGAGGAATTTGCTGAGACTCCGACCCGCAACCTATTTAGCGTGGACCTGTTACTAGTGTTCATTGTGGAACGGGCCCACCGCTCGCTGTGCCCCCGACTACCTCCTGGGCCGCCGGCCAGACCGATAATCGCTAAACTCCTGAGTTATAGGGACATGGTCTTGCAGTTGGCATGTGAAAAAGGTCTACTACAGCACCACAGCAGTACCATGTCCTTCTTCCCTGACTTTACCCAGAGCAGTACAGGCCGCTAACCGCAAGTTCATACCTGTGAAAAAACTCTTTCAGAAGGCTGAAATTTTGTGTGCATTACTATACCCCGCCAGGCTCAGAATTTCTGCAGAGGGCAAATCATACTTTTTCACAGATGCCAGGTTGGCTATGAAGTTTGTATAGTTTTGATTTTGTTTGCTTGTTATTGTCTTTTTCGCAGAGGTACACAATTAGAATTTGTCCACACATGACTTGCAACACCACACAACAACACAGGTCCTGGAGACTCAGGGCCCTCCAGATGACACGGGCTAGAATGCTATGGCCAAACCTAAATGTCTAATCTGGAATGTACACAGCTTTAATGAGGCCTTAAAGGGTCACCTTGTGCACTCTTATCTTAATAAACACAAAATTATCATTTGTTTCCTGCAAGAAACACACCTGAATGAGCCTAAGCGCCCCAACCTACAGACCAGGGGCTGGGATGCTGCGTACTCTTCCACATACTCAAACTATGCCAGGGGGGTTGCGATACTCCTTCGCAGACGTCTTGCCTGGCAAGTGACTCATACAGTACATGACCCCTAGGGCTGATACGTACTCTATACAGAATCGTTGGGTGGTCATCCTGTTACACTGGTGGCCGTATATGTACCAAAAGTGGATGATCTTGAATTCTACTTCACACTATGGTCTAGAATACAGGGGATTGGTCTGCAGGCCATCATTTGGGGTGGAGACTTCAACGTTGTATTGGAGGACCAATGTGATAGATTGGGTGGTTCCTGGAAATCTGGATTTTCTAATACGGGAGGTGATTCGATTCAGGTGCTATTCGGGGATCCAGTTAAACTGTGGAAAATCAATGCTATTTCCCCTCACGGATGAGACCCTGCCCTTCACCTCTGAGTTTCCCCTTCAGTGGGCTGTAGAGCCAATTTGATATCTTGGCATTTCGCTTAGCCTTGATGGTGCCACTCTGGGGCAAGCAAACTATGGAAGGGCTATGAACTGACTGGAGGATAGGATACCACTATGGACCCGCCTGCCGCTCTCCCTTACAGGCCGTATTGAAATAGCAAAGATGGTAGTCCTCCCCTGATTCCCATACCTTTTTCTTAATATCTCTATTCCCTTGACCACTGCCTTCTTCAAATGTTCAAAATCCAACCTGAGTACCATGGTTTGGGCAGGCAAACAACCTTGGGCATCCTGGGAACTCCTTGCTTTACCGCTGGAAGGGGGGGGGGCTGGGTGCACCAGACTTGACCCTATATGCATACTGCACACAAGCTCAGTACTTGCACTTTTGGGTGTGCAATGCTCTCTCAAGATGGTGCTATTCAGTCCTTATAAGTCGCCCAGAGCTGATATTGACACCGTCGCTTGTGTTTGCTGGGCATGGGAAAGGCTGCACAAACGGGCTGGACTGCCTCTACTGTACACACCATCCATGTCCATGTTAAATAACCCAACACTCCCACTCCTTCAGAAACCCGGCATCAGAGCACGTACTCTCAAGTGCAGTTTTTCGCACTTTGCAGATTTATGTCCTAGCGGCCATTTCATTGCACAATTACCCAAGGTAGAGAGCATATGCAACACCCCACTGGACATACTGACATATTACCAAATTCGAGCAGCATGTCGAACCCTTCACCCCACTTTCCCGCCTGCACCACCCACAATGACATTCCTAGAAATTCTGCTTACATCCCCATTACTGAGGCGACTGATCACCCGCCTCTATACATCCCCACAAGCTTTTGCTTCGCCCTTGGCATCCAGAGCTAGAGCTGGGTGGGATGAGGAACTCTCTACCACACTCACTGATGAACAATGGGGCTATTTCTGCAGTCAACTGGAATACCTTTCCCCCAGCTACAGACTCCACCTCATCTACTTCAATTATCTGCACTGCCTCTACTGCATCAGATGCGGTGATGCGGAAGCCTCCTTTCTGCATCTGGCTTGTCTATGTCCCCAAATTATGACATTCTGGGGGAAGGGTTTGAGAAATACACAAGAAATGACGTCTTATAGCTATGCTACTTCTTCTAGCAAAGCGGAAAGTGGCCATGCACTGGGGAAGGCAGCCCGCTCCCATTGTTACTGCTTGGATACGTGACGTCACATACAGCCCAGAATTTCGCGCCCCTTCCAGACATGTCCTGATCTCCCTATATGCAGTTGATGTTACACTATATTTAAGAAACCCAGAAGACCTTTTAAATCCTATACTGCGAGAATTCATCAAATTTGGTCTTATGTCTGGGATCCGAGTAAACTGGGAGAAGTCACAGATTTATCCCCTGACTGATGGCACGGTGCAGTGCTGCCCTGATTTCCCTCTTCAGTGGACTGATGTCTCGCTTAGATATCTGGGAATCGAGGTTACCCGTGATAGCCGTGAATTGATGCAATTGAATTATGGGGTATTACTAGATAACATACAGGAGATGGTCACACGCTGGATTGCTTTACCCCTCTCCCTTGCGGGACGCGTATCATTGATGAAAATGATTATACTCTCTAAGCTCCTCTATCTGTTTCTAAACATGCTGTATCCCCCGGCTCGCCCCTTTTTTAAAGCATTAAGAACACCGATGATTAGATTAGCCTGGGCCGGCGAACAACCGCGTCTCAAGTGGGAAATTATTATGCAGCCCTTTGACCATGGGGGCTTTGAGGCCCCTGATTTTGAATTATACTATCATTGCACGCAGCCACAGTTCGCACATTACTGGTATCATCCCCTCCCTCATATGGCGCATATAGCGGTTGAGCAGGGTTATGTTGCGCCAGTGCCCAGTACCGCCTAACTGAGGCCTGACCTGATGATCACTGGCCCCCGAGACTCGATGGTGAGGTGTACACAGCTAGCCTGTAAAAAACTGGCCGCCAGAGTGGGTAGGGACCTATTATATTCACCGAAGATGCCACCTGTAGGACAGGAGGTGGTCTAGGTGGCGGGTGAGGCGGCGGGGCTGTGGTTGCTCGCTAGCTTAAATGTCCACACATGGGGAGATCTATATGCGGCCTCCCGCTTTCGAGAGTGAGGGGCAGGCTGCGCAGAGGACGCCTTCTCCCCGATGGAAACCTTTCTGTACATCCGCCTTCGCGCTCCATCAGGACCCTTTTGCCCCCTTTTCCTGCGGAGCCGCCTTGCATGCAGGCGTTTGATGCTCTTCTGTGCTCCAGCACACCGAGACACTTAGGCCCTCATTCCGACCCTGGCGGTCATAGCCTGCCAGGGTGGCGAATGACGGAAGGACCGCCAACAGGCTGGCGGTGCTTCATTCTTCATTCCGACCGCGGCAGTACAGCCACGGTTGCCCAGCTGGGTCCGGCGGTTTCCCGACGGATTTCTCACGGCTGGGAGAATCCTCCAGGGCAGCGCTGCAAGCAGCGCTGCCCAGGGGATTCTGACCCCCTTCCCGCCAGCCTGTTTCTGGCGGTTTACACCGCCAGGAAGAGGCTGGCGGGAACGGGTGACCTGGGGCCCCTGGGGGCCCCTGCACTGCCCATGCCACTGGCATGGGCAGTGCAGGGGCCCCCTAACAGGGCCCCAGCCTGCTTTTCACTGTCTGCCTAGCAGACAGTGAAAAGTGCGACGGGTGCAACTGCACCCGTCGCACACCTGCAACACCAGGTTCACCGCCACGGCTTCACCGCCAAGGCATCCGAGCTGATGACAGGTGTGACAGATGTGGGTTGGGGGGGTGACTTTTTCCACCTGTATTAGAGAAGGGTGGAGGGGGCGCTGTTTGCTATGATAGCTGCGCCGCTGACGCTCACACTGCTAATTGCACTCTTGGGATACACTGAGGATACACTGAGGAGATTGCCCCAGTCCACCGTAGATATCTGGGTTTTGCTCTTTTATTGGCTAAGCGGAGGGTGGCATGCCGCTGGGGCAGAGGCAGGACTCCTAAATTTAAGGATTGGCTTTCTGATTTAGTATATGGTAGAATGCAGCTGGAAGCATATGCCGAATTGCTACCGCCCACATCCCGCCCTAGAGATATCTGGGCCCCATTGGATACATATCTGCTAGGGCGGCTGGATCCGATTGATGATGAGGTCTCTGCGGGGTCCCCCTTGGAGGATGCGGGGCCGCTGGGAGGTGAGGGACCGGGGACGGGAGATGACACAATGAGTGCGGTGTGCCCTGTACATGAGGGGGAGCGATCGGTGACGGGGGTGGGAGGTGAGCATCCTGCTGGACTTTTGCAAGATCCTGCTATGGGGGGATTGATTGACTCTGGCTGAACCCTCCCACTTTTGGGAGTTCCGTTCACACCTACATGATCACGACATACCCCAATCCCACACTTCTCAGAGAGCTGCCGCCACCTCATCAACAGTGAGATGGCCATCTGAGCGTACAACGTCAATCACCAACCCCACTTGCAATACCTAAAGCTAAGGAACACTATCCTCAAACTTGCATACTGCCCATCCTTAAGAAATTGATAAATGATAGGTATGCAACAGCCAGGTCCGAACTAGTAGCTACAGAGATAACGATACAAGGTTAACAGCCTGCTCACTGGACCCTGTGAATCATGTTTTATTGACAGAAGTCGATGAGCATGTTTTGAATGTATATCAAATGTACCTCATGTACTTTGTTTGTATTGGTTCTTATGCAAAATCAAATAAAACCAAATGAAAATTCTCTATTCTTCTGGATACTTTTCTTGCCTTTTTCACAATGATTATTTCCATCTGAAATTTTTTAAAGTAAAACTTTCAAAATGGTACTGGAGTAAGAAGCAATTTTTTTTTTTTTTTTAGATATTACCCTTTCTTACATGTGTTTACTGTGATTGACAATGATACTAGAAATCAGTGACATTTTTTAAGGAGCAACACAAGATTATCAGGTGGAAGCAGAAGGACATGAAGTGGCTGCTGGTACAAATCCTAAATCATGCTTTTTCCTTAACAACAGCTACTGAGTTTTATTAACCTACACCCACATTATTTCCTTAACGATGCAAGCCCTGTCCCAAACCATTTTCTTGCCTTGCCATATTTATGTATCTGTCTCTTTGTCTACTTATTAACCAGGGCACCCATAGAGGTTCACACTCTACAGAAGCATTAACTGGTGTGTAGATATTTGGACCTTGTGATGGCAGTGGCCTATTGATTATCAACTACAGAAGATCTTGCTATACTTTTAAAAATGTTTTTTTGTAGTATTCACTGTTGATGTCAGTTATTGATTATAGTGCAGAAAGCATGATGACAATTACTTACAGCTTTCTACATGCTATTTGAGTGATATGGATACAAATTAGTGCTCTCCGGACCAGCTTAGTGCCCAACCAAAACCACATAAGAGAACCCTTACATTGACTGAGGGTTTCTTAGAAATGAAGGTGTCTGCAGATGACATGGTGATTTGTGGACAAATCCAGAAAGCTAAATGAAGATTGTCAAGTGGTATCGATCCCAGGGCAATTGTAGAAAATGGTGATTACCTTGAAAAATCTTAATTAGATAATCTCCACATGATCTCTGCTCAAAACATGGAAACGTTGACTCATATCCAACCGCCATATTCAATTTACTTATAAGTCTCTAGTGAAGTGTACTACATGTGTCCAGGGTTTTAAATTAAATGCTACTAGTGGGCCTGCAGCACTGATTGTGTCACCCACATAAGTAGCCCTTTAAACATGCCCCAGGGCTACCACTGCAGAGTCTGTGTGTACAATTTTAAGCTGCCATTTCGACCTCACAAAATAAACCTTTTGCCAGGCCTAAACATTCCTTTTTAATACCTATGTCACCCCTAACATAGACCTTCAGAAGCCCCAAAGGCAGGATGGAGTGTATTTAAAAAGCTGGACATGCACTTTTAATTTTTACATGTCCTGGTAGTGAAAAACTCTTAAATTCATATTTCAATATTGCCAGGCCTATCTCTCCCGTAGGATAACATGAGAGTTTCCTTATTTCATTTTATATCCTGCCATTTCCCAATGGGAAGAGATAATAGTTTGGTGTCTCTTGAATCCTTACTTAAAATCCTAAAATATGGTTAAGTCACATTTTAAATTATAATTTTGAAAATGCTACTTTTAGAAAGCTAGCATTTTCTTACATTAGCTATTTGGTGCTTGCAACCTGTCTCTGGCCACACGACTGGGTGTAGTTGGCAATTGGGATTAGTATATTCCTCCTAAACAGACACACACAATGGGAGCATAGGTGTGACAGGATGGACCATCACTGGCAGTCTGAGAGGGAGGAGCTGGGCCCCTCCTCGCTTACACCTGAATAGGCTGCATCCTGTCTCCACACAAAGGGCTGCATACCCCTGTGGTTAGACTGAAGGCAGGTCAGGGAAGACACCAAAGACAGGCCTCTACAAGCTTCTTCCCACTTCAAAGGCACAACTGTGTAAAAAAGAAGGACCTCAGACACCACCACGTCAGTACACTTCTGGACCTCTGGATAATCTGACAGGAAAAAGGACTGGTGTGCTACTACAAGGATTGCCACTCTGCTGGACTGCTGTTCTTTAGAAATTGCAGCACTTCTGTGCTTACCTGCAGCCTGCTGCCCTCTTGCATGGGTGAGAAGGACCTGCATCTTTTGAACCCAGAACACAGCGTGACTCTAAGTATTAGTTGGCTGACCTCCTGATCTGAAGCCTCAGGGACATAATAGGCTTCCATCAACTTTACATCTGGACTCTGACATCCATAAATCTATCCTGCCAAGTGGTGCTACTTCAGTCCTGGACCCTTTGAAGTGGGCCAAAGGTACTCTTCCAGACTGTGGTACCAGGGCAATCAGCCTATCACCTATCTCCAAGCAGAATCGATGCATCACTGCTGCTGCATGGATTAGACCTGTTTCATAGTCTTGCATCACCACCACAACCTGCATTGCCTTCAGAACAGCCACAATGTGATGCATCCTCTGCTCAGTCCTTTACACCTCTTGACACTGATGATGGCACCAGACTCCGCATTGCAGCCACACAGCTCTTTGGAACTGATGCATCTCCCCAAATGCACGCCACATCCCAGATGCCACACTTTGCATTGCAAGCTCGTCTATGGAATCCTCTGTGATAACACAATAGGACCTCACACCACAGCCTAGCTGCATCTCAGAACCAATGGATCCCCTAGGCTGTACAACACATCTTCGACACGGATCCACACAACCCTTTGCAAACCAGGATTTAAGGTACTCTGTTCAGTGGGCTTAGCTAGGTCCCTGTAGCCAGCCCATGGTTCATCCCTATTGGCCTGAACTTCTTTCTTTGTCCCAGTCCAATGTGGCCAGATATCCACAGTTGGTGCCTCACACGTTTTGATGCTATTTTCTCTAAAACAAATGTAAAACAAATGTAAAATCTCTCATTCTACTAATTGGATTTTTGTCATTTTGTTCTTGTTTAATTCATTGCATTAGGCTCTATTTTTGTAACCTGGTATATGATCTTTTTGCATGGTGTTGTCACTGTTTTACTGTATGAAGTGTTGCAAAAATACTTTACATATTGCCTCTAGGATGAGCCTGACTGCCCTGAGTCAAGCTATTAGGAGTTGAGCAAAGGTTAATTTGGGGTGTGCTTATGCCTTGCCCTGATGAGGATTGTGGTTTCAGCTTTCTGGTTGACCAGGGCGCACACCCCGGTCAACTAATAACCCAATTTCTAACCCTGCTCTACTAGGAACAGTCCAGCCCAAACTGCCAGGTCCTCCCTGCACCAGAACACAGGCAACTTAAGACAGGTTTTGCCTTAGGTATGAGCTCTTCAGCCAGGTAAAGCTTGGTTCCATTAATACAGTGTACACGGACCCATGTCTGGGCATACTGGTTCCACTGAGGGTGGTATAATAAGTATAGAAAACAGTGATGGATGGAATCCTTACATTAATTTTAGCCACTGGTAATCACTGGCAGCCGCATCCCAAACCATTGATTTTTTTGCACACCATGCTCAGTTTGGACCCAGGTATATGCAAATCAGTCTTGACCCAGCTCCAATAGGAATAGTCCGGCCCAAAATCCCAAGCAAGGTCCTCCCTGAAATGAAACACAAGCAACCCGGGGCCAGTTTTGCCCTAATTATAATCCCATCAGCCATGTACAGCTTGGTTCCAGTGACACAGTGTGCACGGGACCCACGTCTTGGCAGTCCCGTCACACTGAGGGTGACACATTAAGTATACAAAACAGTGATGGATGGAATGCCTGAATTGAATTCAGCCACTGGTAATCACTCAGTTTGGATCAAGCTATATGCAAATCAGATTTGACCCTCTTCCAATAGGAACAGTCCTGCCCAAACTCCCAAGCCAGGTCCTCCCTGACCGGAAAACAAGCAACCCAGGACCCGTTTCAACCTAGTTCTGGTCTCATCAGCCGGATATGTCTTTGTTCCAGTGACACAGTGTGCACGAGAACTATGCATGTGCATATCCATCCCACTTAGGGCGACACAGTAATTATACAAAACAATGATGGATGGATTGCTTGAATTAATCTCAGCCAGTGGTAATAACTCAGGACGCATCTCAAGACATTGTTATTTTGCATACGATGCTACTTCAGTTTGCACCCAGCTGTATGTAAATCAGTCTTGACCCTGCTTCAATAGGAACAGTCCTGCCCAAGCTCCTAAGCCAGGTCCTTCCTGAACTGAAACACAAGCAACCAGGACTGGTTTAGTCCTATTTATATTTTCATCAGACAGGTGCAGCTTGGTTCCAGTGACACAGTGTGCAGGGACCAACGTTTGGGCATATCCATCCCACTTAGGATTAAACTATAAGTATCCAAAACAGCGAGGGATGGAGTACTTTAATGAATCTCAGCCATGGTAACCACTAGGGGCTGCATCCCAAACCATTGTTACTTTGTACACCATGCCACCTCAATTTGGACCCAGCTATGTGCAAACCACTTTTGACACTGCTGCAATAGGAACAGTCTAGCCCGAACTGCCAAGTCAAGTCCTCCCTGCTCCAGAACACAAGCAATCTATGCCCAGTTTCACCCTAGTTATGGACTCATCAGCCCAATCCAGTTTGGTTCAGTCACACAGTGAGCACAGGATCCATGCCTGGGAATACCCATCCCACTTTGGGTAACACAGTAACTATACAAAACAGTGAGAGATGGAATGCTTGAATCAGTCTCAGCCACTGATAATCACTTGGGCCGCAACCCAAAACCATTGTCATTTTGCACACCATGCCACCTCAGTTTGGATCCAGCTATATGCAAATCAGTCTTAACCCTGCTCCAATAGGAACAACACATCCCCGAACTGCCAAGTCAGGTCCTCCCTAGGTCCAAACTGAAGTAGCTTGGTGGGCAAAAAATGATGGATTGGGGCGGGGCTCCACCTGATTGCCAGTAGCTGAGATTATTTCAAGCTCTTCATTCATTACTTTGTTGTTTTTGAACTTTACAAAAGTAGCATTTTCAGTATTGTGGTTTAACATGAGACTTTACCATTAAAGAGGATTGTAAATTACAACTGATTTGAGTCCAAACATTATATTTCTATATGATCCCAATCAAACGTTACCACTTATTAAATGAGATAAGGAAACACAATGTTATCCAATAAGAAAGATAGGCCTAACAGTAGTGAAAAAGGAATTGAGGAGTTATTCACCACCAGGATATGTAAAACTTAAACCCACATGTTCTAATTTTTAAATACAGTGAACGCTTTATGGCCTACTTTAAGGATGACATATGTATTAAAAGGGAGGTTTAGGATGTGTGGGAAAGGCAGCGTTCTGCTAAGCTCTACTACTGCCATTTCCAATTATATTAAAAAGCCAAATTAGGGACAATTTTGTTGTCATTAGGGAATGGAATGTTAGGCATAATTTTATTGAGGTTTTGATGACTGCTCTACCAGAAAATATTGAGTAATCTTATTGCAGATTATTTCTAGAAAAATTTGCCTCCTAAGCTCCTCAACCTGAATTTTACAGGAAAATTTGAAATTAATAAGGCTAACATGGGCCATCTCATTACAAGCCTGTTCGCATTAAACAGAGACAACTTATTTTCAAGGTTCTTCAATATAGCCATTTACTGCTGATCAAGAGAGCTGTTAGAAATCTTTTGTCTATTATGTTTGAGAGTAGCAAAATATTTTACCATCAAGATTTTACAAAGGAAAGTGTATCGATCTGAAAATAATTTGTGGCTCTAAAACCCAGACTAAAGAAAAGTAGATATAAATATACCCTGTTCAATCTATCTGCTATAAGAATTTGGAAAAATTATTTTTCAAAATCTTGTCATAAAATTTCTTATTAATTAATTGAATCTTGAACATCTCATGGTATGGGAAGCTTATGATTCAGAGAAGCCCTGTATACTCCCTCTTTTTCTGCACCTATTTATTTCAGTATAATGCACCTAATATCCTACATATTATTTAGGTGTAGTGCTGCTGTCCTACTTGTGCACCTTTCTGTCTCTCTCATTTTATATATGCTCAGTGTAAGATGATGTTATACTATGATTGTTTCTTTGGTTTTGTTGGAAAATGGGGTATTGGTAAGGGCAGTTAGGTACCTACACTTAGCAATAGGCCACTAACCTCTGCTTAGGTCCATTAGGTCTCAGTAAATTAAACCCAGCTCAACCCTTGGTAGCTTGGCAACGAGTGACAAGGCTTAACTAAGGAGACAGAGTGTAAAGCATTTAAATATCACAAAACAGTAATTAAATAAAACACAGGAAACAGTTTAAAAATCCAAAACCAATTTATAACAATAGATTATATTTTTATCTTTAAAATGACACAAAAGCAAATAAAATCGGATAAGGGGAACCGGAGATATGAATTTTTAAAGAATTATTGATTTTTTACCACCTCGAAACAAAAAGCGCCAATCGGGTCATCTGGTTGCACCTCGACCTGGGCAAAGTCAAAGTTTAAGGCCGACCGCGATGGAGCCCGGCTCGGTTATAGGCCGCGGGACGCCTCGGTCAAAGGTTTACCTCCGCACTTAGTAGCTTTTCTGAAGATTTTCTTCAGCAGGACGAACCTGCGAGTCCAATCCGACCTCCTGGAACCCTTCTCCGGATACGCTTCGCGGGAATCCTCGGTGGAGATTTTTACCTCCAGACTTAGTCGTTTTTTTGAGGTGAAAATCCTTCGACCGGGGTAAACCTGGATCTTCGTCCGATGTCCTTGGAGCCCTCCTCGGATACGCTGGATGGGAGGTCCCAGTCAACTTTGTACATTCGGACTTAGGTGATAATTACAACCCTGGCGGACGGTGTTAGAGCAGCGGTAGGACCCCCAACAGGCCGGCGGTAAAAAATTAGCAATTACGACCGTGGCAGAAACCGCCAACAAAGATAGCCAAATTAACACTCAGACCGCCACAGCGGTACAAACAAACAACGCGGCGGTCACCGCCAACAGACAGGCGGGAGACAAAGTACCGCCCACACTATTATGACAGGCCAATCCGCCACCTTTTCCGGGGCGGATTCACCATGGATAAAAACACAGCGGAAACAGGAATTCCAAAGGAAAAACGCTCACCTCTACACACCCCACGAGGAACGAGGACGCCATGGATCCGGAACTCCAAATTCTACCTGTAATAGTCTTCCTGCTCCTCTACCAGGAGCACGAACGCCGGCGGCCAAGACCACGGTGAGTAATGCACCTACAACACAGGGGAGGGGGGAGGGAAAAGAGAGTGACACACACACGAAACACCCCCACCCCCACCCTCACCCACTACAACACACACACTAATGCATATCAATACATCACAGTTACACCCCCCAAACCCCCCAGAAGAATGCAAAGACAATAGAAAATGAGTGTAACCATTGTAATATATTAAAAGCAAGTAGGCAGAAATATATATATATACACCATGTACAAAATATATACCAAGCATAGTAGTCCAGGTAGTGCTCTAATAAAGTCTGTGGAACACTGGGACCACACGGTATGGGCAAGGCCCACACAAGATCCCTAACCATGACGGAGAGAACACTGCAGGGGCATCAGAGAGCAACTAAACAGGCACCTCAGGGGGAGGGAAAGGGGGGGCACCTCAGCCGGTTGAGTGCATGATGCCAAATCCACGAGGGGGCCACATGCCCACTGTTACATTCTGGGGAGTACAAAGCCACAGTCTCTCAAGTCTCTACAGTGGGTGGGTTGCCCACTGTACCATCCTGGGGAGTGCAAAGCCACAATCTCACAAGTCTCTACAGTGGGTGGGTTGCCCACTGTTCAATCCTGGGGAGTGTAAAGCCACAGTCTCACAAGTCTCTACAGTGGGTGGGTTGCCCACTGCCTTATCCTGGGGAGAGCAAAGCCACAGTCTCTACAGTGGGTGGGTTGCCCACTGTTCAATCCTGGGGAGTGCAAAGCCACAGTCCCACAAGTCTCTACAGTGGGTGGGTTGCCGACTGTTCAATCCTGGGGAGTGCAAAGCCACAGTCTCACAAGTCTATATAGTGGGTGGGTTGCCCACTGCTTTATCCTGGGGAGTGCAAAGCCACAGTCTCTCAAGTGGTCTCCACTGGTTCTGGAGGGGGACTGGTGCCCAGAGTGCTTCATCCTGTTAAAGACAGAGGTAGTGGATGACAGTCTCCACTGGTTCTGGAGGGGGACTGGTGCCCAGAGTGCTTCATCCTGCTAAGGACAGAGGTAGTGGATGACAGTCTCTACTGGTTTCGGAGGGGGCTGGTGCCCAGAGTGCTTCATCCTGCTAAGGACAGACGTAGTGGATGACAGTCTCCACTGGTACTGGAGGGGGCTTTGTGCCCAGAGTGCTTCATCCTGCTAAGGATTGGGTGAGTGGATGACAGTCTCCACTGGTTCTGTAGGGGGCTTTGTGCCCAGAGTGCTTCATCCTGCCAAGGATTGGGTGAGTGGATGACAGTCTCCACTGGTTCTGGAGGGGGCTTTGTGCCCAGAGTGCTTCATCCTGCCAAGGATTGGGTGAGTGGATGACAGTCTCCACTGGTTCTGGAGGGTGCTTTGTGCCCAGAGTGCATCATTCACCCCATGACGGACTCAGTTGCGTCAGTGCCCTTGCCGCTAATGGGCCAGCGGTGCTTGAGACAGCGGTGCCCTGTTCAGCGGCGTTTGAGATGGCAGTGCCCTGTTCAGCGGTGCTTGAGATGGCGGTGCCCTGTTCAGGGGTGCTTGAGACAGTGGTGTCCTGTTCAGCGGTGCTTGAGACGGCGGTGTCCTGTTCAGCGGTGCTTGAGAGGGTAGTGCCCTGTGCAGCAGTGCTTGAGACGGCAGTGCCCTGTTCAGCGGTGCTTGAGACGGTGGTGCCCAGTTCAGCGGTGCTTGAGACGGCGGTGCCCTGTTCAGTGGTGCTTGAGATGGCGGTGTCCTGTGCAGCGGTGCTTGAGACGGCGATGCCCAGTGCAGCGGTGCTTGAGACGGCGGTGCCCTGTTCAGCGGTGTTTGAGACGGCGGTGCCCTGTTCAGCGGTGCTTGAGACGGCGGTGCCCTGTTCAGCGGTGCTTGAGACGGCGGTGCCCTGTTCAGCGGTGCTTGAGATGGCGGTGCCCTGTGCAGCAGTGCTTGAGATGGCGGTGCCCTGTGCAGCGGTGCTTCAGATGGCGATGCCCTGTTCAGCGGTGCCTGAGGCGGCGGTCTCCATTGCAGGGACTCAGCTGCTGGCGGTCCTTCATGACCCAGCGGGGCTTTTGCTGGAGGTCCTTCATGGCCCAGCGGGCTTGTGCTGGCGGTCCTTCATGGCCCAGCGGGGCTTGTGCTGGCGGTGGCCTCCTGGGCAGGTGGGCTGGTGCTGATGGTCTTGTCCTGGGCATCTGGGCTGGTGCTGGCGGTCCTGTCCTGGGCAGCTGGGCTGGTGCTGGCGGTCCTATCCTGGGCAGCTGGGCTGGTGCTGGCGGTCCTGTCCTGGGCAGATGGGCTTGTGCTGGCGGTCCTGTCCTGGGCAGCTGGGCTGGTGCTGGTGGCCTCCTGGGCAGCTGGGCTGGTGCTGGTGGCCTCCTGGGAAGCTGGGCTTGTGCTGGTGGTCCAGTCCTGGGCAGCTGGGCTGGTGCTGGCAGTGGCCTCCTGGGCAGCGGGGATGATGGCGGTCTTCTCCACCGTGCTGCTCTTCCCAGACTTGCCGGGTTTCTTGTGGCCCTTACCCAACTTGGAAGGTGTCACAGCTGACTCCACACTTCCACCGGGACCCCTGGGAGCGGCTTTGGTGGCTGGAGTCTTCCCCCTCTCCCGTCGGGCACTGGCCAACTTCTGATGCTTCACAGGTGGGGGACTATCTGTGCTGTGGCTCCGTGCCACACTGGCTTCCCTGGTGGCCGGTGCACTCCAGATTCCGGTGACTACAGGCACCACTGGTCCCGGAGATGTTGTGGCTGAGGTGCTAGTTCGGGACCTAGGAGACGGACGGGGTTGGGGAGGTGTGGGAAAGAGGTCAAGGTTGGACAGGAAAAGTTTTTGGGAGACACTGGGATAGGTAGCTGGACGGGGGTTTGGGAGTGGAGGAAGAGGTGGTGATTGTAGGAGGTGTTCGTTTGCTGACTTTGGGTGAAGGTGCATGCGCTGGAGGCTGTTGTGAGGTGGATGGCTGTTGGGTGGGTGTGTGCCTGCGTTTGTGTATCTTGGGAGGGGGCGTCACAGACACACTGGGAGAGGAGACAGGGGACGTGTGAATGGTAGCGGGGGTGGTGACTGCACGTGAGGAGGTGTGGTGATGGGTGTGCTGGAGAGGGACGTAGTGGCTGTGGAGGTAGTGCATGCAGGTGTGAGTGTAGATGATACTGGGAGGGAGGAGAGAGACGAGGAGGAGGGGGACACAGTGGAGGCAGTGGATGTTGGTGTGTCTGCATGTGTGTGATGCTTGCTTGAGTGCCTGTGGGATGTGTGGTGCTTATGTTTGCCTGAGCTTCCCTTGTGTGTTGACGTATGTGCATGCTGGTCTGATGGTGTGCTTGGGATAGGAGGAGGTACAGGGGATTGGGTCTGGTTGGAGGAAATTGGAGGGGGGAGGCTAGAGACAGGGACAATAGCTGCCATCAGTGCTGAGGCCTGAGTCTGAAAAGCTCGCTGAGGGGCCGCATGACCAGAATGAATGCCCTCCAGGAATGCATTTGTTTGTTGCAACTGCCTTTCTACAGCCTGGATGGCATTCAGAATGGTAGACTGCCCAACAGTGAGGGACCTGAGGAGGTCAATGGCCTCCTCACTGAGGGCAGCAGGGGTGTCTGGGGCAGGGCCTGAGGTGCCTGGGCCGAAGGTGATGCCCACCCTCCCGGGTGAGCGGGCACGGGGCAAAGGCTGAGGGGCTGCTGGGAGGGCGGTGCTGGAAGGGGGGGTGGCGGCTGTACCTGTAGATGGGGGTGGCACAGATGTTGCCGCCACCACAAGGGAGCTCCCATCAGAGGACGAGTCCATGTCACTGGTGTCAGCTCCTGTCCCCGCTGTGGAGCTCCCCTCGCCCTCCATCCCACTGGTGAAGTCCGAGTCCGTAATGTGGCCCTCCATGGCCATGTGGGATGCAGCCCCCTGGTGCTCCGGTGCCACTGCTCCTCCGCCTGATGATGCTAATGCACACAAGAACAGGGAGACCACAAAAAGGGGGGGCGACAGAAGAAAGACATGTTGAGTGCATGCATTACCGATACCATTGGCGGACACGACAGACACAGAAGCACCCTGCACTATGCCACGCTCTTGGGCTCCGCTGTTCAATTCCTGGGAAATGGCCAACAAGGCTATGGACGACATCTGCACACATAGATCACACAGGGGCATTACTAGGTGTACTTGGCACTCTATAGAGGTGGGGTGGGGTGCCACATGGCCTGCCTTACGGAGGGATCTTGCCTATGGAACTCGCCCTGGCCTAGGGAAACCCACAGCCCACCTCCCCCACCCAGACCCCTTCACTGCGCGCAAAGTCAGCAGAATGAGAGTGTACTCACCCCCTTGCGGCTGCTGTGATGCCCTCAAGCACCCATCCAACTCCGGGTAGGCCACCGCCAGGATCCTGAACATCAGGGGGTTCATGGTGCGACGGGCACCCCTCCCACGTTGGGAGGCCATCCCCAGCTGAGCCTCCGCCATCTTCTTGCTCCAGCGGCGAATGTCCTCCCATCTTTTCCGGCAGTGGGTGCTCCGTCTGTGGTAGAACCCCCAGGGTCCGGAAGTCCTTGGCAATGGCACGCCAAATATGTTTTTTCTGGTGGGCGCTGACCTACATGAAATGTACAGGGGGAAGAGTAAGTAATTACCAACTGCACCGTCAAAGTGATTGGCCCCCATCCCTACCCTTGCCATGTGGCTCATGTATTCACCGTCGTTTCATGCACGCCGCACTCTCCCCCCTTCCTTCTTACATCCAGCCCTCTCCACACAGGCATAGCCCATACAACATGCTCCCTGTGTACTTACCTGTTTGTCCGGAGGACCGTAAAGTAGCGTGTACTGGGGGAGGACCCCATCCATGAGTTTCTCCAACTCCTCCGATGTGAAGGCAGGGGCCCTTTCCCCAGACACTCGAGCCATTGTCTCTTCCAGACCGAGGTCACAGCAGCACTTGAAGTGTAGGTCCTCTCCTGTCGAAGATCAGGTATCTAGTGATTGAACAGATAGAAAATGGCGGTCACGTCCGTGGCGGTGCGTACCGTCACCGCCGGCGTACATCGTCATTGGCTCCTGGGACCCATAGGGTCCAATGTTAACCAATGCAGCATTGCGCCTTGGTCTTCGACCGCCTACCGCGACAGTGTACAACGCCAGCGCAGTCACCTCACATCCCATTGTACCACTTTAGAGGTCAGGCATCCGCCATTTCGGGGGCCCACATGGCTTAATTTTCAACTGCGTCACACTTACCTAGGCCTAGACTCAACACATATACAGGCCACCTTTGGTGTATGAATGGTGTTCTGTGTAAACTGTGGGTACGTACCTCTGAGTTGTTTGACTCTGTGCTCGCTGTTGTCCTTCATAGGCACCGTCCGCTGGGACATCTGAGGAGATGGCGGCATCCTCCGGTGTACCGACCGTTGGTGGACCTGTCGACAATGAAGGAGCGACATGTGATTATCACATACAGGTTTGACCGTGCCACAATCCAGGAACTGTGTACCCAGTTGGAGCCAGACCTGATGTCAGCAATCCGCCATCCCACAGGAATCACCCCTCAAGTGCAGGTGCGGTCAGTGCCTCATTTCCTTGCAAGTGGGTCTTTTCAAACAACAGTGGCCATAGCATCAGGGATGTCCCAGCCGATGTTTTCCAACGTATTGTCCAGAGTGTTGTCTGCCCTTCTGAAACACATGCGGAGCTACATCGTATTCCCTCAGGTGGAGGATTTGCCTACAGTGAAAGGTGATTTCTATATTCTGGGACACATCCCCAACATCATAGGTGCCATTGATGGGACCCATGTGGCTTTGGTCCCCCCCCACAGAAGTGAACAGGTGTACAGAAACGGGAAGAGTTATCATTCGATGAATGTACAGATGGTATGTTTGGCAGACCAGTACATCTCCCATGTGAATGCCATGTTCCCTGGCTCAGTGCATGACGCCTACATCCTGCGGAATAGCAGCATCCCTTATGTGATGGGTCAACTCCAGGGGCACCGTGTGTGGCCATCAGGAGAGCACCTGGCAGCAAGACAGTGGGAATGGTTGTCTGGGTCTGGGGACATCCCTACAGGTTAGTGCGTGCCTAACAGTTGTCCCTCGCCATTTGCAGGTGACTCTGGTTACCCCAACCTGTCATGGTTACTGACCCCAGTGAGGAATCCCAGGACAACGGCAGAGGAACGCTACAATGAGGCCCATGGGCGAACTAGGAGTGTGATCGAGCGGACCTTCGGCCTCCTGAAGGCCAGGTTCCAGAGCCTTCATATGACAGGTGGATCCCTATTCTACTCACCAAAGAAGGTGTGCCAGATCATCGTGGCCTGCTGTATGCTTCACAACTTGGCTTTGCGAAGACAGGTGCCTTTTCTGCAGGAGGATGGTCCAGATGGCGGTGTTCTGGCAGCTGTGGAGCCTGTGGACAGTGAAGACGAGGAAGCAGAGAAGGAAGACATGAAGAACAGGGACTCATTGATCAAGCAATATTTCCAGTGAGACACAGGTAAGAGTACAGACCTGACTACTACATGTACTTTAACACTACTACCTCTCTACTGTCTGTCATTTTCACCCAGTGTATGGTCACTGAGTTGTCACTTTCCCTTACGATTTCACAGGTGTGGGTCCCACTGTGTGACATTGGCTTAGATTCCTCATGGACTAGAGCTGTGTGACATAGGTATGTTGACATTACAATTGAAAGAGCATTTTGTCACTGTAATTGCTAATATACTATTTCGAAATCACTGACAGACTCCAGATTGTTTTGTGCTTTAGGTGTGTTTATTTAAGTGCTCAATATTGGCGGGGGTAGTAAAATGGTGAGGGGTCATGGCGGAGGAATGTCCATGGCAGAGTCCAGTTCATTGGTCTCACAGGTGCATTGCCCATATGGGCATAGGAAGTGGAGCTGGGGCAGTTTAAGTATGGACAGGCTGACAAAGTGGGACAGTAGGATGACAATCAGGGTGGTCTCATTTCTCGGTGGGGTCTTAGCATTGTGCTCTATCTTGTTCCTGGATCTCAGGGACCGATTGCGGGGTGGTTCTCCCTCTCCAGGGGATTGGGTGCTGGTGTGGTGGCCGTGTGGTGGGGCATCCTGTCCACTAGCACCGGTGGAGGTGGTGGGCAGTTCATCATCCATGCTAGAGTCAGGCGCCCCTTGTAGTGCCACAGTGTCCCTCCTGGTGTTCACAAGTTCCTTCAGCACCCCTACGATGGTGCCCAGGGTGGAGCTGATGGTTCTGAGTTCCTCCCTGAAGCCCATATGCTGTTCCTCCTGCAGGCGCTGGGTCTCCTGAAACTTGGCCAGTACCGTTGCCATCGTCTCCCGGGAGTGGTGGTGGGCTCCCATGATGGAGGAGAGGGCCTCGTGGAGAGTGGGTTCCCTTGGCCTGTCCGCCCCCTGTCACACAGCAGCCCTCCCAGTTCCCCTGTGTTCCTGGGCCTCCGTCCCCTGGACCCTGTGCCCACTACCACTGCCCCCAGGTCCCTGTTGTTGGGGTGGTGGGTTAGCCTGGGTTCCCTGTAGTAGTGGTCACACAGCTGATTGACGTGTCCTGGGGACGGAGGTATGGGCCCGCTGGGTGGGTGCTGTGCTGGTGTTTCCAGAGGAGGGAAGCTCTGTAGTGGCCTGTGACTGTGTGAGGGGAACCGACTGTCCCGAGGTCCCCGATGGGCCGGACTGGTCATCTAGATCCAGTTGGACAGAGCTGCTGTCATCACTGTGGGCCTCTTCCGTTGGTGATGTGGACATGTGTGGACCGTCTTGTCTGGTGACGTTGGGTAGGGGTCCTGTAAGGGTATAAAAGGATAGTTATTACATCTGTGTATGTCATGGTGTGCAATGGGTGGGTGACCATGTACCCCAGTGCTAGCATTCCTGTGTGGGACCTTGTGTGATGATGGTTTAGGGGGTTGTATGGGTATGTGCAATGGGCATGCTTTAGTGATGGGTGTCCATGCTTTGTTGCTGCATGCAGGGCTTGGTGTTGGGATGGGTGGTTTGTGATGTTGGGACATATGTGAGGAGTTGGAGTGCTGGGGGTGAGGGTGAGGGTGGGGGTATGTGCTGGAATGCAGGCAGGGTGGGGGATGTAATAGTTAAGATTTGTCTTACCAGAGTCCATTCCTCCACCTACTCCTGCGAGGCCCTCAGGATGCAGTATCACCAAGACTTGCTCCTCCCATGTTGTTAGTTGTGGGGGAGGAGGAGTGGGTCCCCCGCCAGTCTGCTGAACCGCCAGGTGGTGTCTTGAGACCACGGAATGCACCTTCCCCCGTAGGTCGTTCCACCTCTTCCTGATGTCCTCCTGATTTCTGGGTGCTGTCCCACTGCGTTGACCCTGTCCACTGTTCTTCGCCATAGCTCCATCTTCCTTGCAATTGAGGTGTGCTGCACCTGTGATCCGAATAGCTGTGGCTCTACCCGGACGATTTCCTTCACCATGACCCTGAGCTCCTCCTCCGAGAACCTGGGGTGTCTTTGCCGTGCCATGGGGTGGTGTAGGTGATGTGTGGGGTGGAGTGTGTGGTGATAAGTGTGCTGATATGTAGTGGGGTGTTGTGTGAGGTGAGTGGAGATTCTGTGGGTGATGGTGTTGTGTGCCTGTGGATGCTGTTGTTCTTGCTGGTGCTGTCTCTCTCTGGCCTTCTTTCTGAATTTTTGATAGTAGGGGTTTGTGGGTGATGTGGGTGTGTGTTTTATATTGTAATGGGTGTGTAGGAGTGGTGTGTGTATGTGTATCAGGTGTATGTATTTTGAATTGTCCAATGTGGCTGTGTTTTGTAAGAGTGTGTGTATTTTGAGCGCGGTGGTGTGTACCGCCAATGGAATACCGCGGTTGAAAGACCGCCACGTGGATTCGTGTGTCGTGATAGTGTGGGCGTATTTCTTTTGGAGTGACGGTGGAGGTTTTGTTATCTCCAGTTTATCACTGACCTTTGGTGTGGCGGACTTGTGTGGGTGTCTAGATTTTGGCAGATTACGAACTGTGGGTCATAATAGCTGTGGCGGTATTCCGCGGCCGCAGCGGTGTGTTGGCGGTCTTCTGCACAACGGTAAGCAGCTTTAACCACCAATGTTGTAATGAGGGCCTTAGTCTCTTTTTTGGTGATCTTCTTCACTGGGACAAACCCGCAAATAAGGGCAGGTCGCGGTTGAGGCAAGCCGGCTAGAGTTGCTGCGGCAGGTCAGTCCCTCTATGGAGCTTTTTTTCAAAAGTTCTCCAAACTTCTGGGTCTTCTCCCAGATGTTCCTTGAAGGTTCTTTTGGGGTCCACAGCTCACCCCAAGGTTTCAGAAGCTCTGTGATGATCCTTTGGGGTGTGGACTACAGCTCCCAGAATGCACCTGGTGCATACTCCTTTTTGGCCACTGGGCAGTGGTCAGCTGGTTGATTTCTTCAGGAGTTGGTGCAGTATACTCTGGTTAGCAATGTTTCACATGTAGCAAATAGGGAGTCCCTCCTTGAACCAGTTGAAGCCAGGCAAAGTCCTTCTTGTGGTGAAGCCCAAGTGTGCAGCTGGTGCAGTCCTTCAGAGTGCAGGTTCCAGGTGCAGGCCAGGGGTCCAGCAGGGCAGTCCTTCTTCTTCTGTAGTTCTTCCTGGTAGGGATGTGGTAGGGAACTGAGGCGTGGGTGCTGGTGTGCCAGTTTTATCCTTGCTCCTGGGTGAAAAACAGGGGGGCCCGATTCTCCATTCAGGTGCAGGGTCCTTCCCCCTGTGATGACCACTTCCTGAGAAGTGTGGCAAAAATCAGTCCCACAAGGCAACATTCTTCAAAAATCCATCATGGCTGAAAATGATTTTTGGAGGTTACATCCGCTGAGCCCACCCACTGATGTGGCTAAAAATTATAAACACACCCCTCTCCTGTCCTCTCCTAATCTAATCAAGGGGGCACCTAGTTGTCTGGGGTTGCAGGATGTGGGGGTGTTACTGGGTTGCTCCAAATGTCCTTCTCTGCCTTTGAAGACCAGTTTGGCAGCCCTTACCCTTCCTGCCTCACCATCTGCTGAGGGGAGATTCCCTCCCACAGACACATCTCTTTGTGTGACGCCAGGCCACTTCACACATCATCAAGGCAGGCTGGCCAATCAGAGCACAGCAGCAAAAACAATGCAGGGCTGAAATTGGCAACTTTTCCGGTAAAGTTTAAAACTCTTTACCTGAACAAGTAATATTAAATCCCACAACTGGAAGTTGTGGGATTTATTATAACAATTAATTTGATACCAAACTCTTTGTATCTGTCATTTGAGGGGACTTTTAAAATTAGAACAAAGTTTCCCCATTTTAGCCTATGAAGGCTATTCACTACAATGAGGGAAAAACGAATGTGGCTGTTTTTACCTCACCAGGGCTTATAAAACTATTTTTATAAGGTCCCTGCTTATAGTTACATGGCACCCAGCCCTAGGGGCACATAGGGCACACCTTAGGGGTTACTTATATCTAAAAATAAGGTAGTTTAAGACTTTGGAACTACTTTTAATTCCAAAGTCGAATTTGCATAGAACTTTAATTTAAAAGCAGCCAGCAAGGTAGGCCTGCCTTTAAAATGACACTGGGCACCTCAGCAGTGCACCTATGGTAGTGCACCTATGGGTGCACTACCTATGCTGTGGTCCCTAAACCTACATGCCCTACCATATATTAGGGACTTATAGGTAGGTTGACTTAGCCAATTATAATTAGCCTAATGTGCATATTGATTTAACACAGAGCACAGGCCCTGGGACTGTTAGCAGTACCCAGGGCACCACCAGAGTCAGGAAAACACCAGCAAAAAGTGGAAAATGGGGGCAAAAAGTTAAGGGCCTCTGCAATCAGCCCTGTTCTCTCACAGGTTTCTTGATTCCTTATTTGTTAGTCTACTTTTTCTTGTATTTCTTTGTTTCTTACTTACTTTTTTATTTTCTAGGAAAAACTACTTCTGTTTATTAAATTTTTCCTACTACTTCTATATACTCTCTCTCTTTCTCCGATATCTATATCCCTCCTCTCTTGTTCCATTAGGTTCTGTGACTCAGTCTTATCATTTAAAACTTGTATCTCTAAATGTCAATGGTTTACAACATCCTGTCAAACAGAAACAGATTGTAGACTATTTATATATAGAGAACGTTGACAATGGCATGAAAGCTCATATTGATGATAACATGTTGACATACATGAAAAAGGAAGGGTGGTCAATCTAGTCTCCTCTCCTTCATGGAGTGGAAAAATGGTGTTGCTCTTTTATTCTCCAAAAAGATAGGCCTCCAAATATTGGACAAATGTTCAGCTGGGATAAGTCATTCCATTTATGCTAAAGTAAAAATTGGGGATTATGTTCTTTACATAGGTAATATACAAATGATGGTCCCTTCTGGAAAACATAACTACAGAAATATAAAATCTAGGTATGGCCCCTCTAATTGTTGCAGGGGATTGTAATCTAATCTGTTACCCTTTACTAGATAGACTGTCTAGTGTTAATTACAAACCACCAAAATCTTCCCAGATGTTTAACGCCTTTTTCAAAAGTGCAAATCTCAGTGACCAATGGAGGTTCCACTTTTCTACCCATAAAGACTTCACATTCTTTTCCAAATCGCACTGTCCTCACTGTAGAATTGATTATTTCTTGTTGTCCAGAAACCTCTATTCTTTCAATTCACAACCACATATGGGACTAATTTGTATCTCAGATCATGCTCTAATCTCTGTAACTCTGACTATTGACAAGTTTACAGCCTTATTTTCTAGATGGAGAATGAACCCTGAGAACCTCTTGAACAATGCTAATAAGCCAAATATGTTATTATCTATTGAAGATTACTTCTTCTGTAACAAGGCAGAATATGTATATTTTCTAACCTGTTGAGGTGCATTAAAAACCTACATTAGAGGTTTATCAATTTCAGTGATGGCATTTAATAACAAACAAGTATTTACTAAAATAACTATGTTAGAAATGAAATTCGAAACTGAACAGCTTTTCATTACTTTTGTTAATAACGTATACAACATTGCTTTACAGAAACTTTATGGATACTACAACTAAGCAATCAAGTGGTCCTTCAATATTCTGATGCCAAATCTAACCTTTGTTTTAATTCTAATAAAGCAGGTAGACTTCTCGCTAATTATTCTGTGCATTAAAAAATATAAAACTCAGAAACATGTCATAAGAACCAATACAGGTCCCATAATCACCGCACACTCAAATATAATTTATGAATTTAAAAGTTCTACTCCAACCTATAAAGTTAACCTAAACTTCAGTAGATATTGACTTCTTATTATGGCATTGTCATTTGCCATTTATTTCCAATTCTGACAAATTACATTTACAGTATTCTATCCCCCTTGAAGAACTCAGTATGGTGGTGAAGTCTCTTAAACCTACAAAAGCACATGGTCCTGTTGGAATACCTGCAGAATTTTACTAAGCCTTCAAGTCTCAGTTAACTTCTCATTTACTTACTTTTTTCGAATTTCGTAAGAAGGGTCAAGTCTCTGGTTCTTTTAAAGAAGCTTTGACTTAATTGTATTAACTAAACCTGATAAAGGCCCCACTATAGTCTCTAATTATCGACTCTTTCTTTAATAAACCAAGACTGCAACTATACAAGATATTGGCCAACAGATTGGCTAGAATCCGGCACACAATCACTGATGTTGATCAGGCTGTTTTTACGAAGAGTAGAGATTCATCTCATAATACCAGGCTAATATGTCATCTCAGAGGCAATATTCCATCTATGCAGGATCCCATAGACCTCCTTGCATTAAATGTGGAAAAGGCGTTGGTAATGTTTCATCATCCTTTCAGCTTTACAGAGGTACTAGGCAAGATTTCCCATTATCACCTTTACTATTTCTGACAGCCATTGAACCCCTCCTCTATCTTTTAAAACAGGCAGATGCATATTGAGGTATCAATTTAAAAGATGCTACTCTTAAAACTTCAGCATATGTTGATGACACCCCATTGTGCCTCAAAGATCCTTTTTCTTTCATTCCTATAATGCTAAATATTAGAAATGACTATGATAATGTCTCAGGTTATGCTCTTAACATTTAGAAAACTGCTTTATTTCCACTGAATATTTTCTGATCCTTAGATAGTAGTCATCACTCCAACAATTATGTGTTTTAAGGACAAAATTATATATATTGGTGTTCTTTTCTCTAATACCCTGAAAGATGCCATGAGACTCAACTGTCATTACACCCTCACTAAACTCAAAGAAGACTGGATAGATGGTCCTCACTATATTTGACCTGATGAGGAAAAATTGAGGCTGTTAAAATGGTAATAAATCTGCAAATATAATTTTTATTGCCTATGCTTTCATTCCAATTTACTTTCACTTTTTTTTTAAATCAATAGAGAGTGATGTATCAAAGTTTATTTGGAATAACAATCCCTCTTAGATTCAAACCATAGTGTTATACCTTAAGTCATTGCCATGGTATTTCCCCACACTTTTTGCCTTTACCCTTTCTGGTTTCTGAATTTGCTTTTGTTGACATTAGGACTCTGTGTGCTTTACAACTACTAACCAGTGCTAAAGTGCTTGTGCTATCTCCCGTCTGACTGACACATTTTATTTACTTGTACGTTTTATATGATAAAACATGTACCCAGGGCCTCTAAGCTAAATGCCTCTAGTGGCCCTGCAACACTGATTGTGCCACTCAATGAAGTGGCCTTTCAGAACATGACTCCGGCCTGTCACTGTAGCCTGCAGTGCAGCGTTAAACAGCCATTTCATCCTGCCAAAATAAACCTTTTGCCATGCCTAAACCTTCCTTTTTGTTATATGTAAGTCACTCTTAGGGTAGGCATTAAAGGCTTATAGGACAGGGTGCACTGTATTTAGAAAGTAGGAAATGCAGGTTAAGGTTTTGCATGTCCTGGTAGTGAAAAACTCTTAAAGTCATTCTTCACCACTGTAAGGCCTAGCTTTTCCACTGGCTAACACCGAGTTACCTTATTACATTTAATAGGTATTCACTTTTGATTGGGGCAGATAAGGATATGTTGTTTGGACTCAAATGAATTGTAATTGAACATCCTTGTTCATGGTATAATTCAGTTTTAAGGCAAAATTCTCAAAATGCCACTTTTAGAAAATTGGCATTGTACTGCCCTAAAATTGTTGTGCCTCCCACAAGAGCCCTGAGTCACATGACTGTGAATGACACTGTTGTTGGATTTTGTGTACTCCTCCAGGCAGTGACAAAAAGGGGACTATGGGGGTCATTAGGACCCTGGTGGTTGATGGAGAAGTGGAGGTTTTACCGGCAACAGGCTGGCAGTAAAAAATGTGGAATTATGAGCATGGCGGTTACCGCCATGGTCATCCGCCACTTCTCCGATCAGACCACCGTAGCGGAGACAACCGCTGGGCTGGAGACTTGGGTCTCCAGCCCGGCGGCCGTCACAAGACCGCCAGCGGTATCATGACCCGGCTCACCGCCATGGATTTCATGGGGTTTGGAACCGCCATGAAATCCATGGTGGTAAGCACTATCAGTGCCAGGGAATTCCTTCCCTGGCACTGATAGGGGTCTCCCCCACCCCCCACACCAACCCCCGAGTCCGTCCCTGACACCCCCTGCCACCCCCCAAAGGTGGCAGGTCCACCCTCCCCACCCCTACCCCAACATCACAACACAGACACACACCCGACACGCATGCAGACACCACCAACACACATTCCCGCACACATATGAACAAACATGCCAACAGACACACACACAGTCATACACGCACACCCACATTCAGACATACACACACACATCCGTACAGACATACATAGAGGCAGACACGCACACATTTCCATTCACACTACACCCCCTGCATGTATACACGCAATCACACACCCCCTCTACATACTCACACCCCCATGCACGCACACATCACACAACACCCCCCCCCACCCTCCCTCCCCTAATGGACGATCAACTTACCTGGTCCATTGATCCTCCGGGAGGGGATGGGATCCACGGGGGCTGCTCCGCCGCCAGCACCCCATCAACAGAACACCACCACGCCGAATCACAGAACGTGATTCGGTGGGCGGTGTTCTGTTGACGTGGCGGGGGAGGTGGAGCAACCTCCACTTCCCCTCCGTCTGCCAGTATGGCTGCTGGCAGCTCTCTGTCCGGAAAAGGAAAGAGGGCTGTCAGCAGTCATAATGCGCTGAGTGGAAAACCGCCTGCATCGGCGGTCCCTCAGCGGTCTTTTTACAAGTTGTAATGGCCCCCTATGTGTGGGCAGGATGGGCATGCTTCCATGGTGGCTGGGGCAGATCTGTTCCCTGCCCCACTTACTTTTCAAAGGGCTTGCCTCCAGCACACAGAAAGGACACGGACACCAGCCTTATGTAACTTCAGTTGTCTTGGAGTCTTAGCAGGGGAAGCAAAAAACTTTCAAGAACCAACTGTGGGGATAGGACAGGATGTAAGCCCCCACACAAAGGCTGGTACCAGGTATAAATAGTTAACCCTCAGAGCAACTCTTTAGTATGCTACTGGACCTGTGGAAGATTCAGAAGGACTGCCTTGCTGCCAGAAGGGCTGCTTTTCTGCTTGCAGGATTGCCTTGCTGCTTGAAGGACTACCTTGTTGATTGAAGGAGAACTGAACCCACTCCTTGAGCCCAAGACCAACAGAGGGACTCCAAGAGCTAGTTGGCTGGCTTCCTGTGTGAGCTACAGAGACATAACAAGCTCCTGAGACCTTGAACACTGCTGATGGTCTCTGCTGAAGTGAGTCCGAACCCCACCCCCCCAGGGGTATGCCCCAGATCCTGGACCTATGGTAGTGGTGTTGGTGGTACTTCTTCAAAAGCTGGAACTTTCAAGTAAAACTTTCTGAAGAGCTGACAGAAGACTGGGACCTACCTGCCAGCCAATCCGCCCAAGGTGCACTTCTGGTTGGCCTGACTTGTCCGTAACTCCAGCTGCGTTCTTCTCGGCAGCAGATAATTATTTTCACTGAGACGTCTTGTGACTGTATCTGGCCTTGTGGAGCCCTCTTCAGCTGCAGCTTGCAGCTTCATCCCGCTGGAGAATTTTGACCTCCAAAAAGTTGTCAAAGATAAACACCTTCACCACAACCTCGTGCAGTGGGTCTCCGATGATGAGGCCTCCTCCTGGGACACCGCCTGCTGCCTCACCCCACTGAAGACATTATTTTCGCCCAAGACTGATTACAAAATTGACTGTCCGAGGCCCGCCAATGCCACGGTGGCAATCAGACTGCCGTGGTTGTAGCGGTCCGACCTCGATATTATGAGGTTGGAGGGCAGACCTGCCAACCTACCGCTGTCCCCACCAGGATCTTTGATCATGAAGGGCTGACGGCAGGTGCAGGTTGTAATCAGTCAGGGCAGCGCTGAAGTCACGCCACCCTGCTGATTACAAACTTGCTCCCTGCCACCCTATTTGAAAAGGCAGGCAGAGAACAGGTGCAGAGGCTCACAGGGGGCCCCTGCACTGCCCTTGATCATGGCATGGGCAGTACTGGGGTGCCCCTCCCCAGCACCTCGAAATGTGGACTGTCTGCTGTGTAGACAGTTCACATTTTGAGGGTGCTGGTGCCCCCTGCGTGCAGCAGCATTTCCACTGGCTCAATTATGAGCCGACGACATTGCTGCCACCACTTTCCCATTAGTCTGACCAGTGGAAAGCTTGGTTTTTGCCAATCAGACAATGGGAAAGTCGTCATTGGGCCAGCGGTGAGGTCAACAGCATGGTGGCGACCACCCCATCAGGAGTTTGGCAGACGGGTGTTCCCATACACCAAACTCAAAAAATGCCCCTTAGTGCTGAAGGTTTTTTAAGTCGGACCAGGCTCAATCCACCTCTTGTATACAACCTGTGCTTGATCACGGTTGGCCTCATTGTTTGACTTTGACCTGGTCTCTCGTAACCTGATGCCCATGTTGGTGCTTTGATCTTTTATGCCCTAAATTTCACTAAAACGTTCAAAATGTATTAGTCCTATTCTTCTGACTGGATTTTATTTGTTTTGATGTAATTATCTATACAAATTTACTTTTTTTTTTTATTAGTTTGGGGTTATTCTTGTGTTGTGTTTTCATCCTATTACTGTTTGTTTGCTGCATAACTACTTTATAAATTGCCTCAAAGTTAAGCCTGGGCTTACTAAAGGGCATTAGTATTGACTTTTGTGGTTCAATACTATTAAGCATGGTGGCTTAAGAATCGGCAAGACGCACGATTCGTTTTACGGATTCGTTTTACGGTGTTTAAACATTGTTGTCCATTGCGCGCTACTATTTCTTGACATTTACATGATGTTTTACGAATTGGCAAGACGCACAACTCGATTCATGAGGATTTAACTTTGTTGTTCATCACGCGCTACAATTTCTTGACATTTACATGGTGGCTTAAGAATCGGCAAAAGAAGCGTGATTTGTTTCATTGTACTTTGATCTTGATATTTATTGTGAACTGTTATTTCTTGACATTTACATCGTGTTTTATGAATCGGCAAGACGCGTGATTCGATTAATGATGATTTGACTTTGATATTCATGGCATGCTACCATTTCTTGTTATTTTACATGGTGACACTCGAATCGGCAAGACGCACGATTCTCTCCTCGAGTTTAATTCATGTTGTTTATTGTATGCCACTATTCTAAGATATTTATTATGTAATATTCGAGTTGGCAAGTTATGTGATTTGTTTCCTGAATCCATATTATGTAATTCATGGTGCACAATCCTTTTATGGTATTTACTATATATATATATATATATATATATATATATATATATATCTGCAATATGAGCAATTTGTGTTGAAACATTTTAAGAGTACACAGAAGGCCAGAGTTTCTAGTTGCAATATTCTATGGTCCCAGTATACATTCTCAAAACAGGATTTATATGACTGGTTTAAAATTTAGTCAGAATGTTTTTTCTGATTCTCATGTAAAGGAAAGTACTTGAATAAGTAAGTTTTCATTTAATTCATCTTGATTACCCTACTGTTATCTGGCCATCTTGAAGCTTAGTCATTTTAAACGTAACTCCTAGATTGTTCATGTTTTCAGAGTGACTAGGCTTAGAATCATAGTCTAGTATTGATTTCAGGAGATATAATTTTCATATTGTGTGTTCTAACCTTTTTCTTACTACAGGTCTCCTTCCTAGCTGTTCCCTTCCTAATCTCCTCTTACCCTCTTGAACTCTCTCAGTCTCTGTGATTTATCTATCAGAGTCTTGGAGCTGTTCAGTGGTGGACATGTTGGGAACGTGCACAGACCCGAGGATCTGGTGACTCTGATATAAGCAAACATCAACATGAGTAACTACCAATGGTAACAGGTGCATTGTCTCATGGAAATGCCATCCATGGTGTGGTGCTAGGTCTCAGCATTGCATAGGTGTATGGGAAAAATGATAGAGTGGGACAGGGCCATATTGTTCTGTGTGGTGCTGTGGCATCAGCACACCAACAATCATTGCAAGGCCTCACCATGCAAATGGAAGCCGAAGGAGGGTTGATGAGGACAAGAAGGAGGCAAGCCACAATTTGGACAGAACCCAACCTAGAAAATATGACACAGACAATTGCCAAATCTGCCCACACTACATGTGACATGCAGGTGGAGCATAGGGCTAAGAGACTGCAAACATTAATGACAGGAACAATGCATGGAAACAAAGATGATAATGTACCACCAATAGGAAGTCAGTGACATCACATTACAACTGGCACAACACAGATACACTAATTGTACAATATCTCATTGCAGAGGACGATGGCTCTCCTTTAGATCTGCCTGTCCTGAACTACTCTGATGACTTGGATGACCAGGGGACAACCATCAGCCAGGAAACCCTCCAAGATGTCCTGGGAACCATCCAGACACCACCTACAGTTGCAAGGAGGAGAATTCATGTAGCAGCCATCCCAGAGGACCCACCCACCACCCCAATATTAAGACCTGCTAGGTCAAACACAGCTGAGGACTCTGGTGACATAGGGACCACCTTTGAGAAGACAATAGTGGGAGTACAGCGGGAGCTGGCCAAGGAGGTGCGGGTGGGGATGCAAACTATGGCAGCCAGCCTTGAGGGGATGAGCATGTGCATGATGACGTCTGCAGAACAGACAGCAGCCAAACAAGTCACACAATACCTACTGCATGGAGTCCAACAGTGTGTGAGGGACCTAACCACTGCCGTGAGGGAGTTGCCCCAACACCTGCCCTCCCAATCATGCTGCTGTATGCACAGCAACAAGCATGACTCCAATGACCAGTAACTGGCCTCCCTCAGGGCAGACATGGGCAGACATGGATGCCTACCACAGGGATGTTGCTGCAATACTCAGTAATCAGCAGCTCCTCTTTGCTGCAGTGATGCCATATGTAGTTCCACAGATGGCAGCTGCCGGGAATATATGGCTAATATGAAGTGTGTGTGGCCCCCTCAAACTCACCACCACCACCATCAAGGGCAGAGGAGACGACACACACAGCGGATAAAGATGTTGAACAGATCATCTTCACCCGTAGGAGTACCCGGTAGCACCAGCCCATGCCACCTTGGCAGTGATTTCCCTTTGTCCTGTGCTTGACAAAATGCCAGCATTGCTACAGTTGGTGACGTGCACTCTTCACCGACACACTGTAAACCTTTCCACTATGGACTGCAATTGTCTCTCACTACTCCATTGGCAATTCATGTTCCCCTGCACTGAATGACACTTCATCTCAGCATGTCCAATGACAGGTCCTTCAACCTTGCACTTGTGTTGCGTCACAATAGAATGCTTTACACTTATGGGGTCACAGACCTGAACTATGTAAATATTGCACTACAGCACTTTAAAATAAACAGCAACTACACACCTACTTTGTCTCTGTGTAATGTGACATATCTACTTTGCTGGAGATTTGTGAAGCGTGTAACATGTCTATGGTCACAGAGTGTCAATACCAGTGTGCAGAAATAATGTGGGCAGACGCACAAGGTATCTACAGGATGAACGTCAATGCTGGCCACATCCCCTACAAGCAAGTCACTGTGTATGTGTCATTTGCTTTAAAACATACATTCCTCACCCACAACATGCAGCAGGAATGGCTGTGTAAGAGTGCTCGGCCAATAAGGTCAGCTGGGAGTACAAGTAAAACACAGTGGCGTGAAATTTATATACTTGACCTCATCTGAAATAGTGCCCAAGATCTCGACACAGGATCCAAACAATCACAGTTTAAAAAGCACACCTACCTGTCCAATACATGGGAACTATAGTCACATTGAGTGGTGGGTACAATGGATGACAGATGCACTGAGATTTTGAGTTGTTGTAGGTGCCAATGTGACAGCTCAGTTAGAAGTGGGAATTACCAAGTCAAGAGAGGGATGTGGATGCAAGACGGAATTCACATGCCAACAGACAATTGACATTGTCCACTCATGCAAAGACCCTGAACCCCAAGCATATGACACATGCAGCAAGGGAGTACCTACATTTCTAATAACTATTTACGGAACAGAACTTAAAACTATGTAACACACCTATACTAACCTAATCTATACTAACTATACATTACCCACAACTGGCCCTAACAACACACTCTAAACATTTGCCCCCCCCATCCCCCTTTTTACGACTTGACACATGCAGGACAACATATACTAACCTATACATATACTACCTAATACTAAATAAATATATTTTTTTATTGTTTTTTATTTAATTTTTTTTAAACACACAAAAGCCCCAACATTAACCCCCACCCACCCACCCACAAACTAACATGTAATAATATGAACCAACACCCCAAACCTACTTATCTAATCTAAACAACTACCCCGCTCTAACCTATCACTAAACCCCTTAAACCCACTACAAAACAGGATGAGGAATGAGGAGGGAGGGGACTGAAGTAGAGGTGAGGGGAGGCAAGAGTTCACAGGTAAGCCCTCCTTTGTGTCTTTTTAATTGCCTTCAGTCTCCGTGTGTTTTTGTCCACATCCTTCTGAATGCTGTCCTGCTTTTTTAACACCTTCTTCAGGTCCCTCTGGAGCTCAACAATTGCGGCCATGTTGATTTCAGCAGGTGTGGTGGTATGTGTTGCAGAGGTTGATGATGTAGCAGGTGTGGTGGTCTGTGCTGCAGACGTTGATGGTGCAGCAGGTGGTTCAGATACGATGGTGGCGGCTGTGGTACTGTGTGTAGTTGGGGTGGTGGCTACAACCTTTGTGACCAATGCCAGTCCCCCTTGGTTGAAAGTCCGCTATTCCCCTGTGGCTCACTCTCTTTGATAGCGTTGTCCCATTTTTCAGTACCCAGACTCCACATCCAAGATGTGTCGTTATCGCATTGCCCGCTTCTGGAAAGCCCTGATTTCCGCATCATCCATGTTGGCAGCTGTAAAAATTAGTCAACCATCAGTGTCATCATTGTGTGATGCATGTACAGATGATTATCCCACACTCTGCCTCGATTTGCACATGCAGTCCCAATCACACTCCAGATAATACAATGTCCCTGATGAATGTAATGGCAATGCTGCCTACCCATTGTGTCTTTTACAGCACAGCAAAGCACAAGAGTTGGACCAAATAAAGTGATCTGTGCTTTGATGTAGTGCAATGTGTCACAATACAAGGGCAGCAACTACTTCACATGGGCCAGGCCAATAAATCTTTATCATCTGAGTCAACTTCAATGCACCCAAGACTAGTGACTTGTAGATGTAATTGTCAGGATGGTATGCAGTTGCTAATCATAAGAGGTCTGTGTTGTTTGGGACACATGCATGCTTGAATGACATGACTGTCATCTACACTGTGGCCATCACATCTACCTACATATATGTTGTTCCCCTACCCTGTGCCTCAGGGGGGATGGGCATGCAATGCATCATCACAACTGTCGAGGTCAACCACGAAGGCATGTCCACTTGTACATCGATTTAGTAAGTGGAACACATGTGAGGAGGGCTGCCAACTAGGAATACGGTATCCATAGGTCATTCACACCTACATTCATGTGTCCGGTTGTGGACTACCATCAATACCTGATCTGCCAACACAATTCCCAAAACACCCACATTGATGCCAGCACACGTCTGGCCTTGACCTGCATATACGCCTATTACATACCACATTAATGTCCCGTAAATGGAGTACAACTTATGGGGCTTGATGTTGGGGGGAACAGTTACCAATACAGTCCTATATGCACATTACAATACAGGGAGCGCAAATTTGTGTGAAAAACTGATGCATCACTGTGATGTGAGAATGAGGGTATGACCCAGTGCCAATATACTGATACTGGAGCACTTCCAAGTCACATGTGGGCCTACATGTGGCTAGTAATCACCTTGTTTACACACTGCTGCCTATTGTGCTGCACAACTCTCCCAAGATATCGCTCTCTGCCTGTGAATGTCTAACCATTGCACGGAACACTATGTCAACATCCAACCGAGTACGATATCAGATCACATGCCAGCTCATAATTTCTTGCAATGAGCGCAACACACAAGAGTCACTCACACAACAGCTGCAATCACTACACAGGACAGACATTATCACACTTACTGGATACGTCTGGGTCCTGAAATCGTACCAGTTCCCCGATGGTATAGGGGGCAGGTCCACCTATAAGATATGGAAAGGAAATACGTGATCAATGTCAGATCACTGTACAAACGTGTGGACAACATATCACAGTGTAACATTTTACATGAGTGAGCTGGTGATCCTGCATGTAGACAGTACAACAGCCATCCCAATGCAAACTGACATTGAGTGATAGCCTCACATCTGTACACATGCACAGGGCCTAACAATCATGTGGTGCTAAACCTGACTACAACCATTTGTGGCTAATCCATTTCAGATGGTACTCCATGGCATGATTAGTATTTTGGTGACAATTTAAATGGCACTTCCCTGGTGCACTGCAATACAAGTGACTCAGGTATTGTGGCTTGTGCATCAAGGGACACTGAGTTACTGTGTGATGGACATGTGGCTCAATTTTCAGTATGCAATTATCATGCATTCAGTGGTCCATGACAGATGTGGCATAGTTGTATGTAGGTAACAAATGCCCCATTGGCATTGTCTTCTAAGCCGTGTATTCCCCCTTTGCCAACATAATGGCAGGGATCATGTGTGTGTAATGAAGACAATGTAGCTTAAACATGGATTGCCCACTTTGCTGTCCTGGTACAGTGAAATGTAGTATGCTGACAGTGTCTTACCTGATCATCTTTGACAGAATTCATGAGCACAGGTGTTGCCATTTCACCTGAAATGTGTGACTAAGGGCCACATGTACAAAGATCAGGTTTTGTGAGTCACACATTGCGAGACTTAGCAACTCGCAATTTGCGAGTAGGATAGTCTGATGTACAACACTGTCAATGACACTGTTTGCAAATCATAAATGGGGTAGCAAATGACCTACCTCGTGAATGTCAATGAGGTAGGTCTCATTTTGCAAACCCCTTGGGAATGGCAGCACTCACAGAGATGCTGGCCTGCTGGGCTCAGCAGACCACTATGTCTGTGACTGCTTTCAATTAAAGATCTATTTTCTTTTTTTAAATGCAGTCTTATTTCATTAAGGGTAAACAGAAAGCATGTCAAAAACAAATATTATAACTTATTTTTTATTTTTTAAAGCAGACAGTAGTCCGTGGGACCACTGCCTGCTCTGAAACATTTTTTGGCATGCATTTACAAAGGGGAAGGGATTCCATGGGGGACCCCTTCCCTGTGCGAATCAGTTAGCACCAACTTGACACTGGTGGTACCTGCAATTGTTTTGTGACGGCATTCGTAGTCACCAAACAATCAGTGGACTGCCACTCGCAAATAGGAAGGGAACGCCCCTTCCTAAATGCCACTAGCAAACCCTGTTTTGTGTTTCGGCAATGTGATTGCAGAATGGCAAAGTAGGGTATGTGCATTGGAATAAACATTTTTTCTTGACGTAAACAAACACATTCTGAAAACTAGGCTGTTTGTGACATTTAAAAATAGCTTTTTACATGTGGCCCTAAGTGATAGTGGTAAATGACTCAACAAACCTCAGGCCTGCATTGTTAACATGTATAGACATGTGGACTCCATCTCAGTACTTGGACACTAACACTTTGTTGTGCTCGCATTCAACATGGCCACAAACATTGCATGCAGCACGTCAAGACATCTGCTACTGTCACTCAGGAGCATTCTACTGTACACATTTGCCCATGTGATACTCACCAACAGGGCCACCGATCACCATACCCAGGTGGTCGAGTAGATCCTGCTCTCTGGCTGCCAGATCAGCCCAGCGATGCTTCAGCTGGTGCTCATTACTGTTCGTATGGTAGACTCTTTTGAGGTGGTAGAGCACCTTGCCCCACTGCAGCCGCCTCGCCTCTGTTTGATACCCCTGTATCACATGCCTACCCATCTCCAACATCAAGGGTAGGAAGTGGCACACCAGCCACACAAAGCCCCCAAGCTCCTCCTCCCCCATGCGGGTCAGCCTCACCCTACCCAACATGTCCCTGAACAACAAATCAAAACTGAGGATGTATAAAAAAATGAAAATAAATGAAAAAAAAGGAAACTTACAGCCCAAACTTAAGAACCCCAACTAACCCAACTAATCTAACCACCAGACAGACATCCAACAGTATAAATACAATCTGAAAGTCACTAAACTGCACAAAATCACATGCACAGGTACAATAAACAAACAGAATTCACAAAAGACATAGGAGAGACACCACAAGATACAACAACACCATTGAGACACCAGCAACACCAAGACACAGCCACATAGTCAAGAAAATGCACAGACTGTAAAGTGAAAGTGAGAGTACATCCACTGTACCATGCCTGTAAACAGGATTTCCTATTACATCACTTACTGTCCCCTTTGCGGCCCGTTTTTCGCCGTGCGTGTATTTTTTAGATGCATACGATGTTTGCGTGAATATTTTCGATGCATAACCTACATTTTCAGCAAAATACCATGCATTACCTGTAGACTTCAATATCAATGGATATCCGCATACATGTGGTGCGCAGGTGGAATTCACGCTAAGGGCCCACATATGGTTAGTTTGCGTTCATGTGATTTTTGACTCAATCTGATTGCGTGATTTTCTAATATTCAACATGCATGCACCCTGTACCAACATGAAGATAGGATGGTACGACCTGCAGTGTGTGGTATAGTGGTTGGCCACATGTGTTAGAGCATGCAACTGTGTGTTTTGGGTGTGAATGATCTGTAACAACAATATGTGTGTTTTTGAAGGAACGGCATGCTATACACTGGATGTCATGCAAATGTATGAATGTGTTCCAAATGTGTATGTATGTATGTATGTGGTATTTGTAGAGCAAATTCTGACTCACCAGGAGCATTGAAGTGCTAAAAAGAATAGAAGGTGAGGAAGATAAACAGACTAGCAAACCCAACCCTCATCCCACCCCCTTCAATCCTGCCAAAATGCTACTAGGAGAAGAGTGAACCAGAAAAACCACAGACTAACGAGGAAAGAGCTAGGTCTTGACCATTTTCCTAAACCTTAAATAGGCTGGTTCTTGCCTAATATTCAGTGCTAAGGAATTCCAACCTTTGGCAGCAGCCACCGTGAAAGCTTTGTCTAATTCTAAATTCTTTAGCAGATCTCAGGTTTCTTTTGGGAGCATACCAGCAAAGCCTGGTAGTGAGATACCTGGGACCTATTCCATGAATTGCTTTGTGGGTTAGACAGAGTGCTTTGAAAATGATCCGCTGGGACACTGGAAGCCAGTGTAATTTCTTAAGACTCCCGCTGACTGATTTCCACCTTGGAAGATTTAAAATTGCTCTGGCTGTTGCATTTTGGACCATTTGCAGCTTATTGATTGATGTCTTTTCCACATTAAGGAGTAGGGCATTACAGTAATCAACTTTCGACATTACTAAAGCTAAGACCGCCGAGACTCTCCATTCCTGCGGAAGGTAAGGGAAGATTTTGCAAAGCATTTTGATCAGCCAGAGGCATGTCTTCAAAGTATGGTTTATGTGATTTCTGAAAGACAAGTGGTCGTCAAAGAAGACACCCAGATTCCTACTGACTGTGGTCAGTGCTGGTGGAATTCCACAGTCTACTGGCCACCAGAGTGAGTTCCATAGTTCTTTTGCCGGCCCAAAGCAAAGAATTTCCATTTTAGTGGCATTCATTTTCAGCCAGTTTGTCTTCATCCAATTGCTTACACTTTGCATGCAATTGCTAAACCGGTCCGCAACTACATTTGATGGCAATCAGTGATCTACAACAGTCATGATATGTGTTTGTAATATGTGTTGACTCATGTGATGTGCATAGTTATTTGACTTTGGGGACATTACATTTCACACAACAAACAAAACTATGGTATGATTGAGGATGGCTGATGGGTGCTATGAAGGATATGTTACCCCTCATATGTCATTAATTGTTGGTTACAACTTCATGGCGACTTGTGTGTGGACTACACAAATGTCTGACATGTGTACATGTTTGGTACTCACTATGTTTGAGACACTGTGCCTAAATTAAACCCATAAAATATTTGGTACACGTCAATTTGACTCATTACAATTACCTATGTTACTTGTGTTACTGTGGTGTACCTGCTGCTCTGGCTGCATGTGTTCACATAATTTCAGATGTGCATTCCACAGAAGTGTCCAGTTCAAGTGTGTGGGCATGTGTGCCCTGTGTCAGGATTGGGCTCCATGGTGTCAATTTTTCTGGCTGGTTTAGTCAGGACTCGATTAGGGGCATCCCTTGAGTTCACAGATTATCTCACAAGGAGGTAGTATACCAAAGCAGAAGAACAGCTAAGGTATACAAGGGGAAAGGACAGCTATGGTAAGGCAGAGAAAACAGAAAGGTGAAGACAGAGCAACCTTAGTGTGAACAACTATGGAATGGGTCAGTAATGGACAAACGCTGGGATTGTCACTAAGTTTGTACACAGGGTAGGGCTCAGAACTTTCCATAGCAACAGGGAACATCAGCGCCTCTGTGCAGATTAATCTTACAGAAAGTCACCACGCAAGCCCCATAGAAAGGAGGCAGCAGACGTGATTCTGTGTCTGGACCCTTAGGGCACAAACAAGGATTGTACTTACATACACAAGACTAGCCCTTGGGGTCTGGCTAGAGACACAGGGGGAATTCCTTGAATATAGACATAGCACACTGTCACTGTTAGGCACTAAAGACTACATGCCACATTAGACATAGGATGGGGCTGGATTTGCCTCCTGGAAACCAGGTCCAACCCAAATACAAAGGAAAACACTTCTATACAGGTGAGGACTGAGAAGACACTTACCAGACATGATAACCCAAGAGGATACAGAAAGCAAAGGAATCGACTAGGAGGCAAAGCCAGGAACAGGGAACAGGCTCAGGCTGATGCAAAGGCTGGAACATGTCTTGGGAACAGAAAGCAGGCTCTGGCAAAAACAAACATGGAAAAGGCTGAGAAACAGGGAGCAGACTCTGACTGGAACAAGCAGGAACAGGACTGGGTAAACAGAGAGCAGAATCAGGCTGAATCAGGTCTGTAACACAATCCAACAAGGGGTCTGGACAACAAAGGAATCATATACCAATGCACGACTTGGAGCATCAGATAATGGCAGCTTATAAGCAGTTCCAGGCAGCAGCAAGGCCAGGGCAGAGTTACATGGCTGGGCTGCACAAGAGAGGTCACAGGTGTGTGCAGCTTCAGTCTCTCACAAGTCCTTGAGGAAGAGAATCCAGTATAAAGGGACAACCTGAGTTTTCCCATAGGAAGCAATAGACAGAAGATTTCAGTTCTTACTGACTACCAGGCAGTGCATTCTGGGACCTGAAGTCCATGCAAGCTAATGTAGTTCTTCTATAGTATGCCATATGGAAAAGAGAAGCAAACAGGAGTCAGAAAGGGACTCTGGGTGAGTGTTAATGATGATTCCCAGGGTACAGATAGTCCGTTTACAGCACCCCCTAGAGATGGGAGGACAGAGACGTAACACATGGCAGTGGCAGTTCTTATTTCCAGGGATAGACTGCGCAGGGCATGTGTTGTGAACATTGCTTGTCATACCTGGCACACTCATGCTATCCATTTTCACAAATGATGCCCCCCTTGTCATACAGGCTCCTTGCAGAGATTCCAAATGTCACACTTACTAATGTCAGGGGTCTGTTCATACATTCCTGTTTCCACTGATATTTCACATCCACTACCTCATTTATGGGGCGCTTATTTATATTATGATTGGAGATGTCATAGTTGTGTGACATGTCCTACAGTAGACCATGTTGGGTTGGGTGAGTCATATGCTGTGGTCCATTGATCTTGTCCTTTATATGTGAAATTCGAGAGATGTGTATTGTTTATATGTGTGTGATGTTTGTTGTGCTATCATACGCATCACATGTGATGTTGCATCAAAAGTACTCAGATGTGTCTTTGCAACATGCTCCCTGAGGTAATACTCACATTTCTTAGGAGCATGTGATGGAGAATGAAGAAACCAGAGCAGGATTGTGTGATCAAGTAAAGTGTCTATTTACTTATCTTGGTGTGTAGAGTACTATTAAGTTAAAAGGTTTTGTACAATTTATTGTCTGTGGTGCATTCCTGCAGCTGTGTTCTGCTGTTCCCCCTCATTTTCCATGGCACCATCCTCTTCCTCCTCCTCAGGCAGTTCTTGCTCTCCCTCATATAGAGGGATGTTCCTCCTCACACAGATGTTGTGTAGGATAGCACAGGTAAGTACAATTTTACACACAATGGGTGGGGCATATAGGAGGCTGCCTCCTGTGATATTCAGGCATCTGAATCTGGACTTCAGGATGCCAAAGGTCCTTTCCACAATAGTGCTTGTCCTCCGATGTGCCTCATTATAGGCACGCTCTGCTGCTGTGCTTGGGTTGGGGAATTGGGTCATCATCCATGGCTGGATCCCATAAGCCTGATCCGCTGCAAAAGATAATAGAAGTGGGTATTTTGTTAGTGCTTGCAACAGGAATGTCATGTAGCATGGCGGTTGATATCTTGTGTCGTCTGTGACTTGTATGTGTTTGTGGCATTGGGTGAGATACTGGGCTTCTGTGAGGTGTTTTCCTCTGTTGGTTGTTTGACTTGACAAATTGTGTGTTGGATCAATGACCTGGAATCTATGATTTTTTATCAAACTGTTGGTCAGTATGTATGTACCATGTGTTGTGTATTGTCCAACATGTTTTAGTGTGCTTTCATTGGAGGGCCCATGATACTTCCACACACACAATAGATTCCGATGTGGTGGTAACATGTTTGCACTACACGGCCTGGACCTCCCATCCATTTAGACATATGTAATTACAGATGAAATGCAACAGTGAGGCCCTTTGATTTGGCTAGGTGACAATGCATAACACATCTCCTTAAGTTGGCAGCACTGAGATGTACAGTATTGAAAATGCACAATTTTCCCATGTGTGACTTGGTTCTAGCAAACCTTTGTTGTTCCCTCTGCCAGTAGCTCATGTGCAACCATGCACCTTCACTACCGAACTTGCTCCAGGGATCCTGACTGACTGTCTTGTGGAGGTGGATATATCTGTGCAGGAAGGGCCATCTCCCTGTAAATATGCTATTTTGATGGACAATTGGCTCTTTCAGTGTGTGCAGCAGTGTGCAGTTTGCATTCATGCCACATCAATATGTGTTCGTAGCACAGTCCACTTCCTTATTGCTACCTGGCAACAGCACCCCAGGAGTGATGTATGATGTTGGGACTGCCTTAGTATTTCTGTGTCACCTAAATGTAAGTCAGCATCATCATGCTATGTGTCTGATGGTGTTAGTCCTGCTGCAACATGCATTGCACACCCCTTCCACACTACATACTGCTTGGGAGGGAGTCAGATTGACTATGTGGCCTAATGTAATTCTAAATGGTTCATCTTCCAAGTTGTACTTCCAGGACAGGCCATCTCATTGTCACTGTGGGCTTTGACATTGGTCCCTTGTTCCTCTAGAGTGGCAGCTAATGTTTGTGGCAGCCGTCATTTGTCCAGAGGTGTGTATCCCATTGTATCAAGGTGTACAACATAACTACCAGTGTCACATCTCACTGTCATCCTGTCCATGTGTCAATGTAGTGGTGTACGTTTTGTGTGTCCTACAGGGTTGTTGTGTTGTGTGTATATTTCTAGGTTTATTGACTTACCAATAGGAAGACCATCGCCATATTGTCTGTCCTGGAAGTGCTAATTGATCCTGCTGTTGTGGAATATGAATGAATCAAGGACACTCCAAGGATACTTGGCCAAGATGTTAGTGAACAATCCTTGGTGGTCAACTATGTCCTGCACATTGATGGAATGCGTGTGCTTTCTGTTCTGCAATAGGTGCTCTGTTGCTGCTGGTGGGTCCATCCAGACATGGGTGCAGTCAATTGCACCAAGCACATGCGGAAGCCATGGATTTGGTAGAAGCCCTGTTTTATCTCCTGGGGAGCTGATGTGGCGGGGTGTGAGGGAGATTATGGCATCTAATACCTTGGGCTGGAAGGCCGAGAATGAGGGCTGTGATACCCCAGCGACCAGGGCACCCATTGTCTGGAAGGAGACACTTGCCACCATATGCAGGACAGCTAGCAGCTTGGACACCGATGGTATGTTGTGTGGTGTCTGCAGGTTAGCTGTTAGTTGTGACTCAATATGGCACAGCAGCTGCTGTGTGGCTTGCCAGTTCAGTCAATACCTCCAGATGACATCCTGTTCCCTGAGGCCATGGAGGGTTGTCCTGTTCCTGAAGACCCTCTCCTGCCTTCTTCATTGCCTTGGTGGGCATTCATACTTTTTCATATTAAAGTGTGTTTATTAAAACATTTTAATGAAATGCATTGCTTTAATTCACATGTGTTAGCGGAAGGGAGGCCTGTTAACATTGTATTTTGTGACTGTGCAGGAAATGCTGATTTATTCCCTAACATGAATTTTCTTTCAGATTTCTTTCCCATGAGTAGACTAGATTTGGTTATGGACCTATTGCTTAGACATAGAGAGAATGCATCTTATCATCCTTGAGAGGGGAACGTAATGGAACATGGACTGCCATTGTATACAATTGTTTCAAACTTGCATGGAGTCACACAGAAGGAAGATATTTCCTATGTCAGACTTGGGGAAAGATGTGGATGTTGCAGACTGAAGTTGTGTGATCAATTTCTATTGCATGTTGCCCCTTCAATGTAATATGGACTGCTTCATGGAGTGAATCAAATGGTTTTATGAACTTTAAATCATCATTAATTAGTTGGATTTTGGGCAGTTCTTTAGATTCCCCCAATGCATGCAGATGTTGAGATGCCTGGTGACCAGACCTTTGCTGATGAAGAATCCTGTATGCTAAGCCCATTGGAGAGGCATCTCCTATTCTGTTTGCCCTTTTGAAATGCCCCTTTGAGACTTACTAACCTTTTCCAATTCCCTTCAGAAGACTCCTGATCGAGCTTCTGACATACTGATGCGTTCCTTTTTTACTTATCTTTGGTTCACCTTAGCTAGTAGTCTGCAGTCCAAGATTATCTTTTTCCAAATTATTTTTGTCCTTTTTATGCCTTTTGCCCGCTTGTGTCTTGCCCCACACATATATTTCCCTAATTTAGTTAACTGTAAGGTCTTTCCATGCCTAATAAAATGTATGACTCTGCAAAACTGAATCAACTAACCTTTGCTAATCATGAGCAATGCTTAATTTCTGTATCTCAGATATTTCTTTGGATGATAAGTGTTAATCTTCTTGCATGCTAATTTTACTGATGAAAGTTTGACTCAGTTTATTTCATCACCTTGGGGAACCTTTGGTGATTATGTATTTTTATAATTTAGTTTGGCGAATTGTCAACATGACTTTGAGCTTAACTTTTTAATCAATCCCTTCACTTTATTTTATAGTGGAGTTTTTCTTCTGTGGCCACATTGGTCATGGTGTTTAAATTAATTGGGTTTGTATTGAAAATGTGTTAGTAGTTCTATCACACTACTTACTGAGTCCAAAGATCCATCCACCTTGAAGATTCTGTTGTGAAGGATGAAAATACTCCATTAGATATGATAGCAGAGGTATGGTTTGTTCTATAATAAGGGAGAACCATTCCTGTGCAGTGTCAGTAAGATAGGATTGATTGCATTCAATTGCCAGCCCAAAACTTGTACACTACGAATTCTGTCCCATGGTTTGTCGTGAGGATTGATTAAGTTCCAAGTTGTGCCTACAAGTGATGGATGTGTGAGTATTAATCGGGTTTTGCACTTGCACTGCTTTGGCTTTGAGGCTTGAGGTGAAGTGTGATGTTGTGAAATGTTTTGTGAAGTCGTCGTACTCGAAGTGACTGTGGTGCCTTTTGCCTAAAAATGTATGTGTTTTTTGCTATTGTTGTTGAAGAGTCCTCCACGGCCTAAGATCCTGGAATAGCGCACAAGTGTAGAAGAGACTTGGGGGCAGATTAAAGAGCCCCTTGCACCACATTAGCGCTGCCTTAGAATCATTTTGTTTGACACTAAGGTGGTCTTTTCTTCACACCATATTTACAAAGTGGTGGCACCACTTTGTGACCCCTTGCCCCACATTATGCCTGTGCTAGGAATAATGTATGCAAGGGGGGCGTTTCCCCATTATGGGGCCTGAAAAAAGGTGCAAAGAAATCAAATTTCCTTCTGCCATTTTTTGCGGCTTTTTTAATGACTGCAGAGAGCAGGCATTAAAAGGAGGCACACCATTATTTTTAATGGGCCTCAATGTGATTTTTAGGATTAGCGTCAAAAAAATGTATGCTAATCCTGCAAAGCACCAAACTAGCATCAAAAATGTTGACGCTAACTCCTGAATTACTGCCATGGTTCACCGTACATGAAATACGGTGCACACATGGTGGTGTAGGGGGTGCTAGGAGGTGCAAGAAAAGTGGCGCTGCATTGAATGCAGAGACATCCTCATGAGACATCGTTGACAGTGCCAATAGTTTCCTTCGGTGAGTGTGAGTTAGTGGTTGGTAGTAAGTGAATGCTGAATGCACATGGAGGATCTGTTTTCAACTGGATTGAGAATTGCTGGTCAAGTTTTACTCATTGTATAATTGTGAAAGCTATAGTCAGAAGGTGTAAGCCGGTACAGCTTGGAGGGTTTGAGGTCCTACCCATAGTGTGCAGACAGGTTGTTATTTTTTCTCGCAATATTTTACATTAGGTGTGTGAGTGATTGTGTAGTAAACAATTGCAAAGCGACTGCAGCTGCTGAAAGTAGTGAGTGTGACACCATTCTGTGCCATGCTGTTAAAAGTCCGTTAGTATGAAGCCACGCTAGTATTATTGCTGCATTGCTGTTGGTTGATAACATCAAGAGCAAAGTATTGTTGGATCGAAGTTACTTCCTGATTTGATTGAAAGATTATTGTAGTTTATTGAATTTGGCTAAAAAAATGAAGTATTTCAAGCTTTCTAAAAGTGTGTTGATAGGCAATATATTTATTCCAGTTAGGGAGGGTATAGAAACACCACTAGAAGGAACACAAGGTTATATTGTGGCACCTGTTAAAGGCCTTCATGCATGTACCTGGCTTGAACAATGGTGAAAGATCACTGAGAAAGAAGGTGCTTTAGCTTTTCCCCATTATGGAACATTTAATTTGAAACTTTTAGGTGATTTGAGGTGAATAATGTATGAAACAAAAACCGCCTCCAAGACCTGTACAATTCAAAGCCCTTAGTATTTGGGAACTCATGCCCGTGAAAGAAAGTCAGACAAATATGAGAATAGAATGCAGAAAGCAATAAAGGCTCTTTCTGAAGCCAAATGGGATACAGAGCAGAAAATGTAGAGAACACACATATTAGAGGGAGTCAGAATGTTTTCAGCTATTTCCAATGAAGAAGGTGAAAGCACAAAACCTAAGCCAAGAAAGAAACAGACAGAAAAGGCAGAACACACAACAGAAGCTGAGAATAAAAAGGCAGTAACATATGACAGTGATTCAGATGATGTAGGAGTGGGGAATGAAGCAGCCCAAAACATAATTCCAAATGTGCCAACTGCTCCAGTTGTACAGACCCCATATCAGAAAGTACCAGGTACACCTTCAAATTCCGAGACACAAGTGCCTGTGGTGTTACCACCAGTTCCTACTGTCAAATATTACCCTATGACAAACAGGACAAAGTTTCAGTACTGTTTTAACAAGTGCTGAAATGACAATTCCTCAGAATCAGACACAACTTATGGGACCCCAAGCATTTACAGCTCCCGTGACTATAGGTCCAGTTGTTCTATTGTATTCTTCAGGCAACTCTGGAAGTAATACCCATTCAATAAATGTTCTGACTGTTCCTGAAACATCAGTTAATTCTGCAGGGATATCACCAATTGGTACGCAGAGATCAGTATATTCAAATAATTTAGAGATGGAGAAAACATCTTCTCTTGTACCATCTTTGACCCCCTATACAAATTGCAAAACCTAACCCAATGTTAAATCAAGGGGGGCTTATTCCTGATGCAAGGTTTCCACAGGGAACCCTACCTCATTTCATGTTAAGACCTGATCAGATCCCGAATGAACATTATAGCACTCCGTAAGGAGAAGTACCCAAAAGAAATTGGATCAGTTTACAAGGTTTTACAGTACAACATTTAATTATTTGAGTCCTCATGATGCAGCCGGTGTGACAAACTGCAATGGCAGAAAGGATGAAACACCAGAAAGAGATAAAGAAGTAAATGTGCCCGGACTGAAATTCTAATTAAATTGACTGATTTTAGGAATGTTAGGCACAGAATAATTGGAAATTTACACAAAAGAAGAACTAGGGTTTATGTGCAAAGATGTTAAACAACTTGCAAACAGACTTATGAGAGACTAACTGAAGTGGCCGACAAACATGATGAGGATTTAGAAAAATCTAAACCCTGAAAGAAAAGTTTACAGATTAGAGTTCAGTTCAAAAGATATAGTTAACATGACATCTCCTGGAATGAAATGGCATATTAAGGAATTGATTGCATACATATGAACATGGGGAGCTTTAGACAAGTAGGAAGGTAGATGGGTGAAGATAAGAGACCAGAAAAAAGCTAAATCAAATGTGCTTCCAGCAAGAGAAAATCAAGTCGAGGACAATGAAAAAATGACGCACAAGAGAGAAGTACCAGGTGGAGGTCATGCTCATGTGCCTTGGAGTAGGAGTGATATATTTGTATTTACTAATGATTACCTGAGATTGAGGGGAAAACATCTGGAATGGTACAATCACACAGAGAAATATGTGAACCTTTCAAAATGCCTGTGGGAAGATCGGAATACATTCTTTGATATTGTGGTTGCAACTGATTTGTGGACGGCGTATAAAGTGCATATCGATTGTCCTGATAGTGAACCTCAAAAAAGATCCAGTAACAGTAGCACCATCTGAAGAGGGGATGAAAAAGTATCACAATGTGATTGAATTTTTGAAAAATAAAGTGTCCCCAAAAGATATCGATTGGTAGAAAATTGACAGAACAGCTCAGGAACCGAAAGAGTCAATTCATGCTTACTACAAGAGACTATTGCAGGCTTTGAAGCATCACAGCCGTACTGAGACTATAGAAGCTAAAGATATGGGTCATTTTGTATTCAGATTTGTTCAGGGATTGAAGCCAGAAATAAGTGAGATGATTCAGCAGCACCTGATTTGTTGGCAAAATATACCGATTAATGAGATTCGGCTTTATGCAAAATATTGTAGTGACAAACTGGAATTGAAGCAGAAGAAGCTTAAAGAAAACATTGTAGTTTTGCAAGTGAAAGCAACACAGAAAACAAATCAGAATCCGCAGATGATAGTCAGCACTAGCGGTATGCAAAGAGTGCCACAGCAGGTGGCGAATATGGTTCAGCCTAGAGGGAGAGGACGTGGGGTTCAGATGAATCAAAGTAGAGGTGTTATTGATGTCCAGGCTTTGAAGCAAACTAATCCATGTCATGCTTGTGGAAATTTAGGTAATTGGCGATGTGAATGTCCATAAAATAATGTGAATTATCAAGTGCAGATTGCTGGAGTTGCTCAGATACAAGGCAAAAATCAGGTGCAAGTTCATAGAGTTCAAAGACCCCGAGTAAAAATGTAAATGTGTCACCAGGGGATCAGATGCAGGTACCACAAGCCTGATGACACAACGGCAAATGATTGTTCACCAACGAAACATGAATCAAATCGCAAATGCAAATATGAATCAGATAGCATCACAATTTGCCCTAATTGACCTGAGCGATGAGGAATTTACAGAAATTCTTCAAACTGGTAGCTCTGGTGATGAGGATTGCATTCTATGTGCATCCTTACAAATAGATCAATGTGATCCCTATGTAAATGCCAACATTATGCGCCATGATGTTTCATTTTTGGTTGACAAAAGAGCTACATGTTCCATTGTCAGAACAGCTGAAATACCCAATTTGCCCCTTTCAGGAAAGAAAATCCAGGTGATAGGAGTTGCAAATAAGCAACTGACAAACCCTGTAACAAAATATATCCCCTTAAAAATAGGTTCATTTGAAGATGAGCACCAATTTGGGGCTTAAGATTCAAGTTCTGTGAGCCTACTTGGTCATGATCTTTTTTGTAAACCAAATTGTCCCATTAGCTGCACACCCCGAGAAATAGCGATTCAGACAAATGAAGAAGATGTGCCCTGCAGAATTGTAGAACAGTACCCGAATGTCACATTGTACCCAATGATGACATGTAATGAATTGCCCAAAGATTTAAAAGAAACAGTGACCCCTGAGGTGTGGGATTTTTCAGGAAAAGAAATAGGAATTGTTAGAAATGGGGTATTTGATTGGCAGTCAGGTTACCCCCTGTCCAAGCAAGGGCCCTCACTCTAGTCAGGTTAAGTCACACACAGTCCAAATTATCCTGTGCCCACCCTCTGATAGCTTGGCACTGAGCAGTCAGGCTTAACTTAGAAGACAATGTGTAAAGTATTTGTGCAATAAAGCATACCATAACACCATGTTGCACTAGAAAACTACACACAAAGTGTTTAGAAAAGTATGTAATATTTATCTGATAAGATGCAGGTCAAAACGATTCAAATACAATAGGTACATTTTGAGATATCACTGCAAAAGTGATATAAAGTGTCTTAAGACTTTTAAAAACAAATTAATGTCTCTTAAAAACAATTAAGGTCTCTTGCAAGCACAAAGTACCTGGTTTGCATTCAAAATCTCTGCAATGGACCGCAGAGGAGGCGATGCGTGGAAAACTGGGAGGTGTGCGTAGGTTTCGCCCCTTCGCACACCGACTTGCGTCATTATTTTCCACGCAGGGAAAGACTTTGCGTCAATTTCCTGCACGCGGACTTTGTTCCTCTTCGGGTTGCAGGTTTTTCTGGCGCCCAGGGGCAGTGCGTGGAATCCTGGGCTTGCGGAACGAAGTCACAAGCGCTGCATCGATCCAGTGGGCGTTACGTGGAAATTTCTCCCGCATGGCAGGCGCTGCATGGATTCCTATCTGGAAGTCGGCTGTGTCGTCCCGGGTCAGCTGTGTGTCGATCCGGTGGGCCGTGCGTCAAAGTTACGGTCCCAACGCAGGCAATCTTCTCCTTGCAAAGTCGGGCTGCATCATTCCGGTTCGACATGCAGTAAATTTCCCATCGCGGGGCAGGCTGTGCATCGTTTTTAGCAGGCTGTGCATCGAATTGTTGCCGCACAAGGAGCCCAGTTGCAGGAGTGAAGTCTTTTTGGTCCTGAGACTTCAGGGAACAGGAGGCAAGCTCTAGCCAAGCCCTTGGAGAGCACTTCTCAGCACAGCCAGAGAGCAGCAATGCTGCAGGGCAACAGCAAGGCAGCAGTCCTTCTCAGAAAAACAGTCCCAGTGTGTTCTGGTTAAGGGATTCTTCACCAGCAGGTTTCTTGTCCAGAAGTGTCTGTGAGGTGGAGTGCCTACCTCAAGAAGTGTCTAAAGCCTGTGGTTTTGGGTGCTCTTCTTATACCAAATGAAAGTCTCACTTGTTTGTGAAGGCAAGACCTCAGAAACACACCAGGGGGTTGGAGACTACATTGTGTGAGGACAGGCACAGCCCTTTCAGGTGTGAGTGACCACTCCTCCCCTCCCTCCTATCACAGATGGCTCATCAGGAAATGCAGACTACACCCCAGCTCCCTTTGTGTCACTGTCTAGTGTGAGGTGCGACCAGCCCAACTGTCAAACTGACCTAGACAGGGAATCCACAAACAGGCAGAGTCACAGAAATGATATAAGCAAGAAAATGCTCACTTTCTAAAAGTGGCATTTTTAAACACACAATCTTAAAATCAACTTTACTAAAAGATGTATTTTTAAATTGTGAGCTCAGGGACCCCAAACTCCACATGTCTATCCGCTCCCAAAGGGAATCTACACTTTAATCAGATTGAAAGGTAGCTTCCATGTTAACCTATAAGAGAGACAGGCCTTGCAACAGTAACCATACACTGCCCTTGCCCTTGGGGCTACCTAGGGCCTACCTTAGGGGTGACTGACATGTAAGAAAATGGAAGGTTTAGGCCTGGCAAGTGGGTACACTTGCCAAGTCGAATTTACAGTTAAAACTGCACACACAGACACTGCAATGGCAGGTCTGAGACATGATTACAGAGCTACTTATGTGGGTGGCACAACCAGTGCTGCAGGCCCACTAGTAGCATTTGATTTACAGGCCCTGGCACCTCTAGTGCACTTTACTAGGGACTTACTAGTAAATCAAATATGCCAATCATGGATAAGCCTATTACATACACATTTTGTAAAGGATCACTTGCACTTTAGCACTGGTTAGCAGTGGTAAAGTGCCCAGAGTAACAAAAACAGTACAATCAGAGTCCAGCACACATCAACAACCTGGGGAACAGAAGCAAAAAGTTAAGGGAGACCACGCCAAGGATGGAAAGTCTAACAAGTGGTATGTTGTAACTGTGCAGGAAATGCTGATTTATTTCCTTACATGAATTTTCTTTCAGATTTCGTTCCAATGAGAAGTCTAGATTTGGTAATAGGCACTACTGTTTAGCCATAGAGAGAATGTACCTTATTGTCTTTGATAACGGAACGTATTGGAACATGGACCGCCATTGTGTACAATTGTTTCAAAACTTGCATGGAGTCACACGGAAGGTAGATGTTTCATATGTCAGACTTGGGAAAAGATGTGGATAGTGCAGATTGACGTTGTGTGATCAATTTCTATTGGATGATTCCCCGTCAACGTAATATCGACTGCATCTTGGGGGAAATCAAATTGTTTTATGAACTTTAATTTATCATTGATTAGGTAAATTTAGGGCAGTTCTTCAGAATCTCCTAATGTTTTCAGATGTTCAGATGCCCTGTGATGAGACTTTTGCTGATGAAGAATCCTCTATCCTGAGCCCATTGGGGAGGTATCTCCCTCTCTGTTTTACCCTTTGAAATGTCCTTTTGAAACTTACTAACCATTTCCAGTTCCCCTTAGACAACCTTTGATTGAGTTTCTGACATGCTGATGCTTTTCCTTTTTACTTATCTTTTGTTCACCTAAGCTAGTAGCCTGTAGTCCGAGATTATATTTTTCCAAGTTATTTTTGCACTTATTGTGCTTTTTGTCTTTTGTCCACAAGTGTTCCACCCCACACATATATTTCCTTAATTTGATCAATTTAGGGTTTTCCCATGCTTATTAAAATGTATGACTCTGCTAAACTGATTTAATTGATGATTGACAATCCTGAGCAACACTTAATTTCTGTATCTCGGATATTTATTTTGATGATATTAATTCTTCTTCTTGAATGCTTAGTTTTACTAATGCTATTTCACCTGAATTTATTTTGACACCTTGGACAACCTTTGGTGATTATGTATTTTTATAGTTTAGATTTGCCAATTTTCTACATGACTCTGAGCTTAAGTTTGTAATTAATCCCTTAACTTTATTTTCATCTGGAGTTCTCCTCCAATGGCCACATTGGTCATGGTGTTTCCATTAATTGGGTTTGATTTGAAAATGTGTTAGTAGTTCTAACATACTACTTACTGGGTCCAAAAATTCATCCACTTTGAAGAGCATTGATTCTTGTGAAGGACGAAAATGCCCCACCATACTTTATGGGTGTGTGAATACAATTAGTATAAGACTATCTCTTGGGTCCTGGTGTATGAAAGACAGGTGTAATGATTCAGAATTTGAAAGCATTCATTCACAAATTGCACTTAGCTAATTGTTACAATGGAAAGGAAGGGAATTAAAGGTGGGGACTTGCATTGGCTGCAGAATTTTCAAGCTGCCTTACACAATAGCACCTAAAATTATAGTATGTCCCTCACATGCACCAGGACTTCAATAAGACTGGCCATCATCAATGTCAACCTCCACCACCAAGCACATGGCAGGAAGAACGTGAGCCCTCATTGCACCCCTACCAATAGCATCAATCACACCCTAATGGTAAGCCAGGACAGGTAGAAAAGATCATCACCATCTTCATCACCCTTGCATGAAAGATCGTTGGCAGAGAGATTTCAATGCCAATTCCCATAACATCTTTTTTGGTTCTTTTTGCCTCAAACACCACTCGATAGAGCAGGGACTTCCTCTTTAAAACAGTGTCTCTCAACCAAATGTGGCAGTCTTGTGATGTAACACCATACAAGGGTCAGGCAAAATGGTTCTCCCATCATTTTTCCCAACACATAGCACCAATGGTTGAGGATGGGAAGAGTAAAATCACTCCACAGGTATGTGGGCCCACACTGCCACCCATCGGGTTTCAGCTGAATCACCTCATGCTGACAGAAGTGGCCCCAGCCTGCACCTAAACCCCCCAGCTAAGCATAGCAGGGGAGCCCAGCAGGTAAACAAACACCTGGCAGGAGAAATATAAAAAAATTAAATGCTTACAATAAACACAAGCCAATGCAATTTCTGTAAATGTGTTACCCCTAAGCAAGCGCTGTTTTGATTTTGGGAGAGCTGTCAAGGCTAAAAATCAAAGTTTTATCTGTAAGGTTGAGAAAAGGAATAGTCTTTTCAGCTAAAGATCTATCTATTGCCCGTTATTCTGGCTGGCATGTAAGGCAGCAAGAAAGGACCTTCACAACTGTTTATCTTGAGCAAGTTTTGTACAATGCCTCAGATGTGGTTCAGGCCTTAATTTCTGTTTCCAAAGTTCACCTCCAGCAGATCTTTGGCGTGCCTTTCTTTCATTTGCCTCTTGGGGTCAAGTGGAGATCTGCTCTTGTGGAAAAAATATTGTTGTTTCCTAATGGTGTGTCCTATACATACCCGTCCTTTCCCCCTGTTGATAGTGCTCCTGCTCTCCTGCTTTGCTCTGCAGAGCAGTTCCTGATGGCAGCCAGAAAATATGCAAGATTCTTCTCAGGTTACTTGTGTGGACTGAAAGTTTAGTGCTGACACTTTTTGTCATCCACCAGCATTCTGATCCATGCAAAAGTGTGTACAGTACTCAGCTATGTTAAAGACTCAGCTTGGTGTTAGTGCTTTAATGATATCACCTCCACACATTGTTCAGCATCCTTAAGGCATTCAAGGTTTTGGGATGTTGAGAGGCATGATGTCTGATTTGTTTGTGTTGATCTTCACGCTCACTTGCTAGAGAACAAGATCTATCTGAAGCCTCTAGCTTAGTCTTCTGTTGTGCATCACTCAATTGATAACTAGGTTGAAAAGCAACATTGACAACTTGCATTCCTGCCTCACACCAGGCCTAACTTCGAATCTATACTCATTATCTCCCGTCTTTCAGGTAAAATTAACATAGAAGCAGTTGAGGGGGAGATCTATCTGCTGCCATGGAATTCAGATAAATATAATAGGATTATCTCTCTGGAGGGAGACTTACCCTATGCACCTAAGGGCTTTGATAAGGAAGGAGGACTGAGTGGAAATGAGAGTTGAGCATCATCTTAAGGACTCAACAAACGTGTGCGAGCTTTTTATAGACAACTTATTGAAATGTGAGTAACACTCAGCTCACAATTTTGTAAGTGTATCCAGTACCCCAAAACATGTAAAGAAGTGCCCACCAGGCATTCTTCTGAAACAAAAAAAAGGAGTAGTCTAATGGTAATCAGAAAGTTAAAGAAAAGAAGACATGTTCATGTGAAACAGGTTTTACGAAAGTTAATTGTGAATTATTCCAGCTCAAGTCTTTTGCATAGGTAATAGCTGATCGCTGCTCTTAGGCAAATCGTTTAGGGAGCGTGCTATCCAGCAGGCTTGTGGTTCAATGAGCGAGAAGCTGCCATGGAACACATTACGCGAGCAAGCACAATACTGCAATTGTTAAAACATTTGCAAGCTGGCATTTTCTGTACAGCTTCAAAAAAGGTAAATCTTACTCCCATGAATATAATACAATGACCTGATGAACTTTATTCAGCTAGTAATGCTGACTGGTCAAAGACTCGTTGCACTGCTGCACTTGAGGACTACCCATACTGACAAACGGTACTGCAGAAACATGATAACATGGAACGCTGTAGATGATAAAATGTATTTATATATTTATTTATGTTGTAAAGCACTAGGTCGTGGCAAATAGCCACTTGACAGGGCTGAGCCGAAGGTAACCAGCAAAAAGGAAAATAATTATATTATAACATGGGACAAGGGGGAAATTCTATTCTTTGCTAAGACAAGTTGACAGGTGAAATATTTTAGGGCTTTAGGGGTTGAGGGAGCCTGAGCCCCAGGAGTCACTCCTTAGGAGCAGCACTGTTTGCTTATAGAAAATTACATGATTTGCTTTTGCAGATAAATATTGCCTTTTGTGCTGCCAATTCTGAAGTACTGAAACAGTTTCTCTTTTTCTACTCTGAACTGTATGAAGAACCTAGGTTTTTATTGAATCTCTTTGAAAAATTATGTCTTGGAAAAAACATTTGGTACCATTTAAAACTATCCTCAGGAAGAGGTTCTGACTTGCTTTGTACGCTCACTCCCTTTTTTGCAGTATGGTGCTGCATCAAAAACGTTTGCATACCTTGAATTTAGATTTCAGTTCAGCACTAAAGTACTCACGATGTTAGAGAAAAGAGGGTCAGATGTGCAAAGCCCTTTTGTGGTCGCTAAAGTTTTTTTTTGCATGTGCTAGACCCATTTTGCAACTCAGAAAAGCCTGTCTGGTTACTAAAAATGGCTTGTGCAATTGATATGTAATCACATTTTTGATGGAGCATGAAAGAGGTGTCCTCTGTTAATTGCAAGTCACAATGGTATGTGTGAACTGGGTGTGACTATAACCATTCAACCTTTACAGACATTTAAGAGGAGGTGTACACCTTACCATTTTAGGGCCGAGCACGCAAGCCCTCTGGCCTCTTGTAATCTTTGTGTGGGCTTTTAACGATGCCTGCTCTTGCTATCCATTCTTTGTTGGGCTTGTCCTAAATGCTTCATTTTTATTGGTGCATTTTGTGACATGTCCCTCCTTCATGTGCTGAGTTCCCTCCCAGGCGATTTCACTAAGTGAACATTTTTGTTGGCCATCACACTACGTCACGTTTCCTCCTGTCACGGCGAGTGATGGTCCCTCCTCCGGTTTTGGTTTGCCTTTCATCCCAGCCGTGTTCCTTTCTAGACATTCATGCAGGGAGCCAATAACTTGTGCGCTCACACTCATGGCGGCGGTGGTGCTTTTGACTTGACTTGCTTCTGTCAACTGTTTTACTTTTCATTTTCAATTTATTTAGCAAGAAAAGGCCGGTTAGGAATTTACAACACTAATAGCTCTAACTCGAGCAAAAGCGGGACCAATTGCATTGCAAATGCTTGTTTGAATTGTGTCAGCACCGCTGCAGGGAACAGGAAGGGGTTCTGGGAGTCCCTCGCTGCCCCCTGATCTTTTCTTCCAAAAGTAAAACTTCTTTTAAATCAGCACCATTCCGTTTGAGGACCACGGGCTGCTTTTTTTTATTTATTTTTTAAAAGCTTACTGTTTGGGAATGCAAGCAGATGGTCGTCTGCTGTTCCTTGCAGGCCACCATTCCTGTGTTTGTAGTTAATCACAGGGGGTCACAAATAATGGCGTATCTAATTATCTTTATTAGCCATCTTGTTCTGTGACCCCGTACAGTTGCGGTACAAACTATTAGTATTAACCTAAACACTGGTGTACAATTTGCAGCCATTTTATGCAACCAGTTTTTGATATATCTGGCCCTGATTGCACTGTAATCGAGATACATGCCACTGTAAATATAGGAACCAGGACAATGATATATATAAGGCTTTGATTGGAAGAATTAAGGAGTTCAAGGTAACGCAACATCCTGGCACTTTCTTACTGAAGTCATTTTCTGAACGTGAGATATAAAAACAGAGTGAAATACAAATCAAAAAAGATAGATTAACTGAACTGATTTTTTTTCCTGCCAGTAAAAGCTTTTGAATTAAAATCAAACAGGTGATTATAAACATCATACTAGAATCCAGAAAAATCTAGCACCTCAGTAGGGATTAGTACCGCTAGCAGCAATTCACAAGCCCAGAAAACACACGGCGGTAGGTGGACATTAGGGGGCATATTTATACTCCGTTTGCGCCAAATTTGCGTCGTTTTTTTCAACGCAAATTCGGCGCAAAACTAACGCCATATTTATACTTTGGCGTTAGACGCGTCTAGCGCCAAAGTATGAGTAAAGAGCGTCATTTTTTTGCGTGAACGCCTTCCTTGCGTTAATGAGATGCAAGGTAGGCGTTCCCGTCCAAAAAAATGACTGCGAAGCAAATGCGTCGTATTTATACTCCCGGGCAAAAATCACGCCCGGGAGTGGGCGGGGCAAAAAACCCTGCATTTCCGCCTCTTTTTAACGCGTGGGTCAGGGCAGGCGTTAAGGGCCTGTGGGCTCAAAATGAGCCTACAGCTGCCCTCCCATGCCCCCAGGGATCCCCCTGCCACCCTTGCCCACCCCAGGAGGACACCCAAGGATGGAGGGACCCACCCCAGGGACATTCAGGTAAGTTCAGGTAAGTATAAAACATTTTTTTTAAATATTTTTTTTTGCCATAGGGGGGCCTGATTTGTGCCCCCCTACATGCCACAATGCCCAATGACCATGCCCAGGGGACATAAGTCCCCTGGGCATGGCCATTGGGCAAGGGGGTATGACTCCTGTCTTTACTAAGACAGGAGTCATGTAAATGGCATCTGGGCGTCGTTAAAAATGGCGCAAATCGGGTGGAGGCGATTTTTTTGCGTCAACCTGACTTGCACCATTTTTAAGACACCCTAACGCCATTTTTCCCTACACCGGCGCTGCCTGGTGTACGTGGTTTTTTTCCACGCACACCAGGCAGCGCCGGTCTGCTAGCGCTGGCTAACGCCACTCAATAAATACGGCGCCCGCATGGCGCTTCAGAATGGCGTTAGCCGGCGCAACATTTTTTTACGCTAAACTGCGTTAGCGCAGTTTAGCGTCAAAAAGTATAAATACGGGCCTAGGGGGCATATTTATACTCCGTTTGGGCCAAATTTGCGTCGTTTTTTTCAACGCAAATTCGGCGCAAAACTAACGCCATATTTATACTTTGGCGTTAGACGCGTCTAGTGCCAAAGTATGAGTAAAGAGCGTCATTTTTTTGCGTGAACGCCTTCCTTGCGTTAATGAGATGCAAGGTAGGCGTTCCCGTCCAAAAAAATTACTGCGACGCAAATGCGTCGTATTTATACTCCCGGGCAAAAATCACGCCCGGGAGTGGGCGGGGCAAAAAACCCCGCATTTGCGCCTCTTTTTAACGCCTGGGTCAGGGCAGGCGTTAAGGGACCTGTGGGCTCAAAATGAGCCCACAGCTGCCCTCCCATGCCCCCAGGGACCCCCCCTGCCACCCTTGCCCACCCCAGGAGGACACCCAAGGATGGAGGGACCCACCCCAGGGACATTCAGGTAAGTTCAGGTAAGTATAATTTTTTTATTTTGTATTTTATTTTTTGGCATAGGGGGGCCTGATTTGTGCCCCCCTACATGCCACAATGCCCAATGACCATGCCCAGGGGACATAAGTCCCCTGGGCATGGCCATTGGGCAAGGGGGCATGACTCCTGTCTTTACTAAGACAGGAGTCATGTAAATGGCGTCTGGGCGTCGTTAAAAATGGCACAAATCGGGTGGAGGCGATTTTTTTGCGTCAACCTGACTTGCACCATTTTTAAGACACCCTAACGCCATTTTTCCCTACACCGGCGCTGCCTGGTGTACGTGGTTTTTTTCCACGCACACCAGGCAGCGCCGGTCTGCTAGCGCCGGCTAACGCCACTCAATAAATACGGCGCCCGCATAGCGCTTCAGAATGGCGTTAGCCGGCGCAAAAATTTTTGACGCTAACCTGCGTTAGCGCAGTTTAGCGTCAAAAAGTATAAATACGGGCCTAGATGAGTTAACTTGCTGGTATTGTAGTGTAAGTAATCAACAGTTTAGATAGTGAATTTAGCAGCAATAATAATAATAGACTAAGAACTTTTACTTGAACTAGATCCTACCATCTGCAGTCATTTTTAATATTTTCAGCAGGTACATATAATGCAATGAGCGCCTTTACTGGTATTCAAGCTTGTGGCCTGCACCTTACACACACGCATAACAATCGAAACGTACCAACAGCATTGACAACCTCGCTTTCAGGAAAAAAAATGAGGCCCGGATTTACCACAAATTCAAGCAATCAGGGCAGCAAACAAAGTTATTGTGTTGTGTGAATTAAAGAGAGCTGAACTGCTCCATTACAAAGAATTGTCACAGTTCTGGTCTCTCCATGCCATGGCTCACTTTGTGCATCCATGTGCGAATGCAGGCACCCCTGCCCATAGTGCAAGGCTGGGTGCCTGTGTAGTCACCTGAAGGCGACCCTTCCTGAACTGAAACTGTGCTTTAGAGCTATTTCCTCCAAATGCAGCACATGCAAAGAGGAAAAACAAAAAGAAATAAAGATATTTCTCCTCCTGCGCCAGTTTCATATAGGGGCAGGATTTTGAAATAAAACCATTTACACAAGTCTTTAGATATGAAGTTGGGTCAAAATCCATGGGTGGATGCAGAGGAATGCCCATGCACCACCCATGGAACTCCTCCCTGATGCAAAGTAATGCAAGGCAGCTTGTGTTACAAACCAGAGCAAATCACCATTTGCATTGGTCTGTAAGTTGCAAACAGGATTTTACGTCGGGTCTGCATTAAAAAAGTAACTCGACACAAAACCTTTGGCTTGGAGAAAAATTACATCGGAAACTTTCTGGCAGGCTATTGCCTCTGAAATTCGGACTCAGCAAATTTTAAGCCATCGAGATAAGGTCGGGGAGGACACTGCAAATTTAAAAGATAAAATGCCCTGCGAGTGCAATATTTTTCACAAAATGTCTTTAAAACATTATTTGAAAAAAAGAACAAATGTGGGCATCGCCATATTGGTCTGACGAAGGTAATGTGGCGCAGCAACTTTGCAGCTACCCACCGATAGGGTATACCATTTTAAGAGAGGGGTACTAACAACTTTTTGTTTGCAAATGATGCTAAATCAAGCAATTCTTTACTATGACTCGGCATTTTTGTAATGCTTGCTGTAACTTGAGATTCATGAATCAGAACATGAAATTCAGATTAAATCAAATCATGAGCATTCACTTCAGAATGACAATGCACACTGATGTGGCAATTTGTTTGTGTAGGAGCACTATTAAATGAATTTCTATCACCAGTTTGTAATACTCGGGATCATTTTCTTTTGCGCCTTTGCATTCACGTGCCCTAGTGTAAACAACATAATTGTTGCAAGCAGCTCACAAATAGGAAACTTTTCAAAACACTCTGAATGCGGTCACACTTTAGGAATCCTTAATTATTGTAACATACATAACTGCTTCAGGGATTATTTTAAACATGTGGAGATAGTCTTCTTAATTCACTCCTATTCTTACCTCGTTGGTTTAATTTGGGGTGTTTTTAGCATCATGAAATATACGTTGTTAATACCACAAAAAAATGAAAGTATTGAAAAAGCACCAGTCTGTATCTGGTTCAAAGAAAAGTGAAAAACCATCAGTGATATAACATCTATGAAGTCAAACATGTTGACCAGCTGTTAAAAGTCTTCAGTCGCTTCAGACTAATGCAACAGTCTATAAATGAATTCCATTGTTTCCGGTAACAGACTTCGGGGCCCTCTGTACTAAATCGCAGACAAGCTAAATTGCTAGACCAGATTAAATCTTTAATTTTACATTATTTCTAGCCACCTCTATGGAACAAAGTAGGCTTTACCTGTTGAATATGAAGGCTTATACAAGCTGAAGTGCTCTCCAGACATTAAGAGGCAGCCTTGAGCAGCCGCTGAGGTCTAAGCTGGGGTGAATTCTAAAGGGATTACAGCAGCATTTTCTATAAAATGAGAAATACAAACAGACTTCAGCAATACATGATCATAAATGCATTCCTGCTGCGACCAAGAGCCCTGTTCCCATTGCTGCTTCTTAAAATAGAGCAGGAAGGGCTGTCAAAGGGCAACCATACTTTTAAGGATTTCTTCATGGCTAATTTGTAATCAAATTAGAGGCCGAGGAGTAATGAAGGATTTATGGGGAGAAAAAAAAGACAGATACTTTGAATGCTGGCTCCTCAAAGGTGAGAACTGCACGCAATTGTATTGGTTTTTCAAAAGTGCACTTCGTTAGATGAAAAGGTTTAGACCAAACCTTGAGGTCTCTCAAGGGCTTGATTACACAATGCCGCCCAGGGACTGAAAGAGAGCTACAAAATGGACAGAACATTCAATGAAAAGGGCCATTGTGGGAGTTGGGATGGAATTCTCGCAATAAATGAGATATTTCACACAAAAAAAAATGAAGCTTTCTTCACCATCCAAAGGTTGATGGCAAGGCTGTGCCTTGCATACTGTGTACAGAGAATGTAAAGTGACTTTTGGGCTATTTGAAAATTTGTGCTCAGTGGGTATGTGATCTCAAGAAAACACGTTCACTAAAAGACTGGGCCCCTTCGGTCACTGTTTACTAATGTTTTGCTGGTGAATGTGCCATGTTACACTTTGCATTTTCCTTGTATTGACGTAACAGAAATAGTACTAGGTTAAAATGTATATATATATATATATATATATTATTTCTTCAACAGATGGACTGATAGCCATCTGACGGCTGCACCGATCCCATCACGTATCTCCCAAGTGTCGAGGTCAATTGAGTCCAAAGCGCTCGTATTTAGTTGATAAATTTATTTATTTAGCTTATATAGGTAATTCAGAGTCCCGAATGAGATGTCTGTCAATGTGTTTCGGCAAAACGCCTTCTACTGGACAGTTTGGCTAATCAGCCGGCATCATTTACATATAGCTATTACGTCCTACATTTATTTCTATAACACTGTGATGTACTGCAAACGCGGCGGCCATTTTGAAGTGTGTAATTATAATTATTATAGATACAACAATTAATAGAGGAATAAACCTACATTGATGCCAATATTTACAGATAACATCAAAGTTAAAATTGGACAGTCATAAGGAATAAATATTGAATAATAAATATATTAGGAAAAAAGGCAATTGCTTCCAATAATTCATAATGTTTGATCATATAAAAACATTAATTAAATAACAAGAACAATAATAGTATAAATATAAACGAAGAAACGGTAATATCAATTTTTTCAATTTTACAATGTTTAAATTATCATTCGTTATATATACATATAATTATTTATAATTAATTAGTGTCTTGTATTAAAATCATGTTTAGGTAGTGACAATAGTTATGTTTTAATACCATAGTTTTTATCGGATGCCCGTATAATCAAATCTAGTTCCTCACTGTCCTTATCTGTATACTAGGTAATTCCATACACATACATATAAATATGTTGTATTAAAATGAGGCCTTGGCGTAAAGTGCAATGTGCTGAAAAACTAAACTAATAATAAGTGCAAAAGAGCATATAAAGTGCATAGAAGTGTTACAAAAACTCCAATTAAAAACAGTCAGATCTGTTGATCTTTTGGTCCATGTTATAATCTAGATGTACATATATAACTCTATATATGATATTTAATATTCTTCAGTCGCCAAGTTATAGAAGAATAAAATGGAATCAAACATCATCATCAATGGTACAGTACAAATCTGTATACGCACTAATTCCATCTATGTTTCATCAGTTTGTGATATGAATTCAAACTAGGGAAAGTTATTAAGTCATGTCTATTTTACAGATTACATCATGGCACGATCATTTAAGTAGATAAGATCTTATCACCCATCTTCCTAAAAAGGAAATATAGATAACATACTGCCAAATTAGCACTACTATTTTTAGGAATTGAAACACAGGGGGAGTCTCCATCTAAAAAGCAATGAACAGTGTGTTTTCATCTAAGATGGACATAGAGCTCAGCATCAAGATTGTGCCCCAATGGGGACTCAGATCCCAATAATAAAATCATCTTGGATTCCATTTGTCTGAGCTCGAGTATTCTATTGCCACCTCTGGAGTTGTTTTTAATGTGTTTGATGCCATAGAAAGCTAAAGTGCCACATTCTCCTTTGTGTACTTCCCAAAAGTTGGGATGGAATTCTCGCAATAAATGAGATATTTCACACAAAAAAAAATGAAGCTTTCTTCACCATCCAAAGGTTGATGGCAAGGCTGTGCCTTGCATACTGTGTACAGAGAATGTAAAGTGACTTTTGGGCTATTTGAAAATTTGTGCTCAGTGGGTATGTGATCTCAAGAAAACACGTTCACTAAAAGACTGGGCCCCTTCGGTCACTGTTTACTAATGTTTTGCTGGTGAATGTGCCATGTTACACTTTGCATTTTCCTTGTATTGACGTAACAGAAATAGTACTAGGTTAAAATGTATATATATATATATATATATATATACATATATATATATATATATTGAAAGGAAAAAGGGGAAAGGAATACTCAGTCTTTTAAGCCAGTGTTAGCTCTCATCTATGGTTGATAAAACTAGGGTATTTAGGTTTAGTAGAAGTCAGACCTGATTATAACAGCACAAGAAAGATACAGGGCTGTGGCAGCAAGTACTGAATAAATGAATGGTTATTATTGAGTTAGCAAGCCTAAAAATGAATCTAACAAATACGTGTGCTAAGAACTCTTTTTTTAATGGCCACTTAGATATCTTCAGAAGACATTGCTCAAACTAAATAAGTTTAAATTATGATCACAGCAAACATCCAGTTGTGGAAACAGGACATGTGCAAGGTGCCCTGAGCAACTGTACTTGCATCAAGGCTATTCTAGCAACATAAGAAATAATTAGGGTACTACTAATAATAATAACTATAAATAATATCACTAAATATTAAAAATGTCATATAACTATAATGTTTCCTGGCAATTTGTTGATGATTCTCATTTCGATTTGATTGAAAGTGATGGAATATCAGGAAGGTAGAAAGGCCATATACTTAATTGGCAAAATGACAAGTGCTGATGCCTAAAGTTTTTCTCAGATGTTTGCAACTGGTGGTGACGCGTGGCCTCGAATCAACCCTTTATTGCTCACTTTCAGGGTCATACACGACATGTCCGTTTATTTCACACATGCAGGCTCTTTTTCGTCCGCTTCTCGCCTTTGTCACTTTAATTCCTCTTTCTCCTTCTCCTCCCTTTGAGTTGTTTTCTCTCTTGCTTTCCGGGAACAGTCTGATGAGGAAAAGTAAGTTCGATCCCACATCCAATCACCGGCTCAAATTAAGCACTGGGAAACCCAATGTTCGGATAAAGATAGACATTTATATGTGCAAAGTTGCAATGTTTTTTTTTTTTACGAAAACCTAAAGAGAATGCCACAACTTCGTTGTTTATAAACTTTATAGCTGCAGGACTTTCCAGTACTAATTTGAACTTTAGAAGAGTCATTTTGCAGACATCTTTGTTTAATGGGATAAAATGGGTTTGTCAATGATATAGGTCGAGGAAACAATCTGCACATATTTTCCAGCACGGAGCTCTAAACCAAATATGCAAGTGTTATAATTCAGCTTGGCAGGATGATTTTGGTTTTGCTGGATCCAGTTTGTATAGACATTATCTGGCATTGCTGAGAAGTAGCGGTGCATGGGCAAGGGAACCCTTATACAGCGCTAACTTTACCACAACAACACTGAAAACTGCAACACTGTGGGAGAAAAGACAACTTTGCACACGTTATGATTAAATTGCTGGGAATTCACGTTCCAAACAGGGATAGCGAAATCCCACGTAATTCGATCTCTAGTAATCAGTATTAAAACGTATATACAATAAAACATGATAAAACGATTCATTGCATGCCACTGTGTGTGTGTGCTGATCACTAAACGTTGCTCGTACTGTATCTGAACATTACCAGACAGTCAGGGAGTAGATTAGCTTGTCTTTGGCTGGACTGAGCTACTTGTGTTTTGATGTACAGGTACATCGACTGATAAAAACATGTCCACAGATTAAAGACATTTTTATCGTTTTAATGACTTACTCGCAGTCATTTCTTAAAGCCTTTGCGATTAGGTTGACATAAGTTTTAAAACAGAAGAGGCTTAAGTGGTATTTAATGGATAACTTATTACAAAGAAAATATTCTCACAACCTACTTTGCTGTTAATAGCAGTGTTCAAAAAGGAGAATTTGTTGTTTCATAAGCTATGCATTCTTGATGCCTGTGAAGATTTAGAAGTGACCTGTTCTGGCAGGAGATAAGAGGGAGATCGTGTTTAGAAAGATGGAACTAAAGAGCATTCCAATTATTTCTATGATTAACTGAGGAGCTTCAGTGATTATGTTATTTTATTGTCAGGGTCAAAAGGGCAACGCATGAGAACATGTAAGTGACCTTAAGGTTACTTCCAGGGCAATGTGAGTCGTTTCCCCTGCTGTATGTAGTTGTAAGGACAGCCAAGGGTGATTGTTTCAATGTACCCCTCTAGTCAGGAAAATAGGTACTTGGCGTAGAAATAGAAGTTGGCCTCCTTATCTCAGTGGAGGTAGTGTAGGGTTTGTTTTTCCCAAATACTTGCATTGGCAGTTTTAACAAATTATTGGTCATCCATTCTTAATCAACATAGAAGTGTCCACTTTATTTCAGAACATCCTCTGGTGCACAGCCTGTACAATACATACATACTTTAAGGAATTATGAGGACAAAGGTAGTAACTAAATACATTGACATTCTTTAACCACTGGAACATACGTTTTTCGTGTACATGGCAATCACATCTGCTTCTATGCACTTTATCGTAGTTTCCTGAAGTATATATCCTATTATTATGGGGAGTGACAGATCCTGGACCGTGTGTCAACTCCAACAGTTCAGAACAGAATAGAGCTGCCATTGTCAATGCAAATAGAACTTTCGTAATTTTTCAAACAGAGAGTCTCAACCATACTCAATAACTTAATAAACAATGGGATCTCTGGAAGCTAGGTCACATTTACTTTTCGTGCTTCTATTGATTGCAAACTCCAAAGACAAGCTGAAACAAGGAGAACTAGAGTGGCAATAAAACCGCAATATAACACAAGTGTGCAAGTGAACTGTTAAGTGTGTCAGAATGCAAGAAAGATACGTCTGTACCCAAATTTAGTGTAGGGTTGTTTCGGTGTCTTAAAATGGGGATAGCTTATGACCTGGGGTATCTAAAGGTTCTGGGTCATCAGCTTCTCTCTCGAGGTTTGGGGGGAGGGGGGGTAAACTTCATAATGAAAGGGAGTGGAGTGCAGTCACAAGTAAGGTTGCACTAGCTCACCTATGCAATGAGTTCCCACCTTATCAAGCAGGCCCACCTCGCTCTGGCAAGCATGCAGATCAAGTGGGTGCTGGCCAGCCTTCCAAAGGCTGGGGTTAAATGAACAACAGAAGGTGGTTCAAGGATGGGTTGTTCGGGTCAAACAAACTAACAACTCGGCTTACTAACTTTTGCAGTATCAGCTTCCACAGTCAGTCCTCTGATATCTGGTGAGGGGTAAAGAGGACTTCAAGGCACCATGTCAATGTCCATGGACTCATTGGTCTGGCTGTGTGCATCAATGCAGCATGGTCAGCAGCAGCAAATCAGGCCCACAAAGTTTCACCAGGTGCTTCAGTCTTGTTCCCAGCAGAGAAGAAATGGGCAGTACTCAGCTCCAAGTTCTGGAAGCATCAACAGTAGTAGGGCCTGTACACCCCAAAGAGCTAAATGGAATTTCCATCTTATTCGTGGGAGTTCTGGTAGCTGGACAGCAAACCACTGCCAATCAGTGACCATCCAACCTTGACCATGCAAAGATTAGCCAATCAAGGTAAATTGAAAAATGCAGCACACCCTCTAACATGCGAGTTACCTGATATGGTGCCCATTATACTTTACTTGGACTGATAACATGAATGAATCTGCAATGTGCTCACCCTGAAGAGTTAAAAACATCTCACAGCTCATTGCAACACCTGCTAAGAGTCTGGTCATCAGCGAATAAATAACAGCCACTGTACAAAACCAAAAGCATGATCCCCTTAGCCAAAAAGCACAAACATACAGGTGACTGATAAAGATGTGGGCACAGATGATGGGCTTGGTACCCAATCGTCTTTCACCAATGTCATCTGATGCTTCACTTTCCAACATCATAAATTCAATACCTAGGGTCACTTTATTCGAAGCAGAGACATGATGCATTGGATCCTGTATAACGACACCGTGTGTATGCAGCTCAATGCAACTGCCTTTCGAATTTCTCAATATCTTGAAGATATGTAAAAAAAAACTTTTCATAGAGTCGAAATCATGAGGTATGAAGCTTATCAATTGATAAAACGTGAATGATTCGCAAAACTCCAGAGTATTTCTTTCTAATACAGTCTTCTCTTAAAAAACGTGTTTAAATCTGGTTATGTATTATTTAAGCAAATTCAGTCACTTTTTAAAATCCATCATATTATGTTGTATGAGCACATCAGTACCCTTGCTGGAGAACATGTCCTTCCATTTTATTCAGCACATGCGATAACAAATTGAGCACGACTAACGTGTTTAGTTGTATCTCCTCCCACCTCACCCCGATTATTGTTGACAGTCTAGTATGAAATGGTTCTTGTCCCTTTTTCTGTAAGCAAGGTCTCCGACTGTTGGTAATGGCTCCAAATAGTACTCCTCTCCCAATGATGTATGCTGAAGATTCTGCTGCATGTGTTTGCTCCAAACCAATGATACCCTCTCAATAAATATAAATTCATTACAGCAGGTCCAATTTTCGGCTTACCCATGCGTCCCCGTCTATGTTAATATTGGTAAAACGTTTCCACCAAACACTCATCTTGGAAAAGTGAACAGATTTTTCATTACTATAGTTTGCAATATTCTTTTACAATGTTGCAAATAGCACATGCGTCTCGCATGCAAGACTCTGTTGTGTTCAGTAGAGGGCTTGGAGCTCGCCTGTCGTTCACTATTTGTTGGTTTGCATGGCACTCTTCGTTAAAGCCTCATAATTTGTCAAGGCATGTCTGGCATCATTTCCGTTCCTTTGGGTGGAGCAGGAATCAAGCACTAATTGATTCTAACTAAATTAGTTCCCGTCCACTGCTCCAGACGTGAATGAGGTACTATTTTGTTCTAACTTTCAGTGCACCACAAACAGCAGGCTTGTGACTGGAAAAAACGTGTCCAGCAGGAGAAACACAATTGCAAGTTTTATTTTTTAAAGCTAACTTTATTTTATTTTAAGCTGTCTGTTCTCAGTTTCCACTCATGTATTTTTTTATTTTTGCTTGTGGGCGCCGTTGTCAAAAGATGACAATAAACTTCTTTTAAATATGTGAGACCCATTGCATTGCAAACGCTAGTCTTATAGATTTTTGTGCAGAAGTTAATGTTTGAAGCTGCATCATTTTCTAAGTTTGTAATCAATGAAGTGCATAAGTGTTTTCAGTCAGTGGCACCTCCTCTGCTATGGAGGAGGATCGTCACCCCCTGCCAGCAGCTGAAACCTCAAACCTTTGACAATGAAAGAATGAAAAACTATGTTCATTATCCTTTCGTTGTGAAAGGAACAGGACCATGTGGGATGACAGAGATGAGGGGAGTGCACTGTGCACTCCCTTCAGTGTGCATGTGTGTTTGGCCGGCTGTCTCGGGCCGGCCAAACACACATGCGCACGGTGCCCTCTCCAGCCCGGCACTGTGTTGCTGGGCTGGAAATAGCAGGCACAGGCTCCCAGTCTGCCTGGGAGTGCTCTGGCTGGGCGCTCCCAGCCAATCCATATGCTGCTCTGAGCAGCGTCACGATTGGCCACAGGGCAGACTGGGCGTCTGTGCCAGCTAAGAGGAAAGAGGAGAAGTGGCCCACAGGTACGTTTTTTAAATTATTAATATTCCCTCCCAGGCCCAACTCCGCGCGCCGCCCCGCACCTTGTAACCCCTGTGAGCCATGACTGCTTTCAGTGCTAAAATCAGATAATATCCAGGTAAGTTTTTTGTACTTAAAGCAGCTGAGAGATGTTTGTAAGAAGCAATTGGAAAAAGAAAAATACAAACATCTGTACAAGAATGCCTCAAACTTAAACAGTTATCTCTGAGGGAACAGCAGCTAGGCATAGTTAAGGGGACAAATGATTAAAGACACAGCAAACAAGATGAGGGTTGCACAAATAAAGCTTGAAAATAGAATCATGAATTACCACTTCAGAATTACAAGATGGAAAAACTTCTAGAAGTTTGGGTGGTGTAACTTTATCATACAGCACTTCCTTTGGAAAGATGATCAGGCACTAAGCAAGCTTTGTTGTTTGGGGCAAAAGGTCTTAAGGCCTGGTTTGGAGTATACATTGGGTTTCCATTCCATCAGGGTGACTGAATAAAGTAAATTTGATAAACAAAAACAGACCACCGCACACAGTAGACACAAATATTTATACAACACAAATATTTACACTCCGTAATGTATGATTTCTGTCGGATAGATGAAGAGAACAGGCATGTCGATGTTCACATCTTTTCTTGAGATATGATTTCTTTATTGTAGATTAAGTTACATTCAGGCTTAGGCTGTGTTTGGAGTGATGTTCTCTTTTTACTGAATGTAACTTCGTCTACAATAAAGAATTAATATCTCAAGACAAGATGTGAACATCGACATGCCTGTTCTCTTCATCTATCCGACAGAAACCATACATTACAGAGTGTAAAGATTTGTGTCGTATTGTTGTCTACTGTGTGCAGTGGTCTGTTTTTGTTTATCATTACTTGTGTAAAGATTTACACATTGTCTGTGCCCATGGGTGGTAGGGCACTTTGATCACCTGCACCACATTCTATTGTACAATATTTCTACAACTGTGTTCACTTCCCTAGGAGTGCGGTTACTTTCACCCTTAGTACCCCAATAATAAAGTAAATTTGATGAAGGGCTCCTTCAACATTATGGAGCCGCGCAGCAATTTTGTATTTTTATTTTTCAAAACAAATACCCAAAGTGGAATTTTATTTAAAAAACAAAAAAAAAAAAAAACAATGTAATCTTTCCATGGGACTTTTCTGTCATTGCGAGGGAGTGGGCATTTTGTCGTTTACACTGCACTCTTACTGCCAGTTTTTACCTATCGGTGATGGACAATGAAAACTGTCCATGTGTTTGTCCATTCTAAAAGAGGTGGATGGACACATGGTGTTGCACCTGGCAATCTCTGCAAGGTCATCCCCAAACGTTTTGCCCTTATGCAAGCCTTTTCTGTTTTTTGAATTCCTTTTTGTTGACTTAAGGACTCTGTACACTTTACCGCTGTCAACCAGTGCTAACGTACTTGTGTTCTCTCTCTCCCTGTAACATGGATTAATTGACTTATGCGCTATTGGCATATTTAATGTACTCATACATCCATTGTAAAGGGGTATACCATATATCCAGGCCTGTAAATTAAATGTTTCTAATGGGGCTGCAGCACTTATTGTGCCACCCACTTGAGTAGCATCTTAAAACATGTACCAGGCCTGCCACTGCAGCTTGACTCCAGTTTTAAACTGTCATATCGACTTGCCTTTGAAACTCTCTTCCCAAGCCTTAAACTCGCTTTTCATTACTTATAAGTCACCCCTAAGATAGGCTCTAAGTAGCCCTTGGGGCAGGATGCTATGTAATTAAAATGATTAACATGTTTTTTTAAGTTTTTACATATCCTGGTAATGAAAAACTCCTAAATTTGTTTTTCACTACTATGAGGCCTAGCCCTCGAATAGGATAACATTAGAGATTCCTTATTACATTTAATAAGTTGCCATGATTGCTATGTATGAAATTGTAATGGGAGGTAATTAGCAGGACTGCGTGCCCCATCATTGCACAGGCCTCTGGAGGTGACCTTCTGCCCTGCGACATCATCCTTTCCACCAGAGGATGCCGGCAAGCACTATAAGGTGCAATTTGAGGTCCTGTCCTGCGGAAGGCAATCTGGGGACTACTTGTCCTATCATACCACAGGCCCCTGAAGGCGACCTTCTGCATTGTTGCATCATCCCCTGCACCTAAGGACGCTGCCAATCTCTATAAAGCACAATTCAAGGTCCTGCAGTGCTGGAGGCAATCAGCAGGACTGCGTGTCCCATCAACCCACAAGTCCCTGGAGGTGGCATTTTGCACTACCACTTCATCCCCCACATCTGAGGATGCAACCAAGTGCTGTAAAGTGCAATTTGAAGTCCTCTGGGGCGGGGTAAAGCCTAGGCCAAGGGTGAGCCTGTCCTGCACCCATCAGTGCCAGGAAGAGCTGGGGCGGGGCCACCCCCCTGGTCCTGTATTTAAATCTTGGGACTCTGGGGGTAAAACATATTTAATTGACTCCCCATTGACATTTTCTTGATGTGGATACTCACACAGTTACTCCTACGGCAGGGACTTGCATGTTTGTGACTTTTTCAACAGTGTTTTACAATACTGCTATATTTCTGCTACCTTGTTGCCCGGTTTTCAGAATGAGCAGCCTTTGGGTGGGGAAGTTGTCATTACCAAATAGTTTTGCTGTTGATATACTTCCAACAAGCGGCAACAAAAATTTGGCTGATAATAATTGTTGAATATATGATGTATACAACCATGAGGAAAAGGAAATGTTCTGGTAAAGTTGTTAGTGAAGCAAAGGAGAAGAAAGCTCTATATTGTTCCTCCCACATTAATAATTTGAAGACATTGATAATCTTACAGAGGAGGTAGAGCACATGCTATGCCCTGATGTGACCAGTAATTCTGGTGTTAAATCGAAAAAAACACAAGTTGCTCTGTTATTCAAGAAGAAGGTTGGCAGCCTACATTACTCAACAATCACAAATGGTGTGTGGAGTAGAAAAATGAGAGGGACAATTTGTCTCCTCTATTTGTAGGACTGGATATCAAATTCCGGTGCTGTTAAGGAGTGCTAGGTTCTACAAAGTGGTGTTTCCCTTAACCCCTAAGCTGCTGTGCCTCCTCCCCCCACCACCCTCCCCACCGGGATGAGCCTTTTTTGGCTATTTGAGGTAGTTTGCTCTTAGGACTTCATAACTTTTTGTCCACATAAGATATCCATGCCAAATTTGCATCCTTTTTTCCCCAACATCCTAGGTATTCTAAAGGTACCCCGAGTTTGTGGATTCCTCTGAAGGAGACCAAGAAATTAGCCAAAATACTGCTAAAAGTATGTTTTTTTCAGAAAAAGTGGAAAAAGGGCTGCATAATAAAGCATGTGGCTTTTTTCCCCTGAAAATGGCATCAACAAAGGGTTTGCGGTGCTAAAATCACCATCTTCCCAGATTTCAGGAACAGGTTGACTTGAATCAGAAAACCAAATTTTTCAATACAATTTTGGCATTTTACTGGGACATACCCCATTTTTAAAAAAAATTTGTGCTTTTAGCCTCCTTCCAGTTAGTGACAGAAATGGGTGTGAAACAAACGCTGGATCCAGGACAGCTAAACATTTCCGAAAAGTAGACAAAATTCTGAATTCAGTAAGGGATCATTTGTTTAAATCCTACAAGGTTTTCCTACATAAAATAACTGCTGAAATAAAAAAATATTGAAATTGAGGTTAAAAAACTGCAATTTTTCTCCACGTTTTACTCTTTAACTTTTTCCTGCAATGTCATATTTTCTAAAGTAATATACCGTTAAGTCTGCTGGACTCTTCTGGTTGTGGGGATATATAGGGCTTATAGGTTCATCAAGAACCCTAGGTACCCAGAGCCAATAAAAGAGCTGCACCTTGCAATGGGTTTTCATTGTATACCGGGTGTACAGCAATTTATTTGGTGAAATATAAAGAGTGAAAAATAGGTATCAAGGAAACCTTTGTATTTCCCAAATGGTCACAAGATAAGGTGCACACCTTATTTGCACACCTCTGAATTCCGGGGTGCCCATACTAGCATGTGAATTACAGGACATTTCTCAAATAGATGTCTTTTTACACTGTCTTACATTTGGAAGGAAACAATGTAGAGAAGGACAATGGGTAATAACACTTGTTCTGCTATTGTTTGTTCCCCCAAGTCTTCTGATAAAAATGGTGCCTCACTTGTCTGGGTAGGCCTAATGCCCTTGACAGGAAATGCAACATGGAAACATCACATTTTTACAATGAAATCTGACGTGTTATTTGAAAAGTCCCTGGCTGTGAATTTTGGTTTCTAGCTCAGCCGGTACCTAGGGAAACATACTAAACCAATGCATTTTTGAACCCAGGATGGGGTAACTTGTGGCGCTCTGGCCAGGTTCTGTTACCCAGAATCCTTTGCAAACCTCAATATTTGGCCAAAAAAATACTTTTTCCTCACATTTCGGTGATAGAAAGTTCTGGAAGCTGAGAGGAGCCACAAAGTTCCTTCCATCCAGCATTCCCCAAAGTCTCCCAATAAAAATGGTACCTCACTTGTGTGGGTAGGCCTAGTGCCCACAACAGAAATAGATCACATAACGGTCAATGTTGGTCCTTACATGAGGCCAACTGTTGACCCTGGGGTTATCCATTCCTGACGCAGACACTAGGTACAGGCACTCATGTGGGGTGGCGTTTTTATCAGGACAGGTGGGGAAACACTGGATGGTAGGAAGTTTGTGGATCCCAGCATATTCCTGTAGTTTGTGTGACAGAAATGCAAGACAAAAATTGTGGTTTTATTCAACATTTCACTATTCTGGGTAAGAACACTTTGGGGAATCCAAATATATACATATAGATCTATATATTTTTTTAATAGCTTTATGGTTTCCTTGGGGGCCATAGTGGCCCCCAGGGAAACCATACAACTAGTAAAAAAAAATATTGTCCCCACAGGGCGTCCCCATGCTCATGGGCGACCACCTTTCAATTTCTTTTTTTATTTTATTTGTTTGTTTAAAAAAAAATTAAAACCCTGGGTGGCGGGATTGGGCATGATCATGCCCCCCAGGGGTAAACCTACCTTTAAAAAAAAAAAAAATGCCTCCTGGGGTGGGGGGAGGGGGCGGCCAGTTTGCCAAGGGGGCTGACCCCCCCAAGTGAAATCCCTGGTGTCTAGTGAGGGTTTCCAGGCCCTCAGGAAACTGTTTCAAGAAGGCCTCATTTGAAAGGGGAGAGTCTCCCCTTTCAAACGAGGCCTTCTTGAAGTGTTTTCAAAAGACTGCCGAGGCCGCGGGAGACAGAATACTACCATTGCCGGCGGTATTTCTGTCTCCCTATTATGACATTTCCGCTGGGCCAGCGGACGGTAACACTGTTACCGTCCGCTGGCCCAGCGGAAATGTCACATCAACATTGCAGCCGGCTCGTAATAGAGCCGGCGGCAATGCTGATGTGCAGCGGGTGCAGTAGCACCCGTCGCACATTTCACTGCCAGAACGGGGCTATGCCTGGGGGGTGCATGGGGGCCCAGGGGCACCCCCAGTCCCCTTACTGCCGGCCTTTCCATGGCGGTGTGTACCGCCATGGACAGGCCAGGTGGAATCCTAGCGGGAAAATGGAGGGGCCGGCGGTATGGCCGTGGCAATTCTGCCACGGGCATAATTGCTGGTGGAACACCGCCAGCCTGTTGGCGGTGTTACCGCCGGCCGCCAGGGTCATAATGACCCCACATAGTAATGTGTTTTATATGTCCTGACAGTGGAATATTTCAAAATTTGTTTTTTCACTGTTGCAAGGCCTGTCCCTCTCATAGGTTAACATGGGGGCTACCTTTAAATCAGATTAAAGTGTAGATTCCCTTTGGGAGTGGCAGATTCCCTTTGGGTGGATAGACATGTGGAGTTTGGGGTCTCTGAGCTCACAATTTAAAAATACATATTTTAATAAAGTTGATTTTAAGATTGTGTGTTTGAAAATGGCACTTTTAGAAAGTGTGCATGTTCTTGCTTAACCCGCTTCAGTGAGTCTGCCTGTTTGTTGATTCCCTGTCTGGGTCAGTTTGACAATTGGGCTGGTTGCACCTCTCACTAGACAGTGACACAAAGGGTGCTGGGTGTAGTCTGCATCTCCTGATGAGCCATCTGTGCTAGGAGGAAGGGGAGGAGTGGCCACTCACACCTGAAAGGGCTGTGCCTGCCCTCACACAATGCAGTCTCCAACCCCCAACCCGCAAAATGGGTATAAGAAGGGCACCTAAAATCACAGACTTTAGAACACTTCTGGAAACCAAGAGGAACCTCTGCCTGGAGAAGAGCTGAAGAGCTGAGGACGAAGAGCTGCCCTGCCTGTGACTGTGCTTTGTGGAGCAATCCTGCAGTTGCTGCTTCTGCCTGTGCTAGAGGACAAAAACTGGACTTTGTGTTGCCTTCCTTCTGGTGAAGATCTCCAAGGGCTTGATTTAGAGCTTGCCTCCTGTTATTTGAAGTCTCAGGGACAGCAAAGACTTCTCTGTGCCAGCACCTGGAGCCTCTGGAGAGACTCCTACCCTGTCAAGTGGTGCCCATCCAGTTCCTGGGTTCCTGAAAGAAGAAGCTGTCAGCCCAAGAGTGGGAAATCCAAGCACAGACCGCAGTAGGGAGAAAAGATCAACGCGACTCTCATCTGCGGCTGAAAATCGACATTCGCCTGCAATGCGACCTGAAGATCGACACCCGGGGCTGGAGAAACGACGCATAGCATAGCTGATGGAGGCTGGTGAGATCGCTACCCGCGCTGCATGGTTAACCAAAGACCTAATTTCTAACAGGGACCACGTCCAAGAAGCACTGAAGAGTCCAGGAAGAACAGGAGCCCCTGCTAACCCGGATGAAGTTGCAAAAGGAGAACCACCGGTGAGAAGACAAAGGGCCTGATTCTAACTTTGGAGGACGGTGTTAAACCGTCCCAAAAGTGGCGGATATACCACCTACCGTATTACGAGTCCATTATATCCTATGGAACTCGTAATACGGTAGGTGGTATATCCGCCACCTTTGGGACGGTTTAACACCGTCCTCCAAAGTTAGAATCAGGCCCAAAGTCAGTATTGCACCAAAGAAGATAGATGTGGGTTCCTGGTTGGTGCAGAAGATGCCCCACACCGGATGAATTAATGCAGTCTGATTTGCGTCACTGGATTCTGCCAACAAGCCTTGGTAAATGCAAATCTCACGTTACATAAAAAATGGCAATGCCCGGGCCCAGGAAGGACCAGGTCGACTTTACCCAGGAGGGAGAGACAGAGAGGGCTCTCAGCAACTCAGAGAGCTCTCAGAAGACCAGGTAGCATACACAGGATTCCCACAGCACGGGGACAGAGGAGTTGCAAATGGCGATTGTCGTAGCACTACACAAAGGGATCCCACGCCGCTGGCGAACAACTCAGAGAGCTGAGCATTGCAGGATAGAGTGCTGGGGACCTGGGCTACGCTATCCATGAAGAATTTCTTGGAGGAGTGCACAGAAGCCCTAGGAGTTGCAAAAGACTTGCTGCACAGGGTTACTGTCTGGCACAGGGTTACTGTCTGGCACAGGGAGGCAAGCTCTTACCTCCACCAAATTTGGAGCGGGACCTTTGAACAGTCAGGGTCAATTTAGTCTACCACCTGTGTTCCAGGAGCTACGCTCATCGTCGGGAAAAGGGACCCAGAGTACCGATCGTTGATGTAGAGAGGTGCCTGCTGAAGCAGGGAAGTGACTCTGTCACTCCACGGGAGATTCCTTTGGTTCTTCTGGTGCAGGATAAAGACAGGAAGCCCTTGGAGTGTGCACAACCTGGAAACTGTTGCAGTTGCTGGCAGCAGCTGATGTTACAGAGTTGCAGTAGCCTTCTTGGATACTTTGTTGCAGTTGTAGAGTTTCTGGAGCAGTTCTGCTGTTGATCCGACAGTAGAAGATGAGGTAAAGGATGCAGAGGATCCCTGCTGAGTCTTGCGATCCAAATCTGAGGAAACACCCACAGGAGAGTCCCTAAATAGCCCTCAGAGGGGGATTGGTCACCTAACCAGGTATGGACCTATCAGGAGGGGTCTCTGACGTCACCTGCTGGCACTGGCCACTCAGATGCTCCCAGAGTTCCCTGAACATCCTGAAGACAAGATGGAAGAACTCATGGACAGTCTGGAGGAGCTCTGGGCATCACCCCTGTGGTGGTGATAACCAGGGGAGTGGTCACTTCCCTTTCCTTTGTCTAGTTTTGTCCCAGAGCAGGGACTGGGGGTCCCTGAACTGGTGTAGACTGGATTATGCAAGGAGGGCACCATCTGTGCCCTTCAAAGCACTTCCAGAGGCTCTGGGAGGAAACCCATCCCACACCTGCAACACCTATTTCTAATGGGAGAGGGTGTAACATCCCTCTCCTAAAGGAAATGCTTTGTTCTGCCTTCCTGGGATTGAGCTGCTCAAGCCCCAGGAGGACAGAAGCCGGTCTATGAGGTGGCAGCAGCTGTGGCTGCAGTGAAAAGCTCAGAAGACTCAAATGGCAGTACTGGGGGTCCATGGTGGAGCCCCTAGGGTGCATGGAATTGCCCCCCCCAATACCTGAATCAGTTTGGGGGTACAATTTCTCAATTCTAGACACCTCACATGGCCGTATTCGGAGTTACAATTGTGAAGCTACATATATGTGTTGACCTATATGTAGTGCACACTTATAATGGTGTCCCTGCACTCATGAAGTCCGGGAAAATGGGCCTGGATGACGTAGGGGCACCTTTGCTAGTGAAGGGGTGCCCTCACACGCAGGTACTATGCACCTAGCATTCTGGATCTGAAGGTTAGATATATAGGTGACTTATAAGTGACCTGGTGCCGTGAAAATGGCTGTGAAATAGTGCTTACACTGCTTCACTTAGGCTGCAATGGCAGTCCTGAAGAAGTGTTTGTATGAGCTCCTTATGGGTGGCAAAAAAATGCTGCAGCCCATAGGGATCTCCTGGGACCCCAATGTCCTGGGTACCTAGGTACCATATACTAGGGTTCCTATAAGGGGGGGTCCAGTATGCCAATTTGGAGTGGAATACTGGGTTACCCATATGTAAGTACAGATTTGGAATCAGAGAGAGCATAAGCACTGGAGTTCTGGATAGCAGGACTCCAGTGACACAGTCAAGCATACTGACAAAACAGTAAATCACACTGACCTGTAGGCCACAAACTATGAGCGCTGGGGTCCTGACTAGCAGGATCCCAGTGAGACAGTAAAAACACACTGGCAAACAGGCCACAAGTGGGGGTAACCATGCTAGAAAGAGTCTAGTTTCAAGGCATATGCATGGTAAAAAGTAGAGGTAACTATAACATACATTATATATATATATATATATACATATATTTACACCCAAAAACCCTACATACTTTAAATCCTAAAATGTACCTTACCACCTCAAAACCCATACCCTCCCTAAAACCTAAATGCCCATTACCACCCCAAATCCCATACCCACCCTAAAATGTAAAAATACCCTTGCCATCTCAACACCCATATCCATCCTAAAACCTAAAAATGCCCTTACCACCCTAAAACCCATACCCACCCTAAAAACTAAAAATGCCCTTACCACCCCAAACCCCATACCCACCCTAAAACCTTAAAATACCCTCATTACCCCAAAACCCACCCCTACCCTTAAACCTAAAAATATAATTTCCACCCAAATCCCATACCCATTCTAAAACCTAAAAATGTCTACTTCACCCAAAAAGCCATATCCACACTAAAAACCTAAAAATGTCCTTACCAGCCCAAAACCCATACCCACACTAAAACCTGAACATGCTCTTAACACCTTACCACCCAAAAAGCCATACCCACCCTTAAACCTAAAAATGCCCTTACCACCCAAAAAGCCCTCCCTAAAACCAAAAAATGCCCTTCCACCCCAAAACCCACTTTATACCTACCTGTATTTACCTTTATAACCTTTACCACACACACACCTTTACCATTCATGCCTTTACAATGCCATTTGTTGTAAAGGAATGTGTGGTAAAGGTAGTTACGTGGTAAAGGCATGTATGGTAAACACATATGTGCATGGGAAAGGTATTGTGGTAAATGCATTTCATTGCATTAGCTGCGTTGTAAGTGATGTTTCATTCATTGCCCTCACACACTGTATGTGAAATGATTGACAAATGATGTGATCAGCTCGTTCCTCGATCCCCATCACTGTGTTTCTGTCTGAACTCTACCTGTACCTAAACTATAATGCATTTACTGCGTTGCCTAGTTTTCTAATTGATGGTTTACTCCTCCCTGCTCGCCCATGCAACTTATCTACTCCTGAACAAACTGTTTCAGGATGTCCAAATATTGGAAAGGGACTCCGTTCCCCATAACTCTCTACACCTTGTGCCCTGCTGTCCTTTTGCCCCTCATGCTACAAGAGCGCCTTGAGACCCGAAGGCACAGAATGCCAAAATACTGGAAGGGCGCTCCATTCCATATACTCGGTGTGCCTTGGGCCCTGGAGGAGGGGCTGAGTTGCTGCTCTTACACTACAAGAGCACCTTGAGACCCGCAGGCACAGGCAGCCAAAATATTGGAAGGGGACTCCATTCCCGATTGGTCTCTGCGCCTTGTGCCCTGGAGCAGGGGCCGACCTGTTGACTTGCTGCCTTTGCAATACAAGAGCGCCTTGTGACCTGTGGGCAAAGGATGCCGAAATATTGAAAGGGGACTCCATTCCCCATTCCTCTATGTGCCTTGTGCCCTGGAAGAGGGGCTGACCTGTTGACCTGCTGCCTGTGCACTAGTAGAGCACCTTAGGACTCGTTGGTGCGGGGCATTGAAATATTGATTGGGGACTCTATTTGCCACAACTCTTTTCGCATTGTGCCTGGAGGAGAGGCTGAACAACCACCCTTGCACTACAAGGAAGCCTTGAGACCATCAGGTGCGGAATGGCAAAATATTGGAAGAGCACTACATTCCCCATAATTTCCTGAGCCTTGTGTCCTGGAGGAGGGGCTGACATGTCACTTGCTGCTCCTGGGCTCCAAGGGCACTTTGAGACCCACAGCTATTGGTTGTGCTGGGGCACGTTCCCGGGCTAAGACCTGGCCCATATTTGTCCATCAGCTGCTGGAAGAGGCTGAGTTAGGTCCCCTTGGTCTGTGGGCTGAAGCCATATGTTACATTGAGGTCCCCAGTTCCACCCACCTGGAGGGAAAAGTGTTGTTAAGTACTCCACGTCAGTCTCTGACAGTTACACACTATTTGTCGGGGTAGATCTTTTACTCCAGCTGCCCTGTGATCAAAGAATGGCTAACTTTGTTGTTGTTTCAGCCCAATTCAGGGGCTGCTAACCTCTTAATTTGTGCTTCAACTCACAGACTAAGGATTTGATTGCTATTGATTGGCTGCTGTATTTTGATTAATTTGGATGTACTGTCATCTAAGCATCATATTCTGTGGGGTGCATGCTTGTTTTATACTTACTGCTGGGATCTTACTGGTTGCCTGTCTTTTCCCTAGGCTGCAGAGGCGGAATCAAGAGATTGCAGAGCCCTTTTGGACACCCCCTATGGTATTGGAGGATTTGTTTACATATTAGAATTTTATTCAATTTTGACAGCATGGGTAAACGAAAGGCTGCCGATGCTGCCCCCACACTCACTAAACCCAATAAGTGTGCTAGGAATGTAAGGAATTTGAGTGCTCTCAGTCAAATTATTGATCTAATTGTGGAGGTAGAGAAGATATTGAATCCTTTCCTTGCCCACTTAAGTAGGGACTCCTCAAAGAGTGTAAAAAACACAATACCTGATATCTTTGGGAAGAAGGCTGACAGAGTCTGGACCCATGGCTGGACTGGGAACCCAAAGCAGCCCTGGCAATTTTGTCAGACTAGCCGCCTCGCGGAGGTTGGAAACAATAATGAGTGGATTATGCCAGATTGCTGCTTTTGTTACTGGGGGCTAATATTGCAGCACCCTGGCAAAACAAGCCACCAGTAACAAAATCGGACCCCACCCCTCCAGCCTCCCGGGGAAATGCCCGATGCCTGCTACAGCCCTGTCTTAATCAGTTAAAGCAAGTCTCCTGTAAGTCTGGGTCAGGGGTCTGCAATTTTAGCTAAGGATGACAAATTGACAGTGCTTTCTTGCCATTTCACCCCCCTCACCCCGAACCTGAGGTGGTTTGCTTCAATAGGTTTTCTCTGTTACTGGATACTGTAGAGGGAGAAACATTACTGCCTGCCTGTAGGGAAGAAGAGGCTATTACTATACCCTGGTCCCATGATGCAACAACTAACTTATATGAAACTGTCCTTGCACAATGCATTGAAGTAGCTGGACTAAAAGTAGTGATTGAATTATAGAATTGAAATTGAATACAGTTACCAAACTACTAATACAAGCCAATGAGTCACAGGGCAATGGAGCCAGCTCTGCCCTCCCTTGCCCGTCATCCCCCAATTCCTGGTATTCCTCGCTGGAGTAGACCAAGAAAAACATTGGACACTGTGGGACATTACCAAATTGCCCCGAACCTCCCCTCAAACCTCCGGGTACCAGGGTAGACAAAGGGGGGGAGGGTGATGGGCAAGTTTTCACTAAGCAATTTCAATACTTTTTTTCTTAATTGTGCATTGCACCCCAGTAGAATTGCAGCTCCTGTATTTTGTGACCCATTTCTTATAGGGGGTGTACAGGGCGGCCTACTGACAAGTGATGCTTGTAGATCTACCTAAGTTGGGAGTCATATTTAGACTAGAGTGCAGGGTATCCAAATTTCACAATAATGTACCAAAACTGGGGAAAGAATGCCTTGAGAACAGAGGCGGTCATTCTGACCCTGGCGGTCAAAGACCGCCAGGGCGGAGGACCGCGGGAGCACCGCCGACAGGCCGGCGGTGCTCCAATGGGGATTCCGACGGCGGCGGTAAAGCCGCGGTCGGACCGGCACCACTGGCGGGCTCCCGCCAGTGTACCGCCGCCCCATTGAATCCTCCACGGCGGCGCAGCTTGCTGCACCGCCGCGGGGATTCCGACCCCCCCTACCGCCATCCAGATCCCGGCGGTCCGACCGCCGGGATCCGGATGGCGGTAGGGGGGGTCGCGGGGCCCCTGGGGGCCTCTGCAGTGCCCATGCCACTGGCATGGGCATTGCAGGGGCCCCCGTAAGAGGGCCCCTACATGTATTTCACTGTCTGCTGCGCAGACAGTGAAATACGCGACGGGTGCAACTGCACCCGTCGCACAGCTTCCACTCCGCCGGCTCGATTCCGAGCCGGCTTCATCGTGGAAGCCTCTTTCCCGCTGGGCTGGCGGGCGGTCTGAAGGCGACCGCCCGCCAGCCCAGCGGGAAAGTCAGAATTACCGCCGCGGTCTTTCGACCGCGGAACGGTAACCTGACGGCGGGACTTTGGCGGGCAGCCTCCGCCGCCCGCCAAGGTCAGAATGACCGCCAGAGTCTTTATGTAAAAAAGTATTACATTGGCTAAGAAGTACAGATACAATTTCATTATAATGCAGGAAATTGTGACTGCCTGCAGAAGCACTCCTGAGGAAGGATCGTAAGATACTATCAAGGTTGCGGCGCATTCTAAAGAGATTGTAGATGGCCTGTTAGCAACTGAAGTACAAGACATTTGTGCTACGAATACAGGGATCCAACTCATCTTCAGTAACTGCACAGGGTGTACTGGTCGTTCAAGACTCTGCAACAGCTCTGGGACTGCTGGCTGACCATGTCTGGGGGAACATGGTTCTAAGAAGGAACAGCCTTTTAAGTGGTACTCATTAAATCTAGCCCATAGCCGCTTTTGACCCTTCCATGTCTGTCCCAAACGAAGTTGGCATTGTAGCTCAGGTATCCCAGCTAGAGGCACATGCTGCTCCAAGGGGTAATGTTCACCTGTTGGGTACTGTGACTGAGAACCCCGGAATCCCCGCCCTGCTGCAGATTCTTTCTTGGAATCTTGCAGGGATGTGCAGCAAGCTGGCTGATCCTCATTGGGGTGACTATACTGATTCCTTCAATCTCTGTCTCTCTCAGGAAACCTGGGCTTTAGAGCTGATCCGTAGGTTGGGGTATGTCACCTATTCAGTGAATGTGCTTCCCTCTGTGTCTGGCAGCCCCAATGAGAGCTTCTTGAAATGGGTAAAAATCTTGCTTAATTGGGCCATCGAGCAGCTGACCATTGAGTTGCTCAATGTCTTAGGGGTGCCTGTAAGGGCAAGTAACAGGTCCATAATTAACATCTATAAGCACAGTGTGCCTTATAATAGTGGGTTCTGTACACTAAGTATTCTAGACAACCACTTGGAGTCTCTGCCCTACAAACCCAGACTTATTCTTGCTAGTGACTTTAGTACTACTTATGAGCCACTGGATTTTATCACGTTAGTCACCAAACACAAAGGTGAAGCTCTGGCTATCACAGAACTGATTGCAACCCCTTTGAAATACTACTCTGCCGTGGGATTGCTCACAGGGTGTGGGCATGGAATGGTAAGGCAACTTCTGACATGGGAAGAGCCTAAACTTTTCATAGAGATACATTGAAAAGTAGAATTGATTATATAATGTTGTCTCTCAATCTATGAGATAGGGTGGAGGACTTCTGTATAACTGACAGAGTTGAGAGTGACCATAATTATCTGTATTTAATGCTAAAAGTGGGGTTGTTTGATTCCACCAATCAGAACAGAGCATGTGAGAACGCTATTGTGGGCAGGGACAGCTCTTCTGTTAGGGCAGAGGAGCCTTGCCCTGCCACCAGCAGCAGCAGCTGCAAAACCTTTAAAAGAAAACGATAATAAACTTTGTTTATTATCATTTATTTTAAAGGGAGGGGGGATGGGGTGACGAGCAGGGAGGGCGAGTACATAGCACTCCCCCTCACTGCACATGTATGTTTGGCCGGCCATCTAGGGCCATCCAAATACACATGCACAGTAGGCTCTCTCCAGCCCAGCAACACAGTTGCTGGGCTGGAGACAGCCTACACAGGTTCCCAGTTTTCTTGGGAGCACCCTGGAGCGGTGTTCCCAGCTAATCCTGATGCTGCTCTGAGCAGTGCCAGGATTGGCCACAAGGCAGGTTGGGAGCCTGTACCTGCAGCCTGCAGAGAAGACGGACGAGCGGCAGAGAACGGCATGCAGGTAAGTTTATTTATTTTTTAGATTCTATTAATATTTCCAACTCCCCGTGCACCCCACCCCCCCACGTGCCGCCCCGCCCCCTGCAATAGCCGCGAGCCACATCTGTTAAGTGCTCAAGAATGTTTGCTTGCCCTATGTGTCTTGCTTTCATTTACAATCTTTTTGCCTCAATTCTTTCACAATATGAGGATATTGATCCACATGTGATTCCTATTACTACCATCCACAACCAACTCTTTAGCTCCCTAAATCATCTTTCTGTGGTTGAGGAGGGGTACTTTCAATTTGAAGAGAGGTGCCACCAAGTCAGTCCCTTGGTTTTCTAAGGGTTGTAGACAGGCCAAAACCTGGTTGTTAATAGCTATTAAATCTCTAAGCCCTGCATTGATTTGTGAGGCCAGGTACCATTATAAGATGTAGCCTCAGCTTGCAAAAGGAGGTGGGATGATCGAAACTGGCAAGGCTTGCCAGAAGCTTCCAATAGGAAAGATGCCTCTTCTTCTGGCACATAATACCTCATGTCAGCTTGGATGCTCGTACCCAGACTGTACATCACATCCAACAACAAGTATTGGTCCAACATTTAGCTAAGCTATATTCTTCCTCTTCCTTGGATTGGATCCCTGTCAGTTTTGAGTCACAAACACAGGTTATTAGTAATCAAACTGTGTTTGGCGAAGAATTTTGTCCCTGGCTGACATCAAAAAGGCAAAAGTGTCCCTGAAGCCAGGGAAAGCCTCTGTCCTTGATTTTATTTCATGTGATTTGTACCATTCAGAGTTAGGCGTATGGGCCCTCTACATAAACATCTTGTCCAATGCTATCATGGCAGGAGCCTCTCTCCCTTACGCTTGGAGGGAAGCTGTTATTATACCAATCTTTGAGAAGGGTACCAGATCTGACAATGGCAACTATAGGCCTATAAGTTTAATTGACATCTTTCAAAAGGTGTTCTCCCATCAGGACTTAGCCAAACTTCAGGAGTGGATTCTTGACAACATGTTCTTTTCCCCTTTCAGGTCGGTTTCAGATCCAAGGTAGGAACAGTGGACCAAGTCTTCATGTTCATCTTGAATCTTTGGAAATATATTACGTTTCAGAGGACCATCTCTATGTCACCTTCATCAACCTGAGGGCTGATTTTGATCTAGTTCCTAGATCTTGTCTCTGGGACTCTCTCAGATCAATTAGGGGACCTCCCGCCTAGGTAGGGATTTTGGAACAACTTCATGAGAACTATTATGCTCAAGGAAGGTGTGGCAAGGATGATGAGCTAATTGCGAGGTTTAGTGTCACCCCAGGTGTTCAGTAAAGATGCATCCTCGCGCATACAGTCTTCTCCCTGTATATGAATGATGTATTTAACCATCTAAATGATTGTATCCATGATGCCCCCAAATTCAGTGGTATTTCTACCCCCAGATTGTTGTTCACTGAACTCCATGGAAATTCTGAAATTATTAAATAAATTCCAAGATTTATGTAATCTTAGGGGGCTAGAGATGAATGTTCAGAAAAACAAAACCTTAAGACCACACAGACTTGAGGGGGGGGGGTGTTCTTTGAGAAAGTTAAGCTTTTTTATTATCGGGGTGTCAGAACAAGTAGAACCTTGTTGTGGTCCCCCCACATTGAAAAGAGTAAGACCATCATTTTGCACAAATCAGCCATTATTGAAAGGATGCTTAGGGTCACCTTCCAGCGGAATGTCATCCCAGGAGTGAAGTGTATAGGGCTGCTGTTCAGCTGGCTGCACTGCATAGGGAAGAGCTTTTGGGTATGGCTTCTTTATATTCCCTTACTGTTAGAGAAAAACGTTTTATAAGATCATTACTTTGCTTACTCCGGTCTACTTCACTTATACCTTTATATTTTGATATGGCCATAAATCGGATTGATGACCTGGCAGCGTTATTACCCTTGGTCTATTGGGTAAGGATCTGGTCTACTCTGGAATTGGAAACCTATAGACAAGGCCTCTGGGAACTTGAGTTGCTGGATAGCAACTTGATCACCCCGTGGTTTATCTTTGTTAAAAATGACTCTATATCTTGGGCTTAGAAGCTATGTGCCTCAACCATTTCTATATAAATCTTCCTCAAAACCTTTCTTGAAGAAATTTTTCTGGGGGCATATAAATGGCGAATATACAAGAACCTCAAATAGTAAAAGCCTTACTGGCAGGTTCATGACCAAAAAGCCTCTCCAAACTTTGAAGTTTACTTAGATGAAGTCAATTCACATTGGACCGAAACACTTTGTATTAAGTACAGGTTTTTTTTCCTTGGCATTGAAAAGCTACATCTGTAACTGGAATAAGGCTCCCCCAACCAAAAAAACATTTATTTTATGCCCGGACCAGGTGGAAACCACCAAACATTTTCTGTTCAGCAGCCCGCTGCATAAACCGTGCTAGAACTAAATGACTGAAACCTTTCTGGTGGAATCTGGGGTTCTGCATTACTTCATCCTCTTTGTATTTTCAGCTCTCATACAAGAGTAACGGTTTTCTGTATGAGAAGATCCATACTCACAGTAAGAGTTACCAAGAAACGATTGGGGCTTATGTTATATCATAAGCTGTTTTTGTACCATCCGCCACTAGCCACATTTTCAGCTTGTATGATAGCCTTTTTTTGCTTATTTTGTCCCTTGAATAGTGTTTATTGTTGTGACCCTATCTGGTATTCTTCCATCTTCAATGGCCCTGTTATGTTATATCACCACAGGTTACAAAATGTGGATAGAGGTTATTACACCTGGTTGATAGAAGTCCTTTTCCCCTTCTTAAATTGTTAACATAGGTTTGCCTGTAGCATTTGCACGCTATCCATTTTGGTCGTTCAGTGTAACCGTGGTAGCCATGTATGTGTATACTGTATTATGTCACTAGTATGCCTGATGCATGCTGCTCTAGGGGGGAATTATTTTTATATTTTTAATTTTTATAATAATGTGTGTTTTATTCTGTGATTTAGAGTCAAAGGGCCAGATGTATCAAAGGTGCTAGTTACAGTGTCACACTATTAGCATCATAGTATCACTGCTTTGCTACATGATATGCAAGTCCCCTGTACCTCTCAACATTACTTTCTATGTCCACGCACTCCACTTGAGTGCTCAGTGGTCTCTGTGGCACCTCTTGCTGCGGGTTCCAAGACAGTACTTTGTCTGGTACTGCGATGCGTAGGATCCATTACAGGGACTGTGAGACTGTTGAGGCTAGAGAGCTCCTCACTATCCACACCACCCAGTTCACTGTTTGTAGCACTCTGTGCTGTCTGCATTGTCTCCAAAACATTGGCGATTTGCACCAATCCTTGTGCAACGTCCTGAATGAAATGTGCCATCTCCACTTGTATGCCTACAGCACGTCGTGATACCAAAGCAGTTGTGGTCGTGAGCTGATTGACAGATCTGCAGAACCCATCCAAACGGCCCATCAATTGGTGATGGCACCTACGGTGGCTGACATGCTCCTGCTGCATCACCGTGCAGAGTTCCCTAATGGCGTTTGTCATCTCCTTTGCGTTTTCTGCTGCTGTTTGCTGCCCCTCATGAAGCTTGCACTTGTTTTCCTTCAGAGACTCGAACTGCTTGTGCATTGATCCCATGTTTTTATTGAGAGACTGGAACTGCTTGTGCATTGATCCCATGTTTTTATCGAGTGCATCCACCTCCTTGTGCATTGATCCCATGTTGTCATTGTAAGACTCAAACTGTCTGTGCATTGTGCTATTGTCATGATCGATTGACACCAACTGTCTGTGCATTGACCTCATGTGTTTACATTGCAGGCGCTGCGCTTTCAGCATGGAAGCCTTAAGGCCACCAAACAGTGATGGGCCCTCACCTTCCTCTGTGCAATGTCTGCCTGCTTCATGACGCCTCCTTAGGGGAGTGTACTGATGCTGGGGCAGGGACTGCTGTCTGTCAGTGCTTCTAGCCTCTGGGGGTGGTGTGGGTACTTCATTCAGCATTTCATCAGAGTCAAGGTTATACTAAGGGAGAGGCAGCACTCTTGCCCTGTGTCTAGTTGGTGCTTGTATGAAGGACTCACTCGTGTTTGAGTCGGACTGTGGCTGAGTTTCGCTATCCCCCACGTTTCCACCTTCAGATGCATCAGGGCAAGGAACATCTGAAACAACAATGTGCAGCATGCCATTCTTGGATTAGTACTCAAATAAATGCGTAAGAGTATTAAATTTACACTGGCATAGTATCACTGAGAGTCTTTTGTGTTGTTTCTCTGTTTGGTTTTACACTATCTTTATCTTGTTATTTATGTGGTAGTTGCACTTTAGGGGTGTGGACTACCACTCCCATAAGGCATTGTTGTGTTATATGTAAGATGTGGCACTGACTACTTATCACACTGCATAGTGCCATTGCTATTTTCTAAGGGGCATTTGTACATGCACACCTGGGGAAACACATCATTACTGCCCTTACCTTTGCTAGTGTTGGGTGTGCCTGAGGTGTCAATGTCAGTGACACCACTGAGAGCTTCAGGAAGCAGTGTCGACTCCACTATGTCTTCCATTGGGTGGGTGGTCCTCCTCTGGTGTTCCTTGCCTCCTTCAGCCTGCTTGCTACCCTCTTTATGGCACATGAACGCAAGTCGTACCATCACTTGCGTATCTCCTTGACGGAGCGCTGCGCAACACCCACTGCGCATATTTTGGTCTCGCTGTCTGACCACAGTTTCCTCTTCTCACTTTCTGGTACCTGTAGTGAATTTTTTCCCAAAAAGTTTGCCGTGGTTCCTGACCACCTCCTCGGTGAGCACCTCCAATTCCTACTCACTGAATTTGAGTTTGCGCTTCCTGTCTCCTTTCTCCTTCACATTCCCATCAGTAGCCATAATCCTGTTTGGTCCTGGCTGGCTCTCAAGACTGCCTCCCTGGTGCTTGTCTGGGCCTCTCTGCCTGCTCCTGTGGGTGGGGCTTCTGTAAACGGCATGGACTGACTCACTTCCTAGTTGTGATGTCATCAGGCTGTTCCAGATTGCTGTTTTTGCAATTTGCGATTTGCAACTCGCAAATTGCAATTGCAAATTTTAAGAAGTTGCTATTACCGACTCGCAATTTTCATACATCCCATTTTGCATTTCTAAAATAGCTATTTAAGAAATGCAAACCAGGAGCTTGATGCATCTGGCCCTAAGTGATCATTTTTCATAATGTATTTTGCTGTTTTATGTTACTTTTATGGCCTTTTTGACCGAAACAAAGTACTACCACCACCACCATCTACTGCAGCTAAAATATCCATTCGTATTGGACCAATAACCTTCTTCTTAATATGTTTGTCACAGTTCTGACCCGGTACACCATCATCTTCATAATTCCTTTTTTCGTGGTGTTAACGCGTCCCTTTATGATAATTTATTACACATCAGGACTCGTTTTAGGCCAATGAATCTTTTGACCCAGTTAAGAGACACCTTAGGACGAGATAACTAATCAATATGTCAATCAATACATCAATAATGTCATCAACATTTATCGTAACAATACATTTCAAAGTCATTAGTCAATTCCAAACTCTACCATGACCTTACAGCCATGAATAACCACACCAGTTTAGTAGAATTTTATACATTTTATTCCCTATTGGTTACAAATCTAAGAGCAAATGCGTTAATCTCAACGCCAAGAAACATAATAGCATAGTCACGATATGGCAACTTTGATAACATTTCATTAAGGCGAGAATCACAAACATCAGAATATAACACAGCTTGAACATAGATCAATTTAGCAAAGTGTCAATAATGCGTCAGTTCAACAAAGCATAGATTCGGTCGTTTGTCTATTTGCGTCAGTTTAGTGAACACCTGTCCTAACCACTAATTAGCATTGGCATGTTGGGCTTCATGCAAAGCAGTTTAGAACACCAATTTGGAAAACATCTAGCTATGGTCTCTGTCAAACGTAAGCAGTTGGTACCTAGAAAGGAAAAGCAAACAGACAAATCACAATTGCATTGTCATAATTACCCTCCAAAGTTTATGTCAGCGCACAGGTTCAGTCTTCGTCTTCAGGACATCAGTCAAATTGCCATCAGTCAGGACTCAGCTCCGGGGCAAAAGTGGGTACTTTCCTCATAAGGAGGTGAAGTGTAATATGGGCAAATCTAAGGGCCAGGATGGTTTTAGTAAAGCAACCAGTCACCAAACAGAGTGACAAAGTTTCTGGATAAAATCAATAGCATTCCCTAACCCGTCTAAATGGCTCCCTGTGTCATGGGTTTTTATCCCTTTTTTGTTGTACATTCCCCCAAGATTCTATTGGACATTTGTTATATCCCACTATCTTTAACCTATCAGAAAACACATTAGGTCACCTAACTCTTCACCCCATATTATTTTACAAGTCTTCGATGGGTTCCCTTAATCGATATCTTCAGAGGTGGTACGTCCGGTATGATTTCATCTTTCTGTAATTCTTTGCACATCTTTGGTGAGTAGCTCCATTGTCTTCACCAGTTTGAATGACCTTGTACATTACATTAATCTACACTGTTTCATTTTGTTTTAATATCATCCTACAAGCAATGGAAGAATTCATGGGAACGGATCTAGCATGGTTGCATTCGTCTTCTGGTTTGAAGGAAAAAAATCAAAGTTCATGTCCTTTTGTGAGTCAGCACACTGCAAGATAGGAAAAATACATTTAATATGAGAGCCAGGCAGCTAAACCTCGGCTCATGCTAACTTAAGGCCTATAAGGATTAGGCACAAATTCAAAGATAGAATTATTAATGATTAGTATAAACGTATTTAATATAATAGTAATACGTAAACTTTTAGTGATCATTATTAGTCCACGTATACATTGGCGGCCACTCCCCATGGTCGCATTTCAGCTGCACATTTAAGCAAAATTATTATTACAGTTTCTATGCGGTATTATCACACATTAATTCATAAACATTTCATGTTAATATAGATTATATAAACTATGCTCTCTCAGTCCCTCCTCTGATGACGTTCGTCATCACACAAACCTTTCCCTTTTGACCTTTCACTTAATGTTTCGCCTTGCGCATAATGCGCATTTCAACATCTTGTCCCTTGTGTGAACTTTCCCAAATTTCATTAAACATTTTCTCCCTTTCACTTTCTTCATTCTTTTTATTCTTCTTCGTCCAATTTCTTTAAATTTTGTCATTGATTTTGCATGCCCCCCATAAACCTAATAAACAGGCCAGAACAATTAATAGACCCCCTAGTATTTTTGCAAGTACCCCATTCCAAATATTGCTAAACCAACTCCCTACTCTGGCAATTCCTTTTCCCACTTTCTCCCACACTCCAGGTTCCTTCAAATCCTTCAAATCTGCACTATCTTTAGTTAGGTTAGTAGGCATACCTCTAATCTTTTTTACTATTATCAGGTATATATGAGCAACAATGACGCTCGTTGAGCATCTTGCAGACTCCGCCGCTCTTTGCTAAAAGAATGTCTAAAGCAAGCCGATTTTGAAGAGTCATAGCTCTTTCCGCAGCAAGTTCAGTATCCATCAGGAGTATAGCCCCTGTAAAATTTGTCAGCATGTTATCCACAATAGTAGACGACTTTTGAATCTTTATGGAGTTTAAGATAACCCCTACTGAAGGAATTATGGCTCCAAATATGTCACCAACGACAGCAGCCGCTGTCTCTCGTTTTTGTCTAGCATGTTGTAATTCAGACATTTTAGGTATTTGCTTTAAGTCATCAATCTGGTAAATCTTTGGGAAACTATTCCCAAATAACATGTCCCATACCATCCCTTAGGGAGATGGTAATAAGCATTAAGTCCACAGATATAATAGATCCCAGGGATCGCTGGATCCTGTCCATTTAACATGAATGTCCATTTACTCTAAAACAAAAACACATGCCTGCATTCACTCGTTCCCACAAATAAAGTGTCATGTTCAGATTTCGGCCTATATATGCAAAGCCTTCCTACATGTAATGCATCTATAGCTAATTTGCCTTGCGTCTTTATTGCAGTGTAAGCATAATCATTTGCATATGTGCGTTTTTCTAACCCCTTTTCTAATCTTTCCTTCAACGCTTTGCATCTATCATCAGTGTGATCTAAAAAGCTTTTCTCTACAGGTGTCAATAAGCAAGTCAGATTGTTGCGGTGTGCATAAGCTGTCCCAAATGTAAGCGTTGGTTCAAAGAAACCTCTAACTAATTTTATACTATGCTCCTTAGCTAACTTGTTCAGAAACTCAATCACAGGCAGAAAGGAAAACACTACATCCAAATTTGAATACAAATATTGCAAATGCTCTTGATTATAGAATCTTGTTAGTAGCAAACTATAACTTATCCCATATGTTGGTGGCAAGCTATGATAGGTGACCTCTTCTTGCACTGATGAAGGAATCTTTGTGCACACATAGCAGTTTTTCGCATCCATGGTTTCAACATACTCATTCAGCAAGCGATAGAAGACATTAGTGGAAAGTTCCCCTTTTGAGTTAGTTCCCTCATGCAAGTGTCTTGCATCCTGCTCAAACTTTTCCCATGGTGATAGTGTTGTAGTCTCAGGTTGAAAAGCATTGTTAGTTGCTTTCTTATCCAACCAACGCATTCCCACAATCACACCTACAATTATTATTGCACACACAATACCTAATATAAGACTTAACCAACCACACACCTTACCCTTTTTGTTACTACCTCTATTATAAGCCATGTCTGTAAAGAATCAGATAGCAGTATAACTTCAAAAATCAACTTAGGACGATATAAAACTTTTGTTTTTTTCTTGATGCAAAAAGTCTCTTTCTCTCTGCGTGTATTTACAGCGTTTCACTCACTCCAGGACCCCTTTTGTCAATCAGGTTAGCAGCTTGTCATAATTGGGTTTTCAAAGTCAGTTCAGGTTATCAGCGTCACATCCGGTAGTTTATAAGTCTCTTTCTCAGCTTTTCAGCTTTTCAGCTTTCAATTTCAAATTTTAGTTTTAACAAAGTCTCTTTCTTTTAATTGATTTCAGGTACCGTAGTATTGGCCTGGTACTTCTCGATCAAAACAGAACACTAAGAAATTATTGTAGCCATTCAGATGTTGTTGCATATGCCCATTCAGGACCTGAGTACTTTCTATTTGCGGTTCTTTTCCTTTTCAATCTGCGTTCGCCTTGCAATTCTCCTTCACTTAGATCCTCTATTCGGGATGTATCAGTTTCTTCTGTTATTGTTTTATCTGGTATGACCCTTTCATTCGCAGCCTGCTTCTTTGGCCAGTTATCTCCATTATGTGTCTTTTTCCTGCTTGTTCTTTTAGGACGCTGAACAGCACCCTCCTGTTGTGCTATGGTGTTTTCTCTTGATGGACCTGCAACTGGCTGAGGGGATGCCGGTGTGCTTTGATCTCTCTCTACTATTTCTCCTTCTTCTTCTTCTGGATCTGTAACAGGTTCAAGCTCTAGCCCGTATCCGTCTACTTCTGGGAGAACCTCTCCTTGATTTAGTTCTCCGACTGCCTCTACTGAGATAGGCACATTGTCATCTCTCTCAAACTCTTTTACTGTTTGAGGGACTAGGCTGTTCTCAGTGGGCTCTCATACAGTCTCAGTTCCCCTTTGGCTATTTGCAGGCCCTGAGACTTCCTTCTCTGGAACTGTTGAGTCGGAAACTTCAAGTTCCTCATCAGTTGGACACGTTACCTTCTTTGTGTGACTGGCATGTATCCAGTTTGGAACGCCCGCACATTTCACAGCAGTGGTTGTTGTCAGTATTACTTGATATGGCCCCTTCCAGCGCGTTTCCAAACACAACTTTCTTACATGCTTCTTGACAACCACCCAGTCACCGGCTTGCAGATTGTGACCTGGATCACTGATCGGTGGCAATGAGTTGGCCTCCACCTGGTGGGAAAAAGAGGGAACCACATCAGCCAAACCTTTGCAGTAGTCCAACACCATATCATCCGTGATATTCACAAGAGCATTTGCAGGCACTGCGGGCAGCCTCATAACTCTACCCATAAGGATCTCATGGGGTGATAGTCCTGTCTTCTTATCAGGGGTGTTCCTCATCGACATCAGCACTAAGGGCAATGCATCTGGCCATTTCATATTGGTAGCTGTGCAAATTTTTGCCATTCTCGACTTCAAGGTAACATTCATCTGTTCCACTAATCCTGATGCTTCAGGACGGTAGCTACAATGCAGCTTCTGTTCGATGTCTAACGTAGCACACAAGAGCTTAATCACCTCATTGTCGAAGTGTCTGCCCCTATCTGATTCTATAGAGACTGGAAACCCGAACCTGGGTATTAGTTCCCTAAGCAGCAGCTTTGCAACTGTGAGTCTGTCATTTCTACGTGTGGGGTAAGCTTCAAACCAATGGCTAAAGGCACACACAATCACCAACACGTATTTCAATCCTCCACAAATAGGCATTTCAATGAAATCCATTTGCATCTTGGTAAATCGACCGGCAGCTCTCCCTATGTGGCTCAAAGTTACCACAGTCCCTTTTCTGGCATTCATCTGTTGACAGATGATGCACCTGTGACAAGTAACCTCTGCGGCATGTCTGAATTTTGGGTTAAACCAGTCAATCTTGAATGACCTGATCATTGCATCTCTCCCAAGATGTGCCTGTCCATGATAAAGCCACGCAAATTGTGGCAGAAGACTGTTTGGCAAAACCAATTTTCCCTCCTCTGAGACCCATAAATCATTAGCCCTTTGTACACATTGCATTCTCTGCCAGGAGCGTTTCTCCTCTTTACTAGCACGACCCTGTAGTGTTTTTAGCTCATCTAGTGTATCAACGACCCTTAATGCAAAGTTCAAACATGTGTCATTTTCAGTTTGTGGCAACAATTCCCATTGATCCTTGAATGATATAAAGTTCAATGCGCAAAACCTTGCGACTTGATCTGCATAGCCGTTTCCCATGGATACGAAATCTTGTGACTCAACATGAGTATTGCATTTCACCACAGCAATCTCAAGAGGTAACTGAATCGCATGTAACAAATCCTTAATTTGTTCACCATTTTTCACAGGAGAACCAGAAGAGGTCATAAAACCTCTCTGTGACCATAATTGGCCAAAATCATGTACAATTCCAAATCCGTATCTGCTGTCAGTATAGATAGTGACTCTCAGATTTTCAGCTGCGTGGCATGCCTTACTAAGGGCAATTAGCTCTGCAACTTGTGCAGAATACACTCTCTCGAACCAGGAAGCTTCAATGATACCAGCTATGGTACACACAGCGTAACCATCTCTCAACATTCCGATTGAGTCTCTCAAACAGGATCCATCAACAAACATAATGCTGTCATTTTCTTTTAACTGCGTATCTTGAATATCAGGTCGGGGCTTGGTACATAGTTCTGTTACCTCAAGACAATCATGCTCCACTTCCTCTTCATTATTAACCTCGGTACTTTCAACAGGAAGTAGAGTTGCCGGGTTTAATACAGTACATCGCTTAAGTGAGACATTAGGCGACCCCAAAATGATTGTCTCATATCGGGTAAGTCGGGCATTTGTCATGTGCTGGGTTTTAGTTCGAGTTAACAGAATTTCAACTGAATGTGGAACCATTACTTGCAAGGGATGTCCCATCACTATGCCTTCACACTGCGTGAGGCTTTGACCAACTGCTGCAACTGCGTGCAAACAACCCGGTATGGCTGCTGCGAAGGGGTCCAAGGTAGCTGAAAAATATGCTACAGGGCGGTTTGCACCTCCATGCACCTGTGTCAAGATAGACAAAGAACAAGCATCACGTTCATGACAAAACAATAGAAAAGGTTTTGTGTAATCAGACATACCCAAAGCTGGTGCCCTGCACATGCACTCTCTCATTTCCATAAATGACTCAAGCTCTTCTTTGGATAGGGTTATGGTATACGGTTCATCCTTAATCTCTTTGCCTGTCAGCTTTATCAATGGTTTAGAGATAATTAAGAAGTTGGGTATCCACTGGCGACAGTAGCCCACCATTCCCCAAAACATCCTGACGTCTCTCTTTGTTATCGGTGGGTTCATTTGCAAAATAGCTGTTACTTTTTCTTTCGATATTCTCCTGGACCCTCTCTCAAACAAATGTCCTAAGTATTTCACCTCTTTCTGACAGTACTGGAGATTCTTTGGTGACACTTTATGTCTGTTCTTTCCCAAATGATTCAGTAAGGCAATTGTGTCATACTTACAGTCATCTTTTGTCCTGGACGCAATGAGCAAGTCGTCAATGTACTGTACTAGAGTCAAACTGAAAAGCAGTACTAGGGATTCTAAGGGCCATATTTATACTTTTTGACGCAAAACTGCGCTAACGCAGTTTAGCGTCAAAAAATTTAGCGCCATCTAACGCCATTCTGAAGCGCCATGCGGGCGCCGTATTTATTGAATGGCGTTAGCCGGCGCTACCAGACCGGCGCTGCCTGGTGTGCGTGGAAAAAAACCACGTACACCAGACAGCGCCGGCGTAGGGGGAAAATGGCGTATGGGCGTCTTAAAATGGGGCAAGTCAGGTTGCGTCGAAAAAATCGTCTTAACCCGACTTGCGCCATTTTTTAACGACGCCCATCCCCCATCAACATGACTCCTATCATTGTAAAGATAGGAGTCATGCCCCCTTGCCCAATGGCCATGCCCAGGGGACTTCTGTCCCCTGGGCATGGTCATTGGGCATAGTGGCATGTAGGGGGGCACAAATCAGGCCCCCCTATGCCACAAAAAAAAAAAAAAAACACTTACCTGAACTTACCTTAATGTCCATGGGATGGGTCCCTCTGTCCTTGGGTGTCCTCCTGGGGTGGGCAAGGGTGGCAGGGGGGGTCCCTGGGGGCAGGGGAGGGCACTCTGGGCTCATTTTGAGCCCACTTGTCCCTTAACGCCATGCTTGACCCAGGTGTTAAAAAGCGGCGCAAATGCGCCGTTTTTGGCCACGCCCACTCCCGGGCGTCATTTTTGCCCGGGAGTATAAATACCACGTAAAGGCCTGGGAGTCATTTTTTAAGACAGGAACGCCTCCCTTGCATATCATTAACGCAAGGAAGGGGTTCACGCAAAAAAATGACACACACTCCGGGCACTTTGGCGCCCGAAGCGTCTAACGCCATAGTATAAATATGGCGTTAGTTGGCGTTAGTTTAGCGTCGAATTTGCATCGAAAAAAACGACGCAAATTCGGCGCAACCAGAGTATAAATACGGCCCTAAGTCCTTTTTCAATATCTGATTGAAGCTGGACGGTGACTCAGAAAACCCTTGAGGAATTCTGCTCCAACTATACACCTTGTCCAGGAATTTAAAACTGAATAAAAACTGTCTGTCCTCATGAAGAGGTATCGAAAAGAAAGCTTGTGACATGTCTACAACAGTGAACCATTCAGCATCGCACGGAACCTGAAACATGATCACTGCTGGATTTGCCACTATGGGGCAACATTTTACCACAATCTCATTTATTTTCCTCAAGTCCTGCACAATTCGAACCTTCCCACAAGGCTTTTTCAGACCCATTATCGGTGAATTACATGGGCTGCTCAATACTTCCTTCAGGACTCCCTGTTTTACAAAGTCTGCAATTATTTGCGACACCTGAATAAGGACATCTTGTGCCATGTGGTACTGCAGCACCTGGGGAAACACTGCATTTGGCTTTACTTGTACTTTAACTGGTTCCACTCCTTTTATCAGTCCCACTTCCTTTCCTGTCAAATCCCACACTTTCTCTCTCACCGTTCCCTGTAACTCAGCTGATAAGTCAGTCACTGTAAGCATCGGGAATAAGGTTATCAAAGGGTAATCTTAATTCACAGTTTCTGCTTCTAACTCTGAGAACTGACCATCATCCCCTTCATCATCACTGTTTGTCTGCACCTCAATTCCATCATTGGAACAGGTAATCGAGCATTTCGTTTTGCACAGTAAGTGTCTTCCCAGTAGGGACACAGGACTTGAATTGCAGACTACAAACTTATGCGGTCCCTGGAAGTTGCCAATCTCAACTTGCACTGGATCTGTAATCGGATTTGTCAAGTACTGGTTTGCTACTCCAACCACCCTTATGGTATGTCCTGAAAGTAGTAATCTTGGAACCTCTGCACTTCTGACTGTAGAGCGTGTAGCTACGGGTATCAACCAAGAATGAAACCTTGTGTCCCGTCACCTTTCCCTCTACATAGGGTCCTCTCTGATCTACTTCTAGAGACTCTGCAAGTCTGCACTCTTCACTGTCTGAACTGTCATCCGACCATTCCTCATTCATTCCATCTTCACCACGCAATGGGAATTGCTGTACTGTATTATTCTGGTTCATCAGTTGACCTGTGACCTGCTGAGGAAGCATCACCTGCTGTTGACCCATTGGAGCCTATGGTAATTGCATTTGCTGTCTAGGTACCATGGGAACCTGCTGTTGCACTTGCTGCACTTGCGCTGGTTGAACACGCAGCATTTGCCTTTGCTGCCTGGGCTGTAGCCCTCGCATCTGAACCATGTTATTTTGAAAGTTCGGATTTTGACTTCTCAATTTTGGACCTCTCACATTTTGTAGTGTACCGACATTAGTACTTTGTTGAACGACACCATCCTGCACCACATTTGGGCATTCCCGCATCCAATGCCCCACGCCCCCACGCGCATGACATGGAGACATATTTTTCATTCCTTGTGCATCATTTTTAATCACCCCAGTGTTCAAGTCTGGACCGCGATTCACAAAACCTCGACCTCTCGGTTGTCCCTGAAACACACCATTCCCTTGCGGTTACTGCTGTATCATCTGCTGAATTCCATTTCCCTGCATACCTGCCTGTGCTGCACTTATCTGCATCACCATCACTTTCTCCTTCAGCTTTTTCTGCTTCAGCTCAATTCCGTGACTACAGTACTTCGCGTACTGCAACACCTCATCAATCGGCTTTGCTTGCCAACAGATCAAATGATTCTTAATCATCTGGCTAACCTCTGGCCTCAGCCCTTCAGCAAATCTGAACACAAGATGGTTCATGTCTTTTGGCTCAATAGTTTCAGTACCACTGTAATGTTTGAATGCCTTCAACAATCCCTCATAGTAAGCATGTATCGATTCTTTAACTTCCTGTGAGGTCTGGTCGATTTTCTGCCAATCAGTCACTTTCGGTGATACCTTCTGCTTCAAAAACTCAATCACTTTATGATAGTACTTCATCACCTCCTCAGAGGGTGCTCCGGTCACCTTATCCTTTGCCGGCTCCTGCGTTGGCCAGTTTACCCCTCTCTTGCACTCAGTCGGGCGGAACAATGATCTCAAACAAGGTATTCAGATCTTACCAGAGACACTTTGCATCTGTTTGCTGATACCACTCTATCGGCTTCTCCCTCAACCTGGGATAATCATTTGTAAAAGATAGGATGTCTCCCCTGGACCACAGTACATGAATTAGAACCCCACCAGCTGTTTCTCTCATGGGTAACATCTTTACTGATTCCGTATCTGGTGAAGTTTTAGCTTTACTCGATCCCGGACTGTCACTTTTCTCCTTGTCTCTTTTCTTTGCCCATCTGCCTTCCCTCTTTTCTAAAGCTCCCCAGATTTGTGCACTTTGCAATATTTCCTTTAGATGTGCTTGCATTCCGGCAGACCTCATATGCTTGAAGTCTTTTGAATCAAAGTCTAACCTGTAACTTCTTTTCAAATGTTTAGTATTCTCAATATCAATATTGTATTTGTCTGCCAGGTTCGCTAATTTCTGATGTACCTTACCTACTTCTTTAGTGATCTTAGGGCACAGATATCTCAATTCTGCTTCGGTGTATGACTCTAATCTGTTTACCCCCATTGTTCCTTCCACTAATTCAGCAGCTTCCACACCAAGTCTTAAAAAGTTCAGGTACTCATTTCTCCCTAACCTTTCTGTTTCCACTGCAGTTACTGTAGTCTTTTGTTAAGCATAGGTCTCCTCTAACCACTCGCTTAACTGTTGTACCATAAAACCTTGCAGTGAGATATTCCCTGCATGCATCATTGGCGACTGTGAAGCATTCGTACTTATTGTCTGTGGTGTTAGCACTCCTAGCCCTGCCTGTCTCATTGCCTCCAACGGTGCTTCAACCGGCTTAAAGTCTAATAAAGACCTTGGTCTTTCGACCGCTTGCTCTCCTGGGGCCATTAACTGGGGAGTTCCTATGGACTCTCCTCTTATTACATCTTGGGTCATTACTCCCTGATCACATATACCAGGCTTACCTTGTGCATACAATGGCACCGGTGGACCAACAGTAATTGGCAATGATATGGCAGATGGTGTCTGGCCTGGTCCCAAACCTCATGGAGCAGCGACTCAAAAAGTCTGAATCTCTGAAGCTGGGGCAGGTATTAATGGAGGTCCTGCTGCTGGGTTATATCCCAGTATCAGTTGTGGCTGCGGCTGGGGCAGCAATTGTGGAGTTGGCTCAATCTGCACTAACCTCGATTTTGTATATATCGGGTCTGGTGGCACTGTCAGATTTGTAGTAGTCTCAAGTACTGGGACGTCTGGATAGATTCTCTGTATCTGCGGTAGAGGTTGCAACTGTATCTGCATGTCTGGAGCAGTGGGTACACTGACACTATTCTGTATCGAACCCGTATCACTAGTCTGTGCTGTATCAGTAACTCCCTTCTCCTGCGTCTGGTTCCCAGGACCCGCAGTAGTGCTCGGGATATTGTCGCTTACTGCGTAAGGTGGCGGGCGATCATGCAATAACTGATTTAGAAACTCTTCGTTATCTGAATCATCCTCTTCTTCCCAAGATCTCTTAGTTTCTTTAGGCTTACTAGAGTCGTTGTCTGTTTTACATGTGGCTTTCGTCCCCTGCGCCTCATCTCCCTGTGTTATTGCTGGGAACAATTTTAGTCGGTCAACTATTCCCCGTCCCCACATTTTGCTCTCATTATCCCACCTAGCTTCCACTAGAGTCTTTTCTGCCCTTTTCATTCTTCTTTGGAACTTCTCTTGTCTATGTTTAAGAGCAATTAAATCCCAAATTTGCTAAAGCCTCATACTGAGCTGGCCTCGGAGGTGGCTTCTGTACACTTAACATTCACCTTAAATTCTCTAGAACTCTCGTATTGAACGTTCCATGCTCCGGGAACGCCAAACATCCCTCTTTTTCTGTCAATTTGTGCCACTGTTTCATCCATAAACAAGGCGCAACACCTTTTTCCTCCATGACTATATAAGCTGGAGTATCCTCAGGCGGTGTAGGGTCCCCTTCACTCGCCATAATGTATGTGTCTCCTTTTAGAGCACTCTTAAAAGCTTTGACAAAATTCATCTTTGCGTCTTTTCTTTTGTTTGTATTTAATCAAGAAGTGACTTTAATTCCCAGGACACTCTTCACCCACCTTTCTCAACCTATTGCCTCTCACGGACGGCAGACAATCTGTGCGCAACCCCTCTTGACAACTGACCTATCTCAGCGCGGCACCACTGACGTCACACTCATACACTGCAGCTGACAAAGTCTTGCGGCTTGTCCGCCCCTCACTGGATTCACACCAAACTAATGTAAAAATTATTGCGAGCACCTTTAACAACAACAACAACACAAATTTGTCGATTTACTACAGGAAGGGTACACATTCGCTTCAGAACTTTACAGAGATTTAATTTGAAGCCTCGGCTGCTACTCTCTCCTTCTCAGTTCCCGCACCCGCAAGCAGAATTCGACCCGCAAATCCTACTCTCGACTTGTCAATGGTTCATTTTAGTGCACTTTAGAACTTGCCAAATCTCCATCGAAGGTCTCACACATACAATTTGACTCAAACTCGACTTGTCAACCACACCCGATTGACCTATTTAAACCGCACAAATTACAACATAAACCTCGTGTCTCCTACACTTGTCAATATACTCCGGAGTCTTAGACCGCAACGAGTCCGTACATGAACAACCAACCACGTGGATAATTTGGAGCACAAAGCGACATACTCATATGAAGTACGCCGACTTCCCTACTCTCATACTGCGGAGTACACCCAGTCCTACTAAAACAACATTACCTGACCTAAATACACACACACTTCACAAATCACCTGCAAAATGCATAAGCTGAGCAAGCGCAAATCCTACACTACACATACTAAAACGCCGAGAACATCCCCAACTCACTTAGGCAGGCTCGAGATCCCCGGAAAGTGATGGTGAATTTAGAAGCACATCATACCTCCAATTTTCATTATCTCAGAAAAACAGTCTAAACAATAATTCTCCGTCCTAGGGCCCCAAAGCGCCAAACCGTCGCTCTGCTACCAGAACTGTTAACACGTCCCTTTATGATAATTTATTACACATCAGGACTCGTTTTAGGCCAATGAATCTTTTGACCCAGTTAAGAGACACCTTAGGATGAGATAGCTAATCAATATGTCAATCAATACGTCAATAATGTCATCAACATTTATCATAACAATACATTTCAAAGTCATTAGTCAATTCCAAACTCTAACATTACCTTACAGCCAGGAATAACCACACCAGTTTAGTAGAATTGTATAAGTTTTATTCCCTATTGGTTACATATCTAAGAGCAAATGCGTTAATCTCAACTCCAAGAAACATAATAGCATAGTCACGATATGGCAACTTTGATAAGATTTCATTAAGGCGAGAATCACAAACATCAGAATATAACACGGCGTGAACACAGATCAATTTAGCAAAGTGCCAATAATGCGTCAGTTCAACAAAGCATAGATTCGGTCGTTTGTCTATTTGCGTCAGTTTAGTGAACACCTGTCCTAACCACTAATTAGCATTGGCATGTTGGGCTTCATGCAAAACAGTTTAGAACACCAATTTGGAAAACATCTAGCTATGGTCTCTGTCAAAAGTAAGCAGTTGGTACCTAGAAAGGAAAAGCAAACAGACAAATCACAATTGCATTGTCATAATTACCCTTCAAAGTTTATGTCAGCGCACAGGTTCAGTCTTCGTCTTCAGGACATCAGTCAAATCGCCATCAGTCAGGACTCAGCTCCGGGGCAAAAATGGGTACTTTCTTCATAAGGAGGTAAAGTGTAATATGGGCAAATCTAAGGACGAGGATGGTTTTAATAAAGCAACCAGTCACCAAACAGAGTGACAAAGTTTCTGGATAAAATCAATAGCATTCCCTAACCCGCCTAAATGGCTTCCCGTATCATGGGTTTTTATCCCTTTTTTGTTGTACATTCCCCCAAAATTCTATTGGACGTTTGTTATACCCCACTATCTTTAACCTATCAGAAAATACATTATGTCACCTAACTCTTTACCCCATATTATTTTACAAGTCTTTGATTGGTTCCCTTATTCGATATCTTCAGAGGTGGTACGTCCAGTATGATTTCATCTTTCTGTAATTCTTTGCACATCTTTGGTCAGTAGCTCCATTGTCTTCACCGGTTTGAATGACCTTGTACATTACATTAATCTACACTGTTTCATTTTGTTTTAATATCATCCTACAAGCAATGGAAGAATTCATGGGAACGGATCCAGCATGGTTACATTTGTCTTCTGGTTTGAAGGAAAAAATCAAAGTTCATGTCCTTTTGTGAGTCAGCACACTGCAAGATATGAAAAATACATTTAATATGAGAGCCAGGCAGCTAAACCTCGGCTCATGCTAACTTAAGGCCTATAAGGATTTCAGCACAAATTCAATGATAGAATTATTAATGATCAGTATAAACCTATTTAATATAATAGTAATACATAAACGTTTAGTCATCATTATTAGTCGACGTATACATTGACGGCCACTCCCCGTGGTCACATTTCAGGTGCACGTTTAAGCAAAATTATTATTACAGTTTTTATGCAGTATTCTCACACATTAATTCATAAACATTTCATGTTAATATAGATTACATAAACTACGCTCTCTCAGTGGCAAATAAAAATTAAAAAAAAATATATATATATATATATTAGATAAGGCCCGGGGCCGCGTGTGGCCCTCCTGACCTTTAGATGCGGCCCCTTGCTTAACAGCAGGACTGGGCCCTTGCTTAACAGCAGGACTGGGCTGCTGTTTACTCAACTCGGCACAGTGATTACAAATATGTTAAATTAAAGGAAAAATTAAAGGCAAAAAAAGGAAGTAACTAGGTTGTCCTGAAACTTTAGGAAAGCCTTTCATTTTTAAAGACATACTGCAGCAAAATTGTATAAATATAATAAGGTTTCTTCAAAAATCAAAACTGTATTCAATTAACATACAGAGTTGTTTCAACTTAGTACATCAGATTATATCAGTGTATTGAGAAGTATTTGCTTTTTAAATGATGGTTTTCAAACATAAATCCTGAAACATTCAACACACCCGCCCTGAAAACAATGTCAATAGTGAACTAAGAGGCAGGTCAGTTGTTATGGGCACTCTTTGGGTGGTCTGGGTTTTTATTACACGTGAACAGTGTAGTTTATTAATTTAAACACAGGAGAAGTTTTTGCACAGTGCACAGCGCACATCCTGAAGTCAAGTATTTTGAAGTTCTCTTATATGCACTAATGCACTAATGAAGAAAAAGGAGGGAAAGTGAAATAAAAGAATTGTCTAGGATCACACATTTTGCTAAAGTGGGGAATCCAGGATTCACACCAGGTTTTCTATTTTCACATTATGAAGTTCACCCACCATACTGCACCCTCCGCCCCCGCCTACCATCAATGCAGCCCCGGTCACATCACAAACCGAACTTTGTGGCCCCTGGGAACATTTTTGCGAGTACCCATGTACTAGCACAATCAACTATGGAATTTCTTGTACCCAAGTTGTGAGATGTAATTTGATATGCTGCATTGAATTTCTGGACATTTTGTACTTTTAAAAATGCTTAAAGCATCTGTCCTATATGGTATACAGCATTCAAGTAGTTTTCAGTCAATAATTTCGAAGACTCTTAGAGAAAAAAAGATTAATAAGAAATGTATTTCATCCTCTACAAAAGTCGCAGGAAAGTTTAACATATTTAGAGTTTCCATAAGCCCAACTAGCTGTAAAATTGCACAAAGGCAGAAATGTAAAAGGATCGCTTACGAGCTAAGAACATAGGGGGTCATTCTGACCTTGGCGGTAAAAGGCCCATACCGCCGGTCAGAACTCTGCCATACTACCGCCGCAGCCGCGGTAAACCGCCACGGTCATTCTGACCACCAACTGTGAATCCGCCAAAAACCCGACATCCAAGGAAGGCCGCCTCATCAGCGGGCCGCGAAAAACTGGAGATGACCAAACCTCCACCGCCACGCCAACACAAACACGCCCATGCCATTCTGACCCACCAATCCACGCGGCGGTCTTTCAACCGCGGTATTCCATTGGCGGTACACACCGCCGCGCTCAAAATACACACACACATACAAAACACTGCCACATTGGGCAATTTGAAATACACACACCTGACACACATACCAACAACACTCCCACACATCCATACAACTATAAAACACACACCCACATCACCCACAAACCCCTACGACCGAAGATCAGAGACGAAGGAGAGAGAGACACATCACAGAATAGAGAGCTACATCACACAGAGGCACACTACACCATCCCACACACCACATAGAAGCAGAAAGCACCACACACCAACACACTCATCACCATATACACCACCCCACACCTCATCAACACCACCCCATGGCACCCCAAAGGCACCCACGCTTTTCGGACCAAGAACTCCGGGTCTTGGTGGAGGAAATCATAAGAGTTGAACCCCAGCTCTTCGGCTCACAGGTGCAGCACACCACTATAGCCAGGAAGGCGGAGCTATGGCAGCGGATCGTGGACAGGGTCAACGCAGTGGGACAGCATCCCAGAAATCGAGACGACATCCGCAAACGCTGGAACGACTTAAGGGGAAAGGTGCGCTCGATGGTCTCGCGACACAACATCGCAGTGCAGAAGACTGGCGGGGGACCCCCACCCACTCCACCCGAATTCACAGCATGGGAGCAAGAGGTACTAAACATCCTGCATCCTGATGGCCTCGCTGGAGTACACGGAGGAATGGACTCTGGTAAGTACAATCTCAACTACTTCACCACCCCCCCCAGCATGCTATCCCCCACCACCACCCTCACCCCCAACCCCCCATCACACATCCTCTCTGAGAATGTCTCTCCAGCACAACCCACCCAACACCAACCCCTGCATGCCACCACAAACTATGGACACCCATCACCCAAGCATGACCACTGCACATACCCCCCCCCCCCCAAAACACCCCCACAACACCTCCCCCAAGGGAATGGCAGCACTGGGGGACAAGGGCACCAATCAATGGGACGCAATAGCACACACAGAAACAATAACCATACTCTCTTACCCCATGCAGGACCCGAACGACAACACACCAGTCAGGAGGGTCCAGAAATGTCCATCCCCCCCCCGGAAGAGGCCCCCAGTGATGACAGCAGCTCTGTCGACCTGGAACCTGATGACCAGCCCGGACCATCGGGGACCTCTGGACAGTCGGTTCCCCACACACAGGCCACAGCAGACCCAACCCCCTCTGGGACCAACAGCACAGCTCCCACCCAGTGGGCCCATGCCTCTGTCTCTAGGACAGGTCAATCAGCGGTGTGTCTGCCACTACAGGGCACCCAGGCTAACCCACCACCCCAACAACAACAGGGACCTGGGGGCAGTGGTAGTGGGCACACCGTCCAGGGGAGAGAGGCCCAGGGAAACAGGGCAACTCGGAGGGCTGCTGTGCGACAGGGGGGGAGGAGAGGCCCAGGGAACCCACTCTCCAAGAGGCCCTCACTACCATCATGGCAGCCTACCACCACTCCCAAGAGACGATGGCGACGGTACTGGCCAGGTTCCAGGAGATCCAGGCACAGCAGGAGGAACGCTACATGGGGTTCAGCAATCAACTCACCAACATCTCTACCGCTATGGGGAGCATAGTCCAGGCCCTCAACCGGATAGAAGACACGTTGCGGGACCATGTGGCACCACACAGGGCCCCTGTCACTAGCCAGGAACAGCCTACCACCTCCGCCGGCGCTAGTGGACAGGAGGCCCCACCACAACGACAGGCCAACAGAACCCCACCTCCTGCTGAAGAACAACCACCCCGCAAGAGGAGCCTGAGATCAAGAAAATCGACAGAGTAGGATGTCAAGACCCCCGCCAGCATGAGACACCCCCTGAAGTCATCCCACTGTCCCACATTGCCACCCTGTCCAACCTTGAACTGCCCCTGCTCCATCCTTCCACAGGCATATGGACAATGCACCTGTGAGACTGAGAACTGGACTCTGCCATGGCCATTACTCCACCCCCACCCATCACCGTGTTTATATCATGTACCATTATCTAGCACAAAAAATAAATCACTCAATGCACTGAAATCAAACAGGAGTCAGGCTGTATTATTTACAAATGTATAACACATTACCGATCAATTATGTTCTGTTAACTTTGTGCTGAACACATACCGAGATCAATAAGCATTAGTCCATGGGCTAACCAAGCAGTAGTCACGGAGTGGGTCATACAGCACTGAAAAGGGAAGGGAAAATCAAACATCAGTTTTAAAGAACTGGGGGGTCATAGACAAAGTTGAGAAGCAGGAGGCTTGCAAGAAAAGTAAAATGGCGTGGGTGATTCTTACCTGTGTGCTACTGAAAATACTGTTGAATAACTCTGTCCCTGTTGTCTGTGTCGTCCTCTGAGTCTTCCTCCTCTTCACTCTCCGCAGGCTCCACAGCTGCTTCAACACCACCATCTGGACCATCCTCCTGCAGGAAAGGCACCTGACGTCGCAATGCCAGATTGTGAAGCATACAGCAGGCCACGATGATCTGGCACACCTTCTTTGGTGAGTACATCAGGGATCCCCCTGTCATATGCAGGCACCTAAATCTGGCCTTCAGGAGCCCAAAGGTCCTTTCTATGATCCTCCTAGTTCGCCCATGGGCCTCATTGTACCGTTCCTCAGCCCTGGTCCGGGGATTCCTCACTGGGGTCAATAGCCAAGGCAGGTTGGGGTAACCAGAGTCACCAATTAGCCACACACGGTGTCTCTGTAGCTGTTCCATCACATAAGGGATGCTGCTATTACGCATCACATACGCGTCATGCACTGACCCAGGGAACATGGCATTCACATGGGAGATGTACTGGTCAGCCAAACAGACCACCTGGACGTTCATAGAATGGTAACTTTTCCTGTTTCTGTACACCTGCTCATCGTCTTTTGGGGGGACTAAGGCTACATGGGTCCCATCAATGGCACCAATGATGTTGGGAATATGTCCAAGGGCATAAAAATCACCCTTCACAGTGGCCAAATCAACCTCCTCAGGGAATATAATGTAACTCCGCATGTGTTTCGTCAGGGCAGACAACACTCTAGACAAAACTTTGGAAAACATAGGCTGAGACATTCCAGATGACATGGCCACTGTTGTCTGGAATGAGCCACTTGCAAGAAAATGGAGGACTGACAGAACCTGCACCAGAGGGGGAATTCCTGTGGGTTGGCGGATGGGGGACATCAGGGCTGGCTCCAGCTGGGCACACAGTTCATGGATAGTGGCACGGTCAAGTCGGTATCGTAGTATGATGTGGCGTTCTTCCATTGTCGACAGGTCCACCAGCGGTCGGTACACGCGAGGATTCATGCTTCTCCTCGCAAGTCCCAGCGGACGGTGCCTAGGAATGACGACATGGAGCACAGAGTCAAGCCAATCACTGGTACGTCACCACAGCTTGCATAGCACACGGTTATCTATGTTTTGAAAGGCGTGTATGTGTGGCAATGCAAGGCCTAGGCCTGTGTGTCGCAGTAGAAATTATGCCATGTGGGCCCTTGAAATGGCGGCTGCCCGACCTGTGAAGTGGGACAATGGGATGTGAGGTCAATGTGCTGGCGGAGCACACCGTGGCGGTAGGCGGTCGAAGAACGCTACACGGAGCCGCATTGGTTAACATTGAAGCCTATGGGTTTCAGGAGCCAATGACGAGGTGCGCAGGCGGTAGCGGTACGCACCGCCGCTGTACGCACCGCCGCGGGCGTGACCGCCATTTTCTATCTGCCTAATCACTCGAGACCTGATCATCCACAGGAGAGGACCTATACTGCAAGTGCTGCTGTGACCTCGGTCTGGAAGTGACAATGGCTGCTGAGACTGGGGAAAGGGCCCCTGCCTTCACGTCTGAAGAGTTGGAGAAGCTCGTGGATGGGGTCCTCCCCCAGTATGCGTTACTCTACGGTCCTCCAGACCAACAGGCAAGTACACCGGGTGCACATGGAATGGGCGATGCCTGTGTGGAGTGGGGTGGATGTAAGTTGGTGGGGTGGGGGGCGAATGAGGAGTGCAACGCACGACAGATGAGAGCATGTGCCATATGGCAAGGTTGGGGAGGGGGGGCCAATCACATCTAACATGCAGTAAGTTGATGAATGTTTCCTTCCCACCCTGTACATGTCACATAGGTCAGTGCCCATCAGAAAGTCGAGATTTGGCGTGCCATCGCCAAGGAAGTCCGGGCCCTGGGGGTCCACGTCAGACGGGGCACCCACTGCCGCAAGAGGTGGGAGGACATCCGCCGCGGAACCAGGAAGACCGCAGAGTCACTGCTGGGGATGGCCTCCCAACCTAGGAGGGGTGCCAGTCGTACCCTGACCCCCCTGATGTCCCGGATCCTGGCGGTGGCCTACCCTGATTTGGATGGGCGCTTGAGAGCATCACAGCAGACACAAGGGGGTGAGTATCAGCACATTCTGCTATCTTTCTGTGCAGTGGAGGCGTCTGGGTGGGGGAGGAGGGTTGTGGGTGACATTAGGCCAGGGCGCTTTCTGCAGTGTAGTCCTCTCCCTTAGGCATGGCCCTGTGCTCCCGGCCCCCGCCTCTGTAGGGTGACAAGTACAGCTATTGATGGTCCAGCCTCACACATCAGCGCGTTTGTCCTTTCTTGACCTGTTGTCTTAGTCAGAAGTACTGAGTAGTGTACCCCGAATGCGCGGCTTAGTGCATGAGGCTCCTGTGTCTGTCCTCTCCGCCAACGGTGTTGACATTGCATGCACTCAACCTGGTCTTCTTTTTTCTCCCCCCACCCTTCTTCTTCATCTTCTTGTGCATGTGTGCATTAGCATCATCAGGCGGAGGAGATTTGGCAGCGGAGCACGAGGGAGCTGCAAGTCACAAGGCCCCGGTGGGCCCAGGAACAGACACCGAGGGCACCAGTGATCCGGAGGGCGAGGGGAGCACCACAACGGGGACCGGTGGTGAGAGCAGCGACACAGACACGTCCTCGGATGGGTGCTCCCTAGCGGTGGCGGAAACATCCGGGACCCTCGCCTCTACAGGTACAGCCGCCACCCAGCGCACCAGCCCCGCCCTCCCTGCAGCCCCTCAGCCTACGCTCCGTGCCCGCTCGCCCAGGAAGGCGGGCGTCTCCTTCGCCCCAGGCACCTCAGCCCCTGCCCCTGTCACCCCTGCTGCCCTCAGTGCGGAGCTCATTGACCTTGTGAGGACGCTCATTGTTGGGCAGACTACCCTTTTGAATGCCATCCAGGGGGTAGAAAGGGAGGTGCATCGGAGCAATGTCTACCTGGAGGGCATTCATTCGGGTCAGGCTGCCCATCAACGATCGTTCACTGCTCTGGCCTCAGCACTGACGGCAGCCATTGTCCCTGTTTCCAGCCTCCCTCTTCTGACTGCCTCCAGCCTGTCTCTGTCTCCTGTTCCTCAGCCTATCCCATCCACACCATCTGACCAGCCTGCACACACCTCAACACCCAAGGGCAGCTCATCCAGACACAAGCACCACAGATCCCACAAACACTCACCCAAGCAACACCCAGATGCAGACATTCCAACAGTCACTGCCACCCCTGTGTCCCCCTCCTCCTCGTCTCCCTCCTCCCTCCCTGTGACGTCTACACTCACACCTGCATGCACACCAACATCAGCCAGTGCTTCCATCACCACCACACCCTCCTGTACAGTCCGCACGCGTGCAGTCACCACCCCCACTGCCATTTACACGTCCCCTGTGTCCTCTCCCACTGTGTCTGTCACCCCCTCTTCCAAGACACACAAACGCAGGCAGCCACCCACCCAACAGCCATCCACCTCACGACAGCCTACAGCACCAACACCTTCAACCAATGACAGCACACCTGACTCTCCTACAACCACATCCTCTTCCTCCACTCCCATCACCACTTCTCCTACCCTTTACCTTGGCCCTAAAAAACTTTTCCTGGCTAATCTTGACCTCTTTCCCTCCGATGACTTACCCCCTCCATCTGCAAAGTGTCCCAAGAGCACCACAGCCACCACCAGCCCAGCTTCGGGTGTCACTGTTGTGCATGGGTTCTGGAGTCCACCCTTTGCCAGCAGTGACACCTCAATCAGCAGCAAGGACACATCCAGCCCCCCCCCCGGCAAGAGGACTAGGAAACACAAGGGCCGCCGTGCGAGGACTGACACGGCTGCCCCCAAGGAGCAAACTTCGCCCATTTCACCAGCCACATCATCTAGGGGAGGCAAGGGCCCGAGAGCCCCATCTAAGGAGTGTAAGGGCAGCAGGGCGGAGAAGTCAGGCAGCAGGAGCGCGGAGCAGGTGGGCCCCACATGCCACATCCCAGCTGGAAAGGAGGACACCAAAGGGCCCAGGACTCCGTCCGCGAAGGGTCCAGAAGCATCACGTTCGGAGGGCGACTGAGCAGGGAGTCCAGGCCAGGTCTGGCTCCCTTGACCTACTGGATGTGCACCGCTGAACAGGGCCCGCCGTGGAGAAGAGCACCGCTGAACAGGGCCCGCCGTGGAGAAGAGCACCGCTGAACAGGGCCCCGCCGTGCAGAAGAGCACCGCTGAACAGGGCCCGCCGTGGAGAAGAGCACCGCTGAACAGGGCCCGCCGTGGAGAAGAGCACCGCTGAACAGGGCCCGCCGTGGAGAAGAGCATCGCTGAACAGGGCCCCGCCGTGCAGAAGAGCACCGCTGAACAGGGCCCCGCCGTGCAGAAGAGCACCGCTGAACAGGGCCCGCCGTGGAGAAGAGCACCGCTGAACAGGGCCCGCCGTTCAGAAGAGCACCGCTGAACAGGGCCCCGCCGTGGAGAAGAGCACCGCTGAACAGAGCCCGCCGTGGAGAAGAGCACCGCTGAACAGGGCCCGCCGTGCAGAAGAGCACCGCTGAACAGGGCCACGCCGTGCAGAAGAGCACAGCTGAACAGGGCCCGCCGTGGAGAAGAGCACCGCTGAACAGGGGCCCGCCGTGCAGAAGAGCACCGCTGAACAGGGCCCGCCGTGGAGAAGAGCACCGCTGAACAGGGCCCGCCGTGGAGAAGAGCACCGCTGAACAGGGCCCCGCCGTGCAGAAGAGCACCGCTCCACTGGGCCCCGCCGTCTCAAGCACCGCTCCGCCGGGCCCCGCCGTCTCAAGCACCGCTCCGCTGGGCCCCGCCGTCTCAAGCACCGCTCCGCTGGGCCCCGCCGTCTCAAGCACCGCTCCGCTGCGCCCCGCCGTCTCAAGCACCGCTCCGCTGGGCCCCGCCGTCTCAAGCACTGCTCCGCTGGGCCCTTCCTCTCAAGCACCGCTCCGCTGGGCCCCGCCGTCTCAAGCACCGCTCCGCTGGGCCCTTCCTCTCAAGCACCGCTCTGCTGGGCCCCGCCGTCTCAAGCACCGCTCCGCTGGGCCCCGCTGTCTCAAGCACCGCTCCGCTGGGCCCGCCGTCTCAAGCACTGCTCCGCTGGGCCCCGCCGTCTCAAGCACCGCTCCGCTGGTCCCCGCCGTCTCAAGCACCGCTCCGCTGGGCCCTTCCTCTCAAGCACCGCTCCGCTGGGCCCCGCCGTCTCAAGCACCGCTCCGCTGGGCCATGCCGTCTCAAGCACCGCTCCGCTGGGCCCCGCCGTCTCATGCACCGCTCCGCTGGGCCCCCCGTCTCAAGCACAGCTCCGCTGGGCCCTTCCTCTCAAGCACCGCTCCGCTGGGCCCCGCCGTCTCAAGCACCGCTCCGCTGGGCCCTGCCGACTGAAGCACCGCTCCGCTGGGCCCCGCCGTCTCAAGCACCGCACCGCTGGGCCCCGCCGTCTCAAGCACCGCTCCGCTGGGCCCTTCTTCTCAAGCACCGCTCCGCTGGGCCCTTCCTCTCAAGCACCGCTCCGCTGGGCCCCGCCGTCTCAAGCACCGCTCCGCTGGGCCCCGCCGTCTCAAGCACCGCTCCGCTGGGCCCCGCCGTCTCAAGCACCGCTCCGCTGGGCCCTTCCTCTCAAGCACAGCTCCGCTGGGCCCCGCCGTCTCAAGCACCGCTCCGCTGGGCCCCGCCGTCTCAAGCACCGCTCCGCTGGGCCCCGCCGTCTCAAGCACCGCTCCGCTGAGCCCTTCCTCTCAAGCACTGTTTATGGTTCACTGTGCCCACCATGCCTCCTCCTTGAGCAGTGGACACTGTCATCCACCAGATGGACTGTGGCTTTGCACTCCCCAGGATGGTGAAGTGGGCAAGCCACCCACTGTAGAGACTTGAGAGACTGTGGCTTTGCACTCCCCAGGATGGTGAAGTGGGCAACCCACCCACTGTAGAGACTTGAGAGACTGTGGCTTTGCACTCCCCAGGATGGTGAAGTGGGCAAGCCACCCACTGTAGAGACTTGAGAGACTGTGGCTTTGCACTCCCCAGGATGGTGAAGTGGGCAAGCCACCCACTGTAGAGACTTGAGAGACTGTGGCTTTGCACTCCCCAGGATGGTGAAGTGGGCAACCCACCCACTGTAGAGACTTGAGAGACTGTGGCTTTGCACTCCCCAGGATGAAGCAGTGGGCAACCCACCCACTGTAGGAACTTGAGAGACTGTGGCTTTGCACTCCCCAGGATACATCAATGGGCATGGTGGCCCCTTCGTGGATCTGGCGTCGTGGACTCATGTGGCTGTGGTGCCTCCCCCTTCCCTTCCCCCTGAGGTGCCTGTAATTTTTTCATCAGATGCCCCTGCAGTGTTCTCTCCAAAGGACTCAGGTCTCCTGTGTGGGCTTTGCCCTTGTGTCGCTTCACTGTAGCCCACGGACTGTTCCATTTAACTTTCATGTACAGGACTAATTGCCTCGGTTCTCCATGGCAGTGTACATAGTATCATTTTGTTATGGATATTTTGCACAGTTGTTCGCTCCATATCAGAGTCTATTTTTTATAAAAATTTTAGTCCCAAATTATTTCTGTCTTTGCATTCTAAAGGGGGGTTTGGGTGGTGTCACTGTGCATTGTTGCTCTGCATTAGTGTGTACATAGTTTGGGGGGGGGTCGCATATGTGTGTGCCGTAAGCTTCCCTCCTCCCCCCTCCCGTGTGTCGTAGGTGCAGTACTCACCGTTGTCGTCTGCGCCGGAGTTCGTACTCGTGGTAGATGAGAAGGTAGACGAGAGCAGGTAGGATGTTTAATTCGGGTTCCATGCTGTCCTCCTTCCTCGTGGAGTGTGTTTTGGTGCGCGTTTTCCCGTTCGTAGTCTGTTTCCGCCGAGTTTTTATCGGCGGGGCTCCCGCCCCAGAAAAGGTGGCGGATTGGTGAGTTGTGATAGTGTGGGCGGTACATTGTCTGCCGCCTGCCTGTTGGCGGTGACCGCCACGCTGTTTGTCTGCACCGCTGCGGCGGTCGGAGTGTTAATGTGGCGGGCTGTGTTGGCGGTTCCCGCCAGGGTCAGAATTCCATTTTTTCGACCGCCGCCCTGTTGGCGGGTTGGCCGCCGCTTTATCGCCGACCGCCAGGGTTAGAATCACCCCCATAATATCCAATAATTTTCCTACCCAGGCCACATCCTTTCATATAATTAGGACTCAATTCACAACCTCCTTTGAGTACCTAAATAGAACTTAGGCACTAACAAAATAACTACTAGAGTTCGAAATTCCACATTCTGATTCTGCTGGGCTAAACTGAATTTTATGATAATAATTGCCACTTAGAGTGGAAGAAAATCCGCTACTATGACATCTTTTCCTTCATCGTAAGTTTAGGGATGGGTGGAAAAACATGAGCATTAGAACGGGGTGGAGGACAGTCAGCAGGGCATGCCTGGTTGATGGCTGTATCCTGCATCTGGTGACCATCAGGGAAGGCCATAGGTCAGGTCATCCAACACAAGCATACTCGGTGTAGGATGTGCCTGAAGGACATGCCATATGGTCACATTTTGGCTATGTGGTCACTGGGCTTGACTGCCAGACATGTATATCCAGCAGTGGTCCAGGCACAATAGACAGTATCCTGTGGGCAGTGAAACTAGAGGATTGCACAGTGGCATTGGGCACGGCTGAAGGCTGCTTCCTGCACTCTTAGAGATGTTTAAGGCATAGGCGAGAAGGCAATTGCCCAGTGCCTCTACCTTTCATGGGACCCTAGAAAAATGAACTGTCTATTTATCTCCCATCTGTCTATTTCTCCATCTCAACCTTTAACACATTATTCAATATTGTTTCGCATCATGGGGTTTGAATTAGCAGACAATATGAAATAAAATAAAGAGATGTTCTGAAGAGTGGCCTTCAAGGTATGCCCTGGGCCACTAATATCTTTAAGATGAAAGTGTTCACTCTGTCCTTGCTGTACAGGACCAAAGGCTGTGGTTCACATCTGGCAGTGGTGCAAGGAGTACTGATCAATGTTCAAGGCTTTGAACATGGTAAATAGACGGTAAGGTGAAATGATAGGGTACATGAAAATGGTCAAGGTTTTGGGGTACTGCGGACAAAAGGAGTGGGTGGAGTGTGTAGCTATAGGTTAGAATTGCTTTAATTGTGGTTTGTGTGTGATTTTAGAAACCAGAATTGTGGTCTGTAGAAGTAGTTCAATCAGTCAGTCCAATGTAGACTTTGGGCCATATTTATGAAAACTGACGCATTGATGCAGCAATACAGCGATGCATGAGAAAAAGTTGTACTGCGGTACAACAGTTTGATGCAACATAGAAGCGCTATATTTACAGTACAGCAATCCATACTGTAAGGTCCCAGGGTGTGTCAACATTCTAGATACATCAGTTGGAAGGATGGTGCAAAGTGTTGTAACACATCTGTTTCAAATGTGAACAAAGCTGATCTGTAGGATGTAAAGCAATATTTTCAAGTCGCAATTCAGATTTGCATCACATAGGAGTGAGTCGTGTATCAGAAAACATAAAAAAACAACGCATTACAAACAAAAAAAGTTTTGCAATAAATAAAAATCTGAAAAAGGAGGGAGCAGCTAGCCTGGTTTGGGAGGGCAACAGCCCCAATACCAGCCAAGATGTCCAGACAGAAGTCCAGAGCAAGAGGAAGATTAATTTCAATGAGGAGGAGAACCAAATAGTTGAGGTGACAAAAATGAACACCTTCTCTTTCACCTCCAAATTGTCATTAGGGAAGAAGGAAGTCATTTGGTAGACCATAGAGGATAGGATCACCAGTTTAGGTCAAACAAAAAGGACAGTGCCGAAGTTGAGTAGGCAACATGACTACAAGCGCAGAACCAAAGAGAAACTGGCAAAGAACTTGAGGGCAGGCATGAGAATGAAGAGGAGAACCTGACGACTAGGAGGAGTTAGACGCCTTGGAGGAGCCATCCCAACAGAGTTGGTGGCAGGAGTAGAAGAACAGGACAGTGCTGCAGTTGATGACCAGGATGATCTACAGGGTAAGTGTAAACAAGGGACAATATGGTGAAATATGTCATGCAATGCAGTGCAGCAAGAGACGTTGCTGCTCTGCGCCGATGTGCAAGGGAAAGGGCAGGAATGTCTCACATGTTAACTCATACATCACATACATGTTCGTTTATTGCCCAGTGACCATTTGTCCATCCAGTCCAGTCCTGGCAAGTTTGTCATGTCCATGCGTAACATGATGCCCCAGTCCAGGTTGTCCTTTGAATACAATAAACAAAAAAACATGGACTTGAGCAGCACATTGTGCATGGACCTTGGAAACCTGCCCAATCTGACTGTGACAATGCAGGCCCCTTGCACCGTGAAGCAAATGTGCTTGACATGGGGCTATGCAACCAAAGGTTTAGTGTAAAGTAATGGAATGGGACTGCCAGAGGATTAACTTCTCACCTGAGTGGATCCAAGTGTGGAGTATCTCCAAGTGGATCCTGTGAAGAGCCATTTGTACAGTCACTAACATTAAACAACATTGCACCCAGCTGTCATGACGTGCATGGGTCAGATCTCACATGTTGCCTGCCATGTTAGAAACCACACTACCTCCTGTCTTGCACAACTGAATATTGATGGTGGGGGTGAATACAAGTGATGCACGTCAGAGGTCTTGGAGTGCTTGTCTAAAGCACAGCTTTTGTGTGAGCTTGTTAGGACCATGGTAGACTAGTGCCATGTAGGTGTGGCTGAGCAAATTGAACCGTCAGTGTGTCTGAATGGAGAGCCATTATATCTCAAGGAGGTGATGTGTTGCCTCAAGGTAGCCTGAGTGATAGTCATACACTGCTGTGTTTGATAGTGTTACACTTGTATAGCAGCAGGGATGGCGTAGAGGAGGGCATTAGTGCACCACACCCCACATGTGATGTGGGCATGGCTGAAGGTGCAGCAGGTGTCAGGAGGGAGGCGTAAGAAGATAAGTCTTGCTATGCTTCATATGTCAAAGCTGGAGGATGTGAAGCAGGGAATTGTGAAGTGACATGTTGAGCTAGGCGTCCAGGATGATGGGCAGGTTTTGGGGATGGTTGGAGGGTGAGGTGCCTGGGCCTAGTCGTGTGAGCAACCAGGATATGTACATTGTACAGAATATCATCACTACTATCTTGTGAGTTTCAGCATGAGCCATAGCTCTCATGTACAAGTAGGCATGTTGGTCTGTTGCATATTGTAACAAATGTTGGATGGTGTAGATGTCTCTTGAGAGCCAATGTATGATCTGGGTGTCATCAGTGTGTAAGAGTAAATTCTGGCCCAGGGCCCAAATGATGATTACCAGAGGAGTTATGTACAGGTACAAATGAGCAGGGCTGAGTGAAAAGATTTGTGGTACTCTGCAGATGACCAACTTGTCAGGAGCTGTGGGCTGAGACATTGCTAGAGGGAATGCGGGCACCTTAGTGACAGGGTGCAATGTTCTCAGTAGTAGTGTCAATAAGTGAACCTTACAACAATACAGCCATTATATGAAAATAAACAAAGCGACTTGGTAAATAGGGACGTTACCTACAATCACCCTTTCAGCCACTGCATATCAGCAAGCTGCATAACTGCCTTGCAGTGTGTGGTAAGACACAAAATGGCCCCCTTGTCACACAGTGGTTGTGTGAACAATGTACAGATTTTGACATGTGAAAGGCATCATCAGAGTAACTTGCCCTCATATACTGTTAGCAACACATATTCAACACATGTATGTGTAACATAAAATGAATAAAACTAAAGTCTGTCACCAAAATTACTAATGTCAACACCTATCATAAATCATCTTTAGAGCATTACAGTTGAATTGCAGAGAAACAAGCAACACATTGGGCCTGTTTCACAAAGGTAAAGTTAGATGTTTAGTCTAAATTTAGACCAAAAGTCTAACTTTACTAATTTTCGGTATTCACAAAGGTAAGCTATGAGTAGTATCTTTACATCTGCATTCAGACAGAATCTCCGCACTTGGGGCCAAAGATTCTACCCCAAATGTGAAGATTTTACTCCAGGAGTAGAGATTTCGCTCCCAGTGCAGATATTCCACCCCAAGTGTGGCGATAATAATACTACTTGTAACTTACCTCTGTGAATACTGAAAGTCATAAACTTAGACTTTTAGTCTATGTTTACCTTTGTGAATCAAGATCCTCCAGTCTAGCAGCCTGTCCTGAATAACCGATCTGTTGTGACAACACCCTCCCCCATGGGGGATGAGTCCGGACTCCACAGATTCTCCCTCTCTGCACATGGCAAGGGATGAAAGGGTCACAGGTTCTCTTGAGAATTCCCCACCCACAGGACATGCCCCATCTGCCAAGCCCAGGTGCTGACTCCAGGGCCCCCGTGCTGTCTTGCAACGGCAAGTGGTAGGAGTCCAGCACCGGATGGTTGATGAGGTGCGGGCAGGGATAGAGACCATAGCCAGCACCCTAGAGGTAGTCCGTAGGTGCCTCAGTCCTAGTAATTGCTTGGGCAATTAAAGACATCTATATTTGCCTCCATAGTATGGCTGAGTCCCTAGCTGTCATTACTGGTGTTATGAGGGAGTGACAAGAGCAACAGGCCTCAACATCTGACACCAATGAGGTTGCCACTAAGCTGGGGAGCATCATTAATATCACAGCATCTATGGAGCGTGAGTTGGACTCCTACATCGCAGCAATGGGTGCACTCCATACATACGTTGTTTCATTGCTGAAAAGCCATCAGACCCTCATCAGTGCTGTGCCGCTTTCCTTGGTGGCACCGACGTTGGCACGATCTTTGGTCCCCGATGTGTGTGTTGTTCAGATTCTTCCTACACAAACACCACCCACTGCTGGGAAGGCACAACGCCCATCAGAAGAGGAAGATGTGGACTTTTCCAATTTCCATAGGAGAACTAACAGGTAAACATTTCTCTGTGTCCCCTGACCAGTGTCCCAGTGGTCCTGTGTCTATCATCATGCCACCTCCTTTGTCCCCTAGTACTCCACCTTTTTGTTTGTGCACCTGTTAATCGTATCCACTTGGAGACTGTGACAATGCCTACCTTCCCTAATGACAACTTGTACCACCTCAATGAAATTCTCCTCAACTCTACGTCACATTGCATGTCTCCCAAATGGACTCTGTCTGGACATCCTTTGCACACTATCAGTGTTTGTGTTGTTGCCCCAAACACTGCTAAAATGCTCATGCTGAGGCATCCGCATTTGTAAAAAAAACTCACTCCTATAAACCCGAGTGTAGAAAAAACTAACTATACCATGATAGTGGTGTATTCTCGGAAACCACTACCACGCTTCTCAGGGAGAAAGAGCTAAACTCAGTAGCTCTCCTTGCACATGTACCAACAACAAGTATATACACTGCAGTGGAATAATTAGGAAGGTGTTGTCTACCATTGGGAAGTCAGGTTGTGACAATAAGGTACAATTATATAAATGGCACACAGTAAAATGTCCTTACTAAACACACAAATGCCTATCTTGCTACAAATGAGGGCTGTGAGGCATGTGAGCCAATAACATTGTTTCTCTCATCCACATATATCTAGCTCAGTGACCATGTCAACATGATCAAACACATATGATAGTCTCAATGATGACACTGAAGAGATCCATAGTACATACATTATCATTCTTGCACTGATAATATGCATATTCTCATGCTCCGACTCCTTCTGAATTTGCATCCTACCTGTGCCACACTAAGATGTACTAGGGCAGTCCTATACCTTGGATGTGAGTATGCAAGAGATGCAAGGGGTTATTGTTGGGGGTTCTTTATCAACTGATGAATGGTGTAAAAGGCTACACTGGGATACGTAGGGTATTTGTGTTCCTCTGCCCCTGAGAGGCCTTATATGTTTTGAGGGAGAGTATAACCACACATGACAGCTATTGACCAAAGTATACACATATTAGTGAATATGAGCCAGACAACAGAACTGGGAACAAAGGAACACTTCCACAGGAGAAAAGGATATGGGAGACTCATGTCTTTGAAACTATGCAAGTAGTCAAACATAGTGACATCCATGAAGTTCCAAGCTTAGCAAGTAGGCAATGTCAATGATGATGGAGGTAATTCAAGCAGGTGTGGATACATTCATGATTTGTATCTAGCCAACTACAATGACCCACTTGCACAACTGTGGAAGGGTGTATGTGGTACTCGCAGGCACCAGTCCCAGCGTTGCCTGGAATCTATAATATGTTGTCCCAAAACAATATCAACTATACTTGCACAATCACCTTCACACAAAGTGCAACAGTACTATGCTACCTGTGTTGTGCAATGAGTAAGATTTCCTGGTACATGCAACAAAGTGGTCCCACAAATGTACATATCATTTTGCATACTAAGACCCTAAAAAACAGTCAAAGAATGAATCAAAAATGAAAAGGAGATAAAATAAAAGAGACAAAAACACTTTCAAATCACATTAAAAATCAGTAGTCCATAGCTAACATTTGAAATGTGATGGTTGTTCTATAGTGCTCAAGCAGAGTACTGAAAAGAAGTGCTCATGAAAATATAGAAACAAAAGATTAAGAACACATCAATGAGTAGACTGCTTCAATTCAAACAGCAATATTCCAAAATCATTATGAATGTCCTGTCCAGAATCAAAATGAAATAATCAATGGTCAATCCACAAGGAAAGGGTGACCCCTCTTGTTGTTATTTCCCTGCTAAGGATTATACATTCAGTACAGGCTAAAGCACAGATTTTGTCAATAGCCACATCATGTACCCAACTCAACTTACTCCATGCTAGCAACTCAGAAATATCAAATGATGACAAATTAGTGAAAGTATAAATACATTTCATTTATGAAAACTATTTAACCTACCTATGCCTAACTAGTCTTACCTAAATAACCTTAACACTACCTTACACTATCCTACCTTATCTAAAACTTCCTACCGCTGCCTAGCCTATCCTACCTAACTTTAACTCTAGCCTACACTATCTTAACTTATCCTAATTTATCTTAGCTACTGTACACAAATGACAAATAAAACATTTACCACATCCCCTTAATACATATACAGCACAATACAGAAAACAAACACACCTTAAACATACACTACCTATACAAGTAAGTCTAAACAAATATACATTTTTGGGGATTTTTCTTTTTTATATATTTTTCTTTTTTATAACACACACTAAACATCAACTCCTCCACCCATCTAAAAATCTACCAGTCTAAAAACATTCCTAAAAATGAGTACCTAATTAAACATGTAAAACCTAACACTAACCTACACTATTCCTGTACGAAATCCTAACCTACACCATGCTTGAATAAGTATAACCATTATTAATGTATAAAAAAATGGGGGAAAGGACATTTTCAAGGGGGAGCCAAATTTGCACACTAATGCACTTCATGGCCTCCTGCAGTGTGAGTATAAGGGCATGGAGGCTTGCCAGCTCACTCACAATGCCTGCTGCTAGGATTTTAAGTTCCTGAAGGACTTTCAGGGCCTGGGCCTCAAATAACAATCCTGTGTCAGGGGATGGTTGTATGGCCTGTGTGGTTGGCACTCGATGTGCATGAGATGGTCCTGGAATGGTCTGAGGAACATCCAGCTGCTCTTGGGCACCCTCCTGTCTTTTTTTGTCCTTGGACTGTCCTTGTTGTTCCTGCTTTCCTGCCTGCATTCCAAGTTCCTACAGCCTTCCCTCCTTCATACATGATTCCATCTTCCTTTAGTCCTTAGCGACATGACATATGTGGTGGTAGTGCTCCAAACAGATGTAAATTGTTTGGTCTTTTCATTTGTCATGTTGTCTAGGTAGGTAAAGGAATAGCATATCAGCTAAAGTTGGAAATGTCCATGATGTCTGCAATATTAGGCTTACATTGTCATACTGTTACATGTGACAGGCTAGCCAGGACGAAATATTGAGAAAGAGATACAAACAATGTTCCTTCTGTACAAATATGCCTCCTAATCAAACAAGACAAACTGACTCAAGTGCTGGCATTGTAGGTATACAATATGGAAATGTAATCACAAAAGTACTTATAATCATATCATTCCTGACACTGAGTCGCAAGCAAGATGATGTTTCCACATGGAACAGGACACATAGTTCAGATATGGATATTTTGTTGCTGTTGCTTCATCATGCAACTGGGGTTGTCATTTGCCCATTTACAAAGGTGAGATGTGTTAAGTTAAGCAAGTCAAGTTAGTGTGCCTCTTCATTGCATTACTCATTTTGAAATGCAAAAGGCAACACATATTGCTGTCTACTGACCCAGGTAGTCAAAACAAAGATTGAGGGTGGGTAGCTACTTCCTGTAAGACATAACTGTTGTCCACTTCACCAATATAAACTCAGGCAACTTTTGTGGAAATCAAACATAAAGCTTCTGGTGTTCAGCTGTAGCAATACCATGTTGTCCTTCACATATACAAATGCCTGCACACAAATTTTCCCAAGGTTGTTTTCTTCTCCACACAAGATGATTTAGGGAATGCGAGTCACAAGTGAATATATGCTTGCTGGAATTTGCACTGTTCAAGCCATTTGTGCTATGATACAGGGAACCTTGCAAGTCGCAGTGATTTGTAGCAGCCGTGTGCATGACATTCTGATTTCTCAGGGAAATCGTGGCAAAACAGACCTCATCCTTTTCTCTCAGTTACATTTGTTTCACACATGCAAAGATAAACAGAAGCAGCAGACTGGTTCAATGTATTTTATTAAATCAACTACATTCTAGATAGAATGGCATGTACTTCAATGATTAGGATAATGAAACATAATAACAGCAGAGCAGTGACAAAGAAAGTGATGCACAAGAAAAGTCCCACCATACTGTCAGAATGTTAAGTATTAGAATCCCTACCTACACCACTAGGGTTCTAAAATAGAGCACAGCAGTGTTAGCCCTAATCCGCCCTTCAGGACCCCTGGGAAGACACCAGCCCCCAAACCTGAATATGGTAGTAGGGAAGAGGGCTGTTGGTCTACAGAATAACTCAGCAGACTGCTGCAATGAAGCAACAACATGTGGTGGTAATTTCTGGCTGGAACTTCCCTCTAAGGTATAGGGGACAGAGAGATGTTTTATAATAAAACAACTGGTGTTCTAAGAAAGCTGCCCTAACATCAGAGCACATTTATTTCTGTGAAGTGGCAGAGGTTGTTATGTTCTACTTTGTACAGACAACAAGATCATGTACAGCTTGGAGCAAGCACAGAGTAAAGATGTTGTGCCAAGAAATGAAAATAATTCCTAGGCAGGGCAAACAACAGATAAAGATATAAAAAACACTGCAAAATGAGGCGTCTGGTAAAATAATAAAATTAATTAAAATGAATTACTACTAAGCTAATGGGCACAAGCTGCAGGCCTGTGGCAAAAAGAAACTGTGCCCATAAAATGACACTAAAAAAACCTCACAACTCTCCTGTGGGACTAGCTGCTCAAGTTTCACCCTCATGGTACCAAGGGGCAGTGAAACTTCATTCAGATAAAGCTTGTGGGTGGTACTGCAGGAGTGCTGCAGTAACGTGAAAAATTTTAAATAAATAAAATGTAAGGTGGATATTTTGATTACTTAACCTATATTTTAAAATTACATATATTTGTAATATAAACAGTTATATAATTAAAATATTACTTGTAAAATTATTTAGAATCTATATAACTTTCAACTCAATTTTTCTATCTATCTATCTATCTATCTATCTATCTATCTATCTATCTATCTATCTATCTATCTATCTATCTATCTAATGTATTTAATTTATCTAACATTATTTCCTCTGTGGTTTAATTTTAAGTCCCTGTCTTCATTATTTCCTATGGGTGGGCATGTGTGGTGCTGGACCTACTGCTTGTCTCAGTTGGAGTACATTAACTACTGTTTTGAGACATCTTAGGATGTAGTAGAGTTATAAGTGCAGTTTGAAAATAAAAATGTGTTGAAATGTGGTTCTGTCCCTCCCTAAAACATCTTCTGTAGGATTTGTACTGGCATTCTGTGATTAGTGCCAAACCATTGAAAGTTCCAAATCAAATGCTGTGAGCATGGTTAAAATTCTACTCAACTCTTTGAGTTTAAGCACAGGTCAGCCTGGATCCTTCAAAAACTGCCTCTTTCAAATCAACATATCTAGATGTTGGGTCACTTTCTTCTTTACAGAGAATGAGCTTCACTCTTTTCAAAACAAGAGCATGGAAATACTCAAAACCCCATCCCAATAGCACTGATCCTCCCCATACTCTTTAAAACAATACAGTTTGTTGTCCCCTGACAGAGGGGCTAAACCACACATCCTCAATTTGATATAGGGAACCACATGACCCCATAAATCTTTGAGGGACACCACTGAGGACTATCACCAAGCATTCATTCATCAAATGTGTGACCCTGCAAAATGCCTCTGGGGCCTGGTTAATGACATATGAAGGTAAAGCAAGTATTACATACAATACTTACTTTAGCCAAAAGGACTCTGTTTTCTGAGTTTAAATACCTCTTAATTCTCACATTCCTTTTTTATTCATAACTTAAGGTTATCCACCATCTTCTTCCCACCAACATTTCTGTGACTCAAACTATATCTGAACTTCTTCTCAGAAAAGTAAAGATGGGTTTAGAAGCCTAAAAGTATGTATCCTCAAATGGTCACCATCTGCTGCCTCGTTTTTCATAGAATTTTGTTTTCAATGATTCATGTTTTTTTTTGCAAAGTTTCATTTCTTAAGCAAAACCCAAAAGTGCATGTATAATACACACTACTCTATTGTGCATATCAAACCACATTTCTAATATTAAATCAGAAGTCATACAACTGTTGCTTCACAGATATTATGGATGGTCTGCATCTCATGATGGTATTACCATTTCAAAAGGGCTGACCTAACCCACATAAAGACAATGGAAGCTGAAAAAAAGTGTCCAATTTGAGTAGCTAGAATGTTTACTGTTGTTTAAGATCCAGTCCTTCTTAACATATTTCACAATTATAAAACCCATGTTGTTACTCTTATAAGAAGGATCTGGATAAGAATATTCAATGCAAAAGGTGTTTTGATTTGCAATGTCACATCCATTGAATATTAGGGTAGCCAGCACAATGCTCTTTATAATGTGTTTCATATAATATGTGCACTATCATTTTTTGTCTTTTTATACTTTCTTTTTTCAGAATTGGGATGTCCATTTTGATGATTATCTTTATGTCAAGTCGAAGGCATTCTCTGTTTCCACAAGCACACACATCAAGGGATTGTAGCACATCCTGATTCAATGAATCATCACCAGTATGGTGCAAATGGCAAATACATACATTTGTGGTTTAGGGTGGGATTGTGATCCTTTATGACTGGGGCAACCAGCAGATATAGGTGGACACCTACAAATCCATGGATTTATATCACAATATGGACTGATAAAATATCACCCTGCAATAATACTGTATAGAGTGTATCTATTATCACAATTTGGGGAAGGTATGTATATAAAGGCAAGTATAGGATAGCAATTCTTAACTACACATCTACTTATCTTGCAGTTACATATATTGTCAAAGTACATAGATGTCAAGAATAGCATACTTATACCCGTATATACTTATGATCATGAACACTGAAACTCATAATATTGTGGGAAGTCCCATTCATGTTGCAGGTAGTGTCCCACTATTGAAAAACATGCAAGTGTCAGGAGCAAGAGCCTCTCCACGGTGTAGAAGAGGAGGGATCTGTTCTATCAGTGGGGCTATAACATAGGAATTTCTAAACACGTAAAAAATATTGCTCTCTAGGAGAAAAAAGTATGCAAATGAAATTGTTACTATTATTGGTATATTATAAATTTTCCATCTGTAATCATGTGGAATTTTCCGTCTACTTAGAATTCTGTGAACCCACTTCACAAAACAGAACACTGAAATCTACAGGTTTACTGTCTTACATAGATAGAGAATTTTTAAATTTTAGAAACTGACAAAGGTTTCAAAGAGAGCACTGTGAAACTTGAGACAGCAAAATATTTCCAGGAATAGTTTCAGGAAATTATTCAGAATTCCTAGTTGGGGTAATGCAAACGGTTTTCTACATGCTCAGCTTTCCAATTGCATTTTTTTATTTTGTTTCATAGACAAAATATTTTTTCCTAGCTGAAAATTCTTCTCTCTATATCAGCACTAACTATGGAAGTGTTCCATTTCATTCCCATCCTGGAAAGAAATGTACTCTTGCATTTGATAACAGTAAATATAAACTGTTTTGAGAGGTGGAAATAGGTTGGGGAAACGTATGTGAAGACCACAATCTCATTTGTTTTGGTGGTTTCCCAAACTTTTCATAGTATCTTTGCGATGCTATGTTATTTTATGTAATATGTATTTGTGTAGCACATAGCTTATAGTATAGGGTATCCTGGCGCTTGTTAGTGCACCTTGTCCTTAGTAAGTAAACTTACAAGGGGACACGTAGAGGTCGATGAACCTTTTGATTCACATGGAGTATCCTAGCTAGGCTAATGGCAGTCATACTAATGATTAATGCGTAATTCAATAAACATTAGTTATTATCATCAATGAATCAGAAGCATAACACCCGATCATCCTCCAGTCATGAATAACCACAACTCACTATACGTTTTAGTAGTTTTATTCCCTATTAGTTACAATTCTAATTCATAAAAATTAATTTAATTTTATTTGAGTCAACCAATCCGTATTAATTCATTAGAAGGCACCAAAAATATATCCTAATCAAAACTTGCATCAGAGTACATTCTAAAGCAGCAGCATAAGTCAATAATTGAATCAGGCATGAATAAGTCAACATGAGTAGCAGAGATCAGCAACTCAGTTTGTCAATCATTTGCCTCTGTATTTGTCAATGTCATAGGGTAGGGACATCACTTAACCCAGATTAGCATCAGTATGTGGGTCTTCATGCGAAAACAGTTAAGAACATGAATTTGGAAAAACATCTAGCTAAGAGAAAACATATTTAAACAGCACAGTCGGTACCTAAAAAGAAAAGGCACAAAAGTTCATTCAGTCACATTGTCATATCTACCTATCCTCATTATAGATCAGCAACAAGTCAGTCTTCGTCCTCAGGTCATCAATCGATCAGCATCGCATCAGGCTCTCGAGAGCATGAGACCAATGACAGAATTTCAAATCTTCTTCGATCTTGCATCAATTTTGGAATAAGGTCTGAGATCTAGCCCCTCTGTCACATTATTAAATCAAAGTCACCCAGACTATCCCCCAATTCCTAATTGGTCAATTAATGACACAATTTTACTCCAACCAATAGTTTTTACAATTCAAATTTCTGAATTCTAATATTACACTGTTCTCTGATTGTTGATTGGTTCACTTTGAGATGTCCTCATCATCCGGCTCGTCAGGTATAAAAAATGTTGCATCTTCTTCTCCAGTCATTGTCTCTACTGTTCGTGTCCTGGGAAAGTATACTCTGAATGCTTTACACAGTTTTTGCTACAATTTCATTCCATCTTCTCCTTTCCGTTGGTTCACGCAAAGGTTTCTAGTGAAGCAGATTTTATTTAACAATGAGGAGTTCACGGTTAGTTCAGCACATCAGCGTCTCTACATTGAACATTAATATTCAGCTTCTCCATGAGGCCTGGCAAAACTAGGCCACGACTTTGGCTGAGTTAAGCTCTACAATATAATGCAAAACATAAGTTATATCTCTCAATATGACATACTACTATGTTATTCTAATATATTTTCAATATTTTACATATGCTAGTCATTCTTTTAATATAATTTGTGAATCTTGGTAGTCTCTCTCGGAGGTCACAATTTCAAACGTGCACATTATTTTCCTATATCAGTCATTTTCTACATTTTTAGTTATTGAAAATACATAAACATTCATTAATACATTCTTATAAATATGTTTACGTTAACAAGCTAAAGAAGGAGCTGAATGTCTGAGCCAGTGCTAGGTGAAGAGCTAGGTCTTCAGTTTCTTGAGAAATTTTAGAACTGAGAAGATGGCTCTGATGTGCAGAAGCAAGTTGCTCCAGACTTTAGGAGCGAGTTAGGAGAATACACGACCTGGTTCTGCATATGTGGGGTGCAAGTAGGAGTCTGGCTGAGAGGAGGCGTATGGTAGGTTTCTGGAGGTTTATTTGGTTGTTGAGGTATGTGTGGCCAGTGCTGTGTAAGGCTTTGTAAATGTGTGTTAGGTGTTCAAAGACTGCTCAGTGTGGATTGGGAGTCTTCGTATCTCTTTAAGGTATCAAGTGATGTGACTGTGGGGGGGGGTAGGTTGAGCCCAGCAGCTGGGGCTTGTATAATCTGGAGTCTTCTGATCAGTTGAGTGCTGATTCTGTCATAGAGAATGTTGATGTAGGCCAGCTTGCTGGTGATGAGTGTTTAGGTGACAGCTCTGAGGGTGTTGGTGGGGAGCCATCTGAAGATCTTCTGGAGTGTGTGGAATTAGAAGGAGACTGTGTTTTTTTGGTTGGTTATGGTGACCTTCTTGTTGATGACTATTGTGAGGTTCTTTGCACGGGTTGCTTGGCGGGGTGTGGATCTGAGTTTGACAGGTCACCAGGCAGAATCCCCGAGTGAGATGTCTTTGCCAAAGATTACTACTTTCATCTTGTCTACGTTGAACTTGAGGAAACTGTTTTTCATACAGTGGGCAACTTTAGCCATGTAGGCTGAGAAATGTGTCTGGGTGTTTGATGTCTTGTTTGAGTATGGGCTGTATGTCATCAGAGAGGTATATGATGTTGATTCAATGGGCATAGATGATGTTGACAAGTGGGGACACATAGGATTTGAACAAAGTGGGACTGAATGATAATCCTTGTGGATCTCCACAGATGATGTGGATGGTGTCCAAGGTGAAGCGGGACAGGCTGACTGACTGGGTGTGGGCTGTCAGGCAGGATCAAATCACGCAAAGTGTGGTCCTAAGATATTGGCTTCATGCAGTTGTTGGATAAGAATGTGCAAAGGCTGCACCAAGGTCTAGCAGAATTAGGGTTGCGGTGTCACCTCTGTTCTTTATCATCCAAATGTTGTCCATGGTGCTGATGAGGGTGCTCTCTGTACAGTGGTTGGGAATGAATCCAGATTAAGTAGTGGTGAAGAGGTAGCTGGCATTAAGGTGGGTGACTAGACATTTGTTTATCATATTTTCCATGACTTATGGTGGGTAGGATAGCAAGGAGAAATGTTGGTAGTTGGCTAGTGTCTTGAGGTTTGCTGAGGGTTTTGCTACGTTGGCATACTTCCAGGCATCTGGGAAAGCAGCTGTGATGATTGAGTCATTCAAGATCGGGTTGAGGGCTGTGATGATTGGGTCTAGTCCTTTGATGAAAACATAGTGCAGGCAGGGACTGAGTGCCCCAAAGTATATGATCTGCATGATTGTTGCAATTTCTTCAGTAGTGACATGGGCCAAGTGGTCAGAGTGATCCTCTAGGTGCAGGTTGAGATGGGCCAGAGGGATGCATGGGTGAAAGGGTATATTTGGGGCTCAAAGTTGTTGTAGATACTGGTGACCTTGTTGTTGAAGAAAGGGGGCTATTGGGTGCAAAGATCCTGAGAACGGGGCTATGCTGATGAGCTTGCTCGTGGAGGTGTACATTCTTTCACAATGGCAAAGATTTTGTTGGTGCTGCTTGTGATGCAGTCACTGAGTGTTGAGCTTTTGGTGCCTCTGATTTGCTGATGGTAGCATCTGAAGACGGATTTGCAGGTTTTCATTTCAGTGTCATCCTGGCTTAGTCTCCATCTGCAGTGAAGTTGCTTGCAGTGGCCTATGGTTAGCCTGAGCTCTTCCATGTATTGCTTGTGGTCTGGTTCCGGTTTTCTTCTGCTATTTGAGAAGAGCCTGGGTGTTAGTGAAGGTGGTGATAAAGGTGTTGAAACTGGAGATGGTTTCATGGAGATTGCTGTTGTGTTAAGGCTGGTGGCTGAGAAGTTGGGAGGACAAGGATTCTTTTGAGCACTAGTTCCAGTCCCATTGTAAAGCTTTGGCAATGGTGTTTCAGAAGTGGTGTGGGATGGATATGCTGAAGTTGACAAGGGCGTGGTCGAACCAGTTGATCAGTGTAAACGTATCTACTGTGATCTCACTGATCTGGTGATAATGAGGTCCAGTAATTGTCCAGAGGCATGTATGTGGTCTTCCACTCACTAGGTGAGTCTCAGGTTGAACAGTTCCTCCAGGAGGTTGTTCGTGTTGGGATTGTGAAGTTCTCCAGCTGGTGTTGAGGTCACAGAGGAGAAGAAGGTGCTAGATTTCAGGATCAAGAGAACAACAAAATCTGCTATGCTGCTGCCAAAGTTGGCACTTGCTCCAGGGATTTGGTAGTTGAGTAGGCCATTCAGTGAATATGTACACTAACAGTGATGAGGAGCTTGAAGATAAAGGGGCTCATTCCGACCCCGGCGGGCCGGGGATGCGGGAGCACCGCCAACAGGCTGGCGGTGCCCCGCAGGGCATTCTGACCGTGGCGGTTTGGCCGCGGTCAGACCAGGAAAACCGGCGGTCTCCCGACGGTTTTCTGCTGCCCTGGGAATCCCCCATGGCGGCGCAGCTTGCTGAGCTGCCATGGGGGATTCCGACCCCCTCACCGCCATCCTGTTCCTGGCGGTTCCGACCGCCAGGAACAGGATTGCGGTGAGGGGTGTCGTGGGGCCCCTGGGGGCCCCTGCAGTGCCCATGCCAATGGCATGGGCACTGCAGGGGCCCCCGTAAGAGGGCCCCACTTTGAATTCCAGTGTCTGCTCAGCAGACACTGGAATTCGCGACGGGTGCAACTGCACCCGTCGCACCTTCCCACTCCGCCGGCTCCATTCGGAGCCGGCTTCCTCGTGGGAAGGGGTTTCCCGCTGGGCTGGCGGGCGGCCTGCTGGCGGTCGCCCGCCAGCCCAGCGGGAAAGCCAGAATGGCCACCGCGGTCTTTCGACCGCGGAGCAGCCATATGGCGGTTCCCTCCAGGCGGGCGGCTCCCGCCGCCCGCCGGGGTCTGAATGACCCCCAAAGTATTCTAGTGACGTTTTTTCTAGTAAAAAGAAAGAGTCACTCACCCCCGAGTCACCAGCAAGTTAAACTATGGGAACACCCTCTGTACTAGGATCATCAAGCAACTCACTAGAAGAGAACAAACCATTCGGATCTTAGCAACCGGACTCATCCTCAACCTCCCACACAGAACTCATATCACACCACACTGCAGCGATCTACACTGGCTCTAATACAGAAGCATGGTCAATTCAAACTCCTCACACACATGTTCAAAGCACTACAAAACTCAGACCCACTTATCAGATACAGTCTCATCTCCTTCCACCAACCATTCAGACACCTCCTTGCTAGAGGACTCATACTTACACACATACCATGCCAATAAAGAAGCAAAGCAGGAGGAGATGTGTTCCCTCAAATTGCTCCTAAAGTGTGGAACGACCTCCCACTCCACATCAGAGGCTCCTCCTGTCTTCCACAAGAAGAGCTGGCTTTTATATTAGCGAACATACCGTAAGCTGTGCTGGACACACACATCTGTTCAGCGCCAGAATACTTCTGCGGGTAATAATGCAGTTTACAAACAAACATAAAAGACATAAAAAGTGTTCCATGTTAGTAGTGGTGCTTTTCGAGGTGGTGGAGCATTGGGTGGCTTCTTTGAAGATGATAGCGATTCTGTGATATAGCATGCTATGGAACACTTATTATCCCTCTTCAGTAGGATGTAAATTTCCAAATATTACTCCCTTATGGGCAAAAATGATGTCCCTCTTTATGACATTGGCGGTAAATGCCGCTTACCGCTGCGGTGACGGCCACCAACATAACGCCACAGTGGCAAATATCCATTCGCCATATTATGATACACACACACCAAACTAAAAGAAAACTGCCACATACACAAATGTGCCAGCCCAAAGGTTAGTGTTAAAGTGTCGGTACGAACACCCATATGGTTATGCCAACAAAACTATGCCCACCATGTTATGACCAACAAATCACCACAGCGGACATTCAATGGCGGTAAACCATTGGTGGTACCCACTGGCGCACTCAGAATGGCCACCCAAATACAAAACAACACAACATTGGCCTAAACAAAAACCACACACCTGACACTGATACACACACCCACCCAGAGCACTATAAGACACACACGCACATTACCCACATTACCCACAACCCTTCATGAACACCAATAATCACCACAACACTAACAACGAAGACCACGGAGACAACTATACACACACACACCACAAACACCCATTCATCCTTCATGCACCCCACATCCCACACCCCACCACATCACTCAACACCCTCTGCACAACACACAACACCCATGTCCCCATTAAGGCACCCCTGTTTCACTGATGAGGAGTTGCAGGTCATGGTGGAGGAAATAGTCAGGATAGAGCCACAGCTGTTTGGACCACAGGTACAGCAAACATCCATTGCCAGGAAGATGGAGCTATCGCAGAGAATCGTGGACAGTGTGAACGCCGTGGGACAGCATTCAAGAACAAGGGATGACATCAGGAAGAGGTGGAACTACCTACGGTGGAAAGTACGTTCTAAAGCAGCAAGGCACCAGCTCGCCATCCAGAGGACTGGTGGTGCACCTCACCTCCTCCCTCACAGCTCACAGCATGGTAGGAGCAAATCTTGGCAATACTGCATCCTGAAGAACTCACTGGAGTAGCCGGAGGACTGGACATTGGTGAGTCAATATTTACTACTTATCACCCCGCATACCTGCCTGCCATCACACCCTCTCACCCACACTCCCGTCACTCCTCCCCATCCCACACACTACACATACACATTTGACTAACCCCAATGTCAAGCCCTGCATGCCATGCCAGTGCATGGACAGCCCTCCCAGCCCTACATGTATACCCATCACCAAAGCATTCACAGCATGGAGAACTAATAATCCCACAATACATCACGATACACAAACAAAGGTGGCAGGGCAACAGCAACAATAGAGGGGAAGCTAGGGATGTACAATATGTCACAGACATGAAGCACAATACATCACTTACATCCTCACAGGTGCCCCAGCCAATGTCAGCGGCAAGGAGGTGCCATGACTATCCAGTCCCCCAACAGAAGATGCCTCCAGTGATGACAGTAACTCTGGACTTCAGGATTTGGATGAACTACCTGTCCCATCAGGGACTACTGGTCAGTTGGCCACCCAAGCCCACGCACAGCCCACCACAGAGCCTCCCGCATCAGTATCCAACACCACAGCAGCCACCCAACGTCCCCACACCTCTGTCCCCAGGAAACATCAATCAGCAGTGTGCCCACCTGTACAGGGACCGCAGTCCAGACATCACTCCAAGACAATTAGGGACCTGGGGTCAGTGGCAATGGGCACACTGTTCAGTGGACAGAGGCACAGGGGTTGATAATAAAATATGATACACTGTTCCAAAAGAATAGGGAGAGGAAGTAAAGGAGTCCTGATCATCAGGAGCAAGAGTCCTCACACACCGTACTTGGTGTCATGCTTCATCATCGGACAGCTCCTCGTCAGACCGGCGCTGCAATGTCTGACGGGCTCCCCCCTAAAAAGGGGGGGCTCTTTGCCGGAGATCTTTTGTTTTTGCCGATGATGCCGCGGAGCCAAGTATGGGTCCGTGGGGAAGGAAAGTACAGGAATAAAGGATAAGATTGGCTCAGGACCCTCACTAAGTGATTTATTCTTTGATGTTGGGAAATGGCCAAGATTAAAAGAATGGCAAGGGAGTGAAAATTGAGATAATGCTCAGACACTCACACAAGAAAATTCAAAGCAGGAAGTCGGTAATTATCCGAAATTCCTTAATATGTGGTCGACATGTTTCGCGTCTTGATATGGTCTCAGCAGGATCCTACGACGCTTCTTCAGGACCTATTAAATAATTGGACTTCTTCAATCGAAACCCAAGTGAAAAAAAGAAAAAATTATACATAGACTCCTGCAATCTATCGTTTACAGTCAAAACGTAGTCAGTCACTTACTAGGATAGAACAAGACTGGCTTTTTCCTATCAGTCACCCATCTCCACTAGAGAAAGGGCTTCATGGGATCACGTAGGCCTGATGCCCAATACACAAACAATTTGTGTGCGTATCGGTGTCAGGCGCAGCACCTACCCTCAGGCTCCGTTCCCGAATGAGGTACAGGGGAACAGGGACACTTGGAGGACTGCTGTGCGCCAAGGGGAGGACAGGCCCAGGGAACTGACTCTCCAGGAGGCACTCACTAATGTCCTGGGGGCTTACAAACAATCCCAGGACGAGATGGGCCAGATCCTTACCAACATGCTGAAGGAGGAACACCATCAGGAGATCAGAGAGGATTTGCAGGCCCTCAGCACCACTATGGTATCCATAGAAGGGGTGCTGGAAGATATGGCCAACATTATGAGGGAATAGACAGCACACCAGCGGGCCCCTACCACTAGCTAGTTTACTGACCAGCCCTCCACTTCAGCTGCAGCTAGTGTGCAGGAGGCCCTGCCACAGGCCCCACAGGCCACCAACACCCCTCCCCCTGCAGAAGGTGAAACACCCCGCAAATGTTCCCTGTGATCCAGACAGAAGCCAGAGACACTTGCCAAGACCAAGACCACCACCAGGAAATGACACCCTCCTGAATGTCCCCCTTGTGTCCCACCCTGTCACCTTGTCCACTTTGAACTGCCTTTGCTCCTCTTCCTTTGGCCACTTGGACACTGGACCTGTGCTACAAATAGACTGGAACAAAACCCTGGTTTTTCCTCTACCATTAGCCCATTCCATTGCACTTTTCCATCAATTATTTTCACTACAATAAACACCCTTGAACACAACTTGAATGATAGTGTTTTATGTGAAAAAAATGTGCATTTATGGAAACAGTCACATCTTGTGCAAATGATCTGAACACCGTAATAGCATTCAATTAATGACCTGTAGCATCACATCAGTACACAGTTGTTATATCACCAACATCTGCAAAATGAGAAGCCATAGGTGACAGTAAGTTGAGATGTAAGGAAATGAATGCCATCATGCTACAGTAACACAGAAAACATAAATATTCAGAGGAATGGTCAGTTCCACTGTCTCACCTGTGTGTCATTGGAAGTATGGACATATAACTGATGTTCTGTTGTCCACATCCCCATCCTCTGCCTCCTCATCCTCACTGTCCTCAGGGTCCACTGCTGCCACAGGGGCATTTCCAGTCTCCTCCTCCTGCAGATAAGGCACATGTTGTCAGGGTCAGATTGTGCAACATGCAGCATACCACTACTACCTGGCAGACCTTCTCAGGTGAGTAGCACAGGGATCCACCTGTCAGATGGAGGCATCTGAACCAGGCCTTCAGGAGGCCGAAGGTTCTTTCCATAATTCTCCTAGTTTGCCCAACTGCATCATTATTACAATACTCAGCCACCGTCCTGGCATTCCTCACAGTTGTCAGGAGCCACAGTAGGTTTGGGTAGCCAGGGTCACCTGCAAGTATTGATCGACAAATATTAGCCTTACACAATGGTATAGTGTTAACACAAGAAGGCATACACTGACATACATTGGGTGGGGAGCCAGGCCCACCAATTAGCCACACCCTTTGCCTCTGTAGTTGTGCCATCACATTTGGGATGCTGCTATTCCTCAGGACGAAGGCGTCATGCACTGATCCAGTATACTTGGCAGTGACGTGGGCGATGTACTTGTACACCAGGCACACCATTTGCACATTGAGTGAGTGGAAACTCTTCTGATTCCTGAACACCTGTTCATTCTGGCAGGGGGGACAAGCGCAATATGTGTACCTTTCAATCTCCCCAATAATATTGGGTATATGTCCCATTGCATAGAATCCTGCCTTCACAGTGGCCAAATCTTCCACATGGGGGGAAAGTACAGTAGCTACACATGTGTTTGACCAAGGCAGCCAAAACCCTTGCCAGCACGATTGAGAACATTGGCTGTGACATTCCTGCTGCCAATCCCACTGTCACTTGGAAAGAACCAGTTGCCAGCAAATGGAGCACTGACAGAACCTGCACAAGAGGGGGATCCCAGTGGCATGATGGATAGCTGATTTCAGATCAGGCTCCAATTGGGCACACAGCTCTGTGATTGTGGCCCTGTCCAGTCTATAGGTGAGAATTATGTGCCTGTCCTCCAGTGTATCCAAGTCCACAAGGGGTCTGTAAGCGGGGGCTTGTCTCCTCCTCCTATTCATCCTCAGTGGTAAGTATCTAAGGGACACAAGAGTGAGTGGGCTGTCACAATTTGAACAATGGAACCACCACCTCAGTGTACTTTGAGCATTGATGTGATGGGACTATGGGAATGTCAATGTATGTGCAAATTGTAGCAATGACGCAGTTACGGATTATCTGAATGAAGTCCACCACCATTAAATGGTGACCACCTGTCCTGTGTCTAGGGACAGGTGGAAGTGAGGTAACTCTGCTGATGTTGGGCGTCATGGCGGTAGGTGGTCTTGCACCCCGTGCAATTCCTCATTGGCTAATATGGAGCTCTATGGAGTACAGTGGCCAATGGGGATCAGTGGGAGTGGTCACAGTGTACACCGCTATGGACCTGACCACCATTTTCTACCTAAATCCTGACTTTCCACAGGACAACACCTACACTGCGTGTGCTGCTATGACCTGTGTCTGGATCTTGCCATGGTCCGTGTGACTGGGGAAAGTGCCCCTGCCTTCACTTTGGAGGAGTTGGAGCACTTGGTGGATGGGGTCCTACCCCAGTGTGGACAGCTGTATGGGCCTCCAGATCAACAGGTGAGTACACCTTGGGCACGATGTATGTGACAAGTTTTCATGGAGAAGTGTGTGCAAGCATTGTGTCATTTGGGGGGGTGGTATGCTTGGTGGTAGTGTACATGGTGGGCGCTGGGTGATGTATGTGCCAATGGAGAATGAAATGGGAGTGGTGGGCCATATGTGTGACAGGCTGGATTGTATGTGTAAACGTGTCCTCCTGTCTGTGCGTCCTCTGCAGGTCAGCGCTCATCAGAAGAAGGGATTGTGGCCTGCCATCGCCAAGGATGTGCGAACCCTGGCGGTCTACAGCAGGCAGAGCACCCACTGTAGGAAAAAGTGGAAGGACCTGAGACCCTGGACCCAGAAGACCATGGAGGCCCAGCCACGGATGGCCTCCCAGCGAGGCCGTGGTGCCTGTTGGAACCTGACCCCCCTGATGGTCCATATACTGGCGGTGGCCTACCCAGAGCTGGATGGGCGCTTGAGGGCATCACAGCAGCCACAAGGGGGTGAGTACAGTGGGCGTTACAACTATAATTGGTTGGTGGCATGGGATCCTGGTGGTGGGTGTCATTTAGTGGGTGCCCCTTAATGTCAGCTCAGACATTGCAGCGTGATCTAGCTCAAGGATAATGGGCTTATTGCAAAATATGGTAACCTAGCTAGTTTGCATTCCATGTCAGACAGGGCTTAGTGGCTCCCAGAAGGGGTGCAGTTGGCGGTGGTTGGCTCTCATCTTGCTGTAGTACCTAGCCAATGGAATGCCAGCGCGATGCATGGTACTCAATCCTGATCCCTGTGTGTGAGAGTAATATGCTTGCCATCTGTGGTGTTGGTGCTGTAATTGACCCAGTGCTCCCTTTCTCTCTCTCCCCCCTTTTTTCTTCTGTCATCCTGTCCTTGTGTGCATTAGCATGATCTGGCAGAGGAGCAGGGGCACCAGTGACAGAGGGAGCTGCATCCCACAAGACCCAGGATGCAGAGTCCACGACTCTGAGGGAACCAGTGGGACACAGGGCGATGGGACACCATGGTGGAGAAAGGAGATGACAACACTGACTCTGATTCCTCCTCCGATGGAAGCTCCCTGGTGGTGGCCAACAACTCTGGGACCACCCCAGCTACGGGTACAGCCACCACCCCCAGCACCAGCATGGCCCTCCCAGTAGCCCCTCACTGAGTTGCCTGTGACGCTCACCCAGGAGGCACCTCATTCCCTGTCCAAGTCAGCCCTTCAGCCCTTCTGCCCTCAGTGAGGAGGCTATTGAGCTCCTGAGATCCATCTCTGTAGGGCAGTCAACCATTGTGAATGCCATCTAGGGGATGGCATCCCAGATGCAGCAATGCAGTACATTCCTGGAGGTCATTCACGGTAGATTGGCGGCCTAACAGAGATCGTTCCACTCCCTGTCCTCCTCTCTGATGGCAGCCATTGTCCCTGTTCCTACCGCCCCCCTCCAACTACCCATTCCCAGTCCCAGTCTCCTCAACCCCAACCCATCCCATGCACACATACAGACAAGCATACACACAAAACGTTACACAAGAGAGGCATAGACAAACACAGGCAGCACACTTCAGGCCACAAGCACTCACACAAACAACAGACAGTTGCACACACAACAACATCCACTGCCTCCACTGTCTCCCCCTCCTCCCCCTCCTCTTCCCTCACAGTCACATCCGCACTCTCACCTGCATGCACTGCATCAACAGCCACCATCACTATCACCACACTAAGCAGCACACACACCTCACTTGCAGACACCTCCACAACATCCATCCCGCGTCCCCTGTGTCCTCTCCCACCCTGTCTGCCCTCCTCTTAAAAGACACAAACGCATGCACTCAGATTCCCAACAGCCATCCACCTCACATTAGCACACTGCCCATTCACCTGCACCCAAGTCCAGCAGACATACACCTCCATCGACCACTCCCTCAACCTCCAGTCCCATCCCTCCTCCCTCATCCCACCCCACTGTCCGCGAGAAGCTTTTCCTTGCCCTACTTGACCTCTTTCCTCTCCCTCCACCCCCGTCCTACCCATAAGAGTAGGGTCATAACGACCAGCCCAGCACCTCAGCCAAACAGTCCAGGGGACAGTTGTGGCACCTCCTAGTCATGGAGGCAGAGGCTGGTAGGGTGTCCCCTCCAACAGCAGTGGGCAAGGAGCCCTCACCTGCAGCTGGGACACAGCAGCCCTCACCTCCAGCTGGGACACAGCAGCCCTCACCTCCAGCTAGGACACAGCAGCCCTTACTGCCAACAGAGGGCATGTAACCCAGGGACTGTTGTACAAGGAGCCCCCTCCAGAACCAGTGGGCGAGTTCTCAACCTCAGAGACTGTGACTTTGCACTCCCCAGCAAAGAATAATGAGCATGAAGCCCCGTCCAGAACCAGTGGGCAAGTTCCCCACCTCAGAGACTGTAACCACGCACTCCCCAACAAAGGATAATGGGCATGGAGCCCCCCCCAGAACCAGTGGGCAAGTTCTCCACTTCAGAGACTGTGACCTTGCACTACCCAGCAAAGGATAATAGCCATGGAGCCCCCTCCAGAACCAGTGCGCATGTACCCCACTTCAGCTGAGGTGCCCCCAACTCTCCTTCCCCCTGAGGTGCCTGGCCATTTCCAAAATGTTGTCCCTGTACAGTGTAGTGCTGATTTCGTCAGGGAACAAGTTGGGGCTTGGACTGTGCCCTGTGACCATGTGGGCCTTTTGTACTTTGTACTGGCCATTGAACCTTTCTGAACATTTACTCTAATTTCTCTTATCACATGGACAATGTGGTAGCTGTTGGCATCAAATTACAATATCAGTTATGGCTAAATGTTGTCCTTGCACTATTATGACGTGGGTCTTGTGAGATTGGTTTTCCTCTGCGGCTGGTTGTGTGTATGGTGTGTGTTGTGCATGTGTGTGTTACTCTCCTTCTCCTCCCTCCCTCCCTTGTGTGCTAGGCAGCTGTACTCACCTTCGTTGTCATCATTGGCGTTGGTGTTCCAGGTGGAGCATGGCGTAGAGGAGCATCGTGAAAACTTGAAGTTTCAGTTCCATGGCGGCGTTGATCTTCTCTGTGTCTCTGATGGTGAGTCTTTCGTCTTCTGTGTTCTGTTTCCACGAGGCTTTTGATGGCATTGGTACTTCCCCAGAAATCGTGGTGGTTTAATATGTCATAATATGGTTGGCGGTACCTTGTCTTCCGCCTGCTGTTGATGGCTGCTGCCGTGGTCAGTAGAGTTAACACCCTGGTGGTTGGTGTGGTAAAATGGCTGTCTATGGGAGTTATCACCGCCATGGTCATAATTTGGCAGTAGATACCACCAGCCTGTTGGCGGTATTACCGCCACTTCAACACTCACCGCCATTGTCATAATGGCCACCTATGTTTTGTAAATACCAAACTTGGATATGTTATCATAAAATAAGCCATTGCCATAAGCAGGTAGGTCACTCAAAACAATGGCATAACAAAAGCACCCACACCTCCTTCGGAGCTTGCGCCCTCAGCTCCAGGCTGTCCCCTCAGCAGAGTAAACCCGCCTGAGAGCTCCTGAGTGAGTTTGGGGGGGGCCTCCATGTACTTTGCAGGGGGGGCTCAAGTTTCATTACACCACTGATACAAATGTATTTGAGAATCAACAAAGAATGCATAAATGTTTGCATTTTATTCTGGGAAATCTACAACTGTTTCTTTGGACTCGTTGTGAATCTTCAAAAAGTCAGAAATTTGCATCAAACATAGAGGTAACTAAATTGAAGAAGATATCTACATTTTTACATTGTGCTTTACGAAGGCTACCCTAGGTACCTTACATTTAGCATAGATCTAAAAGCTGAATAGGTACTCCAGTGATACAATCCCTATGTTATATCTGCATTGTCACACCTGTATGAGTCACCTCATTTTCACTTGCAGCTCGTGGGTGTCTGGCGGGGTCGGGCACGGGGGGGTCGACACAACATTAAAAAACATACCTCTGCTCCCGCGATGCCCTGCACCGTTCCTCTCCTCTTCCGTCTCGCTCCTGCACAGGCTCCCAGCCTACCCTGCGGCCAATCCTGACGCTGCTCAGAGCAGCATCAGGACTGGCTTGGAGCACCCAGCCAGGGTACTCCCAGGCAGACTGGGAGCCTGTGCAGGCTTTCTCCAGCCCGGCAAGACCCTTCTGCACATGTGTGTTTGGCCGGCCCGAGACGGCCGACCAAACATAGATGCGCTGTGAGGGGGAGTGCTGGGCACTCCGCCTGTTTGCTCGTCACCCCCGTGGCCCCACCTCTTTTCACCAAAAACTATAATAAACATAGTTTATTATTATAATTATTGGGGAAAAGATTTGCAGCTGCAGCTATTGGCGTTGGGGGGGCGGGCGATGCTCCTTCACCCTCATGGTGGAGCTGCACCTGCTCATTTTATGGGATCAAACGCTTTCACATATATCTCGAGTCTTTCCGTTGTTTTTGCCTTGGTGCCTGCAGTAACGATATTGTTGTAAAAATATACATTATTTGAACTAACAGATGCATGGTACATATGTGCAATAAGTTCGTTCAGATCAGTGACTGTGCTAGTTATAGGTCACCCAACAAAGAAAATTCAGCATTAAATTTTAATCTCCTTGAGTTCTGTCTTTCTGTCTTTTGCTTACTCTTTGTTAATTTATTTTTTAACACAAAGCTATATAAACGTTTTACTCAGCTTTCAGAATTTTAGGGTCATTTGGAGGCTAGCCTTATAAATTGCTGCGACGACTGAAATCATGACTTTTAAGGCACTTCTTCTCCCATTAGCAATTTGTTCTGCAGGTAAGATATAAAAGAAGGTTTATAAAAGTATACAATTCCAATATATTTTTGGCAGACGGTCTGCCCTTTGAAACCGGCACAAAGCTGTGTGCAAGTGCTTCTGAATCGTAAATTAAAGGTGTGCGTGGCCAGGTTTCATGCATGTTAACTTTTATATAAAGCAACAAAGTACAAAACAACTTTCTCTGCTGCGGTAAGAGGAGTCATGCTTTTTAAATTCAAAACCAGTCTATGTTGACTTTTTGTATTATAAAGGCATAAAGGCACAAAAGAACCTCAGGGCACATTACGAATGCCCCTGTGTGGAGGATGGTAATTCCACGGCCGTCCCGTTAATTGAAACTAGCGGGGAATATGGGTTGAACCCTTAGAATCCCCTGCATAGTGAGGAGTTACAGCGGGAATCAGCATTTCAGATGTTGATTGCCCCTGGTAATTCCTCATTCTAAATCCTTGAAGGAAATATAGAGGCCTGGTGCTTCTGCAGAACTTGTAATTGCCACTGGGGTCCAAAACTTAGTTACTGGCTTCCCGTGTTCCCAGGAACTCCTAATAAACCTTCAAAAATATCTCCCTTCCCTTATCTGCTGTACCACTATAAACTCTGTTGGCTTTCCAAGCTTAATGCGAGAGCATTTTTTTTACATTTAGACAACTGGTTTTCAAATTATGATGGTGTTTTCTTTGCTATGTTGTGGCAAGAGAAGATTTCCGAATGTATGTTACTGGCAGAGAGCTGTCTGAGGGTGGAATTTACGAACTGTAAAAGCAAAAGAGTGGGTCTCCTCCTTGGATAAGAACGGAAGACTACATTCACCACTGCACTGAACTCCACTCTCTTATCCTTTGAGTGCTACTTTACCCCTCTCATTGCCCCATTTAATTCCCACCTTTAGGCTCTCTACTGCGAACTGGGACACATCAGCTCATCCTGTGAATACCCTTAATATTGTTATCACCAGCACTGTTTTTGATAAATCTAACCACAAATACCAGTAAAATATCCTATATTGTCACCTTCTATGTAAAGACTCACTGTTCCATACCCGTTCAACTTCCACAAAAATATATACACACGTACACACCCACGCATACACACTCTCATGTGCAAACAAAACACACATGTGCACAGAAACACAAGGACTCTCATGGTCTTGATACTTACTCCTCAATCACTAATTCATTCACCACTCACTATTACCAGCTGCCCCTCTGACTATACTACCATACTTATGTCACTCATTAAGGGCCTCAAACACAAAGACTTGATTACACGTGCCTCAATGATTGATTGTTGTTTATTGCACACAATTAATATAGATACCCTAGGAGTCATTATATACTGGATGTGGTAAATAACATCCATTATGAGCTTCTTCATAGAAATTAGGATTAGCAGGGAGGTTTTGATGCTTACCACACCAAATCTTCATGTCCCAGTATTTTTTCAGCTAAATTCCTGGACAAATAGCATTCCAAAATGTATCAGGAAAAAATTACACTGTTGGGTTTATGGGCAAACTCATTTCTCTAACATCCGTTCAAACAGTGGGATTGCAGAGATGTGGTAAGTTTATGAGTCAATTGTAATGAAGGCCTCAGCAGAAGCACTCCCAAAAATAAATTCAGGTGTTGATGGACCAATTCCACTATGTCATGGCACCCAAGCTAATCTCCACCTTCTTTGACCAATTCAGTATTATTTTAATAACAACATTTGACTCCCTGCCAACAGGCCTATATCACAACCACCTTCAACTCACTACAAGTCAAAATGTAAGCAATCCTCCAAAAATGGCATATAACTCAAACAACTGTGCAAAGACTGCAAAGAAGGGTTGAATGCCATCAACTGCTAAAGAATTCTACTTTGAAGACTTAATCATCCTATTACATTCATTTACTCAGTGACTGGCCAGAACCATCAGCATCACACCATTTCCTCTATGCATGCCTTTTGCACATTTCTCTTTTTGAGCTGCTATGTTAATATCCTTTTTTTCTTATCAAAGATTGCAATTTTAGGAGTCAACCTCAGTGTTCTACTCAGTGCTTCACTTTCTTCCCATGCCCTTTTACCAAGTTTGTCCAATTATCTGTCTTCACTCAAACATCAAACATCTCAAACATGATTAATCCAAATAGTGAGAACTGCCATCATGTACTCCTTTTCAGTCATTCGGTCACTAAGCCATTACTATACTGGTTCTGACTTCCTTCACCTGTTGTCTCTGATCTGGCTCTTTAATTGCACTCTCAAATGAGCCTTTAAAAGCAATGATTGAAGTATTCAGTGGCCTTGCCTCTGCTAAATAAAACATGTCTGCCTTCTTCTCATCCTTCAACTATCACACTTCCTCTTGGTTCCCTTTTAGTCTCTACAATTCTCGACTGTCTAATATTCAATAGCCTCACCATCATTCTCACTCTGCACAATCCCATTCAATTCAGCTTTTTAGCTATTCAGGTCAACTCTCTCACATGGCTACCTTCATGACCTCTGCACACCACAACCACATTTCATCTATTGGTATGATGCCTGACCTTCCTGCAACCATTAATACCAGCAACCTCTCCACTTTGCTATAAATCCTTATAACTTTGCTCAACACTGGTTAGCCCTGACCTAGTAACCTTCCTATATTGAGAGGTTACTTTTCCATCTCTTGGAGCTGTTCACCCTTCAAATTGGCTTATATTCTGTTAGCATCCTACAAGGCTGACTGCTGCTGCAATCATCTCTGCTTCATGCTATTCGCATATTCTGCCAATTTCAAATTTGCACCCCTCGTGTCCAGTCACAGATTACTAACAGCCTCACAGCTATCCAATCCAGTCTGCCCTCTGCCCTCTCAACTTATCTAAAAGTATTTTCCTTCCTCTTTTGTACCTGACACCATAACCAACCCAATCTACGTCCACAATGACATTCTCACACTGGCATCATCACTCAAAATTTTAGTTTGTTCTGATCTACCGAGATGATGGAGTACGTCATAATTATTACTGCCGTGGGAACATGGTATTGTGTTGAGTATCAATTCAGCTTCATCATTCCCTCACACACACCTAAGACATTCACAACTGCATCAGTCCTCATTGACTATTGCAGTTGATTAAAGGAGGTAGGTCGCCCCAGCACTCCTTCTTCCTACTCAATAAAGGTATTGACATTGTCACTGGAACTTTAGACAAACTCTTAGTGCATAACAAGGGCCCTTGATATTAGATTAGGCTAACTGTTCTTACTATCTGAAGCCATTAGTGATATCTTTCTCGTCTCATAAAAAATCTCATGTGATATGTCTTCGCTCAGCTCCTGTGCTTAGGGCAGTGGAACAAAGATATTTTAAAATTATTGGGGAACAAGATCAGTATTCAAAAATATTTTGGAATTGTTTCAACCTAGGTGCTAGAAGAATCCTTCATCATGTTTGATAGCAGATATTTAATGAATTGTTTACAGAGTGTATCTTTAGTTATGTAAGGATTCTTTTGACATTAATTGAACAATGCATAATATGTTTGGAGAATACTTAGAAGTTTGTGATCTGTGTTAGTTGAGGAAGTAAAGTCATTGTTGTTTTTTTGAGGAATTATTTGAAATGTTTGCTGTTTGTTATGTGAATAAATGTTTGTAAACAATTAAATCATGTCTGGAAGAGTTAGCCCTTGATGGTTAGAGGACTCCTTGAAGATTTGCTGTCCCTTGATATCTGAAGAATACTTGGAAGTCAATAATTGCATGTAGTTGAAGGCAATGAGTGTTGTTTCTGGATACTAGAAATGTTCTAGGGAGATTTTGACCTGAGCAAGTGAAGAATGAGTGAACAGCTCAATCTCATTACGTGAAGATGCTTAGATAATGTTTTAATCATAGAACTTGACGACTATTGAGAGTATTTAGAGTCCGAGTTTGGTCATGCATATTTGAAGGACCATTTAAAGTGCTTACACTTGGGTTCCTAAATGCTCATTCAGACATTTTGACCTAAGGTGTTTTAATAATCATAGGGAGAATGTGTCTTTGTCTTCTTGAAGACAGTGCAAGTATACCTCAGGTAGAAGAAGAATCGATGAGAGATGTTTGTTCCTAGTACCTGGAGCCCACAGCCATGATAGGCCAGGTTCATTTATCTGCCTACATATAGCACCGCCACTGAACTAGGAATAGGAAATGATGTGTGACATCAAAGTCACATGACTTTTACTTGTGGTTGAGTGGGGTATTGAACGATAAGCTCCTAGAGTAGTGTTCAGTACTGTTTTTAGACTGAGCTTCTCAAGAGTTGCACGCTGCACTGCTTTCTTTAGCATGCTCGTAAAACGCCCAACAAGTTCATTGGCATGTGGCCATAAAGGTGTGATCTTTTGAGGCTTTATGTTCAGATGCACAACAAATTCTTTCAATTATTTGCTGAAGGATGGACCATTTTCAGACTTCACAGTGTCTGGTAAGCCTCACTTTGCAAAGATGTTATCAAGTTTTTTGATTACTCACTCATGTGCCATGGATGAGAGATCTTGGACCAAAGGAACATGTGAATGTTCCTCTATAATCACAATTAAATGATGTCTACTGTCAAGAGGACCAGATAAAGCAATGGCTATCTTCTTCAAGGCATGATTAGGGGGTTCAGACATGTTTAGTGTATGTTGATTAACGTTGGTTGAGAGGCAGTTGCATATGTGACAGACCTTGAGTTCCTTTTCAACTCTCTCACCTGGAAACCAAGCTCGGTCTTGGAAAGCCCTCTTTGTAGCAATAACACCTGAATGTCCTTCGTGAGCTACTTCTATCACCATTTCTCACAGACTCTCTGGAAACAGGACCATAGCAGTATAACTCCTTCATGAGTTATGGACAATTCATCTTTATCATTCTTGTACTTTTGATATTCACCTTCATTACTGACAGATCGAATATGTTTGTTCCACAACTAATGTGTAATTATGTCTTTTAACTTTAGCAGATTGATATCATGATTTGTATCATTGACAATCTGGACTAATAATACAGTCGCTGGTGTACTTGATTTGACACTGAAATTGATGTAGGCCTCAGTAATTTTCGATGGTGTACCATGACCTTGAATAGGCACTCTCAAAAAGAAGTCAGCAGGATTTTGATCCTTTCCTGGACTATGTACAATTGTATAACTGTATTCCTGCATGTAGTCCCCATCATTCAATTTGAGGAGGCATATTGGTTTTTGGAATTCCAAAAAAGGTCAGCAAAGCTTTACGATAAATCACCAGCGTAAAAGACTTTCCATACAGGAATTCACAAGCCCATAACACAGCCAAACTTTCATTTTCAGGCTGTGAGTAAGCCAGTCCTGTTTGAGACAAAGGTTTACTAGCATTGGCCATAATATGTTGTCTTGCATTTGAGTGTCCACCATGCTGTGCAAGTAGAGCGCCTATCCAACAGGGTTGGCACCAACCACAATCTCGGTGTGTAGCTTTTGATTGAAGTATGCCATTTCTGTAGCATTTTCGATGGTGTGTTTGATGTTCTTTAAAGTCTTTTTACATTCCCTTGACCATTGAAAAGAAACACTTTTCTTTGTTAACTCTCATAATAGAGCACTGACAGTGGCAAAGTTCTCTATGTATTGTGAACAGTGGCTGGCCTTTCCAAGAAAAAAGCATACCTTTGAAATATCTTGAAAGGGTTCAGTATTTGTCAAGGCTTGGACCTTTGCAGGATCAGGTGTCATGCCTCCATCAAAAAAGATAAGGCAAAGAATTTCGGTTGTCAACATTTGAAGTCAAAGTGGCATTAGTGAGTAATTGACATACTTGTGTGAGGGCTCTATCATGCTCCTTTTGTGTGGCTCCAGAAAACAGTATGCCATTCACAACAGGTTGTGTGATGTACCGTATGACATCTTGGAAAAGTTCTGCAGCCAATGACACACCAAAAGTAAGGCCCTCATTACAACCGTGGCGGTAAATGCCACCTACCGCTGTTCTGACGGCTGCCAACATACCATGCCTGCGGCGGTATTCCGCCATGGGTATTATGACCCACACTGAAAATTCTGCCACTATACCGACACCCACACAAGTACACTAAACCAAAGGTCAGTGATAAACTGGTGATAGCAAAACCCACACCGTTATGCCACCAGGAATACGCCCACAGTATCACGACCCAAGAATCAACGCAGCGGTCTTTCAAACATGGTAAACCATTGGCGGTACACACCGCCGTGCTCAAATACAAAACTACACCACATTGGACAATTCAAAATACACACACCTTACACACATACATACACTACACCCACACACCCACAACACTATGAAACACACACCCACATTACCCACAACCCCTTACAGCGAAAAAAAAGATAGCATGCAGAGAGAGACAAGGCAGGAGCACCCACTCAATCAGACGCACAGAACACCATCACCCATACTACATTCACACACCACAGCATACACCCCAATACATTACCTCACACATCACCCCAGACATCCTCACGCATATCACATGCACCACATCCATGGCACCCCAAAGACAATCCAGGTTTTCTGAGGAGGAGCTAAGGGTCATGGTGGAGGAAATCATCCAGGTATAGCCACAGCTATTCGGATCACAGGTGCAGCAGACGTCCATTGCAAGGAAGATGGAGCTATGGCAGAGAATCATGGACATGGTCAATGCCGTGGGACAGCACCCAAGAATCAGGGATGATACCAGGGAGAGGTGGAATGACCTACGGGGGAAAGGTGCGTTCTGTGGAAGCAAGACACCAGGTAGCAGTACAGAGGACTGGCGGTGACCCCTACCTCCTCCCCCAGAACTAACAACATGGGAGGAGCAAGTCTTGGCGATCATGTATCCTGAGGGCCTCGCATGAGTAGCAGGAGGACTGGATTCTGGTAAGTCATATCTTAACTACTTTATCCCCTCACCCTACCTGCATGGCATCACAAACTCCTACCCTTACCCTCACCCCCATCACTCCACCACCTCACATATACCCCACTAACACAACCCACCCATCCCAATACCAAGCCCTGCATGCAATACCAATGCATGGACACCCATCACAGACCTGCATGGACACCCATCACCACAGCATGTCCAGTAGAGAGACTCACCCAGCCCACAAAAACACCACTCACACAAGGCCAAGCTGACAGGGAAATCACAATCATACAGGGAAACACACCCATGCACAAGATGGCACACGCAGACACATTAACAATGCATTTGCATCCCCACAGGACCCATACTCCACATCACCGAAGAGGAGTTGCCAGCCACATCCAGTCCCCCCCTGAAGAGGCCCACAGTGATGACAGCAGCTCCGCACACCTGGAACAGGATGACCAACCTGGCCCATCCGGAACCTCTGGACAGTCGGTTCCCCTGCCATAGTCCCAACCCACCCCACCACAGAGCCTCCCCCTCAGGAAACACCAGCACAGCACCCACCCAGCAGGCCCATGCCACTGTCCCGAGGACACGTCAATCAGCAGTGTGTCCACCATTACAGGGAACCCAGGCAATCCCCAAAACATCGGGCGATCAGGGACCTAGGGTCAGTGGCAGTAGGCACACGGTTCAGGGGACAGAGGCACAGGACAACAGGGAAGCTGGGAGGACTGCTGTGCGATGGGGGAGGACAGGCCCAGGGAGCCCACTCTCCACAAGGCACTCTCCAAAATCCTGGGAACATACCACCATTCCCAGGAGATGATGGGCCAGATACTGGCCAAGTTGCAGGAGACCAATCGGCTGCTGAAGGGACAGTACCTGACCTAACAAAAATATACACCATCCTTGTCACCATTGCAGGGGTGCTGGCTGACATGGGCAAGACCATGAGGGAAGCAGTGGCACAATGGGTGACTGACACTAGCCAAACCGAGGAACAGCCTTCCACCTCCTACGGCGCTAGTGGACAGGAGGCCCCGCTACAGGACCAACAGGCCATTAGCACCTCACCCCCTGCAGAAGGAGAACCACCTGCAAACTGTCCCTGTGATCCAGGCAGAAGCCAGAGAACATTGCCAAGACCCCCGCCAGGAAATAATACTCTCCTGATTGTCACCCTTCTGTCCCACTCTGTCATCCTGTCCACCTTGAACTGCCATTGCTCCACTTCCTATGCCCCCTAGGACAATGCACCTGTGATACCAAGAGATTGGACTCTACCATGGACTTTCCCCCACCATCACCCCAGCCCATTGCACATCCCCCTCTACTTATGAGTACCGAAATAAACACCCTTGGAACAAACACACATCTGGAGTCTGTCAAATGATTCACAAATGTATTAGTACAACATTATCAAAGCATTGCAACTCAAATGTACAGTGAAATATACTTTGGAATGACCTTTGGTGGGCAGTAGTACACATAGCAGGAGCCAGAGTGGGGCACAGAGATCTGAAAATAGAGATGCCAAAGGGTACAGTCAGTGGCCATAGACATAGGGAAAGAGGCTGCCTTGCACAATGTCCAACAGATAACTGAAATGTAAAGTGAACTTACAGTGTCTTACCTGTGTGTCACTGGAAATACTGCAGAAGTATATTGGTTCTGTTGTCAACAACGTTTTCCTCTGCCTCTTCTTCCTCACTGTCCACAGGTTCCACCGCTTCCACAAGACCATCTCCAGGCACATCCTCCTGCAGAAAAGGCATGTAGCGTCTCAAGGCCAGGTTGTGCAACCTGCAACATGCAACGATGATCTGGCACACCTTCTTGGGTGAGTAGTACATGGAGCCGCCTGTCAGATGGAGGTACCGGAACCTGGCCTTCAGGAGGCCGAAGGTCCTTTCTATAATCCTCCTTGTATGCCCATGTGCCTCATTGTAACTTTCCTCTGCCCTTGTCCTGGCACTCCTCACTGGGGTCAGGAGCCATGGGAGGTTGAGGTAACCAGAGTTACCTGCAAATATCGAGGGATACCGGTTAGCTATACACTCAGCCTTAGGGACAACCCCATACACCAATTTATACTGGGTAGGGACCTTTGGCTCACCCATTAGCCACACCCGGTGCCTCTGGAGTTGGCCCATCACATATGGGATGCTGCTATTCCTCAAGATAAAGGCGTCATGCACAGAGCCAGGATATTTGGCATTCACATGGGAGATGTACTGGTCCGCCAAACACATCATCTGCACCTTCAAAGAGTGATAGCTTTTTCCATTTGTGTAAACCTGTTCATTTCTGCGGGGGGGACAAATGCCACATTTGTACCATCAATGGCACCAATAAAGTTGGGGATATGTCCCAGGGAATAAAAGTCAGCCTTCACTGTGGCCAAATCCTCCACCTGGGGGAACACGATGTAGCTGCACATGTATTTCCGCAGGACAGACAAGACTCTGGTCAACACGTTAGAGAACATTGGCTGAGACATCCCTGATGCCATGGCCACTGTTGTTTGGAGGAACCACTTGCCAGGAAATGGAGCACTGACAGGACCTGCACTAGAAGGGGGATTCCTGTGGGCTGGTGGATAGCTGACATCAGTTCTGGATCCAATTGAGCACACAGTTCTTGGATTGTGGCACAATCAAGTCTGTAGGTAATGATAATGTGTCTGTCCTCCATTGTTGCAAGGTCCACCAGGGGTCTCTACACCGGAGGATGCCGCCATCTCATATTCTGCCTCAGCCATTGATGCCTATGGAAGAGAATGGTGAGCAGAGGGTCATATTCACACATCTATTTCACTAATGATGATTTGTTGACTTTACAGAAACAGTATGAGAACTCAAGAGTCAGTTGATGTGCCAATGTCTGCTGTTACGCAGTTAGGTGCCATGCCCTGTGCCCCCCTGAAATGGCGGCTGCCTGACCTGTGAGGAGGGACAAGTGGAAATGAGGTAATTGTGCTCACGTTGTGTGCCGTCGCGGTAGGCGGTCAATGACCACCACGCAAAATCGCATTGGCGAGGGGCACGGGAGAGGAGAAGCTGCCCTGGGCTCAGGCGTCTACCAGTCTGACTGTGATTGGGCTGCACTTCAGATCACTGCCCGCGAGTGCAGAAGCCTGGAGCCTCGGTGGGAGGTGATCAATACTTGGCTAGATGGACTGGCATGCCATTGGACACTCGGGCTACAACAATAGGAGATATAGGCATCAGTGGTATCCAACTAATAGCTATGAAAAATGAAGACCTAGAGGTGAGATCCCGGCGCAACAAACTGGGAGTGCCAGAAATGACAACCACCGGGAAGATTGAGACCTACATAGAAAAACTACTCCACACATTATTTGGTGCAGAATCCTTTTCCAAAGTATTCATTGTTGAGAGAGCCCACAGTTCCCTTGCGACTCAACCCCTGTCTGGTGCCCCCTCACCCAATCATAGCCAGACTGTTAAACTACAAGATCAGGATAGAGCACTCAAGTTGGCAAGAGAGAAACAAACTCTGAACTTCAAGGGCAATACAGTGTCAGTCTATCCTGATTTTACCACTGCAGTGCAGGAGGTTGGGAAATAATGCCTTTCTATGAAGCAAAACATTTGCCAGGCACAAATTCAATATGCAATACTCTACCCAGCTAGACTGCGCATCACCTACAAGGGGAGAGAACAGGTGTTTGCAGGTCCCCTGCAGGTCCAGGAATATCTGCACAAAAACAATATTAATCTATCAAAGAGGAGCTCTGGGGCTCCTATATCTGACTCGAGCCTGCATGCCCGGAGTCGGTTTGTCTCCCTGCTGAGGGTGGTCAATTACACTTGAGCTGCGTTGGGCTGCTGTCATTGCAGTAGCCTCCTGAGTCTAAGTTTGAACTCTGGCCTGCTGCCCAGATAGATCGAAAATACCCTAGAGAGATATATTACAGAATGCTTTTGATATATCTCCCTTCCCAGGCACCCTCAAATACGAAGAGAAGATCTTGCCTGGCTCCTGGAGAGACCCCCACTGGTTAATCCTATTGTATTGAACTAAATTCTTAATCTACTAGCTGCTGTTGGGTAGTTTCAGTGTAAGCATGAAGGGTGGTGCATACATGACGAGATTGGGCTGTCATAGTGGAAGGGTGGTGGCTTCTGGGGACGTTGTACAGCTCTTTTCTTCTCAGCCTGATCTGCAGAGGTCACAACAGTTAACATTTCAACTAGCAAGACCCTATTCCAGACATTACACTATAGTAGCATATGCTCATTCCTGGCCAGGCTATGGTACACATCATGGAAGCACAAGGGTTCACCGCTCAAGAGCCCTTGAGGTGTCTCACATGGAGTGTACGGGTACTGGGAGACCCGTGCAAGCACAGACATGTCTCAGTCTACCTTGCCAGACATGATATCCACATTGCCTTATTAAAGGAGACGCACTTTGCACCAAAGAAAGAAGGGGCATTTACAGCACGATAGGCCATTTGTCGGCAGTTCTCTTCATACTTCTCTTATGCGAGAGGAATGGCCATTATTATCCATAGAGGGGTGCCCTTCTGGGTCCAGAGATCGCTAAGTGATGATCAAGGCTGATACACTATAGCATGGGACAGACTGAGATTCCAAACAGTTATAATAGCCATTTGTTAGGGTCCCGATAGCGATGATCATACATTTTATGATAGACTATGGGAGCTGATTGCAAACATTGGTCCGTCCCTTAAACTGTGGAGAGGTGACTTTAATCTGGCACTAAATACAACTGTGGACAGATCAGGGCTGACTCAGTCTGCACTTAAGATGGCGGCTAAACATATTGTATAGATTATGGAAGAAAATTATTTAATAGATGCGTGGAGACCGACTAACCCTGAAACCCAAGAAGCACAGTCTATTAAAGTGTGCATAATAGCTGGTCCCCCATCGATTACTGGCTGATCTAAAAAGGGGTGGGACTTGGATTCAGGAGACCCGCCATCTCGCAAGAACATATTCTGATCACTCGCCTATATTGCTGGTCTTAGATATGCCCACTAATGCAGGAAGCGCGTATACATGGAGATTTAATCCAGAGATACTGGATGTACCATTCTGAGAGGAACTAAACAAGAAATTGCAGACTTTCTAAGTAGAAATGTTAATTCTTTCCCCAGTATTAACTTGGTTTGCTTTAAAGTCTACTATTAGAGGTGTCTGTCTTGCGAAGAGCTGTGGGGTTCAGCACACTCTTCACACTGACCTCTGAAATCTGGAGGCAAAGCTTAAGAGCCTGGAGCCTCACCGGGATGCTCTGACGGATCTCGTGGCCCTGGCAACCTTCAGAGAGACTCTCTAAGTATAAGGAGGTGGCAGAGAGAGAGCGCCTCTATCGGGATAAATATGCCAGGGCTCAAGCCTATGGGGAAGGTGAAGACTAGGACATGCCCTGGCTACTATTACACACAAAAATCCAGCAGCAAATGATAATCTAGAAATTAAGACAGCATAGGGGGTTATACACAGAGACACTGTGAATATACATTCTGTGTTTGCATATTTTTATGCAGAGCTTTATGATATGTTCAGGGTGTCACAACTAGAACTTACACAGTGCTTTGAAAATGTAGTGTTAGGTTCAATAAGTGACACACAGCATGAATTCTTAGCTGCAGACCTCGCAGTGAATGAAATTCAAGAGGCGATGACACAGCTGAATACGGGGAATGCTCCGGGGCCTGATGGCCTACTTGCTGACTTCTATAAGGCATATGCAGAGTTATTGCTACCCATCTCAAATGAGGTATTCAATAAATCTAAAGAACTAGGTGAGTTGCTTCCTACCATGCGAGAAGCCCTGATCCTTGCCCTACTGAAGCCCGGCAAGCCCCGGACACAGGTGAATCTTATACACCGCACTCTCTGGTCAGTTGTGATACCATAATATTGGCAAAAATGCTTGCCAATTGCCTCTCCTTGCTTCTCACATTCCTGGTCAGACCAGACCAGTTTGGAATTGTTCCAGAGAGATCCGCCTTGCACATCCTGACTTGATGGGGTCGTCATCTTTTTGGACGCAACCTAGTCCTTCAACTCCCTGGAATGGATTACCTGTTCACGATACTGCACCACATGGGGTTTCCGGATGGCTTTGTAACATGCATAACATGCATAGGCCTCATATATACTAAGCCAACAGCGAAAGTGCCTACAAATGGTGCGCTGTTGAACCCAATACATATCTATAGGGGAACCAGGCAGGGGTGTCCACTGTCACCGCTCCTCTTTACACTGGTGGTGGAGTCTCTGGCTGCTAAACTGTGGCAAAATCACCAAGACTAGGCTCTCTGCTACCTGTCAAGGGATCCCTTGATGTCGCTCTATGCGGACGATATGACCTTATATCGAAAGAACATGGGCTTAGCCTGAATGGAATGCTTCGGGAGTTTGTTCATCTCAGGTTTTCTCGGGCATACAGATTACCTGGGGAAAGTTGTAGATCTTCCCACAGACACATCATACGCAGCACTTTACCCCTGACTACTCCCTACAGTGGTGCGACACGGAATTCAGGTATCTGGGAGTAAAGATAATGCCAGATAAGGAGGAGACCGTTAGGGCTAACTTTGGGGTGGCAATCTTATATATTACGGATAGCGTCACTAGATGGATATCCTTACCGCTGTCCCTGGTGGGCCAGATAGGTCTAATGAAGATGGTCATGCTTACCAAATTACTCTTTTTAAACATACCATACCGGCCCAGGCAAATATTTTTTCAGATGCTCTGTGCTCAAATGATAAGCTTGGTGTGGGCAGGACTGGCAGGCTCAAATTGGCTGGGATGTTCTTACCCTTCCTTTCAGCCGGGGTGGATTTGAGGCCCCAAACTATAGCTGTGCACAAGCCCATTTTGATATACACTGATTTAAGCCCACCCTTACTTTCTACACCTGGCCATGGAAAAGAAATGCATGAGCCCACATCCTTCAACAACGTATCTGGGCCCACACCACGGTTTCCTGATTCAGCCAATTCAACAGTGGCATGCACTACGGCAGCGTAGCATAGCCTGGTGTGACATGCTGAGGCACCGACATTATATTCTCCACTAGTTCCACTAACTTACAATACTATGCTGCCGGTTTCTCACGAGGCAGCCTGCAGGGCGCTCCTGAAAATGGCGGGCTGTGCATACTGGGCCGACTTGTGCAAACAAGGCACATTTAGAACAAAGGAGCAATTATTTCTGGAGGATGACCCAACTTCACCAGATACATTCCATTCCTGTACATTAGGATCAAGGACAACACTAAAGCAATCATCCCTGACTTCCCAGTGGAGCCATGAACACTGAATACGTTACAGAAGAAGAAGTATCAAAGACAAAAATAATTTGGAAAACGAATCACTCAGCTACACATCACAAACTAAAAAGAAAAAGAAAATAAGCGTCACGATAATGAAGTTTCTAACCTAAAAGGCCATATCAAGGGCCATTGACAATGGCAGCGATGAAGATACCTCTCAAAGGGATACAGCTTTCAGGGAATCTTCATCAGCAAAGCATCTGGTCAGCAGAGCACCAGGAAATCGCCTGGGGCTGACCAAGACACAGCACAACTGACCAAATTTCGAATGCCCATTGATATATCAATTCACATGAAGTATTCTGATTTGTCAAAGGTGTTGGTTCAAATTAGACAAAATAGGCTTCATCAAATCATAAATTATCTCCAGACTCCAAGTTGAAACAGTTTGACAATCTCCCAAGTCTGTCATGGGAACATCTTGTTTCCGTGTGATTCCAAATAGGCTTGAAACAAATGTATATTATCTCCACTCATGTTCCTGCATTATAAATTTTCCAGCATTTAATGGGTGCGGTTCTCCATAGTTAAAAAATTAATTTATTGCAAAAGGACTTTGCTTCTCATGAGAACGAAATCTGAAAGAAGACAGAGTTATGATAAACAAATCAATACTTTTACATGACTGCAAAATGCAAGCTCTTTAGGCCACAATTATGCTAACACAAGGAACATATAAAAAGTAATGAATTAATACATTTTAGTAAACTACATATAATATGCCAAATTAAAAAAATCAACATTAATAAGTAAAACATTTCATATTAATGGAAACACTGTTGATGCATTGCATTAAGTATAAGAGAGAACTGCATTTTTCTCATTTGCACAAATTTTGAAGTAATTAATCTTTCATTATGCACAAGAAATTCAATATTGTTTCTATATAGACTGTTAATAATTTAGTGTCTAAATTACATTTTGACATAAATTTTAAACTTCTAGCATGTGATTTAAGAAAAAAGGCACCTAAGTCGAACTTTGAAATAAATGTACATTTAAGAAGCTTGACAGTGCAGTTTCTACATTAGCAATGTTTGTGTTCATACACCTAAACTTGTCATAATCTGATGACTATTCAGACAGGAGGGACAACACTAAAATGTATGCTGTATCATTGGCTACCACATAGTAAAATTTGCAATTTACCAAAGTAGCATGTCATCTACACAAGATATCATCTATTGAATGTTTGTATTGATACAGTATTCTGTCTTCCAAGTCACAATAATTGCACATTTCCCACCAATATGAGCTAAAATGTTCTGATTTCTTAGTTGTAGTGTCTTGCATGATTTAGAATGGAGCCTCTCTCAGAGGACTCGGTATCGGTGTGAGGTAGTTGCTTGAATAGAATGTAATGAAATCTTGGTTTCGAATGTTGGAGTTCACAGGTACACACAGAGGAATAAAGACATGTCATTTACAGGTCCATGTGTGGCCTAGTTATTGATGGCTACCACGCTGGGGAAGATGCTACAACTGACGATGAGATAGAGGATAAATACCCCGAAGAAGAAATGCTCTCCTGGAGAGTTTGCCTTGGTCCAAGAAAACTGCTTGTGCATACCAAATCTGCCTTTGTCAAAGTGCTGAATTTACGGCTGGCATATGTGGAGTCACAGCACAACTCCAGCTGGTTTGAGGCATGTGAATGAAAAGAGAGCTTCACGAAAAAGTCTACGCATTGTTGGTCAAGGAACTATGACCAAAATCCTACGAAAAGATACTGCTGCACGATGCAAAATTAAGTTATACACTATACAGAGTGTTTACGCTGAAGGTGGATTCGACCAGGTTTACAAATCACAACTAAAGACAGTTATCAGAGACGGAATAGTGCTGCAAGACAGAGATCAACCAGTTGTAAGATAACGCAAACTGAAGAAAAAGAATAAAGTAAATGACTTACTGAATCCGCCAAAGAAAGCTGTTGCATCACGACTGACGCTGGCCCCATGCACAGTGCATGGGGCTGTGCTAAAGGAGCTGTTCATACTTACAGCAGCCAGAAACTTACCAAAAGGCAATCTGCTGATGGAGCCCATCAAGGACAACCCTGAGGCTGGCCCAACCCAGGGCCAGAGCTGGGGCATGAATGGAACTGATTCTGATTTCCAGGCAGAGATGATGGGGAAGCTCCAATCCCAAAGTCAGTAAGTTCAACACTTGTCTATAATGCTGTTGCCTTCCTAAAACCACCACTACCATTTGACTCTGCCAAAAAGCTAAATATTTGGAATGGATGGACTGCATGTAAATAGACATTTGACGAGTTCATATATGAAATTGCGGAGACTAATGACAGGAAGATTAGCAAATATCTCAAAAATCTTGCTGGTGATGGTGTGCAAAAAGTCATAAAGAAAATGGCAAGAGCTGAAAAGAAGTCACATACAGTTGGATTAAGAGTGATTTGAATCTCAAGTATCATCCAGTACCAAACATTGAACAATATGGCCCATATTTATACTTTTTGACGCACAACTGCGCCAACACAGTTGTGCGTCAAAAATGTTACCGCCGGCTAACGCCATTCCAAAGCGCCATGCGGGCGCCGTATTTATTGAATGACGTTAGCTGGCGCTGCGGACTGGTGTGCGTAAAAAAAAATGACTCACACCAGGCAGCGCAGGCGTAGGGGAAAATGGAGATTGGGCGTCAAAAAATGGGGCAAGTCAGGTCTGAGGCAAAATTTTGGCCTCAACCCGATTTACGCCATTTTATTCGACGCCCAACCCCCATTGAAATGACTCCTGTCTTAGCAAAGACAGGAGTCATGCCCCCTTGACTTATGTCCCCTGGGCATGGTCATTGGGCATAGTGGCATGTAGGGGGGCACAAATCAGGCCCCCCTATGCCACAAAAAAAATACGAAAAAAAATACCTACCTGAACTTACCTTTCTTTCCCTGGGATGGGTCCCTCCATCCTTGGGTGTCCTCCTGGGGTGGGCAAGGGTGGCAGGGGGTGTCCCTTGGGGCATGGGAGGGCACCTCTGGGCTCCTTCCGAGCCCACAGGTCCCTTAACGCCTGCCCTGACCCAGGCGTTAAAAAACGGCGCCCATCAGGCCTTAAAGTCATTTTTTGGAAGGGAACGCCTACCTTGCATATAATTAACGCAAGGCTGGTTCCCCCTTCCAAAAAATGGCACACATGGTGGAACTTAGACGCCCGCTGCGTCGGACGTCAAAGTATAAACATGGGGTAGGGTTTGCGCCGATTGTGCGTCAAAAATTTTGACGCACATTCGGCGCAAACAGAGTATAAATATGCCCCTATGTTTTCAGTGAATAACGTCAAAGAGTTGGTGAAAAAACTGATGAGTTTGTGGAAAGACTCGACACACTCATCAGGCACTGTAATTTCAGTGAATTTAATGATGAAGAAGCGAAGCGAGTTATTGATGGATGCTTGTCCAAATCATTGTTTTGCTTTCCTTATCTTATGACCGAGCTGACAAAACTTCTCTAGAATGCACTTTTTAGTTTAAAGAAGACATTTATTATCACTACTTCACCACGAGGTTCTTGAGAAACAAGATTAGTAGGTTGGAAGCACATGTTTAAAAGTAGTCACAGCAATGAAAGGAAAATATATCAAAGTACTTCTCAATTGCAATCTACACAGCAAATACATCTGATTATATTATAGCATAACTTCAAAGCAAAGAATAAAAGTCAAAATTCATCACCGTAGGGCCTATCACTGCTTGTCATCTTTCTCATGCCTGCAAGTTGATGACTCCTGTTCAACTGCGAGAAAGAGATTTTCCACCCAAGCGGGAGGTCAGGCAGCTGACGTTCGCTCCTGACTGAAGTCTTGGAAAATTCCCCCTTGCTGCTGGCCAGGGACACCCCTTATAATTAAAAAGCCTGCTAACATGCCCTTTCCTCTAATAGTCAAAACATGCAGAGTTGGGAAGAAAACAAGCCATTGGAGATTGGCCAGATCTCCTAAACCTTGCTCCTTCCCAAGGCTGAGTAGAGAGGAAAACATAAAATATAAGATCTCTTATCACGCTAGGGTTCGTGTGAACACAATACAAAAAACATAGCTTGGTCTACCATGTGGAAAAACACAGCTCATCTGCAATGTCTCAACTGCAATGTCTAAGCCCACAATAAAGCCAATAGGCAGCTAAACTGAATACAGAATGTAATGTCTAATGCCACGTTAAAGCCAATAGGCAGCTAACCTAAATACCAAATGTAATGTCTAATGCCACGTTGAAGCCAATAGGCAGCTAAACTGAATACAGAATGTAATGTGCTACTGGTGAACATTAAACAACTAATATGCGCACTGGTGAAACACAAAGTCAGTGGTCCAACACAATTAATGGCATAACAATCATTCAGACAATGGATGCTGAAAGAAACTGTTAGTCTGGAGTGAGCATTGATGGCTGCCAGAGCTGAGGAACATGCTGAGAGATAAGCTGCTGACATGGAGGCCGGAGGTGCCCAGAGCCAGTCAATCATGAGTGTGAAAAGTAATTTGAAACAAAAGACTGAAGGACAGAAAGTGATGTCTACATGCAAAAAGAGGTTGTGTTCTAGGTGTGGATTTACATTTCCATACGAAGGAAAGTGTCCCACCAATTGGCAGATATACATAGGCTGTGGTAAAAAGAACCATTTTTGGATGATGTGCGGAGCAAAGGAAAAAGTAAGTGTGACACGATGTGAAGACAAAATGGCCACACACCCACAAGGCCAAGCTGCAGCATTAGTTGAGGTAAATAGATACTAAACGAAGTAGATCATCATCTAAATCATCATTAAACCATTCTTTAGTCGCAACAATAAGTTAAAGTGAAGAAAGTGATTGTGCCATGTCAATGCTTACCTCAGAAAACATGCACATGTCAGACTTGTCGCCTGTGCGAAGAAAAGTCAGTAAAAAAAAGTCGACATGCTAAAGTAACAAAATCATACAAACACTGTCCAAAGATTACATTAAAAATAAATGGATGTTCAGTACCTTTCATCATTGATAGTGGTGCTTTGATAAATATATTGCCTGAAGGAAAGTGCAATGAACTGTCTCTGTTACCATGGCTTACACCGTCAGAGACTAAAGTGTACTCTTGGGCTGCATCAACACCCATGAAAAGTAAAAGTTTGTTTATGCTGTCTGTGAAACTTAAGAAAATGAAGGTACAAGCACCAATCCCTGTGATTCAAGGTACAGCAGCAAGTGCCCGCTTGCTCAGTTTCAACACAGCTGCTGACATGGGACTGATTTCAGGGAATTACAACGTGAATGCTCATCACAAAATAGTTGATTCCCTTTGTTGTTTCATGGTTTAAGAAAGCTAAGGACTATGAAAGTAAAACTACATATTAATGAGGATGCCCGTCCTTCTGCTCAGAGGCATTGATTAGTTGCTTTTCATTTGCAAGATGCAATTGAAAAAAAAACTTTGATCATTATTTTTATTTAATTTCTTTATTTATTATGTATTTATTTATTGATTTTCAGAAAAAGAGAACAGAGCAATAACAGGTACATCAAATTAAAGCCCTACACTAGGAGGGCAACAGTAACAGCCTGCATACAATAGTCAGACTTTGGTCACAAGTACATATTATAATTTTACCGTTAATTGCTGAACAGTGTAATAGAACATCTATGTTCTAATAATTCAACAGACACATTCAATTATAGAGCTCACCCTGGTGTACAATGTATTGCTCACTATATGCTCTGCGACATCAATGATTATCATTCATTTAACCATACATGCAACAGTCAGATGAAGACCTGCAGCAGCTTCTGTTTACTTGGTCTCTGCAACATTTCTGGGATCAACCCAACCGCATCACGTCCTCTGCCTGTGGGGATGTCCCTTGGACGATTTTCCCCAAGTCAGTGGATGACCGGTCAGTCAGACTAGTGGGCATCCAGATGCACCAGCAGATAGGTGTGCAAGGGTACCCAGATAACGCTGGGCCTAGATTTCAGAGGCAGTGTGACAACACAAACAATGCCATTTGATAATTACAGTAGACAAGATCAGTCAGCAATTCCTTAAATTTAGGCACTTGCCCTCTTCCCCATCTACATGCAGGTCTTCGCTTCACTAGCAGTAATGTCAGTGCCACAAACCTCCTGTAACAGGGCTCAATTTGTTGTGTGTATCCCAGTAGGGTAAGCAGGGGGGTGAGCGTGAGCACCGGATCTGTCATCTCACTCAATGCTTTCTCTATGTCATTTCCTAAACTCCCGAATACAATCACACCCCCATGCCAAGTGGAGAAAGTCAGCCCCCACATTCCAGCAATGACATCTGTCATGGTCTCTGAGCCCATATCTGTATAATCTGTGTGGGGTATAGTAGTCCCTGTGTAGATACTTGTAGCGTTTTATGAGGAGTCAGCTACTGAAGGCCACCTCACCAGTGTGCGCACACATGCCAACCAGATGGCATCTGTCAATTCTGTTTTGAGTTCCGCTTACCACCTGGCCTGAGCCCTGTCGCATCGCCGGGCAGACTCTTCTTGTACGGCACTGTTTATGCCTTCCCACACATGTATTTTCCTAATTTGGTTAGCTGTAAGGTTGGCCTGTGCCCACCTAAAGATTATTGATTCTGCTAAATTTGAATTGACTAATAATTGTAAATTCTGAACAACTTGTGATAACTGTACCACAGATATTCTTATTGAGTTTATGTATTAGCCTTCTTGAATGCTTTGTGTTACTAATGTTAGTTTGCCTGAATCTATTTTGTTGCTTTTGGCAATCCTTGGTGATTATGTATCTTTATAAGTTGATTTGCGCAATGTCTACATGACTTGGAACTTGTGCTCGAAATAAATCTTTTAACTTTATTCCTGATTGGAGTTTTCTTTCAGTGGCCACCTTAGTCATGGTGTCTAAATTGTTGGGTGGTGTTGAAATATTGTTGATGGTTCACCACACATCTTTCTGGGTCCAAAGGTCCATCATCCTCACTGCACATTTAATTCCTTCAAACTATGAAAAATGCGTCCACCGATGTATTAGCGGACAGATGGTTTCATCCCATAAGAGGGGGAACCATATTTTTGTTTAGTGTTAGGTAGTTAGGATTGATCCAATGCCATTGCCCAGTAAAAAATTTGCCCACCCCATCATTTGTCCCATGGTCCGTTCCAGAGATTGATGAAGTTCCAGCATTGTGACTACAAACGACGTGTTGCATGAGTATAAATAGGCTTTTGCGCTTGTGATGCTTTTTGCTTGAAGATTGTAGTGAAGTGTGATGTTGTGAAGTGTTTGGTGGAGTCATCGTACTCTAGCTAATTGTGGAGCTTTATGCAAAAAAAAATCTGTGGTTGTTGTTGACGGGTCCTTTGTGGCCTAAGGTCACCGGGTAATGCACAAGTGTAGAAGACACTTGGTTAATTTAAGGTCTGCAGTAAGGTACTTGTCATGAGACGCCGTTGACATTGCCAGTATTTTTCCTTGAGTGAGTGTGAGTTGTTGTTTGGAAGTTAGTGAATTCACAGTTCACAGGGAGGATCTATATCAACCAGGGTGAGAATTGCTGGTCAGTTTCACTCATTGTGTAACTGTGAAAACCACAGTCGGAAGTGTAACCCATACAGCTTTCAAAGTGTTTAAGTTCCTACCCGTAGTGTGCAGACAGGTTGTTAGTTGTTGCTTGCAAAATATAGCTTTTGGTGTGAGTGAGTGATTGTGTGAAAGACAATTGTGAAGCGATTGTAACTGCTGAAAGAAGGGAGTGTGACGGTGTTGCTATTGGTTGAGAACAGCTTGCGAAAAGGATTGTGGGATTGAAATTACTTCCTGATTTGATTGAAAATCTTTGTGGTTACTACAATTGGAGCAAAAATGAAAATTTTCAAGACATTGAGAAGTGTGTTAGGGGGAGATGTGTTTATTTCAGTTAGAGAGGATGAAGAAGTATTACTGAGGGAACCACAGCTCATGAGGTGGCATCAATAAAAAGATTTTCAGCATGCATATGGCTTAAACAATGATGTAAAATAGCGAAAGAGGGTTCATTAGCTTTTCCTCATAATAGAACATTTAGGTGGTCATTACAACCCTGGCGGTCGGTGTCAAAACGGCGGTAAAACTGCCAACAAGCCGGCAGTAAAAAAAATGGAATTACGACCGTGGCGGAGACCGCCAACATAGACAGCCACTTTAACACTCCAACAGCCACGGCGGTACAAACTAACACCGGGGCAGTAACCGCAAACAGACAGACGGAAGACAATGTACCACCCACACTATTACAACAGTCCAATCTGCCACCTTTTCTGGGGCGGATTCCCCGCAAACAAAAACACGGCGGAAACAGGACTTGAAAGGGAAAACGCTCACCTCTACACACCCCACGAGGAATCAGGGCACCATGGAACCGGAACTTCAGATACTCCCAGCCTTTATCTTCCTGATCCTCTACCAGGAGCACGAACGCCGGCGGCGAAGAACCACAGTGAGTACTGCACCTACAACACAGGGGAGGGGGGAGGGAAAAGAGAGTGACACACACACGCAACACCCCCACCCCCACCCTCACCAACACACACACTAATACAGCATGATACATTACAGTTACACCCTCCAAACCCCCTGGATGAATGCAAGGACAAAAGGAAATGAGTCGAATAATTGTTATATATTCAATTACATTAATAAAAAATATTTACATATATATACATTTACACTATAAACAATTATATACACCAAGAACACAAGTCCAAGGGATTCCACCATCATAGTCCGTGGACCACTGGGCCCAAAAGGCATGGTCGAGGCCAACACTCAATACAGGAACAAAATGGAGAGAACACTGCTGGGGCATCAAATAGAAATAAAACAGGCACCTCAGGGGGAAGGGAAGGGGGGGCACCTCAGCGGGATGAGTGCATGACGCCAGATCCACAAGTGGGCTCAATGCCCACTGTTCAGTCCTGGGGAGTGCAAAGCCACAGTCTCTAAAGTCTCTACAGTGGGTAGGTTGCCCACTGTTCAATCCTGGGGAGTGCAAAGCCACAGTCTCTCAAGTGGATAACAGTCTCCACTGGTTCTGGAGGGGGCTTGGTGCCCGGAGTGCTTCATCCTGCCAAGGACAGAGGTATTGGATGTGAATCTCCACTGGTTCTGGAGGGGGCTTGGTGCCCGGAGTGCTTCATCCTGCCAAGGACAGAGGAAGTGGATGTGAATCTCCACTGGTTCTGGAGGGGGCTTGGTGCCCAGAGTGCTTCATCCTGCCCATGGCGGCCTCAGTAGCGTTGTAATCTTTGGCGCTCACTGTCCTGCGGTGGTGCTGGAGGTCTTGTCCTGGGCAGCGGGGCTGCTGGCGGTCTTGTCCTGGGCAGTGAGGCTGCTGCTGGTGGTCTTGTCCTGGGCAGCGGGGCTGCTGCTGGCGGTCTTGTCCTGGGCAACGGGGCTGCTGATGGTCTTGTCCTGGGCAGCGGGCTGCTGCTGGCGGTCTTGTCCTGGGCAGGGGGGCTGCTGCTGGCGGTCTTTTCCTGGGCAGCGAGGCTGCTGCTGGCGGTCTTGTCCTGCGCAGCAGGGCTGCTGGCGGTCTTGTCTGCCGTGCTGATCTTCCCAGACTTGGCGGTTTTACTGTGCCCCTTCCCCACCTTGAATGCTGTCGCAGCTGTCTCCATACTCCCAACTGTACCCCTGGGAGCGGCTTTGGTGGCTGATTTCTTTCCCCTCTCCCGCCTGGCACTGGCCAACTTTTGGTGGGGGACTGTCCGTGCTCTGGCTCCTTGCCACACTGGCAGCCCTGCTGCCTGGTGCACTACAGAATCCGGTGACTACTGGAACCACTGGTCCCGCTGATGAGGTGGCTGAGGTGCTAGGTTGGGACCTGGAGAGTCGGGCCCTAGGAGACTGAAGGGGTGGGGGAGGTGAGGGAAAGAGGTCAAGGTTGGCCAGGAAAGGTTTCTTAGGAACACTGGGACGGGTAGCTGGAGGGGGTTTGGGAGTGGAGGAAGAGGTAGTGGTTGTGGGAGGTGTAAGTTTGCTGAATTTGGGTTAAGGTGCATGGGCTGGAGGCTGTGAGGTGGATGGCTGTTGGGTGGGTGTGTGGCTGCATTTGTGCACCTTGGGAGGTGGCCTCACAGACACACTGGGAGAGGACACAGGGGATGTGTGAATGGTAGTGGGAGTGGTGACTGCACGTGAGCGGGGTATGGTGGTGGGTATGCTGGTGATGGACGTAGTGGCTGAGGATGTAGTGCATGTAGGTGTGAGTGGAAACGAGACAGGTAGGGAGGATGGAGACGAGGAGGAGGGGCTTTGCTGGCTGGAGTTTTCACCCTCTCCTGCCGGGCACTGTCCAACTTCTGGTGCTTCACAGGGGGGGGACTGGCTGTGCTGTGGTTCCGTGTCACACTGGCTGCCCTGGTGCCCGGTGCACTCCACATACCTGTAACAACAGACACCTCTGGTCCCGGAGATTTTTTGGCTGAGGTGCTAGTATGGGACATATGAATTGGAGGGGGGGTGGGAAAGAGGTCAAGCTTGGTCAGGAAAAGTTTCTTAGGAACACTGGGACGGGTAGCGGAGGGGGTTTGGGAGTGGAGGAAGAGGTAGTGGTTGTAGGAGGTGTACGTTTGGTGACTTTGGGTGAAGGTGCATGCGCTGGAGGCTGTCGTGAGGTGGATGGCTGTTGGGTGGGCGTGTGCCTGCGTTTGTGTACTTTGGGAGGGGGCGTCACAGACACACTGGGAGAGGACACAGGGGACGTGTAAATGGTAGTGGGGGTGGTGACTGCACGTGAGAGGGGTGTGGTGGTGGGTGTGCTGGTACGGGACGTAGTGGCTGTAGTGGTAGTGCATGCAGGTGAGAGTGTAGACAAGACTGGGAGGGAGGAGGGAGACGACGACGAGGGGGACACAGTGGAGGCAGTGGATGTTGGTGTGTCTGCATGTGTGTGAGGCTTGCGTGAGTGCCTGTGGGATGTGTGGTGCTTATGTTTGCCTGAGCTTCCCTTGTGTGTTGAGGTGTGTGCATGCTTGTCTGATGGTGTTCTTTGGATAGGTTGAGGTACAGGCGTGTTGGTCTGGGTGGAGGAAGTTGGATGGGGGAGGCTAGAGACAGGGACAATGGCTGCCATCAGTGCTGAGGCCAGAGTCTGAAAAACTCGCTGAAGGGCTGCCTGACCAGAATGAATGCCCTCCAGGTATGCATTGGTTTGTTGCAACTGCCTCTCTACACCCTGGATGGCATTCAAAATGGTAGACTGCCCAACAGTGAGGGACCTGAGGAGGTCAATGGCCTCCTCACTGAGGGCAGCAGGGGTGACTGGGGCAGGGCTGAGGTGCCTGGGGCGAAGGTGATGCCCACCCTCCTGGGTGAGAGGGCACGGGGCAAACGGTGAGGGGCTGCTGGGAGGGCGGTGCTGGTAGGGGGGGTGGTGGCTGTACCTGTAGATGCGATGGGCACAGATGGGCCCGTCACTGCAAGGGAGCTCCCATCAGAGGAGGAGTCCGTATAGCGGGTGTCAGCTCCTGTCCCCGTCGTGGACCTCCCCTCGCCCTCCGTCCCACTGGTGAATTCAGACTCTGTAGTGTCGCCCTCCAGGGCCTTTTGGGATGCAGCTCCAGCCTGCTCCACTGCCACTGCTCCTCTGCCTGATGATGCTAATGCACACAAGAACAGGGAGATCACAAAAAGGGGGGGGAAGACAGAAGAAAGGCATGTTGAGTGCATGCAATACCACTACCGTTGGCAGACACGACAGACACAGAAGCCCCCTGCACTACGCTGCACACTTGGAGTCCACTATTCACTCCCAGGGGCATGGGATACAAGGCTATGCCCGATTTCTGCACACATGGATGTCACAGGAGCCTGACTAGGTGTAGTTGGCACTGTACACAGATGGGGTGGGGTGCCACAGGGCCTGCCTCAAGAAGGGTCCTTGCCTACTAAACTTGCCCTGGCCTAGGGGAACCCACAGCCCACCTTCCCCACCCAGACACCTACAATGTGCGCTGAATCAGCAGAATGAGAGTGTACTCATCCCCTTGTGTCTGCTGTGATGCCCTCAAGCACCCATCCAACTCCGGGTATGCTACCGCCAGGTTCCTGAACATCAGAGGGGTCATGGTGCGACGGGCACCCCTCCCACGTTGGGAGGCCATCCCCAGCTGGGTCTCCGCCGTCTTCTTGCTCCAGCGGTGAATGTCCTCCCATCTTTTCCAGCAGTGGGTGCCCTGTCTGTGGTAGACCCCCTAGGGTCCGGACTTCCTTGGCGATGGCACACCAAATGTCCTTCTTCTGGTGGGCGCTGACCTACAGGAATTGTACAGGGGAAAAAGAGAAGTAATTACCATCTGCACCGTCACGGTCATTGGCCCGTATCCCTAGCCTTGCCATGACATACATGCACTCACTGTTGTTTCATGCACGCCTCATTCTCACGCCCCCTATCTTTCATCCACCCAATTCCACACAGGCATTGCCCATACAGCATGCTCACAGTGTACTTACCTGTTTGTCTGGTGGACCGTAGAGTAGTGTGTACTGGGGGAGGACCCCATCCACGAGTTTCTCCAACTCCACCGTGCTGAAGGCAGGGGCCCTTTCCCCAGACACATGAGCCATTGTCTCTTCCAGACTGAGGTCACAGCAGCACTTGCAGTGTAGGTCCTCTGGTGTCGCAGATCAGTTATCAAGTGATTGAACAGAGAGAAAATGGCGGTCACGTCCGCTGCGGTGCGTACCGTCACCACCGGCGTACATCGTCATTGGCTCCTGAGACCCATAGGGTCCAATGTTAACCAATGCAGGATTGCGCCATGGTCTTCGACCACCTACCGCGACGGTGTACACCGCCAGCGCAGTTACCTCACGTTCCCCTGTCCCACTTTACAGGTCAGGCAGCCGCCATTTCAGGGGCCCACATGGCAATATTTTGGACTGCGTCACACATATCTAGGCCTTGCCTAAACACTCATACAGGCATATTTCGATTTTGGTAATATTTTCTGAGTAAGCTGTGTTTACGTACCTCAGAGTTGGTTGACTCTCTGCTCGCTGTTCTCCTCCATAGGCACCGTCCGGTGGGGCATGTGAAGAGATGAGGGCATCCTCCGGTGTACAGACCACTGGTGGACCCGTCAACAATGGAGGAGCGACATGTGATCATCACCTACAGGCTTGATCGTGCCACAATCCAGGAACAGTGTGCCCAGTTGGATCCAGACCTGATGTAAGCTATCCGCCATCCCACAGGAATCCCCCCTCAAGTGAAGGTGCTATCAGTACTCCATTTCCTAGCAAGTCGGTCTTTTCAAACAACAGTGGCCATAGCATCAGGGATGTCCCAGCCTATGTTTTCCAACGTGTTGTTCAGAGTGTTGTCTGCCCTACTGAAACAAATGCGGAGCTACATAGTTTTCCCTCAGGTGGAGGATTTGCCTACAGTAAAATGTGATTTCTATGCCCTGGGACATATCCCCAACATCATAGGTGCCATTGATGGGACACATGTGGCCTTGGTACCCCCCGCAGGAGTGAACAGGTGTACCGAAAACGGAAGAGTTACCATTCCATGAATGTGCAGATGGTGTGTTTGGCAGACCAGTACATCTCCCATGTAATTGCAAAATTCCCCGGCTCAGTGCATAACGCTTACATCCTGCGGAATAGCATCATCCCTTATGTGATGGGGCAACTCCAGAGGCACCAGGTGTAGCTATTAGATGAGGACATGGACCCAATACAGTGGGAATAGTTGTCTGGGTCTGTGGATGTCCCTATGAGTTAGTGTGTGACTAACAGTTGTCCTTTGCCATTTGCAGGTGACTCTGGTTATCCCAACCTGTCATGGCTACTGACCCCAGTGATGAATCCCAGGACAAGGGCAGAGGAATGCTACAATGAGGCCCATGGGTGAACTAGGAGGATTATAGAGCGGACCTTTGGCCTCCTGAAGGCCAGGTTCCCGTGCCTCCATATGACCAGTGGTTCCCTATTCTACTCACCAAAGAAGGTATGCCAGATCATGGTGGCATGCTGTATGCTTCACAACTTGGCTTTGCGACGACAGGTGCCTTTTCTGCAGGAGGATGGTCGAGATGGAGGTGTTGTAGCAGCTGTGGAGTCTGTGGACAGTGAAGACGAGGAAGCAGAAGAAGAGGGCATCGACAACAGGAACACGGTGATCCTGCAATACTTCCAGTGAGACACAGGTAAGAAGACAACACTGCCTGCTACATCTGATTTACATCTACTACCTCTCTACTGTCTGTCATTTTCACCCAGTGCATGGTCACTGAGTTGTCACTTTCCCTTAGGATTTCACAGATGTGGGTCCCACTGTGTGACATCTGCTTTGTTTCCTCATGGACTAGAGCTATGTGACATAGGTATGTTGACATTACATTTGAAAGAGCATTTTGCCACTGTAATTGCTAATACACTATTTTGAAATCACAGACAGATTGTTTTGTGCATTAAGGGTGTTTATTTAAGTGCTCAATATTGGAGGGTGTTGTAAAATGGTGAGGGGTGATGGTGGAGGAATGTCCATGGCAGAGTCCAGTCTATTAGTCTCACATTGTGCATTGTACAAAGGGGCATAGAAAGTGGAGCTGGAGCAGTTTAAGGATGGACAGGGTGACAAGGTGGGACAAAAGGATGTCAATCAGGGTGGTCACATATCTTGGCGGGGGTCTTGGCATCGTTCTCTGTCTTTGTCCTGGATCTCAGGGACCATTTGCCAGGTGGTTCTCCCTCTGCAGGGGGTTGGGTGCTGGTGTGGTGGTCCTGTGGCAGTGCCTCCTGTCCACTAGCGCCGGCGGAGGTGGTGGGCAGTTCATCATCCAGGCTAGTGTCAGGGGCCCCTTGTTGTGCCACAGTGTCCCTCCTGGTGATCACGAGTTCCTTCAGCACCCCTACAATGGTGCTCAGGGTGGAATTGATGGATTTGAGTTCCTCCCTGAAGGCCAAATACTGCTCCTCCTGCTGCCACTGGGTCTCCTGAAACTTGGCCAGTACCGTTGCCATCGTCTCCTGGGAATGGTGGTAGGCTCTCATGATGTTGGAGAGGGCCTCGTGGAGAGTGGGTTCCCTGGGTCAGTCTTCCCCCTGTCGCACAGCAGCCCTCCCAGTTCCCCTGTGTTCCTTAGCCTCTGTCCCCTGAACCGTGTTCCCACTGCCACTGCCCCAAGGTCCCTGGTGTTGTTGGGAAGATGGGTGAGCCTGGGTCCCTGTAGTGGTGGACACACTGCTGCTTGATGTGTCCTGGGGACAGAGGTATGGGCTGGATGGGTGGGTGCTGTGCTGGTGTTTCCAGAGGGGAGAAGCTCTGTAGTGGCTTGTGGCAGTGTGAGGGGAACCACCTGTCCCGAGGTCCCAGATGGGCCGGGCTGGTCATCTAGATCCAGTTGGACAGAGCTGCTGTCATCACTGTGGGTCTCTTCTGTGGGTGGAGTGGACATATCTGGACCCTCCTGTCCGGTGACGTTGGGTAGGGGTCCTGCAGGGGTGTAAAAGCATGATTATTGCATCTGTGTGTGCCATGGTGTGCAATGGGTGGGTGAGCGTGTACCCCAGTGCTTGCATTCCTGTGTAGGACCTTGTGTGATGATGGTTTAGGGGGGTGTATGGGTATGTGCAGTGGCCATGCTTTGGTGATGGGTGTCCATGCTTTGGTGTTACATGCAGGGCTTGGGATGTGTGGTTTGTGATATTGGGACATGTGTGAGGAGTTGGAGTGATGGGGTGAGGGCGAGGGTGGGGGTATGTGATAGCATGTAGGTGTGTGGGGGATGAAGTAATGAAAGAATTGACTTACCAGAGTCCATTCCTCCAGCTACTCCTGCGAGGCCCTCATGATGCAGAATAGCCAAGACCTGCTCCTCCCACGTTGTTAGTTGTGGGGGAGGAGGTGTGGGTCTGCCACCAGCCCTCTGTACCGCGATGTGGTGTTTTGAGACACGGAACGCACCTTCCCACGTAGGTCGTTGCACCTCTTCCTGATGTCATCCTTAGTTCTTGGGTGCTGTCCCACTGCGTTGACCCTGTACACGATTCTTCGCCATAGCTCCATCTTCCTAGCTATGGAGGTGTGCTGCACCTGTGATTCGAATAGCTGTGGCTCTACCCGGATGATTTCCTCCACCATGACCCTGAGCTCCTCCTCAGAGAACTTGGGGTGTCTTTGCGGTGCCATGGGTTGTGTGGGTGATGTGTGGGGTAGTGTGTGTTGTGATGTGTGGGGTGATATTTAGAGGTGTGTTGTGTGAGGTGTGTGGATGTTATGTGAGTGATGTTGTTGAGTGCCTGTGGATGCTCGTTTGTAGATGGTGGTGTCTCTCTGTGTGCTTCTTTCTCAATTGTTGTCGTAGGGGTTTGTGATTGATGTGGGTTTGTGTTTTATATTATATTGGATGTGTGGGAGTGGTGTGTGTATGTGTATCAGATGTGTGTATTTCGAATTGTCCAATGTGGCTGTGCTTTGTAAATGTTTGTGTATTTTGAGCGCAGCAGTGTGTACCACCAATGGAATACCGTGGTTAAAATACTGCCGCGTGGATTCATGGGTCATGATAGTGTGGGCGTATTCCTGCTGGCGTGACGGTGGAGGTTTTGTTATCGCCAGTTTATCACTGACCTTTGGTGTGGCGGGCTTGTGTGGGTGTCTAGATTTTGGTGAATTCCAGGCTTTGGGTCATAATGACTGTGGCAGACTTCCGCCACCGCGGTGGTGTGTTGGCAGTCTTCTGCACGGCGGTAAGCGGCTCTTACCGCCAATGTTGTAATGACCCCCTTAATTTGAAAGTGTTAGACAATTTGAGTAAATTATTATGCAAATCAAAGCCTCCTCCAAGACCAACACAATTTTAAGTCCTTAGAATTTGGTAAATTATTGCAAGATAAAGATCAACAACAACAGTTGAGAATCGAATGCAGAAAGCAATTAAGACATCAGCAGAAGCTAGATGGGATAAATAAAAAACATTGTGGAGAGCAGACATTTTAGATGGAGTGAGAATGTTTGCAGCTATCACAGAAGAAGGTGATGGGAGTACAAAACCTAAAGTTTGGAAGAAACAGACTGCAAAGGCAGAGCAGACGGCAGAAGATGAGGGTAAAAAGATGATCACATTTGAGAGCGATTCAGAGGATAAGTTCATAAATCAGCTTTTGATGAATCGTCCACCACTGTATCATTCAGTAGAGGCAGAAAAGAGTAGTGAAGCAGTATGGAATATAGCCCTGAATGAACCAGCTGCTCCAGTTGCACTGATCCTGAAACAAATAGTTCAGGTACACTTGCTAATTCAGTGCCACAAGTGCCAATGGATTATCTACCAGTTCATACTGTTAATACAGCACAGTCCATTTCAAGTCCAGTTGTAAATCAACAGTACCAAGCCCAGTTATGAATCAGGTAATGACAGGCCTAATGTGAATCAAATAGTGCAGACTCCTCATATGACTACACCTGTGCAGAATTTTAATTAGAATCAGTCAATGCCTATGTATACACCAGCACAGACAATGTCAAATATTACCTTGAATCATCCAGGACAGACTTCCAGTTCTGTTTTAACAGGTCAAAGTACTGGAATGACAATTCCACAGAGTCAGACAAATTTGATGGGTCACGGTGCACTAACAGGTCCTGTGACTATAGGTCCAGTTGTTCCCTTGTATACTTCAGGTAACCCTAGAAGTAATGCCCATTCCATGAATGTTTCAGCAGTTCCTGACGCACCAGCTACATCTGCTGGGATATCACCAGTTGGCATGTAGAGATCAATTCATTGAAATAACTCAGAGATGGCAAGATCAGCTTCTTTTGGTCTACCCTTGACTGTTATACAGTGCTTAATTTGTAAATAAAAAGGCTCCGGTGCTTAAAGCCCTCCTCTTAAACATGCGACTGCTGCAATTAAATGTGTGAACATGGAACATTGAGGTGGCGTAATCCTGAAGCCATCTCGGCCTCTTCAATCCATATAAAGCCACTCCCTGCCCCTTCAGCTCACTCTTGCAGCTTTCTACTTTCGCCCTTTGTGATGCTTTTTCATTTTTCCCTTTATCCATCTTTCCCATATGTGTCTTTTGCTCACAGCAAATGCTTGAGGCAGAAGAATAAGCCCCGGCCCTCAAAAATAAGTGCTGGTGCTCAGCACCGGGCACAACAAGCACAAATTAAGCATTGCTGTTACAAGAACTGCAGAACGTAACCAGATGCTAAAAGGACCCGTTCTTGATGCAAGGTTTCCAATGGGAACCCCACTTTCTTACATGATCACACCAGTGTATATTGCAGTACCCCGCAAAGATGTGTCCCAAACAAATAATATTAGTTTACAAAGGTCTTTTAGCACAACAATTGATGGTGAAACAATCTGAGCCCACAGGGTGCTACAAGTGCAACAAATGGTAATGTTAGATGCGAAGAGACACTAGAGAGAGACAGGACAGTGATTGTACCCAAATTAAAATTAGAATTAAAAGTTGTAATTATGGGAACACTACATGTGTAGCAATTGGAAACGTGCACAGAATATGAATTGCGAATCATGTGTAAGGATGTTACCCAACATGCAGAACACACTTTTGAGAAGTCAGAAGAATTGGCTGAGAAATATGAAGTTGACTTAGAAAAAACAAAACCTCTAGAGAGAAGTTGCAGGTTAGAGTTCAGTAACAAAAAGATTCTTAACATGAGAACCCAGAATGAGAATGAACATTAAGGAATTGAATGCAAACATTCAAACATGGGGAGCATTAGATTAATGGGAAGGCAGATGGACAAAGAACAGAGATCAGAAGAAAGCAAAGCAGAACTTGTCTCCGGCTGGAGCAAATCAAGCTAAGAATAATGTAAAAATGATGCCTAAGAGAAGAATACAAGGTGGAGCTTATATGCATGTGCCCTGGATTAGAGTTATGTGCTGTATTCATTAATGATTACCCGAGAATAAGAGAGAAGCCAGTGGAGTGGTACCAGGAGACAGGGAAGTTTGTGAAACTTTCAAAATGCCTGTGGGAAGATTTGAATAAGTTTTTTAACATTGTGTTTCCAGTTGACTGGTGAACTGAGTGCAAAAGAGTTGCTGGTTGACCTGAGCGTGATCCTCCAAGAGATCTAGTAACAGGTACACTGTCTGAAGAGGTGATGAAAAGTATTATAAGGTAACTGAATTCTTCAAGAACAAAGTGTTCCCAAAAGACATTTACTGGCAGAAAATTGACAGAACAGCACTAGAAACTAAAGAGTCTATCCATGCTTATTATGAGAGATTGCTGAAAGCTTTCAAATAGTATAGTGGTGCAGAGAACATAAAACCAAAAGACATGGGTCATTTTGTGTTTAGGTTTGTGCAAGGTCTGAAGCCAGACATAAGTGAAATGTTTCAGCAGCATTTAATTTGTTGGCAGAACAAACCCACTAATGAGATCCTGCGGTATGCAAGGTACTGTAGCGATGAAATGGAATTGAAGCACAAAAAGTTGGGGGGAAAGTTGATGGTGATAATTGAAGTCTGCTCATAGAGGAAGTCAGAACCAACCAATGAGTGTGGCCACAAGCAGAATGCAGGGTGTTAATAAGGCTCCAATAGAAAATTAGAAAATTTAAGAATCATAATACTGATCACCCACTTGAGCATGAATCGCTAGGCCTAAAATCTGTTGTTGCTTGAAAGTTTAAAAGCATGCTCTGAACTCTGTCTAACCTGTGCTAAATGACTTGTGAAACTTGCTACGCCGGCACAGTTTAAAAAAAAAAATTCTTCCTTAACCCCTTCTTGACTTGTGAAATGACACAAGTTTCTTTACAATAAGGCAACCAGTATTACTTATACTCTCCCCCACCTACTAAACCACTTTGGAATGCGCTAACGTGTATTTAGAGAATAACTTATTGCCTTAACTCTTCACTTGAAACATTAACATTACATGAATAATGTGAAATGTGTGGGTGTTATACTTGTGCATGTAAAATTGTTCTTGCAGAAGAAGAAATTGTGTGGGAAAAGAAGCATATGTATCCGATCCTTGCCATCCAACAAGACAATGCATTGCTTACTGTTGCTACATCTCAAGAAGTTATTACTTTGTTAACAATTGTACCAATCAAATTCATTTTAAAAGCTGTCCTAGGAAAAGAGCAGGACAGAATCCCAAACAGGCAGACCCAAGACCTGAGAATTGAGAGCAGAGACCAGAGATGACAGATGATTGACTGAGAGGCAACCCCTGTGACTGACCACTAATTGTTGCTACTGCTGTGTTTGGAGCTGAGAGGATAGGTAATAAGTGAGCATTATCAGAAGGATATAGAGGGTGTGAGGTGATGTTTAGTGACATTGAGCAAATCAATGGGACTATTCAGTCAAGATTGGCTAAAGTCTGTGTATGAACATCATGAAATTGGTCAGATGCCTTACTCCTAGTCCTGATGAGTTTGAGAAACACACCAGATCAAAACATGTTGTCTCCCCACAAAATATTAATGGAGAGAGCTAAGAGATTGCCTGCAGTCCCAGCAAATTCCCTAGTGAACATAACAGAAGGCATGGGATTCAATTACTACAAAGGTCAGGCTGATAGAGTATGTTCTATGAGTCAACAGGTTGAAGCTGCAACTGAGATCCCAAGTCACAGATAGTGCCACAATCTTAATCCTGGATACTGGATTTACATTAGGAGCATGTGAAAAAATCCTATTTAGAGCATTGTTGGAAGGGCCCCTTCCAGGTAATTCTGATCACCAACACTGCAGTGAAGTGTGCTTGAATTCCAAAATGGATTCATGCCTCTCACACTCCAAAGTCAAGAAATCCAGAAGAAGAAATAGAGCCTAGTTCTTTGGTGTACGTGCCACCAGACGTTGCACGAGAAGAAATTAGTAATCAGAATCAGCAGAGAGAAAATTGGGGTGAAGAAACTCTAAAAGGTGAAGTGGTCTAATTGCCGGACATCTCACAGAGTGGAGATAACCATGATGTACAAACTGTAATTGTTGGAAGTCAAGGTTCAGAAAGAAACGCAGAAGCACCAAGGGAACATGAGGACCCAGGAGAAGGTGCAAGTTGCAGTAGTAGTCATATTAATGAAAGGACTACAACGGAAGTCTGGCAGAGGAGTGCCAAAAAGAAACACATTTTGAGTGTGGATAGTCATAGTCATCTACCACCACTGAAAACAATCAAAGAAGAAGAATCAAGTGGTGTTAGTGAAACTGAAGAATTATCAGACACACTCAGAAGGCCAAAAAGAGCACCTCATTGAAGATATTCATGACCTGAATGGACATACTAACTGGGACAAATACTGAACATACCAATCTCTGACATAATTCAATGGAGAAGAACACTGAGTAGGATTAGGGGACGGTCCTATATTTTATTTTATTTCTCTCATTGCTGTTACTAATAGATTACATTGGTAGTAGATCCGATTGTAGATAAAATGTGTACTGTAACTAGAACCCGAGTTAAGATATTCATGGAGACACTCCTTACACTAATGGGTCTAATAATTTTCCCAGTGCTCCATTTTCCACCAGGAACCAAGAAAACAATATCTTTCTTACAAAATGCAATACGTCATCCTACAATAGATGAAGATAGACATAAAACATCCTCTGTAGACTATATGGAAGATGATTATACAATTAATGTTTATTCAAGATTAGTGCAGGAATACACTAGAGCTTTAGATGTTAAGGATTTTATGTATGTGCACACATGCCTTCTTCAGCAGATGAACACGTTTCATATCATCACATACCACTCATTTTTGTTACTTCTTGCAGTATATTGCGTAGTTTAGTTGATAGATTACAACATTTTGAATATTATTTTTTGAATCATGAAATGGTACTTTCAAAGGTGCCTTTACTGAAAGATATTAATTTACACCCAAAGGCTAAAGGATTGGAGATAGCTTGGCACTATATTAGACCTTAGTTTCATGTACACACTGTTAAGGCACATGAGAGAAATTTAGCATGCAAAATGAATAGACAAGAGAAAGTTTTTATACTCATGTTAGAAGAAGGGAATGAAAGGCTTATAAAGGCTGAAAATAACAAAACTGATGTCCAGTTGAATGTGTGGAAAGGAGAAGAAGATGAATACAGGAAAAAGATGAATGTACCTAATTTAAGGCTGGATGAGAGGATGTTTGGAAACATATGTGTGTATATAAACGACGACTACAAGGGAAATATACATTAGCGGGAAATAGTATGTGTGAACAGACTTTTGAATTACCAGGAGGTGAATGGCAAATCTTGCAAGTGGATGATCCAACTATACCAGGAGTATAGTTTGGTCATGAAAAGAATCCTTATTTCAAAATGCCTGCATTTTGTGTTATTTAGGACTAATAGTTCCCAAAATGTATCATGTGGATTCTTTAGATGCGCTAGCAATGACACCAGCTATTCAGAGATTTACAAGAAGTGTGAATAAGGAGAAACAAATGGTGGGAAATATATTTGGAGTCATTATTCTGGCTGTTGGTGTGGTATTGAACAATGAGAAGATAAGAAAAATGTCCACAGTTGTGGACAGATTAGCGACAAGTACATCTGGAGCTATATTTTGATCCACTGAGCTTATTGCTGTTAGATCAATGTTATATCCCTGATGAAAGTAAAATGATAGAAGCATATGCAGGAAATATTACTGATTTGAAACTAGATTTAAAACTGTTGTAGACTCCAAATAAAGCTGAAAGTATCTCTAAAGGGTTTGCAATGGCAGGAGCATGGTTGAAAGACCTGGGAGGTTGAATCCTTAGTTAAATATGAATCCCTATTACAGTAGTGATAATAGTATTATTATTATTGCATTGCTTCTGTGCAATAATAAACTTACTAATGAAGAAACATAGAGAAAACAAATTAAAAGAAGAATGAAAAAGGACATAGAAATGAGTGAAAGAGTGAGTGAGTAAAATAGGAAAATAAAAGAAAAAAAATCAACTAAAATGAAAAAAGCAAGAGTTTGGAATAATAGAAGAATAATTTTGAAGTAGCTTTATTATGATTTCAGAACATCAGAGAGAGGATTTTCCAATAGAAAATTATAAAATTTAAGAATCAATATGCTGATCATTAACATGAGACCGAAACACTAGGCCTAAAATCTGTTGTTGCTTGAATGTTTAAAGAAAATGTTCTAACCTGTGCTGCATGAGTTGATGGCACCATTAAAAAAAAAAAAACGTTTCTTCTATAATCAATCAATCAATCAATCATAGAATTTATAAAGCGCGCTATGTACCCGTCAGGGTTTCGAGGCGCTGAGGGGGGGGGGGGGGAGGGGAGCGCTGCTGGTTTATCGGTCGAAGAGCCAGGTCTTGAGGAGCCTTCTGAATGCGAGGAGGTCCTGGGTCTGGCGAAGGGATGTGGGGAGAGAGTTCCAGGTCTTGGCGGCGAGGAAGGAGAAGGATCTGCCGCCGGATGTCTTGCGCTGGATGCGGGGTACGATGGCGAGGGCGAGGTTGGCGGATCGGAGTTGACGTGTTGGGGTGTAGAAGTGAAGTCTGGTGTTGAGGTAGGAGGGTCCGGTGTTGTGAAGTGCCTTGTGAGCGTGGGTCAGGAGTTTGAAGGTGATCCTCTTGTCTACCGGGAGCCAGTGGAGTTCCTTTAGGTGAGGGGAGATGTGACTTCGGCGGGGTATGTTGAGGATCAGTCGGGCGGAGGCATTTTGGATACGTTGGAGGCGTTTGATGTCTTTGGTTGGGATGCCTGTGTAGAGTGCGTTGCCGTAGTCAAGTCTGCTGCTGACGAGGGCCTGGGTCACCGTCTTTCTGGTTTCTGTTGGAATCCACTTGAAAATTCTGCGGAGCATTCGGAGGGTGTTGAAACAGGAGGAGGAGACGGCGCTGACCTGTTTGGACATGGTGAGGGCGGAGTCCAGGATGAAGCTGAGGTTTCTTGCGTGGCTGGCAGGGGTGGGTGGGGGTCCGAGGACGGAGGGCCACCATGAGTCGTTCCAGGCCGAGGGGGTGCGTCCGAGGATGAGGACTTCCGTCTTGTCGGAGTTGAGTTTCAGGCGACTGTTGTTCATCCAATCGGCGATAGATTTTAGTCCCTCGTGGAGGTTTGTTTTGGCGGTGAGCGGGTCTTTGGTCAGGGAGAGGACGAGCTGGGTATCGTCGGCGTAGGAGATGATGCTGAGATGATGTTGGCGGGCCAGTAGAGCGAGGGGGGCCATGTAGACGTTGAACAACGTGGGGCTGAGGGAGGATCCTTGGGGGACGCCGCAGATGAGGTTGGTGGCTTTGGAGTGGAAAGGGGAGAGACGGACTCTCTGCGTTCTGTCGGAGAGGAAGGATGAGATCCAGTGGACCTCTTCTTCACTTTGGAAATGACACAGTTTTCTATGAGACATGAGAACCAGTATTACTTACACTCTTACCCACATACTAAACCACTTTGGAATGCACTGATGTGTATTTAAAATAACTTTTTGCCTTAAGTTAAAACATTAACTTCACATAAATGACGTGAAACAGGTGAGAATGATACTATGCGTGTAAAATTATTCTTATAGAAGAAGAAATCATGTGGGAAAGGAAGCATATGTATTTGATCCTCGTCATTCAACAAGAACTCCAGAGAACAGAACCCCAGGAGGCAGACCCGAAAGCTGAGAATCCAGAGCAGAGGCCAGAGATGATAGATGATTGACTCAGAGGAGACCACTGTGACTGACAATTACTTCTTGCTACTGCTGCTGTAGGAGCTGAGAGGATAGGTAATTAGTGAGCATTATCAGAATGATATAGAGCAGTGGTTCCCAACCTTTTGACTTCTGTGGACCCCTTCTTTATCAGTACTGGAACCCAAAGACCCATAGTGACTCATTAGTGGAATATGGGGGCCGCCTACTGAGTCCTTATTGAAATCTGGTGGCCTAATCTTTTAATATTATTACATTTTTTAAGCAGTCACGGACCTACCTGAGGAGGCTTTGCGTACCCCCAAGTGTTCCCGATCCACAGGTTGGCACCACTGATATTGCGTGTGTAACATGACGTTTTAGAGAGACCATACTGAGCTTATTAGTTTGAGGGAGTAGAATCAAGCTTGAAAAGGCTCGTGGGAACATTCTAGTTGCGAGCTGTTAGATAGAGTATGATAGCTGTAAGCACATGGACCAGGTAACCGTGAGAATCTTGGTTAATGTACCAGACTTAGGCCACGGAGGCAGCTGCGAAGACTGCCATATTACGAGTTGTGGGGTTTGGCTGAAGCCAAACGTCCACAACTCTGCCTGGCCCGCCGGTGCGGTTGCACCACCGCAGCAGGTGGTGACCTCCTCCAATCTGGCGGCAGGCTGCTGTCTGGATTACCAGGTTGCACACCGCCAGGCTTTCCGTGGCGGTCACCCCACCACAAAAAGCCTGACGGTCACGCACCCGGCGACAGTAATCTAAATTTCAGTCACCAGCACAGACACATGCACACACGTCACCACACATGCACACATCCCCCCCACCTGTCCATACACTCACAGGCACCCCCCATAGCCCTTCATGCATGCATGCATTCACATACAAACCCATTCAGCATACGCATACATGAACTCAGACACACCCACTCACTCGCATTCATCCATACAGGCACCTCCATACATGCGCACATACACACACACAGATACACATACACTCTCAGACATGCATGCGTTCAGCTCCGCCTCCCCACTCCCCAAACACACACAAACATGCACCCAAACACACCTCAGACCCCCTCGCCCCTCTTTCGGACTCCCACTTACCTTTTCCGTCGAGGAGGGCGTCTGGGAGGGGATGGTCCTTGCGGATCTCCCTCTCCACCACCACCACACCAGCAGAACACCACCGAGCCATATTACGGCTTGTAATACGGAGGGTGGAGTCATGCTGGCATGTCGGTGCCAGCGAGGGAATAGTCTCCTCACCGCCGACCGCCAGAACAAATGATGGCTGCTCTCCACCTCAAAAATGGTGGTGAGCAGCCACCACTTGTAATATGGTGGTCATCTGACTGCCAGCACTGGCAGTCGAATGGCGGGTTGTCGTAATGAGAGCCTGAATGTTTCATTCTAATTTTCCCAGACAAGGAAGACAGAGTTATTCAGATGTACTACAGTTGTGGGATAAAGACTGTAGGAAAGTACCATCTTGCCTGGCATGTTACCCCCATATTTCACTGTATATATGTTGTTTTAGTTTATGTGTCACTGGAACCCTGCCAGGCAGGGCCCCAGTGCTCATGAGTATGTGCCCTGTATGTGTTCCCTGTGTGATGCCTAACTGTCTCACTGAGGCTCTGCTAACCAGAACCTCAGTGGTTATGCTCTCTCTGCTTTCCAGATTTGTCACTAACAGGCTAGTAACTAAATTTACCAATTCACATTGCATACTGGTACACCCATATAATTCCCTAGTATATGGTACTGAGGTAACCATGGTATTGGGGTTCCAGGAGATCCCTATGGGTTGCAGCATTTCTTTTGCCACCCATAGGGAGATCTGACAATTCTTACACAGGCCTGCCAGTGCAGCCTGCGTGAAATAACGTCCACGTTATTTCACAGCCATTTACCACTGCACTTAAGTAACTTATAAGTCACCTATATGTCTAACCTTCACCTGGTGAAGGTTGGGTACAAAGTTACCTAGTGTGTGGGCACCCTGGCACTAGCCAAGGTGCCCCCACATTGTTCAGGGCAAATTCCCCGGACTTTGCGAGTACGGGACACCATTACACGTGTGCACTATACATAGGTCACTACCTATGTATAGCGTCACAATGGTAACTCCGAACATGGCCATGTAACATGTCTAAGATCATGGAATTGTCACCCCAATACCATTCTGGTATTGGGGGAAAATTCCATGATCCCCCGGGTCTCTAGCAAAGTACCCGGGTACTGCCAAACTGCCTTTCCGGGGTCTCCACTGCAGCTGCTGCTGCTGCCAACCCCTCAGACAGGTTTCTACCCTCCTGAGCTCCAGGCAGCCCTGGCCCAGGAAGGCAGAACAAAGGATTTCCTCTGAGAGAGGGTGTTACACCCTCTCCCTTTGGAAATAGGTGTGAAGGCTGGGGAGGAGTAGCCTCCCCCAGCCTCTGGAAATGCTTTGATGGGCACAGATGGTGCCCATCTCTGCGTAAGCCAGTCTACACCGGTTCAGGGATCCCACAGCCCTGCTCTGGTGCGAAACTGGACAAAGGAAAGGGGAGTGACCACTCCCCTGACCTGCACCTCCCAGGGGAGGTGCCCAGAGCTCCTCCAGTGTGTCCCAGACCCCTGCCATCTTGGAAACAGAGGTGTGGGGGGCACACTGGACTGCTCTGAGTGGCCAGTGCCAGCAGGTGACGTCAGAGGCTCCTTCTGATAGGATCTTACCTCTCTTGGTAGCCAATCCTCCTTCCTTGGTAGCCAAACCTCCTTTTCTGGCTATTTAGGGTCTCTGCTATGGGGAATCTTCAGATAACGAATGCAAGAGCTCATCAGAGTTTCTCTGCATCTCTCTTTTCACCTTCTACCAAAGGATTGACCGCTGACTGCTCAGGACGCCTGCAAAACCGCAACAAAGTAGCAAACGAATGTCAGCAACATTGTAGCGCCTCATCCTGCCGGCTTTCTCGACTGTTTCCAGGTGGTGCATGCTCTGGGGGTAGCCTGCCTTCACCCTGCACCAGAAGCTCAGAAGAAATCTCCTGTGGGTCGACAGAATCTTCCCCCTGCTAATGCAGGTCCCAAAAGGCTGCATCACTGGTCCTCTGGGTCCCCTCTCATCCTTACGAGCGTGGTCCCTGGAACTCAGCAACTCTGTCCAAGTGACTCCCACAGTCCAGTGACTCTTCAGTCCAAGTTTGGTGGAGGTAAGTCCTTACCTCCCCACGCTAGACTGCATTGCTGGGTACTGCGTGATTTGCAGCTGCTCCGGCTCCTGTGCACTCTTCCAGGATTTCCTTCATGCACAGCCAAGCCTGGGTCCCCGGCACTCCTTTCTGCAGTGCACAACCTTCTGAGTTGCCCTCTGGCGTCGTGGGACTCCCTTTTGTGACTTTGCATGGACTCCAGTTCACTTTCCTTCCAAGTGCCTGTTCAGGTACTTTTGTAGGTGCTGCCTGCTTCTGTGAGGGCTCCCTGAGTTGCTGGGCTCTTCCTCTGTCTCCTCCTTGCAGCGGCGACATCCTGGTGCCTCCTGGGCCACAGCAGCACCCAAAAACCTTTAGCGCAACTCTTGCAGCTAGCAAGGCTTTTTTGTGGTCTTTCTGCATGGGAGCACCTCTACAAGCTTCATCGCGACGTGGGACATCCATCCTCCAAAGGAGAAGTTCCTAGTCTTCTTCTTTCTTGCAGAACTCCAAGCTTCATCCAACCAGTGGCAGCTTCCTTGCACCCTCAGCTGGCATTTCCTGGGCTCCTGCCCACTCTCGACACTGTCGCGACTATTGGACTTGGTCCCCTTGTCTTACAGGTACTCAGGTCCAGAAATCCACTGTTGTTGCATTGCTGGTGTTTGTTCTTCCTGCAGAATCCCCCTATCACAACTGCTGTGCTCTCTGGGGGTAGTAGGTGCACTTTACACCTACCTTTCAGGGTCTTGGGGTGGGCTATTTTTCTAACCCTCACTGTTTTTCTTACAGTCCCAGCGACCCTCTACAAGCTCACATAGGATTGAGGTCCATTTGTGGTTCGCATTCCACTTTTGGAGTATATGGTTTGTGTTGCCCCTATACCTATGTGCTCCTATTGCAATCTATTGTAATTCTACACTGTTTGCATCACTTTTCTTGCTATTACTTACCTAATTTTGGTTTGTGTACATATATCTTGTGTATATATCTTATCCTCATACTGAGGGTACTCACGGATACTTTTGGCATATTGTCATAAAAATAAAGTACCTTTATTTTTAGTAACTCTGTGTATTGTGTTTTCTTATGATATTGTGCATATGACACCAGTGGTATAGTAGGAGCTTTACATGTCTCCTAGTTCAGCCTAAGCTGCTTTGCCATAGCTACCTTCTATCAGCCTAAGCTGCTAGAAACACCTCTTCTACACTAATAAGGGATAACTGGACCTGGCACAAGATGTAAGTACCTCTGATACCCACTAGAAGCCAGGCCAGCCTCCTACAAAGACGAATAGAGTAGGGACAGATTCAGGACTCTCTTCATGTGTATTTCTGTAACTTGAGATTTTGATCAATAAAAACTATATAAATTCCTTTATAAATAATTTGGAAACTATTGAGAACTCTCCTCATTGACTCTTAAATAACTGTATTGTCAATTAAGTGGTTGTTTTCACAGCTTAAGAAATTCTTCAGCCACTCTCAGATAAAGATCCATATTGAGGGTCTAGGTAAAGTAAGTATGGGGGAGCAGTGCACCAGCAGTAATTTCTGGTAGTCAAGGTAAGGTTAAGTTCTAGGGAGAAAAATTAAGCTGCAAAAAGATTAAAAAGATGTTAAGGGATAGATGAAAAATAGAATAGAATAATGTCTGAAGCCTGATTTTAGTGAGCAGATGACCAAGTGGTCACAAGTGGCAATTGCTGAATCGAAAAATACTTTTAATGGACATGAGTACCAAAATGGCTGTTGAGTCGATGAGTATAGAATTCTTTGAGTGATTGTTTTAAATCAGAAAAGAGGTTATCGGACTAAGAAATAGTTTAAGATCCCGGGATAGATAAGGTAGAAAACAGAGCTATTTGTCTGAAAAGGTAAAGTGTAAATCGGGAGACGTTGTTGATTACACAAAGTTAGGGAATTAATGTCTTTTATGTGAATGTACTAACAAGAATTGGTGATTGGGGAGCCTGTTGTTCAAAAGGTGACTCATTGCTAATTGGGTAAATTCTCACAGGTTGAGAACTAATTGAATGAATTGTGGATTAAGTTGGTAAACTCCTTTTTAAAAAGAGTCTTACTCAGATAGATTGGTGGGCTCTAATTTCTTTTAAAAAGCCAACAAAGATTTTATAAACCTTGTATATTTAGTGGATTTCTGTTGGGAACTAATAAAATTGTAAAGGCAGGATTGCTGCTGCAGAGAGTAAGCTGTGAGTATAGGTGAGGGTGCTGCACTGTTATTGGTGGGTTGGTGAAGGTTCACGTTGGGATTGGCGTGAGTTCGATGGAGATGATACTCTGTTTCTTGATCATTGAAATTAACCTAAAGTTTGAGAATAATTAAGATTCTAAAAGCAATAAGATGATTGGTAAGAGGAGATGCGCTGATTCTGGTTAGAGAAGGTGAAGACAATCCTCCCGAAAGAACACCAGATCATCATATTCTGGTAGAGGGGGAAATTACATATATGTTTCTGCATTGAGAATGGAATAGAACTACCGAAAAGAAGGGTGAATTGAGTTTCCCAGGATGGGGACTTTTAATTTAGGAACAATAATAAGACTTTGGAGAGAGATGCTGTGTGATCTAAACCCTCTGACAGACCTTAGTTTGAATCATTATGTGAATGGGAGAAAATATCGCTAAAGCATGAAAGGGAAAGAATTATTAGAAGAACGAAAAGAGAAGTGACAAATTATGAGGATGCAGTCTGGGACTGGCAAGCACAGATTTGGAAAAAGACTATAGCTGAAAGGATGAGATTTTACCCTATGTGTATAAAGGAAAAACAGAAAAAACAAGGGAAGAGGAAAGACCTCCTAAAAAAAAAGTTTAAGGGAGAAAGCTAAACAGAGGAAGAACCAAAGGTAAATACTGACTCGGATTCAGGGGATGCTAAATTGGAGAAAATGTTATCAGCGTGTCCTCCGCCATATGTTTGCCATAATCCTCTGTAGGAAGTGATTGAAATAGTTTGAAAAATTCAAATGTTCCTGTAGACCCTGCAGTTTAGCAGCTTACTAGCCAAATGGAAACACTAATGCCTGCAAAAACACCATCCATAGTGGAACAGCAGATACCGTCATCAGTAATAATAGCCCAACCAATTACTCCACAGCCTGCTGTCATGCAATACTTGACACAGCAAGCTATGATTAGTACTCCTGCTCAAATCAGAACTTCCCAGTTGAGATCTCCATCCGAGGTGTCAGTTGGACAGGTTACTAAGACAACTGGACTAGTGTCACAGCAAATAGGACTTATACATGTTACACCAACTGTAGAGACCCAGCAGAATTTAGGGGATAACCTAGAGGACATGTTTATCCAGATGTTACAGAATTCGCAAATTATGGTTTGGACACCACCACAGGATGTTATGACCTTAGGGGAGGGAACTCGATTTGTCTTTATGACACAACCTAAAAAGGCAGAAGAAGTAACAACGGAAGGATGAGTTCCAGAATGAATACAGGAAGTTATTAGAAAGTACGGAAAGACAGAAGAAGCAGAGAAACCAAGCACCAGCATAGTCAGTGATGAGTCAAATCCAGAAACCCAAAAAGAGAGAACAATAAAGATTCCTCAGTTAAAGATAGAAGTGGAAGAAATCTTGAAAGGGTGTTTAAACATTGAACGTATAGAACAATACTAAGAAAATAAAACTGGATTATTCATTTAAGGAGATTACCAGAAGAGCAGCACAAGTGCACGACCAGTTGACAGAACTAGCAAATAAATATGATATAGACATCTCAAAAAGTGTTCCCCTTTAGAGGAGATTTAGGGTGCAGCTAGATATCAATTTTATGGAAAACATGCACCAGGGTTGCAAATACATCTTACCGAATTGGTGTATGGTGTACGCAAGTGGAATGATATGAAAAAAGTTCAAATTAAGTGGGCACAAAAACAGGCAAAGAAAAGGAAGCAAGTTGAGGAAGCTGAGGAGACAAAGAGCAGCCATAAGGGAAAAAGACCACTACCACATATCCCTCGAGAGAAACACCAAGTGGGCCTTATGTGCATGTGCCATGGAGCAGAGGTGATCTTTTGTCATGTTAACGCGTCCGTCTATGTTAAATTGTACACATCAGGACTTGTTTTAGGTCGATGAACCTTTTGACCCAGTGGTGAGTCTCCGTAAAACGAAATTACCAACCATCAACATAGATTTCACAAAATCCATTAAAGAATCTTCAACGCATTCATTTGTTTTCTGACTCAAATAACCACACCTCGGAAGAAGAATTTGTGAATTTATTCCCTATTGATTACAATCTAATAATAAACGGATTATTCTTAAAACCAAGAAGCATAAAAGCATAATCACAAAATGGCAATCATGATGAACTTTCAACAATGCGATAATCAGAATCATAGAATAGATATGTTAGAAGAGAATAGACCATAGTGCATGATAAACAACAGAATATCAGTTCAGCATAGCTACATGTCAGTCACGTCAGTTCCATCCGTCTAATGAATACCTCATCTAACCTCAGATTAGCATTAGCATGTTGGGCTTCATGCAAAACAATTTAGAACATCAATTTGGAAAACATCTAACTAAGATACCTAATTAAACATACAGCAGTTGGTACCTAGAAAGAAAGGCATATAGATTCTGTTAGCATTTATAATTACCCTCCTCGAGTTAAGTCAGCATACAAGATCAGTCTTCGTCTTCAGGACATCAGATGGTTCACCGTCAATCTATCTAAATGGAATCAAGGGACACTCTCCTCATATGGAGGAAAGTATAATAGGGCGGGTTATGGGCTATGATAATTTTGTCCAAGTCTCAAATCACCAAATAGAGTGACAGAGTTTCTGGATGCAATTGATGTCATCCCTTCCTAACTGAACTTCGTCTCTTGTGTCATGAGTTTTTATCCCTTTTTCCATAATACATTCCCCTAAAATTCTATTGGTTATTAGCTACACCCCATCATTGTTAACCAATCAAATTATTCATTAAGTAATGCATTTGTTATTTCTTGATATTGAATTGTCTTTCAATTGGTCTTCATAATCAGCATTTTTTCCGTAGGTGGTACGTCGGAGGTTACTTCACCATCTTGGCACACGTCTCGGGTCAGGAGTTCTTTTCCCCTCGTCTCATCGTCCTTGAGAGTCTCCATTACTGTTTCGAAGCACATATCTTTTATACTAAAAACTGCTAGCATGCAGATGGGAAGATTTCTTCATGTTTCAAATTAATACAGAAAGAACAATAGCTGGGTCATAGTCATTTGCGAGTCCGCACACAGAAAAAGCAGAAAAAAATAAGCTTTAAATGAGAGTTACACGACTAGTTCGCAACTCATGCTAACTTAAGACATACACGTTTTAATGAATACAGTTTTGATTGTAATAATGCATATATCTTATTATTATTATTATTATTATTATTATTCAACATTAGTGTTCATAAATGAGTAAATCTTCAGGTTTATTAATGCATTTTAATTATTATTTATTAATATTGCTTTGCCAAATGTAAGTGTTTCACGTCTATAATATATGATATTTATACTACGCTCTCTCAGTCCCTCCTCTGATGACGCACGTCATCACACAATTCTTGATTTTCAGTTTTTCACCTTGCGCATAATGCGCATTTCAACATCTTGCCCTTTATGTGAACTTTCCCATATTTCATTGAACATTTTCTCTCTTTCACTTTCTTCATTCTGTTTGACTCTTTTTGACAAGTTTCTTCTAATTTTGTCGTTAATTTTGCATGCTCCCCATAATCCTAATAGACAAATTAAAACAATTTGTAGGCCCAACATAATTTTTGCAAGAATACCATTCCAAATATTGATAAACCAGTTTCCTACCCGGGCAATTCCTTTTCCAAACTTTTCCCAAACTCCAGGTTCTTTCAGTTCCTTCAAATCTGTACTATCTCTAGTCAGGTTAGTAAGCATGTTTCTAATTTTCTTACTATTATCAGGTATGTAAGAGCAGCAGTGACGTTCATTAAGCATTTTGCACACACCACCATTCTTTGCTAAAAGAATGTCTAAAGCAAGCCGATTTTGAAGAGTCATAGCTCTTTCTGCAGCGAGTTCAGTATCCATTAATAATATTGCTCCTGTAAAGTTTGTCAGCATGTTATCCACAATAGTAGACAACTTTTGGATTTTCATAGAATTTAAGATAACCCCAACTGATGGGATTATTGCTCCAAATATGTCACCAATGACAGCAGCCACTGATTCTCGTTTTTGTCTAGAATGTTGTATTTCAGAAGATTTAGGTATCTGTTTTAAGTCATCAATCTGGTATATCTTTGGGGAAACTATTCCCAAATAACATGTCCCATACCATCCCTTTGGGAGACGATAATATGCATTTAACCCACAGATGTAATAGATTCCAGGAATCGCTGGGTCTTATCCATTTAACATGAAGGTCCATTTACTCTGAAACAAAAACACATGCCTACATTCACTCGTACCCACAAACAAATTGTCTTGATCAGATTTTGGTCTGTATATACATAGCCTACCTACGTGTAATGCATCTATAGCTAACTTGCCTTGTGTTTTAATGGCAGTGAAAGCATAATCATTTGCATAAGTACGTTTTTCTAAACCTTTTTCTAATTTCTCTTTTAGTGCTTTGCGTCTATCATCTGTGTGATCTAAAAAGCTCTTCTCTACAGAAGACAGTAAGCATGTTAAATTGTTGCGGTGTGCATAAGCAGTTCCAAATGTTAGTGTTGGCTCGAAGAATCCTCTGACTAATTTTAGATCATGCTCTTTAGCTAGCTTATTTAGGAATTCAATTACAGGCACAAAAGAAAACACAACATCCAGATTCGAATAGAAGTATTGTACATGCTCTTGATTATAGAATCTCGTTAGTAACAGGCTGCAGCTAATTCCATAAGTAAGAGGGAGACTATGATAAGTAACCCCCTCCTGCACAGATGAAGGAATTTTAGTACACACATAACAATCTCTCGTATCCATAGTTTCCACATACTCATTTAATAAGCGATAGAAGACATTAGTAGAAAGTTCCCTCTTCGTATTAGTTCCCTCATGAAGATGTTTAGTATCTTGTTCGAATTTCTCCCACGGTGCTAATTTATTAGTTGTAGTGGTAGTCTCAGGTTTTGAAGTTGCATTAATAGTTTCACTCTCTCTCCACGGCATTCCCACAATCACTCCTACAATCATTATTGCACATACAACACCTATCATAAGTCCTAACCAACCACACACTTTACTTCCCTTGTTGCTATAAGCCATGTTTGTATAGAATCAGAATAGCAGATCAACAATCAACTTAAGATGGCAAACTCTTTCTGCGTATTTACAGCGTCTTCTCTCATTCCAGGACCCTTTTTGTCAATTCAGGTTAGCAGCTTGTCGTAATCAGGTTTCTTATAAGTCAAATCCAGGTTTAATTGTCTCTTTCCGGTAGGTTTATAAAGTCTCTTTTCTTTTGATATATTTTCTGCAGAGTTTTCCTGTTGTTTTCCTTCAGGTACCGTAGTATTGGCCAGGTACTTCTCGATCAAAACAGAATGCCAAGAATTCTTGTTGCCATTCAGAGGTTGTAGCATATGCCCATTCAGGACCTGTGTACCTTCGGTTTGCTATTCTCTTTCTTTTTAACCTTCGTTCACCTTGCTGTTCCCCTTCACTCAGATCATCCACCTGTGAAGTATCGCTTTCTTCTATTATTGTCTCGTTCGTTAATTTTCTTATTCTAAAAGGCGACTTTTCTGGCCATGTATCGCCTCTATGTGTCTTGTTTCGGTGATTTCCTTCAGGACGTTGGACAGCACCCTCCTCTTGTGATATGGTGTTTTCTCTCGATAGGCTTGGAATTCTTCGATCAGAAGAGTCTGATTCGTTTTGATTTGGATTTGTCACTATTCCGTCTCTCTCTCCTTCTTGTTCAATACTGTATTCTGGTTCTGAATTGTATTCGTCTGCTTCTGGGAGAACCTCTCCTTGTCTTTGTTCTCCTGCTGCCTCCACTGAGATTGGCACTCCGTCACCTCTCTCGAACTCTCTGATAGTGTGAGGGACGCGGCTGTTCTCAGCGGGCTCTCCTGTAGTCTGAGATCTTTCTTGACTGATCTCTGATTCTGAGACTTCTTCTCTCGAAGTTGCTGTACTGGAATTTTCAAGTTCCTCTTCAACAGGACACGTTACCTTCTTTGTGTGGCTGGCATGTATCCAGTTGGGAACCCCGGCACACTTCACAGCAGTAGTGGTTGTCAATATCACTTGATATGGCCCTTTCCAACGCGGCTCAAGACACGATTTTCTTACGTGTTTCTTGACGACCACCCAATCTCCAGCTTGCAGAGAGTGTCCTGGTTCGCCGATTGGTGGTAACGTGTTAGCTTCTACCTGGTGAGAGAAAGAGCGTATCACGTCAGCTAAATTTTTGCAGTAATCTAACACCATATCATCTGTAATATTCACTAGTGCATTTGCAGGTATCGCTGGTAGCCTCATTGCTCTACCCATGAGGATTTCATGGGGGGACAATCCTGTTTTCTTATCTGGTGTGTTTCTCATGGACATCAGTACTAGCGGTAATGCATCTGGCCACTTCATGTTTGTTGCTGCACATATTTTCGCTATTCTTGATTTTAAGGTACCATTCATCTGTTCAACTAGTCCTGATGCTTCAGGGCGATAGCTACAGTGTAACTTCTGCTCGATGTTGAGTGCTGCACACAGAAGCTTGATCACCTCATTGTCAAAGTGTCTTCCCCTATCTGATCCTATAGAAACCGGGAACCCGAATCGTGGTATTAATTCCCTCAGTAATAGTTTTGCAACTGTGAGACTGTCATTTCTACGTGTAGGATATGCCTCAATCCAATGACTGAAAACACACACAATCACCAACACGTACTTCAATCCTCCACAAACAGGCATTTCAATGAAATCCATTTGTATTCTATTAAATGGACCTCCAGCTCTTCCAATGTGGCTCAAATTTACCACTGTTCCTTTTCCAGCATTCATCTGTTGACAGATAATGCACCTGTGACAAGTAATTTCTGCGGCATGTCTGAATTTTGGATTAAACCAATCAACTTTAAAAGATCTGATCATGGCGTCTCTTCCTAAATGTGCTTGCCCATGATATATTCGGGCAAATTGTGACAGTAGACTATTAGGTAAGACCAATTTTCCATCATCTGAGACCCATATATCATCTGCTCTTTGTGTACATTGCATTTTCTGCCAGGAGCGTTTTTCTTCTTTGCTAGCACGGTTTTGTAGTGTCTTTAACTCATCTAAAGTATCAACCACTTGTAATGCTAGATTCAAAGTTGTGTCATTTTCAGGCTGAGGTAGCAATTCCCACTGTTCTTTGAATGATATACAATTTAATGCACAAAATCTTGCTACCTGATCTGCATAATCATTCCCCATTGACACAAAGTTTTGTGATCTGGTGTGAGCACTGCACTTTACCACGGCAACTTCAAGAGGTAACTGAATTGCATGTAACAAATCTCTTATCTGTTCTCCATTTTTCACAGGTGATCCGGAAGAGGTCATGAAACCCCTTTGTGACCAGATCTGACCAAAATCATGTACAATTCCAAATCCATACCTACTGTCAGTATAAATTGTAACTTTCAAATTTACAGCAGCATTGCAGGCCTTTGTAAGAGCTATTAATTCTGCCACTTGTGCTGAAAATACCTTTTCAAGCAAGGAGGCTTGGACTATGCCAGACATTGTACACACTGCATAGCCAGCTCTTAATGTTCCAGTTGAATCTCTTAAACAGGACCCATCCACAAACATAATGCAATCATTTTCTTTTAATTGGGTGTCCTGTATGTCTGGGCGAGGTTTGGTACAGAGGTCAGTCACCTCGAGACAATCATGCTCAAATTCTTCCCCCTCTTTGATATCTGTATTTTCATTGGGAAGCAGAGTTGCCGGGTTCAGTACTGTGCATCTTTTCAGTGTAACATTTGGTGATCCTAAAATAATTGTCTCATATTTGGTAAGTCGTGCATTTGTCATGTGCTGTGTTTTCGTTCTTGTCAACAAGATTTCAACAGAATGTGGAACCAAAACTGTCAAAGGGTATCCCATTACTATGCCCTCACATTGGGAAAGGCTTTGACCAACTGCTGCAACTGCTCGCAAACAACCCGGTAGGGCTGCTGCGACAGGGTCCAAAGTAGCTGAAAAATATGCTACAGGGAGGTTTGCATCTCCGTGGACCTGTGTTAAAACAGACAAAGAACAAGCATCACGTTCATGACAAAACAACAGAAAAGGTTTTTCATAATCAGGCATCCCTAATACTGGGGCCCTGCACATGCATTCTTTCAGCTCAAGGAATGACTCAAGTTCTTCTTTTGTCAAAGTGATTGTATATGGCTCATCTTTGACATCTTTTCCTGTCAGTTTTATTAAGGGTTTTGCAATGATTGAGAAATTGGGTATCCATTGGCGGCAATAACCCACCATTCCCAAAAACATCCTGACATCTCTTTTTGTTGTTGGGGGATTCATTTGTATGACAGCTGTTATTCTCTCCTTTGATATTCTTCGGGATCCTTTCTCAATTAGATGCCCCAAATATTTTACTTCTTTCTGACAGTACTGCAGCTTCTTAGGTGACACCTTATGCCCGTTTCTTCCCAAATGGTTCAATAATGCAATGGTATCATATTTGCAACTGTCTCTGGTTTTGGATGCAATCAACAAGTCATCAATGTACTGCACAAAAGTTGAATTAAAAGGTAGTACAAGAGGTTCCAAATCCTTTTTTAAGATCTGATTAAAGATAGATGGCGATTCAGAAAACCCTTGAGGGATTCTGCACCAACTGTACACCTTATCTAGGAATTTGAAACTGAACTAAAATTGGCTTTCCTCATGCAGTGGTATTGAGAAAAATGCTTGTGATAGGTCTACTACGGTAAACCATTCAGCATTGCAAGGAACTTGGAACATTATTACCGCTGGGTTAGGAACCACAGGGCAGCATTTTATCACAATTTCATTTATTTTTCTCAAATCCTGCACAATCCGAATTTTCCCACAGGGCTTTTTCAAACCCATAATAGGTGAGTTACATGGACTGCTCAAAACTTCTTTCAAAACTCCTTGCCTTAGAAAATCTGCAATAATCTGTGTCACTTCGATGAGCACGTCTTGAGTCATGTGATATTGTGGTACTTGTGGGAATACTGCATTTGGTTTTATCTGCACCTTGACTGGTTTAACTCCTTTAATTAATCCAACCTCCTTTCCTGTCAAATCCCACACTCTCTCTGTTACTGACCCTTGTAGGTCAGCAGGTAAGTCGATTAGTGTGAACACTGGGAATAAGGTAATTAGTGGGTAATCTTCGCTCGTCTCCCCTCCTCCTATGAGCTGGTCCTCATCACCTTCATCATCACTGTTTGTCTGAACTTCTATTCCATCGTTGGAACAGGTAATTGAACATTTAGTTTTACATAGTAAGTCCCTTCCCAGCAGGGATACTGGACTTGAGTCGCATACGACAAACCTATGCAGGCCTTGGAAATTTCCAATTTCAACCTGTACTGGATCGGTAATTGGATTTGTCAAATACTGATTAGCCACACCAACCACTCGTATAGTGCGTCCTGATAAAGGTACCCTTGGTACTTCCACACTGCGGACTGTAGAGCGTGTAGCTCCAGTGTCAACCAAAAATGAAACCTTATAGCCCATTACTTTTCCTTCTACATATGGGCCTCTCTGATCTACTTCTAATGAGGCTGCGAGCCCACACTCTTCACTGTCTGAACTGTCATCTGACCATTCGTCATTCGTCTCATTTTCACCTCGCAATGGGAATTGCTGTACAGTGTTGTTTTGACTCGACACCTGACCTGTGACCTGCTGAGGAAGCATCACCTGTTGCTGACCCATCGGGGCTAGAGGTAGCTGCATTTGCTGTCTAGGCACCATAGGAATCTGCTGTTGCATTGGTTGTACTGACACAGTTTGGAACCGTGGCGTCTGCATTTGCTGCATGGGTTGTACCCCTGACATCTGCGTCAAATTATTTTGATAATTCTGATTTTGTTGTCTCATTTTTGGACCTCGTGGATTCTGTTGTGCCCCAACATTCATGCTCTGCTGAACTGTACCATCATGCACCATATTTGGACAATCCCGCTTCCAATGTCCCATGCCCCCGCACGCGTGACATGGTGACATCCTCTTCACTACTTGCCCATCATTTTGAATGGCAACATTATTCATGTCTAAATTACGATTCACAAAGCCTCGACCTCTACCTCTCGGCTGTACCTGAAACCCACCGTTCATTTGCGGTTGCTGTTGCATCATTTGCTGAACACCATTTCCCTGAATTCCAGCCTGTGCAGCTCTTATCTGCATCACCATCACCTTTTCTTTCAACTTTTTCTGTTTTAACTCAATTTCATCACTACAGTATTTCGCATACTGCAACACCTCGTCAATCGATTTAGCTTGCCAACAAATCAAATGGTTCTTAATCATCTGACCAACCTCTGGTCTCAGCCCTTCAACAAATCTGAACACAAGATGATTCATGTCCTTCGGCTCGATCGTTTCAGTACCACTGTAATGTTTAAATGCTTTTAACAATCTCTCATAATAGGCATGTATTGACTCCTTAACCTCTTGCGAAGTCCGGTCAATTTTCTGCCTATCGGTCACCTTCGGTGACACCTTTTGTTTCAAAAACTCAATCACTTTATGATAATATTTCATCACCTCTTCAGAAGGTGCTCCTGTCGCCTTATCCCTTGCCGGTTCCTTTGTGGGCCAATCCACCCCTCTTTTGCACTCAAGCCACAAATCTGGTGGAACAATAATCTCAAATAAAGTATTCAAGTCTTCCCAAAGACATTTTGCGAGCTTCACAAATCTATCTGTCTGCTGATACCACTCGATCGGTTTTTCTCTCAACCTCGGGTTATCGTTTGTAAAGGACAAAATATCTCCCCTTGACCATGGCACATGGACTAAAACACCACCAGCTGTTTCTCTCATGGGCAGGATTTTTACTGAATCCAGATTGGGTGTGGTCGCTGTTTCAATAGACCCTGGGCTATCCCTCTTCCCTTTGTCTTTTTTCTTTGCCCATCGGTTTTCCCATTTTTTAATGCTCCCCAGATTTGCGCACTCTGCAGCAATTCTTTTAGGTGTGTCTTCATGCCTGCGGATCTCATGTGTTCAAAATCTTTTGTGTCGAAGTCTAATCTGTAGCTTCGTTTCAAATGTTTCGTGTTCCCAATATCGATGTTGTATTTGTCTGCCAGATTCGTTAATCTCTGGTGTATTTTTCCCACTTCTTTGGTAATCTTAGGGCATAAGTATCTCAGTTCTGCCTCAGTGTAAGATTCTAACCTGTTCACCCCCATTGTTCCTTCCACCAACTCAGCAGCTTCTGCACTTAGCCGTACCAGATTCAGGTATTCATCTTGTTTTTCTTTTTCAGGATTGACTTTGGTTACTGTAGTTGCTGTAGTCTTTTGTGATGTACAAGTTTTCTCTAACCACTCATTTAACTGTTGTACTGTAAAACCCTGCAGTGAAATGTTCCCTGTATGTATCATTGGAGTATATGAGGTATTTGTACTCATGGTTTGAGGAGTCAAGACTCCCAAACCTGCTTGTCGCATTGCCTCAAGAGGTGCCCCTATTGGACTGAGGTCCATTAAGGGTCTTGATCGCTCAGAAATCTGACCTCCCTGGGCCATTATTTGAGGAGTTCTAATAGACCCTCCTCTTATGGCTTCATGGGTCATGACTCCCTGTTCACATGTCCTTGTTCTCTCTTGGGCATATAACGGTACTGGGGGACCAACAGTGATAGGTAGTGATATTGCAGCAGGTGTCTGACCTGATCCCAGGCTTCTAGGAGCTTCAACACCATAGGTCTGCTCTAATAATCCCGGTGCAGGTTCTTTCAAAGGACCCGCTACTGGGTTATACCCCGGTATCAGTTGTGGTGGTTGTGACACTAACTGTGGGGTTGACTCGATCTGAACCAATCTTGGTTTTGTATATATCGGGTCTGGAGGCACCACCAAGTTCGTAGTAGTCTCGAGTACTGGAACATCGGGATAAATTCTTTTTATCTGTGGTGGAAGTTGTAACTGTATCGGTACGTCTGGTGCAGTAGGTACACTGTCACCATTCTGTATCAAAGCTGTATCGCTAGTCTGCACCGTATCAGTAACTCCCTTCTCCTGTGTCTGGTTCCCAGGATCCAAGCTAGTGCTCGGAACATTGTCACTCACCGCATAAGGTGGTGGTCGGTCATGGAGTAACCTATCCATAAACTCCTCATCCTCTGAATCACCCTCTTCTTCCCAGGTCCTTTTTTGTTCTTTAACTTTGTCTGAGTCTTTGTTAGTTTTGCAAGAAGCTTTCTTTCCCTGTGTCTCTTCTCCCTGTGTTATCGCTGGAAACAGCTTTAACCCATCTACGATTCCCCGTCCCCACATCTTATTCTCGTTATCCCATCTTGCTTCTGTATACGATTTCTCTGCTCTTGTCAATCTCCTGTGAAACCTTTCCTGCCTATGTTTAAGAGCCATCAGATCCCAGATCGCTAGAGCCTCGTATTGTGCCGGTCTCGGAGGTGGTTTCTGTGTACTTAACATCCACCTTAAGTTTTCTAATACCTTTTTATTGAACGTCCCATGTTCCAGAAACGCTAGACACCCTTCTTTTTCTGTCAACTTGCGCCATTGTTTTAACCACAAACAAGGTGCAACACCTTTTTCCTCCATTACTGTATAAGCTGGAGTACCCTTGGGCGGTGTAGATTCCCCATCTGTTGCAACAATGTACACATCTCCCCTCAAAGCGCTTTTGAATGCCTTAACAAAATTCATTTTATTTTAGATTTAATCAGGAAACGGCTTAGTTCCCAGGACACTCTTCACCTGCCCTTTGCTCACCCTATTGCCTCTCACGAACGGCAGCCAATCCGTGCGCGACCCCTCTCAACATCTGACCTATCCCAGCTCGGCACCACTGACGTCACACTCATACACACTGCAGCTGACAAAGTCTTGCGGCTTGTCCACACCTCACTAACTTCTTATAACTCATACAAACTAATGCGATTTATTGCAGACGCCTTAAATGACAACACAAATCTGCCAATTTACTACAGGAAGGGTAACACATTCGCTTCAGAACTTTACAGAGATTTCAGTTGAAGCTTCGGCCGCTACTCTCTCCTTCTCAGTTCCCTCATACGCAAGCAGAATTCGACCCGCAAATCCTACTCTCGACTTGTCAATGACTCCTTCTAGTGCACTTTAGAACTTGTCAAATCTCCATCGAAGGTTTCACACATACGTTGTGACTCAAACTTGACTTGTCAACCACACCCGATTGACCTATTAAATCGCACAGATTACAACATAAACCATATTTTTCATCCTACTCCGGAGTCTTAGACCTCAATAGGCCTGTACCTTTACCAACCACGTGGATAATTTTGAACAATAAGCGCTGTATTCACATGAAGTACGCCGACTTCCATACTCTCATACTGTGGAGTACGCCCACTCCTGCTAAACGACACTTATTTCGGCCTAAATACACACACTCTTCACAATCTCCTGCAAGAGGCATAAGCTTTGAGCAAGCGCAAAGACCCTAACCACACATACTATGGCGCCAAGAACATTCCCAACTCATCTTAGGCAGGCTCTGAGATCCCAGGAAAGCCCATGGTGAACCTAGCCACTTATCGTTTTGCCAAATTTCATTATCACAGAAAACAAAATTAACAATGAAAACTCCGTCCTAGGGCCCCCAAGAGCCAAACCGTCGCTCTGCTACCAGAACTGTTAACGCGTCCGTCTATGTTAAATTGTACACATCAGGACTCGTTTTAGGTCGATGAACCTTTTGACCCAGTGGTGAGTCTCCGTAAGACGAAATTACCAACCATCAACATAGATTTCACAAAATCCATTAAAGAATCTTCGACGCATTCATTTGTTTTCTGACTCAAATAACCACACCTCGGAAGAAGAATTTGTGAATTTGTTCCCTATTGATTACAATCTAATAATAAACTGATTATTCTTAAAACCAAGAAGCATAAAAGCATAATCACAAAATGGCAATCATGATGAACTTTCAACAATGCGATAATCAGAATCATAGAATAGATATGTTAGAAGAGAATAGACCATAGTGCATGATAAACAACAGAATATCAGTTCAGCATAGCTACATGTCAGTCACGTCAGTTCCGTCCGTCAAATGAATACCTCATCTAACCTCAGATTAGCATTAGCATGTTGGGCTTCATGCAAAACAATTTAGAACATCAATTTGGAAAACATCTAACTAAGATCCCTAATTAAACATACAGCTGTTGGTACCTAGAAAGAAAGGCATATAGATTCTGTTAGCATTTATAATTACCCTCCTCGAGTTAAGTCAGCATACAAGAGCAGTCTTCGTCTTCAGGACATCAGATGGTTCACCGTCAATCTATCTAAATGGAATCAAGGGACACTCTCCTCATTTGGAGGAAAGTATAATAGGGCGGGTTATGGGCTATGCTAATTTTGTTTAAGTCTCAAATCACCAAATAGAGTGACAGAGTTTCTGGATGCAATTGATGTCATCCCTTCCTAACTGAACTTCGTCTCTTGTGTCATGAGTTTTTATCCCTTTTTCCATAATACATTCCCCTAAAATTCTATTGGTTATTAACTACACCCCATCATTGGTAACCAATCAAATTATTCATTAAGTAATGCATTTGTTATTTCTTGATATTGAATTGTCTTTCAATTGGTCTTCATAATCAGCATTTTTTCCGTAGGTGGTACGTCGGAGGTTACTTCACCATCTTGGCACACGTCTCGGGTCAGGAGTTCTTTTCCCCTCGTCTCATCGTCCTTGAGAGTGTCCATTACTGTTTCGAAGCACATATCTTTTATACTAAAAACTGCTAGCATGCGGATGGGAAGATTTCTTCATGTTTCAAATTAATAGAGAAAGAACAATAGCTGGGTCATAGTCATTTGCGAGTCCGCACACAGAAAAAAATAAGCTTTAAATGAGAGTTACACGACTAGTTCGCAACTCATGCTAACTTAAGACATACACGTTTTAATGAATACAGTTTTGATTGTAATAATGCATATATCTTATTATTATTATTATTATTATTATTCAACATTAGTGTTCATAAATGAGCAAATCTTCACGTTTATTAATGCATTTTAATTATTATTTATTAATATTGCTTTGCCAAATGTAAGTGTTTCACGTCTATAATATATGATATTTATACTACGCTCTCTCAGTCATTTACTAACAATTTCCTGAGATTGAGAGACAGTCCAATGCAATGGAATGCTCAGGCTGAAAGGTTTGTGGAACTGTCAAAGGTCTTGTGGGTTGATTTAGGTACTTTCTTGACATAGTGGTGCCAAGTGATTTTTGGGCTGAATGTAAAGCAGTTGTTCAATGGCCAACCTCAGAGCCTCAGATTAAAGCTGTTACAAATGTGCCATCTCCTGTAGTGATAACAAAGTACACTGAAGTGATTGAATTCTTGAAGAGGAAGATTCCTCCCAAGGATCTGAATTATTTGAAAATAAATAGAATGCAGCAAGACGTTAAGGAAACTATACATGAACTTTATGAATGGTTGATGAAATCTTTTCAGAAGCACACAAATGCATTCAGATTCCGGAGATATGGGTTTCTTTATTACAACTTTTGTGCTGGATTTACGGCCTGAAATTTGTCAGCATTTTTTGAGCATGCACTATACTGTAGTGATGAACAGGAAATGAAGCAGCAAATGATTAAGCAGAAATTCATGCTTGCGCAAACTAAATTATCAAAGTGAGAGTTTCAGAATTCCACAGGTGTTGGCAATGCGACAGCCATTAAGGGGATGAAAGGGGTGATGCAGAAAGGAATTCACTCATTACCTGGAAGAGAGGAGAGTTCCTATGGATTCCGGATCAGGTGTTGATATTGGGATGCTAAAGAAACCAACTGCCCATCACATGTGCAATAAGGTGGGGCCTTGAAAGTAGGAATATAGATTTAATACTGATAAGAACCATGGTAATCAGATGCAAGAGGTGAAACACGTCCAACAACCAAATATCCCTATAAGATAAATTCAAGCCTCTATGCAGAATCAGAACCAATTAATGCCCATGCCACAACCCCATGTGGTTCAGTCTAATGTTAATCAACCCCGATTCAATCAAAATCAACTACCTCAAATGTCCTGAAATGTAACCCAGAATCCCTAAATATCACAATTCCAACTCTTTGATGAAACTGAGCTACTGGATCTTAGAACATCGCAATGGCAGTGCCTGAGAGGGGAGGAAGATTGCATGCTTGGTGCAATCTTATCAGTAGACCAGAGTGGTTCATATTTAGATGGAAATGTAAATGGTCATTCAGTGGTGTTTTTAATAGACACCGGGGCGACCCGTTCCACTGTGAGAACAGCAGAAGTACCAGACCTACCCCTCTCAAGAAAAATAATACAAGTGATAGGTACCTGCAAGTAAACTGGCTACTAATCTAATTTTAGACGAATCAGTTGTCTTCTGGATAGAGTCATTTTAAAGATTCATGATGAGGATGAAAATGTGGGAATCAGACCAGGTTTGAGAGAAACTGCAGAGTTCTTTTCAATGTTGGTATTCAATAATTTGCCCAAGGAGCTGATTAAAAAGGTGAAGGCAGATGTCCGGGTCGTTACCGGTTCAGGCACTGGAATAATAAAGGGAGTTGAGTGAGTGCAAATAAAAGTTAAGCCAAATGTGATTTACCCAAGAATAACTCTTATCTGATGACACCGGAAACAATAGCAAGAATTACACTCTTATAAACGAGATTCTGGAGAAGGGATTATTGAAAGAACTGATTGGGAGTCCATGCAACTTACCAATCATGGGAATGCGTAAACCAAATGGCAAACACAGAATAGTACAGAATTTGAGAAAAATCTGTTAAATCGTAATCCCATGTGTCCTGTGGTACAAAATCCAGCCACAATATTTTACCAGATACCCTGCACAACTTAATGCTTTACTCTTGATTCCTTTATATGAAGACAGACAAATCCTATTTTCCTTCATGTTCCAAGAGACACTAAGGGATATACTGAGAGTCTGTCACTTTTTAGCCAGATTTTAAAGAAAAATTTGGAACCTTTGAAGTTGCCATGTAATTGAGTCTTAATTCAGTACATCAATGATCTACTGATCGCATGTAGTAGTAAAGAAAAATGGCATGGGCACTGCAGGGGCCCCCAGGGACCCCGCGGCACCCCCTACCGCCATCCTGTTCCTGGCGGGAGACCCGCCAGGAACAGGATGGCGGTAGGGGGTGTCAGAATCCCCATGGCGGCGGAGCGCGCTCCGCCGCCGTGGAGGATTCACAAGGGCAGCGGAAAACCGGCGGGAGACCACCGGTTTTCCGCATCTGACCGCGGCCGAACCGCCGTGGTCAGAATGCCCTGCGGGGCACCGTCGGCCTGTCGGCGGTCCTCCCGCCGACCCTGGCCTCTGACCGCCGGGGTCAGAATGACCCCCTAAGTGTACTTAGGATCAGAAGCAGTGTAATCATCGACAGTCGAGGCCCAGAGGAGGAAAATCTGAAATCCGAACCTTCCAGACAGACCCTGAAAGGAGCCCAGTGCTCTTGCTCCTTCCTCCTCCTCTCGGAATCCAACGTGGAGTTGTATAGTAATGCCTCCATCCACTACAGAAATGTCGTGGGGAAGACTGACACCCATTTTCCATAAATTTCTTTTCTAGCCAACAAGATCATATAAAACAGCAGTTTCTACTTCCCCCTCTTAATTGTTGACTTAACTTGTTCCTGAAGTAGACCGAAAATAACCAGGGAGGGGCCAAATTGACAGTTGATCGAAAGTACCTCCCTTATTACCTCCTCTACCTTACCCCAAAACTTAGACAGCTGGGGACAGCTCACAAACATATGGAGGTCAGCTGCACTATCCAGACCGCACTTTTTACGAGCCTAAACCCCTTCTTGCCCAATCTTAGATAATTTTGCAGGCGGGCAGTAGGCCCTGTGAACAGTATAAAGATGATTCTTTCTCAACGACGCCGGTCAAACTGTGTCATATAGGAGGGCATTAGAAGCTTGCCATAAATCCATGAGCTGCTGGCACAGCAAGTCTTTCCCCCACACATTCCCCTGATAATGGAAAGCTCCTTCCACTGTCTCCATGATCAACCAATAAAGCTTTGTTGTCCCAGGTCTTATAGGGGGGTTAGAGTGTAGAAATTCTTCCAACTCATTTGAGGCCCCTACTTCCTCCTTCACATTCTTCAACCAAATGGAAATTTGAAGATATTTGAACCTAGATAAGCGACCTCCAACGTCACTGTTCGGTATCTCAAAGGATGCCAGCCTCCCTTCTTTGACCGGTTGTCCCCAAACCAAAAGGTTTGCCTCTTTCAAAGGGACAGCCAACTTATCTCTAGTCCACTCCGGGGAACCTGGCGAGTCCCAAATTGGGGAATACCTGCTGTAATATGGGAGTTTTACAGCTCTTCTCAGACCCCACCAAAGTTTTACCTAGTCCTTAATTAACTTCAAACTGATTTCTTTAAAGAAATTGGGATCACCAAACTTGTACAACACCTCCATATGTAGTATCCCCTGGTTCCTCCCTTAATTCCTTAGAATTCTTCAGAAAAATAGCCCATGCATAGTGTTGCACGTCAGGTGAAGCTAGTCCTCCTTTCTCTTGGTTCCTCCTCAGCTTCTGCCAGGCAATATGCACACCTTTTGAAGCCCAAATAAAGCTACCTATTTCTCCCTGAAGCTTACTCAACCACTGTTTCTCAAACATCAGCGGGACTGCATTAAAGATAAATAACAATTTTGGGAGAATTAACATCTTTACTAGATTCATGCGTCCTATAATTGTAAGGGAGAGACTGGCCCACTTCTTCATCAATTGTGTTGATTCCCTCAGGGTCTTTTTAAAGTTGACTTCCGCAATTGTATCTACTCCTTCCGTTGTATTAACTCCTAAATATTTCACCTCTTTTTAACTGGGACTCCGGTTACCTTCATATCCCACACCATTACTTCTGACTTCTCATCATTAACAGCGAAGCCACTAATCTTCCCAAAACCCCCCGCCGTCTCTTTCAAAACCTCTAAAGTCTGGATCAAGTGAGATGTGAATATTAATACATCATCTGCATGAAGAGAAATCTTCTTGTTCCAGTACCCACAACAAAACGGGAGTACCCTATGGTCCCTCCTAAATTTACAGACAAAAGGCTCTAAATATATGTTAAAAAGTAGTGCTGATTACGGGCATCCCTGTCTCCTAACCCTTTTTATTTTAAAAGATGAAGATAAAATTCCATTTACCAAAATCCTAGCCTCCAGGACCTGATTAATCCCCTCCAAAACACCGTAAATGTCTTTCCTAAATTAAAAATCTTACAATCCTTCCTCAAATAAACCCAGTTCACCCCATCAAAAGCCTTAGTGACATCCACCAAAACTATAGCCAAGGGATCCCCATGAGTAATCATTAAATCAATTAAGCCTATCAGAATATGTATCAAATCCTGCATCGATCTCCCCTTCATAAAACCTTTTTGATCCTGATGAATAATTTTACCCAGGACCCCACTTAACCTATCTGCCATCATTTTCACAAAGTTCTTGTAATCATTATTTAGCAGTGAGATAGGTCTATATGCATCACATAATCTCAAATCCTTAACAGGCTTTGGAATCACTTTGATATTTGCTTCCTTCCATGACGGGGGCATTTTTCTTCTCCATTCTAAGATGTCATTACACAGGACCAGAAAAAAGACTTAGGTCTTCATTACAACCCTGGCGGTAAATTCCGTGTACCGCCGTGCTGACAGATGCCAACATACTGTGACCACGGTGGTATTCCGCTACGGGTATTATGACCCACACAGAGAAATACTCCACAATACAGATACCTTCACAGGTCCGCCAGGCCAAAGGCCATGGATAAACTGGCGATAGCCAAACCCACACCGTTACGCCAACAGGAATACACCCACAGTATCATGACCAACGAATCAACGCAGCGTTCTTTTAATGGCTGTACATACCGCCGCGCTCAAAATACACACAGACACCACATTGGACAATTCAAACTACTCACACCTGACACACATACACACACCACACCGACACACTTATACTGCTATAAAACACACCCACATTACCCACAACCCTTTCAATGAAAAATAAAATTGCCTACACAGAGAGTCATGAGCCAGGAGCACCCACTAAATCAAAGCCACAGAACACCAGCACCCATACACCATCCACGCACCCCACAGGATAGTCCCCAACACATCACCCCACACATCCTTACACATATCACACACACCACATCCATGGCACCCCAAAGACACCCCAGGTTTTTTGAGGAGGAGCTACGGGTCATGGTGGAGGAAACCATCCGGGTAGAGCCACAGCTCTTCGGACCACAGGTGCAGCAGACGTCCACTGCAAGGAAGATGGAGCTATGGCGGAGAATCGTGGACAGGAACAATGCCGTGGGACAGCACCCAAGAACAAGGGATGACATCTGGAAGAGGTGGAACTGCCTTCGGGGGAAGGTGCGTTCCGTGGTTGCAAGACACCAGGTAGCAGTACAGAGGACTGGTGGTGAACCCCCACCTCCTCCCCCACAACTAACAACATGGGAGGAGCAAGTCTTGGCAATAATGTATCCTGAGGGCCTCGTAGGAGTAGCAGGAGGACTGGACTCTGGTAAGTGAAATCTTTACTACTTTATCCCCCACCCTACCTGCATGTCATCACAAACTCCTACCCCTGCCCTCACCCCATCACTCCACCACCTCACATATACCGCACTATCATAACCTACCCATCCCAATGCCAAGCCCTGAATGCAACACCAAAGCATGAACCCCCAACACAGACCTGCATGGACACCCATCACCACAGCATGCCCAGTAGAGAGACTCACCCAGCCCACAGAATCACCACTCACACAAGACAAAGCTGACATGGAAATCACAACCATACAGGGAAACACACCCATGCACAAGATGGCACACGCAGACACAATAGCACTGCATTTTCATTCCCACAGGGCCCCTACTCAACGTCACCGGAGAGGAGGTGCCAGCTACATCCAGTCCCCCCTGAAGAGGCCCACAGTGATGACAGCAGCTCTGCACGCCTGGATCAGGATGACCAACCTGGCCCATCAGGGACCCCTGAACAGTCAGGTACCCAGCCACAGTCCCAACCCACCACCGAGCCTTCCCCCTCAGGAAACACCAACACAGAACCCACCCAGCGAGCCCATGCCACTGTCCCCAGGACACATCAATCAGCAGTGTGTCCACCACTACAGGGACCCCAGGCAACCCCACAAACCCAGTCAACTGGGGTCAGTGGCAGTGGGCACACGGTTCAGGGGACAGAGGCACAGAACAACAGGGAAGCTGGGAGGACTGCTGTGCGATAGGGGGAGGACAGGGCCAGGGAACCCACTCTCCATGAGGCACTCTTCAACATCCTGGGAGCATACCACCATTCCCAGGAGACGATGGGCCAGATACTGGCCAAGTTGCAGGAGACCCAGCGGCTATAGGAGTAACAGTACCTGGGGATCAGGGATGACCTAACTAACATCTACACCATCCTGGTCACCATTGCAGGGGTGCTGGCTGACATGGGCAAGACCATGAGTGTGGCAGTGGCACAACAATGGGCCCCTGACACTAGCTAAACCGATGAAAAACTTTCCACCTCCGCCGGTGCTAGTGGACAGGAGGCCCCGCCACAGGACCAACAGGCCACCAGCACCCCACCCCCTGCAGAAGGAGAACCACCGCAAACGGTCCCTGCGATCCAGGCTTAAGCCAGAGAACATTGCCAAGACCCCCGCCAGGAAATAACACTCTCCTGATTGTCACCCTTCTGTCCCACTCTGTCACCCTGTCCACTTTGAACTGCCATTGCTCCACTTCCACTGGCCCCTTGGACAATGCACCTGTGATACCAAGAGACTGGACTCTACCATGGACTTTCCTCCACCATCACCCCAGCCCATTGCACATCCGCCTCTACTTATGAGTACTTAAATAAACAACCTTGGAACAAATACTAATCTGGAGTCTGTCAAATGATTCACAAATGTATTGGTACAACATGTTCAAAGCATTGCAACTCAAATGCACAGTGAAATATACTTGGAATGACCTTTGGTGGGCAGCAGTACACGTAGCAGGAGCCAGAGTGGGGCACAGAGGTCTGAAAATAGAGATGCCAGAGGGTATAGTCAGTGGCCATACACATAGGGAAATCAGGCTGCCAGTACAATGTCTAACAGAAAACTGAAATGTAAAGTGAACCTACAGTGTCTTACCTGTGTGTCATTCGAAGTACTGCTGAATAATATTGATTCTGTTGTCAACATCTTCTTCCTCTGCCTCCTCTTCATCACTGTCTACAGGCTCCACCGCTGCCACAAGAATATCTCCAGGCACATCCTCCTGCAGAAAAGGCACCTGGAGTCTCAAGGCCAGGTTGTTCAGTATACAACATGCAACGATGATCTGGCACACCTTCTTGGGTGAGTAGTACAGGGAGCCACCTGTCAGATGGAGGCACCGGAACCTGGCCTTCAGGAGGCCGAAAGTCCTTTCAATAAACCTCCTTGTATGGCCATGTGCCTCATTGTAACGTTCCTCTGCCCTTGTACTGGCATTCCTCACTGGGGTCAGTAGCCATGAGAGGTTGGGGTAACCAGAGTCACCTGCAAATATCGAGGGACAACCGTTAGGCACACACACTGACCCTTAGGGGCAACCCAATACCCAGGCACCTACTCATACTGTGTGGGGACCTTGGGCTCACTTATTAGCCACACCTGGTGCATCTGGAGTTGGCCCATCACATATGGGATGCTGCTATTCCTCAAGATAAAGGCGTCATGCATAGAGCCAGGATATTTGGCATTCACATGGGAGATGTACTGGTCCGCCAAACACACCATCTGCACATTCATAGAGCTTTTTCTATTCCTGAAAACTTGTGCATTTCTCCGGGGGTGGGGGACAGATGCCACATGTGTACCATCAATGGCACCAATGATGATGGGGATCTGACCCAGGGCATAAAAGTCAGCTTTCATTGATGCCAAATCCTCCATCTAGGGGAACACTATGTAGCTGCGTATGTGTTTCAGCAGGGCAGACAACACTCTGGTCAACACGTTTAAGAACATTGGCTGAGACATCCCTGATACCACGGCCACTGTTATTTGGAAGGAACCACTTGCCAGGAAATAGAGCACTGACAGGACCTGCACTGGGGGGATACCTGTGGGCCTGGCGGATAGTTGACATCAGGTCTGGCTTCAATTGGGCACACAGTTCTTGGATTGTTGCCCGATCAAGTCTGTATGCAATGATAATGTGTCTGTCCTCCATTGTCGCAAGGTCCACCATGGGTCTGTATATCGGGGGATGCCGCCATCTCATATTCAGTCTCAGCGGTTGAAGCCTATGGAACAAACCGGTGAGCAGAGGGTCATATTTCCTCATCTATTGCACTAATGATGATTTGTTTACTTTACAGAACCAAAATTTGAACCCGACTGTCAGTTGCCGTGCCAATGACTGCTATGATGCAGTTAGGTGCTATGCCCTGTGCCCCCCTAAATAGGCGGATGCCTGACCTGTGAGGAGGGACGAGTGGAAATGAGGTAATTGCGCTGGCGTTGTGCACCGTCGCGGTAGGCAGTCGAAGACCATGGTGTAAATTCACATTGGTTATCATTGGGCCCTAAGGGTTCCAGGAGCCAATGGTGATGTACGCCGGCAGTGACAGTACGCACTGCTGCGGACGTAACCGCCATTTTGTATCTATCCACTGGCTACCTGACCTTCAACAGGAGAGGACCTACACTGCAAGTGCTGCTGTGACCTGTGTCTGGAAGTGACAATGGCTCATGTGTCTGGGGAAAGGGCCCTGCCTTCACTGCAGAGGAGTTGGAGAAACTGGTGGATGGGGTCCTACCCCAGTACACGTTACTTTACGATCCTCCAGACAAACAGGTGAGTACACTGTGAGCATGATGCATGGGCCAGGAATGGATGGAGTGGTGTGTATGTAAGCCCCATGTAGATGGGGGCAGAGGCGTCCTGGCCAGAGTGCAGCATGTAAGGTGGACAATATATGTGCGTCAGGGGATGGGAGAGATCTGGTGGGCCATGAGTCTGACGTTCCGAACGGTTGACTAATTCCCTTATCTGCTGTCTTTTCCCTGCAGGTCAGCACCCACCAGAAAAAGGGCATTTGGCGTGCCATCACCAAGGAGGTGTGGACCCTGGGGGTCTTTGACAGGCGGAGCACCCACTGCCACAAAAGGTGGGAGGACCTGCACCGCTGGGCAAAGAAGACGGCAGAGGCCCAGCTGGGGATGGCCTCCCAACGAGGAAGGGGTGCCTGTCGCACCATGACCCCCTGATGTTCTGCATCCTGGCGGTGGCCTATCCTGAGTTGGATGGGTGCTTGAAGGCATCGCAGCAGCGACAAGGGGGTGAGTACAAATACTGACTCCTGATTTTGCACACGTTAAGAGGTACTTGGGTGGGGGATGTGGGATATGGATGCCCCTAGGCCAGGGCGAAAATGGCAGGGTAGGTCGCTTGTTGGGCAGGCTCTGAAGCACTCCTACCCTAATAGTGTTAGTGGGCATCTACTACTGGGCAGGGTCCAGTGGGTTTCTGATGTGCAGCTGATGGCGTTAGGCATTGTACCCCATGGGCTGGTGACTATCTTAGTTTATGGTTGGGCATAGCCTAGTGCATAGGGCTGCTCCCTGTGTGTTGTGTCCGCCAACGGTAGTGGTGTTGCTGGCATTGACCAAATGTATCCTCTGTCTCTTCCCCCCCTTTTTGTTTTGTCACCCTGTCCTTGTGTGCATTAACATCATCTGGCGGAGGAGCAGAGGCACCGGCGATGGAGGGAGCTGCATCCCACATGGTCCTGGAAGCAGAATCCACAGATCATGAGGGCACCAGTAGGATGGAGGGCGAGGGGAGCAAAACGACGGGGACAGGAGGGGAGATCACAGATAGCGACTCCTCCTCTGATGAAAGCTCCTTGGCGGTGGCGGACACCTCTGTACCCACCTGAACAACAGGTACAGCCGCCAATCCCCCTACCAGCACGCCCTCCCAGCAGCCCCTCAGCGTGTTTCCCGTGCTCGCTCACCCAGGAGGGTGGGCATCTCCTTCGCCCCAAGCACCTCAGGCCCTGCCCCAGTCAGCCCTACTGCCCTCCGTGAGGAGGCTATTTACCTCCTGAGATCCCTCACTGTTGGGCAGTCAACCATTCTGAATGCTATCCAGGGTGTCGAGTGGCATTTGCAACAAACAAATGCATACCTGGAGGTCATTCACTCTGGCTTGGTGGCCCAACAGAGAGCATTTCAGGCTCTGGTCTCCGTACTGATGGCAGCACTTGTCCCTGTGTCTAGCCTCTCCCCTCCAACTTCCTCTACCAAGTCCAATACCCTCATTCGCAGCCTATCCCAAGCACACCTTCATACAAGCATTCACCCAAATCAACACACAGAAGTGGTTCAGGCAAACACAAGCACCACACATCATCCCACAGGCACTCACACAAGCACCATACCCATGAAGACACACCAACATCCACTGCCTCCACTGTGTCCCCATCCTCCTCGTTGTCCACCTCCCTCCCACTATCGTGTCCACTCACACCTGCATGCACTACACCCTCATCCACTACCTCCATCGCCAGCACACCAACGTCAAAGCAGCATCTGCCAAGGTGAGGAAGGGGCAGAAAACCCAAGGCAAGGCAATTCAGCTGTCGGAGGCTGCAGGTGAAGGCCTGGTGGTTACCAGCAGAACCGCCAACCCCGCCACTTGCACCGCGGGCAGCACCGCCAGCAGCCCCACCGCAGGCACCGCCGCAAGCACCACCTCAAGCACCGCCACCTGCTCTGCCGATGCCACCACTACTGTCAGCAGCAGGATCCCCAGTGGACAGCCGTCCGAGGCTGCAGGAGAAGGGCAGTGGTCTATCTCCACCACTGGCAGCACCGGTACCTGCACCACGGCCAGCACCACCAGCAGCCCTGCCCCAAGCACCACCACCTGCACCACTGACAGTAGGACCACTACCAGCAGCAGCATCCCCAGTGGGCAGCTGTCTGAGGCTGCAGGAGACGGGCTGGAGCCTCCCACCACCACTGGTAGCACCCCCACGAGCACCGGCAGCACCACCAGTTTGCAGCCTTAGGCGCCACAGCATGGAGTCTAGCCCTGCCTCCATGGACTATCATGCAACTTGGTCCCTGGAAATCCCGTGCCTCAGACACCCCGGTGAGGGAATGTGAACTGCCACAACCCAAGTGCTGCATCACTTGGCACAAGGCCCCCTCCAGAACCAGTGGAGAAAGGCATCCACTCACCCAATCCCTGGCAGGATGAAGCAGACTGGGCACAAGGCCCCCTCCAGAACCAGTGGAGAAAGGCATCAACTCATGCAATCCTTGGCAGGTTGAAGCAGACTTGGCACAAAGCCCCCTCCAGAACCAGTGGAGAAAGGAATGCACTCACTCAATCCTTGGCAGGATGAAGCAGACTGGGCACAAGGCCCTCTCCTGAACCAGCGGAGATATGCATCCACTTGAGAGACTGTAGCTTTGCACTCCCCAGGACCGAGCAGTGGGCAAACCACCCACTTGAGAGACTGTGGCTTTGCACTCCCCAGGACCAAGCAGTGGGCAAACCACCCACTTGAGAGACTGTAGCTTTGCACTCTCAAGGACCAAGGCATGGAGCCCCCTCAAGGAGCAGTTGAGATATTGCATCTTCTGGCTGAGGTGCCCCCCTTCACCGTCCCCCTGAGGTCCCTGTGTCTTTTCGACCTGATGCCCCTGAAGTGTTGTCTCCGTATTGAGGCAGAAGTCAAGTGTGGGCCTGGCCCATGATTTTTGGCCCAGTGGCCCACGGACATTTGGAAGGGACAATGTACTGCCTTATGTACATATTGTATATTTTTGTAGATACTGTTTTAATTATTGTTACTTAGATCTGCCTATTTCTAAAATTACACTGATTTAACTCTATTCCTTTTGTCCTTGAGTTCTTCCAGGGAGTAACGGGGTGCAAATGTATTGTTACTGCATGTGTTTGTGTGTATGGTGTTGTAGGTGAGGGTGGGTTGTTGCATGTTGCGTGTGTGTATCACTCTCGTTTTCCTGCTTCCCTCCTCTGTGTACTAGGGCCAGTTCTCACCTAGGTTGTCGCCGCCGTCTTTCGTATTCTTGGTAGATGAGGAGGTAGACCATCATGGGCAGGACCTGTAACTCAGGCTCCATGGCGTCCTGGTTCTTCGTTGAGTGCCGAGTGGTGAGTGTTTTCCCTTCCAAACACTGTTTCCACCGTGCTTTTGATAGCGTTGGTACCGCCCCAGAAAATCTGGCGGATTGGCGGGTTGTGATGGGGTGGGCGGTACATTGTCTTCCGCCTGTCTGTTGGCAGTGACCGCTGTGATGTTTGTTGCTACCGCCATGGCAGTTGGAGTGTTAAAGTGGCTGGCTGTGTTGGCATTTTCCGCCATGCTCGTGATCCCATTTTTTTACCGCCGGCCTGTTGGCGGTATTACAGGCGCTTTAACACCGACCGCCAGGGTTGTAATGAGAGCCTTAATGCTGTCTCCCAATCGCCTATAGACTTCTAATGGCAAGCCATCTGGGCCTGGGGATTTACCCACTTTACCTGTTTTTAGAACAGACAATAACTCTTCCAACTTGATTTGTTCATTCAAGGTTCTACTATCCTCCTCGCACAAGGAGCCCAGGTCCAAGCCCTCCAACCATCCTATCACATCATCCATCTGTACATCCAACTCCTCATCGTATAATTCAGAAACAAAATCTCGAAAGAGTTCACTAATCTCCTTATCACCCTTTTTTATCCTGCCTGTATTATTCTCTCTAACCTCTGTCACCCTGCTTTTTCCTCTCTCCGCTTTCAATTTCCATGATAATATCTTTCCACAGTTCTCCCCATATTCAAAATGCTCCATCCTATATGCCTCACTCCTCTTCCTCACCCTGCCCTGAATCACCCCCTCTATCTCCGCTTGCAACCTTGAACGAGCCCTGCATAGACTATCCACTTCCTCTTCTTCAAGTCGTGGACTAGCCAACGTGGTCTCTAACTGTCATACCCCCTCCTCCAACTGGTATTTCTCTTCTTTATATTTTCATCTTCTATAGGAAGCCATACTAATTAGCCTTCCTCGGAGAAATGTCTTAAAGGAGTCCCAAACCATGGCCAATGAGGCAGAACCCACAGTTAGAGCAAATAATTCCCTTACGTCCTCTTGTAACTTTGCCACTATCTCACTTTCTAACAGAAGTGACCTATCTAATGTCCATCTCCCTTGGGCTACCCTCCCAGTTAAACCCATACTAATAGATGGCTAAATGATCTGATAAGTGAGCTCCTACATGGAAAATTTCCTTAACGCCCTGTCTGTCACAATAAAATCTATCCTAGATTGATGCCTACATTTTTTATTATTAAATGTATAACCTCTGGATGAACCATTCCTATCACACCATATATCAGATGGACCAAGCTGGGACTTATAAACAAAAGTTGATGACGCATTTTCACATTAAATCTGACCTGCTACCCGAGGATCTGTCTAAGTTACAGTTTAAAACCACATTAAAATCCCCCAGTCAGATGATAGGATCAGGACATAACAGCTGAAATAAGTCTACTAATGGGGCAATGTCATCCTTATTGGGGCCATAATATCCTACGAGCGTAAACGACTTATCATACATCGTCAGTCTCCCAATAACCCATCTTCTACCCTTATCAAACCGTCCAATGAGCCCTTGATTAATCCAGAATATTTATTCTTTGTGGATGGCTCATGTTTAAGAACAACTGAGGGAGGCTTGAGAGCAGCATATACAGTTTGTACTATATTGCAGGAAATTTCATCTGCTCAAGTTGCAGAATTGATTGCTCTTACTACAGCCTATAAATGAAATAATGGACTGAGTGACACTTTTCACATACAGTCAGAACGGGTTTGGTGTTGTCCATGGCTATGAGCAATTGTGGTCACTGCGAGGTTTCAGGACCTATGCTGGAACGTCTATTAGAAATGGGTAACAGGTGAAAGACCTATTGGAAGCTTTACAAGAACCCATTGAAATAACTGCTGTGAAATGTGTGCACATAGGAATGACTGTAGCTGTGTCACAATCAGCAACAGGTATGTTGATGAAGTGGCACGTTACTGTGCAACTATGTCATGCACTTATAACAGATTGTACATGATTGCAAACCAGGAAAGAGCCTTCTTGCAATCATTTTAAGAACTGTTGACAATTGGGTTACATTGCGGCAAATGCAAGAGAATGCACTAATTGAGGGGCAGCAAGGTTGGATCAAGGCAGGACATGGAATTGATGACAATAATGTGTGGGTTTCATTATAAGGACAGCCGACATTACCAGACAGCTTACTGATTCCAACTATGCAATATCTACATGGTCAGGCACATTTGGGTAGGAATGCTATGATTAGACCATTCAAGCAGTATTAGTACAACCCATGATTCAGAACACAAGCAGAAGAAGACTACAATAGATGCATTGAATGTCCACAAATGAATGTGGGCAAAAAAACAGATATTACACTGGGTCATGTAGGCAAATCAGGAAAGCCCTTCAACAGGATGCAGATGGATTTAATTCAAATGTTACCTTCCAATGGGCTAAGGTAAATTTTCCTGGTGGGTGGAAGCTTATCCAACAAGAAGAAATGACAGCCTAACAGTAGCTAAAATACTTCTGAGAGAGCTGATATCAAGATACGGTGTCTTTCTTTCTCTGGAATCAGGTCGAAATACTCATTTTGATAGTGAGATTATAAAAATGTTGTGTGCAGCATTGAGAACTGATGAGAAACTTAATTGCAGTTACCATCCAGAAGCTTCTGGAATTGTTTAGTAAATCATTGGGACTATTAAGTCAAGAATGGCTAAAGTCTGTGCATCAACATCATTAAAGTGGCTGATGCCTTACCCTTAGCCCTGATGTGTTTAAGAAACACACCAGATAAAAACGTGTTGTCTACCCACAAGATGTTAATGGGGAAAGCTATGCGATTGCCTGCAGTCCCAGCAAATTCGCTTGTGAACATAACAGAAGGCATGGAACTCAATTACTACAAAGGTTTGGCTGATATGGTATGTTCTGTGTCTCGACAGGTTGAAGCTGCAACTGAGAACCCACATCAAGGACACTCCCAAAATCTTAATCCTGGAGACTGGATTTGCGTTGAGGACCATGTGAGAAAGTCCTATTTAGATCCTTGTTCGAAAGGCCCTTTTCAGGTAATTCTGATCACCAACACTGCAGTGAAGTGTACTTGAATTCCAAAATGGATTCCAAAGTGAAGGAGTCCAGAAGAAAAAATAGAGCCTAATAATTTGGTGTACATACCACTGGATGTTGCACGAGAAGAAATCAGTAGTCAGAATCAGCAGAGAGAAAATTGGGGGGAAGAAACTCTAACAGGTGAAGTGGTCCAATTGCCGGACATCTCTCAATGTGGAGATAACCATTATGTATGAACTGTAATTGTCAGAAGTTCAGGTTCAGAAAGAAATGCAGAAGCACCAAGAAAGCATGAGGACCCAGGAGAAGATGCAAGTTGCAGTAGTAGTCATATTAATAAAAGGACCATAACTGAAATCTGGCAGAAGAGTGCCAAAAAGAAAGAAATATTGAGTATGGATAATCATCTACCACCACTGAAAATAATCAAAGAAGAAGAATCAAGTGTTGTTAGAGAAACAGAAGAATTATCAGGCACACTCAGAAGGCCAAAAAGAGCACGAGTACTTTGTTGAAGATATTCATGACCTGAATGGACATACTATCTGGGACAAGTACTGAACATACCAATCTCTGACATAATTCAATAGAGCACAGAATAGCTTTAAACACCTTGAAAGGAAAATAAACTACACAAAGAAAGAGAGACATTTAAGAAGAAACTTACCTAGAGCTGTGATTAAAAAGAATACATTTATGGATAACAATTGAAAAGAACACTGGGTAGGATTAGGGGATTGTCCAACAAAAAAAAATCTTTTTTTAAATGTTCTTTCTCTCATTGCTGTTACTAACAGATTACATTGGTAGTAGATCTGATTGTAGAGAAAATGTGTACTGTAATTAGAAACAGAGTTAAGATATTCCTAGAGACACTCCTTACACTAATATGTATAATAATGTTCCTAGTGCTCCATTTTCCACCAGAAAACAAGAAACAATGGGCTAGATGTATCAAAAAAGCCTTTTGCGAATCGGCAATAGCCAATTTGAAGAAAACGCTATTTCTGATTCGCAAAATGCTATGTATCATATTTGCGATTTGGTAACAGCGATTTCTTAAAAATCGCAAATGCTATTACCAAATCGCAAATAGCGATACAGCCCCAATTCGCACCTATTGGCCTGTAGGCCCATACTTGTGATTTTGTTGCATTTCCCAAATAGCAAATTCCTAACTAGAATTCACAATTTTAGAAATGCAAAACCCCAGGGTGCTGGGGGCCTAAGCCCCCTCTGATGCACCCCACAAAGGTTTTTTGGACATGTAAGGCGCAAACATGCCAATGGGGCATGTGTGCGTTACATATCAATTTTAAAAATGCATTTTTAATGCATTTTCAAAATTTGCACATGGTTACCACCAAGTTTTTCTTGGTGGTAATTGCGATTTCTTAATGCCAAATTCATATTAAGGAATTGCTTGATACATGTAGTTTAGAAATTGCAAATAAGGATTCCTTATTTGCGATTACTTATTTAGAGAATCACAATTTGCGATTCTCTAAACAGGCACGCAAATTTAAGGAATCGCTATTTTAGCGGTTCCTTAAATTTGCATTGCAAATGCCTTTCATATATACTGAAAGGAATTTTTGCATTCGCAAATGGGCATTCTCACCGTTTACAAATGCAAAAAGGCTTGATACATCTGGCCCGATATCTTTATTACAGAATGCAATACATCATCCCACAATAGATGAAGATAGACTTAAAACATCCTTTCTAGACTATATGAATGATGATTATGCAATCAATGTTTATTTAAGATTACTATAGGAATACACTAGAGCTTTAGATGTTAAGGATTGTTATGTATGAGCACACATGCCTTCTTCAGCAGATGAACAAGTTTCATATCATCACATACCACTCACTTATGCTACTTCTTGAAGTACATTTCTTAGTTTAGTTTATAGTTTACAACATTTTGAATATTATTTTTTGAATCATGAAATGGTACTTTCAAAGGTGCCTTTAGTGAAAGATATGAATTTACATCCAAAGGCTTGTAGTGAATCCTAGTTTGTTTTAATGGGAAAACAGGAGTTAGCTTAGCCTTTCGCTTGCAGACTTGTGCCCCGTCGCCTAGTGACTTTTAACCTACTTAGCTTGCTCTGTCTTAGACCATTTATTTAATTAATTCTTCTAAGATGGCTGCCTTGTTTATAGTTAGGCCCTTTTGTTTAGAGTTATGTTATCAGTGTCAACGCGCTAAGGTGTCAACTCATGCGAAAAACACAATTACAGTCCCAAGCATGCAGTGTTATCTATTGTTTTGGAACAACCTATGTCAGGGTGTCGCGTGGGCTCTCATTATCCTAAATGAGACTACTGGATTTCTAGGCAGCAGGATCGATAATGGTGTGGGGGACTGAGTCTGACCCACTTGTAAAGAACTCTGTCACCCTAAATCCGTTTTTTGCTCCGGCTAACTAGCAGTGCCTCATTTCTCCCAGGGGGAAGAAATGATTAGGCACCCGAGCGCATGACATCTTTGGAACTTCTCAGGGAAGTCGTGGTCACTCAGATCCAAACCAACTCTCTCATTTACAATATGGTCTCATATAAAAATGACAAAGACAGTATAAGTTTTATATAATGTTTTAATAAAACGACTGTATTTTAGATAATAAGGCGTGAGCCGCAATAACCAGAACAATACAACATAGTAGGATTGAAATAGTCACCAGGAGAGTAAAACATAAGAAAAAAGCTATCATATTGCCTAACAGTTTCTACTCTCCCTCTGCTTGTTCTATTTAGAGCACAGCATGTTAAGCTTCTAGCTTGCCTTTCTGAATCACTGGGGAGACATAAGCCCTCATACCTGAGCAAAGGCCTGTGATCTGGTTCAGCATCTGCAACGAGGCAGTCAGCGTCTAGCTGTGGGTCTCTGGTCGGAATCTCCCTCTTGCATGTATTGGGACAAGGAAGTGATTTTATAACTAACATGTCATCGTGATCACAAAATGTTCCTACGCAGGAATGCCAAATCTAAACTCCTACCACGTCTATCGGCAATGTACCAGACTGTATCCTTGACTGAAGCACAGAGTGAATATGTTATGAAGAACTCCAGTGCTGAAGTAGGCAATACAGTGTGATATGAATAAAAAAAAGCACCGTAGAACTGGCTATTTGAAAAATAACAGTACGAAGCCTAATTAAAAGCATTTAGAGCAAAGTGCACAGAGGCTCTAAGCTGTCAGCAAATGAATAAAATACATTCAGGGCAAAGTGCACAAAGGCCTAAAGCCTGAAGCTAATGCGCAAAGTATACGTAAAACTAACCACACTACACCCTCCCCTTGTCGGTAGCAAGTGGTTCCAATAATATAAAAGCATGCCCCAAATATAAACAATATATATTTCGACAAGGTAAGAAGACAACAAAGTCATAAATTTAGGAAACATGTGACTATAAAGCCAAATTCAAAATAGTGTCAATTTTGCCGAAGAAAAAAATCCAATTGTCAGACAGAAGCAATAGAACGTAGGAGCTCCTCCACTTCGATATATGTTAATATCGGAAGATCCACGCCACAAAGTACCATGGAGCAGGCGTGTTCCAAAGCCCCAAAACCATTGAGGGCGGCACCCCGTGCAGGGCCTATGAAAGAGACAATACCATCTTCCTCCAGGAAGGGAATCTCATAAACCGCCTCACAAAGCAAACGCAACCGTAGTGCACAAGTCTGGGAATGAACCCTAATCGGGAACATCAACAGATCAGGATCGACCACCGGAGGGCTCTGCAGTGAGAGACAGAAAGCCAGTGCATGTTCAAACGAGCACCAAAGGCACCGAAACACGAGTTGCACACAATCCAAAACCGGTCTGAATGACCGAGACCAGTCACACTCCAAATGGCCCAGAAGTGTAGCTCCAAAATGCTGCATCATGCTTTCACGACACAGCTGCGCTGACGGGAGCAGCAATATAGGATCTCGTCGTGGTGGGACAGTCATTGCGAAGAAATAGCAACAATAGCAAGACTCCAGCCAACAAAGCTAAAGTAATTGGGAAACCCCCAAAAATGCTTCCAAAAATAGAGTGTATAGCCGAAGGTATCAAACCGGATATGGAAGAGAAGGTGTGAGCGAAACCAACACCAACGGCTTTAAAAAAATGAGCAATACCAGCAGTGCTGGATGCATTAAATATACGTCCCACAAGTTCACCGAAGTGACTTGGAAAGTTAGTATTCAAAAGGGACTGTATCTCCGCCGATGACCTTGCCACCTGAAGTGCGTAGGTCTCGCTAGCAGATGTAAGGGCCACATGCTTTTGAAACAATAAAGCTTTCAGCCGACTCAACTTGTCGAAATCAACCTTGGAAGTAGCAATATGAGGCCAGATGTCCGCTACCTCCCTAATTTGAGTGGGGGGAAACAACACATTCCCGTAGCACGTAACGGCCTTGTTGACAACGACAACGTAAACTATTCCGGCACGCATGCCACAGCAGCGTTCGCTGTTAAGAACAATGTAACTGCCGTTAGAAAGCACCTGGAAAGTGTTTTTAATAACCGGGACTAGAACACCTTTCAAATAACAAGCTAAGTTAGCAATCGAAGCGTTACACACTCCGTGCAAGGACAGCTGTTTACAAACCATGGAATGGCTGACAGAAGCTTCGCATTGGCTACCGCTAAGAAAAACCTCTCTCAAACCATTAACACATCTGTATTGAAAGGGAAGCTCCCACACCTCGTGTATGTAACTGTCTCCCAATAGTTCATATCTACCCACCGGAATGTGCTTCAAACAAGAAGTAGATTGCAGAGTGGAGATAGGCAAATTAATAACCCCATGAATCAACCACTCAGCTGACGGAATCTCAGCCACCGTGAAAGGCAGTTTCTCCAATTTCTCAATATTCAACATAACATATGTCGCTTCCTTTTTAGCCATCAACTGTTGTTGACGAGTCAAATTGAAGGAGATAAAGATCTCTCTGGCACGAATGTGCTGCCATGGAACGCGACCCGCCTTCAAGGTTTGAAGAGTCCAACCCAGCTGCATGATGGCCCGCGTCTGACTCTGCCCATAATATAAAGAAGACATGTCCGATTTAATAATGTCAATAGCAGAGGAAACAATGCTGTCAATCGTGTAAACACGGTCAGAAAGGGTATGCATGCCATTATCAACAACAGACAAAGGGGGTCATTCTGACCCTGGCGGTCATCGACCGCCAGGGCCAACGACCGCGGAAGCACTGCCAACAGGCTGGCGGTGCTTCCTGGCCAATTCTGACCGCGGCGGTAAAGCCGCGGTCAGGAAAGGGAAACCAGCGGTTTCCCGCCGGTTTTCCCCTGGCTAAAGGAATCCTCCATGGCGGCGCTGCTAGCAGCGCCGCCATGGGGATTACGACCCCCTTCCCGGCATCCTGGTCCTGGTGGTTCTTACCGCCAGGAACAGGATGGCGGGAACGGGTGTCGTGGGGCCCCCTAACAGGGCCCCATAAAGATTTTCAGTGTCTGCTTTGCAGACACTGAAAATCATGACGGGTGCCACTGCACCCGTCGCACCCCTTCAACTCCGCCAGTTCAATTCGGAGCCGGCTTCATTGTTGAAGGGGCTTTCCCGCTGGCCCGGCGGGCGGCCTTCTGGCGGGAAAGGCCTGTGATCTGGTTCAGCATCTACAACGAGGCAGTCAGCGTCTAGCTGTGGGTCTCTGGTCGGAATCTCCCTCTTGCATGTATTGGGACAAGGAAGTGATGTTATAACTAACATGTCATCGTGATCACAAAATGTTCCTACGCAGGAATGCCAAATCTAAACTCCTACCACGTCTATCGGCAATGTACCAGACTGTATCCTTGACTGAAGCACAGAGTGAATATGTTATGAAGAACTCCAGTGCTGAAGTAGGCAAAACAGTGTGATATGAATAAAAAACATCACCGTAGAACTGGCTATTTGAAAAATAACAGTACGAAGCCTAATAAAAAGCATTTAGAGCAAAGTGCACAGAGGCTCTAAGCTGTCAGCAAATGAATAAAATACATTCAGGGCAAAGTGCACAAAGGCCTAAAGCCTGAAGCTAATGCGCAAAGTATACGTAAAACTAACCACACTACACACTCCCCTTGTCGGTAGCAAGTGGTTCCAATAATATAAAAGCATGCCCCAAATATAAACAATATATATTTCGACAAGGTAAGAAGACAACAAAGTCATAAATTTAGGAAACATGTGACTATAAAGCCAAATTCAATATATTGTCAATTTTGCCGAAGAAAAAAGTCCAATTGTCAGACAGAAGCAATAGAACGTAGGAGCTCCTCCACTTCGATATATGTTAATATCGGAAGATCCACGCCACAAAGTACCATGGAGCAGGCGTGTTCCAAAGCCCCAAAACCATTCAGGGCGGCACCCCGTGCAGGACCTATGAAAGAGACAATACCATCTTCCTCCAGGAAGGGAATCTCATAAACCGCCTCACGAAGCAAACGCAACCGTAGTACACAAGTCTGGGAATGAACCCTAATCGGGAACATCAACAGATCAGGATCAACCACCGGAGGGCTCTGCAGTGAGAGACAGAAAGCCAGTGCATGTTCAAACGAGCACCAAAGGCACCGAAACACGGGTTGCACACAATCCAAAACCGGTCTGAATGACAGAGACCAGTCACACTCCAAATGGCCCAGGAGTGTAGCTCCAAAATGCTGCATCATGTTTTCACGACACAGCTGCGCTGACGGGACCAGCAATATAGGATCTCGTCGTGGCGGGACAGCCATTGCGAAAAAATAGCAACAATAGCAAGACTCCAGCCAACAAAGCTAAAGTAATTGGGAAACCCCCAAAAATGCTTCCAAAAATGGAGTGTATAGCCGAAGATATCAAACCGAATATGGAAGAGAAGGTGTGAGCGAAACCAACACCAACGGCTTTGAAAAAATGAGCAATACCAGCAGTGCTGGGTGCATTAAATATACATCCCACAAGTTCACCGAAGTGACTTGGAAAGTTAGTATTCAAAAGGGACTGTATCTCCACCGATGACCTTGCCACCTGAAGTGCGTAGGTCTCGCTAGCAGATGTAAGGGCCACATGCTTTTGAAACAATAAAGCTTTCAGCCGACTCAACTTGTCGAAATGAACCTTGGAAGTAGCAATATGAGGCCAGATGTCCGCTACCTCCCTAATTTGAGTGGGGGGAAACAACACATTCCCGCAGCACGTAACAGCCTTGTTGACAACGACAACGTAAACTATTCCGGCACGCATGCCACAGCAGCGTTCGCTGTTAAGAACAATGTAACTGCCGTTAGAAAGCACCTGGAAAGTGTTTTTAATAACCGGGACTGGAACACCTTTCAAATAACAAGCTAAGTTAGCAATCGAAGCGTTACACGCTCCGTGCAAGGACAGCTGTTTACAAACCATGGAATGGCTGACAGAAGCTTCGCATTCGCTACCGCTAAGAAAAACCTCTCTCAAACCATTAACACATCAGTATTGAAAGGGAAGCTCCCACACCTCGTGTATGTAACTGTCTCCCAATAGTTCATATCTACCCACCGGAATGTGCTTCAAACAAGAAGTAAATTGCAGAGTGGAGATAGGAAAATTAATAACCCCATGAATCAACCACTCAGCTGACGGAATCTCAGCCACCGTGAAAGGCAGTTTCTCCAATTTCTCAATATTCAACATAACATATGTTGCTTCCTTTTTAGCCATCAACTGTTGTTGACGAGTCAAATTGAAGGAGATAAAGATCTCTCTGGCACGAATGTGCTGCCATGGAACGCGACCCGCCTTCAAGGTTTGAAGAGTCCAACCCAGCTGCATGATGGACCGCGTCTGACTCTGCCCATGATATAAAGAAGACATGTCCGATTTAATAATGTCAATAGCAGAGGAAACAATGCTGTCAATCGTGTAAACACGGTCAGAAAGGGTTTGCATGCCATTATCAACAACAGACAAAGGGGGTCATTCTGACCCTGGCGGTCATCGACCGCCAGGGCCAACGACCGCGGAAGCACCGCCAATAGTTTCCCGCCGGTTTTCCCCTGGCCAAAGGAATCCTCCATGGCGGCGCTGCATGACGACCCCCTTCCCGGCATCCTGGTCCTGGCGGTTCTTACCTAACAGGGCCCCATAAAGATTTTCAGTGTCTGCTTTGCAGACACTGAAAATCGCGACGGGTGCCACTGCACCCGTCGCACCCCTTCAACTCGGAGCCGGCTTCATTGTTGAAGGGGCTTTCCCGCTGGGCCGGCGGGCGGCCTTTTGCCGGTCGCCCGCCGGCCCAGCCGGAAAGTCAGAATGACCGCCACGGTCAATTGACCGCGGTACGGACTTCTGGCGGTTCCCGCCAGGCGGGTGGCTTCCGCCGCCCGCCGGGGTCGGAATGACCCCCAAAGTCTGCAGCAGATTTTCCTGATCAATCTTCCTCAACCGGGCTGCAGCCTCCTGTTGTGAAAGTTTCCAAATCTCATTATAAACTTTGTATAAAAACCTTTTCTTCCGTGGTACCTTGGGACCTGACAAAAAATCTTGTAAATCAGTACCATTAGACAGTAACTTGAGATGTGACTTAACTGCATCCAGCGTGGATGACTTCAACCATTGTTGACAAAGCTTTCCCACGCTGTACGTAGTTATAATATCAGCATGTTCTGGTGAAATGCAACGAGGGTCTGCCCTACTAGTCCTGAACCCCGCTGAAGAGGTGACAAAATGTTGATGACACTCATTAGTGTCTACAGGCCATAATAACCACCCGCCCGGATGTAACGATGAAGTGTTAAGCGTACCATTCTGGACCCAATGCGTAAATTCACTAAAAGTAGCATTCACATAGTGCTGCCAGTTGTTTAATTTGGAAGGGACAGGTATACTAGGCAAATTCAACTCTCTAATTGTCGCCAAGCCCAAACAGCTAGTTTGTTGTACCGTGTCATTGAGGAAAATCATCTGCACAGGGATAAGACATGCTCTAAATAATGTATCCCTGCCTTGCATCTGCCAATTTTTCGTACACCAAACACTTTTCAAGTCAACAGTCTTTAACCAGTATTCATACCCCTCGACCGAAAGTTTAGATACAAACAAATTTGAATACAGTAATTTAGTATCGGTCAATAATATGTGCTTATTAGAATACGGTGCAACTTTAAAATAGTAAGACTTAGCATTCCGCTGATCATGCCCAGAAAAATATGCAAATTTATCATAATACGTTTTCGAACTCCTTTGTGGAGGAGTCGAGCAATGTTCCCATTGCACATAATTAAAAATGGACTTAGGGCTACTAGCTTTATGAATAAAGTGGTGTCCATAATAGTTGTAGCAAAACATGTCGCCATGATTATCTCTAAACTGGTAAGCATCTTCATCGTCATAGACAGTATAATATTGCAAATCTGTTAGCATAGAATCTACTGTCTTCACATCCCAATCATCAGAAACAATGCCTGGTATAACAATATCATTCATTGATAACTTGAGGACATACGGTATTTGAATCAATTCAGTGGGACCATATATATCAAACATTACTTTATCCCACACAATCCCATCCGGAATCGGTATTGCAGAAATGTTCACATTGGACAAGTCTCTTCGAACCATATGAGACGAAAAATGTGGTCTCAACACAGTCTCCACGTGCTCAATGTCAGATCGATCAGGAAGAAAATGACCATGTATTACTAGAAAAAAAGTAACTACAAATCCCAACCATAAAAAAAGAGTCATTACATCCAAAAAAAGCCACAAATAGTTCCAAGGAAAAACAAAATATGTACGTTTAAGCCAACTCAGCAGCTTACGTTGACCTCGGACAGAAGACATCGAGGACGAAGAGCTGGACACTGCTACATCAGCATCGTTGAAGCAGCCAGAGGCAGTTCTTGCAAAAGGTGCAATTGTGAACAAAGAAGCAGATGGAGGCTCTCTCCTAGGCACGCTATAAACCACATGTTCAGAAACATCAGTAGAACGTACAGCAACTTGATCAAAAGATTCCATATTAATCGTTGTCTGTGGAACAATCGCAAGATCATCTTCCACCCTCCCCAAGCTCGGAGAGGAAACAGTGTCGGTGTAAATCACCTGCAGCGGGACTTCTTCCCCAGTAGTGAGAGGGATGCCGGAACTACTGGGTGTCCCTCTTGGTCTGCTGTGCAGAATCGGCCACATGTTGTAACTTGACATTATCAATGAAAACAAAGCGATTTCCTTTGGCCCCTTGCAGCGGCGGTAAAATCACAGTTCTCGTGACGCTCACCCCTAACACAGGGACAGGTGCTCGATAAGAAGGACCAAATTCTTTCTTTACTGCGACCTTTTCACGCACTAGATCCCCAATCCTGGGTATCCAACCAGTAGGTGTTACTGGCTCATCCTTAATTCCTGAGGAGGCAGCACTTGCAGAAGAGTTATCTTCACGGAATTAAACGCTCCACGACAGAATTTCCCTCGGGATGAAATGGAGACGAGAATTGGAGTTGGACCCCCAACGAAGCCATGGTGTCCCTGAATGCCTTAGAGGCGAAAGCAGGGCCCTGGTCCGAATGAAAAGCCGCAACTGCAAATGTATCGACAAAGATGCGCAAATCTTTAATAACAGTCCGAGCGTCAGCCGAGCGTTGTGGCCATACCCACACAAATCTGGAGCACGAATCTACAGCAACCAATATATATTTGTTTGCACTATCTGGTGTCAGCGGACCACAATGATCCAAGTACACACACTGTAAAGGTTTGTTTGAAATCAGAAGGGGCGTCTGCTGTGGGCGTCTATCCGACGAAGCTTTAATTTGTTGACAGACGTCACAACAAAGGACATACTGCTTTGTCTCTTTATAGAGACCAGGCCACCAGTAACGAGCCTGTAAAAGTGAAATCGTGGCAGCCACACCAGCATGTGCAGATGTCACCCCCTCATGTGCTGCAGAAATTAATCGAGGTCTCTCAATTCTATTGGGTAGTTCACGTACACCAATGCCTGGAATATTAACAACAGCATTTAGCGCACTACTCTAGCAGTAACCATATTTAGAAGGAAATCCTTTAGGAAACGGCGTGCCATCAGCCATAGCTTTTATGGCAGCCGAAATCTCTGTGTCTGGTTTGGAACTCGAATGAGTCACTGCGGCCACAGTGGCGACAGCCACTGCCGACTTTGCGGCTTCATCAGCCAAAGTATTCCCAGCAACGTGTATTCCAACGCGCTGGTGTCCAAGTGTATGCACAACATGGACCTTAGGAAGCGTTTCTTTCAGATCCGCAACCTTACCCCACAACAATTTATGTTTAATGGTGTTGCCTTTAGAATCTCTGAACCCATTCAACTTCCAATAGTTCAGATATTCATTGAAAGACTGAACACAGTAGTAGGAGTCACAGACCAGCAAGGTCAAAATTGCCGGATCCGCGTGCTCCAACGCTAACAAAAGAGCTTTGAGCTCTGCCAGCTGCGCCGTGCAATCTCCCAAGATTTTAGTATAAGTATGTCGGGGGCAGAACACCTCCCCCTGCATAGTGCCACTCACCACCGCACATGCAGCAGAATACTGATGTTTAGTCCCAACCGCTGGTTGCGCAGAGCCATCGGTATACATGACCACTTGATATTGGTCCATAGGCAATGTGCCAGCAGGAACTGGGTACTCTATTTCATATTGAAGAAATTCTTGAGTCTGCAGTTTAGGGTCAAATATATAATCTACATCAGTGGCTGTCAAAGACGTAGCCCATTGTATCCATCGCGGGTGTAAAGCTTTTGAATTAGGAACACTCGCTTTTGTAACAGCCTCTAAAGCCGGAATCAGGGAAACGACAATGATGCGTTGGCCCTGGGCAAGCGGTCTTTCTTTAATCACAGCCATCTGTACTGCAGTGAGTATTTTCTCAGTCTGTGCAAATCGTTGTTCAGCAGCAGAATACAAGTGGGACTTGTATGCAATCGGGACTGTCTCACCCTCATTAAAGGTGACATACGTAAATCCAACAGCCCAAGGTATCACCCTGATGACTAAATGTGTCTTATTGTCCCGTGTGTGTAAGTGCTTAACTGCTAAGAGATCAGTCTGTAACTCTCGCAGTATGTGTGTATGCTGAATCGTCCAAAATTTACTCGAAAAATTTGGGCGAATCAGTTCGTATAAGGGTTTTATATGCGTAGCATAATCAGGAATGTAAGTTCTGCCAAAATTCAGAAACCCCAACAATGACTGGAGCTTCCGAACCGTATTAGGAGGCTGCAATAAAGCACATTTCTCCAAAAAATGTGGCGCTAGGCTCTTGCCCTCACTCAATAACTCATATACCAGGAAAATGACACTGAGGAAGGCAATCTTTAATTTCTTAAAATTAAACTTATAGCCAATATCAGCAAATCCCACAACAATGCGCGATACGCGCCTTAGATGTTGCAGAATCTCATTGTCTGTCAAATATATGTCATCAACATATGATAACGCTTCAGGGTCCAACTCGTGCAGCATTTAAGTCACACGAGCCGAAAACAGTCCTGGGCTATTTTATACCCCTGAGGCAAACGACAAAAAAAATTCTGAGAGCCAAACGCACTGAAACTGGTATAGTCCCGACTTTCGGGCGCTATATTTTGGCAGAAAAATCAATTTGAGATATCCAACGTTGTCTTGTATTTTTTACGCACTATATTGTTCATAAGCGCTGCGCTATGTGAATTCTGTATTGCATATGTGCGTGTGTGACTATTCAAATGTCTGTAATCCACCACTATCCTATATGAATGGTCCGGTTTAGCAACCGGAAATAAGGGATTATTCATCTGCGAGACACAGGGCTCAATTACACCCTGGTACTCCAATTGTGTAAGAATTTTCCAAACCGATGCCCTTGCCTCAAATTTAATAGGATACTGCGGCTGTGGCTGAGGTGTGCCCTTTATTGGAATTACATGATAAGGTGATTGTCTATCCCACCCCACGTTATTTCTATATAGGGCGGGAGCCTGTGCTAGGGCCCATGTTTTACCATAGGATTCCGCTAGCTCTCTCGGAACAAGTGGTGAGAAGGAAGGTACAATAACATCCTCCCCAACCGGACAGTCGCGAACAAAGTCAGGTGGCCAATCCTGTTCGCCCAACAGACCACATGGTCCCAAAAGATGGCGTGTACAATGCGGTCAATGTCCCCTTCTAATCGTAGAGTCACCTGATATACTCTATCAGGATCAGAGACTCGCATATCCACCGTTTCGACTTGGATGAAGTCATCAGTTGCTTTCACCTCCAGATGCTCTAGAAGACTCCGGCGATCTATTGTGACCTCTGCCGCGCTGTCTAACAGTGCTAATGCCCATGTCTTGCTCGTCAAGAGAACTCTCTTCTTGAGCGGCATGTCTAACTGAGACTGCTGCCACTTTCTTCTTTTTAAATTGCTGTTTTTGTTGCAGCGGTTTCTCTTCTTGTTTAACGGAAACTTCCGCTGAGCGTTGTGAATCCTGTCTCGGTTTCACGTACTCCGTCCTCCGCTCTGACCGCCCACCTCTCTCACTTCTCTTCTCTGAGGAGTCCTGAAAGGAACGAGATTGGCGTGTATCAGTATTTTGATATCTATCAGGCGTCTTCAAATTATCCCTATTCCTGAGATTATACCTATTCTGCGGGGTCTCCGGTTGCGGAGACTGTCCCCCATCTTTTTTAGGTGTTTGCTGTTTCTTTTCCCAGTGCTTTTTTGTACCCTCAAGTTGCTGTTGCTTAGCATTATCTTTATTATTTTTACCCTGCAATTGGGGTTTCTGCGGTCTAGCCCCTAGGCTATCGCGACCAATACTTGAATATGTCTCAGCTATTATTCTCGGAAGTTCCCGCTCTTGATCAATCTGCGGAACATCCCGAAGACGCATTTGCACTGCTAGTGCTACTGCCTCTCCCTTGAGATTACTCCAAATAATATATAATGTTTTAATAAAACGACTGTATTTTAGATAATAAGGCGTGAGCCGCAATAACCAGAACAATACAACATAGTAGGATTGAAATAGTCACCAGGAGAGTAAAACATAAGAACAAAGCTATCATATTGCCTAACAGTTTCTACTCTCCCTCTGCTTGTTCTATTTAGAGCACAGCATGTTAAGCTTCTAGCTTGCCTTTCTGAATCACTGGGGAGACATAAGCCCTCATACCTGAGCAAAGGCCTGTGATCTGGTTCAGCATCTGCAACGAGGCAGTCAGTGTCTAGCTGTGGGTCTCTGGTCGGAATCTCCCTCTTGCATGTATTGGGACAAGGAAGTGATTTTATAACTAACATGTCATCGTGATCACAAAATGTCCCTACGCAGGAATGCCAAATCTAAACTCCTACCACGTCTATCGGCAATGTACCAGACTGTATCCTTGACTGAAGCACAGAGTGAATATGTTATGAAGAACTCCAGTGCTGAAGTAGGCAAAACAGTGTGATATGAATAAAAAACAACACCGTAGAACTGGCTATTTGAAAAATAACAGTACGAAGCCTAATAAAAAGCATTTAGAGCAAAGTGCACAGAGGCTCTAAGCTGTCAGCAAATGAATAAAATACATTCAGGGCAAAGTGCACAAAGGCCTAGAGCCTGAAGCTAATGCGCAAAGTATACGTAAAACTAACCACACTACATGGGGTCCAAGTAGATCTATATAAATACATCACACTTTAGACAGATAATCAGAGGGATTCTGACCAGATACCATCGCTCCTATTGATGCTGCATGTCCCCTTCACGCTGACCGGGACTTCGTGTTCTTCCGAAGTCTGAGCTCAAGACCTCATTTCAAGGTAACAAGGGTTGGGGGTTCCTTCCTGGGACATGGCATTGGCAGATTAGGTTTAACATACCCAGCTTTCCTATAAGTAGAAGGTTAGGCCTATTACGATAGGGTACTAGAACATATTATACACTTTGGCCCTCATTACAACCCTGGCAGTAAATGCCTTCTACCGCCGTGCTGACTGCCGCCAACATACCGTGACCGCAGCGGTATTCCGCTACGGGTATTATGACCCACACTGAGAAAACCGCCACTATACTGAAACCCACACAAGTCCGCCAGAGCAAAGGTCAGTGATAAACTGGCGATAGCAGAACCCACACCATTACGCCAACAGGAATACGCCCACATTATCACGAATCACCGCGGCGGTCTTTCAACCGTGGTAAACCATTGGTGGTACACACCGCCACGCTCAAAATACACACACATTTACAAAACACCACCACACTGGACAATTCAAACTACACACACCTGACACGTATACACACCACACCCACACACTCACACCACTATAAAACACACACCCACAACCTTTCCAATGAAAAAAAGAGTGCCAACAGAGAGAGACACAAGCTAAGGGCACCCACTCAATCTTTGCCACAGAACTCCATCACCCATACACCATCCACGCACCTCACAGCATACACCCCAACACATCACCCCACCATCCTCACACATATCACTCACACCACATCCATGGCACCCCAAAGACACCCCTGGTTTTAAGAGAAGGAGCAAAGAGTCATGGTGGAGGAAGTCATCCGGGTAGAGCCACAGCTATTCGGATCACACGTGCAGCAGACGTCCATTGCAAGGAAGATGGAGCTATGGTGGGGGATCATAGACAGGGTCAACGCCGTGGGACAGCAACCAAGAACAAAGGATGACATCAGGAAGAGGTCAAATAACCTACGGGGGAAGGTGCGTTCTGTGGTTGCAAGACTCCAGGTAGCTGTACAGAGGACTGCTGGTGGTCTCCCACCTCCTCTCCCACAACTAACAACATGGGAGGAGCAAGTCTTGGCAATAATGCATCCTGAGGGCCTCGCAGGAGTAGCAGGAGGACTGGACTCTGGTAAGTCAAATCTTTACTACTTTAACCCCCCCTTACTGCATGCCATCACAAACTCCTACCCCTACCCTCACCCCATCACTCCACCACCTCACACATACCCCACCATCACAATCCACCCATCCCAATACCAAGCCCTGCATGTAACACCAATGCATGGACCCCCAACACAGACCTGCATGGACACCCATCACCACAGCATGCCCAGTAGAGAGACTCACCCAGACCACAAAATCACCACCCACACAAGGCCACACTGGCAGGGAAATCACTATCATACAGGGAAACACACCCATGCGCAAGATGGCACATGCAGATACACTAACACTGCATTTGCATCCCCACAGGACCCATACTCAACGTCACCAGAGAGGAGGTGCCAGCTACATCCAGTTCCCCCCCTGAAGAGGCCCACAGTGACAACAGCAGCTCTGCACGCCTGGATCAGGATGACCAACCTGGCCCATCAGGGCCCTCTGGACAGTCGTTTCCCCTGCCATAGTCCCAACCCACCATAGAACCTGCCCCCTCAGGAAACACAAGCACAGCACCCACCAAGCGGGCCCATGCCACTGTCCCCAGGACATGCCAATCAGCAGTGTGTCCACCACTAAAGGGACCCCAGGAAACCCCACAAACACAGGACAATCAGGGACCTGGGGTCAGTGGCAGTGGGCACATGGTTCAGGGGACAGAGGCAAAGGACAACAGGGAAGCTCGGAGGACTGCTGTGCGACAGGGAGAGGATGGGCCCAGGAAACCCACTCTCCAGGAGGCACTCTCCAACATCCTGGGTGCATACCACCATTCCCAGGAGACGATGGGGCAGATGCTGGCCAAGTTGCAGGAGACCCAGCGGCTGCAGGAAGGACAGTACCTGGGGATCAGGGATGACCTAAAAAAACATCTACACCATCCTGGTCACCATTGCAGGGGTGCTGGCTGACATGGGCAAGAGCATGAAGGAGGCAGTGGCACAACAATGGGCCCCTGACACTAGCCAAACTGATGCACAGCCTTCCACCTTGGCTGGCGCTAGTGGACAGGAGGCCCAGCTGCAACATGCATCTATGATCTTGCAAATCTTCTTGGGTGAGTAGTACAGGGAGCCACCTGTCAGATGGAGGCCGAAGGTCCTTTCAACAATCCTCCTTGTACGCCCATGTGCTTCATTGTAACGTTCCTCTGCCCTTTTCCTGCCATTCCTCACTGGGGTCAGTAGCCATGAGAGGTTGGGGTAACCAGAGTCACCTGCAAATATCGAGGAACAACTGTTAGACACACACTAACCCTTAAGGACATCCAATACCCAGACTCCTATTCATACTGTGCAGGGACCTTGGGCTCACCTATTAGCCACACCCAGTGCCTCTGGAGTTGGCCCATCACATATGTGATGCTGCTATTCCTCAAGATAAAGGTTTCATGCACAGAGCCAGGATATTTGGCATTCAAATGGGAGATGTACTGGTCTGCCAAACGCACCATCTGCAAATTCATAGAGTGATAGCTTTTTCTATTCCTGAAAACTTGTTCATTTCTCTGGGGAGGGGACAAATGCCACATGTGTACCATCAATGGCACCAATGATGATGGAGATATGTCCCAGGGCTTAAAAGTCAGCTTTCACTGTGGCCAAATCCTCCACCTGGGGGAACACGATGTAGCTGCATATGTGTTTCAGCAGGGCTGACAACACTCTGGTCAACATGTTGGAGAACATTGGCTGGGACATCCCTGATGCCATAGCCACTGTTGTTTGGAAGGAACCACTTGCCAGGAAATGGAGCACTGACAGGACCTGTAATACAGGGGGGAAACATTGAGCAGAGTGTCATATTCACACATCTATTGCACTAATGATGATTTGTTTACTTTACAGTAACAAGATATGAATCCGACAATCAGTTGCTGTGCCAATGTCTGCTGTGACACAGTTAGGTGTCATGCCCTGTGCACCCCTGAAATGGCAGCTGCCTGACTTGTGAGGAGGGACAAGTGAAAATGAGGTAATTCTGCTGGCATTGTGCGCCATTGCGGTAGGCGGTCGAAGACTGCCACGCAACTTCGCATTGGTTATCATTGGGCCCTATGGTGTCTAGGATCCAATGGTGATGGTGACGGTACACACCGCTGTAGATGTCACCACCATTTTCTACCAGTTCACTCACTTGCTACCTGACCTTCAACAGGAGAGGACCTACACTGTAAGTGCTGCTGTGACCTGTGTCTGGAAGCGACAATGGCTCATGTGTCTGGGGAAATGGCCATGCCTTTACTGCGGAGGAGTTGGAGAAACTGGTGGATGGGGTCCTACCCCAGTGCATGTTACTCTACGGTCCTCCAGACAAACAGGTGAGTACACTGTGAACATGATGTGTGGGCCATGGATGTATAGATTGCTGTGTGTGTAAACCACATGCAAGTAAGGTGGTCAATGTATGTGCGTCAGGGGATGGGAGGGATATGGTGGGCCATAAGTGTAATGGTCCGGACGGTTTACTAATTCACTTTTGTGCTGTCTATTCCATACAGGTCAGCATCCACCAGAAAAAATGATATTTGGCATGCCATCACCAAGGAGGTGAAGACCCTGCCGCAGAAGATGGGAGGACCTGCTCTGCTGGGCAAAGAAGACGGCGGAAGCCCAGCTGGGGCTGGCCTCCCAACGAGGAAGGGGTGCCCCGTCGCACCATGACCACCCTGATGTTCCGCATCCTGGCGGTGGCCTATCTGATGTTGGATGGGCACTTGAAGGCATCACAGCAGCCACAAGGGGGTGAGTACAAATACTGACTCCTGACTTTGCGCGTGTTAAGATGTACCTGGGTGCGGGATGTGGGCTATGGGTGCCCCTAGGCCAGGGGGAAGATGGACAGGGTAGGTCCTTTGTTGTGCAGACTCTGAAGCACTCCTACCCCAATTGTTTTAGTGGGCATCTACTACTGGGCAGGGTCCTGTGGGTTTCAGGTGCGTAGCTAATGGCGTAAGGCATTGTACCCCATGGGCTGGTGACTATCTTAGTAACTGGTAGTGCATGGTCTAGTGCATAGGGCTGCTCCCTGTTGTTGTGTACGCCAACGGTAGTGGTGTTGCTGGCATTGAACAAGTGTATCCTTTGTCTCTTCCCCCCTTTTTGTTTTGTCACCCTCTCCTTGAGTGCATTAGCATCATCTGGCGGAGGAGCAGAGGCCCCGGCCATGTAGGGAGCTGCATCCCACATGGGCCTGGAGGCCAAATCCATCGAGGGTGAGGGCACCAGTGGGACGGAGGGTGAGGGGAGCACCTCGACAGGGAAGCTTCCTGGTTGTAGCAGACACCTCTGTGCCCACCCCAACAACAGGTACAGCCGCCACCTCCCCTACCAGCACTGCCCTCCAAGCAGCCCCTCAGCGTGTTTCCCGTGCCTGCTCACCCAGGAGGGTGGGCATCTCCTTCGCCCCAGGCACCTCAGGACCTGCCCCAGTCAGCCCTGCTGCCCTCAGTGAGGAGGCTATTGACTTCCTGAGATCCCTCACTGTAGGGCAGTCAACCATTCTGAATGCCATCCAGGGTGTCGAGAGGTATTTACAACAAAAAAATGCATATCTGGAGGGCATTCACTCTGGCGTGGCGGCCCAACAGAGAGCATTTCAGGCTCTGGCCTCAACACTAATGGCAGCCCTTGTACCTGTCTCAAGCCTCCCCCTCCAACTTCCTCTACCCAGTCCCAATCCCCTCAACCCCAGCCTATCCCAAGCACACCTTCAGATCAGCATTCACCTAAATCAAAACCCAGAAGTGGCTCAGGCAAACACAAGCACTACACATCATCCCACAGGCACTCACACAAACTCCATCCCCATGCTGCAGACACACCAACATCCACTGTCTCCACTGTGTCCCCCTCCTCCTCCTCCCTCCCAGTAGCATCTCCACTCACACCTGCATGCACTACATCCTCATCCACTACCTCCATCACCAGCACGCCCATAACTACTCACCCCTCACTGGCAGTCACCACCCCCACATCCATGCACATGTCCCCTGTGTCCTCTCCCAGTGTGTCTGTGACTCCTCCTCCCAAAGTATACAAACGCAAGCACCCACCCACCCAACAGCCATCCACCTGACAACAGCATCCAGCCCATGCACCTTCACCCAAACTCAGCAGAGAGACACCTCCTACAACCACTCCCTCTTCCTCCACTCCCAAAACCTCTCTCTCATCCCGCCCCAGTGTGTCTAAAAAGCTTTTCCTGGCAAACATTGACCTCTTCCCTAGCCCTCGCCCCCATCCTTCCCCTCAGGCAGGGTGTCCCGAACCCAGGCCAGCACCTCAGCCACCAAGTCGGCATCTGCTATGGTACCTGCAACTCACAGTGGCTCAAAGGGGGCAACCATCAGCCCAGCCAGTGTGCCACCAACCCCTGCAAAGGACAAAACCATTCCGCCACTTGCCAAGGTGAAGAAGGGGACAGCATGCAGCAAGGGCAAGGAGCACAAACCACCCAGCATGGCCTCCTCCAAAACTCCAGCTGCCAGAGCCAAGGCCACAACAGCATCTGCCAAGATGAGGAAGGGGCAGAAAACACCAGACAAGGCACTTCAGCCGATGGTGCCCACCAGCACAACCGCCAGCCCCGCTACCTGCACCGCAGCCAGCACCGCCAGCAGCCCCGCCGCAAGCACCGCCACCTGCACCGCCACCTGCACCGCAACCTGTACCGCTGCTAGCACCACTACTGTCAGAAGCAGCATTCCCAGTGGGCAGCCATCCGAGGCTGCAGGAGAAGGGCTGGAGCCTCTCTCCACCACTGGCAGCACCAGCACCTGCACCACAGCCAGCACAGCCAGAAGCCATGCCTCAAGCACTCCCGCAAGCACCGCCACCTGCACCGCTGACAGTAGGACCACTACCAGCAGCCCCAGTGGGCAGCCGCCCGAGGCTGCAAGAGACAGGCTGGAGCCTCCCACCACCACTGGCAGCACCCCCACCTGCACCAGCACTACCACCAGTTTACAGCCTTAGCCGCCGCAGGATGGAGGCTAGCCCTGCCTCCATGGACTATCATGCAACCTGGTCCCTACAAATCTCGTACCTCAGACACCCAGGTGAGGGAATGTGAACTGCCACACCCCAAGTGCTGCATTACTGGGCACATGGGCCCCTCCAGATCCAGTGGAGATATGCATCCACTCACCTCATCCTTCCCAGGATGAAGCACACTAGGCACAAAGCCCCCTCCAGAACCAGTGGAGATATGCATCCACTTACCCCCTCCTTGGCAGGATGAAGCACACTGGGCACAAGGCCCCCTCCAGAACCAGTGGAGATATGCATCCATTCACCTCATCCTTCCCAGGATAAAGCACACTGGGCACAAGGCCCCCTCCAGAACCAGTGGAGATATGCATCCACTTACCCCTCCTTGGCAGGGTGAAGCACACTGGGCACTAGGCCCCCTCCAGAACCAGTGGAGAAGCCATTCACTAGAGACTGTAGCTTTGCACTCCCCAGGACCAAGCAGTGGGGAAACCACCCACTTGAGGGACTGTGGCTTTGCACTCCCCGGGACCAAGCAGTGGGCAAACCACCCACTTGAGAGACTGTGGCTTTGCACTCCCCAGGACCAACCCTTGACCCTGCACTAGCAGGCAGGTCGCTCCCCGCTCCGCCGCCCAGCGCCACCACCTCACCGTTCCATTCCTATTGTCTCTCCCGGCTCCATTCCACTTCCCCAGCTGCTGCGTACCATGCGCCCCTCCCACCTCCCTCCTCCACCTCACCGTTCCATTCATTTGTCTCTCCCTGCTCCAATCCACTTCCCCAGCCACTGGGTCCCCTGCCGCTCCTCCCGCCAATCTCCTCCACCTCACTGTTCCGTTCCTTTGTCTCTCCCTGCTCCATTCCAATTCCCCAGCCGCTGCGTCCCCTGCGTCCCCTCTTGCCTCCCTCCTCCACCTCACCGTTCCATTCCTTTTTCTCTCCCTGCTCCATTCCACTTCCCCAGCCGCTGCGTCCCCTGTGGCCCCTCCCGCCTCCCTCCTCCACCTCACCGTTACGTTCCTTTGTCTCTCCCTGCTCCATTCCACTTTCCCTGACGCTCTGTCCCCTGCGTCCCCTCCCGCCTCCCTCTTCCACCTCTCCTCTGTTTCTTTCTTTTTCCCCACCGCTGCCTTCCCCTGCGGCCACACTCCCCCAGCCTTCCCATTCGTCCATTCCTCCCTCCTCCCAGCTGCCACTCCTTCCCTCCCCCTTTTATGGAAGCCACGGAGCGGTAACGAGGAGCAACCCTTGACCCTGCACTAGCAGGCAGGTCGCTCCCCGCTCCGCCGCCCAGCGCCACCACCTCACCGTTGCATTCCTATTGTCTCTCCCTGCTCCATTCCACTTCCCCAGCCGCTGCGGCCCCTCCCGCCTCCCTCCTCCACCTCACCGTTCCGTTCCTTCGTCTCTCCCTGCTCCATTCCACTTCCCAAGCCGCTGGGTCCCCTGCGGCTCCTCCCGCCTCCCTGCTCCACCTCACCGTTCCGTTCCTTCGTCTCTCCCTGCTCCATTCCACTTCCCCAGCCACTGCGTCCCCTGCGGCCCCTCACACCTCCATCCTCCACCTCACCGTTCCATTCCTTTGTCTCTCCCTGCTCCATTCCACTTCCCCAGCCGCTGCGGCCCCTCCTGCCTCCCTCCTCCACCTCACCGTTCTGTTCCTTTGTCTCTCCCTGCTCCATTCCACTTCCCCAGCTGCTGCATCCCCTGCGGCCCCTCCCGCCTCCCTCCTCCACCTCACCCTTCCGTTCCTTTGTCTCTCCCTGCTCCATTCCACTTCCCCAGAAGCTGCGTCTCCTCCCACCTCCCTCCTCCACCACTCCTCCGTTTCTTTCTTTTTTTCTGCCGCTGCCTTCCCATGCGGCCCCACACCCCCAGCCTTCCCATTCGTCCATCCCTCCCTCCTCCCAGCTGCCACTCCCTCCCTCCCCCCTTTTATGGAAGCCGCGGCGCGGAAACGCACAGTGGGCGTGCCACTGGCGTGCCAAAGGCGCGCCAAAGACAAGCCCATCTGCGCCCGTCCGTGCCAAGACCGCGCCCATCGCCAGTCCCCTTGGCCCTCTCAGACAAGCCTACTCCCCCCTCATCCTCCACTCACTCAACCCAGGCCCTCGCCCCACCTGCACCCTTTCCAGCCCCACATACACTCACGGACCCTTCACTTGCCACACCTGTCATTTTTCCTGGTCCTCCTCCCTCACACCACACACCAACCACAGCGACCCACCCGACTACTCACACAACACCCCCAACGCAACACACACTGGCTCTGCCCCCACCCACACCAACCAGCCCTGCAGCACCCCACCCCACAACCAGAACACACCCCACAACAACACCCTCATGCACCACACCAAGGCCACCCACCACAACTGCCTCAACTGCCTGCTTCTCAACACCCGCTCCCTTCAGAAACATGCCATAGAACTCTGGGACCTCATCCCATCACACTCACCCGACATTGCCTACCTCACGGAACCCTGGACCAACCCCTCCTCGGAACCCGACATAGCCATCGCCACCCCCTAGGGATACAAACTCCAACGCAAAGCCCGCCTCAACAGGCCAGAGGCTGGCAGCGCCATCCTACACAGGGACACCATCAAAGTCACCACCAGCTCCCAAGACACTACTGGCACACAGAACACATGCACTTCCTAATCCACATTAACAACAACTTCACCCTCAGAGGTACACTAATCTACAGACCACCAGGACCACGCCCCGCCTTCTGCAACACCATCGCCGACACCATCAGCTCGCACGCCCTCACCTCCACAGACTACATCCTCCTCGGTGATTTCAACTTTCACTTGGAGAACCTACAAGACCACAACTCATCATCCCTCATAGACAACCTCACCAACCTCGGGCTGAAACAACTAGTCACCGCACCCACCCACTCAGCAGGACACACGCTCGATGCAATTTTCACATCAAGCCAACACATAGCCTACACCCACACCACCAAACTCCTCTGGACTGACCACCACTGCATCCACTTCTCCTTTGCCAAACCCCCCACACACCACCATCAACACACCACACCCTACCGCATGTGGGACAAGATCCCCACAGAACGCCTGAACTCCCAACTGGCTCACAACCCCCCTCCACACCAACGACCACATCGCAGGAGCCCACAACCTCTCAAAATGGATCACCACCTGCGCAGACACACTAGCCCCCCCTCAGAAAACACACCGCCACCCGCAACATCAAGAACGCCCCATGGTTCACCCCCAAACTCCAAGCGCAAATGCAGCCAAGCAGAGAAAATATGGCAACAAGAACCCTCCACAACCAACTTCTCCACCCTCAAAGCCACCATTCGCACCCATCACCAACTCATACGCACCGCCAAAAGAGACCACTACAAGACACGCCTTGACAACAACTCTCAAAACAGCAAAGAACTCTTCACCATCATTAATGAACCAGCCAAACCCAAAGCCAGCAACATAGACCCTTCACACACACAGCCCCTATGTGATGCCCTCTCCAACCACTTCCACCACAAAATTCTGGACATCCACAACAGCTTCATACCACACACACCCCCACACACACCCCTCACTCACCCAACTCAGCCCCCACTCATGACCCCCCCTCCACACTCACCACCTGGGCCCCCACCACACACAAAGAAACCAAAAATCCATGAACTCCTCCACTCCGGATCCCCCTCCGACCCCTGCCCACATCGCATCTACAACAAAGCCAGCCCAACCATCGCCCCCATACTCCGTGATATAATCAACTCCTCCTTTGATGCCGCCACCTACCTGGAAGCACGCAGAAATCACCGCTCTCCTAAAAAAAACAAAGCCGACCCAGAGATCCTCTCCAACTATCGCCCCATCTCCCTCCTCCCCTTCCCCGCCAAGTTCGCCAAGAAACTAGTCAACACCCGCCTATCCCACTACCTCGAAGAAAACAACACTCTTGACCCCTCACAATCCGGGTTCCACAAGAACCACAGCACGGAAACTGCCCTCATCGCATGCACTGACGACATTAGGACCAAAGTCGACAAAGGCAAGACCATCGCACTCATCCTTCTAGACCTCTCCGCAGCCTTTGACACTGTCTGCCACCACACACACCGCACACGTCTCCACAACATAGGAATTCGCCACAAAGCCTTAGACTGGCTCACCTCCTTCCTCACTGACCGGACCCAGAGAGTCCGCCTCCCACCATTCCACTCCACCACCACCAAGATCATCTGCGGAGTCCCCCAAGGGTCTTCTCTTAGCCCCACACTCTTCAACATTTACATGATCCCCCTAGCCAACATCCTCCGATCACACGGAATCACTACCCTCTCCTACGCAGATGACACCCAACTCATCCTCTCCCTCACCCGCAACCCCACCACCGCCAAAACAAACCTACACGCAGCTCTCCTCGACACCGCCAACTGGATGACAACTAACCACCTAAAACTTAACTCCAACAAAACCGAGCTCATCATCTTCGGCCCCAACAAAACCATATGGGACGACTCCTGGTGGCCCACCGCCCTAGGTTCGCACCCACCCCTCAAACCACGCCTGCAACCTCGGCATCATCATGGACCCCCTCCCTCTCCATGACACAGCAAATCAATGCTCTTACCTCCTCCTGCTTCCTCACACTCCGCACTCTAAAAAAATCCTTCAAATGGATTCCCCCAGAGACCAGGAAGACAGTCACCCATGCACGCATCAGCAGCAGACTAGACTACGGTAACGTCCTCTACACCGGCACCACACTCAAACTCACATGCAAACTCCAGAGAATCCAGAACACAGCCACACGCATCGTCCTTGGCCTTTCCCGCCATGAAAGAATCTCACCACACCTCAAAACCCTTCACTGGCTCCCCATAAACGAGAGAATCACATTCAAGATCCTCATCCATGCACACAAATCCCTCCACAACACCAGCCCGACATACCTCAACAAAGAGTGAACTTTCACATTCCCACCCGCAACCTCCGATCAGCCAACCTCACCCTAGCCACAGTCCCTCGCATCCAATGCACCACCAAAGGAGGCAGGTCCTTCTCCTACCTTGCCCCCAAAACCTGGAACTCCCTCCCCACCCACCTCCGCAAAACCAAAGACCTCCTGCTCTTCAGAAAAAACCTCAAAACATGGCTGTTCAAACAGTGACCCTCCTGCCCCCCCCACCAAGCGCCTTGAGACCCTCACGGGTGAGTAGAGCGTTATGTAAAATGTTTTGATTTATTGATTGATTGACCAAGCAGTGGGCAAACCACCCACTTGAGAGACTTGTGAGACTGTGGCTTTGCACTCCCCAGGACCAAGCAGTGGGCAAACCACCCACTTGAGAGACTGTGACTTTGCACTCCGCAGGACCAAGCAGTGGGCATGGAGCCCCCCTCGAGCAGCAGTGGCGTAGTACCAACTTCCGGCTGAGGTGCCCCGCTTCCCTGTCCTCCTGAGGTGCCTGTGTGTTTTTGACCTGATGTCCCTGCAGTGTTCTCTCTGTATTGAGGCAGGAGTCAAGTGTGGGATTGGCCCAGTGGCCCACGAACATTTTTAATGGACAATGTACGGCCTTCTGTACATATTGTATATTTTTTTAAATACTGTTTTGCTATTCATTACGTTTATCTACATGTTTCTAATATATCACTGATTTGACTCTATTTCTTTTGTCCTTGTATTCTTCCAGGGGGTTACGTGGTGTAAATGTAATGTTGCTGCATGTGTTTGTGTGTATGGTGGTGTGAGTGAGTGTAGGGGTGGGGGTGTTGCGTGTTCGGGGTGTGTCACTCTCTTTTTCCTTCCACCTCCCCTGTGTACTAGGTGCAGTACTCACTGTGGTCATCGCCGCTGCCTTTCGTATTCCTGGTAGATGAGGAGGTAGACCAGCATTGGCAGGACATGTAGCTTGGGCTCCATGACGTCCTGGTTCTTCGTTGAGTGTTGAAAGGTGAGTGGTGTCCCTTCTGTGTTCTGTTTCTGCTGTGCTTTTGATGGCATTGGTACCGAGCCGGAAAAGCTGGTGGATGGGCGGGTTGTAATTCTGTGGGCAGTACATTGACTTCCACCTGTCTGTTGGTGGTGACCGCTGAGGTGTTTTTTGCTACCGCCGTGGCGGTCAGAGTGTTAAAGTGGCTGTCGATGTTGGCGGTTTCCACCGTGGTCGTGATCCCATTTGTTTTACCACCGGCCTGTTGTAATGAGGGTCTTTATGTCTTTCCATGCTAATGCAAGATGGTGGGGGTCTTCATAATCATGACTCTCGTCTTTACAATTCTATTTCTTGCACTGTTCATTATCCTAATCATTGCAGCCCATGCGATTTACCCCATTGTATTAAATAAAAACTATTGAAACATTACTGCATCTTCGTTTTTGCCTGTGTTTGGTTGAGACATGATATATCTGTGAGAAAGAGGTAATCTCCGTTTAACCACGACACTTCCTGAGATGTCATACTCCTGAGTCCATGCGTAACGGCTACCACAAATCACCTTTAACTGTTTGGGTTTTTGGTGAGGTACTGCTAGTGAGTCGGAGGGTTTGGGATTACTGTTGCGACTTGTTGTAGGATAGGCACAGTCTCTTACAAACATAAGCACTGTCATCCTTCAACCAGCAGTCTTGCCCAGAGCAAGAGTCCAAACTGCGACAGGCTAAAGAATTGGAGATAGCTTGGCACTTTTTAGACCATATTCTCAAGTAAACACTGTTAAGGCACATGAGAGAAATTTAACATGCGAAATGAATTGACAAGAGAAAGTGTTGATACAAATGTTAGAAGAAGGGAATGAAAGGCTTACAAAGGCAGAAAATAACAAAACTGATGAACAGAAGAATGTGTGGAAAGGAGAAGAAGATGAATATAGGAAAAAGATGACTGTACCTAAATTAAGGCTGGATGAGAGGATGATTGGAAACATATGTGTATATAAACGATGACTACAAGGGAAGAAAACATTAGTGAGAAATAGTAAGTATGAACACACTTTTGAATTACCAGGAGGTGAATGACAAATCTTGCAAGCAGATGATCCAACTATACCATGAGTGCATTTATGATATGGAAAGAATGCTTATTTCAAATTGCCTGAATTTTGTGTTAATTAGGACTAATAGTTCCCAAAATGTATTATGTGGATTCTTTAGATGCACTAGCAGTGACACCGGCCATTAAGAGATATACAAGAAGTGTGAATAAGGAGACACAAATGGTGGGAGATATATTTGGAGCCATTATTCTGGCTGTGGGTGTGGTATTGAACAATGAGAAGATAAGTAAATATCCAAAGTTATGGACAGATTAGCGACAAGTACTTCTGGAGCTATATTCTGAGAAAACACTAAGCTTATTACTGTAAGATCAATGGCTTCACTAAATAGATAAGCTTTAGACATTCTTTTAGCTGAATAGGGTGGACTATGTAAAATGATTAGAATTAAAACTTTCTGTAGTTATATCCCTGATGAAAGTAAAATTATAGAAGCATATGCAGGAAATATTACTGATTGGAAACTAGATTTTAAACTGTTATAGACTCCAACTAAAGCTAAATGTTTCTCTAAAGGGTTTGCACAGGCAGGAGCATTGTTAAAAGACCTGGGAGGTGGAACCCTTAGTTATATATGAATCCATATTATAGTAGTGATAATAGTATTATTATGTTTTATTGCTTCTGTGCAATAATAAAATTACTTATGAAGAAATATAGAAAAAACAAATTGAAAAGAAGAATGAAAAAGGACATAGAAATGAGTAAAAGAGTAAGCGAGTAATATAGGAAAATAAAAGAATAAGAACAACTAAAATTAAAAAAGCAAGCGTCTGGAATAATTGAAGAGTAATTTTGTAAGTAGCTTTATGATGGTTTCAATTCATCACAGGGGGGCTTGATAAGGCTCCAATAGAAAATTATAAAGTTTAAGAATCATAATGCTGATCATTAACATGAGAATGAATCGCTAGGCCTAAAATCTGTTGTTGCTTGAATGTTTAAAAAAATACTCTGAACTCTGTCTAACCTGTGCTGCATGACTTGCAAAACTTGTGATGCTTGCAGATTTTTAAAAAAATGTTTCTTCTATATCCTCTTCTTGACTTATGAAATGACACAGCTTTCTTTAAAATAAGAGAACCAGTATTACTTACACTCTTCTCCACATACGAAACTGCTTTGGGAAGCACTGATGTGTCTTTAGAAAATACCTTTTTGCCTTAAGTTCAAACATTAATAATACATAAATAAATGATGTGAAACAACTGAAAGTTATATTATGCATGTAAAATTGTTCTTACAGAAGAAGAAATCATGTGGAAAAGAAAGCATATTATCCGATCCTCGCGATCCAACAAGACGATGCATTGTTTAATGCCGCTACATCTCAAGACGTTATTACCTTGTTAACAATTGTATCAATCAAATTAATTTTAAAAGGTGTCCTAGGGAAAGAGCAGGGGGGGACCCAGAGAGCAGAACCCACGGGTGCAGGCCCGAGAGCTGAGAATCAAGAGCAGAGGCCAGAGATCATAGATGATTGACTGAGAGGAGACCACTGTTACTGACCACTACATTCTTGCTACTGCTGTTGTTGGAGCTGAGAGGATAGGTAATTAGTGAGCATTATCAGAATTGTATAGCTGGTGTAAGATTATGTTTTGGAGAGACCATATTGATCTTATTAGTTTGAGGGAGTAGGATCAAGCTTAGAAATGATAGTGGGAACTTTCTAATTACCAAGCTGTTAGATACAACAAAGTTATTCATTGCGCTGCAGGGATTGTATTGGGTCTTAGAGAGAGTTGATAATTTGTTTCCGAATAGTAGGATAGATGTAAGTACATGCGACAGATAACCTTGAGAATCTTTGTTAATGTAGCAGACTGAATGTTACATTCTGACTTTCCCAAACTAAGAAGACATAATTATTCAGACGTACTACATTTGTGGTATGAAGAATAAGAGTAGGGACAGATTCAGAGCACTATTCATGTGTGCTTATGTCCCTTGAGATGTGGATCAATGAAAACTATATAAATGATTTAATAAATAATTTGGAAACTATTGACCCCTTAGCTGATGGGCCTTTTCCCCCTACAGTGCTGAGGCCTTTTTTGGCTACATGGGGTAGTTAACACTTAGGTCTTGATACCTTATTGTCCACATAAGCTATCCATGCCAAACTTGCGTCCTTTTTTCCAACATCCTAGGGATTCTAAAGGTACCCAGAAGTTGTGGGTTCCCCTGGAGGAGACCAAGAAATTAGCCAAAATACAGCAAAAATTTCATTTTTTGCAAAAAAGTGGAAAAAAGGGCTGCCACACCAGGCTTGTGACTTTTTCACTGAAAATGGCATCAACAAAGGGTTTGCAATGCTAAAATCATAATCTTCCCATCTTTTAGGAACAGGCAGACTTGAATCAGAAAACCACATTTTTCAACACAATTTTTGCATTTTACTGGGACGTACCCCATTTTTATTATTTTTTGTGCTTTCAGCCTCCTTCCAGGTAGTGACACGAATGGGTGTGAAACCAATGCTGGATCCCAGACAGCTATACATTTTTGAAAAGTAGATAACATTCTGAATTCAGCAAGGGGTCATTTGTGTAGATCCTACAAGGTTTTCCAACAGAAAATAATAGTTGAAATAAAACAATGTTGAAATTGATCTGAAAAAACAGCCATTTTTCTCCATGTTTTACTCTGTAACTTTTTCCTGCACTGTCAGATTGTTGAAAGCCATATACCGTTACGTCTTCTGGACTCTTCTAGTTGAGGAGATACATAGGGCTTGTAGGTTCATCAAGGTCCTTAGGTGCCCCGAGCTAATGAATGAGCTGCACCTTGCAATGGGTTTTCATTCTATACCGGGTATAAAGCAATTCATTTGCTGAAATGTAAAGAGTGAAAAATAGGTATCAAGAAAACCTTTGTATTTACAAAATGAGCACAAGATAAGGTGTTGAGAAGCAGTGGTTATTTGCACATCTGTGAATTCCCGGATGCCCATACTAGCATTTGAATTACAGGGCATTTCTCAAATAGATGTCTTTTTACACACTGTCTTATATTTGGAAGTAAAAAATATAGAGAAAGACAAAGGGCAATAACATTTGTTCAGCTATTCATTGTTCCCCTAAGTCTCCTGAGAAAAATGGTACTTCACTTGCGTGGGTAGGCCTAATGCCCGCAACAGGAAACGCAACGTGGACACATCACATTTTTTTATTGAAAACTGAAGTGTTTTTCTGGAAAGTGACTAGCTGTGGATTTTGGCCTCTAGCTCAGCCGGCACCTAAGGAAACCTACCAAACCTGCACATTTTTTTAAACTAGACACCTAAGGGTCTTCAAGATCGGTTCTGACTTGTGGAGCTCTCAGCAGGTTGTGTTACCCAGAATCCTTTGCAAACCTCAATATTTGGCAAAAAAACACTTTTTCCTCACATTTCGGTGACAGAAAGTTCTGGAATCTGAGAGGAGCCACAAATTTACTTCCATCCAGCATTCCCTCAAGTCTCCTGATAAAAATGGTACCTCACTTGTGTGGGTAGGCCTAGTGCCCGCAACAGGAAATGCCCCAAAACACAACATGGACACATCACATTTTCCCAAAGAAAACAGAGCTGTTTTTACAAAGTGCCTTGCTGTGGATTTTGGCTTCCAGCTCAGCCAGCACACAAGGAAACCTACCACACCTGTTACTTTTTTAAAACTAGGGGAATCCAAGATGGGGTGACTTGTGGGGTTCTCATCAGGTTCTGTTACCCAGAATCCTTTGCAAACCTCAATATTTGCAAACAAAAAACACTTTTTCCTCACATTTCGGTCATACAAAGACCCACAACTGGAATCTGAGAGGACCCACAAATTTCCTTCCACCCAGCATTCTCCCAAGTCTCCCGATAAAAATGGTACCTCACCATAGATTTTTTATTCAACGTTTCAGCTTTGGTATTCTGGGTAAGAACAATTTGGGAAATCCACACAAGTTACACCTCTGTGGACTCCCCCTGATGTTTAGTTTCCAGAAATATCTGGGTTTAGTATGTTTCCCTATATGGCCGCCGAGCCCAGGACCAAAAACACAGGTGCCTGCCTTGCAAAACTAGTTTGTTTTGTGACAGATCATTTTGATGTCTTCACAATATGATTTGGGCGGTGGAATTTGGGGCTGAACTAAATTGGGAAGCTCCCAAAAGAGCATTCTCTCACTGTGCTTGCCGCCACATGCACCTCCTCTCTGGGTTCGGCTAACCCGCTATTGTCCCTTTGAACAGACTGTGCTTGTAAAGGGACATCAAGACTGTCCTCATCACCTCCCTCATAATCTACTGGAAAAGGAGTTATCGAATGGGACTCCTCCGACCGAAAAATCACTCCCAAAGTCTGCGCCATTGTCCTATTCCTCAGATGCTGTCTCAGTATCTGCTGTCTCAGTCTCTGATCCTACATCAGAGCTGTCCTCTTTAACCCAAGTGAGGGCTTGAGCAGCAGTCATCCAACGAGATGCCATCTTTGCTACTGGTTAAATTGTTGCTCTAAAAAACTAGCCTACGTAGACAGTCACAAAGTTGCTGGTCGGTGTGTGTGTGAGATACGTGCAACACTAGAGGTCACCTTACCTTCACTTTTTCCCCTCAATCAGCATGTTCTTTCAAGACACTCAAAAACACCTTGTCACATGCCAATCGTCACAGTCTTTAGCACTTCTAGCACCCAGTCCAACAATCATTATTGGTGCTCCCACTCCAATGACCTGCTCCTCGGATTCCCTGACTACCACCTAGAAAAAGTGCCCTTCATCTCTCCATAGCCCCCCGCACATACATTTCATTTGTACTATAGTGCAGGTAATGGCTGACTTTACTAATGTATTCAGCTATTTATATAAAATACAGATTTGATCTTTGCAATAGGCATATAAACCTTCTGTGCTACTTTATGGCATCAAAACTGCCACTAGACAAAAGTCAGTTACTTTTGTAGCAGAAACAAGACATACTTGACTTTTTTATTGCTGCCTAAAACTACAGTTGAAGCGCATCAGTTGAAGTATGTGCATTGCTTTGAAGACGCAAAGCTGCAACTGCAAGACAACTGGTGACGAATATACATATATAGATCACTTTTATATGTGGGTCTGGTTTTCCTGGAGGCCGATCGCAGCCCCCACACATGCATTGACAAAAGTGATCTATATATCTATCAATATATATATATATACATATATACACACCGATTGTCCTTTCAAACAGTAAACAGTCTTTGAAAGAAATTACCGGCACTCCAGATTTCCTTTGAACACAATGATGTTTTTTATTGTTCATAAATTCACTTACATCTCTCGCGGCTAACGGGTTTTAACCTGTCGGTCTTAGTCATAGCCCATAATTCCATGATCTCACAGACAAGCCCTATCGCCTCCAAAAAGTACTTTCTGTTATTTGATGGACATAAAGAAAATACTTAAATGTTCTTATTACTACATACGAAATATGTCATTTGAAATCTTTTTTCTTTCCTCATATTTTTACTAAAATAATTATCATAAGAAAAGTGGCCACCTAACTCATTATCTCTCTTTTACAGCTAAATCCTCATCATCTATTGATATGTCCCTTTCAGGTTTGTTCCTTATACCACATTTTTCTTTCTATATAATCACATACATTGTGAAATCAGAATTACATTTGATAAATTTACGAATAGGTACCTCTTCCCCTGTGGGTAAATCATATGTTTTACTATTACTACTATATTTGCAGGCCTTACATCTCACACACCTGTAAAAACCTTGTTGTTTTCCAAGAAATGAATCCTCCGTTCTATTCATGGAACTCTGTACCAAAATATACCGTAATTAACTACTCTTTCTGCCGATGGGGCCGACCCCCCACAAGTCAAATCCATGGTGTCTAGTGGGAATTCCTGGCCAGGAAACTGGTTCAGGAAGGCCTTGTTTGAAAGGGGAGAGTCTCCCCTTTCAAACAAGGCCTTCCTGAATGTCAGGAAGGCCATTTGAGGCTGTTTTCCTCATCAGAGCAGGAAGCGGCCACAAGTCTGCTTCCTGCCCCGATGGAGAAAACAAAACAGTGATGTCAGTGCATCGCGAGGGGTGGGGGGAAACACTGAAGATCTTCTGTGTCTCCCGGAGTATTTTTAGAAAAAAAAAATCTGGATTTTTTTAACCCCCTCCCTGGTGTCGGCCACTGGTTATGACCCGCACCAGGAGGGTAGTGTTGGTGTCGGCCAGTGGCCGACGCCCGCACTGTACGGGTTAAGAACTCTCCTCATTGGCTCTAAGAGAAATAAATTGCCAATTAAGTGGTTGTTTTTGCAGCTTAAGAAATTCTTCAGCTACTCAGAGAATGATCCCCACTGAGGGTCTAGTTAAAGTATGTAAATGGGGGACGTTGCAACGTGCAGTGTTCAACTGCAGGCTAGCAATGTAGTTCAGTCTAGAGGTAGAGGACATGATGTTCAGGTAGATCAGAGTGGAAATTTGGTTGATGTCCAGTCTTTGAAGAAAATGAATCTATGTCATGATCGTGGAACGGAGCAGAATAATAATGTGAATAATTTGGTACAGAATGCTGGCATTGCTCAAACAAGTTAACAATCAGGAGTCAAAAGACACTGAATTCGGAATGAACAAGTGTCCCTAGTACAACAGGAATCATGAGACCTATATACTTCATTTTGTGTCAAAACATAAGTTTTGGAGGTTAAGTAGTCTTATAGAGACATAAAATAATTCCTCTGAGCAACCCTGCCACCATTTTCCAAAATGGCAACTCCATAATGACGTATTTTAGCCATCATATTGTTAATTTTCTTTTAATATTGTTTTTGTTTCAGGTTTTTAGTTGATTCAAATTCGTAAACATGAGCGAAGCAGGTGGTCGCAGAGGATCCTTACCCCCTCACAGAGTGTCGCTAACTACAACATCTGAGGACTCCTTCAACAAAGAAAAATGGGTCATATGCCTAACTAATCCAAAAGAAAAGCTAGCATCAACAGTAGCTGGATGGAAGAGAGTTTGAGATGCTGCAGAAATACAGCAAGATGAAGTTCACAAAAGATTGAAACTGATGGGTGAAGAAGATCAAATATTTTATCATTGTAACAGCAAGTGCTACAAGTTGTATACAATGGAAAAAAGCCTGTAAAAAAATAATGAAAAAATAGAGGAAACTAGTGAATCACAAAAAGAATCCATGTCCTCTGAGAAAGCGACGCCAACCAAACCCAATGCCCATCCATTTAGAAGGTCGATGGCTGCCCCTCGTCCACCTCCAACAGAATGCAGGGTTTCTTCAATGTCTTATATGTGGTTTAGCCAGAACAAGGGCCAAAGGGATTGATGAAAGAACAAAGTAGAGAGTATGTGAGTCTCAAATGGCAAACATGTTTTAACCTGCTGCTAGTTTCTTCCAAGATGAAGTCTTCAGCTGATCAGCTGATCTAAACAGTGAGGTGAATGTATTTGCAGCAGATTTGTATGTCCACCTAAACTGCATGTATGTACACATTAAAAAATATGAATGTACAATGAGCTCCCAGCAGCAACGTAACTGCCAGCCTTCAGTTAAGTTTGTAGTCTTTGAAAAGGCAATTAAGTTTTAAAACCACTCTTGAGTGCTGGCTTTGGGCTCAGTGAGACCAGAGAAATAATGGTCAACATTGATGAAACTGCATTGATCCAAAATAATGAAATTAAGATTTTTCTGCTGATAATATACAATGACAGAATTGATTTTGACATTTAACAAAAGGAATGAGCCACTTATGGTGTTCTGAGTTGATTTGACTCCTGAAGTTCTTGCTGCCAAAATAAGATCACAGGATGCAGTAAAATTAGCAGCAACCATTTTAAGAAAAGCCCTGAAAGATTTAGATTTGGACTTAATGACAAATTGTGTGATGTCCCGGAGCTCCGCAAATTATGGGAGTCAACAAGAATGCCTGATGGTGTCTTAACATTTTTTACATTATTGTTTAAGATCAGCAAAGCAAAACTGTTACAAACTAAACGTTCTTGAGTTCGGAACAGAAGCCCACAACATTGATGATGGCTTGGAAGATATAAGCGAAGAAGTGGAAAACAATCCCATGAACCGATAGGCATATACTGTGCAAATGTACTGTCTTTATGATTTATATCACAGCAAATAGAAAGCTCCACAATGGTGACTGCCCACGCCATCTATGACAAGTGCAAAAGTAGAGGGCTAATCACTTCAATTAATAGGATTGGTGTACCAACAAGTTATATTGACATAGTACCGAGCAGTAACTTGTTAGCAGCTCATGCTGCAACAATCACAGCATGGAGACAGCACTCCTGGCAGCCACCGAAAACATCCAATTACTCCTAGACTGCGGCCACACCGCAGCACACCTTCTCCTCGACCGCTCAGGTGCTTTCAACACAATCTCCCACAGCACACTGTGAACTAGACTTCACAACATAGGAATCCACGGAAGGACCCTGGAATGGATCCACTCCTTCCTCTCCGGGAGGACGCAAAGGGTCAGACTCCCACCCTACACCTTCAGACCCAAAGGAGTCAACTGCGGAGTCCCCCAAGGATCCTCACTGAGTCCCATACTGTTCAACGTATACATGACCCCTCTTGCTGCCATCATCAGAAGCCCCGGTATGAACATCGTGTCATATGCTGATGACACACAACTCATCATTTCCCTCATCGAAGACCCGGACACGGTCAAAAGGAACTTTCACGCAGGAATGGAAGCCGTCGTCACCTGGATGAGAGAAAGCTACCTCAAGTTCAACTCCAACAAGATGGAACTCATCATCTTCGGAAACGCTATCTCAGCTTGGGACGACTCATGGTGGCCCACATCCCTCAGCACCCCCCTGCGCGACCGAGCACAACCGCAACTTAGGAATCATCCTCAACTCCTCCCTTTCCATGACCCACCACGTAAACTCTGTCACCTCCTCCTGCTGGCACACACTCCGCAAACTCCAGAAGATCTTCCGATGGATCCTAGCAGACTGTTGTAAGACAGTCACCCACACCTTAGTCACAAGCAAGCTCGACTATGTCAATGCCCTCTAGGCCGGCACCTAAAATAGGAACATCAAAATACTTCAACTCATCCAGAGCACCACCGCCAGACTCATTCTGGACCTTCCTCGCTGATAACACATCTCCCAACACCTGAGGATCCTCCACTGGCTACCGGTCGAGAAGCGAATCACCTTCAACCTTCTCACCCACATGTACAAGGCCATCCACAATGTAGGACCAGCCTACCTGAACCACCACGTCTCCTTCCATACCCCACCAGATCCATCCGCTCCGCCCAGTTGGGCCTACCCACCATCCCTCACATCTGCAAAACCATCGCCGGATGACGATCTTTTACCTACACTGCAGCAAAGAACTGGAACAACCTTCCCCTGTACCTCACACAAAGATCGTCACTCACCATCTTCAGGAAGAACCTCAAGACGTGGCTCTTCAGTTGAGGGCCCTCCCCCCAGTGCCTTGAGACCCTCACGGGTGAGTAACCACACTTTACAAATACTGATTGATTGATTTAATCTGACAGCACACCACTTCCAAGTCACTTTAACAGGAAAGAATTTACAAGTGCTGATCTTGATAATTTTGATGTTGAAGACAGCTCTTCATTGTCTGGAACATTTAGCGCACATTATACTGCCATGGTGCTTTTTTAAGACTGACCAAGGAAGTAGCTGCTGGAAAACAAGTTGTGTCAAACCAGAACTTTGAAGGTACTGGGGAAATGTTTTACAAATTATAACTCTAGTGAAAAACTTGGTACATGCTGATTGGGACGAGTCTGAGAGCTGTACATGAAGACTGTGGAGGCCCTGTTCGAAATTGGGTCCAATTGAGTCATCGTGTCAAATGGCACAGATGTTATTATTGTGATACTTAGAATCGTTGCAATGTTCATAACTCAAGGATTCTCAGAGTTATGGATATGTTATGGAACCGGCGGGATTAGACACTTAGGCCCTCATTAAAACCTTGGCGGGCGGCGGAGGCCGCACGCCAAGGTTGGGCCGCCGAGCAGCCACCTATGCGGCCGCAATCCCACTGGCTGCATCACAAAATACTCGCTGGGCCAGCGGGCAAAAACAGAGTTTCCGCCCGCCGGCCCAGTGGGGATGTCGGCTGTAACATTGGAGCCGGCTCCTAATGGAGCCGGCGGTGTTGTGGCTGTGCGACGGGTGCAGCTGCACCCGTCGCGCTTTTCACTGTCTGCTGTGCAGACAGTGAAAAGCAGGGTGGGGCTGTGCCAGGGGGCCCCTGCGCTGCCCATGCCAAGTGCACGGGCAGTGCAGGGGCCCCCAGGGGCCCCCCGACTCCCCTTCCCGCCAGCCTTTCCATGGCGGTCTCTACCACCATGGACAGGCTGGCGGGAAGGGGAGTCATAATCCCCAGGGCAGATCCGCCGGGACAACGATGGCGGGAAACCGCAGCGGTCATAATACGGCAAATTGTACCGCCAGCCTGTTGGCGGTACAATCGCCAAAACAACCCTGGTGGTCTTTGACCAACAGGGTTGTAATGAGGACCTTAATCCTGCTTCATATTCTGTAAAAAAAAACTTGACCCAGAGATGCCAGTGTTCTTATCAATGCACATATTCTTACAGGGTATGACACTATGAGCAAAATTGGAACAAAGCTTAAAGCTTCAACTGCTGAACCTGTGAATATTATAAAAGGATTGGCTAAGACAGAAGAGGATTGTGAATCATAAAGACGTAGAAAAATATCTTGTGCATGTGTGAAAACAGAGTTCCAACTGTCACTCATTTGACGATCTTCGATACAGTGTGTTCAAGACATCTGTCCCGCTAAGTAACCTTTCACTGATGTCATATTTTGTGCAAGAGCACATTAAAAGAGCATTCTACTTGATCAGAAGATGTGTAAATGTTTTGGATCATGCATATGTAGAGAAAGATCTTTGTGAATTTGGTTGGAAGATATTAATGGGGTGCTAAAACCTGCAAAATTTCTAAAGTCTATACCCACAGAACTTACATGCACATGTACTTGCAAAACTTGTGCTACAAAGAGGTGTCCCGGTTGGTATGCTTTTCTCAAATGTTCAACTTTCTGCAAATGTACCATGAGAGATTGCTGAAACAAATAAATAAAGTGAACTATTAAAATGTACCTAAAACAGGAGTGCTAAACATAATTTTTTCATATTCAGAGCATAAACATTGTTCGGTGTATAAATAAAAATATTAAAAATTATTATTATTTGTTTCATTTCTATATATGTCTCTTCTTCCACTACTAGAGCTGCCATTTTGGAAAATGGCAGAAGGGTTGCTCTGAGGAGTTATTTTGTGTCTCAATAAGACTACTTGACCCACATAACTATGTTTTGACATCAAAATCAAGTATATAGGTCTCATGATTCCTAAAATATTACATCAACACTGCGGCACATCCGCCATTTTTAAAAATGTCATCCACAAAAAATCAGCCCGGACCAGGAATGTCCATCCAACCTAAATTACTTCTCTAATAATCCAAGAATACAAATCAAAAATGAACATCTCTGGACAACAACTTTTTTTACAGAGGTATATCAGGGAGGCGGGAATATAACCACCAATTTGTGGTTTGCAATTCTAGTCCAATAATGCTGTTAGGACGTGACCTGATGTGTAAGCTGAACTGTTCCATTAGCTGCACACCCAATGGAATAAAAATACAAACAAGTGAAGTAGAGGATGTCGCTAGTAAAATTGGAGAGCAGTATCTACTTGTCTTGAGATGTAATGATTTGCCAAAGAATTGCAGGAGAATTTTTCCTGATGTGTGAGATTTTTCAGGAAAGAATATAGGACTTATAAAAGAAGTTGAGCCAGTCAAAATGACAGTGAAGCCAAATGCAGTGTATCCGAGGATACCACCTTACAAAACAACACCCAGGATCGTTGTAGGAATATCACTGTTGATTGAGAGTCTGATTGAGCAAGGTGTTCTGAAGGACATTTTGGAAAGCCCTTTACATTTGTGTATTTTAGGATTGTAGAAGCCCAATGGAAAATGTAGCATAATTCAGGATTTGAGAAATGTGAACAAAATTGCCATTCCATGTTGTCCTGTGGTACCGAATACAGTAGTGAATTTGTTTCCGACCCCATATGAAGCAGCATATTTTTTAGTCATTGATCTGTGCTAAGTGTGCTTCTCCATTCCTTGGGAGGAGGAAAGCCAATTCCTCTTTGCTTTTCAATTTGGCAGTTATATTTTACCATGGTGTCATACACCACAGGGGCATACAGAATTGTCATAAATTTTATTCTGATTTTTAAGAAGAACTTTGGCGGTCATTACAACATTGGAGGTAAACGGAGGTAAAACCCGCTTACCGCCGTGCAGAAGACCACAAACACACCGCCGCGGCCGCGGTATTCTGCCACAGCTATTGTGACCCACAGCACGGAATCCGGCAAAATTCAGACACCCACAAGTCCGCCACACCAAAGGTCAATGATAAACTGGTGAAAACAAAACCTCTACCGTCACGCCAACAGAAATACGCCCACACTATCACGACCCACTAATCCACGCTGCGGTCTTTCAACGCTGTACACCTGATTTGATCGTGTAAGCATCTTTTAAAATTTTAAGAAACGAATGTTTTTAAATTGTTTGTTGGGCATTTTAACCTCTCAAGGTCATTTTTTGGCTTTCACTCTTTTTTTGGGGGGAAATTCTTTTTAAAATATAAGGGACTAGAAAAAACAAATATTTCCTTCTTTGCTGGATTCACATGTATTGGGGGCACATCCTTGTTTCTGTGTGTGTCTCTGGGGGTATAACTTGGTTTTCTACCTCATAGCAACCTCGGGGCCCGTGTTCAGTGGTCCCCGGTTGCTTGTTTTTTTCTCTCCTCCCTACTTCCTGGTTGGGACCGACTAGACCGCCATTTTTGTTAGCGGTCTAGTTGTTTTTAGGCTCCTGAGCCTCGTTCGGCTCCCCCGGCTCATTTAATGCCGGAAGGATGCCGGCCTGGCACCTGATTTGATCGTGTAAGCATCTTTTAAAATTGTAAGAAACAAATGTTTTTAAATTGATTGTTGGGCATTTTAACCTCTGAAGGTCATTTTTTGGCTTTCACTCTTTTTTTAGGGGGAAATTCTTTTTAAAATATAAGGGACTGGAAAAAACGAATATTTCCTTCTTTGCTGGATTCACATGTATTGGGGGCACATCCTTGTTTCTGTGTGTGTCTCTGGGGGTATAACTTGGTTTTCTACCTCATAGCAACCTCGGGGCCCGTGTTCAGTGGTCCCCGGTTGCTTGTTTTTTTCTCTCCTCCCTACTTCCTGGTTGGGACCGACTAGACCGCCATTTTTGTTAGCGGTCTAGTTGTTTTTAGGCTCCTGAGCCTCGTTCGGCTCCCCCGGCTCATTTAATGCCGGAAGGATGCCGGCCTGGCACCTGATTTGATCGTGTAAGCATCTTTAAAAATTTTAAGAAACGAATGTTTTTAAATTGTTTGTTGGGCATTTTAACCTCTGAAGGTCATTTTTTGGCTTTCACTCTTTTTTTGGGGGGAAATTCTTTTTAAAATATAAGGGACTGGAAAAAACGAATATTTCCTTCTTTGCTGGATTCACATGTATTGGGGGCACATCCTTGTGTCTGTGTGTGTCTCTGGGGGTATAACTTGGTTTTCTACCTCATAGCAACCTCGGGGCCCGTGTTCAGTGGTCCCCGGTTGCTTGTTTTTTTCTCTCCTTCCTACTTCCTGGTTGGGACCGACTAGACCGCCATTTTTGTTAGCGGTCTAGTTGTTTTTAGGCTCCTGAGCCTCGTTCGGCTCCCCCGGCTCATTTAATGCCGGAAGGACGCCGGCCTGGCACCTGATTTGATCGTGTAAGCATCTTTTAAAATTTTAAGAAACAAATGTTTTTAAATTGTTTGTTGGGCATTTTAACCTCTGAAGGTCATTTTTTGGCTTTCACTCTTTTTTGGGGGGGAAATTCTTTTTAAAATATAAGGGACTGGAAAAAACGAATATTTCCTTCTTTGCTGGATTCACATGTATTGGGGGCACATCCTTGTTTCTGTGTGTGTCTCTGGGGGTATAACTTGGTTTTCTACCTCATAGCAACCTCGGGGCCCGTGTTCAGTGGTCCCCGGTTGCTTGTTTTTTTCTCTCCTCCCTACTTCCTGGTTGGGACCGACTAGACCGCCATTTTTGTTAGCGGTCTAGTTGTTTTTAGGCTCCTGAGCCTCGTTCGGCTCCCCGGCTCATTTAATGCCGGAAGGACGCCGGCCTGGCACCTGATTTGATCGTGTAAGCATCTTTAAAAATTTTAAGAAACAAATGTTTTTAAATTGTTTGTTTGGCATTTTAAACTCTGAAGGTCATTTTTTGGCTTTCACTCTTTTTTTGGGGGGAAATTCTTTTTAAAATATAAGGGACTGGAAAAAACGAATATTTCCTTCTTTGCTGGATTCACATGTATTGGGGGCACATCCTTGTTTCTGTGTGTGTCTCTGGGGGTATAACTTGGTTTTCTACCTCATAGCAACCTCGGGGCCCGTGTTCAGTGGTCCCCGGTTGCTTGTTTTTTTCTCTCCTCCCTACTTCCTGGTTGGGACCGACTAGACCGCCATTTTTGTTAGCGGTCTAGTTGTTTTTAGGCTCCTGAGCCTCGTTCGGCTCCCCCGGCTCATTTAATACCGGAAGGACGCCGGCCTGGCACCTGATTTGATCGTGTAAGCATCTTTAAAAATTTTAAGAAACAAATGTTTTTCAATTGTTTGTTGGGCATTTTAACCTCTGAAGGTCATTTTTTGGCTTTCATTCTTTTTTGGGGGGGAAATTCTTTTTAACATATAAGGGACTGGAAAAAACGAATATTTCCTTCTTTGCTGGATTCACATGTATTGGGGGCACATCCTTGTTTCTGTGTCTGTCTCTGGGGGTATAACTTGGTTTTCTACCTCATAGCAACCTCGGGGCCAGTGTTCAGTGGTCCCCGGTTGCTTGTTTTTTTCTCTCCTCCCCACTTCCTGGTTGGGACCGACTAGACCGCCATTTTTGTTAGCGGTCTAGTTGTTTTTAGGCTCCTGAGCCTCGTTCGGCTCCCCCGGCTCATTTAATGCCGGAGGGACGCCGGCCTGGCACCTGATTTGAACGTGTAAGCATCTTTTAAAATTTTAAGAAACGAATGTTTTTAAATTGTTTGTTGGGCATTTTAACCTCTGAAGGTCATTTTTTGGCTTTCACTCTTTTTTTGGGGGGAAATTCTTTTTAAAATATAAGGGACTGGAAAAAACGAATATTTCCTTCTTTGCTGGATTCACATGTATTGGGGGCACATCCTTGTTTCTGTGTGTGTCTCTGGGGGTATAACTTGGTTTTCTACCTCATAGCAACCTCGGGGCCCGTGTTCAGTGGTCCCCGGTTGCTTGTTTTTTTCTCTCCTGCCTACTTCCTGGTTGGGACCGACTAGACCGCCATTTTTGTTAGTGGTCTAGTTGTTTTTAGGCTCCTGAGCCTCGTTCGGCTCCACCGGCTCATTTAATGCCGGAAGGACGCCGGCCTGGCACCTGATTTGATCGTGTAAGCATCTTTTAAAATTTTAAGAAACAAATGTTTTTAAATTGTTTGTTGGGCATTTTAACCTCTGAAGGTCATTTTTTGGCTTTCACTCTTTTTTTGGGGGGAAATTCTTTTTAAAATATAAGGGACTGGAAAAAACGAATATTTCCTTCTTTGCTGGATTCACATGTATTGGGGGCACATCCTTGTTTCTGTGTGTGTCTCTGGGGGTATAACTTGGTTTTCTACCTCATAGCAACCTCGGGCCCGTGTTCAGTGGTCCCCGGTTGCTTGTTTTTTTCTCTCCTCCCTACTTCCTGGTTGGGACCGACTAGACCGCCATTTTTGTTAGCGGTCTAGTTGTTTTTAGGCTCCTGAGCCTCGTTCGGCTCCCCCGGCTCATTTAATGCCGGAAGGACGCCGGCCTGGCACCTGATTTGATCGTGTAAGCATCTTTAAAAATGTTAAGAAACAAATGTTTTTAAATTGTTTGTTGGGCATTTTAACCTCTGAAGGTCATTTTTTGGCTTTCACTCTTTTTTTGGGGGGAAATTCTTTTTAAAATATAAGGGACTGGAAAAAACGAATATTTCCTTCTTTGCTGGATTCACATGTATTGGGGGCACATCCTTGTTTCTGTGTGTGTCTCTGGGGGTATAACTTGGTTTTCTACCTCATAGCAACCTCGGGGCCCGTGTTCAGTGGTCCCCGGTTGCTTGTTTTTTTCTCTCCTCCCTACTTCCTGGTTGGGACCGACTAGACCGCCATTTTTGTTAGCGGTCTAGTTGTTTTTAGGCTCCTGAGCCTCGTTCGGCTCCCCCGGCTCATTTAATGCCGGATGGACGCCGGCCTGGCACCTGATTTGATCGTGTAAGCATCTTTTAAAATTTTAAGAAACGAATGTTTTTAAATTGTTTGTTGGGCATTTTAACCTCTGAAGGTCATTTTTTGGCTTTCACTCTTTTTTTGGGGGAAAATTCTTTTTAAAATATAAGGGACTGGAAAAAACGAATATTTCCTTCTTTGCTGGATTCACATGTATTGGGGGCACATCCTTGTTTCTGTGTGTGTCTCTGGGGGTATAACTTGGTTTTCTACCTCATAACAACCTCGGGGCCCGTGTTCAGTGGTCCCCGGTTGCTTGTTTTTTTCTCTCCTCCCTACTTCCTGGTTGGGACCGACTAGACCGCCATTTTTGTTAGCGGTCTAGTTGTTTTTAGGCTCCTGAGCCTCGTTCGGCTCCCCCGGCTCATTTAATACCGGAAGGACGCCGGCCTGGCACCTGATTTGATCGTGTAAGCATCTTTTAAAATTTTAAGAAACAAATGTTTTTCAATTGTTTGTTGGGCATTTTAACCTCTGAAGGTCATTTTTTGGCTTTCACTCTTTTTTTGGGGGGAATTTTTTTTTAAATTATAAGGGACTGGAAAAAATGAATATTTCCTTCTTTGCTGGATTCACATGTATTGGGGGCACATCCTTGTTTCTGTGTGTGTCTCTGGGGGTATAACTTGGTTTTCTACCTCATAGCAACCTCGGGGCCCGTGTTCAGTGGTCCCCGGTTGCTTGTTTTTTTCTCTCCTCCCTACTTCCTGGTTGGGACCGACTAGACCGCCATTTTTGTTAGCGGTCTAGTTGTTTTTAGGCTCCTGAGCCTCATTCGGCTCCCCCGGCTCATTTAATGCCGGAAGGACGCCGGCCTGGCACCTGATTTGATCGTATAAGCATCTTTAAAAATTTTAAGAAACAAATGTTTTTAAATTGTTTGTTGGGCATTCTAACCTCTGAAGGTCATTTTTTGGCTTTCACTCTTTTTTTGGGGGGAAATTCTTTTTAAAATATAAGGGACTGGAAAAAACGAATATTTCCTTCTTTGCTGGATTCACATGTATTGGGGGCACATCCTTGTTTCTGTGTGTGTCTCTGGGGGTATAACTTGGTTTTCTACCTCATAGCAACCTCCGGGCCCTTGTTCAGTGGTCCCCGGTTGCTTGTTTTTTTCTCTCCTCCCTACTTCCTGGTTGGGACCGACTAGACCGCCATTTTTGTTAGCGGTCTAGTTGTTTTTAGGCTCCTGAGCCTCGTTCGGCTCCCCCGGCTCATTTAATGCCGGAGGGACGCCGGCCTGGCACCTGATTTGATCGTGTAAGCATATTTTAAGAAACAAATGTTTTTAAATTGTTTGTTGAGCATTTTAACCTCTGAAGGTCATTTTTTGGCTTTCACTCTTTTTTGGGGGGGAAATTCTTTTTAAAATATAAGGGACTGGAAAAAACGAATATTTCCTTCTTCGCTGGATTCACATGTATTGGGGGCACATCCTTGTTTCTGTGTGTGTCTCTGGGGGTATAACTTGGTTTTCTACCTCATAGCAACCTCGGGGCCCGTGTTCAGTGGTCCCCGGTTGCTTGTTTTTTTCTCTCCTCCCTACTTCCTGGTTGGGACCGACTAGACCGCCATTTTTGTTAGCGGTCTAGTTGTTTTTAGGCTCCTGAGCCTCGTTCGGCTCCCCCGGCTCATTTAATGCCGAAAGGACGCCGGCCTGGCACCTGATTTGATCGTGTAAGCATCTTTTAAAATTTTAAGAAACAAATGTTTTTAAATTGTTTGTTGGGCATTTTAACCTCTGAAGGTCATTTTTTGGCTTTCACTCTTTTTTTGGGGGGAAATTCTTTTTAAAATATAAGGGACTGGAAAAAACGAATATTTCCTTCCTTGCTGGATTCACATGTATTGGGGGCACATCCTTGTTTCTGTGTGTGTCTCTGGGGGTATAACTTGGTTTTCTACCTCATAGCAAACTCGGGCCCGTGTTCAGTTTTCCCCGGTTGCTTGTTTTTTTCTCTCCTCCCTACTTCCTGGTTGGGACCGACTAGACCGCCATTTTTGTTAGCGGTCTAGTTGTTTTTAGGCTCCTGAGCCTCGTTCGGCTCCCCCGGCTCATTTAATGCCGAAAGGACGCCGGCCTGGCACCTGATTTGATCGTGTAAGCATCTTTTAAAATTTTAAGAAACGAATGTTTTTAAATTGTTTGTTGGGCATTTTAACCTCTGAAGGTCATTTTTTGGCTTTCACTCTTTTTTTGGGGGGAAATTCTTTTTAAAATATAAGGGACTGGAAAAAACGAATATTTCCTTCTTTGCTGGATTCACATGTATTGGGGGCACATCCTTGTTTCTGTGTGTGTCTCTGGGGGTATAACTTGGTTTTCTACCTCATAGCAACCTCGGGCCCGTGTTCAGTGGTCCCCGGTTGCTTGTTTTTTTCTCTCCTCCCTACTTCCTGGTTGGGACCGACTAGACCGCCATTTTTGTTAGCGGTCTAGTTGTTTTTAGGCTCCTGAGCCTCGTTCGGCTCCCCCGGCTCATTTAATGCCGGAAGGACGCCGGCCTGGCACCTGATTTGATCGTGTAAGCATCTTTTAAAATTGTAAGAAACAAATGTTTTTAAATTGTTTGTTGGGCATTTTAACCTCTGAAGGTCATTTTTTGGCTTTCACTCTTTTTTTAGGGGGAAATTCTTTTTAAAATATAAGGGACTGGAAAAAACGAATATTTCCTTCTTTGCTGGATTCACATGTATTGGGGGCACATCCTTGTTTCTGTGTGTGTCTCTGGGGGTATAACTTGGTTTTCTACCTCATAGCAACCTCGGGGCCCGTGTTCAGTGGTCCCCGGTTGCTTGTTTTTTTCTCTCCTCCCTACTTCCTGGTTGGGACCGACTAGACTGCCATTTTTGTTAGCGGTCTAGTTGTTTTTAGGCTCCTGAGCCTCGTTCGGCTCCCCCGGCTCATTTAATGCCGGAAGGATGCCGGCCTGGCACCTGATTTGATCGTGTAAAGCATCTTTAAAAATTTTAAGAAACGAATGTTTTTAAATTGTTTGTTGGGCATTTTAACCTCTGAAGGTCATTTTTTGGCTTTCACTCTTTTTTTGGGGGGAAATTCTTTTTAAAATATAAGGGACTGGAAAAAACGAATATTTCCTTCTTTGCTGGATTCACATGTATTGGGGGCACATCCTTGTTTCTGTGTGTGTCTCTGGGGGTATAACTTGGTTTTCTACCTCATAGCAACCTCGGGCCCGTGTTCAGTGGTCCCCGGTTGCTTGTTTTTTTCTCTCCTCCCTACTTCCTGGTTGGGACCGACTAGACCGCCATTTTTGTTAGCGGTCTAGTTGTTTTTAGGCTCCTGAGCCTCGTTCGGCTCCCCCGGCTCATTTAATACCGGAAGGACGACGGCCTGGCACCTGATTTGATCGTGTAAGCATCTTTTAAAATTTTAAGAAACAAATGTTTTTAAATTGTTTGTTGGGCATTTTAACCTCTGAAGGTCATTTTTTGGCTTTCACTCTTTTTTGGGGGGGAAATTCTTTTTAAAATATAAGGGACTGGAAAAAACGAATATTTCCTTCTTTGCTGGATTCACATGTATTGGGGGCACATCCTTGTTTCTGTGTGTGTCTCTGGGGGTATAACTTGGTTTTCTACCTCATAGCAACCTCGGGGCCCGTGTTCAGTGGTCCCCGGTTGCTTGTTTTTTTCTCTCCTTCCTACTTCCTGGTTGGGACCGACTAGACCGCCATTTTTGTTAGCGGTCTAGTTGTTTTTAGGCTCCTGAGCCTCGTTCGGCTCCCCCGGCTCATTTAATGCCGGAAGGACGCCGGCCTGGCACCTGATTTGATCGTGTAAGCATCTTTTAAAATTTTAAGAAACAAATGTTTTTAAATTGTTTGTTGGGCATTTTAACCTCTGAAGGTCATTTTTTGGCCTTCACTCTTTTTTTGGGGGGAAATTCTTTTTAAAATATAAGGGACTGGAAAAAACGAATATTTCCTTCTTTGCTGGAATCACATGTATTGGGGGCACATCCTTGTTTCTGTGTGTGTCTCTGGGGGTATAACTTGGTTTTCTACCTCATAGCAACCTCGGGGCCCGTGTTCAGTGGTCCCCGGTTGCTTGTTTTTTTCTCTCCTCCCTACTTCCTGGTTGGGACCGACTAGACCGCCATTTTTGTTAGCGGTCTAGTTGTTTTTAGGCTCCTGAGCCTCGTTCGGCTCCCCGGCTCATTTAATGCCGGAAGGACGCCGGCCTGGCACCTGATTTGATCGTGTAAGCATCTTTAAAAATTTTAAGAAACAAATGTTTTTAAATTGTTTGTTTGGCATTTTAAACTCTGAAGGTCATTTTTTGGCTTTCACTCTTTTTTTGGGGGGAAATTCTTTTTAAAATATAAGGGACTGGAAAAAACGAATATTTCCTTCTTTGCTGGATTCACATGTATTGGGGGCACATCCTTGTTTCTGTGTGTGTCTCTGGGGGTATAACTTGGTTTTCTACCTCATAGCAACCTCGGGGCCCGTGTTCAGTGGTCCCCGGTTGCTTGTTTTTTTCTCTCCTCCCTACTTCCTGGTTGGGACCGACTAGACCGCCATTTTTGTTAGCGGTCTAGTTGTTTTTAGGCTCCTGAGCCTCGTTCGGCTCCCCCGGCTCATTTAATACCGGAAGGACGACGGCCTGGCACCTGATTTGATCGTGTAAGCATCTTTTAAAATTTTAAGAAACAAATGTTTTTAAATTGTTTGTTGGGCATTTTAACCTCTGAAGGTCATTTTTTGGCTTTCACTCTTTTTTGGGGGGGAAATTCTTTTTAAAATATAAGGGACTGGAAAAAACGAATATTTCCTTCTTTGCTGGATTCACATGTATTGGGGGCACATCCTTGTTTCTGTGTGTGTCTCTGGGGGTATAACTTGGTTTTCTACCTCATAGCAACCTCGGGGCCCGTGTTCAGTGGTCCCCGGTTGCTTGTTTTTTTCTCTCCTTCCTACTTCCTGGTTGGGACCGACTAGACCGCCATTTTTGTTAGCGGTCTAGTTGTTTTTAGGCTCCTGAGCCTCGTTCGGCTCCCCCGGCTCATTTAATGCCGGAAGGACGCCGGCCTGGCACCTGATTTGATCGTGTAAGCATCTTTTAAAATTTTAAGAAACAAATGTTTTTAAATTGTTTGTTGGGCATTTTAACCTCTGAAGGTCTTTTTTTGGCCTTCACTCTTTTTTTGGGGGGAAATTCTTTTTAAAATATAAGGGACTGGAAAAAACAAATATTTCCTTCTTTGCTGGAATCACATGTATTGGGGGCACATCCTTGTTTCTGTGTGTGTCTCTGGGGGTATAACTTGGTTTTCTACCTCATAGCAACCTCGGGGCCCGTGTTCAGTGGTCCCCGGTTGCTTGTTTTTTTCTCTCCTCCCTACTTCCTGGTTGGGACCGACTAGACCGCCATTTTTGTTAGCGGTCTAGTTGTTTTTAGGCTCCTGAGCCTCGTTCGGCTCCCCGGCTCATTTAATGCCGGAAGGACGCCGGCCTGGCACCTGATTTGATCGTGTAAGCATCTTTAAAAATTTTAAGAAACAAATGTTTTTAAATTGTTTGTTTGGCATTTTAAACTCTGAAGGTCATTTTTTGGCTTTCACTCTTTTTTTGGGGGGAAATTCTTTTTAAAATATAAGGGACTGGAAAAAACGAATATTTCCTTCTTTGCTGGATTCACATGTATTGGGGGCACATCCTTGTTTCTGTGTGTGTCTCTGGGGGTATAACTTGGTTTTCTACCTCATAGCAACCTCGGGGCCCGTGTTCAGTGGTCCCCGGTTGCTTGTTTTTTTCTCTCCTCCCTACTTCCTGGTTGGGACCGACTAGACCGCCATTTTTGTTAGCGGTCTAGTTGTTTTTAGGCTCCTGAGCCTCGTTCGGCTCCCCCGGCTCATTTAATACCGGAAAGACGCCGGCCTGGCACCTGATTTGATCGTGTAAGCATCTTTAAAAATTTTAAGAAACAAATGTTTTTCAATTGTTTGTTGGGCATTTTAACCTCTGAAGGTCATTTTTTGGCTTTCATTCTTTTTTGGGGGGGAAATTCTTTTTAACATATAAGGGACTGGAAAAAACGAATATTTCCTTCTTTGCTGGATTCACATGTATTGGGGGCACATCCTTGTTTCTGTGTGTGTCTCTGGGGGTATAACTTGGTTTTCTACCTCATAGCAACCTCGGGGCCAGTGTTCAGTGGTCCCCGGTTGCTTGTTTTTTTCTCTCCTCCCCACTTCCTGGTTGGGACCGACTAGACCGCCATTTTTGTTAGCGGTCTAGTTGTTTTTAGGCTCCTGAGCCTCGTTCGGCTCCCCCGGCTCATTTAATGCCGGAGGGACGCCGGCCTGGCACCTGATTTGATCGTGTAAGCATCTTTTAAAATTTTAAGAAACGAATGTTTTTAAGTTGTTTGTTGGGCATTTTAACCTCTGAAGGTCATTTTTTGGCTTTCACTCTTTTTTTGGGGGGAAATTCTTTTTAAAATATAAGGGACTGGAAAAAACGAATATTTCCTTCTTTGCTGGATTCACATGTATTGGGGGCACATCCTTGTTTCTGTGTGTGTCTCGGGGGGTATAACTTGGTTTTCTACCTCATAGCAACCTCGGGGCCCGTGTTCAGTGGTCCCCGGTTGCTTGTTTTTTTATCTCCTGCCTACTTCCTGGTTGGGACCGACTAGACCGCCATTTTTGTTAGTGGTCTAGTTGTTTTTAGGCTCCTGAGCCTCGTTCGGCTCCCCCGGCTCATTTAATGCCGGAAGGACGCCGGCCTGGCACCTGATTTGATCGTGTAAGCATCTTTTAAAATTTTAAGAAACAAATGTTTTTAAATTGTTTGTTGGGCATTTTAACCTCTGAAGGTCATTTTTTGGCTTTCACTCTTTTTTTGGGGGGAAATTCTTTTTAAAATATAAGGGACTGGAAAAAACGAATATTTCCTTCTTTGCTGGATTCACATGTATTGGGGGCACATCCTTGTTTCTGTGTGTGTCTCTGGGGGTATAACTTGGTTTTCTACCTCATAGCAACCTCGGGCCCGTGTTCAGTGGTCCCCGGTTGCTTGTTTTTTTCTCTCCTCCCTACTTCCTGGTTGGGACCGACTAGACCGCCATTTTTGTTAGCGGTCTAGTTGTTTTTAGGCTCCTGAGCCTCGTTCGGCTCCCCCGGCTCATTTAATGCCGGAAGGACGCCGGCCTGGCACCTGATTTGATCGTGTAAGCATCTTTAAAAATTTTAAGAAACAAATGTTTTTAAATTGTTTGTTGGGCATTTTAACCTCTGAAGGTCATTTTTTGGCTTTCACTCTTTTTTTGGGGGGAAATTCTTTTTAAAATATAAGGGACTGGAAAAAACGAATATTTCCTTCTTTGCTGGATTCACATGTATTGGGGGCACATCCTTGTTTCTGTGTGTGTCTCTGGGGGTATAACTTGGTTTTCTACCTCATAGCAACCTCGGGGCCCGTGTTCAGTGGTCCCCGGTTGCTTGTTTTTTTCTCTCCTCCCTACTTCCTGGTTGGGACCGACTAGACCGCCATTTTTGTTAGCGGTCTAGTTGTTTTTAGGCTCCTGAGCCTCGTTCGGCTCCCCCGGCTCATTTAATGCCGGATGGACGCCGGCCTGGCACCTGATTTGATCGTGTAAGCATCTTTTAAAATTTTAAGAAACGAATGTTTTTAAATTGTTTGTTGGGCATTTTAACCTCTGAAGGTCATTTTTTGGCTTTCACTCTTTTTTTGGGGGAAAATTCTTTTTAAAATATAAGGGACTGGAAAAAACGAATATTTCCTTCTTTGCTGGATTCACATGTATTGGGGGCACATCCTTGTTTCTGTGTGTGTCTCTGGGGGTATAACTTGGTTTTCTACCTCATAACAACCTCGGGGCCCGTGTTCAGTGGTCCCCGGTTGCTTGTTTTTTTCTCTCCTCCCTACTTCCTGGTTGGGACCGACTAGACCGCCATTTTTGTTAGCGGTCTAGTTGTTTTTAGGCTCCTGAGCCTCGTTCGGCTCCCCCGGCTCATTTAATACCGGAAGGACGCCGGCCTGGCACCTGATTTGATCGTGTAAGCATCTTTTAAAATTTTAAGAAACAAATGTTTTTCAATTGTTTGTTGGGCATTTTAACCTCTGAAGGTCATTTTTTGGCTTTCACTCTTTTTTTGGGGGGAATTTTTTTTTAAATTATAAGGGACTGGAAAAAATGAATATTTCCTTCTTTGCTGGATTCACATGTATTGGGGGCACATCCTTGTTTCTGTGTGTGTCTCTGGGGGTATAACTTGGTTTTCTACCTCATAGCAACCTCGGGGCCCGTGTTCAGTGGTCCCCGGTTGCTTGTTTTTTTCTCTCCTCCCTACTTCCTGGTTGGGACCGACTAGACCGCCATTTTTGTTAGCGGTCTAGTTGTTTTTAGGCTCCTGAGCCTCATTCGGCTCCCCCGGCTCATTTAATGCCGGAAGGACGCCGGCCTGGCACCTGATTTGATCGTATAAGCATCTTTAAAAATTTTAAGAAACTAATGTTTTTAAATTGTTTGTTGGGCATTTTAACCTCTGAAGGTCATTTTTTGGCTTTCACTCTTTTTTTGGGGGGAAATTCTTTTTAAAATATAAGGGACTGGAAAAAACGAATATTTCCTTCTTTGCTGGATTCACATGTATTGGGGGCACATCCTTGTTTCTGTGTGTGTCTCTGGGGGTATAACTTGGTTTTCTACCTCATAGCAACCTCCGGGCCCGTGTTCAGTGGTCCCCGGTTGCTTGTTTTTTTCTCTCCTCCCTACTTCCTGGTTGGGACCGACTAGACCGCCATTTTTGTTAGCGGTCTAGTTGTTTTTAGGCTCCTGAGCCTCGTTCGGCTCCCCCGGCTCATTTAATGCCGGAGGGACGCCGGCCTGGCACCTGATTTGATCGTGTAAGCATATTTTAAGAAACAAATGTTTTTAAATTGTTTGTTGAGCATTTTAACCTCTGAAGGTCATTTTTTGGCTTTCACTCTTTTTTGGGGGGGAAATTCTTTTTAAAATATAAGGGACTGGAAAAAACGAATATTTCCTTCTTTGCTGGATTCACATGTATTGGGGGCACATCCTTGTTTCTGTGTGTGTCTCTGGGGGTATAACTTGGTTTTCTACCTCATAGCAACCTCGGGGCCCGTGTTCAGTGGTCCCCGGTTGCTTGTTTTTTTCTCTCCTCCCTACTTCCTGGTTGGGACCGACTAGACCGCCATTTTTGTTAGCGGTCTAGTTGTTTTTAGGCTCCTGAACCTCGTTCGGCTCCCCCGGCTCATTTAATGCCGGAAGGACGCCGGCCTGGCACCTGATTTGATCGTGTAAGCATCTTTAAAAATTTTAAGAAACAAATGTTTTTCAATTGTTTGTTGGGCATTTTAACCTCTGAAGGTCATTTTTTGGCTTTCACTCTTTTTTTGGGGGGAAATTCTTTTTAAAATATAAGGGACTGGAAAAAACGAATATTTCCTTCCTTGCTGGATTCACATGTATTGGGGGCACATCCTTGTTTCTGTGTGTGTCTCTGGGGGTATAACTTGGTTTTCTACCTCATAGCAAACTCGGGGCCCGTGTTCAGTTTTCCCCGGTTGCTTGTTTTTTTCTCTCCTCCCTACTTCCTGGTTGGGACCGACTAGACCGCCATTTTTGTTAGCGGTCTAGTTGTTTTTAGGCTCCTGAGCCTCGTTCGGCTCCCCCGGCTCATTTAATGCCGAAAGGACGCCGGCCTGGCACCTGATTTGATCGTGTAAGCATCTTTTAAAATTTTAAGAAACAAATGTTTTTAAATTGTTTGTTGGGCATTTTAACCTCTGAAGGTCATTTTTTGGCTTTCACTCTTTTTTTGGGGGGAAATTCTTTTTAAAATATAAGGGACTGGAAAAAACGAATATTTCCTTCTTTGCTGGATTCACATGTATTGGGGGCACATCCTTGTTTCTGTGTGTGTCTCTGGGGGTATAACTTGGTTTTCTACCTCATAGCAACCTCGGGGCCCGTGTTCAGTGGTCCCCGGTTGCTTGTTTTTTTCTCTCCTCCCTACTTGGGACCGACTAGACCGCCATTTTTGTTAGCGGTCTAGTTGTTTTTAGGCTCCTGAGCCTCGTTCGGCTCCCCCGGCTCATTTAATGCCGGAAGGACGCCGGCTGCGCAGCGGACGCGCGCAGTGGGAGCGCCGCTGGCGCGCCGAAGGTGCGCCAAAGGCAAGCCCGTCCGCGCCCGTCCGCGCCCGTCCGCGCCCGTCCGCGCCCGTCCGCGCCCCGTCCGCGCCCATCCGCGCCCGTCCACGCCCAGAGCCCAGAAATGCTGCTCTTTTTACTACAGACAGGTTAGTCTACTCTCCCTTGCAGCTTTACGCACTCAGAGGGGCAGGATCTGGCCCACCTCTCTCAGTACCCCCTGGGTCCTATGCCTCTTCTTTCTGCCCGGCCTGCCCTAGTTCCTCTAAGGCTGTTTCACCCCCCTTCTCCCCCCATCCCAAACGAGCAACATATTGCTCCTCAACTGTCGTTCTTTACCAGCGCACTCCCTTCACATATATACCCTCATAGAAGATCTTTCCCCTGACGCCTTGTTTCTTACCGAAACCTGGTTGGGCAATGACTCAGCAGTAGATATCTGCAATTCTCTACCCTCCACCTACTCTATGGCGCATGTAGATCGACTCCATGGAAGAGGTGGTGGTATAGCCATTATCTACAAAAATACCTTTCGGTGTACCACCTTCCCCTCTGATATCCCGGAGTGTGAAAGCTTAATTTTCTCTCTCTATCTCTCCCCCACTTTTACCTTTTCCGGTATGCTTCTCTACCGACCCCCAGGACCTTGCACTCGTTTTTTAGATTCCTTGCCGGAAGCCGCAGCTAGTCTTATCTGTAAATCCCCTAACTTTACTATTCTTGGGGATTTTAACATCCACCTTGATAATGAAAACTGTCTGCACGCCAGGTCTCTACTTGCGTCCCTCTCTGCGCTTGATTTAACTCAACACGTAATAGGACCTACCCATACCAAAGGCCATACGCTGGACCTCCTATTCAGTAATCTCCCTGTTCTTACCACCCTGCCGTCCCAGCCCCTAACCTGGACGGATCATTGCCTTTTATCTTTCTCTTTCCCTTATAAGGTTACTCCAGATGTGCCGTCTACCTCCTTAACCTTTGGTCACATTTGGTCAAAATTGGCTCTTGGGGAATGGCGCGCTGCTCTCCAGACCTCCTTTGGGGTCAGCAGCCCCTCCACCTCCGCAGATTTATTTAATGAGTGGATCTCCTCCTCTTTGGATAGTATTCTGCCCATCAAATTAAGATCTAACAAGCCCCCCCATAAGGCTAAACCTTGGTTCTCACCTTGTCTGTTAGAATTAAGAAAAAAGTGCAAAAGGTTAGAAAGATCTTGGAGAAAGAATTACAGTCCCACCGAAAGAGAAATATATAGGCAATCTGTCAGACTCTACCACCAAAACATTAAAGCCGCCCAGTCCTCTTACTACGGAATAAGAATAGAAAACTCCTCCTGTTCACAAAAGGAAATTTTTCAGATTTTTAAGGAATTAACCATAACCCCTATGCCCTCTCCTCCCACAGAGCCCTCCACTGAATACAGTAATCTTCTGGCATCTCACTTCAATGACAAAGTCATCAAGATATACTCTGGGTTCCCTTCTTCTCCTCCCCCAGGTACAGTAGAGTACCAAACAATGGATCCCTCCCTCTCCGGAAGCACATTAACCGCTTTTGTACCTCTCACTGACACCGCTACTACCAACCTTCTTCTTCAAATTAAATCGGGCTCCCCCCTAGACCCCGCCCCTCCTTCCATCCTCTCGCGAGTTTCAGATATTATTGTACCTCCCCTTACAAAAATACTGAATCATTCCCTATCCTTAGGTTTCCTCCCCCCTCTTTTTAAGCATGCCATCATTAAGCCTCTTTTAAAAAAACCGAAATTGAACCCATCTCAATTATAGAATTATAGACCCATTGCTCTCCTTCCCATTTCAACAAAAATTCTGGAGAAACATGTTAACCACCAATTAACCAGCTACTTAGAGAGCCATGAACTCCTTCACCCCACTCAAATGGGTTTCAGAGCCCATCATAGCACGGAGTCAGCCCTCCTTACAGTGACGGAGTCAGCCCGGCAATTTCTGGACCAAGGGTCTCATGTAGCCATGATTCTACTTGATCTCAGCGCAGCTTTTGATACGGTGGATCACAACCTTCTCTGCTGTAGGCTCTCTGAATTAGGGATAGGAGGCCTAGCATTGTCCTGGCTGTCCGCTTTCGTCAAAGGTAGATCTTTTCAAGTCCTGGACCGAGCCTACTTCTCTGATATCTTTCCATTGACTTGTGGAGTTCCTCAGGGCTCCTCCCTGAGTCCAACTCTTTTTAATGTTTATCTATCCCCGCTGGCTAAAGTGATCGCTCCCTACAATCTGTCTTTGGTCACCTATGCCGACGATACTCAACTTGTGGTGTCACTATCTAGTTCTGGCGATTCGTCAGCGGCCAACCTTTCGTGTTGTATGAAAGACATTGGAGTTTGGATGATCCAGTCTAAGCTTAAATTTAATGATGGAAAGTCAGAAGTCATTGTACTAGGCAATGCCCCCCCAGCCCCTCCCCTTTCACTATACTCTGAGGCCTTCAACAATCTTCCTCCTCCCAAGGACCAGGTAAAAAGCCTTGGTTTTTGGGTGGATTCTCGCCTGACCATGGATTATCAAGCAAAAAGAGTTTCCTCTACATGCTTTGGCATTTTAAGAGTCCTTAGGAAAATCTTTAATCTTCTTCCCCCTATGGCCAGAAGAATCCTTGTTCAAACTCTGATCCTTTCCCGTCTGGACTATGGGAACTCACTTTTTCTCAGCGCCCCGGCTTATGTCATAAAAAGGCTGCAAACAGTCCAGAACGCAGCTGCCAGGCTTCTTGTCAATCTTCCCAGACATTTATCCGCTAAGCCTGCTTTTTCCATACTTCACTGGCTCCCTATTAAGCAGCGTATTTATTTCAAGACCCTATGCATTGTTCACAGAGCCCTGCAAGATAAGGGTCCAATGTTCTTCAGAAAGCGGCTATATCTTTATGTCCCCTCTCGAAGTCTAAGGTCCTCCTCCTCTCGACTTGTGACCATCTTGCGGTCTAAGAGAGCCTGGGGGGCCAACTCCTTCTCCACCAAGGCCGCTCGTCTCTGGAATGATCTTCCCTCTGAACTCCGTCATGAACACTCAGAACTGCTTTTTAGAAAAAAACTTAAGACCATTCTTTTCTGTAGGTAGCTCTCTGAATTCTCCTATTGCTAGCACTGGTCAGGTTAGGTTTAGCGCTGGGATGCCTTCGGGTCACTACGCGCTTTATAAATCCTTAAAACAAAACTATTCCATTGGTGGTACACACCGCCGCACTCAAAATACACATACACATACAAAACACAGCCACATTGGACAATTCGAAATACACACACCTGATACACATACACACACCACTCCCACACACCCAATACAATATAAAACACACACCCACATCACCCACAAACCCCTACGACCACAATTGAGAAAGAAGCACAGAGAGAAACACCACCATCAACAATACTAGCATCCACAGGCACACAACACCATCACCCACATAACTTCCATGCACCTCACATACCACCCCACTACATATCAGCACACTTATCACCACACACACCACCCCACACATCACCCACACCACTCCATGGCACGGCAAAGACACCCCAGGTTCTCGGAGGATGAGCTCAGGCTGGTAGTGGAGGAAATCATCCGGGTAGAGCCACAGCTATTTGGATCACAGGTGCATCACACCTCCATTGCAAGGAAGATGGAGCTATGGCGGAGAATAGTGGACAGGGTCAACGCAGTGGGACAGCACCCAAGGAATCAGATAAAGATTGCTGAAAAAGTGGTTGATGCTTACAAATCGCACATCTGAAACAGAAACAACGATGTCCAGGTAGATACAACAAGGTCATGAGAAGGGTGCCAACCTGGTATAAATACCCAACCACCACGGGTATTACAATGCACAGAACAAAGAAGAATACGAAGATGCCTCCTCTGAGCCGTGCTGTATAGACAAAATGAAAACAGAAAATACCAGGGCACTCCAAATAATAAGTCCACAGTATGCAGAAATCCAGAAATTTTAATTCCTTATGTTGAAAAACATAGACACATCAATGTTCAGAGACAGCCAACACGTGTTTCGTCCAGCAGGACTTTTTCAAGGCTGAAACAAGGGAAAGATGGTATCTCTTACAAACAACAAATAACACATACATAGTGGATAACATACACAAACTCACAAAGGTTTACAAAAGAGTTTTTTGTAAGCAAAACTATAAGAAATACATTGCCAAAAATTCAAAACCGTAGAGAGCTCAAAGAACTTTGAAATTGAGATACTCTCATGCTGGGTGTGACATAAAAAACTCCTAAGAGTTGCCCAAAGTGGTGTAAGTAAAAAGTCAGAAAAAGTGAAATTATTAATAAGAGCCTAGAATGTCAGCCAGATGTGTAACAATTTTGTGGAGAGGAAAATTGAGTGGACCTTTCTGTGTTGACACCGAAGATATAATACGTTTTCAAAGGACTTAAAGTAATATGTATAAAGAACATGCAACGGCCTGACCATAATAAACGGGAAGCACAAAAAACACACCATAAAAATGAGTATGTGGGCAGGATGCTTAAACAGGACTAAAAGGACAGTCCCCCAATATTTAAATGAACAAAAACCCTAGTCCTGCTGGACGAAACATGTGTTGGCTGTCTCTGAACATTGATGTGTCTATGTTTTTCAACATAAGGAATTAAAATTTCTGGATTTCGGCGTACTGTGGACTTATTATTTGGAGTGCTCTGTTTTTTTCTTTTTTCTGTTTTCATTTTACCCAAGGAATCGGGATGACATCAGGAAGAGGTGGAACGACCTACGGGGGAAGGTGCTTTCCGTGGTTTCAAGGCACCACCTTGCGGTTCAGCGGACTGGCGGCCGACCCCCACCGCCTCCCCAACAAATAACAACATGGGAGGAGCAGGTCTTGGCGATTCTGCATCCTGAGGGCCTCACAGGACTAGATGGAGGAATGGACTCTGGTAAGTCAAAGCTTAACTATTACATCCCCCATCCTACCTGCATGCCATCACATACCCCCACCCTCACCCTCACCGCCATCACTCCAACTCCTCACAAATGTTCCAATATCACAAACCACACATCCCAACACGAAGCCCTGCATGCAACAACAAAGCATGGACACCCATCACTAAAGCATGTCCACTGCACATACCCATACACCCCCCTAAACCATCATCACACAAGGTCCCACACAGGAATGCAAGCACTGGGGTACACAGTCACCCACCCATTCCACACCATGCCACACACAGATGTAGAAAACATCCTTTTATACCCCTGCAGGACCCCTACCCGACATCACCGGACAGGAGGGTCCACACATGTCCACACCACCAACAGAAGAGGCCCATAGTGTGATTACAGTACCCCTGTCCAACTGGATCTACATGACCAGCCCGGCCTATCGGGGACCTCGGGACAGTTGGTTCCCATCAAACAGTCACAGGCCACTACAGAGCTTAACCCCTCTGGAAACACCAGCACAGCACCCACCCAGCGGGCCCATACCTCCGTCCCCAGGACACGTCAATCAGCAATGTGTCCACCACTACAGGGAACCCAGAATAACCCACCACCCCAACAACAACAGGGACCTGGGGGCAGTGGCAGTGGGCACACGGTCCAGGGGACAGAGGCACAGGAACGCAGGGGAACTGGGAGGGCTGCTGTGCGACAGGGGGAGGACAGGCCAAGGGAACCCAATCTCCTCGAGGCCCTCTCCAACATCATGGGAGCCTACCACCAATCCCAGGAGACGATGGCAACAGTACTGGCCAAGTTTCAGGAGACCCAGCGCCTGCAGGAGGAACAGTATTTGGGGTTCAGGGAGGAACTCAGAGCCATCCATTCCACCCTGGGCACCATCGCAGGGGTGCTGAAGGAAGTACTCAACACCAGGAGGGACACTGTGGCACTACAAGGGGCCCCTGACACTAGCCTGGACGATGAACTGACCACCACCTCAGCCCGCGCTAGTGGACAGGAGGCACCACCACAGGACCACCACACCAGCACCACACCCCCTGCAGAGGGAGAACCACCCCGCAAATGGTCCCTGTGATCCAGAACAAAGACAGAGAACGATGCCAAGACCCCAGTAAAGAAATGAGACCACCCTGAATGTCATCCTTCTGTCCCACTTTGTCATCCTGTCCATCCTTAAACTGCCCCAGCTCCACTTCCTATGCCCCTTTGGACAATGCACCTGTGAGACTAATAGCTCGGACTCTGCCATGAACATTCCTCCACCATCCCCTCTCACCATTTTACAACCCCCTCCAATATTGAGCACTTAAATAAACACCCTTAAAGCACAAAACAATCTGGAGTCTGTCTGTGATTTCGAAAATGTGTATTAGCAATGACAGTGACAAAATGCTCTTTCAATTGTAATGTCAACATACCCATGTCACACAGCTGTAGTCTATGAGGAATCAAAGCAGATGTCACGCTGTGGGACCCACATCTGTGAAATCATAAGGGAAAGTGACAACTCAGTGACCATACACTGGGTGAAAACGACAGACAGTAGAGAGGTAGTAATGTTAAAGTACATGTAGTGGGCAGGTTTGTATTCATACCTGTGTTTCACTGGAAATATTGCTCGATCACTGAGTCCCTGTTGTCCAAGTCTTCTGGTTCTGCTTCCTCGTCTTCACTGTCCACAGGCTCCACAGCTGCAACAACACTGCCATCTGGACCATCCTCCTGCAGAAAAGGCACCTGTCGTTGCAAAGCTAAGTTGTGAAGCATACAGCAGGCCACAATGATCTGGCACACCTTCTTTGGTGAGTAGAATAGGGATCCACCTGTCATATGGAGGCACCGGAACCTGGCCTTCAGGAGGCTGAAGGTCCGTTCTACAATCCGCCTAGTTCACCCATGGGCCTCATTGTAGCGTTCCACTGCCCTTGTCCTGGGATTCCTCACTGGGCTCAGTAGCCATGACAGGTTGGGGTAACCAGAGTCCCCTGCAAATAGCGAGGGACAACTGTTAGACACACACTAACCTGTAGGGATATCCCTAGACCCAGACAACCATTCCCACTGTCTTGCTTCCAGGTGCTCACCTAATAGTTACACACGGTGCCTCTGGAGTTGACCCATCACATAAGGGATGCTGCTATTCCGCAGGATGTAGGCGTCATGCACTGAGCCAGGGAACTTGGCATTCACATGGGAGATGTACTGGTCTGCCAAACATACCATCTGTACATTCATGGAATGGTAACTCTTCTGGTTTCTGTACACCTGTTCACTCCTGCGGGGCGGGGACCAAAGCCACATGGCACCTATGATGTTCGGGATATGTCCCAGGGCATAGAAATCACCTTTCACTGTAGGCAAATCCTACACCTGAGAGAAAACGATGTGGCTCCGCATGTTTTTCAGCAGGGCAGACAACACTCTAGACAAGACGTTGGAAAACATAGGCTGGGACATTCCTGATGCTATGGCCACTGTTGTTTGAAATGACCCACTTGCCAGGAAATGGAGCACTGATAGCACCTGCACTTGAGGGGGGATTCCTGTGGGATGGCGGATAGCTGACATCAGGTCTGGCTCCAGCTGGGTACACAGTTCCTGGATTATGGCACGGTCAAGCCTGTAGGTGATGATCACATGTCTTTCCTCCATTGTCGACAGGTCCACCAACGGTCGGTGCACTGGAGGATGCCGCCATCTTCTCACATGTCCCAGCGGACGGTGCCTATGAAGGACAACAGCGAGCACAGAGTCAACCAACTCAGAGGTACGTACCCACAGCTTACACAGAACACAAATCATAATCCAAAATGTGGCCTGTATGTGTGTTGAGTCTAGGCCTAGGTATGTGTGACGCAGTTAAAAATGAAGCCATGTTGGTCCCTGAAATGGCGACTGCTTGACCTCTAAAGTGGGACAATGGGATGTGAGGTAACTGCGCTGGCGTTGTACACCATCATGGTAGGCGGTCGAAGACTGCGGCGCAATGCTGCATTGGTTAACATTGGACCCTATGGGTCCCAGGAGCCAATGACGATGTACGCCGGCGGTGACGGTACGCACCGCTGAGGACGTGACCGCCATTTTCTATCTGTTCAAACACTCGATACCTGATCTTCGCCAGGAGAGGACCTAAACTGCAAGTGCTGCTGTGACCTCGGTCTGGAAGAGACATTGGCTTGAATGTCTGGGGAAAGGGCCCCTGCCTTCACATCAGAGGAGTTGGAGAAACTCGTGGATGGGGTCCTCCCCCAGTACACGCTATTCTACGGTCCTCCAGACAAACAGGTAAGTACACTGGGAGCATGCTGTATGGGCTATGCCTGTGTGGAGTGGGGTGGATATAAGAAGAGGGGGGGAGATTGCGGCATGCATGAAACAACAGTGAGTGCATGTGCCACATGGCAAGGGTAGGGATGGGGGCCAATGACTGTGACCGTGCAGTTGGTAATAACTTTTCCTTTCCCCCTGTACAATTCATGTATGTCAGCGCCCAATAGAAAAAATATATTTGGTGTGCCATCACTAAGGACGTCCGGACCCTGGGGGTCTACCACAGACGGAGCACCCACTGCCGAAAAAGATGGAAGGACATTCGCCGCTGGAGCAAGAAGACGGCGGAGGCTCAGCTGGGGATGGCCTCCCAATGTGGGAGGGTTTCCCGTCGCACCATGGCCCCCCTGATGTTCAGGATCCTGGAGGTGGCGTACCCGGAGTTGGAAGGGCGCTTGAGGGCATCACAGCAGCCACAAGGGAGTGAGTACACTCTCATCCTGCTGATTTAGCGCGCAGTGGAGGTGTCTGGGTGGGGGAGGTGGGCTATGGGTTTCCCAAGGCCAGGTCGAGTTTCGTAGGCAAGGTCCCTCCGTAAGGCAGGCCATGTGGCACCACAGCCCACCTCTGTAGAGTGCCAAGTACACCTAATCATTCCCCTGTGTGATCCATGTGTGCAGATGTCATCCATAGACTAGTAGGCCATTTCCCAGGCATTGAACAGTGGAGCCCAAGAGCACGGCGTAGTGCAGGGGGCTTCTGTGTCTGTCGTGTCCGCCAACAGTAGTGGTAATGCAAGCACTCAACATATCTTTCTTCTGTCGTCCCCCCTTTTTGTGGTCTCCCTGTTCTTGTGTGCATTAGCATCATGAGGCGGAGGAGCAGTGGCACCAGAGCACGAGGGGCTGCATCCTACATGGCCATGGAAGGCCACACTACGGACTCGGACTTCACCAGTGGGACGGAGGGTGAGGGGAGCTCCACGGCGGGGACAGGAGCTGAGACCAGCGACACGGACTCGTCCTCTGATGGGAGCTCCCTTGTGGTGGCGGCAACATCTGTGCCCCCCCATCTACAGGTACAGCCGCCACCCCCCCAACAGCACCGCCCTCCCAGCAGCCCCTCAGCCTTTGCCCCGTGCCCGCTCACCCGGGAGGGTGGGCATCACCTTCGCCCCAGGCACCTCAGGCCCTGCCCCTGTCACCCCTGCTGCCCTCAGTAAGGAGGCCATTGACCTCCTCAGGTCCCTCACCGTTGGGCAGTCTACCATTTTGAATGCCATCCAGGGTGTAGAAAGGCAGTTGCAACAAACTAATGCATTCCTGGAGGGCATTCATTCTGGTCAGGCGGCCCTTCAGCGAGCTTTTCAGACTCTGGCCTCAGCACTGATGGCAGCCATTGTCCCCGTCTCTAGCCTCCCCCCTCCAACTACCTCCACCCAGACCCAATCCCCTGTACCCCAGCCTATCACAAGCACACCAACAGACCAGCATGTACACACGCCAACACACAAGGGAAGCTCTGGCAAACATAAACACCACACATCCCACAGGCACTCACGCAAACATCACACACATGCAGACACTCCAACATCCACTGCCTCCACTGTGTCCCCCTCCTCCTCGTCTCCCTCCTCCCTCCCAGTCTCATCTACACTCACACCTACATGCACTACACCTACAGCCACTACTGCCATCACCAGCACACCCACCACCACACCCGCTCACGTGCAGTCACCACCCCCACTACCATTCACACGTCCCCTGTGTCCTCTCCCAGTGTGTCTGTGACACCACCTCCCAAGATACACAAACACAGGCACACACCCACCCAACAGCCATCCACCTCACGACAGCCTCCAGACAATGCACCTTCACCCAAAGTCAGCAAACGAGCACCTCCTACAACCACAGCCTCTTCCTCCACTCCCAAACCCCCTCCAGCTACCCGTCCCAGTGTCTCCAAAAAACTTTTCATGTCCAACCTTGACCTCTTTCCCACACCTCCCGCACCCCGTCCATCTCCTAGGTCCAGAACTAGCACCTCAGCCACAACATCTCCGGGACCAGTGGTGCCTGTAGTCACCGGAATCTGGAGTGCACCCCCACCAGGGCAGCCAGTGTGGCACGGAGCCACAGCACGGACAGTCCCCCACCTGTGAAGCATCAAAAGTTTGCCAGTGCCCGGCGGGAGAGGGGGAAGACTCCAGCCACCAAAGTCGCCCCCAGGGGTCCCGTTGGGAGTGTGGAGTCAGCTGCGACACCTTCCAAGGTGGGGAAGGGCCACAAGAAACCAGGAAAATCTGGGAAGAGCTACACGGCGGAGGCCACCGCCATCATCCCCATTGCCCAGGAGGCCACCGCTATCATCCCCGCTGGCCAGGAGGCCACCGCCATCATCCCCGATGGGCTAGAGAGGACCGCCAGCACAAGCCCCGCTGGGACAGAGAGGACTGCCAGCACAAGCCCTGCTGGGCTAGAGAGGACCGCCAGCACAAGCCCCGCTGGGACAGAGAGGACCGCCAACACAAGCCCTGCTGGGCTAGAGAGGACCGCCAGCACAAGCCCCGCTGGGACAGAAAGGACCGCCAGCAGCTGAGTCACTGCAAAGGAGCCCGCCGCCTCAAGCACCGCTGAACAGGGCATCGCCTCCTCAAGCACTGCTGGCCCATGCGCGCCAAGGGCACTGACGCTACTGAGTCCGTCACAAGCAGGATGCAGCACTCTGGGCACCATGCCCCCTCCAGAACCAGTGGAGAGATACATCCACTACCTCTGTCCTTAGCAGGATGAAGCACTCTGGGCACCATGCCCCCTCCAGAACCAGTGGAGAGATACATCCACTACCTCTGTCCTTAGCAGGATGAAGCACTCTGGGCACAAGTCCCCCTCCAGAACCAGTAGAGACTGTTATCCACTTGAGAGACTGTGGCTTTGCACTCCCCAGGATTGAACAGTGGGCAACCCACCCACTGTATAGACTTGTGAGACTGTGGCTTTGCACTCCCCAGGATTGAACACTGGGCAACCCACCCACTGTATAGACTTGTGAGACTGTGGCTTTTCACTCCCCAGGATTGAACAGTGGGCAACCCACCCACTGTATAGACGTGTGAGACTGTGGCTTTGCACTCCCCAGGATGGAACACTGGGCATGTGGCCCTCTCATGGATTTGGCATCGTATACTCAACCGGCTGAGGTGCTCCCCCTTTCCCTCCCCCTGAGGTGCCTGTTTTCTTGCTCTCTGATGCCCCTGCAGTGTTCTCTCCGTCATGGTCGGGGATCTTGTGTGGGTCTCGCCCATACCGTGTGGGCCCAGTGTTCCACGGACTTCATTGGAGCACTACCTGGACTCATGATCTTGGTGTATATTTTGTTTATGGTGTATATATATATTTTTGCCTACTTGATTTTAATATATCACATTGGTTACACTCATTTTCTTTTGTCTTTGCATTCTTCCGGGGGGCATAGGGGGTGTAACTATCATGTATAAATATGTATTAGTGTGTGTGTTGTAGTGGGTGAGGGTGGGGTTGTTGCGTGTGTGTGCCACTGTTTTTTCCCTCCCCCCTCCCCTGTGTCGTAGGTGCAATACTCACCGTGGTCTTCACCGCCGGCGTTTGTGCTCCTGGTAGAGGAGCAGGAAGACTATTGCACGGAGAATTTGGAGTTCCAGCTCCATGGTGTCCTGGTTCCTCGTGGGGTGTGTAGAAGTGAGCGTTTTCCATTCGGAATCCTGTTTCCGCCGTGTTTTTATCCGCGGTGAATCCGCCCCGGAAAAGGTGGCGGATTGGCCTGTCATAATAGTGTGGGCGTACATTGTCTCCTGCCTGTCTGTTGGCGGTGACCGCCGCACTGTTTGTTTGTACCGCCGTGGCGGTCTGAGTGTTAAAGTGGCTGTCTTTGTTGGCGGTTTCCGCCACGGTCGTAATTGCAATTTTTTTACCGCCGGCCTGTTGGCGGTCTTCCCGCCGCTATAACACCACCCACCAGGGTTGTAATGACCACCTATTTGTCCATGGGCAACACCTATGCAGACGAAGTCGCAAGGTATTGTGCATTGCATTGCACTTCCTTTAATATGGAGTAATGGGAATGACAATGAGACAAGTCAACATTTCTTTATGATAGCCATTGATACTTGGGAAGAAGTCAAAAGGTTGTAGGAAAAAGAAGCAGGGAAGGATAAGAGAAGGATGTGTCCAGAGGAAGGAGGATGACGTTTGGGTTTCAAGTGTTGCCAAATAGCATATTGCCCTTGATGGCAAGGTACTACAGTGGGCAAGCTCATATTGGTAGAGATTTAGATTGGTTGCAGAAGCAGAGTGTCACAGAAGTGTAACTTGTCAGTAGATCAATGTAGGGAAATGCAAGCTGTTACACTGAGTCACATAGGCTGATCAGGAGAACCGTTCAACAGAATGCAACTTGATTTAATTGAATTGCCAGTGTTTAATGTGCTGAGTTATATTATGATGGGGTGTGTGTGCTCTCCCATTGGATAAAGTCTTACCCAACTCAAGGAAACAGCTGCAAAACTGCCATTGAGGGGGTTGGTACCTCAATTTGGTCTTTCTGGCTTATCTGGATCAGACCGAGAAACTCATTTCAATAGTGAGATCCTTAAATTATTGTGTTCAATAAATACATTAAGACAGCCAAGCTATATTATGTTGTTGGTTGTCCTGTACATTTTCAAAAGCAGTTACCACTTACCAGCCAACAAAGCATTGCAGTCAAACTGGTCAGGGTACATACAGAGATCACCAAACACTTGACAATATATGAATGAAGAGGCAAACATTGGGGAACATGTCCCTCAGAACATCACCTGAAGTTTTCTAGGACAATCAATCAACCCAACTGTGGCTTCCTTTTTTAACTGATACACACTTTCTGCTTAGTGCAAAAATAATAATTTATCTCATATTTTATGATAATACCTCATGTTAATGTACATGATTGAAAGGTATCTTTGCGTGCCCAGCACTTTCACACACTGTTACATAAAAGGCATGCTAGAACCACGTATGAAATCAACTTCACAAGAAACTCCAAGTAAACATGTGTAAGAGTTCCAGATAGGTCTTTCATCACTATTATTATTCCTCCATCTGATATTAATTATTTGTTCGGTAGCTCTGATGTTCATACTTCATAGGCAACTGTGACTTCATGAGAGTGACCATAGTTTTCTTTTGTATGTCAATCTGTACAAAAAGTCATGTGGGACTCATTCAGATCCAGGGGAACGGATTAAAATGTATGAGACCTTGTAATACATTTTTTCACATTCAATATCAACTCAACCATATAGGAACATTTCTGTGGACAAATATGAGTAGTATATAATGAATAATGAATAATCTACTGGACAAAGAGAATTTCCATCATACATGTATTGTATTCATACATATACCAACATGGTGTAGAAAAGTGAATCAGTAGTGCAGACAGTGAAGTGCACACATGGTGATTAAATAAACAACATTCACTACACAGACACAGTATAATCCCCAATGGTTGTATACTCTTTCAAGTTCATGTAAATGTAGGGAAGTTTTCATGAACAGGCTCTTCGTGCTCTTCGCAGATCTCAACCAACTGGTGGGGTTTTGTCAATGTTTTAACCTCAATGTATTTGACTACCACATCTATAAAAGTTGGAAATAGAGAATGCAAGAGCCTCAGTGCCAGCACAGTCCACAGTAAAAAAAAAATAGGTAAACACTAACCAAACAGAGTTTTGACTGCTACTTCAAATGCTACTCGCCACCTTGGTGTAGATATTGCCAACGACCTGTCCATCAATCATTCTAGGGCAGAATCAAAGAGGTAAAAAGTTAAGCTACAGTAACCCACCAAATGTCTCAACTCAATTAATTCACCTGAATCTCAACCCAATTAACAGGAATCATATCTTGTGCATGCTGCTCACAGGACTGCAATCCAGTGAGTTGATACACCCAACCACACATCCACTACACAGGTGTATTAAGACTCTGCAATGTACATCAGTACTGATTTGCAAATACTCACCCAACTTGATTCACTTGTGCCTGCATCAGACAACATTCCTCAAACCATGGTACTTTACACCCAACAAGACTATGGGGGTCATTCCAACCTCGGCGGTAAAAGGCGCTTACCACCATTCAGAAGACCGCCATAACACTGCCGCGGCCGCTGTAAACCGCCACGGTCATTCTGACCCACAACAGGCAAACCGCCAAAATACAGACATCCACAAAAGTCTGCCACACCAAAGGGCAGCGAGAAACTGGCGATGACCAAACCTCCACCGTCACGCCAACAGAAATACGCCCACACTATCACGACACACAAATCCACGCGTCAGTCTTTCAACCGCGGTTTCCATTGGCGGTACACACCGCCGCGCTCAAAATACACACACACTTACAAAATACAACCACATTGGACAATTCAAAATACACACACCTGAGACACATACACACACCACTCCCACACACCCAATTAAATATAAAACACACACCCACATCACCCACAAACCTCCACTCCTAGAGATTCGTGAACACGCACCGAGAAAAGACATCCGAGCACCCATACGCCCAATTCACTGTCACCCAGCAATATTTGCACGCACCTCACACAACACAACAATACACATCACCACACTTAGCACCACACAATCCACCCTACACATCACCCACACCACCCCATGGCACCGCAAAGACACCCCAGGTTGTCTGATGATGAACTCAGGTTCATGGTGGAGGAAATTGTACGAGTAGAGCCACAGCTGTTCGGGGCACAGGTGCAGCACACCACCATTGCCAGGAAGATGGAGCTATGGAGCAGAATAGTCGACAGGGTCAACGCTGTGGGACAGCACCCAAGAAATCGGGACGACATCAGGAAGAGGTGGAACGACCTACGGGGGAAGGTGCGTTCCATGGTATCCAGGCACAACATTGCGGTGCAGAAGACTGGCGGCGGACCCCCACCTCCTCCCCCAGAATTTACAACATGGGAGGAGCAAGTCTTGAACATCCTGCATCCTGAGGGCCTCGCAGGAGTAGGCGGAGGAATGGACTCTGGTAAGGCAAATCTTAACTACTTCTCCCCCCCACCCCACCTGCATGCCAACTCATACCCCCACCCTCACCCTCACCGCCATCACATCCTACTCCTTGCAACTGTCTCACCATCACAACCCACCCATCCCAACACCTAGCCCTGCATGCGTCCACAAAGCATGGACACCCATCACCTAAGCATGCCCACTGCACATACACATACAAACCCCCCTCCCCCCCAACCACTGTCACAACAGCCCCCACAAAGGAATTCCAGCACTGGGGTACACGGGCACCCACCCATTGCACGCTATGACACACACAGAAGCAATAACCATGCTTTTATACCCCTGCAGAACCCGAATGCCACGTCACCGCGCAGGAGGGTCCACAGATGTCCACTCCACCCCCAGAAGAGGCCCACAGTGAGGACAGCAGCTCTGTCTCCCTGGATCTAGATGACCAGCCCGGTCCATCGGGGACCTCGGGACAGTCGGTTCCCCTCACACAGCCACAGGCCACAGTAGACCTTCCCCCCTCTGGGAACACCAGCACAGCACCCACCAAGCGGGCCCATACCTCTGTCCCCAGGACACGTCAATCAGCGGTGTGTCCACCACTACAGGGAACGCAGGCTAACCCACCACCCCGAACAACAACAGGGACCTGGGGGCAGTGGTAGTGGGCACACGGTCCAGGGGACAGAGGCCCAGGGAAACAGGGGAACTGGGAGGGCTGCTGTGCGACAGGGGGGGGACAGGCCCAGGGAACCCACTCTCCACGAGGCCCTCTCCTCCATCATGGGAGCATACCACCGCTCCCAGGAGACGATGGCGACGGTCCTGGCCAGGTTTCAGGAGATCCAGCTTCTGCAGGAGGAACAGTATATGGGGTTCAGGGAGGAACTAAGAAACATCAGTTCTGCCATGGGTACCATCGTAGTGGCCCTGAATGAGGTAGTCACGACATTGCGGGACACTGTGGCACCTCAAAGGGCCCCTGACACTAGCATGCACCAAGAGCTGCCTACCACCTCCGCCGGCGCTAGTGGACAGGAGGCCCAGACACAAGACCAACAGGCCACCAGAACCCCACCCCCTGCAGAAGGAGAACCACCCCGCAAGCGGGCCCTGAGATCCAGGAAGAAGACAGAGTAAGATGTCAAGACCCCCGCAAGCAAAGGATACCGCCCTCATTGTCAACCCACTGTCCCACATTGTCACCCTGTCCAACCTTAAACTGCCCCTGCTCCACTTCCCACAGGAATTTGGACAATGCACCTGTGAAACTGATAGTCTGGACTCTGACATGGACAATCCTCCACCATCACCCTTTACCGATTTGCAATCACCCATCCAATTTAAAGCACTTGAATAAAAACACTTATTGCACAAAACAATCTGGAGTCTGGCTGTGATTTAGAACAAATGTATTAGACATGACCGTGCCAAAATGTTCATTCACATTGTGATGGTAACAAACCGCTGTCACACAGCTGTAGTCCATGGGGAAACAAAGCAGATGTAATGCAGTGGGGCCCACAGCTCTGAAAACGGAAGGGAAAGTCACAACACAATTACCATACACTTGGCGAAAAAATCAGACAGTAGAGAGGTAGGAGTCTTTAAGTAAATGTAATATGCCGGTGTCTACTCTTACCTGTGTGTCACTGAAAATACTGCTGTATTACTGTGTTCCTGTTCTCTATGTCGTCCTCTTCAGCTTCCTCCTCTTCACTCTCCACAGGCTCCACAGCTGCTACAACACCACCATCTGGACCATCCTCCTGCAGAAAAGGCACCTGGCGGCGCAAAGCCAGGTTGTGAAGCATACAGCAGGCCAAGATGATCTGGCACACCTTCTTTGGTGAGTACATTAGGGATCCACCTGTCATATGGAGGCACCTGAACCTGGCCTTCAGGAGGCCAAAGGTTCGCTCGATCACCCTCCTAGTCCGCCCATGGGCCTCATTGTACCGTTCCTCTGCCCTTGTCCTGGGATTCCTCACTGGGGTCAGTAGCCAGGACAGGTTGGGGTAACCAGAGTCCCCTAATAGCCACACCCGGTGCCTCTGGAGTTGACCCATCACATACGGGATGCTGCTATTCCGCAGGATGTAGGCGTCATGCACTGACCCAGGGAACTTGGCATTAACATGGGAGATGTACTGGCCAGCCAAACACACCATCTGTACATTTATGAATGATAACTCTTCCGGTTCCTGTACACCTGTTCACTCCTGCTGGGGGGGACCAAAGCAACATGTGTCCCATCAATGGCACCTATGATGTTGGGGATATGTCCAAGGGCATAGAAATCACCCTTCACTGTAGGCAAATCCCCCACCTCAGGGAAAACGATGTAGCTCCGCATGTGTTTCAGCAGGGCAGACAACACTCTGGACAACACCTTGGAAAACATAGGCTGATGATATGGCCACTGTTGTTTGAAATGACCCACTTGCTAAGAAATGGAGTACTAACAGCACCTGCACTAGAGGGGGGATCCCTGTGGGTTGGCAGATGGGTGACATCAGGTCTGGCTCCAGCTGGGCACACAGTTCCTGTATAGTGGCTCGGTCAAGCCTGTATGTCAGTATGACATGTCGTTCCTCCATTGTCGACAGGTCCACCAGCGGTCTGTACACGGAAAGATTCCTCTATCTCCTCGCATGTCCCAGCGGACGGTGCCTATGAAGGACAACAGCGAGCACAGAGTCAAGCAACCCACAGGTACGTAACCACAGCTTGCACATAGCACGATTCCCAATGCATTGAATGGCTTGTATGAGTGTTGGTGCATGGCCTAGGTATGTGTGACGCAGTTGGTAATTAGGCCATGTGGGCCCTTGAAATGGCGGCTGCCTGACCTGTGAAGTGCGACAGTGGGATGTGAGGTCAATGCGCTGGCGTGGCACACTGCGGCGGTAGGCGGTCGAAGACCGCGGCGCTAAGCCGCATTGGTTAACATAGAACCCTGTGGGTTTCAGGAGCCAATGACGATGTGCGCCGGCGGTCGCGGTACGCACCGCCGCGGTACGCACCGCCGCAGGCGTGACTGCCATTTTCTATCTGCTTAATCACTCGATACCTGATCTTCGACAGGAGAGGACCTACACTGCAAGTGCCTCTGTGACCTCGGTCTGGAAGAGACAATGGCTCATGCGACTGGGGAAAGGGCCCCTGCCTTCACTGCAGAGGAGTTGGAGAAACTTGTGGATGGGGTCCTCCCCCAGTATGCGCTACTCTACGGTCCTCCAGACCAACAGGTAAGTACACTGGGACCATGCTTAGTGGGCAATGCCTGGGTTGAGTCGGGTGGATGATAGATAGTGGGGAGGGGAGCGATTGAGGCATGCATCAAACGACAGATGAGAGCATGTGCCACATGGCAAGGGTGGGGATGGGGGGCCACTCACATCGAGCATGCAGAAGGTGATGACAATTTTTCTCTCCCTGTACATGTCACATAGGTCAGCGCCCACCAGAAAGTCGCGATTTGGCGTGCCATCGCCAAGGACATCCGGACCCTGGGGGTCCACAACAGATGGGGCACCCACTGCCGGAAGAGAAGGGAGGACATCCGACGCGGGAGCAGGAAGACGGCAGAGGCTCTTCTGGGGATGGCCTCCCAACGTAGGAGGGGTGCCAGTCGTCAATTGACCCCACTGATGTCCCGGATCCTGGCGGTGGCCTACCCCGATTTGGATGGGCGCGTGAGGACATCACAGCAGACACAAGGGGGTGAGTACAAATACATTCTGCTGACTTTGCGCGCAGTGGAGGTGTCTGGGTGGGGGAGGAGGGCTGTGTGTATCCCTATGCCAGGGCGATTTATGTAGGCTAGGCCCCTCCATAAGGCATGGCCCTGTGTCCCCGCCCCCCACCTCTGTAGGGTGCCAAGTACAGGTATCCATGGCCCTGTGTCATCTATGTGTGCAGTTGTCATCCATAGGCTTGTAGGCCATGTCCCACGGATTGCGTAGTGGACCCCAAGTGCGCGGCGTAGTGCAGGGGGCTTCTGTGTCTGTCTTGTCCACCAACGGTAGCGGTAATCCATGCACTCAACATGTCTTTATTTCTCCTCCCCCCTTTTTTGTGGTCTTCCTGTTCATGTGTGCATTAGCATCATCAGGCGGAGGAGAAGTGGCATCGGAGCACGAGGGAGCTGCATCTCACATGGCCATGGCGGGCCATGCAACTGACTCGGATTTCACCAGTGAGACGGAGGGCGAGGGGAGCTCCACAGCGGGGACTCGTGCTGATGTCAGTGACAGCTACTCGTCCTCTGAAGGGATCTCCCTTGTGGTGGCGGCAACATCCGTGCCCCCCGCAACAACAGGTACAGCCGCCACCCAGCGCACCAGCACCGCCCTCCCAGCAGCCCCTCAGCGTTTGCCCCGTGCCCGCTCACCCAGGAATGTGGGCATCTCCTTCGCCCCAGGCACCTCAGGCCCTGCCCCTGTCACCCCTGCTGCCCTCAGTGAGGAGGTCATTGACCTCCTAAGGACCATCATTGTTGGGCAGTCTACCCTTTTGAATGCCATCCAGGGTGTACAAAGAGAGGTGCACCAGAGTAATGCATACCTGGAGGGCATTCATTCGGGTCAGGCTGCCCATCAGCGATCGTTCAACGCTCTCGTCTCAGCACTGACGGCAGCAATTGTCCCTGTCTCTAGCCTCCCCCCTCCAACTTCCTCCACCCAGACCCAATCCCCTGTACCTCTGCCTATCCCAGACACACCTACAGACCAGCCTGCACACCTCAGCACCCAAGGGAAGCTCATCCAGACAAAAGCACCACACATCACACAAGCATTCACACAAGCAACATCCACATGCAGACATACCAACACCCACTGCCTCCACTGTGTCCCCCTCCTCCTCATCTCCCTCCTCCCTCCCTGTGACGTCTCCACTCACACTTGCATGCACAATATCTTCAGGTCAGCCACTACGTCCATCACCAGCACACCCACCAGAACACTCCGCACACGTGCAGTCACCACCCCCACTACCATTTACACGTCCCCTGTGTCCTCTCCAAGTGTGTCTGTCACCCCTCCTCCAAACTACACAAACGCAGGCAGCCACCCACCCAACAGCCATCCACCTCACGACAGCCTCCAGCCCAAGCACCTGCACCCAAAGACACCAGACTTCACACTCCTACAACCACATCCTCTTCCTCCACTCCCATATCCACTACACCTACCCGTCCCTCTCTTTCCAAATTGCTTTTCCTTTCCAAACTTGACCTCTTTCCTACAACTCCCCCACCACATCCATCTCATAAGACTCCAATTAGCACCTCAGTCACCACAAAACTGGGACCAGTGAAGACTGTTGTCCATGGACTGTGGAGTCCCCCACCCTCAAGGGCATCCAGTTCAGCTAGGAGCCAAGGCACGGCCAGCCCACCACCGGAAAAGCATCCTAAGATTGCCAGTGCCCGGCGCGAGCGACCAAAGACCCCAGGGACCAAAATCCCTACATTGGCTCCGTCAGGAAGTGGGGTGCCACCTAGCACACCGCCAAAGGTGGGAAAGGGCCACAAGCGTGCAGGGAAGGGTGGGAAGGGCAGCACGCCCGACAAGTCCGGCAGCAGGCCAGCTGGCCAGGAGGGCCCCACCAGCCCCATCCCAAGTGTGCAGGAGGACACACACAGGCCCGGTACTGCAGCCCAGGAGGGCCCCGCAAGCCACATCCCAGGTGGGCAGGAGGACACCCACAGGCCGAGAACTGCAGCCCGGGAGGGCCCCGCAAGCCACCAGACAGATGGGCAGGAAGGCCCCGCCAGCCACATGTCAGGTGGCGAGTGACATCCATGCCTGGGCCGGATCCGCTGACCAGGACACTCATCTCAAGCACCGCTCCGCTGGGCACCGGCGTCTCAAGAACCGTTGAACTGCGCCCTTCATCTCAAGCACCGCTCCACTGGGCACCGCCGTCTCAAGCACCGCTGAACTGGGCCCTTCATCTCAAGCACCGCTCCGCTGGGCACCGCCGTCTCAAGAACCGCTGCATTGGGCCCTTCATCTCAAGCACCGCTCCGCTGGGCACCGCCGTCTCAAGCACCGCTGAACTGGGCCCTTCATCTCAAGCACTGCTGAACTGGGCCCTTCATCTCAAGCACCGCTCCGCTGGGCACCGCCGTCTCAAGAACCACTGCACTGGGCCCTTCATCTCAAGCACCGCTCCACTGGGCACCGCCGTCTCAAGAACCGCTGCACTGGGCCCTTCATCTCAAGCACCGCTCCGCTGGGCACTGCCATCTCAAGCACCGCTGAACTGGGCCCTTCATCTCAAGCACCCCTGACCTGGGCCCTTCATCTCAAGCACCGCTCCGCTGGGCACCGCCGTCTCAAGAACCGCTGCACTGGGCCCTTCATCTCAAGCACCGCTCCACTGGCCACCGCCGTCTCAAGCACCGCTGAACTGGGCCCTTCATCTCAAGCACCGCTGAACTGGGCCCTTCATCTCAAGCACTGCTCCGCTGGGCACCGCCGTCTCAAGCACCGCTGAACTGGGCCCTTCACCTCAAGCACCGCTCCGCTGGGCACCGCCGTCTCAAGCACCGCTGAACTGGGCCCTTCATCTCAAGCACCGCTGAACTGGGCCCTTCATCTCAAGCACCGCTCCGCTGGGCACCGCCGTCTCAAGAACTGCTGCATTGGGCCCTTCATCTCAAGCACCACTCCGCTGGGCACCGCCGTCTCAAGCACGCTGAACTGGGCCCTTCATCTCAAGCACCGTTCCGCTGGGCACCGCCGTCTCAAGAACCGCTGAACTGGGCCCTTCATCTCAAGCACCGCTGAACTGGGCCCTTCATCTCAAGCACCGCTCCGCTGGGCACCGCCGTCTCATGCACCGCTCCACTGGGCACCGGCGTCTCAAGAACCGCTGCACTGGGCCCTTCATCTCAAGCACCGCTCCGCTGGGCACCGCCGTCTCAATCACCGCTGAACTGGGCCCTTCATCTCAAGCACCGCTGAACTGGGCCCTTCATCTCAAGCACCGCTCTGCTGGGCACCGCCGTCTCAAGAACCGCTGAACTGGGCCCTTCATCTCAAGCACCGCTGAACTGGGCCCTTCATCTCAAGCACCGCTCCTCTGGGCACCGCCGTCTCAAGCACCGCTGAACTGGGCCCTTCATCTCAAGCACCGCTCCGCTGGGCACCGCTGTCTCAAGAACCGCTCCACTGGGCCCTTCATCTCAAGCACCGCTGAACTGGGCCCTTCATCTCAAGCACCGCTGAACTGGGCCCTTCATCTCAAGCACCGCTGGCCCATTGGCGGAAGGGGCAGGCCCGCATCTGTGTAGGGCAGGGCTGCACGAAGCACTCTGGGCACTAGTCCCCCTCCAGTACCAGTGGAGACTGTTATCCACTTGAGAGACTGTGGCTTTGCACTCCCCAGGATTGAACAGTGGGCAAACCACCCACTGTAGAGACTTGAGAGACTGTGGCTTTGCACTCCCCAGGATGGCACAGTGGGCAAGCCACCCACTGTAGAGACTTGAGAGACTGTGGCTTTGCATTCCCCAGGATGGCACAGTGGGCAACCCACCCACTGTAGAGACTTGAGAGACTGTGGCTTTGCACTCCCTAGGATTGAACAGTGGGCAAGCCACCCACTGTAGAGACTTGAGAGACTGTGGCTTTGCACTCCCCAGGATGGCACAGTGGGCAACCCACCCACTGTAGAGACTTGAGAGACTGTGGCTTTGCACTCCCCAGGATTGAACAGTGGGCAAGCCACCCACTGTAGAGACTTGAGAGACTGTGGCTTTGCACTCCCCAGGATGGCACAGTGGGCAACCCACCGACTGTAGAGACTTGTGAGACTGTGGCTTTGCACTCCCCAGGATGGCACAGTGGCCATGGAGGCCCCTCGTGGATCTGGCGTCGTGGACACATCTGGCTGAGGTGCCCCCCCCTTCCCTTCCCCCTGAGGTGCCTGTAGTTTTCCTATCTGATGCCCCTGCAGTGTTCTCTCCGTTGGAGGCAGGTATCCTGTGTGGGCTTTGCCCATGTGTTTTGGCCCAGTGGCCCACGAACAATGGCTGATAGACATATCGGACTGGACAATTTATGTATATTAAGCTATAGATGTGTGATATATTTTATACTCAGTCTTACAATATAATTCTATATTTATAATCATTTCCTTTTGCCTTTGCATTCTTCCGGGGGGTTTGGGGGTGTAACTGTGATGTGTTGCTATGTATTGATGTGTGTGTTGTAGTGGTTGAGGGTGAGGGTGGGTGTGTCGCGTATGTGTGTCCCCGTAATTTTTTGCCTCCCCCTCCCCTGTGTCGTAGGTGCAGTACTCACCGTTGTCTTCTGCGCCGGCGTTCGTGCTCCTGGTAGAGGAGCAGGAAGACAATGGCTGGTAGGATGTGTAGTTCGGGTTCCATGCTGTCCAGATTCCTCGTGGGGTGTATGGAGGTGAGCGTTTTCCGTTTGAAATGTCTGTTTCCGCCGTGTTTTTATCGGCGGGGCTACCGCCCCGGAAAAGGTGGCGGATTGGTGGGTTGTGATAGGGTGGGTGGTACATTGTCTCCCGCCTGTCTGTTGCCGGTGACCGCCGCGCTGTTTGTTTGTCCCGCCGTGGCGGGCGGTGTGTTAAAGTGGCGGTCTCTGTTGGCGGTTTCCACCAGGGTCGGAATTGCATTTTTTTTACCGCCAGCCTGTTGGCGGTTTGACCGCCGCTTTAACACTGACCGCCAGGGTTGGAATGACCCCCTATATTTTTAAAACACCTGGCAATATACCTGTGACGCTGCATAGTGTATATGTAAAAAGACTCATGATTCCCAGGCTATTGTGATATGGCCAGTGTTCCACTGTTGCATTGGTATCACTGTTTCATCATATTTATGCAAGAAAACAAGCGGGATCAATGTCAATGTATGCTAGTTTTCACCAAAACTTATGATTGCTATTCACAGCAAAACTTCCTGAGTGAATGAGGACCACCCATTGTCCAATTACTTACAGACAGGAGACCTCTGTGCTCCTCACTCAAAAGTTTCTGCTTGTGTAACTCATGCAGAATGAAGATGCAGCAGACGCTGCCCTACGATCAATGTTCATGTTAGGCTGAATGCTGGTGCTCTGACAACAATTAACTGGTGCAAAGTCACATGAGAACCGTAATCCACTATGCATAGCCAAAATTTGCTCCATCAGTTTGCTGACTGTTGTACATCATAACTGAACCAAGGGCAATCTGTGCATGTCATTGATATCATTAGGCCCGTATTTGTACTGTCCAAGATGTCCATCCATTTACATTCTCTTATGTTTAGTTGATTGGTGATGTCACCTCCTCTACTGGAGAAGGTGATCACCTCCACCACTTACCAGTAGATGTCATCTGCAGTGTAGCTTTTTTCAGTGAAATGTCAGACCAAAGGAGCACCTTCTTTTTGGCAACTTATTCGGCTTATATGCTGTGAAATACGTTGCTTCACCATTTTGGTAGTTTGTCCCACTTAAAATTGCATGGAGGGGCATTGGATTACACAAACCACATTCTGTGTGTTGCAGTTGGAAAAAGACTATAAGTTAAATGCCCTGTTGATGATAGTCAGACATTTAGGGCCGGATTTCAAATTCAGAGGACAGGATGACTCAAATTTCCACTGGAAGGCTGCCGCCACACTGGGTGCCTCCTCGCCAGGTACCATTACAACTTTCCCACTGGGCTGACGGGCAGAAACCAGCGGCAAAGTGGTGGCAGCATTATTGATGGCTCGTAATCTAGCCGGCGGCAATGCTGCTATCTGCAAGATGCTGGGCAGGGGAACTCCTGCAACTGCCCATGCCAAGTGCATGGGCAGTGCTGGGCCCTCCCTGTGGCCCCCATGCACTTGTTCTCCGCCAGCCCACCGCCATGAAAAGGCTGGCGGAGAAATTCATCAATATATTGTTTTAATATACAGATGTGTGTATGGTACAGGTTGGTGTTGTCATATACTGTTGCATCCTCAACTCACTGAAATAAAGGTTAGCCACATTTGGAGCAAAGCACGTTCTTATAGCTACTCCCTTCTCCTGTATGTAAAATTCTTTCTTGAACAAAAAGTAGTTTTTTTTTTGTGCGACCCCTGCTAGTGCTGTGATGAGTTAACTGAGTGCATTGTCCAAGTCTGCTTGCTGTACACATTCAATAGTGTGTCAGTGCCCTAGTCAAAATCTAATTAATCCATCATGTTAATGAATTGCATACTCTCACAAATGTATGATTGTATCTTTGGAACTCAGTCTTTCATATATTGGTTAATAAATTTGCACAAAGTTTCCAATACAGAGCCACAACCAGACACTATAGGATGAACAGGTAGTTTGAACACATTTTTATGTATCTTGGGTAAAGTATAAATACCTGGTGTCCTTGGGTGGATGGGGTCTGTACAGCTAAGAATATTCTTTGTCATTAATGGTAACTTCACTAAGAGCCTTAAATGTGATGTGATTGATCTCTTCTTAAATTCTTCTCAAGCGATCTGTGGTCAGTTTATGGTAGTGCCCATAATCACCCAATTATCTATGTACCTATGTATCTTACTGTCATAATCAATGGTATCCTGCTCTTGTCAGCCGGTTTAATGGCAATTCTTGTATTTTTTACTAATTTGGCTAATCCATCCTTTTCATTTTTCGAGCTGTTGTGAGGAATGAATCTTTTCTTATTCTCTAATTCCCTGACCTGTTTCAAAACAATGCTTTTAAAGGCTAGGATTTCTGCACTCACAAGTTGGGTAGGGGGATCAAACTTTGAGGGCAAGTGTAATTTTCCTCTGTCACTTGACTTCATGTCTAGCTTATTTTTAAAAATGTGTCTGAATCTGATTGTTATAAAGAAGCCATATCCCCTTAGCTTGAAACAGTTGGGCCTATCAGTCAAGACAAGTTCTAAACCCTTGCACAGTACACTACTTTCTTGTGTGGTAGGGGTGTACTTGGGCATGTTTACAATAGGGCATTCTGTGTGTCATGGGGATTCACCATTGGTATTACTGGTTGTGTCTCTTTCTCCCCTGATTGGTAATTGTGGTCTTGCCAAGCTCTACCTCAGCCCTTGCCTCTTTCTAGTGGTCTCCCTCGTCTCTGCTGTCCATACTCTAAAAAATGTTCAGATGTCTCAGTCTCTTCCAATGTGGGAGCCCTGTGTATTTCCCTAGTGCTAGGTTCCAGAATGTGTTGGTGGTTCAAGATAACCGATGAGTCTGAAAAAGTTACTCATTTGTACATCATAGCTGCCAAGTTTCTCAGGTCCATGCGTGATGTGCTGCTCCAGTCAATATTTTTTTCCATTTAATTCTGGGACTTGTAGTCCTGTTTTATAATGGAATAAACATACCTACAAGTCCCATAATTGAAAGACAAAACCTGAAATGGAGCAGCACATCTCCCATGGACCGGGGAAACATAGCAGGGCTGGTAGATTGGGGACCCATGAAGATGTAAAAATCTGGCCATAAGTATGGGTATACCTGTTCCATGTTGAAACGTGAATTATCTTTCTGGATCTTGTCAATTTTCACCCAATTTTATTGAATGGAATTTTTCATTTTTTTTGTAAGTTGTCCAGAACTGCTTTAGCATTTCTATGTCAGTACTATTTCTAATCTTCTCTCCTAAGTCATTTATCTGATGTTTCAGTGTGTTTAATTCTTCCACGGCTGTATCTATCCCTAACACCATCCAGTGTTGTGAACAGTTGTTACCAATAAAGCTGAAATTATTTTTAAATCTCTCATTTTGTGTGACAATTATGGGTATAGATGGATCAAATTTGCCTTCAAATACTCTGTGAGTAACCTGCTGTGTAATTCTGTCCAGCTTTCTTTTTAAGTCTGTCCAGTTTGTCAATGTCAGACGTGTTGTCAAAGTCATTTACTGTACTGTTTAACAAAAAAGATCCCTCTAAAATTCTTGCAATGTATTCATTAGTCAAAGGGCCTGATTTAGAACTTAGAGGATGGGATATCCATAAAAAATGTGATGGATATCCCATCCACCATATTACGATCCCTATAGGATATCTTGGGATTGTAATACGGCAGACAGGATATGCGTCATGTTTGTGACAGAATATTCCCCTCCGCCAAGTTCTATATCAGGACCAAAGTCTCTTTAGCTATGCTGACCACTGCAACTAGTAGGTGAAGCTTAAATAAGCCCTTGCAGACTGCTGTCTGCTCCGAACTCAATACCTATAACAAGGACAACCCAATATGCCCATCTGACACGGGTAGATCTGTAATACACTTTATCACATTTACTACAAACTTAATTCTATTGGAACATTACTGTGGATAATAATGAATAATAAAAAACAAATAATGAATAATGTTTTGGACTAAGAGAATTCCCGTCATACATGTATTGTATCCATACATATGCAAACATGGTATGCAAAAGTGACTCACTGTTGCAGATGATGCAATGCACACATGGTGATTAAATAAACAACATTCACTACATAAGGATATTGTACAATCCCCAATAGATGTATACTCTTTCAGGTTGAGGTAAATCTAGTGAAGTTTCCATGAAATTATCAAGCCCTTCGCATTCATTGCAGTTGTCAACCACCATGTCTTAGATATATGAGTTGGAGTTATTGTAAATGTGTAGACTGGTGTGATGGTCCCTTTGTTGTACTAAGTATCCCCATCTAGTACCTTATAAATGTGTCAATCAAAAAATGAGGGTGAGGTTTAAGAAGATTAGCAAAAGTCTCTTCATTTAATACTTCTTGAAAAATATAGACTTCTTATTAGGCCGGCATGTGTTCTGAAATTCAAACATACATACATTTAATATAACAGACATTTATTTTGTATCCCTGTGACATTGAGCATTCACAAACATGTTAACTAGATCTAGTAGTCAATGGGAAGTGGTCCTCTTTTCTGTTTCTGCCATAGTTCTGCTCTGCCAAATCAGTATTCAATACAGACTCACAAGTATGTTTTGATATGGGATCTGCTTAGATCTTTTTTCACTTTGGGAGCCATATTTATGTCCTAGATTTCATCTCTCTTGCCCCACGCATTGCAGCGCAAGAGCGACACAAATCTTGAGTGAGATTTATAAAGCCACACAAGGCCACCTTTGGGGCCCTGCGTGGCTTCATAAATCTCGATTAATGTAACACAGTGCAAATCACTGTGTTACATTACTCTGCAAAAGGAGGCATTTCCATGAGTGTTGCATGGGGGTTCCCAAGCAACATCCATGGCTTTTTATGCATTCCCATATTTACAAGTACTTGTAAAACTGTCAATGCCTCAAAAATCTAAGCCTCTCAATGAGAAATGAATTGAGGAGAAACATGTTTATTTGTCCTTGGTTTTTTCCTTTTTCAATGTGTGCTGCATTCTGTGTCACACATAGAAAGAGAAAAAAAGGTCTCTGGATTGTTTTTGTGCAGGAAAGTGTCGCTTCCTGCACAAAACCTAGGCTGCCAAAAGACTGTCAGCACAAGGTGAAAGTAAAGGAATGCTCTGTGTTCCATGAATACATCACGTTCCTGCCCTTTCCCTGTGATGCAGGACAGCGCAACAAGGTGACTTGCTGCTTTGCCCTGCACCACAACGCCCCTAAATATGGGCCTGAATGTGTATATTATATGTTACCCAACTCATGAAAATGTATATTGCTCTAATTCTGCTGTCATGGAGGCATACGGTCAATGTGACTGCTGGACGCCCCTCTTCATTAAGGCATACTTGAGGCCTATTGTTGGGACTTAAATCACATTACCAAATTTCTCCTCCCAGATCATTGATATTTTAATACGGCTAACAGCCATCCCAAAGTGTTAAAATAAAAACAAAATTTAAGTGAGCACAATATATCAGCCCTTGCATACTAAGAGAGAGAGAGAGAGAGAGAGAGAGAGAGCAGTTGGCTTTGCCTACTCTTGTTTTATTCTGCATTTGTTAAGGCACACACCTTTCAGGTACATCTCATTAGGAAAAGCAGGAATATTCTTTTGTCTACAGATTTTAGGCGAAGAGTGCATGTCTTGGCTCTCACCCTGCTGGTCTGGTCACCACCAACACCAGCATGTTTTCTTTCTCGGATTCTTCGGCCATCTTAACACATCCGGCAGCACAGTTTATGTTGCATTGCTTCTGTCCTCAGTCTTTTTTCTATGTATTTTCTGATTTAGAGTTTTTTTCCTATAGCGTGGACTCCTTTTAGAGGTAGCACTTCACAATTTCAAACCTTCTGAAGCATAACAATGCATTATAAATAAAACACTATGGAGGTCTCTTTAGGAATCAGATTACATTTACATTTATATTCCTAAATTACAAATGATAAATTGATACAATACAGAGCAGTGTTTAATAGCGTTAATTGTTGGGAAGATAGGAGAAGCAGAAGCCTGAGTCAGGCAAGGAATGTTGGTGCCAGATGTATGACCATTTCCTTTTGTGACTCACAAATTTAAAATGTTTGCCGCTAACAATTTGCGAGTTGTGAAAGAAAATGTACTAATGTGTCACAGACATTTAGCAATCCCAATGGGGTTGTGAATGACCTTCCTCATCAATAATCATGAGGCAGGTCGCAATTTGCGAGCAATTGGGAATGATCAATAATACAGGGATGGTGACCTGCTGGGGACAGCAGACCACCATGTCTGTGTTTGCTTTTAAATCAAGTAACTCTTTTTTATTTCAAAATCCTTGAAGGAAAACAGGATGCGTTTCAAATAGATAAAATGAAACCCTTCAGTTTTGTTTTTTAAGGGTAGGCAGTGGTCTGTGAGACCAATGCCAGCTCCTTAAAAACATTTTCGCTATCATTCCCAAAAGGGAAGGGGTCGTCTGGGGACTACTTCAAGTTTGCGATTGGCTTACCACCTACTTGTTTTGAGACTGCATTTCCGTCGCAAAACAATTCCCCTACGACTTGCTGTTAGGAAGGAACACCCTTGACACGCCCCTTCCTAATACTGACACACAAACCTTATTTTGCGAGTCGGTAATAGGTTACTGACTTGCACCGTAGGGTTTGTAGATGCCAGAGGCCGTTTTAGTGGTTTGGAAAGGGACTCCGTTTGTGACCAATAAAAATGGTGGCCCTTGTTTATATTGGTATATCATAAGGAAAAAGTGGAGATTTTCTTGGGATGGAGGTAAGGAAGAAGAAGGAAGAATTACGGAAAAATAGGGAGAGATGAATAATATTCAGTTCAGTTGAAACTTTATAGTAATTGGTAAAAATAGTATGCATTGAATAAAATATCGACATACAGTACAAATTTCATTAAGACGCATTCTGAAATTACCAAAATTAAAATCAAGTTAATCACCACGCAGCAAATGTAATTAATCAAATTAGTCTGGAGCACCATAGCACAGGTTATACAACTTTTACAGTAATTTAACTACTGATGATTTCATAGAGGCATATAAATGAAAATAGTAGGTTAGCATGTAAATAGCAAGAGAGTATGGAGAGATTCCTTGACAAAAATCTGACATTCTGCACAGACATGTATTTTCTTAATCAATGACTGACACACAAAGCAGTGTGTCTTAAACACCCTTGCATCTGACAAAATGATTGAAAACTTCGGCCTCACAGCATCCATCAAATGCCCAAAGGTGTCTATACCTTAATTATTTAAAACAATCTTCTAAGGCATTTCTTGTGACTCTTTCCTTATCTTTATTAGCAATAATTGGAAACCTATTTTGGTCTTGAGGTAGTTTTCCCATTATGGCGGTCATTCCAACCGCGGCGGGCAGCAGTAGCCGCCCGCCATGCGGTTACCGCCGAATGACCGCACCGCGGTCAAAAGACCGCGGCGGCCATTCTGGCTTTCCCGCTGGGCCGGCGGGCGACCGCCAAAAGGCCGCCCGCCGGCCCAGCGGCGAAAGCCCCAGCAACGATGAAGCCGGCTCCGAATGGAGCCAGCGGAGTTGCTGGTGTGCGACGGGTGCAGTGGCACCCGTCGCGATTTTCAGTGTCTGCTTTGCAGACACTAAAAATCATTATGGGGCCCTGTGAGGGGGCCCCTGCACTGCCCATGCCAGTGGCATGGGCAGTGCAGGGGCCCCCAGGGGCCCCACGACACCCGTTCCCGCCATCCTGTTCCTGGCGGTATTTACCGCCAGGACCAGGATGGCGGGAAGGGGGTCTGAATCCCCATGGCGGTGCTGCAAGCAGCGCCGCCATGGCGGATTCCTTGGGCCAGGGGTAAACCGGCGGGAAACCGCCGGTTGCCCTTTTCTGACCGCGGCTTTACCGCCGCGGTCAGAATGGCCCTGGAAGCACCGCCAGCCTGTTGGCGGTGCTTCCGCGGTCCCCGGCCCTGGCGGTCATGGACCGCCAGGGTCGGAATGACCCCCTATATCTTATAATTATGTGATACATGAAAGTGCTTCAAGAATTGTGAGGTTGGGTACACTCTCAACAAAAATGTGTGTAATGTGAAACATGTTACCTCTGTATAGTGAAACAGAAAACATAGGAGCACTAAAGGCACCTTATAGCCTGACCTGGCTCCAGCTTGTGTGTTGAATGTAAGCAGACTCAAAACAAGCGTTATCTATGTATACTGAATCCACTGACTTGCAAAGCTTCAGCCCAATGGAATTATTGTGTACGTTTGCTTTATTAAACAGGGGCATGTTATATCAAATGAGCTTCCAAAGCTAGTGACGAAACAAATTGCCTCTGGAAACCAGCATTTTTTTAATGTGATGACCACTTTTCTATCACAGAAGACTCCTGGTAAATTATTTTCTATTACCTAATATTGGAAATGGCCCTCTCTGCAGGGTCACCTCCAAACATTTGTCCTTTTCCCTTCACTTTTTGCTGAGTCACTTTTTGTTGCCTTTATGACTCTGAAGACTTTAGCACTGCTACCCAGTGCTAAAGTGCATACCTAATTTACTTATAAGTCCTTGTAAAGTGCATTACTTGTGCCCAGGGCCTGTAAAATAAATGCTACTAGTGGACCTGCAGCAATTATTGTGCCCATCTTCAGTAGCAGTTCAAACATGTCTCAGGCCTGCCGGTGGAGAGCCTGTATGTACAGTTTTTGAACTATCATGTCGACCTGAGAACGTTAACCCTCTTTCCAGGCCTAAACCTTCATTTTGAATTACATATGAGTGACTCCTAGGCTAGACACTGGACAGCCCAGGGGGCAGGATGCAAAGCACTTAAAGGCAGGACATGTACTTTTAAGCTTCATATGTCCTACTAGTGAAAAACTCTTAAAGTAGTTTTTCACTACTGCAAGGCCTATCTCTCCAATAGGATAACATTAGGATTAATCTAATACATTTTATAAGTGTAGTTTCCAAATGAAAAAGATGGGACCCCAATGTTTATTGTCTCAGGAATCATTATTTAAAATCACAATTTATGGTGAAGTTGGATTTTAAATTGTAATCCTGTAAATGCCACTTTTAGAAATTTGGCATTTTCTTACTCTAACCATTTGGTGCCTTCTTGCTGTCTCAAAATAAATGTCTGATGTGGATGGCAACTAGGCTTTGTGCATTCCCACTAGGTAGCCATACACAAAGGGAAATTATGTGTGACTGATGGGCCATCAACAGCCTGATGGGTCATCCTGGGCAGGATGGGAGGGAGGAGCTGACTCTTACACTCAAATAAGCTGTGTCCTGTCCCCATACAAAGGCTGCATGCCCTCCTGTAGTGAGTCTGGATCCAGACAAGGAAGGGTAGGGACTCCGTGCACTTCAAAAATATCTCTTTGAAGTCTCCGCCACTTTAAAGGCATCACTGGGTACAAGAACTGGATGTCTGATCTTACCACTTCAGAACACTTCTGGACCTGTGGATACTCTACCAGAAAGTAGGACTGCTGTTCTGCTACAAGGTCTGCTGGACTGCTACTCAGCTGGACTGCTGCTCTGTTGTGCTGACCTGCTGCTCTCCTTGCCTGGGAGTAAGAAGGCCTGGACCTGCATCTTTCCAACCCAGAACCAAAGTGACTCCTAGGGTTTGCCTGGATGGATGAATGGATCAGAACCGGTTCATTGGCCCCATTGCATGGATCTAAATTTACGCATTGCCTCCCCAGCACGGCTCAACCTTGATGCTTTGCCTACAAAACTACAGAATTTTGAATCTAACGCATTGCCAACGTTATGTGGAGAAAATTGGTGCATCTTCGCTCCTGCGTGGGAAGGATCGATGCATCCCCTTCACTGCATGGATCAACACGGACACATCGCTTCAGCCTGCTGGACATAATACATTATAAACAAAACAGTAGGGAGTTCTCTTTAGGAATAAGATTGCATTTACATTTTTAATTCTAAATTACAAATGATAAGTCGATACAATATAGAGCATTGTTTAATCCTCTGCCCACTTCAAAGGCACCAGTGGGTATAAGAACTGGACTTCTGACCCTACCACTTCAGTGCACGTCTGGACCTGTGGATACTCTGCCAGTAAACAGAACTGCTGTGCTGTTACAAGGGCTGCCACTCTGTTGGACTGCTACTAAGCTGGACTCCTGCTCTGCTGTGCTGACCTACTGCCTGCTGTCCTCCTTGCCTGGGAGTGAGGAGGACGGGACATGCATCTTTCCAACTCAGAATCAAAGCGACTCCAAGGGCTTGCTAGCTTGCCTGGATGAATGCGTGGATCAGAACCAGTACATGGTCCCCATTGTGGGGATCGGAGTCGAGGCATCGCCTTCCCAGCACATCTCGATTCCAGTGCATTGCTTTGTGAACCACTGCTTCTCTGACCCAAAGCATTGCCGCAGTTATGTGGAGAAAAGTGGCGCATCTTTGCTACTGCATGGGAAGAATCGACGCATTGCCTTCACTACAGGGATCAACATGGACGAATGGCTTCATCCTGCTCCCCACATCCTCAATGTCGACGCACCCAGGATTAAGGTACTTTTGTTCAGTGAGTCTAACTAGGTCCCTGTAGCTACCCATGCTCTATTGCAATTGGTCTGAACATTTGACTTTGTCCCAGTCCGGCGAACCAGATAATCCTGGTTGGTGCTTCTGGTTTCTAAGTGCTATTTCACAGTTTATCTTTTAAAAATTCATATCACAACCTCTACTTATTGGATGTTTGTCATTTTGGTCTTGCTTTTATTTATTAAATTAAGCTCTACAGTATTGTTCTAACCAGGTGTGGTATCTTTTTGTATGGTGTTTTCACTGTCTTACTGTTGCGTAAATACTTAACACGTTGCCTGTTAAGTTATGCCTGATTGCTCTGGGCCAAGCTACCAGAGGGTGAGCACAGGTTGAACTGGGGTGTGTTTGTGACTTACCCTGACTAGGATTGTAGTTCCTGCTTGGACAGGGTGCATACCTCTGCCTACCAGAAACCCAATTTCTAACACCTAATTACAGTCGCTGATGAGGTTTTGCACCATTGAGTGGTGGTAATTTATACCTTTAGAGGGGTTCCACATGGAAACACGAATGTGCTAAGTGAAGATAATGAAGAGATGAACAAGACAAAACCATATTATGCCAGACAAATAGAGCAATCAAAACCACAATATGTTAACACCATTTTACATGTGTAATTGAAGTCAACTGTTTTTCTGAATAACTCCACAATATTCCATTAGAATTCTGCAGTCTTGAGTGCTAAAACACCGAATACACAATTGCGTACCCTCTGTGAAAAAAACCTCCATGGAATTGATGTCCAAATAAAAATAATGAAAATTATCATAAGGAGAACAAAGACACCACCCCAACATCCCCAACCAACATTTGAAGAGAGAAAAACAAGCTTCTACTGCTAAATACTTTTAACACCCCCCTCACAAAGAAAGAATCGTAGACATTATCTCAAATAGACCATCAGGATCAGAGCCAGCTCCTCCAAAAATCTTTAAAGATATTCTTCGCACAACCTGTGTAGGGGAGGAAGCTGGAACACGTCACAGGAACTAGGTTCATTCCCACCCTTGCTGAAAACCTCTTATACATGATCAATCTTCAGAAAGAAAAACCTCAACCCATCTGAACGAATAGTATTTGAAAGAAAAGTGTTTACTCAAGATTCAAAATGTATAAAAGAAAACTACTTTATGTCACACTAACAATCCTACTTTAGCCAAGGAAGAAGCAGAGATTCAGACCATCATACTCATATTTTGGGATGACCTAATACTCACAGTGGACATAATTAGTGGCTGCCCTTTTGCTTCTTGACCTATCAGCAGTGACTGGCACTGTCCTCTACCACATACTACTACAAAGTCTCCATCATCTTGGAATACGTGAAATGCTCTAAAATGGATTTGTTCTTACCTCAGAGATGGGCAATGCGGGTAAACCTACCACCTTTCACATCAGATGCTCACACTCATGACCAACAGGGGTATAACATATTTAATCCATTAATTTTCACCATAAATATGTGATTCATGAGTAAACATCTAAAGTTCAACGTCACCAAGGGAGAGATTATATCATGATCATCATACCCACGAAACTTGAGGCCCCTCCAGCACTATCCAGAGAAGTAAGAAACCTAGGAGTAACCATGGATGTAAACCTATTCGGCACAATACAAACACTGAGTAGCATTTTCCCATACATTGGACACCAACCAAAGCTACACATTATCCTTACACTCATAATCTCCAAGTATGATTATGCCAACAGCCTGTACAGTGGTGCACCTAGTTTCATCATATACATAATACAACTCATCCTAAAATACTGACACAAGGCTTCATCTCTGCCTTCACTCAAGAGAATGAATGACTCCAGTCCAGTAATTACTCCACTGGCTACCTACAGCTAGAATAGCAATGTTCAAGGGACTCTGCATTGTCCTCACAGTCTGCACTGGAATTGGACCACTATCTCTACAAGTTAAACTCATGCAACATATACAAAACAAGGCACTGCACTCCAGGCTTGAACAATGGATCATCATACCACCTTGCTATAAAGGATCCATAGACGGCACTGCTTTCTCAGTAGAAGCCACCATAATCTGGAACTTACTACTAATCAAGATGCAAAGTATTCAGGAGGATATATACTTCAGAAAATGGTTGAAAACATAGCTATTCCCAAGGTAACTACTTCATCCCACAACCCTGGGATAAACACAGAATAATAATTGCACTTTCAAATACATTCTACAGCTAATAGCCCATAGATATGGAAGAGATGAGTGAGCACACTGCTTTCTATATCCAGGTGAGCTATGAGGGGCCGAATAATGGCTAGCCTGGGAAATGTATTGTAATGTGAATTCATATATAACCCTTCTGGCTCACACTAATACTAATACCATAATACTCAGCAGTCAGCAGCTGGCTGCAGTTCATACAGGCTGTATAATAACTCCCTTATACTGCCTAATCTTCTAACACTCACATAAGACAGATCTGCTACGGGTCTTGTTCATCACATTGTACTATACTAGCCCATAAATGAGCCATCATAAACTGAACAGGTATAGAATAACTGAAGAGATCTGCCACACACAGCTGATCAATTGGAGGACTCTAATCTAGGCCACCACTGTAGGTCACAACTAGCTACATACTCTAGCCACTTCTTTTCATCTCACAATTACAATCCAGTATGAGATGACCATAACAAGGTATGTTTAATGAGCTCATCCACCACTTCTCCCTCCAACCATGCCTGCTTCAGACCATAAGCTTTAAGTCAAAACCTCAACATGGACAACCATGTGCAGTAAACAGCTAAGTAGTTTATGATAAGAGAAAGAGAAAATACCTTAAAAGGGCCTTCAAAGCTGCCCAAACCTGCCACCTTACTGAAAACCATAAACTGTGCACCAATAGCTCACATTTATACATCTGACGCACTAATAAGTGCTTTAACCCATAACACAATACCTGCATATGTTACATGCAAACACTTCCCACATATGATCAAAAACAAAGATAACCATCTTCCAACCACACATTCCACATCACGTAACATGCTGCCAATGTAGTTGGGGCTTCCCTAACCCACACAGGGACACCAAACACTACATAAATGTTGTGATACAATGCAATACAATTACAGAATATTCATCATAGCAGATGAGCCACCTGAGAAATGTGCAGAATTTTCATAACCCGAGGGTTAGAGGACATTTTGCCCTGCACCACTGGGAGGTCACTGAGATATGGTCAAAAGCCAAACTTAGCCTCTTCACAGAGATGCATTCTTAGGCTATCTGTAGCTAAAGGCAGTCTTTTAGCAGAGTCATTAGCACTGATCCAAGCAAGAGTGACAGGACCATACTTTTGTAATTTACTCTGGTGCACTCTGTTCTTTGAGAGGGTCCTAGGTGATTGTCAATAGAACAGGCATACTGTTGGCAAAGGACAGATGCAGATGCAGATAAGTCAACCAATCTAATAATGTGTGCATGGTTTTGGGCACAAACATGTACACTGACAGAGTGTACGTCAGCTCAATTCGTTACAGCAATAATTGTGTAATGCTGAAGGAGCCTGCTACATGTGGCATTTACTCACACCTTACACATGAGAAAGATTACTAACGGTTCAGCATTGTTAAATAATTTGAAGGCTTAAAGGGAAGCGTGGCTACAGGAAGGAGTAGGGAGAGCAGGATGCTCACTGACATGGATCAAAGATCCACAACTGGGAAATTAACGGGTTTGGAGCAGTAGCAATTTTTTGACAGAGAAGTGTGGCACATCTCTGTGAGAATTAATTAAAACCAATGAGACTGTGAAACATAGTGAATTGTGAAACTTTTTTCTTTGGTATGAGATTTACACCCTAATTACAGAGACTTAAACATGCATAACCTGATGGAAAACTTTAATTGTGCCATATGTCCCCTTTCTGGTAGATTATCACTCAATGGTTTATCACTAAATTCCTCTTGGATCATGCAGGATGGGGAAGTAAGAGAGAGGAGGCCATTTAGAAGTGTGGAGAGTTCCTTCAGAGGCTATTGTCCGTTTCACTAGCAGTGCCTTGATGAAGGAGGTCAAACTGTTTGAAATTCATTCGGGGAAGAATGAGATTTTTCAGACATGTACTTCTTCTGAAATATGGGATTCAAGTGTGTAGTCTACATTTGTCATGCTCTCAGTTCTCCTACTCCACTAAAACTGCTTAAGTCTCAAATGTCTGCTTTTCTGGTTTGAGAATTTGACACAGTCATGTCCTTTCTGATTTTCACCCCAAACAGTGATGATGGTGAATGCTTTAGTACATTCATGGATGACTTCTGCTTTATGGGTTACTGACATCCCAGAAAAATCTACAAGACTTCAACTATCTAGAATGCAGCTTCATGTGCACTCTTGAGGAACAGTAAATGTATCTATATTTTAGCCAAGCTTAGAAAGCTTTTTTGATTGCTTTGAAAAAAAAAGGATCATCTTTAAGCTGCTCTGTCTATTACGTTAAATCTTCTATCACTCATGTTCTCCATTTCTGGGAACCGCATAATCTAAAAATGTGCCCTCTGACAAATTGTGATGCGTCTCTAAGATGAAATACAGACATAAACAACTTGGTAGGAGGCTGTTTAGAGTATAGAGCTCAAAACTGTGAAATCCTATGCAGTTTCCATAGAATACTGAACCAAATCATTTAAGACTTCCAGTTAAAGGTAAGACTTGGTTGTTTAGATGAAAAGATAGCAATTGTACATCCCATCTGAACCCCTGGCTCTTTATTATTTATACCACTAAAATACGCTTTTCATTGTTAACATGGCAATTTATAATTAATATGATTTTAAATTACATATCAAGGTTAAATGAACCACCTGGAATTATATGGCTTTTAAACCACTTCTAGGGATATTATACTAAAAATTATATTGTTATCCTCAATTGTTGCAAAGCTTCAAGGGATGGAGAGGGCACCCCAAATATCCATGGAAAGGGTCAAGTTTGCTTGGCATGCCATGAAAGGACTGAAATATTTAACCAGTGCTCCTATGCAACTGCTATTAAACTTAGGATTTTATAGTCAACGTATTTTAAAACTGTAATTTAAAATGCACTGCTAGATCTATATTTTTTCTATCCTCTTTCTGGACTGGCACACATCCCGCAAAACATCGTTGATGTGGACTGTGCTTTCTCAGGAGAGTATTCTGTGAGGTGAGGCCCATGTTTCTCCTCTTTCAAAGTTCAATAACCACCACCGTGCCAGGATCCTCCCCATATTTGTCCAAAATTTGTGTATATTTATGGGGAGGCCAGCGTAAGTGAATGTTTGATTCCTCTTGCAAAATTTCATATGGGTTTCTTCGTCCCCTGAGGTACGAGACTGCTGTATTTTTCTCAAGGACAACTCTTTCTTATGTAAGCAGGACCGCATCTGCTATTAGACAAACCAGCACAGGGATTTGTCAAACAAGGCACTAAATGTATTTATTTGTGTTTTGCAGAGCGCACAATTACTCAGGGGTGTTCTGGCACTAGACACGTAAGAGGAGGGTAGCTGCCTTGAGGGAAGTTAGGAGAACGAGGTTTAGAGTCTCTTGCTGAATAGGAAATAACTGGATAAGCCTTTGAGGTCCAGGGAGACCTTGTTTCATAGTGAGGCTATAAGATAAGAAAAGGAGTGGCCACCCATCTTTACTCCACGTATTGGCATCTCTAGAGGTTTTTGAGATGCTGATCTGAGATTACAGGCTGGATGGTAAAGGTTGGAGATATTTGTGAGGTAGTTAGGTCCTCTTCTATGGATTGCTCTATGTGCACGGCAAAGAGCTTAAAAAGTTGTGTATTTCTTTATAGGGGCAAAAAGAAAGTTTGCAGATGCATAGAAACAAAAAAGGAGGCAGGGAGTTTCAGAATGAGACATGCTGCTGCATTTTCGACTACTTGAAATGAGTGTGTGAGATAATGAGATAAGCCCAAATATAGTGAATTGCTGTTGTTCAAATGTGACATTATTTGAGAGTGTACAACTAGATGCCTCACTGAGTCTGGGAATAAAGTGAAACATTTTTATTAATCATACACAGTACTGAAAAGCGTGTGCTGCCTTCCTAATTCACCTGGTTCTTAGAAGATAGAATTGTGTCCAGCAAGGTATTGTGGAATCACATGTTGCTGGAATCCATTTTGGGTCTGATAGGCCCTATGATACCCAATGACAAGAAAGGCTTGTTTTGTTGAACGACTAATGATCTATGTGAATTATGTTTACTGATATTTTCTTAGTTGCTTCGAACGCTTTATGTTACAAGGCTTGTTATCAGACCAGACTCCATGAAAGTACCATTGCCTAATAGCTGAAGCAATCTTTCTTTAGAAATGTACCATCCTATTTACGTGCAGTTCACAGTTCGGTGGAAAATTGTAGAGCGCAATGTTAGTCACGTAGGACATATTCTGTAATTTCCTGGTCTATGCTTTATCTTATTGTATATGGTTCGTGTTGAAGAATTGACAGTGACATCTCCTTCAGTGTTCAAGAAATGACCATACCTCATTCTCTAGAACCAATGAAATGTGAGAACACTCCTTGTGGTTTTCTGGAATAAAATGTTATGTATTACTACCTTTTGGCAGACTGCTCGGACTTGGCTTCTCAAGTTGTCAGTCTCTGTGTACACATAATAAACTATTTTGTCTTTACCTTGAGAGCAGGCTGGTCTTTGGCTTTTGTTTCCTGAGCTGAAAATGAGTAGGCTTCAACAGCACCAAGATTTATTTCTGATATCACTGGACTGTGGTGGATCCAAGCTCTTCTGACCACCATTCCGATGACCAGGGGATGACTTGCTGATCAAAGAGTAAGATCTCAGTTTTTTCGCCATTGACATAAGACAGTTTGGGCCATATTTATACTTTTTGACTTAAAACTGCGCTAACGCAGTTTTGCGTAAAAAAAATTAGCGCCGGCTAACGCCATTCTGAAGCGCCATGTGGGCGCCGTATTTATTCAATGACGTTAGCCGGCGTTAGCCGCCGGCGCTGCCTAGTGTGCGTGAAAAAAAACGGCGTACACCAGGCAGCGCCGGCGTAGGGGGATATGGAGCTTGGGCGCCAGAAAATGGGGCAAGTCAGGTTGAGGCAAATTTTTCGCCTCAACCCGATTTGCGCCATTTTTTTTGACTCCCCACCCCCATTGAAATGACTCCTGTCTTAGCAAAGACAGGAGTCATGCCCCCTTGCCCAATGGCCATGCCCAGGGGACTTATGTCCCCTGGGCATGGTCATTGGGCATAGTGGCATGTAGGGGGGCACAAATCAGGCCCCCCTATGCCACAAAAAAAAAAAAAAAACTTACCTGAACTTACCTTAATGTCCCTGGGATGGGTCCCTCCAGCCTTGGGTGTCCTCCTGGGGTGGGCAAGGGTGGCAGGGGGTGTCCCTGGGGGCTTGGGAGGGCACATCTGGGCTCCTTCCGAGCCCACAGGTCCCTTAACGCCTGCCCTGACCAGGCGCTAAAAAACGGCGCAAAAGCGGACGGACGTCATTTTTTTTGACCCGCCCACTCCCGAGCGTGAATTTTGCCCGGGAGTGTAAATACGGCGCACATGCCTCGGAGTCAATTTTTTTAGACGGGAACGCCTACCTTGCATATCATTAACGCAAAGTAGGTGTCCACACTAAAAAATGACGCAAACACCATGGACTTTGGCGCTAGACGCGTCTAACGGCAAAGTATAAATATGGAGTTAGTTTTGCGTTGGAATTGCGTCAAAAAAACGACGCAATTCCAGCGCAAACAGAGTATAAATATGCCCCTTTGTGTTCATCCATGAAGTAACTGCACTCATACTAGAACAGAAACTAGATTTGGCCTGGGATTGTTCTAAAGAAAATTATATAATGATTTGTGTATCAGCTTATGATATTAACTCAGACCCAAAAGAACAGACCAGAGAGGGTAATTGGAGTAGGCAAATGTTGAACAATATAGGGCTTATGGAGGAGCCCTGTGGGACACCACATTTATGTGTTGTTCACTCTGGTGTAACTGGGATTGGGAGACCTTTTTAAAAGTGAGAACAGAAGAAAGACCATTTGAGTGCATTTCTACAGATACCGAATCCAAAAAGACTGTGTAGTAAGGTTGAATGAGAAACAGTGTCTAAGGCTGATGATAAATCAAGTAAGATAAAGGCAGCCAAGTGACCTTGATTGAGTTTCATTCTAATATCATCTGTGGCTGCCACCAAGGGTATTTCTGTGCTGTGGAGTGGAATGAATCCAGATTGTGATGGATCTGCAATCTTGCATTTTAAGTAAGAAAAGATCTGCCTATTAATGACCTTCTCTGCAGCTTTTGGAGGGAAGGGAGCAAAAAGATTGGTCAGTAGTTACTGAGCATGGTGGAGTCTGCTGAAGTTTTTTTTTACCAGCAGTATAATATAGGCCTGCTTCCATATGTCTGGTACAATTGCCAAGGTAACAGAGGAAATGCCCAGCTCAGTAAGTAGTGGCAGGAGGATCTCAGTGGCTAATACAAATATGTGAGGTGGACACTGATCACTTACTGAACCTGATTTGATTGAAGACATGATTAAATGTAGCTCCTCATTAATGAGGAGTGAGAGGCTGGCCTGGATACTAGGTCAAGAAGGGTTAGTCTGTGCTGAAGCAGAGAAGAGTGAAATCAATGGTGGGTTGGGGGGCAGTTATTTGAAGAACTGTGATCGTTTTTTTAGTGAAGAAAGATGACAGGTTTGACCAAATTTCCGGGAAAGGGGGTGTGCTATTGTTCCACACCTCCGGATGCAGAAAACTCTTATCAACAGAAAAGATATCCCTAGCAGGGTTGCATGATGATTCAATTTTACACGTTTTGAAGTACATCTTAGTTGTGTGTAATAGTTTCTGATGTCTTTTAGGGCTAGATTTTATCTTAATTTATCCTCAGGGGAATAGTTACTGCGCCAGAGTTGTTCCAATTTTTTGCAATGGCTTTTTCCATCTTTAATTTTTCATTATACCACTGGGTAGGTGGAAGCGCATGGTAGCCACCAACTGGCTTAGGAGGGGCAATGTGATCAATTGTGTTAGTTAGCCAATCACTGATTCTTGTGGCTGATACAGAGACTTTGAGGGTAACTGTCCTTGTGCATGGGCTCATTAAAGTGCATATTTATGTCACCCTAGACAGTAAAATCTGTGTATTTCAGTATATGGGGGGGGGGGGGGAGTGATTCTAGGAGGACATTGATAAAATTGAGTTGGTGCCCAGTAGGGCTGTAGATTAAAGCCCCTTAGAAGAAGTTCTTTAAACTTTGAATCACTGTTATGATAACCAGCTGACATGTCAACAGGAATGCCGTTTTCCAGCCCTCGCTTTTACTTTAACAATGTAATGTATTCTGGGAGTTTTGGTCTAGGTTTATTTCAGCTGAACCACATGGGCTAACATAACAGAAAACAATAATTTTTAAAATCTAAGTCCCAAGACAGGAAAATCATGACCCTAATGGTATGTATGGCTTCACCGGGAACTATGTGTGTGAACAGTGCAATTTATTCCTGACAGTCGCGGCTTCTTGCGCGGTATACCGTTCCTGAGTTCTTCCCATTTTCAAAACCCTTACTCTCTCCTACGCTCTCCATGTTTACAAGCCCCTTCATCCTCTCATTGTTTATTCCCTTTTTAGAAACCACTCACTCTCCCCACGCTCTACACCTGCATTTTTATAAACCTACTACTCCCTCTCCTGCTTTACTCCCTTTTTCAAACTTCTAAGCTCCTTTCTGCTTCACTTCTGGTTTTTATACAAACGCATTACTCCACAAATGCTTTACTCTGTCTTTTTTAACAAGAGCCCCTTATTCCCTCTCACAAATTGTATTAAAAAGATATCTGTATTTTCAGTTTTTGCTTAAATTATTCATATAAATTTAATTATTGAACAATCACTTTCATATCAGAGGGAAAAGGACTGAATGACATTGTCAGTTATGTTGCTAAATCTGAGCAGTAAATATGAGACAACAATGCTCAAAAGGCTGCAGCGGATTTGTTACTATGTTATAGGAATATTATTTGCTTTATTTTCTTTGGAAAGTACATTTCAAGATGAACCCCAACCTATTCTATACGGTGCCACCGAAGATGCAGGAGACTTTAGAAATGGACAGGAGATACAAACCTGCAAACGATGAGCGCATTTAAAACACGATGACTCGAGAAGGTCGTCTTGGAGGAGCCCTGAAAGAAACACGAAGAACGCCATTGATTTCATGCTAATGGAAAAAGCCTATTTGGTAAAAGACCGACTGGGTTAAAGCCAGGATTGTAATGTAAGTGCAATGGTACAGTGCGATGCATAAATATTTGAAATTCATAATTAGGAAAAAATTAACACAGCTTTAAGAGGCAGCCTGATTAGTAGTGCTTTTAAACTTTGTACAATAGTAAAATGAAAAAAGAATGACCTGTCTTAGGAAGATATGGCTTTTAGCACATTTTGAAAAGTTACGTTTAGAAAAGTAAGACAAATAAGGTCAATTTTCTTAGGATCAACTTTTGCGCTTCTTACAGTAGCTGTAAACGGAGTTACTATTCGGTGGATATTTTTCAGAAAGACAAGGAGAAAGTATGATTTACTACTGATTACTACTGATCAACCATGTTCTAATTCAGCATAAATTCGGTTGTTTTACAATGGAAACCGCTTTCCTGAACCGCCTGCTCACCTTCCCACCTCTAGGAAAGAATAGGCATTTATAACACCCGGGGCTGTATCATGATCGGCTGTTCTGGTTCTGCGCAGAGCCGAGCCGAGCACTTCATGTACCTTCATTGTGTGAAGGTAAATCATTTACCCCGATATTTCTCCAAGGAAGTGCATTATTTTAGATAGCAGAGATCACAAACAGAAAATGGCAAATCCCTTTCTCTGTTTCTGAATTGTAGGGTCAGAAAATCAAACACTAACTCGGAGAAGTATAAGGCTAGATCTGGAACAAACTAGCGCGGTGCTATGCACAAAATAGCAGCAGTGCGCTGTGCCAGTTTTGAAATGCAGGGATGTGCTGTATTTACAAGAATATGGCGCACCCCTGCATTTCCCTCTGCATCGGTGCTAAATTAACCTTCCTGCACCAACGCAGGCATTCTTGCACCATAGCGCAAGGGTGTCTGCATTGAGAGGAGTGATTGTTTATATGCAGGAAGGTGTCCCTTCCTGCACATCAACAATCTACAATAGCGATTTGGCACTTCTATGTGTGCTGCATTTTGCAGCACACATAGAAGTACCAAATCGTCATTTTTTGAATGATTGTTTACGTGCAGGAAGGGAGATCTTCCAGCACATAAACAACCATTCATGCCCTTTTGCTCTTTCTATGTGTGCTGCACAATGCAGCGCACACGAAAAAAGCCAAAAACATGGAGGAATACAAGTATTCCTCCTCTTTGTGCCATGCTAACGCCATCCCTGGGCTGGGCACTGCCAGAGATTAACGCCTTCTAGTAATCTGTGGCAGTGACAAAAGCAAGGGATGTTGCCCTGGAACGCCGACAGCATTGCACCCATTGTTCACACTCTTGATGCAGAACTCTGCACCACAGAAGCCACACATTTACAAGGCTGCGCTAAGCCACAAAAAGTGGCTTAGCGCCACTTTGTAAATTTGGTGCACTGCACTTCGCCACTGGAACATCACTAAAAGTGATGCTCCGGTAGTGCTACGGCCTTGTAAATCTGGCCCATAGTGCTAAATGAATTCCCCTTACGCACCCAGGTGCATCAAAACAGGCTCTACTATAATGCAGCCCATCATGATACAGCTCCTACTATAATTTCATTTGATACATTTCTTTACCACCAATTTGTGTACAGCTCTGTCAGAAAGAGGGGAGAGAAATTATGTTCTATGGCCAGTGGTAAGAGATTAGATTATAAATTGAGAGGAGTGGAATACACACTCAAATAAAATAATTCTCGTCAGGGTGACCTTCAAAATACTGCTAAATTAAGCTGTGCATAACTCTCTTGTAACTTGGCACAAAAGCAGTAAGACTTACCTTAGAGGCAAAATGTAAATTAATCATGCAGCACAGAAACAGCAATAAAGTGAAAACACAACACAAGAAAAACCCAAATTTAGAAAAAGAGAATACATTTAAATAATTAAATGGACACCAAAATAAACAAAATGCAATTAGTAGAACCAGAGGTATGCATTTTTTAAGTTTTTCGTGAAATACAGGGTCAAAAAGAACAAAGCTCCATCCAAGGGTATCTGGTTGCACAAGACCAGGTCAAAGTCAAAAGTTAAGGCTGACCATGAAGGAGTGTAGGTACAACAGTAGGATTGGGCCCATATCAGCTTACCTTTGGACCTAGATGACATTTCAGAAACTTTTTTGAGAAAGTAGAGTCTCAGAGGGCCAAGGCACCAAGTGGTATCCTAGGAGAAGTCATCAATGGTGGAGAGCCATTGGACGAGGACTCAGTAAACCCATAAATGTGGGTGGGAAAAGGTCAGAGTAGTAGAAGTTCAGAATCTATGCCCAGGATGTTGGCATCATCAATGGGGAGCTGCTCTTCATCAACGCTCGTGAAGATTCCTCCCTTTGGTTTTAGAAGTTTGATTTAGCTCAGATTCCTCCAGCAGTACGAAGCTTCCGGCTGTAGTTAAAGAGGGCTGCATGAGGCCAGATACTGTCGTTCAGTGGTCCAGCTGAAGATAATTTTTTATTGTGAGAAGAACATAACGGGAACTGTGGTGAAGTCAATCCCCCCAGTGATTCACCTTTGTTGGATCTGCTTGCAGGTAGGTCACTGTCTCCTCTCAGAGTAGTTTTGTCTGGAAAACATTTTTAAGTCCCAAGTTTTCGTTTTTGGTAGAAGGCCACTTTAGCACCAAACCAAGGTCTAGGACCTGGGGTGGGCACCAATGGGGGGTGATAGGAATAACTTTAGCAGAGACCAGCTTCAGCAGGCAGGCAGGATTCAATGTCTCTGGAGCTTGCTGAATTCCTGTAGCTTACACAAGAGACTATCCACCTAGCTCTTGAAGTCACTCTGGTGGCCCTGGGTTCAAGGAGGCAGTCCAGTCATCCTTCCTCAGGCAGCAGGGCAGCAGTGCAGTCCTTTCAGCAGCAGGGAAGAAGGCCAGTCCTTCCATCAGCAGGGGGCAGCAATGCAATACTTCTTCTGGATCTTTCACAGGTCCATGAGAGATCTGATTTGGGGTCTGAGAGTGCCAGCTTTTATGACCAGTACCATCATTTGCGTGGAAGGCAACAGCTGGCTTCTACCCTGCCCTTCCTGTGTGTAGCTCCCAAATGACTGGTGTGACATAAGGCTAGTGTCAGGTCCTTTGTGTGTGCTGCAGTCAAAGTCTTTTAAAGTGCAATTTTGGACTGTGAACAACTGCTCTCCTAGACGTCCTGCCAGTATGACCCATCCTGTCAAAACTCAGCCCGTTTTGTTCCTATGTCTGGGGGGAATGCACATCCCATATCAGGAGAGCCATTCACCCTCATGTGACCCAGAACACCAACAGAAAGGCACACTGGTTTAGGCACAGAAAATGCCAACAATTTTAAATTACAATTCACTGAAGTGTAAACATAATGTCCCTACCTGTTCCCATACTTATAAAGTGCAAAAGGTAACCTAATGTTAGACTAAGGGAGTGATAGGCCTTACAATAGTGAAAAATTACTTTAGGAGTTTTTCACTATTAAGACATAAAGACCTTACACCTACATGCCCAACTTTGTAAAAACTATGTACCTTGCACTAGGAGCTTTAGGGCCTTCCTCAGAGCTTTTCCTGCCAACACCAACTGCTTCAAGGGAACCTCGTTTGATAGGTTTCTGACTTTGAGTGGACTTTGGTGGGTACTGCCTGCAACATTGACCCATTGGAGAAATGTGACTTCTAGTTCAGAGACAAAGGAAAATCTTTTTCAGGGATATCCTGCAACTATTGTGGGCCTGAAATTGTGCCTAGGTCCCAGACAACCTCAAATAGTAACGTCTGATTGGCACTGCATTTATTCTTGCTACTATTTGTCTTAAAGCTTTTCAAATTCATAGATCTTGTTCCCCCTTATGGAATTTTTGTCATGTTGGTGCCATTATGCTCATTGCATTTTTCACTATCATTCTGAATTGATTGTGGGATTTTATTTGTGTTGTTCGACGTTTGAACTGTTTTGTTGATGCTATATTCTTTCACATTTTCCTAAGTTAAGCCTGTCTACTCTGTGTAATATCAACTAGGGGAGCGAGCCCAAGTTTAAATTATTGAAACTGTGTTTTACCCTGACAGGTTTGTGGTGTTATGTCTTGGGGTGAACTCACAGTAACCCCAATTAATAACTCACATTCTTACCCATGGCTAACTCAAGCATTATCACTGATGGCAGATGACTTTCCCACTAGAATAAAGAGGCAACAGATTTAGTTGAAGACTCAGTGCCATATCAGGAGAGGTGGTGGGTGGGGAGAAATGGGTGGAGTAGTCGAGGATAGAAAAGCAGAATCTTTTTCCAGCAGATGTTCTCACTGAAGGACAAAACATGTGAACTGAGATTTGGATGCTGCAGCAGCCAAAGCCTCAGGTGAATATTCCAGCAAGTATTACTTCCTAAATAAATCCTATCAGGTTTTCTAAAAAACCTAACAAGTTATAATTAAGCAGCACAAAATTAACAATTAAAATGTGTTAATTTTTCTCTGCCAAACGTGTATGTAGAGCCTCACTTTTCACCTCAAATGTAGCCCTCTAACTTACAGCTTTATTGAATCAATCACCTTCGCCATGATGGACAATTGTTACCAAGCAGGCTTAAAGGAGACTTTTGAAGTCTGAATCTATGGAAGATAGTGAAGAAGTGGGTCCAGAGGCATATCCTACACTATGTCTGCCTCACTTTAATATCAAAGGATGCAGGACTGGAGACTCTTCTGGTCATGCTTCATTATATAATCACGAGAGAGCACAAAATATCAGCTACTCTTTAACTAAAGAAACCAAAGTTGACTACTAGAACTGACACTAAGTGGCTTGGACAGTCTTAGATAACATGAACAGGTAAGGCTGTAAATTGGATCACAGCAGAAAAAGACCCACAACTACTGCAATAGCCAAAAGTGCAACAAGGTAATTGTGTTGTTTTTATTAGCCGGATTTCAATTAATAGTTAATAACATAGTACTGTTTTTCAATATAGACATTTATTATGCTGTTTGATATATGGGTATTCTAACTATTTGTAATTATACATAGTGTTAGACTTTTCATCCTTGGTGTGGTCTCCCTTAACTTTTTGCCTCTGTTCCCCAGGTTGTTGATGAGTGCTGGACTCTGATTTTACAGTTTTTGTTACTCTGGGCACTTTACCACTGCTAACCAGTGCTAAAGTGCAAGTGCTCCTTTACAAAATGTGTATGTGTTTGGTTTATCCATGATTGGCATATTTGATTTATTAGTGAGTCCCTAGTACAGTGCACTAAAGGTGCCCACGGCCTGTAAATCGAATGCTACTAATGGGCCTGCAGCACTGGTTGTGCCACCCACATAAGTAGCTCTGTAATCATGTCTCAGTCCAACCACTGCAGTGTCTGTGTGTGCAGTTTTATCTGTCAATTCGACTTGGCAAGTGTACCCACTTGCCAGGCCTAAACCTTCCCTTTTCTTACATGTAAGACACCCCTAAGGTAGGCCCTAGGTAGCCCAAGGGCACGGTGCAGTGTATGGTTAAGGTAGGACATATAGTAATGTGTTTTATATGTCCTGACAGTGAAATATTGCTAAATTCGTTTTTCGCTGTTGCAAGGCATGTCCCTCTCATAGGTTAACATGGGGGCTACCTTTAAATCTGATTAAAGTGTAGATTCCCTTTGGGAGCGGATGGACATGTGGAGTTTGCGGTCTCTGAGCTCACAATTTAAAAATACATCTTTTAGTAAAGTTGATTTTAAGATTGTGCGTTTGAAAATGCCACTTTTAGAAAGTGAGCATTTTCTTGCTTATACCATTTCTGTGACTCTGCCTGTTTGTGGATTCCCGGTCTGGGTCAGTTTGACAGTTGGGCTGGTTGCACCTCTCACTAGACAGTGACACAAAGGGAGCTGGGGTGTAGCCTGCATATCCTGATGAGTCATCTGTGTTAGAAGGGAGGGGAGGAGTGGTCATTCACACCTGAAAGGGCTGTGCCTGCCCTCACACAATGCAGTCTCCAACCCCTTGGTGAGTGTCTTGGGCCTGGCCTGGGCAAGGCAGTATTTCACATTCCAAAGAGACTTTACTTTGAAGTAGGCCTACTTCAAAGGAGAAATTGAGGAGAAACCACAGAATTTAGAAACACTTCTGGAACCAAGAGGAACCTCTGCCTGGAGAAGAGCTGAATAGCTGAGGAAGAAGTGCTGCCCTGCCTATGACTGTGCTTTGTGGAGCTTTCCTGCAGTGCTGCTTCTGCCAGAGTAAGAGGGCAAAGACTGGACTTTGTGTGCCTTCCATCTTGTGAAGAAATCTCCAAGGGCTTGATTTAGAGCTTGCCTCCTGTTGTTTGAAGTCTCAGGGACAGCAAAGACTTCTCTCTGCCAGAACCTGGATTCTCTGGAGAGACTCCTGCTCTGATAAATGCCCTATCCAGTCCTTGGGCCATTGAAAGGAAAGCTGGTGGAAATCCAAGGAAATCGACTTCGGACGACTTCAGACCGACGCCGCTGCTGAATCTGGTGACACCGCCTGCACCCGACGCCGTGACCTTCGCTGGAACGCGACGCTCTTCGCAGGCCCGACGCCGCTGCAGCCTCGCTGAAATCCACGACTCCGTGGAAGTCGCCGCACCACGTCGTGACCGACGCGCTCGAAGTGCGCGGATTCAACATTTCGCACAAACACCGCGATCCCCGACTTCACGCATCGGCTTGTTTACACTCTTCACCAAAGGTACTGTACTTGGGGGTCTACGCGACTCCGTGTCCGGTGCCGCTGGTGTCGGCTTGTTGGGAACAACTCCGTCACGACGCCGAGTTAACACCTCATCGAAGCATTTTTGTTTCTAAGCGCTATTTTTTAGTTTAATCTTTAAAACAATTCATAACTTGACTTGTGTATGTTGGATTTTTGTCGTTTTGGTCTTGTTTTGTTTAGATAAAGATTTCCTATTTTTCTAAACTGGTATTTTGTCATTTTGCAGTGTTTCCATTGAATTTCTTTGTGTGTTGGTACAAATACTTTACACCTAGCACTCTGAAGTTAAGCCTACTGCTCTGCCAAGCTACCAAGGGGGTAAGCAGGGGTTAGCTGAGGGTGATTCTCTTTTACCCTGACTAGAGTGAGGGTCCTTGCTTGAACAGGGGATAACCTAACTGTCAACCAAAGACCCCATTTCTAACACATAGTTATCATGAAAAGGAATATTATTATCATTATAATCTGGCAGCAGTACAGGGTTAAAGCTTGATGACCTCTGAAGCACCAATAGTAGTCTAATTGAACAATGGGTCATAACCAGTTTGTCCCTTCTGTGGCATAGCAGGAGCAACAGGTGCCTCAAGCAGCCATGGGCAGATTTACAGAGGTTTGTTCAACATTGACCTTTAAGAACAGTTTTCACAATTATGACTGGTGAACAGAGCCCTGCCTTCAAACCATTTTACAACATGTACGGTTATGTGTCGTTCATACACTCATATGTGCCTGCTTGAAACAATGGATCCACAGAGAAAACCGTTCTGGGCCATAGGAGGAGAGCCTACCTGAAACACTGTTCTCCATTCTGGAGTCAAAACACCAGTTTGAAATACTGTGCACAAAAAAAGCAATAACTTGGTGCTCAAATATTTCATGCAATCATATCAGTGTACAGTGATAATATTCGGTGAATTGCAACAAATCATCTCCCTGCTCAATATGTTCACTTTTTTGGCTGTTTTCCGGATTACCATGCTGCAGTTTAAAATAATTCAGGGTTCACATATCTCAAATATATGATTTTTGCTGCTCTGACATCATAGGGATCTATATCTCTTGATGTTTGAAACCTGATGCTCAATCCAGCAGTAATGCTGATCAACCATAATTAGAATTTCAGCATCAGGAAGTATTCATTGTGTTAGGTATTGTGCTATTTGCATACAATGTAAAAGCTTTGACTGAAAAACTAAAATGCGAATACAATAGTTTATTTAAAGTAGTTTATAAAACACTGTTGTGTTGCCTTTATGGCACATCTAAGCTCTCCAGTGAACAAAAGTTATATCTAAGTGCTGCATGGTGATTCATCCCATAGAAAATGCATCATGTAGTTATTGTATTGTCTTCAGATAGAAGTAAGAAAAATTGGTTGGGGGAGATGAACCTTAATGAAGGTACAAAGGTAGCTTACGGGTGGAGTATTCTTTGGACAATGCTATGAGACAGAGTTCAGACCAGAGACTGAGTGAGTCTTATTTTGGCCTTTTTCAGTCACTAAGATTCATGTAGGTGTGGGACTTCTTTCAAGGAGTCTTCTACAGTGAATGGGAATGTGGGCTGATGCTCCATCTGTCATAGGAAATATAGAGGCCTGTACTTATATTATTGTAATGACTCTCTTATAATTTTGCCTTAAAGAATTTTTTGAGTTTGAGGAGGTTACATTCAGCTCTTAAAGACAAATCTTGAGTGTTCCAGTATTGTGGTCCTTAATTCTGAATACCACACCTTTATTTGACTAAAGGGTTTAATCTGGGATAGGTAATCTTGTGTGAGTTTGAACGTTTAAGGGCGCTTTTTGGTATATGATGAGTAGCTACGCTCTGACAATAACCTATGCCCTTATTCCAATAAGCTTTTTTCATTGCACATTGGTTCTTATCTTTGCCTCCAGCAGGAGCCAATGGAGGGATTTGAGTGCAAGTATGACGTGGCCTTGTCTGAGGCAAAGCCTGGCTGCTGAGTTCTGGATTCAATGATGTGTACTACTGCAGTCATTTGAGATTCTGATGTAAAATTGATGACACATCTTTCTGATTAATATATGTATCTGAGTTTTGTCAGCATAAGTTTGGAATTGAAAGGAATGTGATTTGATCCCTTATGTTAGTGAAATCATTAAGGGCCAGATGTAGGAAGCCTTTTACGCCTCGCAAATGGCGAAAAACGCAGTTTGCGAGGCGCAAAAGGCCTTACGCAATGCAGAGTCACATTTTGCGAGCCGGTACCGACTCGCAAAATGTGATTCCGACTCGCAAATAGGAAGGGGTGTTCCCTTCCTATTTGCGACCGCATCGCGATGTTGAGTTGCTTTGTGACCGCGAAAGCGGTCGCAAACCAACTCGCAGTTACCGTCCACTTGAAGTGGATGGTAACTCATTCGCAAAAGGGAAGGGGTCCCCATGGGACCCTGTCCCCTTTGTGAATGCCACAAAAAAGTATTTTTCAGAGCAGGCAGAGGTCCTATGGACCACTGCCTATTCTGAAAAAAACGAAACTAAATGGTTTCGGTATTTTTTCTTTTTTCATCTCGTTTTCCTTTAAGGAAAACGGGCTGCAAAAAAAAAAAAAAAAAAAATGCTTTATTTAAAAGCAGTCACAGACATGGTGGTCTGCTGTCTCCAGAAGGCCACCATCCCTGTGAGTGCCTAGACTCGCTATGGCGTCGTAAACTCCGACCCACCTCATTAATATTCATGAGGTGGGTCTTTGCGACCCCATAGCGAGTCGCAGAAGGTGTCTGAGACACCTTTCTGCATTTCATTTTGCGAGTTGCAAATTGTGAGTCACTAGTACTCGCAATTTGCAACTCGCAAAATTAAACCTACCTACATCTGGCCCATAGTCACTAAACAGGAGAGTGGAGAAGGTTGGTTCCTTAATGGATAAGACGTTAACGTTCTGAGTGAGAGACTCAACTAACTTTTCCTGTGGTTTTGAGTAAATTACTGAAGCCAATCGAGAACTGATTTACAGATTCCCCACTCACTCCATTAGCATGTGCATTTGAATGCTATGGTATGTGTGTCTGGAGTGTCAGAAGTGTTCGTCCTGAGGAAGGCTGCCTTTAGCCCTTGTTGGGCCGAAAAGCTGTTAATGCTCATGCTACAGGATAAATATTTAATTTATGTATTTAATGTCATCGTTATGCATGTTTAAATAACAATTATTCATTCAAAGTAGCAAATTAATATCTTCTTTTTGCCAGTAAAGCACTTAATTGCAAGCCATATGCCATGAGGCAAAGTGGAAATATGCTGATTGCACCTGTGGCACAATAATGCATAACATGCAGCAATTTCAGCAGTGGTGATACAGAAGTTGCTATCTTTGTCACAAGACAGAAGACTTCGTAAAATATGTCTATAAATTGTGGTTACCATCAATATCAATACTGTATTCTGTTAGTAACTGGCAAGTGGTCCTGCAGGGCATCCATAATATATATTTACAACCATATTCCTCATCCTCTTGTTCTACTGTTGCTGCTTCTCGTCTTCTGTTTTCTGTCTATTCTGGGCCAGTCCCACATGTGCCCCAATGCATAGCAGCTGTGGTGGCATTTTTAGAGACCATATCGGCACAATTTTGTGTGGTGCGGCCTCATGGAGTGAGAATCTCAACTGAAGTGGGGCGCTCGGTGCTTGGCACAAGCTGATTTCAGGACAGGACATGGGCCAACAGGTGTGGGGCACATGTAATACCTTTTCTAGTGATAAGGAGACCGATTGCCTAGATATCAGGAACCAAGTCACTACTGTAGCACCAGCAGATTTCCATATATGTAGGCTGTCCTGTTTGCAGTGTTTATTTTTGGTGTAGTTCAGTGGTGTTTTCTCAGTGTTTTCCAATCCTTTTGAGATCAGTGCCTATCAGTGTTTATTGAGCTGCCTTCCCCCCAAAATAGACAGAAACTGTGCTTTCAATTGTTAACAAAACATGCTCTTTTGCAGTGATTGTAATAAAGCACACATTTAATTTAAAGGAGAATTAATGTAGGATAAGTAGTGTCTTCCCACTGGCAGTGTGTCCAATAGACTTATCGTAGACTATCTTGAGCATAGAAAGTCTGTGTATTGCCCTCACGCCCATTTAACCTCTCTCACATCTCATTATCTCTCACATGCACTATGTCAGGATTTAGTCTGTTTTACGAGACTATTAATGGATTGAAAAAACATGAGTGTTATATTCAAACAGTTTAATAAACAGAATCCTGACCTACTCATTAGTGAACATTACAACATTGTAGGGCAGTCAACCATGACAACCCCATAATACCTTGTGAAACCTTTAAAACGTTGAATTACACCAAAATAATTTGTAGTGCTGTATTCCAACGTACCCGAAACCTAACACTTTAAGAATGCTCTCCAGTGGCTTTCTGTGCAATTTGCTTGACTAAATTAAGGTGGTGCAGCTATTGTGTGGACCTTCATAGCTGTTAAGTGTCTCTATTACAAACGTCAGTCTTGACATTTTAACAGACCTCACATTGTATTATAGGACTTGAAGGTTTGCTGTTAACAATGTAAGTATGGGTTCCAAAATCTCAGCAGTAAAGTGCAGTGGGGTCAAAGGCCAGGATTAGCAGAAGGTATCACACATAACAACTGGACACCTTCCAACTATCAACTATCTTTTGTCATGATTGCACCACTATTCCATGTGCAATGTGACAGCGCTCTTTTCACAGAAACCTGTCATCACACCTTACATTGAGTGTTCAAAGCTTGAGATGTTTTGCAAGGAGCTGATGTACCATGGAGTTTTACTTGTCTGTGTCTGCTGGTAAATGTGATTGTATAAATTCCTATGAATCAACCTTTTTCACAATGAGTGAAAGAACTAAATGAAATACTGCCAAAAGATGAAACAAGATTGGAAAATTCCTAGATTCTCTATAGAGTATAACATAGTTAGTGCAGACGTAAAACATGCTTCTAAACCTTGCAACCTTAATCCAAGTGCAGGCTACTGGAGGAAACAAAAGGAATAATAAACATATTTTAGTGACATTCCTAAACTTAAGCAGAATAATCTTAGACCAGTTGTTTTTGCTACTACCTTGTATAACAAAGTAACATTGTGTTGGCCCCTTCTGAAATAAATCAAATAACGTATTCACTACTCTCGTTTCTTTGAAAGGCATTTTAAATTGTGGTTTTGCAGGTGTTTACCAGTGCTTAAATGTTTAATCTGATGAGAGTTGTTTCCCTTTCTGTCCGGTTTTATCACTTATTATGGGTTGAAACCTAAAACAGGATAGCCTACAAATATGAAATCAAAAACACTGGTTTCATCAGGGGAGACCACTTGAGGATAAAGAGATGGGTGAAATGAGTCAACCTGTAGAAAATAAAGTTGATCAATTTGACAGTTCCATTTTGCAACACTTTCCTATGGTAAGGAAAAGTCACCCCTTTTGCAGAACAGTAAATTGTTAATCTGTTGACACCATGTGGTCAATAGCTTCAATTTAGCCTGTAAAAGCAACTACCAAGAATACCCTATTTCAGTTCTACTGACAGTGCAGGACACCTTACCCACTGAACCACAATTTTTACCCTGGTAATTTTCTCTTTTACTTCAATGTATTCAGTAGAATAAGGAAGAACATGATTAGTTTGTTGCATGAAATATGTTTTCTGCTTTAGATTAAAGCTTTGCATTCATTCATAAAACCGTGGGCGATCGTGCAGGATGAACGTTCATGATACGTTAAGACGTGGGCAGTCAGACAAAAAATGAAGAATTTGGAGCTTTCTTCAGAAAATAATTTGTCTCAGTTTGAAAAGAAAAAGGCAGCATATAATTCACACAATTCACGGCAGCAGAGGTGTTTAACGTGAGTTCCTGCTCTCCCCGGGCTATGAATTTATTGTAGTAATATTAACTACTTGTGGTTTTGTGTTTGCAAATCCTTTGATGGTGTTATAATGAAGTGGTGCCTTGTTCTATCCAAGATCTTGGTTACAATGACATCAGCGCCGAACAAGGAAGAACAAAAAAGCATGGTTAAATATGCTGAGGAGTATAAATAGCCCAAGGAGAGTGATACCCTAGTTCGCTCCCGAGACGGAGCCAAAAATACCAGACTGACAACACTCGTGCATTTGCACTGGTTTTTGACGCTCATGTTTCAAATGGCAAACTTTTCTGACCATGTTTGCAGGATTTTCGCAAACAGCTAATGGAAGCGTTTTATCAAAACCTGGCTCTACGATGCAATATATTATTTTAATAGGACCGTCTTCAGTGACGTAGCCGCCTTTCTCCTTAGCGGTCCTGGAGGGGAGAGAAAAGGAAAGTTCAGCTCACATACATGTCCTGACTAGTCGTACCTGCGAAGCTCACGCCTGTTAATTTGTGGGGACTGCAATTGTTAGCCTCAGGACCCATGCTACAGAACGTGTGCACCCTTGTAAAAAGGGGGGATCTGCACCCAACATTATTGCTCTTAATTAAATACAGAAACCGACTGACATATTTGTTTTAGCATATGTTACAATTGTTATATCAAGCCACAACATAAAGAGGAAATCGGTTCTGAAATCATGTTTAACATATGGTTTGGTTATAAATTATTTTAAATTACTTTCGGGCTGGTAGCTTAGCTACCTAGGGACCACTTATCTATCTTTCATCAATGGATTAAACATTCCTCGTTACCAGTGGTGAAAGTGCATTAAAAATGTATAGGAATCTGTGATCCTCTCTCAAGGCAGGGATGCAACGTGAGTGAGTGAGTGTGGAGGCGGAGTAGAACTCGTGGCTATAGCAAAGAAAATATTCTGTAACTGTTTTGCTAGTCTTTTACCTTCAGGTAACTGCATGTAAAACAACGCACACATCCTAAATGAGAAATGGAAATTAAACTAATCGGTAGAAAATGTCCTCTTTTTCATTATGAAACCTCATATGGTTAATGCGATCACTGCGGATTGTAGTGTCGGTACTGAGGATGGGACATGGTGTTGCGCTCTGCACCACTTGCTAGCGGAGGTGGTGGCCATGTTCCCTGAATGAGGCCTGCCTCCCCCCTCAGTAATCTCACACACCCACGCTTGATTATGGTTACTCCGTCCGACGGTGGGTCTAACTGCACCACGTCCGTTCGGATGGAACTTTTATTATTTAACCCATGTGATCACTAGGGCTCGCCATTAGGACCTTCGAAGCAGGGAACATTTCCCCGTGCTCAGTGTACCACTGGATTCAAGCTAGCCTGGCTGATGAAGGGTGATATCCTGAAACCATACCAGGATTCTTGTTTCTGGTCCAGGGAGGACCTGGCCTGGCAATTCCAGCTGGACTGTTCCCATGGGGAACAAGGTCAAGACTGATTTGCATATGGGTGTGTCAAAACTGGGGTGGCATGGTGAGCAAAAGAACAATGTATAAAGCCAGATCTGTGATTGGGAGTGAGGGTTTGAAAAGTTTTAGCACTCCGTCCAGCATACTTTTGTGCTGTTGAAGTCACCATAAGTGGGAAGGGTATGACCAGACATGGGTTCTGTGCTCACTGTGCCACTTTATTCAAACTAGCCTAGCTGATCAAGGGTGATACTCTGAAAATGGCCTCATGATGCTTGTTTGCGATGGAGGGAGGAACTGACTTTGCAGTTCAGGCTGGACTGTTCCTATGGAGACCCGGGTCAAGACTGATTTGTGTATGGCCGGGTCCAAAGTGGGGTGGCATGCTGAGTAAAAGAATTATGAATAAAACCCAGATCTGTGATTGGGGTGAGTGTTTGAAAAGTTTCAGCACTCTGTCCCTCATACTTTTGTGCTGCTGAAGTCACTCTATGATGGAAGGGTTTGCCCAGATGTGGGTCCTGTGCTCACTGTGCCCCTGGATTCAAGCTAGCCTGACTGATGAAGGGTGATACCCTGATACAGGTCCCAGGATGCTTGTTTCTGGTCTGGGGAGGACCTGGCCTGGCAGTTTGGGCTGGGCTACCCCCATGGGGAACAAGGTCAAGACTGATTTGCATATGGCTGGGTCCAAACTGGGTGGCATGATGAACAAAAGAACAATGGATAAAACACGGATCTGTGACTGGGGTTGAGTGTTTGAAAAGTTTCAGCACTCCGTCCATCATACTTTTGTGCTGCTGAACATTTTATACCACACCTGTGGGTTACGACAATTGTCTTCACCCCTTGAGCCAGTTACATGACTAGCGCAACACAACACAGATGTCTGTACATGTAACCAGTCATAGAAATGAATTCTCATTGGCGCAGTGGGGTACGGTAACTTGTATACATTTTGTGCTACCGGGTCCCAGTCTGTGACAGCACTTTGAACAAGTAAGTCATTATTTAAAAATTGAATTACACACCGTATAAGATAGGTTTCTGCAAAATCTGAAAAAGATGTAGGGCCAGAACTACAAGTCCCTTGCACCTCCTTGCGCCTCACTAGACTCATTGTTTTTTGCACTAATGTGGCACAAGGAGGCAATTATCACCGCACCATATTTACAAAGGGGTGCATTGAGCGTTCCGGGGTTAGGAGGCCTGCAAAAATGGCGCAGTGAAAGTTACAAGATTTCACTGCACCATTTTTGGCATTATTTTTAAAGCCTGCTCAAAGCAGTCAATAAAGCGATGCACCAATTTTAATGAATGGGCTTCCTTGCACTTTGCGGCACTAGCGTCAACATTTTTGACACTAGTGTAGCATAGCGCCACAATAGCATCAAAACTTTTGATGATATTGACCTAACGTGCTCCATGGTGCAGTGTATTGTAAATACGGCGCATCTATGGTGTCGTTAGGTGGGGCAGAGGCGATGCAAGAAAATTGGCACATCAGCACTGATGCTCCATATTCTTGTAAGTATGCCCTGTAGTGTTTAAGATAAAACAAGTCATTTCAAAATACATTTTAGAAACATGCAGACTGTGTCTAGTGCAAACATTTCTATCTACAAGTGACAGCTAAAAAGATGCTCTCTAAAACTATGCTGGTAAGACCATTACATTACCTCTCAAAACGAATGTGTCTTTGCCACCAAGTGACTCCCTTAATAAAAGCACCATACTGGCTACCAAGCAGACATTCACTGATTAACCAATTATACACATTTACATTTCTTTCAAGTAGCAGGTACCCTGGTGAGACTGCTTATTTCAAAGCACTTTGAGGCTGGGTTTGAAATAAATGGGCCATTGCTGATGTCTCTATGACTTTTCCCAGCTCACTGAGGTTAATTACAGCAGGTGGGGGCTTCAAGAAAGCGAGAAAGAGAGTGAGGGCAAACAGAATGCAATCAGATAGGGTGAAGAGGCAGAAAAGAGAGAGAGGTGAGTGGAAGAACAGATGGAAAGAGAGATTGTGAGTGTGTGAGAAGATACAGGGAGCCAGGCTGGTGTGAGTATTTTTGCATGGGTTGTTTTTGGTTGTCCAGTCAGACTCTGCTTGTTTCTTCTCCAGCTCTCTATCCCTCCGTCGACTTCATACCAAAGGAGACCCATTTCCCATCACTTTGATCTGGAGACTTCTCAAAGTCGTCATTAGCAGTCCAAGGATGAATGTTTTTTTAGCAAATAGTACAGGAAAGGTTTTGGGAAAATTGTGGGCATATCATTCCCCATGAATCTGGCCCACTTCAACCTCTGCTCATTACTATACTGTACAGGAAGCACTTGCCCTAAGTGTGTTTATTAACAAGAGATAGATCGACATTTTGTCTTCAATAACCTTGGGCAAGATTTAAGTCAAATAGCGCCAGCATGGTTGCGCTGTATTTAATATAACAGGCACCATGGTGCAGGGTAGGGGCAATAGCGTCAAAATGTTTGACGTTATAGATGTGCTGTGCAGGATTACTGCCAAAATGTTGCCGCTAATCTTGCAGAGTACATAGGGGCCCATGCCCCCTTTTAACGGCTGCCCTATGCAGTGTTAAAAGAAGCCACTAAAAATGGCGCAGTGGAATCTCTTAGACTCCACTGCACCATCTTTTCAGTTTCCCTAATGGGAAGACGTCCACCTTGCATACATTATGCCTGCACCAGGCATAATGTGGTGCAAGGGGTTACAAAATGGTGCAATGCATGTATTGCATCACTTTGTTAATATGGCGCTATGAATTTGGCTTTGATGGTCCACATTAGCGTAATAAAAAATGCTGCTAATGTAGCGCAAGGAGGCGCTAGACCCTCTTAAATCTGATCCCTTGTTCTTCCCAAATAACCATATTTAAAGTGAATGACCAACGTAATGGATCACATGATATAGCTTTGATCACAGATATAGAAAATATGTGAGTGCTCCAGTTCAGTTCTCAAATACATCAAGCCTAACAATAAAACTCTTGACAGATGGCAAATGTGTTGACTTTCACAAAGTTAAAACAATTTCTTTATACATAAACATTGCTTTTCCTAATTGGGGTAAAAAAAAATATTGTTAGCTTTACTGTACATATGAATTTTATAACGTGATTCATAATCAGAAAACTCCACACTTAACCCCTTCGCTGCCATGCGTTTTCCCTGTCAGGAGTGAGGCCTTTTTTTGTCCATATGGAGCAGTTCGCGCTTAGACCCTCATACCTTTTGTCCATATAAGCTACCCACGCCAAATTTGCATCCTTTTTTCCCAACATCTTAGGGAGTCTAGAGGTACCCAGAGTTTGTGGGTTCCCCTGGAGGACACCAAGAAATTAGCCAATATACAGAGAAAATGTAAAAAAAAAAAAAAAAAATGGAAACAAAGGGCTGCAGAAGAAGGCTTGTGGTTTCTTCCATGTAAATGGCATCAATAAAGTGTTTGCAGTGATAAAATCACCATCTTCACAGCTTTCAGGAACAGGAAGACGTGAATCACAAAACCACATTTTTTCCAAACAATTTTGCCATTTTACTGGGACATACCACATTTTTACTATTTTTGTGCTTTTAGACTCCTTCCAGTTAGTGACAAAAGTGGGTGGGAAACCAATGCTGGATCGCAGACAGCTAAACATTTCTAAAACATAGACAAAATTCATAATTCAGCAAGGGGTCATTTGTGTAGATCCTATAAGGTTTTCCTACAGAAAATAATAGCTGAAATAAAAAAATATTGAAATCACGGTGGAAAAAACAGCAATTTTTCTCCACATTTTACTCTGTAACTTTTTCCTGCAATGTCAGATTTTCAAAAACAATATACCGTTACTTCTGCTGGACTCTTCTGGTTGCAGGGTTATATAGGGCTTGTAGGTTCATCAAGAAATCCAGGTACCCAGAGCCAATAAATGAGCTGCACCTTGCAACAGGTTTTCATTGAATACCGGGTATGCAGCAATTCATTTGGTAAAATATAATGAGTGAAAAATAGGTATCAAGAAAACATTTGTATTTCAAAAATGGGCACAAGATAAGGTGTTGAGAAGCAGTGGTTATTTGGCCATCTCTGAATTCCTGGGTCCCCATTCTAGCATGTGAATTACAAGGCATTTCTCAAATAAACGTCTTTTTAACACACTGGGGGTTATTCTAACTTTGGAGGAGGTGTTAATCCGTCCCAAAAGTGACGGAAAAGTGACGCATTTACCACCAGCCGTATTACGAGTCCATTATATCCTATGGAACTCGTAATACGGCTGGTGGTATATCCGTCACTTTACCGTCACTTTTGGGACGGATTAACACTCCTCCAAAGTTAGAATAACCCCCACTGTCTTACATTTGGAAGGAAAAAATGTAGAGAAAGATAAGGGACAATAACACTTGTTCTGCTATTCTGTGTTCCCCCAAATCTCCCGATAAAAACAGTACCTCAGTTGTGTGGGTAGGCCTAATGCCCGCGACAGGAAATGCAACATGCGCACATCACATTTTTACATTGAAATCTGAAGTGTTTTTTGGGAAAGTGTCTAGTTGTGGATTTTGGCCTCTAGCTCAGCCGGCACCTAGGGAAATCTACCAAACCTGTGCATTCTTTAAAACTAGACACCTAGGGGAGCCCAAGTCTTGCAATAAAAATGGTACCTCACTTGTGTGGGTAGGCCTAGTGCCCACAACAGGAAATGCCCCAATACACAACATGGATACATCACATTTTCCCAAAGAAAACAGACCTGTTTTTTTGCAAAGTACCCAGCTGTGGATTTTGGCCTCTAGCTCAGCCGTCACCTAGGGAACCCTATTAAACCTCTGCGTTTTTAAAAACTAGACACCTAGGGGAATCCAAGATGGGGTGACTTGTTGGGTTCTCACCGGGCTTTGTTACCCAGAATCCTTTGCAAACCTCAAAATTTGGCAAAAAAACACCTTTTCTTCACATTTCGGTGATAGAAAGTTCTGACATCTGAGAGGAGCCACAGATTTCCTACCACCCAGCATTCCCCCAAGTCTCTCAATAAAAATGGAACCTCATTTGTGTGGGTAGGCTTACTGCCCGCAACAGGAAATGCCCCCAAAACACAAAGTGGACACATCACATTTTCTGAAAGAAAACCAACCTGTTTTTTGTACAGTGCCTTGCTATGGATTTTGGTCTCTAGCTCAGCCGGCACCTAGGAAAACCTACCAAACCACACTTAGGGAAAACCACGATGGGTTAATTTGTAGTGCTCTCATCAGGTTCTGTTACCCAGAATCCTTAGCAAACCTTAAAATGTGGCAAAACAACACCTTTTCCTCACATTTCGGTGTTGCAAAGTGCTGGAATCTGAGAGGAAAGGCCCAAAAATTAATTGCCCCTTGAGGAGCGGCCCTTGCCAAAGGAGAGGGTTGGGTACTCTTGGGAGGGGTAGACTTCTTGGTGGGGGAGGGGCATGGGTACTTGTAGGGGGGCAGGAGAGCTCTTATAGGTGGAAGGGCTGGACTTGGGGGTCTGGGTGTGGAGGGAGAGGGAGTGGTTGTAAGAGTTGTTGGTGTGGATGTCTTGGGTGCATATTTGTGCAAGGTATACTTGTGGGTGTCTGTTGGGTGGGTAAGGGTGGGGGTTTATGTCTTTTGGGAGGAGGGGGTGGAGATGTTGGGAGATGCCGGGGTGGGTGGATGAGTGTCGGTTGGGGTGGTGATTGCAGGTACAGTGGATGTGCTGCATGAAGGCATGTCTGTGGTGTCTGTGGATGTGGTGGCTAGGGTAGATGTCTGAGGGTCCACTGTTGTACTGCCTGTGGGTAAGATAGGTGTTGTGGAACTATGAATGTTGTTTTGGTGTCTGCACGTGTGTCTGGTGTACTGTCTGTGATGCTGGGGTGGTGGGGGTGTCAGGGCAGGTTGTAACTGTTGCTGTGTCTGCAGGTGTCTGTTGTTTGTGCATGCTGGTGGTGTGTCTTGTGGTGCTTGAGTTGGTCAGAGCTACCTTTGGATGTTGAAGTGGATACATGCTTGTCTGTCTGTGTGCTTCGGCTGGGTTGGGGAGGAGGAGCTTGGGATTGGGAAAAGGAAGGTGGAGGGGGGATGGAAGACAAAGGGTGACTAGCTGCCATCAGTGTGGAGGCCAGAGCCTGAAAGGATCTCTGTAGGCCAGCCAGTGAGCCGTGAATTCTCCACCAGGAACACATTACTCTGTTGGACTTGAGTTGCAAGTCCTTGGATGGCATTCACGATGGTGGACTGACCGACAGAGATCGACCTCATGAGGTCAATAGCCTTCTTGTTGAGGGCAGCAGGGCTGACAGGGGCATAGGTGCCTGCAGCAAAGGAGACACTCACCCTCTTGGATGAGCGGGCACAGTCAACTGGGTGGGGAGCTATAGGAAGGGCTGTGGTGGTGGACACAGATGGTGTTGGGGTGGTCCCAGTTGGGTCTGCCACCGTCAGGAAGTGTATACTAGAGGACGATTCCGAAGATTATGATGTTGATCCTGTCTCCCCCGTGGCACTCCCTTCGCCCTCCGGGCTACTGGGTCCCTCGCTGTCGGTGGTCTCAGAACTCCAGGTCCCATGGCCGTCAGCTTCCCCACTCACCTGTGTCCCGTCTCCTTCACCTGATGATGCTGATGCACACAAACAGAGAGAGAGGGAGAGGATCATCAAATTCTTCACACACACAAACATTACAACATGCACAACAATAACTATACATCTCCTACTAGGAAAGGCCCAGTCAAATACCCTCCATAGCCTACATCATGTCACAACAAGATACTTCCAACTTTCCCACTTGACAACAGTCTCACCGACAACATAAGCCAGCCATCTGACCACTACTTGACCATCCCATCAAAACACCTATTACTCAAAAGTATCATGCACTATATGGATTGGCTAAACCAAAACATGTATCCCCATACAGCTTATCACTGTCAATCATGAAATCAGTCCATCATAAAATCAGACTGATAACACATTATCATGCCTACTCCGACTCCACACCTACCCAGTCCATCACCAGCAGTCATGTTCCATGAAAGGTAAGTCATCACACTTCAGATATGACACAGCATCTTGCCTTCCAATCACATGCCTAACTGATCATTCTGTACATTACTTACTCAATGGCATACATTTCTGAGGAATACACTACATGTGCCATTTCCATACAGTGGGCATCACTAATTCACATTACAGGTCTGGGAAACATCTATCTAAATACTAGTTATAGTTTCATCAGGAGTTTCTACACCCACTAATCAGATGCAATGTCACATAGACGACAACTGTATGTACTGCTATTGGGAGCTACCTAGCACACAGGATACATCCACAGACAACCACAGCATGTATAGTTACACCAACAAAACTATTGACACCATACATTGTGCTTGAAGGGCTTATACCATCCTACCTGACATGCTGAATAGAAGCCTCTACATGAAAACATAGGAACACCTACATCACTAACAACTGTCCTGACGTGATCCTCACTACCTAAGTACAGAGTTAACACTTACACAACCGATTACCAGTGTACCCATGAATGACACATGCACGTAGAAGAAAGCTATTTTATTTACAACATATCCCACAAACACCAACAGCTGTATGCAATATGGAACACCTGCTACACCATTAAGTCAGGCAGAAATTAGCATAACCATAACTGTCCAAAACGCCTCAGATCAGCTAAACTAAGTCTGGGAAAAATTTAGCAGCAAAATATAATCAGAGAAAAAGTACCAATTGACACATAATGTAGGCAGAAAATAGCATGTATTGCACTCATATAGGTATGGCATTGTCCTATCTAGAATGGACAATACACAAAGGCTAAGGGTTAAGCAGCCAAGCCACTTGCCTTCTATGCAACAAACACATTGGGAGATAAGTTATTTTTTTTTATTTTTTTTAAACATGTCACTGAAATATCATGAAATGTGAAGGTCTAATGGACTACATGCGTTCCACATTATAGGATGGCCATCCTTATCAAACTTCATATTTCCCATTGTATGAATATGACATGAAAATGGGGACACCTCCTGAAACCTCATAGGGACAGTACTAAGTTGGCCATAACAAAAGCCAGATTTGGATGGCAGCCTCACATGAAGTGTACAAATATTTCAGGACATAGGATTACTTGGCCCTGTAACTCATCTGTCAGACCCTGTGAAATAGGACTAGTCAGACACCTTAGAGCTACATGACTCACCATTTGGATGAATGTCCTTGGGGACATTAGGTGGGAAGGATGACGCAGCAGGGAAGAAGTATATATGGCTGAGTAAAGTCACACATATGACTCAGTCACATGTGCATCTTCACATGCAGTCATACTATTTGCTACATACAGGTAATCAACATGTTTCCATGGACATTACAGTGGCCACATCTGTGTCTGCATATTGGCAACTCAATTACCATGAACTCCCAGTAGTCAACATACCTGTAGCACCTACAACATCGTCACAGCTGCAATACGTAGACAACATACAATAAACTATCAGACCAAAGTACATGGGTTCTGTCAGTACTTACCTCCTTGTGGCTGCTGTGCTGCCCTCAAATGTCCATCCACCTCTGGGTATACCACTGCCAAAATGCGGGCCAATTGGGGGGGTCAAGGTCCCACAGGCACCCCTCCCCCATTGAAAGGACATCCTCAGCTGAGCCACTGAGGACTTCCAGGCCCAGCGTCTCAGGTCCTCCCAACCACGTCCTGCAGTGGGTGCTCCGCAGGCTGTGGACTCCCAGGGTCTGCACTTGCTTGTTGATGGCACGTCAGATTCCCTTCTTCTGATGGGCGTTGAACTGCATGGATGCCACAGACAAAAGGAAAAAGTCATGTCCACATGGACCACACCAATAGTAGTGGACAGAACACATCAGTAACCGCAAATAGACACACATTCCTATCCTTTCAGCTCACACTCCATCACAACATACCATGTGCATATATCAACACCTTCACTAATTTACATTAACGGTACACCTTCATACACCACACCTATAACACTTTGGCATGAGATTGGATTCACCTGTTCCTCTGGTGCACCATATAGCTGTTCATACAGGGGTAGGACCTCCTCCACTAGCTTCTCCAGCTCTTCAGGAGTGAAGGCAGGGGCCCTATCACCTGCAGGACATAGCATGATAGCTCCCAGAAACAGAACACAATAGCTCAGGTCATGGAGGTCTTGCTGGCAGCAGTGTCAGGAGTCAAGTGAGCAATACTGCAGAAGATGGTGGTCACTCCCACCACGTACACAACCATCACTGCTGGCAGACATTGCCATTGGCCCAAGCCCACCAAAGGCAGCAATGTGTTCCAATGGCAAATTACACAGTGGTTGTGACCGCCTACCACCATGACAACTTCCGCCGGCAGACTTAGGTCACTTCCACATGTCCAGTACAGTAGGCCACGCTGCTGCCATTTTGAACACATTTCATGTGTGGAAGTGTATATTAATCTGCATCATTAACTATATCCCATATTGTGCTGTACATCTGTTAGTACTACCCTCATATTTAGGTGACATTTTGTGCATCTGTGATGTAATTGCAGTGTTGTTGGAGGACATGTGGTGACTGCAATGTACAACTACTCTGAGGCTCCTATGTGTTTCAATAATATGGATTATGTCCTAAAATATGTGTGACATGTCTAAATGATTAGTCTAACAAACATGTCCAGCAATAGGTGAATTATTAAGTGTAATTGAATATGTAGTTGAGGCAATGTGCACCAAGGTGGGTGTCATTGAATGCATAGCTATGTGCTGTGCTGTATATGTCAAAGGTGATAACTGTCCTCAACAGCTGTTATGTATGAGTAATTTCATTAAGTGTACCTGAGGTATATACATGCTGCATGTCACATACGATCTTTACATGTTTTCAAATAGTTACCCTTCCATGAGGAGTGGAAGATGACCACCAGTGGACCGACTACTAGTAGACCTGCACACCATGGAGGAAAGACATTGTATTCAGACATACGGTCTACACATGGAGGGCCTGGTTGGTTGGTAAGTTTCAATATAAATGTGTGTTTGCAATGTATGTCTCCTGCCATCACAAAGATGCATGGACTACATACATGTTTGTGTTGTTCAACCATTTTGTTCACAGATGACTCTGGCTATCCAAACCGTCCTTGGCTGTTGACACCAGTGAGGTACCCAACCACGACCAGGGGAAGTCCTCTACATTGAGGCCCATGGGAGGACAAGGCGTGTAGTTGAGCAGACCTTTGGTCTCCTTAAGGTAAGATTTGGGTGTTTGGACGGAAGAGCCCTCCTTTACTCACCCACCAAGGTATGTCAGATAATAGTTACCTGTGCCTGCTCCATAATCTTGCCCTGAGACATCAGATACCATTAATTCGTGATGACGGGGAGGCAGCAGAACCTGTGGGTGGAAATGCAGAAATGCCAAGTGATGAAGGGCCAGAGGAAGATGAAGCAGGAGACTCTAGGGCAGATCTCATCAATCATTACTTCAACTGACTAATAGGTATGTGAAGTTGACCTATTGTTGTGATGTGATTGTGCTACCAGCTGTTGATGGCAAGCATGCCACCTACTTACTTGCATCATCTGTGGGGGTGTAGTGAGCTCCAGTGCATATGAGTGACTTGTAAATGCAGACTGAAATTTCGCATTGTGTACAGGAGAGAGTGGTCAACAGTATCATGTATTGTAACAGCAGATGCAAACTTACACTTCTGGACACACCTTGTCTAATGTGAGGATTGTATTCTGCTATGTCGTATCCTTTTTCCCTTTTCACTCACAGATTGCCCTAGAGTCTGTGTGGATCAACAATCTTGGCTAATGTAAGACAGTGTCAGAAGCAGATGGGAACTGCTGACAGATATGAGAAGTGGACAATACTGAAACCAGGTGATATTAGTGTTGTTTAAGTGGGGTGCAACTGAGATTGTTATACAGGACACTGGAATGGAAACGTATTCTCACCTATATTTCACCTATTGGGTACAGGAGGTTGTCAAATGGTGTATTTTGTGTCTGGAGGTGTGTCTGTCTGATGTGTAAATGTTGGATCATAGGCTCTCGCATCACAATAAGTTTAGTTGTTTGTGAGCTACAATGGACCTAGCTGTCAGTGTGTTCATACTCTGCACACGAAGGTGCATGTCACTGTAGCCTGACATAGGTGACTGGCAAGCCTACAAGTATGGGACCAATGCAAGTGAAAGGTTCAAGGACTGGGTACTTCAGTAATAATCTTTGTATGTCCCATGGGATGTGTGAATGTGAAGCCATGGTATGGGTATGCGATAAGGTTATACCAGGTGATAAAGAGGACCTATCAGTGTGCCTCCTGCCTTGTAGGATTATACCATGACCCTGACTTATGTATCTTGTGTTTTTGATTAGTGTGACACCTTAGCATACATCCTGAACCTACTCTCAGTCTTGCTCTATGTGATGTTTGCAATTGTACCTATAAATGAGTGTAGAAGTAGATTTCAACTTATTGGAATTCTGTCCTGTTAGATTTTTGTTGCAATGAGTCTCTTGGTGATTGAGTCCTATTTGATGCCCATATCCATGGGTGTACAATACAGAGGGACATAATCCAGAGTTGGCATGTATAACTATTGTACATGGATGATAAAAAACACATACACAGGACCTGTGTTTAAGTGTGATTTATTGTGCAAATCAAAAGATTGTCTGTGACTATAAAAGGAAATTAATGAAAACAATGTAATGGGTGAAGTCATGGTGGATGAAATTATCAGGGTAGCTGCAACACCAGTTGGACACACAAGCCCAGTGTCCTTGCACCATGGGAAAATGGAGTTAGGTCTCAGAACAGTCAACAGGGTGTATCTGCGGCACACAAGAGGAACAAATCAGGGGAGGTTCACTCCCTGGCATTCCCTGGCAGTAGGTTTGATCTTGGCGTCTGCTCCTGCTGGATGTCTGGCTGGACATTCATGTTTGCGGGGGATTCTTCAGCTACAGAGGGAGGGGTGTCTGAGGCATGCCCTTACCCTGGGAGGGCCTCCTTCCACTAGCAGCTGCATATGTGGAAGGGGCTAACATTTATTTGCTAGTGGAAGGGGCCAGATGTTGTATGCAAAACCTAATCAGGGTGATATTCAGGTCCCGCAGCACCCCTGCAATGGAAGCCAGGCGGGCATTTGTACCTGCCACTGCACCATGACTTCCTGGTGATGGTCCCTCTTCAGCGTTTGAAATTCCCCCAACAAGGTGATGACTTGGCCCATCATGCTTTGGGAACTTTGGTAGGCTCCAAAGAATTGAAAGAGGGGTTTCCTGGTCAGTTGTGTGCCTTTGAGGCCCCATCCTCTGGCTCACAGCATCCCTCCCACACACTCTACCCCACGTGCCTATACCCCTGGCACAGTGTGCCTACTCCCAGTGGTTGCAGGCCCATCATTGTCAGGGGTGACAAGGTTAGACTCAGATACCTGCACTGTGGGGCGCACATTAGATGAAACAGTCCTTGGAACACAGGTTTGGGGGTGAATGGTTGCCTGTGATGTTGATGCAACATGGCTGGGAGGAGTTGATTTGGGCAGGGTGAGGCTGAGAGTCGTTGAATGACCAGGTGTCCGAGATGGGCCAGGTTGTTCGTCAGTGTCCAGACATCCATGGGTGTTGTTCTCACTGGGGCCTTCACCCAGAGGCATAGTGACAGTCTCTGGTACCTTCTCCATGGTGGCAATTGCAAGGTTACCTGTAGAGGGAGTGAGACACAGAGTTCAGGTTAAGATCGGTATTTTGTTGCATTTGTGTGAGATGCAGACAGTGCCTTAACATGATTCCCCGCAATGACATTGAGAGCTGCTGCACAGCATACCTTAGTTGTACATACAACTCTGTGACTTGATTTCCATACTCCATACAAAGAGTTGTTAGACTAGGTTGGTAGTGATTGTACCGGTGATGCCATCTGGTATTGTCTGAATATAGACATGACGGTTCATCTCTGTTACCTATAGCTATGTATTGCCTGGGATGCAAGTGTGAGTGAGCCATAGCATTGCTGTCATTGTCATGTACTGTTAACAATCAAGATGGTGTAGATGCTAAATTAGTTGAACATGCATGTGATATTTTGTGCATATTCCAGGTTTTGCAAATGATGGAATAGTGCAATCTGGGAATTGAAATGAGATGATTAGCCAGTACTTCACATGCCATTTCCAAAGGTTGTGAGGTTCCAGAGAGGGGCATTAGGTGATTTGGACAGAGGTGTAGTGGGTGTATGTTAATTGGAGTGGGTTTAGGTGGTGAAGGAGCATGCAGGACAGGAGAATTGTGTGACATGAATGTTGTGGGGACTTGCCAGACTCCATCCACCTAGATATTCCTGTCAGGCCCTCAGGATGCAGGATGTTCAAGACCTCCTCCCATGATGTGAAAGAAGGGGAGGAGGGGGTGGGGGGCACTGCCAATCTTCTGTACGGCTAGATGGTGCCTGGATGACATGGAACACACCTTGCCCCGAGGTTGTTCCACTTCTTCCTGATGTCCTCTCCTGTGCATGGATGACTGCCTACTGAATTGACCATGTTGACTATTCTTTGTCACAATTCCATTTTCCGGGCAATAGATGTTTGTTGGACCTGTGTTCCGACCAGGTGTGGCTCAAACCCTTACAATTTCATCCACCATGACTCTCAACTCACCATCAATGAAACGTGGCTGTTTTTGTGGGAACATGGTAGTGGTTGTATAGAGAGTGTATGGGGGTGGTGTAAATGGAAGGGTGCAGTGTTTGGTAACTGGTGAGGTATAGGTGCTGTGATGTGAGTGGGCAACAGTTATAGTGGATTGTGTGCTAGTGATGTGTGCTCTGTAAATGTTGTACTGATGTGGGGTGAGTGCGGAGTGAAATGTATATGTGTGCCTACGGTATAAAATAGCAAATCTATCTTTTTTTACTTCTCGGTGTATGTGAATGGCATTCTGGATGCAAAGGATTGCGGGTTGTGTAGAGGTATGTTTTATAGTGCAATGAGTAGGTGTGTTGGGTGTGTGGATGTGTGTCAGGTGTGGAGTACTCAAACTATCCAATTGAGTGTTGTGTTCTGACTGAAGGGAGTTGAGCCTGCCGCGGTTCACACCGCCAATGGTTTTCTGCCGTGGAAGTACTGCTGTTGTGATTTGTGGATTGGAATATGATGGGAGAATTTTTGTCAGGCTGGCGGTGCTGGTGGTGGGACCACCTCTTTTCCGTCCTCCAGTGTCTTGGCTGTTTCTGCAATGTGTCTGTTTTTTGGCAGAGTTCATAGTGTGACTCATAATACGGGAGTTGTTTGATTGCCAACTTGGCATTCTTTTGGTGGCCACCACCACAGCGGTCTTACCGTCAGACTGCCAAATCATAATGAGGCCTATGTCTTTTGTCATAATCACTTTTAGTTTTCCACTGAGCGGCTTCAACTTTGGGTCATACGATCCTGTCAACTGTCTCCACATGTCTAGTTTTACTCTGATGGTTCCTTAACCAACTTGGGTTTAATGCTGATGATGGTACCAGTACTCTCATAATTTCAAAAGGGAATATCTCCATGGTCCCATTAGGAAATGGGTGGTGAGACCATAATATACTGTTTAATGCCTTGACTATGTCATATTTATTTTGGACAGCCCACTACATACAACCCGTCACAGTGCGATTCATCTTCTCTACCAAACCATTGGCTTGAGGCTGATATAATGTTATACACCTATGTGCAATGGCATTGTTTTCTAAAAACTCACTCATTTCTTTGGAAATAAATTGAACTCCATTGTCAGATACTATTTCTTTAAGAAAACCTTCCTTCAAAAACAATCTTTCCAAATCTTTTATGACCAAATCAGTGTTGGGTCCTTCCATAAAGTTTACCCCCCCACCACTTACTACAGTAGTCAACCACTAGCATGGCATATTTACATTTTTGAGGTAAGATTTTGAACGGTCCAATGAAATCTATAGTAAGTTTAACCCATGGACCTTTGGGTAGCATACAAGGTTGCAAGGGTACTGACTTAGGCCCTCAATACAACCCTGGCGGTCGGTTTTAAAGCGGCGGTAAGACCGCCAACAGGCCGGCGTTAAAAAAAATGGAATTACGACCATGGCGGAAACCGCCAACATAGACAGCCACTTTAACACTCCGACCGCCACAGCGGTCCAAACAAACAGCATGGCGGTCACCGCCAACAGACAGGCGGAAGTCAATGTACCGCCCACACTATTATGAGAGGCCAATCCGCCACCTTTTCCGGGGTGGATTCAACTCGAACAAAAACACAGCGGAAACAGGACTTGGAAGGGGAAACACTCACCTCTACACAACCCACGAGGAACCAGGATGCCATGGAGCCAGAACTCCAAATACTCCCTGCAATAGTATTCCTGCTCCTCTACCAAGAGCACGGAAGACGGCGGTGACGACCATGGTGAGTACTGCACCTACAACACAGGGGAGGGGGGAGGGAAAAGAGAGTGACACACACACGCAACATGCAACACCCCCACCCTCACCCACAACAATATACACACAAATACATGCTGCAACATTACACTTACACCCCCCCAACCCCCCCTGGAAGAACACAATGACAAAAGGAAATGATTGTAACAATTGTAATCAATAAAAATCCATTAGTCAAAACCTTAAATACAGTATAAACAATTATTTACACCAACTATTCAAGTCTGGGTAGTGCACCATTCATAGTCCGTGGACCACTGGGCCAAAAATGCATGGGCGAGGCCTACACTCGATACCAGACTCGAAACGGAGAGAACACTGCTGGGGCATCAGATTGAAATGAAACAGGCACCTCAGGGGGAAGGGGGGCATCTCAGCTGGATGAGTGCACGACACCAGCTCCACGAGGGGGCTCCGTGCCCATTGATGTATCCTGGGGAATGCAAAGCCACAGTCTCTCAAGTCTTTTCAGTGGGTGGGTTGCCCACTGCTTTATCCTAGGGAGTGCAAAGCCACCGTCTCTCAAGTCTTTTCAGTGGGTGGGTTGCCCACTGCTTTATCCTGGAGAGTGCAAAGCCACCGTCTCTCAAGTCTTTTCAGTGGGTGGGGTGCCCACTGCTTTATCCTGGGGAGTGCAAAGCCACAGTCTCTCAAGTGGATAACAGTCTCCACTGGTTCTGGAGGGGGCTTTGTGCCCAGAGTGCTTCATCCTGCCAAGGACTGAGGTAGTGGATGTGATACTCCACTGCTTCTGGAGGGGGCTTGGTGCCCAGAGTGCTTCATCCTGCCAAGGACTTAGGTAGTGGATGTCATACTCCACTGGTTCTGGAGGGAGCATTGTGCCCAGAGTGCTTCAACCGGCCAAGGACTGAGGTAGTGGATGTGATACTCCACTGTTTCTGGAGGGGGCTTTGTGCCCAGAGTGCTTCGACCTGCCAAGGACTGAGGTAGTGGATGTGATACTCCACTGGTTCTGGAGGGGGCTTTGTGCCCAGAGTGCTTCATCCTGCAAAGTACTAAGGGAGTGGATGTGATACTCCACTGGTTCTGGAGGGGGCTTTGTGCCCGGAGTGCTTCATCCTGCCAAGGACTGAGGTAGTGGATGTGATACTCCACTGGTTCTGGAGGGGGCTTTGTGCCCGGAGTGCTTCATCCTGCCAAGGACTGAGGTAGTGGTTGTGATACTCCACTGGTTCTGGAGGGGGCTTTGTGCCCGGAGTGCTTCATCCTGCCAAGGACTCAGGTAGTGGATGCCTTTCTCCACTTGTTCTGGAGGCGGCTTTGTGCCCAGAGTGCTTCATCCTGCCAAGGACTGAGGTAGTGGATGTGATACTCCAGTGGTTCTGGAGGGGGCTTTGTGCCCAGAGTGCTTCATCCTGCCAAGGACTCAGGTAGTGGATGTATCTCTCCACTGGTTCTGGAGTGGGCTTTGTGCCCAGAGTGCTTCATCCTGCCAAGGACTGAGGTAGTGGATGTGACACTCCACTGACGGTGGTGCAACATGCAAGCAGCCCAGGCTCCTGGAACTGAACACCAGCCTTGTACGACTGACCACTGGGGATGGCAGCCTTGTCTGCGGTGGTGCCACTGGCTCAGGATGTTGCGGGCCGCTGGCGGCGGTCTTTGTGATGGCGGTGCTGGTGGCGGCTTCATTGATTGCGGTGCTGGTGGCAGTCTCAATGACTGCAGTGCTGGCGGCAGTGTCAGTAGCGGCGGTGCTTGCGGTGGGCTCACTGACTGCGGTGCTGGCGGCGGTGTCAGTAGCGGCGGTGCTGGTGGCGGGCTCACTGACTGTGGTGCTGGTGAAGGGCACAGTGTCTGCGGTGCTGGTGAACGGCTTAGTGTCTGGGGTGCTGACCGCGGTGTCTGTGGCGGCGGTGCAGGTGGCGGTGCCGGTGGCGGTCTTGTCCGCCGTGCAGGTTGGCATCAACGTGGACCTGCCTTTGATTTTCAGGCCCTTCCCCACCTTGGATGGTGGAGCAGCTGTCTTGCCACTTTCAACTTTTGTCTTGCCTGAGCCCTTGGTGGCAGGTGTTTTTGCCTTCTCCCTCCAGGATGTGGGCAACTTTTTCAGTTTTGAAGGTGGCGGAATGTCCTTCCCCTCGCTCCTTGGGACACTGGCAGTCCTGTTGCTTGGCGCACTCCAAAATCCCGCTATTGCTTGCACCACTGTGCCCGGTGATGTGGTGGCTGAGGTGCTAGGTTGGGACCTGGAAAAGCAGGCCCTAGGGAACAGACGAGGGGGGGAGGTGTAGGGAAGAGGTCAACATTAGATAGGAAAAGCTTTTTAGACATACTTGGACGGGTAGATGGAGGGGATTATGGAGTACAGGAAGAGGTAGTGGTTGTAGGAGGTGTTTGTTTGGTGACTTTGGGTGAATGTGCATGGGCTGTAGACTGTTGTGAGGTGGATGGCTGTTGGGTGGGTGTGTGACTGCGTTTGTGTACTTTTTGAAGAGGGCTCATAGACACACTGGGAGAGGACACAGGGGATGTGTGAATGGTAGTGGGGGTGGTGAGTGCACATGAGCGGTGTGTGGTGATGGGCGTGCTGGTGAGGGAGGTAGTGGCTGAAGATGTTGTGCATGCAGGTGGGAGTGGAGACGTGACAGGGAGGGCGGAGGGAGACGTGGAGGAGGGGGACACAGTGGAGGCAGTGGATGTTGGTATGTGTGCATGGGTATGATGCTTGTGTGATTGCCTGTGGGATGTGTGGTGCTTATGTTTGCCTGAGCCACCCTTGTGTGTTGATGTGTGTGCATGCTGGTCTGATGGTGTGCTTGGGATAGGCTGAGGTACAGAGGATTGGGTCAGGGTGGAGGAAGTTGGAGGGGGGTAGGCTGGACACAGGGACAATGGCTGCCATCAGTGCAGAGGCCAGAGCCTGAAATGCTCGCTGTTGGGCTGCCTGGCCAGAATGAATGCCCTCCAGGTATGCATTTGTTTGCTGCAACTGCCTCTCTACACCCTGGATGTCATTCAGAATGGTAGACTGCCCAACAGTGAAGGATCTCAGGAGGTCAATGGCCTCCTCACTGAGAGCAGCAGGGCTGACTAGGGCAGGGCCTGAGGTGCCTGGGGCAAAGGATATGCCCACCCTCCTGGGTGAGCGGGCCACGGGACACATGCTGAGGGGCTGCTGGAAGGGCGGTGCTGATAGGGGGGTGGCAGCTGTACCTGTAGATGCGGTGGGCACAGAGGGGCCCGCCACCGCAAGGGAGCTCCCATCAGAGGAGGAGTCGGTGTTGCTGGTCTCTGCTCCTGTCCCCGCCGTGGCGCTCCCCTCACCCTCCGTCCGACTGGTGACTTCAGACTCCGTTGTCTCGCCCTCCAGGGCCATGTGGGATTTAGCTCCCTCCTGCTCCAGTGGCACTGCTCCTCCGCCTGTTGATGCTAATGCACACAAGAACAGGGAGACCACAAAAAGGGGGGGGAAAGAAAGAAGAGAGACATGTTCAGTCAGTCAGTCAAAATAACTTTATTCGGCATACTACCATAAAATTTCACATACATACATAAAAATCATCATGGTATACAGTACTTATTTGTATAATTCAAAGACAAATATATTAAATCTGCAAGTCTATAAAATCTAGGTTTACCACTTAAACCTACAAATCAATATAAAATAAAATATTTATAAAATCGTGTTACAACAATAAAGCAATATCTAAATTTCCTTAATTAATAATCACATTACTGATTCATATCGGTTCCTAATGGTGGTAGCGGATTTGATCAAACTTAAAATAGAGCTGCACATTTGTTTGGAAGAAAGGCTTTGGATGCCATTCAATCCTTCTTTATAGGAAAGGGTATGCAAATTACGCAAGATAGGTAATAAAAATGTTTTCCTAGGAACTGAGAAAAGTGTACAAAATAAGATAAAATGGCAAGTGCTTTGTTTTGAAAAATTATCACAAGGACATGGTGGTAATATTTTTTCCCACAAACATTTTGTCGGAAACGCCACTCTAAAATGAATCAGGTTAAATCTAAAAAGTACAAGTAAAGAGTATAAGGAGGGAATCGGGAACCAAACAAAATAGGGTTCCAACGAATCTAAAGATTAAATTTGTACATACGAATTAAAAGAACTCAGTTTCTCTGTCACTTGATATCTAAGGTTCATGGCATGCTCTTTATGTCGGAGTTTAACAATTTCTTTCGCACTGGCAGACAAAAGCTCTGGTTAGAGATACATATACTCCAAATCCAAGTTTCGAAAACCATTGCGAACAGAATTTAACCATGGAATTTTATAAAAATTTGCTAACAAAATACAGTCTTTTATGCAGTCATGTGTTAAAATGGCCGCCGGATTTGACCATACATTTATCCATAACAGCAGTGAGGCAATATCTATCAGGTCTGTAATGTAACGGATTCCCAACTCCTCATGGCATATGATATTTGCCACGTTCTTGGGCACCATAAGTAGCCAATGGAGAAATGTATTCTCTACCAGTTGTAATAAGCTTGAACTGCTATATACCCAGAGGCCACTCCCATAAATCGCTGCCGAAACACATTTAGATTTATAGAGCGTACTGATCTGATGAACCGGTCTATGCCCTAATCTACGGGCAAAGCGAAAAATTGCTTCAACATTTCTTTCCAGTTGTTGGAGCTTAAAATTCAGATGAAATTTCCATGACAAAGTGGTACTTAAATACAGACCTAGATAACAGAAATCTTTTACCTTTGTTAAAACGTTTCCCCCCATTATAAAACATTTAGTGCATGTGTTTTTAGGGCCGCAAATCATAACATGTGATTTTTTAAAATTAACTTTCAGATCGAGCTCTTGTATGTGTGTTAAAAAAAGGTCCAAAAGGGATTGTAGGCCATTAGCCGTGCGGGCAATTAAAACGGCATTGTCGACGTATAATAAAATCGGCAATTGTCTAAAACTCATCTTTGGGAAATCCTTGCCATTTTGAGCTAAATAACTATACAAACCATTTATATACAACAGAAATAAAAAAGGTGCCAAAGTGCAGCCCTGTCTGACACCCCGGTTGGATGCAAGAGGATGGGATCTTTCGCCATGTTGTCCAAACTGAATTATAATAGTAAGATCAGAATATAAACGCTTAATCAAATCCAACAGATCATGCTCGATCCCCATTGTGTCCATTATTTCCCACAGTTTTACTCTGTTCACCATATCAAATGCACTGGACAGATCTATAAAGGCTAGGTGGATAGATTCCCTTTTTGCAATAACATATTTGCTAAGAATAAGATGTAAATTTAGGGCCTGATCCACTGTGCCTAATCCAGGCCTAAACCCATATTGAATTGGCGATAGAATGTTTTTCCCTGCAGCCCACTCCTCCAGCCGAGTTAAAATGATACTCCCTGTGATAAAACAGGGCTGATTGCAGAGGCCCCATAACTTTTTGTCCCCATTTTCCTCTTTTTGCTGGTGTTTTCCTGACTTTGATGGTGCCCTGGGTACTGCTAACCAGTCCCAGGGCCTGTGCTCTGTGTAAAATGGATATGCAAATTAGGCTAATTATAATTGGCTAAGTTAACCTACCTATAAGTCCCTAGTATATGGTAGGGCATGTAGGTTTAGGGACCACAGCATAGGTGGTGCACACCTAGGTGCACTGCTGAGGTGCCCAGTGTCATTTTAAAAGCAAGCCTGCCTTGCTGGCTGCTTTTAAATTAAAGTTATATGCAAATTCGACTTTGGAATTAAAGGTACTTCCAAAGTCTTAAACTACCTTATTTTTACATATAAGTCACCCCTAAGGCGTGCCCTATGTGCCCCTAGGGCTGGGTGCCATGTAACTATAAGCAGGGACTTTATAAAAATAGATTTATAAGCCCTGGTGAGGTAAAAACAGCCAAATTTGTTTTTCCCTCATTGAAGTAAATGGCCTTCATAGGCTAGAATGGGCAGACTTTATTTTAAATTTTAAAGTCTCCTTAAATGTTACATACCAAGAATTTGGTATCAAATTAATTGTTGTAAAAAATCCCACAACTTCCAGTTGTTGGATTTAATATAACTTGTTCAGGTAAAAAGTTTAGACTTTACCTAAAAAGTTGCCAATTTCAGCTCTGCATTGTTTTTGCTGCTGTGCTCTGATTGGCCAGCCTGCAGCAGCTTCTGCCAGGCTGCCTTGATGAGGTGTGAAGTGGCCTGGCTTCACACAAAGGAATGTGCTTGGGGGAGAGAATCTCCCCTCAGCAGATGGTGAGGCAGGAAGGGGGAGGGCTGCCAAACTGGTCTTCAAAGGCAGAGAAGGACATTTGGAGCACCCAGCAACACCCCCACATCCTGCAACCCCAGACAATTAGGTGCCCCCTTGATTAGATTAGGAGAGGGCAGGAGAGGGGTGTGTTTATGATTTTTAGCCACACCAGTGGGTGGGCTCAGCCAGATGTAACCTCCAAAAATCAGATTCATCCATGTTGGATTTTTAGAGACTGTTGCCTTCTGGGATGGATTTTTGCCACACTTCCCAGGAAGTGGTCATCACAGGGGGACGACCCTGTCCCTGATTGGAGAACCAGGGCCCCCCTGCTTTTCACCCAGGAGCAAGGATAAAACTGGCAGACCTGCCCCCACACCTCAGATCCCTACCAGATTTCAACAAGAAAAGAACTAAAGGAGAAGAAGGACTGCCCTGCTGGACCCCTGGCCTGCACCTGGAACCTGCACTCAGAAGGACTGCACCAGCTGCACACTTGGGCTTCACCACAAGAAGGACTTTGCCTGGCTTTAACTGGTTCAAGGAGGGACTCCCTGTTTGCTACAGGTGAAAAATTGCTAACCAGAGTCCCCTGCACCAACTCCTGATGAAAGCGACCAGCTGACCACTGTCCAGTGGCCAAAAAGGAGTTTGCGCCAGGTGCATTCTGGGAGTTGAAGTCCGCACCCCCCAAGGACCATCACAGAACTTCTGGACCCTTGGGGTGAGCTGTGGACCCCAAAAGAACCTTAAAAGAACATCTGGGTGAAGCCCCAGAAGTTTGGAGAAGATTTGACAAATTTTGTAAAAAAGCTCCAGAGAGGGACCGACCCGCCGCGGAAATTCTAGCCGGCTTGCCTCAACCGCGACCCGGCCTGACTTCGTGGTTCGTCCCGGTAAAGAAAAACATCCGAAAAAGAGACTAAGGGGGTGATTCTGATTCTGGCGGGCGGCGGAGGCCGCCCGCCAGAATTCCGCCCCCATTATACCGCTCCGCGGTCAGAAGACCGCGGAGGGTATTATGAGTTTTTCCCTGGGCTGGCGGGCGGTCTCCAAAAGACCGCCCGCCAGCCCAGGGAAAAACTCCCTTCCCATGAGGATGCCGGCTCGTAATCGAGCCGGCGGAGTGGGAAGGTGCGACGGGTGCAGTGGCACCCGTCGCGTATTTCAGTGTCTGCAAGGCAGACACTGAAATACTTTGCGGGGCCCTCTTACGGGGGCCCCGCGACCCCCCCTACCGCCATCCTGTTCATGGCGGCTTTCCCACCATGAACAGGATGGCGGTAGGGGGGGTCAGAATCCTCATGGCGGCGGAGCGCGCTCCGCCGCCATGAAGGATTCCCCCGAGCAGCGGTAAGTCGGCGGGAGCCCGCCGACTTGCCGCTTCTGACCGCGGCTGAACCGCTGCGGTCAGAATGCTCGTGGGAGCACCGCCAGCCTGTTGGCGGTGCTCCCGTGGTCGGTGGCCCTGGCGGCCACCGGCCGCCAGGGTCAGAATGACCCCCTAAGTCTGAAGGTAAAAAGTTGACCGGGACCTCCCAGCCATCGTATCCGAGAAGGGCTCCACGGACGTCGGATCAAGATCCAGGTTTACCCCGGTCGAAGGATTTTCATCTCGAAAAAACGACTAAGTCCGAAGGTAAAAATCACCACCGAGGAAACCCACATCGCGTATCCGGACAAGGGCTCCAGGAGGTCGGATTCAACTGGCAGGTTCGTCCCGGTGAAGAAAAACGTCAAAATAAAGACTAAGTCAGAAGGTAACTTTTTAACCGAGGCCTCCCGCGACTTGTAGCCGAGCAGGGCTCCATCGCGGTCGGCCTGAAACTTTGACTTTGCCCCGGTCCTGGTGCAACCAGATGACCCGATTGGCGCTTTTTGTATCTAAGCGCTAGAAAAATAATAATTCTTTAAAAATTCATATCTCCGGTTCCCCTGAACCGATTTTAATCGTTTTTGTGTCATTTTAAAGATAAAAATATAAACTATTTTTATAAATTGGTTTTGGATTTTTAAACTGTTTCCTGTGTTTTATTTGATTACTGTTTTGTGATATTTGAATGCTTTACACTTTGTCTCCTAAATTAAGCCTTGACGCTCGTTGCCAAGCTACCAAGGGTTGAGCTGGGATTAATTTACTGAGACCTAACTGTACCTAGGTGGAGGTTAGTGGCTTGTTGCTAGGTGTAGGTACCTACCTGCCCTTACCAATAACCCATTTTCCAACATAATTGGAAGCAGCGACGGGATCCTGTACTTGTGTTCAATATCACGTTACAGTTTTAGGTAAAACAAATTAAAAATCCTTTAAATTGTCCTAGTGCAAAAATTGTTTTTAATTTTTAATCTGGATTAATTTCAATTATTGAATTTTTGTAATTTTTCTAATTTCTTGTTTCCAATTTTTGCAAAAAGTTTTTGTTGACACAAAACTAGGGAACCATGGAGCTTGATCTGGCTAGCCTACCCACACTGACAGTAGTCCAGCTTAGGGGGTTGTGTATTGAAAGAGGGTTGCCTGCAACCACTGATCTCAGGAAGCAAATCCTGATCACATCCCTGACAGCATGGGCTGAGGCCCAAGAGGTAGAGTCAGAAGAAGCTCCAGAGGAGGGAGAAAGAAGCGAGGATGCAAGCTCTAACCACTCAGGGGAGGGAAGGCATCTGAGCCCAAGTGAGGATGAGGAAGAACGGTCCTCAGTAAATACAGTCACTAGGGGCAGATCCAAAGCTAGTGGTGGGAAGGGGGTCCTTTCAGGAGGAGAGAACCCATCTATCAGAGAAAGAGAGCTGGAGGCCCAGCTAGCATACATAGCTTTGGAAGCAGAGAAGCTGGCCCTAGAAAAGAAAAAGTGGGCATACAAAGAGAAAAGAGATGGAGGCAGTGATAAAGAAGATGAGGTGTCCATGGGTGGGGGAGTTTGCCCCAGATTACCCAAGGGGGTGGTTCCTGCTTATGTAGAGGGGGATGACATAGATAAGTGGCTGGGGGCCTTTGAGAGGGCACTCCAAATGAGAAGGGTTAGGCCTCAATACTGGGGTTCCCTTTTGTGGGAGTTGGTCCCCAACTCAGGGAGGGATAGGCTTCTGACCTTAAGGGGGGAGGAGGCAGATTCATACCCTAGTATGAAGAGGTGCTTAGCCAAGAAGTTTGGTCTGACCCCAGAGCAATATAGAATGAAGTTCAGTGACACCCAAAAGGTCAGTAACCAGTCTTGGGTTGACTTTGTGGACATTTCACTAAAGGCACTAGAGGGCTGGATTATTGGTAACAAAGTAGATACTTATAAGGGGTTATACAATCTGATCATGAGAGAGCACATCTTGACCAATTGTACCCAAGAAAGGTTACGCCAGCATCTAGTGGACTCTAAGCAGACCAACCCTAGAGAGCTAGGGGAGGCAGCTGATGAGTGGTTGAGAACCAGGGTGGGTGTCATGTCCCAGGGGGGAGACTCCAAGAAGGGGGGGACAGGTCCCCAAAAACCTAAGGAGGGAGGTGGTAAGCCCACCACAGAGACTCCCTCTGTACCCCAGAACCCTAAGAAGGAGGAGAGTAAATCCCACTCTGACCAGCAGAAACAGTTAGACCCAGGGTTAAAAAAGCTCTTGGACAGTAGGGCTTGCTTTGACTGTCAGCAGACAGGTCACTTCAGAGGAGATGCAGCCTGTCCAAAGAAGGTGGTTAGCACTGGGCTGTCCAGTGTAGCCATAGAGGAGGATTCCTCAGATGAGTATGTCCTCCTAGCATTGAGCTGGGAGACAGGACCAGATGGTAAGCTGGTGATCCCTGAGGGTGGAAGTAGGCACTTCCACCCCATTCAGGTGAATGGGATCCCTACCACTGGCCTGAGAGACACCTGTGCCAGTCACACTATAGTGAGTGACCGCTTAGTGACCCCAGACATGTATGTCCCAGGAAAGACAAAGAAAGTCAGGATAGCCACAGGGGAGGTCACCTCCAAACCTGTAGCCATAGTGCCCCTAGAGAGGGAGGGTATCCTTGACTGGATTAGGGTGGTAGTCAGTGCTGACCTTCCCCTAGATTGTATCCTGGGCAATGACCTCCCAGAGGTGAGTCTGGTCACAGATGGGGTGGTCGCCCAGGGCGCCCCCCCCAACCCAAAGTCCTGGGGAGTCAGTCCCTACAGTTAGGAGACAGGGGTCCCCAAGAAAAGGAAAGAAGAAAAGGAAGGGTAGGCCACTCTTAAAGAGAGTTCCAGGGAGCCAAGGGCCTTCTGCCCCAGTAAGGGGGGAGCCCAGAGTTGGCACTGGTGAGGCCTCACCTGACCCCAAGGAAGTCCTGAGTAGTCAGGCAGCTGTCCAGATGCAAGGTGTTGCCCCTGCACTGACAGAAGGGAGAGTGGAAGGAGGGTGTCTGCCACAGGAGGTGGTAGCCCCCCACTCTAGACAGCAAGAGGGGTGCCAGGACCCCAAAGAAGCCCCTAAAGCAGCTCAGCCACCTGTCAGTGGAGAGCTTAGGGTGTGGTTCTGGGTACTGACAGCTGTCAGTAGCCTCTGCTGGGTGCTAGCCTTCCTGGCAGCAATGTACTTGGCCTGGGAGGCAGACCCCAGGGCCAATAGCAAAGTAGGCCCCCTGACCCTATTGGTCATGGTGGGGTTGCTCAAGTGTTGGGTGACCTCTTCGGGTAAGCTAGGTGTTGCCCTAGCAAAGTTTGGAGTAGGGGAGGTGGGCACCTCACTACCCAAGTTGGCAGAGAGAAAGGAGGAAGACCCCCCTAGAGGAAAGTTTCAGTTTGAGTTGGGTCCATTTACTGTTGGGATGGCTTCACTACCCATAGGGAGTGACCCTGACAGGAGGATATAAGGCAGAGTAGGCCCTGCAAAGGGACAGCCAGTTTTCTTCACTGTCTTCCTCGCCTAACAAGCCAGGAAGACTCTCCCAGGGTTAGGCTGAGTCTCCTGGGCGTGTGGGCTGGAGGGGGGGTTGTGTGAGAAAACAGGGCTGATTGCAGAGGCCCCATAACTTTTTGCCCCCATTTTCCTCTTTTTGCTGGTGTTTTCCTGACTTTGATGGTGCCCTGGGTACTGCTAACCAGTCCCAGGGCCTGTGCTCTGTGTAAAATGGATATGCAAATTAGGCTAATAATAATTGGCTAAGTTAACCTACCTATAAGTCCCTAGTATATGGTAGGGCATGTAGGTTTAGGGACCACAGCATAGGTGGTGCACACCTAGGTGCACTGCTGAGGTGCCCAGTGTCATTTTAAAAGCAAGCCTGCCTTGCTGGCTGCTTTTAAATTAAAGTTATATGCAAATTCGACTTTGGAATTAAAGGTACTTCCAAAGTCTTAAACTACCTTATTTTTACATATAAGTCACCCCTAAGGTGTGCCCTATGTGCCCCTAGGGCTGGGTGCCATGTAACTATAAGCAGGGACTTTATAAAAATAGATTTATAAGCCCTGGTGAGGTAAAAACAGCCAAATTCGTTTTTCCCTCATTGAAGTAAATGGCCTTCATAGGCTAGAATGGGCAGACTTTATTTTAAATTTTAAAGTCTCCTTAAATGTTACATACCAAGAATTTGGTATCAAATTAATTGTTGTAATAAATCCCACAACTTCCAGTTGTTGGATTTAATATAACTTGTTCAGGTAAAAAGTTTAGACTTTACCTAAAAAGTTGCCAATTTCAGCTCTGCATTGTTTTTGCTGCTGTGCTCTGATTGGCCAGCCTGCAGCAGCTTCTGCCAGGCTGCCTTGATGAGGTGTGAAGTGGCCTGGCTTTACACAAAGGAATGTGCTTGGGGGAGAGAATCTCCCCTCAGCAGATGGTGAGGCAGGAAGGGGGAGGGCTGCCAAACTGGTCTTCAAAGGCAGAGAAGGACATTTGGAGCACCCAGCAACACCCCCACATCCTGCAACCCCAGACAATTAGGTGCCCCCTTGATTAGATTAGGAGAGGGCAGGAGAGGGGTGTGTTTATGATTTTTAGCCACACCAGTGGGTGGGCTCAGCCAGATGTAACCTCCAAAAATCTGATTCATCCATGTTGGATTTTTAGAGACTGTTGCCTTCTGGGATGGATTTTTGCCACACTTCCCAGGAAGTGGTCATCACAGGGGGACAACCCTGTCCCTGATTGGAGAACCAGGGCCCCTCTGCTTTTCACCCAGGAGCAAGGATAAAACTGGCAGACCTGCCCCCACACCTCAGATCCCTACCAGATTTCAACAAGAAAAGAACTAAAGGAGAAGAAGGACTGCCCTGCTGGACCCCTGGCCTGCACCTGGAACCTGCACTCAGAAGGACTGCACCAGCTGCACACTTGGGCTTCACCACAAGAAGGACTTTGCCTGGCTTTAACTGGTTCAAGGAGGGACTCCCTGTTTGCTACAGGTGAAAAATTGCTAACCAGAGTCCCCTGCACCAACTCCTGATGAAAGCGACCAGCTGACCACTGTCCAGTGGCCAACAAGGAGTTTGCGCCAGGTGCATTCTGGGAGTTGAAGTCCGCACCCCCCAAGGACCATCACAGAACTTCTGGACCCTTGGGGTGAGCTGTGGACCCCAAAAGAACCTTAAAAGAACATCTGGGTGAAGCCCCAGAAGTTTGGAGAAGATTTGAAAAATTTTGTAAAAAAGCTCCAGAGAGGGACCGACCAGCCGCGGAAATTCTAGCCTGCTTGCCTCAACCGCGACCCGGCCTGACTTCGTGGTTCGTCCCGGTAAAGAAAAACATCCGAAAAAGAGACTAAGTCCGAATGTAAAAAGTTGACCGGGACCTCCCAGCCATCGTATCCGAGAAGGGCTCCACGGACGTCGGATCAAGATCCAGGTTTACCCCGGTCGAAGGATTTTCATCTCGAAAAAACGACTAAGTCCGAAGGTAAAAATCACCACCGAGGAAACCCACATCGCATATCCGGACAAGGGCTCCAGGAGGTCGGATTCAACTGGCAGGTTCGTCCCGGTGAAGAAAAACTTCAAAATAAAGACTAAGTCAGAAGGTAACTTTTTAACCGAGGCCTCCCGCAACTTGTAGCCGAGCAGGGCTCCATCGCGGTCGGCCTGAAACTTTGACTTTGCCCCGGTCCTGGTGCAACCAGATGACCCGATTGGCGCTTTTTGTTTCTAAGCGCTAGAAAAATAATAATTCTTTAAAAATTCATATCTCCGGTTCCCCTGAACCGATTTTAATCGTTTTTGTGTTATTTTAAAGATAAAAATATAAACTATTTTTATAAATTGGTTTTGGACTTTTAAACTGTTTCCTGTGTTTTATTTGATTACTGTTTTGTGATATTTGAATGCTTTACACTTTGTCTCCTAAGATAAGCCTTGGCGCTCGTTGCCAAGCTACCAAGGGTTGAGCTGGGATTAATTTACTGAGACCTAACTGTACCTAGGTGGAGGTTAGTGGCTTGTTGCTAGGTGTAGGTACCTACCTGCCCTTACCAATAACCCATTTTCTAACACTCCCCATAATCTTAGCCGTGGAGTCAATGAGGGAAATGGGTCTATAGCAGAAGGGGTCAAGCCTATTACCCTTTTTAAATATCGGGACAAGTATTGCCGTTAGCCATGAGGAAGGGATAGCGCTTTGAATAGCACTGTTCAAAACATTTGTAATTAGCGGAACCCACAAATCAGGTAAAGATTTAAATAGGTCCACTGGAATCCCATCAGGGCCGGGGGCCTTCCTTATTTTCATTTTATTTATTGCTGCACTGATCTCATATGCCTCAAATAAAATACTACTCTTAATTGGAATGGAAGTGGGCGAGCGTGGAAGGACGCATACCTCCATACCATAAATAGGGTTATTTACAGACTGAAATACGGCTGAGAAATGTGCTACCCAGACCCCTTCTGGTATCAGACAGTCATCCTCCCTATTTGCCTGCCCTGAAAAATATGGGTGATTAACCACCTTCCAAAACTGAGAGGGATCCCGCAATTCTGTGGCTGCCATGAGATCTTCCCAGGCGCTAGTGCGTATTTCATTCTTTCTTTCCTCAAGAACTAACTTGTATCGGCCCCAAGCCTGTTTAACTAAATCGCGGCTAACTGGAATAGTTTTAATAGCTGTCTTTAAGTCTCTATGGGCAGCTGTACAGGCCGGATTGAACCACCGTTGGGGTTGTACGCCTTTGGAGTGTTGGGCACACTTCAGTGCCTCAGAAATAGCACAGCTTAAAGACTCGAAAGCAATTATAAGATGGTCACAGGTGGATTGCAAGGACAAACAAGTATTAATGTGGTCCTTATTTTGAGTTATGAGAGCCTCGTGAAGAGTGTTTGGGTTTACTCTCTCCCATCTCATACGGGGGCCAGAATTTCTTTTAAGAGCCTCTTTACCTTTATGTACTATTCTAGGTAAAATTTCCCTAGTTTTAAGAGCTAATTTTATAGTCAAGGGATTATGGTCACTGGCACAATGAGATTTAATTTTAAAATCCACCATTGAACATGAAAGTGAAGGACAAATAAGGATAAAATCAATAGTACTACCATTCGTGCTCCCTGTGTAGGTGGGTATTTCCCTTGACCGGCTATTTGTCATATCCCTTGCAAAGGTGAGATCAAATTTAAAAATAAGGGTGTTCAAGGCGTTACCTAAATTAGAGTGGATAAAATGGGTGAATAGCTCTCTACCTTCTGTGGAAGCGCCGCACAAGTGGGGTGATTCATGATTGCACAATTGTAACATCTCCAACCCAAATCATGTCAAATTCCCTGTCCTGGAGTTTTCCAGCAGAGTCTAAATAATCTGTGAGCCCTTCGAGGCGTCCTGGGAGGGCAGTGCTCGGAATATTGTTATAAAAGTTTAAAAGTAAGATGTCTTTCCGCCCGGTCATTGATAGTAAAACCACCAAGAAAAAGGCAGAGGACCAGATCAAAGAAACCTTGATTTTTGGAAGTAATAATGACACAAGTACCAGAAGCCCACCACTTGCTCTGCCAGCTCTGGATGGAAGAGCTGGCTGGGACACTGAATAATAGCCATCTAAATAAAAAAGGTGCAGTATGCCAAGTTTCTTGAAGACAGATGATATCAAAAGTGGATACAAACTCCAATCATTCTAGATTTTCAACTTTAGAACGGAGACCAGCAATGTTCCAGCTAATCAAGGATAAAAATTAATTACTTTGCTGGGACATTATCCAAGACCCCTTAATTATAGCCATATCTGTTGTGTTCTGTGGTAATCTAACTGGTTCATCAATCCCTGTAGATAATTAAAAAAATGTATGTCCTCCAGCCAACTCAATTCCCTGTATAGTATCATTTAGAAGCCCCAGCCCCACTGAGAGACATGTTCAGTGCATACAATACCACTACCGTTGGCGGACACTACAGACACAGCAGCCCTCTGCACTACGTCATGCACTTAGAGTTCCCTAATTAATCACAGGGACATGGGGTACAAGGCCTATGCCCGATTGCTGCCCACATGGAAGTCACAGGAGCCTGACTAGGTGTAGATGGCTCTTACCACTGGTGGGGTTGGGGTGCCACATAGCCTGCCTCACAAAGGGTCCTTGCCTACAAAGCTCGCCCTGGCCTAGGGTAAGCCACTGCCCACCTCCCCCAACCAGACACCTCGTAATGCACGCAGTCAGATGGATGTGACGGTACTCACCCCCTTGGGCTGCTGTGATGCCCTCAAGCGCTGATCCAACTCCGGATACGCCACCGCCAGGATGTGGAACATCAGGGGGGTCATGGAGCGACGGGAACCCCTCCCACATTGGGAGGCCATCCCCAGCTGGGCCTCCGCTGTCTTCTTGCTCCAGCGGCAAATGTCCTCCCATCTTTTACGGCAGTGGGTGTTCCGTCTGTGGTGGACCCCCAGGGTCCGGACGTCCTTGGCGATGGCACGCCAAATATCCTTCTTCTGGTGGGCGCTGACCTAGAGGAATAGTACAGGGGAAAAGGAAAAACTTTAACCGTCCGGACCGTGACAGTCATTGTCCCACGTTCCCACCCTTGCCCTGACGCAACATACACTCACTGTCCGCTCATGCAGGTCTCAGTCCCCCCGTATCTTCCATCCACACCACTCCAAATAGGCATTGCCCATACAGCACGCTCACAGTGTACTCACCTGTTTGTCTGGAGGACCATAGAGTAGCGTGTACTGGGGGAGGACCCCATCCACTAACTTCTCCAACTCCTCCGAAGTGAAGGGAGGGGCCCTTTCCCCAGACACATGAGTCTCTTTACTTCCAGACACAGGCAGTGTAGGTCCTCTCCTGTCGAAGGTCAGGTATCAAGTGAGTGAACAGACAGAAAATGGTGGTCACGTCCGTGGCGGTGCGTACCGTCACCGCCAGCGTACATCGTCATTGGCTCCTGGGACCCATAGGGCCCAATGTTAACCAATGCAGGATTGTGCCGCAGTCTTCGGCCGCCTACCGCGACGGTGTACAACGCCAGCGCAGTTACCTCATATCCCCTTATCCCACATTACAGGTCAGGCAGCCGCCATTTCAGGGGGCCACATGTCATTATTTTTAAATGCGTCACACATATCTAGGCCTTGCATGCACACAGAGACAAGCACATAGCAGATTGACAAATGTGTGCAATAAATTCTTTGTTTACTATCTCAGTGTTGGCTGACTCTGTGCTTGCTGTTCTCGTCCATAGGACACGTCCTCTGGGGCAGGTGAGGAGATAGCGGCATCCTCCGGTGTACAGACCGCTGGTGGACCTGTCGACAATGGAAGAGAGACATGTAATAGTCACCTACAGACTTGATCGTGCCACAATCCAGGAACTGTGTGCCCAGTTGGAGCCAGACCTGATGTCAGCTATCCGCTATCCCACAGGAACCCCCCCTCTAGTGCAGGTACTGTCGTACTCCATTTCCTGGCAAGTGGGTCTTTTCAAACAACAGTGGCCATTGCACCAGGGATGACCCAGCCTATGTTCTCAATCGTGTTGTCCAGAGTGTTGTCTGCCCTGCTGAAACACATGCGCAGATACATTGTTTTCCCTCAGGTGGAGGATTTGCCCACAGTGAAAGGTGACTTCTATGCCCTGGGACATATCCCCAGCATCATAGGTGCCATTGATTGGACACATGTGGCCTTGGTACCCCCCGCAGGAGTGAACAGGTGTACAGAAACCGGAAGAGCTATCATTCAATGAATGTGCAGATGGTGTGTTTGGCCGACCAGTACATCTTCCATGTGAACGACAAGTTTCCTGGCTCAGCGCATGACGGTTACATTCTGAGGAATAGCAGCATCCCTTATGTGATGGGGCAACTCCAGAGGCACTGTGTGTGGCTAATAGGTGAGGACAAGGACCCTATACCCTTTAATAGTTGTCTGGGTCTGGGGTTGTCCCTACGGGTTAGTGTGTGTCTAACAGTTGTCCCTCGACATTTGCAGGTGACTCTGGGTACCCCAACCTGTCATGGCTACTGACCCCAGTGAGAAATCCCAGGACAACGGCAGAGGAACGCTACAATGAGGCACATGGGCGAACTAGGAGGATTATAGAAAGAACCTTCGGCCTCCTGAAGGCCAGGTTCTGGTGCCTCCATATGACAGGTGGTTCTCTGTACTACTCACCAAAGAAGGTGCGCCAGTTCATCATGGCCTGCTGTATGCTGCACAACTTGGCTTTGCGACAACAGGTGCCTTTTCTGCAGGCGGATTGTCCAGAAGGAGGTCTTGTGGCAGCTGTGGAGCCTGTGGACAGTGAAGAAGAGGAGGCAGAAGAAGAGGATATCAACAACAGAAACAACATGATCCAGCAATACTTTCAGTGAGACACAGGTAAGAAGACATCACTGCCTCCTACATCTGATACAATTGTTAGACCTATCAAATGTCTGTCACTTTCACCCAGTGTATGGACCCTGACCTTTTCTTTGCTTTTCCATTTCACAGATATGGGTCCCACTGTGTGACCTCTGCTATGTTACCTCATGGACTAGAGCTGTGTGACATAGGTATGTTGACAATACAGTGGACATTGCTATTTTCCTCAGTTATTGCAAATACACATTTGTGAAAGCACAGACTGACTCCAGATTGTTTTGTGATTCAAGGGTGTTTATTTAAGTGCAAATTAGTGGAGGGGGCTGTAAAATGGTCAGGAGTGATGGTGGAGGAATGTCCATGGCAGAGTCCAGTTATTTGTCTCACAGGTGCATTGTCCAAAGGGGCATAGGAAGTGGAGCTAGGGCAGTTTAAGGATGGACAGGGTGACGAATTGGGACAGAAGGATGACATTCAGGGTGGTCTCATTTCTTGGCGGGGGTCTTGGCATTGTTCTCTGTCTTTGTCCTGGATTTCAGGGACCGTTTGCGGGGTGGTTCTCCATCTGCCTGGGGTGGGGTGCTGGTGTCGTGGTCCTGTGGCGGTGGTCCTGCCCACTAGCGCCGGTGGAGGTGGTGGGCAGTTCATCATTGAGGCTAGTGTCAGGGGCCCCTTTTTGTGCCACAGTGTCCCTCCTGGTGTTGACAAGGTCCTTCAGCACCCCTACAATGGTGACCAGGGTGGTGTTGATGGACTTGAGTTCCTCCCTGATCCCCAAATACTGTTCCTCCTGCAGCCGCTGGGTCTCCTGAAACTTGGCCAGTACCGTTGCCATCATCTCCTGGGAATGATGGTACGCTCTCATGATGTTGGAGAGAGCCTCATGGATAGTGGGTTCCCTGGGCCTGTCCTCCCCCTGTTGCACAGCAGTCCTCCCAGTTCCCCTGTTTTCCTGTGCCTCTGTCCCCTGAACCGTGTTCCCACTGCCCCCAGGTCCCTGATGTTCTTGGGTCTGTGGGTTTGCCTGGGTTCCCTGTAGTGGTGGACACACTGCTGCTTGACATGTCCTGGGGACAGAGGTATGGGCCCGCTGGGTGGGTGCTGTGCTGGTGTTTCCTGAGGGGGGAGGCTCTGTGGTGGCATGTGCCAGTGTGTGGGGAACCGACTGTCGCGAGGTCCCAGATGGGCCGGGCTGGTCATCTAGATCCAGTTGGACAGAGCTGCTGTCATCACTGTGGGCCTGTTCTGTGGGGAGGTGGACATGTCTGGAACCTCCTGTCCGGAGACGTTGGGTAGGGGTCCTGCAGGGGTGTAAAGGCATGATTATTGCATCTGTGTGTGCCATTGTGTGCAATGGGTGGGTGACCCTGTACACCAGTGCTTACATTCTTGTCTAGGACCTTGTGTGATATTTGGTTTGGGGACCTGTGTGGGTATCTGTAGTGGACATGCTTTGGTGATGGGTATCCATGCTTTGGTGTTGCATGCAGGGCTTGGTGTTGGGTTGGGTGGTTTGTGATAGTGGGACATATGTGAGGTGCTGGAGTGATGGGGCTGAGGGTGCGGGTGGGGGTATGTGATAGCATGCAGGTAGGGTGGGGGATGTAATAGTTAAGATTTGACTTACCAGAGCCCATTCCTTCTGCTACTCCTGCGAGGCCCTCAGGATGCAGTATAGCCAAGACCTGCTCCTCCCATGTTGTTAGTTGTGGGGGAGGAGGTGGGGGTCCGCCGCCAGTCCTCTGAACAGCAATTTGGTGTCTTGAGAACACGGAATGCACCTTCCCCCATAGGTCGTTCCACCTCTTCCTGATGTCATCCCTAGTTCTTGGATGCTGTCCCACTGCATTGACCCTGTCCACGATTCTGCGCCATAGCTCAATCTTCCTAGCAATTAAGCTGTGCTGCACCTGTGATCCGAATAGCTGTGGCTCTACCCAGATGATCTCCTCCACCATGACCCTGAGCTCCTCCTCAGAGAACCTGGGGTGTCTTTGTGGTGCCATGGGGTAGTGTGGGTGATGTGTGAGGTGATGTGTGTTGTGATGTGTGAGGGGATGTGTTTGTGTGTGTTGTGTGAGGTGCATGGATGTTGTGTGAGTGATGTTGTTGTGTGCCTGTGGATGCTAGTTTGTTGATGGTGGTGTCTCTCTCTGTGCTTCGTTCTCAATTTTTGTCATAGGGGTTTGTGCGTGATGTGGGTGTGTGTTTTATATTGTATTGGGTGTGTGGGAGTGGTGTGTGTATGTGTATCAGGTGTGTGTATTTCGATTTGTCCAATGTGGTGGTGTTTTGTAAATTGTGTATTTTGAACGCGGCGGTGTGTACCGCCAATGGATGAAAGACAGCTGCGTGGATTCGTAGGTCATGATAGTGTGGGCGTATTCCTGTTGGCGTGACGGTGCAGGTTTTGTTATCAACAGTTTAGCACTGACCTTTGGTGTGGCGGACTTGTGTGGGTGTCTAGATTTTGGCGGATTCTGAGCTGTGGGTCGTAATAGCTGTAGCAGAATTCCGCCGCCGCTGCAGTGTGTTGGTGGTCTTCTGCACGGCGGTAAGCGGGATATACCGCCAATGTTGTAATGAGGGCCTTAGTTTTCATTCCTTTGTCACTTGTAGCACATACCACACATGCTTTCACCTTGGCAATCATTTCTGTGTCCATACTGGGCCACCAATATATTTCTCTGATTTTATGTTCAGTTATCATCTCGCCCAAATGTCCTTCATGACCATAGTAAATTATTTTATCTTTCAATACTTCTGGGGAATTAGTTTTTCACCTCGCATTAACATTCCATTTTTTCAATAGACAATTCACCAGCAACTTTGTCATACGGCTGAATATCGACAGGCAGGACTTTCTCTTTTGGCCACCCCTGGATTACCTATTCTTTCAGAGTTTTCGACTGTTCATCTTTCAACATTTCATTCATCCATTCATTCTCCCTGAATGCATTTCCCTGACCAAAAACATGGGCTGCAATCAGACATTCCTCATTCTCTTCATCTTCATCTGTACACTGTTTGAAACAAACACTCCGGAACGAGATAGAAAGTCAGCTCTAATATTCTTCCTCCCGGAAATGTATTGTATGTTGAAATTATTTCATAGTAGTTGTGAACTCTGTCTTGCTAACCTAGGAATGTGAGCCTCAATTACTGATCCACTCAGTATGTCTACTTATGGTTCGTGATCCATTTTAAGCATGAACTTTCTGCCCCATATAAAACACTTGAATCTTCCCACTGCCCACACCAAGCCAGCAATTCTTTTTCTATGACACAAATCATTTTTTCATTCTCTTTCAAAGATCTGGATGCAAAACCCACAGTAAATTCATGTTCATTGTAATCTTTCTGAACCAACAATGCCCCTAAACCCTAATTTCTTGCATCCACTGTAATAATATTTTCTTAAATAGGGTCAAATGGTGGCAGTACTCTAGCCTACACAATGTCATTTTTCAACACAGTAAATTATTTTGGGCACTAAGCTGAAAAACGTTTTAAAAAGCTCTCTCAAATGTGCTGTTTTGGTTGAGAAATTGTGTATGAATTTGGCATAAACTTCACACAAACCCAGAAACAATGCAACTTGTTCTTTGTTCATGGGACAGGGAGCATTGGTGATATCTTCTACTAGCAATGGTCTGGGCTGAGGTCTTTGTGAGAAATCACATGCCCTAAACATTCAATGCTCTCTTTTGCAAAAACACATTTTTTAACATGGCAACAATTCTGTATTTTGTCAATCTCTTGAATACTTTGTGCATTATTCTACTGTGACTTTGGAGATCCTCCCCTGCTACTAAGATATTGTCTTGGAACATCACCACTCCCTTGATGTCTTTCAAAACGTCCTCTAACACCTGTTGGAATTCAGAAGTGGTGGATGCCAATCCAAATGGCATCCTCCTAAATGTAAATTGTACCCTTAGGAGACACAAATGCTGTCAAATGTTTCATTGATTCATCCAAGTCTACCCTATTGTAGGTAGACGCTGGGTCAATTTAGCTAGATATTTTCTTTCCAGAAATCGTTTTGATAATGTTGTCTATAGAAGGAAGTGGGTGAGAATCTACCCCTTATTATTTCATTGAGATCCCTCAAATCTATGCAATCCTTCCGTTGACTATTTTTTTCTTTGCTATTACTAAGGGTAATAATGATAAAGATGAATCTATAGGCTCTATGATACCCTCTTCACATATTTTCTTGAGTTTCAGCTAACTCTTCACGAATACCGAAAGGCACGTTTCTAAGCTTATGTTAACAGGAGACACCTCAGTTTGCACTTTTATCTTGTGTTTAAAACTTCTGACACTGCCCAGTTTATTGCTAAATACTGTTTTGTATTATTTGATCCAGTCACAATTGAAGTCTTTTAACTGGTCGTTGTGTTCAGTGTTGGCAACTGCTGATACTTGAACCTTCTTCCCTGGTCTTGACGTCATTCCAAAAAGGCCCTGATGATACCAACCTAAAATGTACAAACCCTTCATGGCCACGTACAGCCTACCAACTATTTGTCTGACGTTGAGCGTAATGGGACATTCAAAATAACCTATGAGTTCTATTTTTCTGCCTTCATAAGTACCTGGGTTTCTGTCTGGGGGCAAAAGATTTCTTTCATCCCATACATGATGATACAAATCATCTGAAGTCATTTTCATCCTATCTCCCGAATCAATCAGAAGCCTCAGCTCTTTACCATAAACTATAGTATTCAGCAGCACTTTGACTCACCACCCTGAACCACCAGTACCACATCACTGTTTCTGTATAACTCATCTTCAGGTCCATCACATGGAAGCATATCAGAAATTGCATTTACCTTATCTTTTTGTGACTGACATATTTTAGCAAAGTGCCCAATTTTCCCACATGTTCTATATTTAACATTTTTCACTGGACAAATACCACAGTTGTTCATATGTATGGGGTAACCACATCTAAAACAAATATTCTTATGGTTGAAAATCCTCTCTTTGAGTTCCTTCTTTTTAGTGAATGTGTTCACTTGACCTAGATTTATTTATTTAGTAGTACTCATTTCTTTAACTGCACCCAGCTTGTACCATTCCTTTTATGTCAATTCCTTCCATGACTTGTGAGATAACTCTATACTTTTATCAATATCAATGTGTTAGAAATGGGATCTTTGGTTGGCAGTCAGGTTACCCCCATCCAAGCAAGAACCCTCACTCTAGTCAGGGTAAAGGAGAATCACTTTCAGTTAACCCCCGCTCACCCCCTGGTTAGCTTGACATGAGCAGGCAGGTTTTACAAGGCTTTACAAGGAGTAAAGTATTTGTACCAACACACACAGTAATACAGTGAAAACACTACAAAATGGACACCACACCAGTTTAGAAAAATAGGTACTATTTACCTAAAGCAAACACGACCAAAATGACAAAAATCTAACATACACAAGTCAAGATATGAATTTTAAAAGAATAAGAGTCTTAATCCATAGAACACAGTGAGAATGCTGTTGTTACACAAAGTACCTGGTTAGCAACAAAAAGAAAGCCACATAGGTGCGTTGAAGGCCAGCGATGCATTGATTTCTCACTCGCAAGCAAGACCGTGCGTCGTTCCTTCTCCTGTCGGGTCAGTGTGGGTTGTTTTCCTCTCCCGCAAGAGTGCGATGCATCAATTCCTAGACAGGCACCTCGGGTCCAGACAGGCTTTGGGTTGATTTTTGAATGCCCAGTGATGTAGCGTTTGAAATCCGGTCACACAGTGCCAGGAAACCACGCTGCGTGGGGCTTGCGTCATTCCCACCAGCAGCAAGTGGGTGTTGCATGTTGTTTCTCCAGCTGAGATGCGTCGATCTCCCAGCCACAATGCAGGTGGAGTGTCGATTTTAGCCGCGAGGCCGGCAGTGTGTCGTTTATCAGCCACGTTGCAGATGGTGTGTTAAAAATGTCCCCCACACGACGGTCTTTGTGTGGATTTCTGTCCTTTTCTACCAGCTTCACCTTTCAAGGGCCCAGAGACAGGTTAGGGTACCACTTGGCAGAGCAGGAGTCTTAGTGGAGAGTGCAGATGCTGGCAGAGAGAAGCCTTTGATGCCCCTGAGACTTCAACAACAGGAGGTAAGCTTATTCTTCACCAGTGGGAAGTCACACAAAAGTCAGGCAGAAGCAGCTATAGCAGGTCAACCCAGCAAAGCACAGTCACAGGCAATGGGGCAGTAATCCTCCTCCAGCTCTTCTCCTTGGCAGAGGTTCCTCTTGGTTCCAGAAATAACCTAAAGTCTGGGGTTTTAAGTCCACTACTGATACCCAGTTCTGCCTTCGAAGTAGGCAAACATCAAAGGAAAGTCTCTGTTGTTCACAATGTCCTGCCTTGCCCAAGCAAGGCCCCAGACACATACCGGGGGTTGGAGACTGCATTGTAAGAGGGCAGGCATAGCCGATTCAGGTGCAAGTGAGCACTCCTCCCTCCACTCTAGCAGAGATGGCTCATCTGGATATGCAGACTACAAGCCAGCTCCCTTTGTCTCACTGTCTAGAGGGGATTCACAAACAGCCCAACTGTCAAACTGAACCAGAAAGGCAATCCACAAACAGGTAGAGTCACAGAATGGTTTAAGCAAGAAAATGGCTACTTTCTAAAAGTGGCTTTTTCAAATCAACAATCTAAAAACCAACTTCACTAAAAGATGTACTTTTGAATTGTGAGTTCAGAGACCCCACACTCCAAATCTCTATCTGTTCTCAAAGGAAATCTGCACTTTAAAGTTATTTAAAGGCAGCCCCCATGTTAACCTGTAAGAGAGATAGGTCTTGCAACAGTGGATTCTGAATTTAGCAGTATTTCACTGTTAGGACATATAACACACATCAGTACATGTCCCACCTTTGACATACACTGCACCCTGCCCATGGGGCTACCTACGGCCTTCCTAGAGGTGCCTCATATTATAATAAGGGAAGGTTTAGGCCTGGCAAATGGGTACAATTGCCAAGTCGAATTAGCAGTTTAGAACTGCACACACAGACACTGTAGTTGCAGGTCTGATCCATGATTACAGGGCTACTCATGTGGGTGGCGCAACCAGTGCTGCAGGCTAACTAGTAGCATTTGATTTACAAACCCTGGGCACCTCTAGTGCACTTTACTAGGGACTTATTAGTAAATCAGATATGCTAATCAGGGGTAAACCAATCACCAATACAATTTACAGAGAGAGCATGTGCACTTTAGCACTGGTTAGCAGTGGTAAAGTGCCCAGAGTCCTAAAGCCAACAAAAACAGGTATGACAAATAGGAGAAAGGAGGCAAAAAGTTTAGGGATGAACCTGCAAAAAGGGCCAAGTCCAACACTATGGTTTCAATGAGTGGATTCTTCAATGTCAACAACTTTTCCTGGACATTTTTATCCCAACAACCACCACTATTTGATCCCTGATGAATCAAGATGTATACTTATTAAAATCATATTCGGCAGCAAGAATGCGCAATCAGAAACGTACCTGTCTACAGATTTGTCTTGACCCTGTACCTTTGTAAATAATTTGTGTCTGTTAACTATTAAGCTGGGTTACACTTTAAATTGCTTTTCAAGTTTACATATCACCATATGAGGAGTATCTTTTTAATAACTGTGGATCCTCTATACCTAAAATAATGGCCAGGGTCAGCAGCATCAGCAAAGGTACACCATACCCCAAATATCAGTGGAGGTGCAGGGGAACCGCGGATCTGGATCCAAAAAAGAAGCACAATTCCAGGTTAAGTATCATGGACTGGTACAGCAAGTCCAAATTAAGTCTCACCGATGTTTGAAGCTATTAAATCTGTTCTGGATCTGCATAACCAAATAATGATCCGTGGTCCCGAAAAAAGGTAAAACAATAGCATTGACTGTCCAAAGGCCACGCTATGTGGTCCAAGCCCTACGGCCATCAAGGGACAGTGACCCTTGGATGGTCAGTTGCTGGGCCTAGCCAGAGGCTCAACCCTGTAACATACAAACACAGCACTCAGCACAGGGTCACCCACCTCAGGGCTGGGCTGTTCGCAATGGGGTTGTCTGTCCAAGGCTGCCCATGTCAGATTTGAGCAAAGAACCCAACTAGAGGCCCAAGCTTTATTGTTCAATCCCTACAAGGAGCTGGACATGGCTGCCTTTGGCAGGTTAGGTGCAGGGCATGGCCAGAGGCCAAACCCTTCTGCTGACAGTCAACTGCTGTGCACAGTGGGGTTTGGCTTCCCATGGCGAGACTGGGCTGCATGTAGTCGGTTTGTTAATGGCCTGGACAGAGGGAACATCCAGCAGCCAACCTATGCTGTGCATGGCTAAAATTTGACCACAAAGGTGGTGGCTGCTTTTGGCAGGCTAGGCACATTGCCTGGCCAAAGGCAAAGCCCAGTGGCCAATCCCTGCTGTTCATAGCCAATGGCAGTGCACAGTGCTGGTTGACTGCCCATACCATGGCCACCCAAGGTGCTGGATGGCTTCCTGCAACAAACCTCTGAGTGATCATGGCTGAAAGGATTCACAGTTCTAACTTCAGGTCCACAAACATTGGGGTAAGTGCATAGTAATGGATTGAACAGTTTTTCTATTCTACCTCCACTCTTTTAAACCTAGCGAGCAAGTGTTGAAAACGGTCTGGACTCAAATCTAGTATGTTAACTCCAATCCCACAAACACTGGGGAAAGTGAATACAAATTGGGAAGACTTATTTAATATACAAACTTCAACCCCTAAAATACAAAAGAAAAGAGCAGAACAAGATTTTACATTTTAACTCCAGCCCCACAAAATCTAGGGGCAATGCAAAAAATTGGAGAGGTCTAATTCCAAACACTCAAAAATTGTGGAAATCCACTTTGGGATGGAAAGATTTACCATTGTAAACCCCAACCCACTACTATTGTGGTAAACACATTCATTTTTGGTGTTAAGTTTATTTTTCTAACTCCAGTTCCGCTAAGATTAGGACAAATATGAAAAATTGAGAATGCCATATTAACAATCCCAACTATATTCCCATTGTACAATGTATAAATTGTAGGTGGGGCAGATTTACTATTCTAACACCAATCCACCCAAATTGGGGTACCTTATACAATTAGGAGGTGACAGATAATGTATTCTCCAGTATAACTCCAGTTATAAAAATATTTTTTTAAATGTATGCAAATAGGTATGAAAACTTTTTCCTACTGCAACTCATACTCTACTAAAATAAAGGCAAATGTAACTATTGTTAGTTCTCACATACTCAGTAATTCCTTAACATAAAAAATCTAAACATGTATATTTCAATAATTATTACATTCTACTGACTTTTATAAATTACACTTTTCAGTATTTATATAAAGTATTACATCTAAAATTTATGATTTTTTTTACAATTATATTTTTAAATATTTAATTATATATTGTTGAGCACTAAAGTCCAAAATCTATTAATTTTCATGTAATAAAAATAACCCTTTGTAAATTCAATTTTTTAGTTAGAATACATTTTTGTATTATACATTTTGTATTTTTATAAAACATTATTATATAATTACATTTATAACTACTAAAAATTAAATCATATTTTTGGGGATTGCATGAAGACTTTCTGCTGATACTTATATATAGATATCGATAGTACAAAATACCACCAGCAAGTGGAAGGGCCACTAACGCAGCAGTCCGTGCTGGGTGCTAGCTACCCAAATATCCAAAACAAAGTCCTCACCCAGGGAAAAGAGAAAGCACAAACTCCAAAGTGCGGGAAATACGTGGAAATAGTTTATTTACAGTGGCTTCACTAACGCCTTTCGGCCTGAGCCTTGGTCACGGTTGGTGCTCAATAATTTTACAAACTTTTTAAGTACTCAAACAATAACATAAAGAAAGGACAACTACGTTATATATAACAACAAGCACCATCTTGAAATATCTATTAATAACGTGCAAATGCAGCAAATGGGCACTTTATCGGATATTTATCTATATTTGTTTGCTACTCAAAACCATTATACAACTCATCCATACAATTTTTACTCATATTAAACCTAATGGATACATTAATGTTTGCTATTAGGATCACAATGCAATTCAAATGTATACCAACATGGCTGGCAAAATAGACTATGCACTTTTAGATCATTGCCCAATAGATCGTTGTATTGATACTTTGTCCAAAGGAAGCATATACTGTTATGATTTTTTGCAAGGCATATAAGAAAAGCCATTCCAACATATATAATATATATAAGATAGATTTACAAAATATGTATATAAAATAGGAGAATATTTTTCAAAATATATGCACACGTTCCTATCCATGTGGACTAATATATATCGCCCAAACAGTTCACAACTCCCTACATGATCTAAATAAGCAAACAAGAGGTCCCAAATGAGGCCTTCCTCATTAATGCTGAATAGACTAAGGCCCATATTCATACTTTTTGACGCATAACCTCAAAGTTTATATCCCTTTTACCATTATAGGCCATCCTAAAGGCCTGTTAGTTACAAATCATTGTCAAACCTATTGTAACCTATGTATTCTGCCCAAAGGAAGCATACAATATTAAAATATGTAGGGAAATTCAATCCAACTGTATATGATATTTATACATGTGGATATGGGGGAACATTTCTCTAAATACATAAGTAGGATCTGGCCCATGTGGGCCTATGCTTGTCCCTCAACAATTTCTAAATAACATGAACAATATAAGATACAAGATATTACAATACAATAATAAAGTCCAAAATATCACAAAATATTAATCTAGGACTGAAACAACTCCCTACTTAACCTAAAGAAACAAAAAGTTCCCATGTGGGCCCTACCCCATTAGCACTGAATTATCTAAAATTGTGATTCTACTATGTTTCTTGGAGAGGGTACCTGGATAAAATATAAAAACAGACATAATAAGTTTAATTAGAACTAGACCTCAAACATATAATGTACGTTACAAAAGAGGAGAACGTAAATGATAAGAACAAGTTAAAGGAAAAGATCAAAGGAAAACTAAGAAGAAGAAATGTACGAAGAAAACAAAAGAGGAACAGGAAAGGATAAACAAAAATGAGGGAGTGGATAAATAATATCTGTGTACCTAAGCATACAACACATATTTGTAGGAAATATAAATATAAATAAACTGATAGTTACCCACTTGAGTTCTAACCCCAGGAAAGGAAAATATAAAAGTCTATGATATATTTAGATTTCAGAATGCGCAATCTGTGTTCACTGTCGCCTCCTCTATGTTGTCCCACATCGTCAATTATCACAAATCTCAACAGCTTTGCATTACCACCATGGGTTTCTTCAAAATGTCTAGCAAACAAATATTGTCTGTTATTGTTTTTAATAGCAACACAAAAGGATGATGGACAGAGTGCTGAACAATGCAAATACTCACCCTCAGTCACAAATCTGAGTTTAAACCATCGTTCTTTTGCTCACCATGCCACCCCAGTTTGAACCCAGCCATATGCAAATCAGTCTTGACCCTGTTCCTCATGAGAAACACTCCAGCCCAATCTGCCAGGCCAGGTCCTCCCTGGACCGGAAACAAGCATCCTGGGACCGGTTTCAGGGTGTCACCCTGCATCAGCCAGGCTAGCTTGAATCCAGTGGCACAGTGGGCACGGGACCCACGTCTGGGCATTGCTCTCTTTTTGGCCTTGTGAATCGTACTTCCCACATCTTGTTTGTCACACAGGTATATTAAACAATACAAAACATATTCCGTATTGCATGTATATGGCTTGTTAATGTAATGTTATTTCTGAATAATGGAGATCCACAGCTTATTGCAGTTGTTATTTTGTATACATGCCTTACGTTTCATGCAGCAGTAAAAATCTCCTAAACCCTGGGATCTATTGTTCTTTTTATTCTGAATTGAAACTCAATTTCTACTCAGCTTGTTACATATTGATATAGTCTTTCGAAAAGTGATTTGAGGTGTATTATGCACAAATCTGGATATGTGATCATCCGTCTTAAGTACTTCCCAGTATTTGTTACATATTTTACGTATCTGGGGGGGGGGCCTGGCCACAAAATGTAGTAATAAATCTGATAGTGTCCTCTTTTTCAAAGGAGGAGAGGACTGTGGACAAAGTAATCATGTTCTGTCCAAAGAGTCTACCCACTTAATGGCCTGATGCATTGTTTTTGGGCTGTAACCTCTTTCTCTAAATCTCTCAATCATGATCTGTTTCTCTTGTTCAAAATCCATCTTGGTATTATAAATTCTTCTAGCCCTAAGCTATGATGTGCACTAGTGGCAATTAACAAACTGTTAATGGCAGTAGGTTTAAGGTGTAATTTGGTGTTGATTTTAGCATTCTTCAATAAGCTTCCACATCCCAAAATTATATTCTTAATTTATTAATCATGCCTGTGAAATGTAAATTGACTTGATTACAATTCAATTCTCTGATGAAATCCTCTGTAGAATCTATGTCCCCTTTCCAGATGATAAAAATATCATCTATATAGTGCGGCCACAACATTACATGATTCCACAAGCCCACAAACAAGTTCCCATAGCTGGGGGCGAAGCAAGTGCCTATCGCCACACCCTGTATCAGTTTATATAATTTAGCTTGGGTAAGACGTACATCACAGGTGTTCTAGGGTGATCACATTTTAGAAAACTATATTCATCCCATTCTAAGAAACCCCGCCCCTCCTATCTGAGAACATCTCTCCATATTGTTAGTTAGCATGCTGCATTGTTTGAAAATCTGATAGTTCATAACACGAACCATCATTTAATTGTCTAAGGGCCTCTGCTATGTATTCATCCTTTGACAACACTACATTGCCACCTATATCTGATTCTTTAATAACAATTACGGGGTAATTTTTTTATTTGGCCAGGGCTTCTTAAAGTTAAATTATACCGGCCTACAATGTGTTCCTTACATCTTAATCTCTTCAATTACCTTAATATACCCTTATCGAAAACATCCAATGCTTCAAAATGTACCTGTGGTGCACTGTTAACAAAAAATCATGCATGGGTCTTGTGTTGTAAACAATGTAAAGCTTAAAGCTTGCAGATACAGTGACAACAGTTTTCAAGTAATTGGTGATAATGGACATTTGAAATATCAAATTAGAGGTCATTATAATTGCAATACAGACTTTTGTGTATATTGTTTGAGATGCCCGTGCAAGAAATTGTATGTGGGCAGTACAATACATAGAGCAAGGAAAAGGGTTCTGGAGCACATTAGAGCCATTCGTAATCACGATCCCAATTATCCGGTAGCAAGACATTTCCATGAGAAACACAATGGGGATGAGCGGCTGCTAAGTTTCGTGGTCATTGACCAGATGAAGCCTACTGCACGAGGTGGAGATTGAGAAGGAAAAATGAGGATCTTGGAACCCAGGATGATAATCAGACTCAACACCCTGAGCCCTGTGGGCCTCAATTCTAGTGAGGAAATGAATGTACATTTGGGATAAAAATTAGGTGCTGGCAATATTTTGTATTCTGTACTTAGTATTTGTTCAAGATTTTTACATTGGGTATTTATATATGCTTATTTGTGGGTCTGGGGCAGCACACATGTCAATATGGAATATGGGTAGCACAGTATAAGGTTGTGTCTGTTTAGTAATATTTGTATAGGCATCACAGAATCATAAAATTAGGTGCTGGTATTTGGCGATTAAGTCAGTAGTTATAGTGTGAAGATTTGATTGAAATCATTTTACCATATTTTACATCATGGGTAGAGTGTTATAAATGTAATCAATTGCATTGTCAAATACAAAGAGAAATAGTATTATGATATTGTTTAGATATGAGTGACACACACTATAAGATATATACTTGGACGTTCAAATATGGCGACCATGGTATCTGTGGATTGCCAGGTATTGCGTTGTGTAGTCCTTTGTTTGTGTTAATCGTTTGGTAAGGACATTTAACATGTGTAGTGAAGCACCAGTCTGTACATGAACAAGGCTATGGCTGAAACGCATTGTATCTGAGGAGACATTTTGTATTTAAATTTATAATCTTTTTGGACTTCATTCTGTGTTCGAGCATTCATCAAAATAATTGTTGGAGAAAGTTTGGAATATAAATATATATATACATATATATCTGATATATATATTTATATTATTGATGTTGGAATGGCTTTTCTTATATGCCTTTTAAAAAATCATAACAGTATATACTTCTTTCGGACAAAGTATCAATATAACGATCTATTGGACAACGATCTAGAAGTGCATAGACTATTTTGGCAGCCATGTTGGTATATATTTGAATTGTATTGTGATCCTAATAGCAAATATTAATTTATCCATTAGGTTTAATATTAGTAAAAATTGTTATGATGAGTAGTAAAATGGTTTGGAGTACTAAAAAAAATATAGATAAATATCTGATAAAATGCCCGTTTGATGCATTTGCACGTTATTAATATATATTTCAAGATAGTGGCTGTTGTTATATGTAAAGTAGTTGTGCTTTCTTTATTTTATTATTTGAGTACTTAAAAAGTTTGTAAAACTATTGACCACTGATTGTGATGAAGGCTCAGGCTGAAACGTTTTGGTGAATATATAGCCACTCCATTCCTAAACATGTAAAGTTATACCATAACTACATGTTTGGTCGCAGAATTACAGAATGTAATTGATGAGAAGCACCATAAATATTCACCTAGGGCGCAATGTATTACATACTAAACATGTAAAGTTATACCATATTTACATATTTAGTCGCGGAATTTCAAACAATTGATACTAATGAGTTATAAATAAATAATACCCATTGTAATCTGTTTCTACTATACACGTTCCTCATCGAGACTACTAGCGAACATGATTCCTAAATGTAATTAAGTAAATGCACCATAAATAGCCGCATAGTCTGCAACATGTTACACAACAGAAAGGTGGAGACTCAAACAAAGGGTCGAAAAAAGGAAGAAAAAGAGGGCGCATGGGAACCAACAGGAGGATCCTGACTTCAGATCAAGAATGACGGAGATGGACATGGAAATGGTAGATTAGACGATTTAAATTTAAGTAACAGAACACTTGCTGACCTTGAAAAGAGAACATTGGCCCTGATTCTAAGCTTGGCGGGTGGCGGTAGCTGCCCGCCAAGCGGGACCCGCCAGAAGACCGTACCGCGGTCAAAAGACTGCGGCGGTCATTCTGGGTTTCCCACTGGGCTGGCGGGCGACCGGCGAAAGTCCGCCCGCCAGCCCAGCGGGAAACACCCTTCCCACGAGGAAGCCGGCTCAGAATAGAGCCGGCGGAGTGGGAAGGTGCGACGGGTGCAGTTGCACCCGTCGCGAATTTCAGTGTCTGCAAAGCAGACACTGAAATTCTTTGTGGGGCCCTCTTACGGGGGCCCCTGCAGTGCCCATGCCATTGGCATGGGCACTGCAGAGGCCCCCAGGGGCCCCACGACACCCCATACCGCCATCCTGTTCCTGGCGGGCGAACCGCCAGGAACAGGCTGGCGGTATGGGGTGTCAGAATCCCCATGGCGGCGCAGCTTGCTGCGCCGCCATGGCGGATTCCCATGGGCAGCGGAAAGTCGGCGGTACACTGCCGGCTTTCCGCTTCTGGCCGCGGCTGTACCGCCGCGGTCAGAATGCCCGGCGGAGCACCGCCAGCCTGTTGGTGGTGCTACCGCCAACCTCCGCCCTGGCGGTATTTACCGCCAGGATCAGAATGACCCCCATTGTGTTTAGGACTATCCTTCTGCCCGACAAGACATTTTAACTATGCCGAAACTTGAATTTATCTTTTCAAATTTATAAGAAAATGAAAACTTAAGAAATTATATTTATGGTGCATATAGTCAATTACATTGTGTTATTCTGCAGCCAAACATGTGGTTATGGTATAACTTTACATGTTTAGGAATGGAGTGACTATATATTCAAAGATGTCTGCCATTAAGAGGGAATGGGGAAAGTCCTTTGTTTATGTTCACAGTTCTTTGTTTAAAAAGGGGTGGCAACATGGTGGAATTTATGTGAACAAGCCCGCATGTCGGGCAAAACGAGTCATGTTTGTAAAGCCACAAACTAGTAATTCCACTTCCTTGAGTGAATGTCATTTTTGGATTAAACAGTGCAGATATATATATATATATATATATATATATATATATATATATATATATATATATATATATATATAAACTAATACTGCTCCAAGTGATACTGAGGTGAGTTCGGATCCATTATCTTCAGCTGGTGAAGCCGCAGGTGAAAAATTGGATTTTCAGGGAGCACTTAAGTTGATGAGAATGGCCACACCACAGCAAACACGAGGGAAAGGTCAGGTAAGTCACGGCACAAGACAAGGAGGTGCAAAGGAAAAGGAAAAAGAGAAAGATGTCAAGGCCTAGTAGATTCTACTCGGTGGGGGCAGTTTTAAACACTAGAATGGTGAACATCTCTAAAATCAAACTGACCCATGACCAGGAAAAAATTCTCAATCTGGGCCTCAGCTTTTGCCCCACCAATAATAAAAATTTTGTGAATTTACATATTGAAACATATACGTTTTATGAGGAACCTTAAGCTCTGCAAGTATTATGCCACCAAAACTCCTCGTTCGGGGGAGAAGCAGAGGATGATTGATGTAAGGCCTTCTGAGCTCACGATTGATAATGTTCCTGAGCTGTTAGCTATTAATCAATTGGATGCCCTGAATAAGGTAGGAATGGAACCATCAATTGCACAGGAAAGCACGGCCACCACCCAATTGATATCGATGGGGTTCTCCATTGATATACCAAGTGAAGCAACCTAAAACCAACCAGTAGGTTCCCCACCTACCTAGTGGAAATTTGATATATGTCTTCCATGAGTTGGTGGTAGAAGATATGAACAGATTATGGATGTCCTCTTGGAGGAATAGAAAGAGCAATTTCACCACAAAAGACTGGTGTGAGATAAACGCATTGAGGAATAATAAACTGATCATTATTAAGCCTTCAGACAAGGGGGTTAATATTGTTATTATGGACACTGCACAATACATTAAGGAAGCCCACAAACAGTTAGACAATAGAAACCACTATGAAAGGCTAGAAACAATGGGAACCATCTTGAGCAGAATCACAGTATGCTGGGTGAATGGCTCAACCAGGGGCTATTGGAATTTGAGGAATATTCATATTTGAAGATTCATCATCCCAAGATCTCTGTCATATATTTTCTTCCCAAGATACATAAAGACAGGTGCAATCCTCCAGGGAGACCCATAGTGAGCATGATGGACTCACTATTAGAAAACACATCTAAGTTTCTCAACTTATTCATATGCCAATATGTAACCAAATTACCTTCCTATCTACAAGACACCGATGATTTCTTGTGCAAGATCAATGACATCCCCTAGCAAAACTTGTATATTATGGTTACTCTGGCTGTGACCTCTCTTTATATGTTCATTAAACACAATTTTGGTTTACAGGCGTGCCAACACTTTTTGAGAGCTCAGCCCATTAAATATTTGCAACACACCTTGAGATGCATATCCATCATACGGTTTTGTTTAACCCACAATGTATTTCTATTCAACAACACATTTTTCATTCAGAAACAAGGAATTTCTATGGGGGCTTCCTTCGCGCCCATGTACACCAACTTAAACAGGGGCTGGTGTGAAAAAGAGATAGCATGGGCTGACAGGCATATTGAGCATTTGGGTGTGCTTTATAGATGATTTATTTATTTGATGGGATGGAGAGGAGAACGAACTTCAAGAATTTGTCTGGCTGCTAAACTATAATGACTTCAACATACAGTTGACAGCAGCTTGGAGCAAAAAACACATTGACTTTCTCAATGTTCACTTAGTAGTGAACCAAGATAAACTTGCCACATGTATCTTTCACAAACCAACAGCTTGCCTCTCCATTCTACATGGAAATAGTGGACACCATAAGTCGCCCAAATTGAGTATACCCTATAGCCAATTATTGGAAGTGCACAGGATTTGCTCCAGCAAAGTGATGTTTGAGAAGGAAGTCACAATGATGATGGATAGATTCCAGGAACAAGGTTATCCCCTTCAAGTCCTCAGTGATGCATAGACAAGGGCCAAAAATAGGGGAAGACATAGCCTACTACAGGGTGCCAAAAAGGATGAAAGGGAACAATCTACTGAGTTGTCTCTCATTAGATTATTTTCTAGAATATAATCAGGAACACCAGCAGATTAGAACTATCCTCACCCACAACTGACACTTTTTACAACAAGATGAACACATTGAGGGCAAGATTGGCCCACTCCCTCAGATTATTTTTCATAAGGCCAAATCACTCAGTGATATTTTAACAAGGAGCATGTTCGTGAAGGATGATAAGTCCATGTCGCTGGCCCAAAAAAAGTTTGGGTCTCTGGTGGTGTGGATACTGCAAGGCCTGCTAATATGGGACTAGGACTCAAACATTTGAAACTCTGGAGGGTAAAACATGTGCCATTCATGAGAGATTCACCGGTGAAACTGACTTTGTGATATACGTGCTTCAGTGTGGGTGCAAAAGGATATCTGTGGGGAGTACCATCCTAAAGCTCAAGGACCCCTTTTTACAACATTTGAGGGTCATTAAACATCACAATAGAGCTTATCCGATTGCCAAGCACTATTGGGAAGTTCATGGGGTAGACCTAAGCAGCTTAACCTTTTTTTGGCAGCAAACAGGGAAATTGTGACTTAAAGTTAGGGAGAATTTAATCCAATACGATTTTGTTTTTGGGGACAGAAAGGCCATGGGGACACAATTTAGATGCAGAACTGCACGCTCATATGTAGCTAATCTAATGATGATGAGACCCTATGTGGCCATTGAGCTGTGAACATCTTGATTCTGACTTTGTATTGTCCCTTGTGTGGGTTCTTGGATTTGATTAAGGTTTTTCCCAAAGGATGTTTTGCTGCTGTATTCATACTTTCGCATATTAACATTTAATGAATTTTGACATCTAGGCTTCTTCACACAATTTGTTTAGCTTTTAATCAATTTTTGATAATTTCTCTCACAGTTTTGTGTGCTTCAGAGTCCCATTAGAAAGATCACCATCCTCTCCATGTCATATGGTATTAGTAGGGTGCATTTTGCTTGAATTCAAATGTGATTTCTATGTCCATGATTTGCGATTTTGATATGAACTGTTACATTTCTAAATTGCTCAATAGTGGCTGTTTTATGATGATTTGGTTTTGCACAGTGCATTGACATTGGATATGTTATTGATTGACTGTTTAAGATGGTGCTTAAATAGGAACTCAAGTTTACAGTGATTGATTATTTATCAAACACCGAGCACTTTATTTCAGTACTGATTGCATGCTTGGGATGACGACATTAAATTGGTACCAGTATGATAGAGAATCAATATAATTTTCAGGGTCGACTGTATCTAGGTGCATTGACTCTATTTTTGATCAGTTGACCAGCATTGTTTAATTCAACACGGTGCACTTTTCATTTGACTGTGTCATGAGTAATTTTGCAGTATATTTAAATTGCATCACTCTGTGGGAACCTGCCTTTTGGATAAAGGAAGCAGTTGCACAATTACAAATGGGTTGTTAAATTAACCTATGTCTATGCAATCAATATTTCAGCATTCGGGAATGATGGTGCAATGTACACCTACAAATGCATATCCCCTGTTGTCAATTGGTATGTAGCCCACATGGGCTCAATGTGGAGAATGTTTGTGAATATGAAACTTGTGATTTTGTCAATAATCAAAGTGTGTCCACACAATTAATGTATGTCACTCAGGAAAGATGATGCTACCTACACATACAAATACGTATCCTCAGCTCCTAATGAGTTTTAAGCCCACTTGGGCGCAATGTCGAGAGTGTCTATTATGATGCAAAATCTCTGGTCTCAAAAGATCTCTGGGCTAAAAACATCTGTGGGCTCTGCTGTTGACACAGCCCTTTTGTACATATTGATACTACTGTAAAACCACATTGTTTTGTTTTGTTTTAAATTCATTTTTATTTTCATTAATTGCTCACATTCTGGCACACTGATTTGAAAAATATTTTTATTTTGTTGTATGCTTATGTATATATTAATAAGCTAAATTGCTAAGGATGTAACAATTCTTATATTTGGCCCTGCACAAGCTCTTATTTCATGTTAAATTGTATGCCATTAGCTTTCCTACATACAAACACTGTGGCACAAAACATGTCACAATATGGCCGACAGTGGATGCACTATTGGGTATGCTCCTAATACCCCTTCTATTTTCACTCGCACTTTTGAATTTTAAATGGTGCCAGGTATACTGCTGGCTCACCTGTGATCATGGCATGTTCACTCTGAAATGTGTTGGATTTCGTTTGTTGCATCTCTGCTCTGGAATAAACAGCTTTTTCCAGCCTAAAATGGTTGGATTTCTTCACCTAGGACTGCACATCTCCCCAAACCATGGAGAGAGTGCATGTGCATCGTGAGTCAATCACATTCTGAACACCAATGATTTGTGCAAAAGGCCATTTATTAGGACAGAATTGCATAAACATTGATACATGTAACCAAATCAACATTTATGGTCAAATTTAACATATTAAACGTGATCCCCCCTTGTCCACCCCACCATTCTCTCATGTTAATGCTTCAACCATTTCTTCCACCTTACACCCAATCACCTCCTTCCATTCCCAATGTCTTCCTTACTTTGGGCCTGATTTAAGAAAAGTGGCAGCACTTTTCTTGCCCCCTTAGCATCCCTCTAACGCCACCATGTGTGTGCAGTATCTAAGATAGGGCGCATCATGGTGGTAGTAAGGGAACTTGCGCCAGAATTTGTGACGCTAGTTCTAAGCTTTTTAGGATTAGTGTAAAAAATGTTGATGATAATCCTCCTTGCATACCTTATGCCTGGAGCAGGCATAATGTGGGTCAAGGGGTTACAAAGTGGCGCAATACCTGCATTTTGCCACTTTGTAAATCTGGAGCCACATTAGCCATTAAGAAAATGGTGCTAATGTGGCACAAGGACATGCTAGGGGCTCTTAAATCTGCCCCTTCATTTCCTAAACATCCTCAAAACACAGCCTTCTTCTTCTGTCCCAGGCATCCTACACAAATATCTTCCTTCACCTGTGCTCCTTTATTCAACTCCAGAAGGGTGGATCTACCCACATGTGTCTCTCCACCTCCTGAAATACTGCCACCCAGAAAAACCTGGAGGATGTTTTACTGCCCCCCCCAGTTTACTGCAACACATCCACTCAGCAATCAGCCCCACCACACCAAATGCGTTCATTCCAGAAGACTCCCAGCAAATCCCTAAGCTCCACCATATCATAGGCATAGCCTAGATTGGAAAGATGCACCCCATCAGAACAGAAAAGCCCCCTTTCTTCTTCATTGATGCCCCCATGTAACACCACCTTAATGTCTTCCTCCAAACAAAAAAATCCTCATCGCTCATTTGTGCTTTCCCTGGGCCTTGTCAATGGCCGCATGCTTGGCCGCTCCTCTCCATTTCATACAAGGCACAAATTCCATCCATATGAAACAGGTCCCCACCAGTTTTTGTTTCAATACTTTCAAGTCCCTCTGCATGTTGTGCAGTAATGTCAGTCCTGATAGTTGGACCAGATCATTCTCTCCCAAGTGTAACACCAGCATATCCGGAATCCCCATTTTGGTTTCATGGTAGCTAGGAACAGCAATAAACTGCCCCATCTCATGCCACTCTTCTCCCACCATAGCAACTTGTGCCTGCTGCTAGGCAATCACTCCATCTCATAAATGCAGACGCTGCTGCAATCCGGAATGAGTAGTCCAAAATTGGCATGATAACGCCCTAAACTTAGCAGTCATACCAATTTTCCCTTCCTGGCTTGATCCGTTTTGGGTTTTCTCATCCAGATGCCCATCTACCCCAGTTGCAGGTGGAGTTCATCATGCCTCACCCCTTCCTCACGTCCTACCCCCACTAGCTCAGACACCCCAAATGCCCTAAAACATCCATATCAAGCACAAATGGAACAAAGCCACTTCAAAAACATCATAACAGCATCGTAAATTCTCAATCAGCAGTTATGGCTCCCCGCAGCCCCCTTCCCTTCGTGCCTCTTTCCCTACCCCAACCCTTGAGCACCTTGGCCAAAATCTCATCCCCGGTGGGTCAACCCGCAATATAGCTTGTCATAATAAGACAAACCAGCCAGGTTGCCTACAATCGGCGTGGATGACAACCCTTTATCAAACAAAGCCAGAAAAAGGTATCACTATTCCTTCCCTATCACTGTGGTCCTGACTCAAAGGCCTCCTGGCTTTCTGTTCAAATGCCTGAATTTCACTCCTGGTGAGCAGATAACTCCTCCTGGTATACTTCGCTAAAGACATCTCCACTAGCCTAAGCACTCTCATGCCCCCCATTCCCAGAATTCTGTAGGGACCAGTGTGTTGTCTTACTCCACTCCGAGTGCCAGACTGCAAAAGTGGTGCTACTGTGAACTAGACAATGAATCAGCATTGTTCACTTCCATCACATGATTAGTTTTGAAGACACTATTTCTCACAGGCATAACAAAATAAATTGATGTAATAACCTCAACTTTCTCAAATCCCGTGCCCTCTGTCTGTTCACCAACTCAACCACTGTCATGTTGTCCATGTAGAACTTCACTGTCCTGTTCGTCAACTCATCTCCACACACCACCAATGCCACAAGCAAAGGTAAAAACTCTAAAAATGCTATGCTCAATCCTTGATGTAACCATTGAGAGGCCAGTTCTCTGCACACCATTGCATGTCTCAGAATGAGCCAAAACCATAAGCACAGACAGCATCAGAAAAGATTTGCACCTGCCACACCATTCTTTCCTCCTGAAACAATATTGACACGTCACTGACATGGAAATCCTTATCCTGTGTTGGGGTAGGGTAGCACCAGACATAGCCAGGCCCAGTCTTCTATAAAAAGTTTGATTCTCCTTGCTCTACTCTGCAAGCAAAATTTAAAAATCCCAACAATTTTTGAAACCTTCCGAAGCTCCAAACATCTTTCCTCCATCTCTTCTTCCAAACAAAACTCTGCATCTCTTGCACCTTCCTTCGTAGAAATGTTTCAATCATGTAAACCGTGCCCAGTTCAATACCCAAAAAGGTCAACACCTCACTGGAACCTTCTGTCTTCTCTGGTGCCAGGGGAACCCCCCAGGTTATCTGCCATGCCCTCAAATTGTCTCAACACTTTGTAACACTCTCCTGACCCTGCCCTCCCCATAAACAAGAAGTCATCCAAATAGTGCAATGCCTCCAGGTGCCATACTCAACTTTGTTAAAACTCATTGCATCACAGAAAGGTCCAATGGTTCATCATGAATAAGGCGCCCGGTTGTCTCCGGGGCCCCTGCACCACAGGAGTCACCCCCAATGGGCTGCTGCATACTAGGCCCTACACCATCTGTCTCCTGAACAAGGGGCACACTACTGCCTGAGGCCTAAAGGCTGCAGCTGACAGGGAGGCTCTTGCGCCTCGCTGCAACCTTCTTTGTCATCGCCATGGGGGAAGCACTCCTGCCCCTCCCTTCCCTTTATGTTTGCCTTCCTGTTCTGCGCAGACCGCCACAGTGGCCACAACGGCACTCGATGTGGCACATGTCGGCTGCACCATCCCAACCAAGGCCTGGTCTATAACCCCAGGCCTGAGCATGTCGGCACGCCCCACTGCATCCAAAGTGTGCAGGGACATGTACACAGTGTCTGCTTCTCCCCACCCAGTCATATCTGCCTTGCTAGGCCTGCTACACCGCCCAAACTTAGACAGTGCCCCAGGTGGCGATGTGGAGTCAGAATAAGATGTCAGATCTTCTCTTGACTCCTTAAGTGTCGCTATGATCGTGATTACGTCCCCACCCACCACCCTCTAATCCTTTCCCTTTGTTCCCCCTCATGAAAAATTCCAGGGAAAGACTAATCTGCGACTAGCTTTCCTCCGACCTTCCATTGGTATGGACTTTTAATATGTAAGCCCACTAATACTATGGGGGTCATTACGACCTCAGTGGTCTTGCAAAAAGACCGCGGAGGCCGCAGGAGACAGTATACCGCCATTGCCGACGGTATTCCTGGCTCCCTATTATGACATTTTCGCTGGGCCAGCGGACGGTAACAGTGTTACCGTCCGTTGGCCCAGCGGAAATGTCACATCAACATTGCTGCCGGCTCGTAATAGAGCCGGCGGCAATGCTGATGTGCAGAGGGTGCAGTAGCACCCGTCGCGCATTTCACTGCCTGAAATTCGGGCAGTGAAATGCGCGACGGGGCTATGCCTGGGGGCCCCTGCACTGCCCATGCCAAGTGCATGGGCAGTGCAGGGGCCCCCAGGGGCACCCCCTTCCCGCCGGCCTTTCAATGGCGGTGTTTACCGCCACAGACAGGCTGGCGGTCGGGGATACCTAATCCCCCCTGGGGATTATGACCGCCATGCGGAATCCTGGCGGGATATTGGAGGGGCCGGTGGTATGGCCGTGGCAATTCCGCCACGGTCAAAATTGCTGGCGGAACACCGCCAGCCTGTTAGCAGTGTTACCGCCACCTTACCGCCGGCCGCCAGGGTCGTAATGACCCCCTATGTTTGCCCAATATGCCCAAAAACAACACCCTTTCAAGGTTAGAATGATGCATAAATTATGCAAAACAGAAGAGAGAACTCGAGGTAGTTCCCAGGTTTAGGTGGAGAGGAGCTCCAATAAGGAGCACCATCCAATACCAGCGACACTCTAGATTTGCTCACCTCAAATGTCTATTTTTCTAGCAAAGTTTTTAAGTGTAGCATTATGCATTGTGCAGACATTTGAGGGGAGCAAATCTAAAGTGTCGCTGGTGTTGCAGGGTGTTTCTTACTAGATCGTTGGTATTTGTGAAGTCATCACAACCCTATATATATATATATTTATATATATATATATGTGTATATATATATATATATATATATATATATACAAATTTGGATTTCTTTTAATTTCTCCTGAACTACTGAATAGATTTAAACCGAATAAGAAGAAAGCTCATCTGCAGACCAAGAGCTACACATACAAAACCATAGAAATTCAGCTGTTATAGTAATACTTATGTTAAGAAACTATAACTCTTTGCCCAAAGTTACTTTCTGTCATGAGTTATAGTTACTTCAGATAAGTATAACTGTAAGTATAACTATAACTGCAGAATTCCTATTGCTTTGTTTGTGGGTAAAACATTAACCTAACTATAACATCCCTGTAACCTTTGTTTTTTTCAGTGAATTTCTGTGTTTTTTTTATAATGTACACATTAATAATATTTCTGTCAGGTTGGGGCCAGCCAATCAGGGCCTTGTTTTTCTCCTGGATTCGAGGAGGATCCCTGAAGGATTCAAGGAGGACTCAAGGATCCGCGGATCAGCCAAAAAAAGGCAATTTCTTTGCCCATCCTCCACATTTCCTAGTTGGTCAGGATGCCTGTATCCTGACCCCTTATATGTTTTCACACTGTTTTTTTCCCACCTCCCAGGCAATGTAAGAAATAAAATGGTGGCCAAAACTCTTCTGTCAGGTTGCGGCCAGTCAATCAGGGCCTTGCTATTCTTCTGAATCTGCAGAAGATCTGAAGAGGGTCCGCGTCCCTAAATACATAAATTTGGTTTTCATTTAATAACTAGAAAACTAATAAACAGATTTACATTAAATCACAAAAAAAGGCACTTTCTGGACCAAGTGCTATCTTTCTGCCAAATTCGGTGTAAATTCATCCAGCTGTACGTGCTGTAGTCATGGTAAAATTTCTATTGAAATTAACATGGGGAAAATGTGCTTTGGGACACCCCCCTTTTTCTCAGCCCCTGCTTGTTAGATCACTCTAAAACTTTCCAGACAGCAGCTGAAGTAAGCATCAATTTTCTGGGAAAACTTTCATGAAGATTCATCAACCGCAGCCAAAGGTATTGGCAAGTAAAAAAAAAACACTTTTTCAAAAGAAACTAGATCCTAACAATAACTATCTATTGGTGACCCCCAGTAGGTAATATATATATACGTATATATATATATATATATATATATATATATATATATATACTAACCACCTTATTTCCCAAATAAAACACATAACCTTGATAAAGATTTAAAATAAGATTTAGGCCCAGATTTAGGAAAAGTTAGCATCACCTTTGTGCCATTTTTTGATGCAAAAGCAGGGCTAACCCAGCGCCATATTTAGATTTTGTCACTAAAGCTGTCTAGCGACAAAATTTCAGACTTTGTGTCATTTTTTGGAAGCGCCACCTTACCTTGCATTGTTTTACGACAATGATATGCAAGGTAGGTGTTCTCTCCCAAAAAATGACGCAAGCTCGCTAGCGCCATATTTACAACATGACGGAAAAATGACACATGCAAAGGACCGGGTCTAAACAACTGATGCTAAGTCTGATTAGCAGCACAATTTTAACGCCTGGTCTGATCTGGTGTTGAAATGAGGGCGACTCACTACTACATAAGGAAACACACAGAAGAAACAATGGCAAGCAACTGGACAACATGGAACTGTTACTGATGCAGCTCGGCACCCCGAGTAGACAACAGTGACAACGCCAAGTGCCACCAGCACCACTGCAGCAAAACCAAAGGCAGTGCAGAAGGCGGGAGAGGATATTTCTCCAGCACGCAACCATCTTTGCCCTCAGGGAAGAAGAGGTGATCATACTCTACCATCTGAAGCGGGAGTCCATTGTACATCAGTTCCACCACATTGCACCAGACATCACAGCAAGAGTGGAAAGTCACTCAACAATTCCACCCATGACCAAACTCCTGGCTGCCCTTCACACGCTGGCCTCAGGATCATTCCAGACCACTGCTTCTCTAGTCGGTAGTATCACCCAACCATCCCTCACTACCTTCCTTCTGAAGGTCGTGGGTTCCATCATCAGCCTCACCCCCTCACACCCCACCACATCTGGTTTCCCCACACCCAGCAACTGCAGCAGGAGACCAAGCAATAACTGGCTTCCTGCATGTGCTGGGTGCACTAGACTACACCCATGTCCAACTTGTCCCTCCTGCTGCAACCCAACACATCTACAGGAACCACAAACATACCCACTCTATCAATGTTCAGGCCATTGTGGACCACTGTGGAATAATCTTCAGCATCCTTGCAAAATATCCTGGCAGCGTTCATGATGCTTATAACTTCAGACACTCAACTATCAACCAACAATTCCAGGATGGACAGTCTGGCAATGGCCTACTTTGTAGGTAAGACAGCATACAAATCAAAACACAGACAACACACCAAACATGTAGTATAAGCAATATATACACCACACTAAACACACATGGACAAGGAAACACAGGTGTATAGACTACAACACATATGCCACATGTCACACTTCATCTCATTCAATGCACATCACCCTCACATATGCCCACATCTAGAAGTCCTTGACACTACCTGACTGACACATTACATGACGAACAGGTGGAGCAATGTCCCTTTGAATACAAAAGCTGGGCTCAAACCACTACATGTGTCCACAGGTTGACAACAAAACATAGATCCTTCACACATAATAATCACCAAGGAATAGCTCAGCTATGTGAATTGCATCAGCTATTCTACCGTCAAACAACTCACATGTTGGCACTGCTCCACATTTATCATGCTGTGGAAACCTAAGGCAGCACTGATATCAATTGCCACTTGAGTGGCACCATCACAATCCACATATCAGCAAAACATAACAGATATACTCATTGTGTTCAACTTTCCCTTATGTGGTGGATAGTGCAGCACACATTGGAATACAACATCGCCATCAAAGAAAGATCATGTGCAGGAATGGACACACCAACAATCATACCTGTTAATCCTACATCTCCTTACCATGATGTGTGGGTACCAACAGTGTACTGTGGCAGCTGAACTACTGACAATGTACAGGAAGAGGCCAGCAGTGCATGTGATTGAGGAGACATGGGGCTTACCAGGGCTGGACTTGTTATGCATGGGTGCCATCAATGGGCTGCGTAGGATTATTGCCAAAGTTATGGTGCAAATCCTGAATAGTACAAAGGGGCCCATTTAAAGCAATGGTGTGCACACTACTAATGCCTGATCTGTGCAGGCGTTAAAAGTATCTGCTAAAAATTATGCGTTGGAACCTCTTATATTCCTCTTTACCATTTGTGTTTTTCCCCTAACAGGGGAATACATCCTTGCATACATGATGCCAGGCACAGGCATAATGTGGAGCAAAGGGCATGGATAGTGCTACTTTGCAAACATGGCCCTGTGGTTTTGGCCTTGCTGGGCCACAATAGTGTCAATCAAAATGAGGCTAATGTGGTGCAAGGAAGTGCTAGGTCCTCCTAAATTTGGGACTCAGGCACAAACATTGACAACACCACACATATTCGGCATGGGTGAAATGTCAGACCAGAATTTAAATTACAATCACCAGGTACCAGAGGCACAACCCATGATAGGAAAGTGCACCCCTACACACCAATGCAACCATCCTTCCAAACAGGAACACACACAATACAAGATGCAAGTCTGAATCACCAAGGCACTCAAAACAAATATGTGCCATGGCACCCAGCAAATAACAAATATGCATGATTGACACATGTTCTCACATTCCTTTGCAGCGGACCAAGGTTACGACATCCAGCCATGGGTCATGACACCTTTTGGAAATCTTACAACTAATGCAGAGTGGGCTTACAATGAAGGCCACATAATGACAAGAAATGTGGTGGAGAGGACATTTGGCCTCCTTAAATCAAGGTTGAGGTGCTTAGATCTCACAGGAGCAAGACAGTTATATGTGCCACCCCTTGTCTGCAAAATTACCCTTGTGTGTGCTATTTTGCATATCATTTGTCTACGCACTAATGTCCCATGAGATGAACAAGTAGATGTCCCCAATGAGGAGGTTGATGACAATGGTACACAGCAAGAGGAGAGGGTACAACAAAACTCTTATGCTGGAGTACGCAGAAGAGAACAAATTGTGCAAAACGTTTTCACATAGACACTGTACTCCAAGATTCACCATGTAAATAATTCAAGAAAAACACATAAACTCAGAATGCTCATGGCATACTAATTTTCACAATCACATACCATTTGTAACTTGCCCATATCTCAGAGAGCATGACTATACCACAACAATTGTAAACAACTTTGGATCATAGGCCCAGATTTAAGAGGGTCTAGTGCATCCTTGCACAATATTAGCGTCAAACTTCTTACATTAATGTGACCAAGCGATGCCAAAATCTATGCACCAGAAATACAAAGTGGTGCAATGCATGCATTGCGCCACTTTGCAACTCCATGCACCACAATATGCCTGTGACAGTCATAATGTATACAAGGGAGGCATACACCCTGTATGGAGGTTGCCAAAATGGCGCTGTGGAGTCTAAGAAAATCAACTGTGTCATATTTTGCATCTCCTATTTTAACACCTGCTCAGAGCAGCTGTTAAAAGGGGGCACACCATTGGTATCAATGGGCCCCTATGTACTGTTCAGGGTTAAGCCCAAAATTTTGGTGCTAACCCTGAACAGTACATCAATAGCACCCCACAGACTGTTGCGAAACTTTGAAACGGAGGTGGTTACTGAGGGCTTTGAATACGTGGGCATTTATATAACTAAAGACCCGACAGGCTTCTACTCCTGTAATCACCTCCCACTTCTGACCTGCCTTAGACGAGACGTTCAACAATGGATGGCACCCCCCTTGACATTGCTGGGCAGGGACTCTCTTTTCAAGATAATGTCCATCCATGCTTTATATGCGTATTGCATGATACCCCCTTCCCAGTACCTTCATCAAACCACAGCGCTATAGATAGCGAACTCAGAAATCTATTATGGCCTGGATGCACAGCAAGAATATCTCTGGCTAAGCTGAAAAGAAGAGGGCATGATGGTGAGATTTCCCTCTCTGATATCAGAAAATATCACTGGGACACAACCATAAATTATTGGATGAATGCATCCCCAGATGACCCGGCCTACCATATGGATAGGTGGCTGATGCAACTGGAAGGGATAATTGAGAGCCCTCTATGGCACCCCCAAAACTATGCACACTAGTGAACCAATGGCGACAACACTCACACACTGGTGGTGCACCATTCTTCGGGCCCTGGGCTGGGAAAATTACACATGCCACCCCCCTATGGGATTCTGGGGCACTTGGTAACCTGAGAGATATGGATGGGTGTGATAAATGCGATCTAAAAGGCATATCAAAAGTGGGAGACCTATGGTGAAAGGCTCAGGTTGTTCCCGTTCTAGATCTACATGCCGAGTATGCCTTGGCTCCACCTGAATACTACTACTATGTTCAGGTGCGTCACGCTCTTCGTTCTGTGTTCCGGGGGGAGTAGATATGTCTGACTCCTCCCCCTGGAGAGTAGACTGCTGGAAGAACACCTGTATAAAAAAGCCATAACCCAAACTAATCAAAAGCTAGTCAATAATACGCCAGACCCACTTACACACCTCAAGAGAAAACTGAAGCTGGATGTGGGAAGTCGTGATGAGGACGAATGGTACAGGGTGTTGGCTTCCCCATAGGAGGTGGGAATTAGGGCCCGGTTTTGCCTGGTGCAGATTCGTATTATGCATAGGACCTCCCTGGCAGGCACGGTTAAGGCCAAAATAGACAGGAAGCTTGTTGTCTGAGGGGTGTGGTCTTGAGGGATCTTTTTGCACATTATATTAGAGCGCCCTGCCATACAGAACTACTGCAATTGAGTGATTGCCTGCATGAACGAGGAGTGGGGCAGCACAATAGTTGGCTCATCCAAATGGTGACTGTTAAACATCTGGGAGACGCGAGGGTCTTGGGAGGGTGGCGGTGTCATGGATGACGCTTAGATTGACAAAAGCCAAAAGAAACATTACGAGACTATAGGGGGGCGTCCCTTGCACCAGATGTCTGCGACTGTAGGAGAGACTTGGACTGGTGCATGGTGGCTGAGAAAGTGGTATACCAAGGCTGGGCCTGCCCCCAGAAATCAGTAAACATCAGGGGCTGCTGGAACACTGTTAGGGGAAATATATGTACTAGCCCCCTCGTTGAAACAATGTCAGTCCTAGATGGGCACCGTTGTGAGCTGCAGGTAGACCGGAAGGGGTCGAAAAGGGAATTTTGCATGTCCATAGGTAAAGACTGGTTATGACAGTGATGCCACAGATTATGCTTGTTCCTTGCGTTATGCTCTGTCTAGAATGCGTTGCATGTATATGATATGTTCTTGCCAAAGTGTTATTGAAAAGATATTTAAAAAAAATATATTTATAAATGATGTGAAAGGACAGCTGAGAGACTTCCTTACATCATTTGGAGATCCAACATGTGGAGGTCACTCAGACACGACACAAGTGCTGTGGCTGGTGTTCTTTAATGTGTGGGGACAGTCATGTGATCTGGCAAAGCCTGGAAATGGAAGGGATACTATTACTTATCCTGTAGAAGAGGCTGTGTCCATCACAAAGTACACACATATGACTTGGTATGCTGTGCAAGAATGAAGGGACAATGTTGATGATGAAGATGGGTACTAAGGCTAATCAGCAGACATTATGCCAGTAATGTTGAACTAGTACCATACATGACAAGATATGCCATCAATGTGTGTGAAGGAATACACATAGACTAATACTTGCTGTATAACACAACAGTGTTTCCTTCCAACATCAGATACATATTTACAGAAAATGTGTAGGTCAGTACATATTCCAGTCACATTGGCAATGAGTACAACTATGTGCTTGGCTAGCACAAACAAGAGTGACAGAAGCTGGTGACAAATGACAGCATCTGTACCCTGGGTCTACAGACATGACCCAGTTTCACAATCTATCAATGACCATTTTCCAAGTCGTGTAATACCATGGCAAATGAGGAGAAATGTCCTACACAAACAAGCTGCCAGTCTCCAATATATGATAAGGCAAGCCTGACATCAAGAACCCCAAAGATAACAAAACATACTTGGCCATGGGATCACAAATGTGCATGTGAATGTCTGCAGAGAACTGTGCATCACAGTGCTGATGATCCATCATGAGGATGGCAGATTACCATACAATACCCCCCAATCCCTAGAGGAGACTACATTGACTCTTGACTGAACCAGGGGCCTGCTGATTGTGCACAGTGAACTGAGCTGAGGTGACCACAGTCAGCCTGTGTCAATACATGTAACAAGGGGCCTTTGTGGGTTTACAAAGTGTCACAGGAGCACTGATGACTAGGGTGCCATCAGTGCCTGAGAATAGCCCGGTCATACAGATTGTATGCAATTTTGTAAATCTGCGAATAAAAACAAAGTTTGAGTCATTGTGCATTCCAAGTGTATGTTGTTAACCCATAACATCTACATTTTTCACACATGTCCCATCTAGGTGGACCAGGCTTGGTGCCGTCTATTTGCGTATGGGCAAAAGGGTACAATTTACATGAGAAAATGTGTATGTGTCACATGATTACTTACAAAATTAGATGACCAGTACAAATGTTCCCACATTGTGAGACATAGTTAACACAGATATGAGTACACAGCCTTGAGACAATGGCCTACATATATCACTGCTGGAATCGAGAATTGGTATGTGTCAAATCCCTAAACACACCACTGTATCACGCATCACTTATCATACATGAAATATATCTTTTCTTACACAAACATGTCACATATATAACTACAATGACACATGTCAGCACACCATCTCCAACATTTTGCATGCATGGGGAACTATATGTTACATTTGCTGCTTTGCATCATAAAGTCTGGCCCTTACAACACACCAGAGTGTGGACATACGCACACTCACATTGTAATGGCTTACTGGATCTTATCCCAGCCTTAGTCAACAGCATCCTTTGCTAAAGATTTCTCAAGGGTATCATATGCATGAACATGTATTGCACATGGCCCAACCTGTCTTATGCTATGTTTTGAAATGTACAGCTGAAATTCTAAAATGACAATGTGGTAGACCCACAATATGAGCAGCATCACGTATGTACACTCTGTACACATGTGTAAAGATGTATGTGGAAAAGAGCCTTCATACACATGCACATTTGCAAACAGTGTCAGTCCTCCCATACATCACACACACTCACAAACATATGGTAACACGTTCTAATGTTACCGGTACACAGTGAAATACATATACTTACACATGTTGCCATACCATACAAACTACATAGATTCATAGCCCCTGTAACAAGGCATGTGAATATGGGTGCACTGTCAGCCCTTCCTCCAAAATCCACGCATGGCCGTCATAAATGTTTTTAAAAATGACCTATACGGTAGTTCTCCATACATCGTAAATCACTAAAATGAGACCTACCACCATCTGCGCTAAATCATCTTGTCTTGTCAGCCTTCCCTCCTAAATCCACGCATGCCCACCATGTGTCAAAAAATGATGCATACCATAGTCCTACAAACTATGCCAAAAATTATGCCTTGCACCTGTGTGTCAAATCTAAGTTGACAGACCTTGTCATCCTTCAAAAATTCCACGCATAGCCGTCGTGCATCAAAAAAAACAACGAATAGCAGAAAATGTGACGCATATGCCCAGGAAGTGATGTAACATGACTTCCTTGCTACACACATAGAAAAGTGAATTTAATTAAAATTTTACTTTATAGTCTCGTAGTCTGTGGTTGTGAGAGGTTGCATGGTGCTTGTGCTGATGTGCGGAGTGGTGGGTTTTGAGTGTTTTGTGCTGTCTCCTGTCTATGTCTAGTCCATTTTGTAAATTTGGTAAGTTTTTTGTACATTGTTGTCCTGCTATTGTATAAGTATTGTGGGGTGTCTGTCTTGGGGTAGTTTAGTTTGTTGGGGTATTTGGGGTTAGGTGAGATAAAGTTTTATTATTGTTGGGTTATTATTTTGCACTGGAGAAAAACTGCAAGATGTTGGGGAAGGGAAGAGCCCATCGGATGAGCGGTGATGACTGGGAGGGTTCATCTGGTTAGTGTGCCACTACCTCCCCAACATGGTGGCTATGGGTGGCCGGGCCATCATGGGCTACCCAATGGAGGAAAGGAAGTTGCGTAGGGGTAGGTGCTCTACCAGCTTAATAGGATCTTCTCGGTGGAGTGCACGGACCACTGATTGGCAGACCTCATTGCCCGTGAAGGGGATCTCCTGGATCACCTGGTGATTCAGGTTGGCAGACCTGTTGGTAAGTACCCCTTTTACATTGCAACATCCTCATTTGCATGTGCATGACAGTAGGAAATAAGGATAACTGCAGCATATCATGACAAGGGTGAGGACAGCAAGTTTTGTGTTTCAACCAACCTGCATTTAAGAGAGGTCAGCATTGCACCGGTTGCAAACAATTTGCACATTCCTCTCTGTGTACCTTGTGTATCGCATATACATATTGGAATGCCGAAAATGGTGCCCACATGTGCAATGGTGCAAGGGTTCATGTTTCCCAGGTACAAATGTCCATGCCCATCATGGGCTTTATAACTGTGGAATGCTAAATAATGTTTAAGTGATGACAAACATGACACAGTATTGGTAGTCATAGGTGTGTTCCCTGAGTCATGTATGTGCAGAGTGACACAACAAGAATACAAACGTAAGGGCTAATTGGCTCCTTATGCAACATCAGTGTCATAGTTTTTTAAGGTAATGTGGCTGATGGACGCAAGTATTACCTAACCATATGTCAAAATTTTCACAATGCAAGCCTTATGGCAGGGTTTAAGCTTGGTGCTACATGATGAAAGCGCCAGGCCTGAAGAATGCATTTATTCTTGCTGCAGGTAGCACATGGAAAAAGAGCCTTTAAATCAACTTGGTTCCACTGACCCATTTTTGCAGTTAACTTGTATTTGTGCCTAAGGTTATCAAAATGCGTAGTTTCACTTAGCGGGTTTAGCACCTTCATGTTCAGTACAAAGCATGCTAAGTGCCACCATAATGTCATAGGTTGCAACGTCAGTGTCCTGACATGTGCCATGGTGTGCCATATGTTACATACATGATGGAGTTATGTGGTGGTAATATGGGTTTGAAAAGAATCAAGCATCTGAGTGGTTGCTCCATTTTCACATAGATTAACTACAAAGTTCTAAGCTTCTGCCAATGTATAGTATTCTGTCCCCAATTTGTAAAATATGTATCTGAGACAGGTATGTATGTGTGCATGTGTATGTGTTTTTGTAGGCTAACTATGTCTTTCTGACTGAATATAATAGATGGCAGTTGTTCATTCCTAACACTACGTTGACTAGCTCACTCAGCTAAACAAGTGAAATTTGTAACAGTTGCCCATGCTTTTATTTGTTCATCAATCACAAAGCCATGTTTTCCTGTCATGTCTTGCAGGTGGACTTCCTCCCTACACTATTAAAGGGGTTTCCCAGTTTGAAGACCCTGATGCAGCCAGTAAGTGTCACCTTGTATGTCACATGTGTAGATCCAGGGTTGTTTGTGAGAGGGTAAGATGTGTGCAATGCCATGTGAAAATGGCATGTGTGTCAATTAAGACACCATCATCTATACTTGGGCATCGACATCATGTCTGATGTTATGTTGAGGATATGGAATGAGTTGGTTGATGCACAGGTGCCAACATGTACTGCAATGGATTTGTGGGTCTTTGGAAAAGGTAATTATGCCCACAAACAAAATGATGTCAGTCACAATATGTGTCAGAGGTGATGGCTTTTAGAATTGCATGGATGTTGCCAACATATTTGTCACAGCAAATGTTGCTGCACTGTGTGCACACATTCCACTAATTTACTCTGGACATGGTACAATTTATGTAGACGTGTTGAAGTCTCCAAGTGGCTTATCAATGAGACACTTGCTCCACCAATGCTTCACTACTCTTCAGAAGTTAAGTGAGGCACCAGCCGTGCAAGGAGCTTTTTTGTGAAGGGCAACAGTCAGCTGAGTACACATAGAGATTTCAGCACTTCTCCAGATATATGTGGGACATGTCTACGGATTGTAGCAAACAAGATCTGTGCAGATTGACCTACATGATCTACCCATCCTGATAATTGTGAGTGAAAATGGTCACATCACGTATGAGATGTGCATGGTGAGTGTTTACCTGGTACCTAGGAGATGTAACAAGCTTGTGCACAGATAGGTTATGATTTAAGAAAAGTGGTGCTGCACTACTTTTTCTGCACCCCTTAGCGCATCCCTAGCACCACCTTATATGCACAATATTTGAAATTCTGCTTATGATGGCTCAGGGGAAGAGGCAATAGCATAACATATTTTTACACTATTAATGTACTGTCCAGCGTTAGCGCAAACGATTTTTGCACTAACCATGAAATGTATATAGGGCCCATTGTAACCAATGGTGTGCCCCCTTGTAACACCTGCTCTGTCCAGGTGTTAAAAGTAACCAAAATCTTTTAGAGTCCCCTGCACCATTTTTAAAGCCACCCTACCGGGGGAACTCTCCCTTGCATACATTATGCCTGGCTGTTGGACCTGGCCAAGGCATAAAGTGGCACAAGGGGTGACAAAGTGGTGCAATGCATGCATTGCGCCACTTTGTTAATATGGCACAGGGAATTTGGCCTTGTTGGGCCACATCAGTGTCACAATAATGATGACACTATTGTGACGCAAAGATGCACTAATCCCTCTCAAATCTGGGCCCAAGTGTGCAACATTGGATAGCAGTTATCCGTGTGACAGGAACATGATACCATAGATGCCTGGTGGGCAGACTTGTATGGACTTGGGTCTTGACATTGTTGTAGTATGTCTGTGGGACAAAATGTGTCATCTGAAGATGCCGTATACATTGCATGGTTGTTCTTCCTCTACCCAATGCAGTTTTAGATTACATGTTCTCTCCATGTTTTAGCAGCCACAATTACCCCAGCACAGAAGCATGCATTTGAGAAGAAGGCCGAGCATTTACGCCTGCAAAGTCCAGACAGGTTACCACAAGATGGCCAAGAGGTACCATAAGGAGAGGACATCAGGGTCGTGGCTGGCGTTCCCACATGGGGAACCAGCAAAACATAATGCAACCAGAGACAAGAAAGGTATGACCTCAATGCCATGGGTCAGGGGTGCCTCAGCAGGTCCCACTTACTCCACATGCACAGCACGTACTACACCAGCACCTCAGCAACAGCCACCATCAGCCACCACAGGGTCTGCCTTTGAGGTAGATATGCGGAAGAACATAGGGGGTTATTCTAACTTTGGAGGAGGTGTTAATCCGTCCCAAAAGTGACGGAAAAGTGACGGATTTACCACCAGCCGTATTACGAGTCCATTATATCCTATGGAACTCGTATTACGGCTGGTGGTATATCCGTCACTTTACTGTCACTTTTGGGACGGATTAACACTCCTCCAAAGTTAGAATAACCCCCATAGTGTTGTGTAGCCCTTTTAGTTATAGCTCCATGCACGTTATTTTAGCACACTAGGCCTGCCGCTGTGCACTTTAACCTAGATATACTTAATTCAGCTTTGTTTATTATTTTAGCAATAGCCATACTTGCAGTCTTGTTTTATTTCTCTCTATCTAGCTGTTCTTCGCTTAGGCCAGCACTGCGTTCTTAAACAAGGCATTTCTTTTACTCTGTGCTTTTCTCAAGGCTGCAGTAAGATAGGTTTCCAGTAAACGTGGTAACGCTTTGTCTCTGGTATTCATAGAAACATACACATCCTTACGTAGGGACATTCTCTTAGAATATCAGCTGTTTTATTATAAAAACTCTTCACTGTCCCATACACGTTAGAGGGAGTTTCCAGCCAGATGATCACGACTGTATGCTGATTGCTGAACACTTCGCTACAGCTGCTTATACAGACTTCAGGCCTCTTGCTTAGTTATGAGGGATGATGTCTTACCAGGAGAACCTGAAAGGCAGAACTAGAGCTTAACATGCTGTGCTCTAATATAGCCTAGGTAGTACTTAGTTTAATGATTCTAGTGACAATATGTTAGCGTTATTTTTATGCTTTACTCTCCATATCACAATTTTAATTCTTCATCGTCCTGGTTATTGCAGTACATGCTTTATGCAGTTGCTTCATTAAAACCTTATGGAAATATATACTGCTTTGTCCTTGTATTTGTGAGACCAATGTAACTGAGAGAAACGGATGCGATCTGAGTGATCACGATTTGCCTGAGGAGTCAATTGTGTCATGCGCTCAGCTGCCCAATTATCCCAGCTCTAGGGTAGAGATGAGGCACTGCTAGTTAGCCAGAGCAAAACCCGGATTGGGCCGACAGGTGCCACCTGTAGTGGGTTAAACTCAATCCCCCACCCCACAGGCGATTCTGCTGCTTAAATCCAGTAGTCTCATTAGAATAATGAGAACCTAACGAACATAGCGCCGCCAACGTTTGATCAGGCTCTAATTTTCAGGTCCTCCTGAGAATCTCTGTCTAAATACATACAACGACACCTCAGTACTACATATGGGAACGTCCATGGTATTGAGGATTTTCCTCCTCAGCTAAGTAGGGAGTACCTACTAACGCTGTAGGCTGTTCAAGCTTGAACTCTAAAAGGATAATCCCCATTTGGCATGCTTATCTCTGAACAAAACTTAGCATTCATTATGGCGAATCCACAACAGGTAGCAATTGCAGTCAGTATGCAGCCACTGCACATTTACTGGCACATGGCCTAACGGCCCAGGGGGGTCCAGTCACATTTGTTGTTGAGGCTCACCCAGCCTATAGAACAGACATTTTTTATTCATGGGTCACATTTCCAGCAGATGATGGGAACACAAATACATTTAATCATTATACACCTGCAAATATACCTGCACAATACAGAGCATATGCATATCTAGAAATACCTCTATCTTATCAAGAACATAATAATTGGCTTGATGGCGCACTACCCCACACAATTTTGCATGTTAAGTAATGAAGGTCCTACCTGGCCTTCATTGGCCACTTATACACCTCACCCTGCTGCAGCGAACTTAACTGCAGCTGAATTCCACCACTTATACTCTGAGCTGATGGCAATATACAGAAGATTAGTACAGTTTGTAATGCAAACATCAAATACAAACCCAGCACGTGCTGCTCCGACGCAACCACATGCAGTAACACCAGGCATTAATCCTGCGACTGTACATTCGGTCATGGGTAAAGTACCCGTCAAACGAGAAGAATTTCCGGTTTGGTTAGCTCAAAAAATAAACGCACTGGAAACAGTATTTCCCCATACGGGACCTCAAGGTAAGCATAGAATATTAACTATGTGCTTGCCATTTGAGATGGTTCCCACTATAGATAACTGTAATACATGGGGCACGGTATTTGCCATGCTCTATACCACGGCACATAGTACAACAACACTTGCCAATTTACCTGAAGTGTTGAAACAAATTCAAGATGAATATAGGGCTGCCCCGGCCATGGACTTGGGGATGCAACTAAAAGGTAATTTTGCCACAGTATCCAAAATCACAAATACAGGGTAAATCTAATAAAGATTCTACAAAGCAAGCTCCTGAGGGAACTAAGAAACGCTGGGACAAAAAACAACAAATATCTAAAAAAGAAAGGGGAGAATCTCTGCATACAGAGATCCCACAGAATAGATATAATCTCAGAAATAGAGATAATATAAAAACTCCTGACAAATATCAATATACTGATACAAGAGGGGAGGAGCCAAGATGGCGCCGTAGTCGGACGCGTCTTGCGGAGCTCTGGGACGGCCTCCAGAAAAAGAGATCCTACATGCAGTAATCGCCCTCCGGAGACCGCCAACTGAGAAAAGAAAAATCCCTGTACTCCCCAGTCACCACAGATCCTGAGAGAACGGCCACGAAACGGAAAACGGCTCTCGAAAAGAATCAAAGGAAATGCGGACTAGGCCAGACAGGGCCTGAATAAAAGCGGTGCGCAGAGAGAAGCAATAGCGGAGCGAAGAAAGCAGTGAGAAGGGGTGATAAGATCCCGAGGTCCCCCTCGGAGACGCCACCACCCAGAAAGAGATTTGAAAACGGCACGAAGACCGCTGAATGATCGGAGGCGGCCTGAAGGTGAGATCCGAAAGCAGCGCTACGCAGGGAGCGGACACCGGCACGGACGTCGGGGGGAGCAGAAGCAAAACTGACGGGAGATCCAAGCCCCCTGAGATGCCTCAAAATGGGAAAGGGTCTGACAAGGGGCACTAAGGCCCTGAGGGCCCCACAAACGGCCTGAAGGTGAGTTCACCAAGATGCAGATATCGGCATCGGTAATAGGGAGGAGCCCTAGAATCGTAGAAGAACCCAGGAAGGTGGAATAAACGAGAAGACCCCGGGGCGGTGAAGGCCACCCCACCCCCCTCCTCCACTGCATAGATAGAAGACTGGCTGGCACCGAGACGAGGCCCTGGTGATCGACCGCGGTTGCAGACCCCTTAAACAGCAGACCGGATCCTACAACACCCGGAGCGCAGGTGAAAAATCCAGACAGGAGACCTTGGAGGGGGGAAAGGCCGGAAAATATTTGATATGAGCTGAAGCGCCCCAGAAAAGGAGTAAGAAGCGACAATCGGAGCTGGGAATTGGCAGTTCTGGGGATGAATGTAAAAGGCCCCCAGGGGAGTATACGACTGACTGAAGTGGGATCAGTGGAGGACTCCCTCCCCCTCTGATTCGGCCCGAAGTGACCAATAGATCTGAATATAACGGAATAGAGAGAGAAAGAGAGACGCGGCATAGGGAGAGGTACTAGCTTTATGACGAAATAAGATCTGAACAAATAAACCCACAAGAATAAAAGGGAGGAACGAGAACTGGGTTCGGCCAAAGTTCTAGAGGCCTGGTATCCTCAGTTGGAACAGACCTACTACGGTTTTAGATAGACAGTGCCTTAGGTAAGAGATAGTATAGGACTCAGGGCCTGTGGCCCGAAACTTCTTGGCCAAGGCGGAGGCGGAAACTGGATGGCAAGAGCCAAAAACCCCAAAAAAAACCGCCAGGGAAAAATGGACAGATACACAAAAGTGGTAACCCCGCCGGTCCCGATTACCGATGCAACTCCTGCTCCGGACAACAATGCGCTTTTGGTGGCAATACAGGCCTCCAGGGGTGCCCTGGAGGAACGAATGGGTGAGGTGCACTCACAGGTAACACTGCTAAGACAGGACTTGCGGAAAATAGCTGAGAGGGTTACAACAGCAGAGGCGCGCATATCAGAAATAGAAGATACTATAAGGAGTCTAAGAAAGGATGTATCGGAGCTCAAAGTAATTAACAAGGATGTAATGTGGCTCCTTGAAGACTCGGAAAACAGAGCACGCCGTAACAACCTCCGTTTTTTGGGTTTTGCTGAAGGAATAGAAGGAACGGACATGAACGGTTTCTTTGTGAAATGGCTGAAGAAAATACTTCCACCAGATAAGTTGTCGACATGTTTCATAATAGAGAGAGCCCACAGAGCATTGGGTGGCCCTCCCCCCCGGGAGTCCACCCCAGACCAGTGATAGCCCGTTTTCTCAATTACCAAGACAGAGACACCATTTTATCGGAGGCCAGAAAGCTGGGAGAAGTAAGGCACGAAAACTCGAAGATACTAGTTTTCCCGGACTATACTAGAGAAGTACAAAGACAAAGATGTGCCTTTGACGCAGTCAAACCCAGGCTACGTGGCCTCCAGCTTAGATATATGCTCCTTTCCCGGCAAAACTAAAGGTCATGTTCCAAGGGAAAACCTTCTTTTTTCAGTCCCTAGAAGAAGCCTGGACTGGATTGAGGAACGACCCAGGCTAAGGAAAGAAGAAACTGCCGAATCTAACAGGACACCTAAAGGAACTGAGGGACCGAGACCAAAGGATTGGTCCCTCCTGGTGCGCAAAGGCAGAAGAAGACAGAGGACAAGTAGAAACACGCCCTGGAGAAATCCAAGGAGAGCTGAGGGAAGAGAAGACACTACTGACTCAGAGGGAAATTATGGAAAGAGGAACTGGTCACAAAACAAGCAGCATGACGAAGATCAGCAAACCCCAAACGAAAGATCCGGACTGAGAGAGAGTTCCCCGCACCCATTAATGGAGGCCATAGATAGGTTGGAAGTTGAAAAAGACCCACAGACAATCGGAGTCCCGGAGGGACAACTGCAAGATCCAAGAAGTTAAGGAAGGGAGCAGCCGTCTCTGCCCTCCTCCGAATCCACTAAAACACAACCCTATAAATAGGGGTGGTTCGAACAATTTTCTTAGTTATACATAGTAAGGGATAACAAGGGGTGAAAGGGAGGGCCACAGACCTCCGGACTCAAGTGGGATTGGGACATGGGAAAACAAGCTCACAGGGACTTATGGGAGGTAGGGTGGGGGGAGGGAGGGGTATCTAGTTTTCTACGGTTGTTTAATATACTGATTAGGTTAAGTTTCTTAATTAGCTCAAACATGCAGGCAGTGAAAGGACCATTTCAAAACAAAAGAGGGATTCCCTATAGAACACGGAAGGGGGACACCGGAGATCATACTGGGTTATACATCCCCTATTGGGAAAATTCATAAAGCAAGATGACCCCAAGACATAGAAATAGAGTGTCGCTCCCAGAGAGTGAAAGAGGATTCTCCGTCCTCACATGGAACGTTAATGGACTAGGGGATAAAGTTAAAAGAGGTTTGGTCTCCCAATACATCAAGCGACAAAAGCCAGATATAGTACTCCTACAAGAAACTCACCTGAAAGGTACAAAATGTGGTTTTCTGGCAAGGGGCCCCTATGAGGTACTAGCGCATGCCGGCTACACATCCGGCTCTAGGGGGGTTGCAATACTGATCCGTAGGACCCCTCCTTTCAGGATCACTCGTAAATGGGAGGATACAGATGGGCGCTTTGTAGGAGTGGAGGGGGTGTGGGGACAACGTGAAGTCATGCTCATGAGCACATATGCTCCTCCGAGACTGCAAGCCCCTCTCCTGGAAAAGATTGCAAAGATATTACTGCAGTCTTCAGCCTCCCTGCATGTCTTGGGAGGAAATTTTAATGTTGTAATGGACCTCACACTAGACAGAACAGGGGGAAAACAGACAGCAGGTCGCGGCACCCCATTGCATGATTTTACAGTCGCCCTGGGACTGACAGATATATGGAGATGGAGACACCCGAAGGAGAGGAAATACTTGTATTTCTCAGGAGCCCATGGGGTATTCTCTCGCCTGGACTATATCTTTGCACCAGCAGGGGAAATAGGCAAGATACAAGGAGTGGAATACCTCGCTAGAGGCTTATCAGATCATTCCCCCCTGATGGTCACTGTAGGAGGGAAATCGGAGAAAGGAAGGAGCTGGAGATTGAATTCATGGGACATGCTGGACGGGGAAGTGGCAAGAGGTTTAAGACTGGACACTGACCTCTACTTTAAAGAAAATGAAGGGTCGGTGAATCAGCAGTGATTTTATGGGAGGCATATAAGACTGTGCTCAGAGATAGTGCGCAAAAACTGGTTGCCCAAAAGAAACGGAGAGATAATAAACAAATAGGCGAAGTAGAGGCCAAACTTCTAGAGATTGAAAAAAAGGCGACGCATATGCCCTCAGGCTCATTGCTGAGACAACTAGAACTAGCAAAACTTGAATACAGGGAACTAGCAGAAAAAGAGGCAGAGGCCCGCCTGAGAGCAACGCAATGTAGACTGTATGAAACAGGAGACAAAGCTGGGAAGCTACTGGCATGGCTGGGGAAAAAGGAAAGGGAAGCGCGATGGGTCCAAGAAATAGAGACACAAAATGGAACCAGGGCTACTGAAGATAGCGACATAGCCGAAACATTTGCAGGCTATTATAAAGAATTTTATAAAGCTCGACCATTGGCAGAAATGGACTCCATTGCTAAATACTTAAATGAGATAACCCTGCCGAGACTAGACGTGGCAGACCGAGAGGAGCTAGAGGAAGATTTCTGCCGCACTAGCGAAACTAAGGCCGGGTAAGGTGCCGGGCCCGAATGGATTCCCGGCCGAAATCTTTAAAGGTTTTAGGGAAATACTGGTCCCACACTTATTAAATATGTACCTAGAGGCCCGAGAACAAGGGGTGCTCCCCCCAGACCTACGAAGGGCTGAAATAGCAGTAATACATAAAGAAGGTAGACCTAAAGAGAAATGTTCCTCTTATAGGCCGATATCCCTGCTAAATGTGGAAGTAAAGGCCCTAGCGAGTGTGCTGGCAACCAGGATCATCAAAAACATTCCCTCACTAATACACATGGACCAGACCGGTTTTATACCGGGACGATCCACAAGACATAATTTAAGAAGGGTACACATGTGGCTCGCCACGGTGTTGAACCGCTCAGAGCCCCACCTGTTCCTGGCATTAGATGCGGAAAAGGCTTTCGATGCAGTACACTGGCCATTTCTGGTGGAGAACCTGAGAAGATTCGGCTTCGGCCTTAAATATATTCAATGGGTAAAGTTGCTATACACAGGACCGGTAGCGGTGGTTATGGTAAATGGAGTTATCTCCTCACAAATCCCCATTGAGAGAGGAACGAGACAGGGATGTCCCCTCCCCCCCCGCTATTCGCCCTCACACTGGAATCCCTAGCATGCAAGATTAGACTCTCCAGCGGCGTAACTGGTTTTAGACTGAGACCAGAAAGGGAAGAAGAGGAACGCATCTCGCTATATGCGGATGATGTTCTCCTATATATCGCGCGCCCAGAGGTAACAATCCCGAGGTTGTTCCTCCTGATAGAGGAATATGGCAGGCACTCAGGTTATTGTATCAATTGGCACAAATCGGTACTATATATACCACAGCAGGAGACATCCCTCCCACCTCTACCGGTGCAACTACAAAAAACGAAGGAAGGATTTAAATATCTAGGGATATATGTAACCCATGAAGATAATAGAGGCCTCGAACGTAACATAGGGAGGGTAGCGAGAGAATGTAGTAACGATTTTAATAGATGGAAAACGCTTCCGCAGACGCTAATGGGCCGAGTGGCAATGATAAAAATGATTGCGCTACCAAAGTTACTGTACATGCTGCAAAACACATACTACCAAATCCCCAACTGCCAATTCAAGAACATAGACAGGGATATCAGATTCTTCTTATGGGAGGGGAAACACCCAAGAGTTGACTTAAACCCGCTACAGTGTAACCAATACGCGGGTGGTTTGTCACTGCTGGACATTGAGGCTTACTACTGGGCGACTCACCTAGCCAATGTCAATGATTGGATGTTCGCTGTAGATGAACATCCCACCTTTCGATTGGAGAGGCTGCAATGGGAAGGGAGATCCTGTAAACAATTCTTATATGAAGGAAAGGTAACCAGTCACCTAGCTCCTGCCACGGAGGTGACCCTGCAGGCATGGAAAAAGGCTAATAAAAAGTTAGGATGGTACAGACGCCCTACCATGGAGACCCCGTTATGGGAAGGAAACTGGCTACAGGAAATCAAGAAGCTTAGGGGCTTCAGGGGCTGGGACATGATTGGGATCTCCAAGATAGGAGACCTGATGTTAAAGAGTGGACTCAAGCCCTTTGAGTCACTACAACAAGAATATGCACTGAACGAGACACAATAGGGGTAATTCTGACCTTGGAGGTCTTTTCGCAAGACCGCCGAGTTACCGCCGCGGTGAAGACCGCCGACCGCGGCGGTATGCCGCTGTGCGCATTCTGACCGCTGGGAGCGTTCCGCCGGAAAACCGCCAGCAGCCACACTGGCGGTCGGCGGGAAAGTGGAGACTGGTCAACCTCCACCGCCACGCCAGCAGAACACCGCCCACAGAATTACGACCCACATTTCTGTGTGGCGGTCTTCTGTTGGCGGTCACCTCCCCATGGCTCCTGTCACCTCCCGGAGGACCAACGCACAAGGTAAGTTGATCGTCCGTGAGGGGAGGGGGTGGGGGGGGTGTTGTGTGATGTGTGCGTGCATGGGGGTGTGCGTGTGAGTGTGTAGAGGGGGTGTGTGAGTGCGTGCATGCGGGCGGGGAGTGCTGCTGTGCCTATGGGCAATGTGTGTAGTTCGGCGGGTGCGCATGTCGGCATGTATGTGTGCGGGTATGTGTCCCCGTTGTGTATGTGTGTGTGTAGGGGGTGTGTATATGTGCATATTGGGGGTGTGTGCATGTCGGGGTGCGTGTATGTGCATGTCGGGGTGGGGGTGGGGAGGGGGTTCGTACCACCTCTGGGGGGTGGCAGGGGGGTGGAGGGTGTGGGGGGAGGACTCGGGGGGGCAGTGGAGGGTGGGGGAGACCCCTATCAGTGCCAGGGAAGGAATTCCCTGGCCCCGATAGTGCCTACCGCCATGGTTCGCATGGCGGTTCCCGACCGCCAGAAATCGCGGCGGTAAGCAGGGTCATGATACCGTTGGCGGTCTTGGGTCGACCGCCGGACCGGAGTGCGCAGACTCCAGCCCGTCGGTCATGACCGCCGTGGCTGTCGGAGTGGGGAAGTGGCGGTCGGTCGCGGCGGTGACCGCCGCGGTCAGAATGCCATTTTTTATACCGCCGGTCTGTTCGCGGTCCGACTGCCGCCTCTCCGCCGACCGCCAAGGTCAGAATGAGGGCCAATATTTCCAATACATAAGGCTCAAACATGCGTGGGGGAAGGAGGGGCTAACAGGACAAGAAATCGTGGAATACTCCCCCCTTGAGAGCCGCCTGTTAATAAATGAAATAATGGAGAAATCAGTATCACTGATATATAAAACCATTAACAACAACATGCCAAATACACTAACAAACCTTCGTAGCAAAGGGGAGAAAGATGTAGGGCAACTGGAAGAAATAGATTGGGAGGCTGCATTGATGTTTCCGAGAGAGGTGGCAATAAGAGCAAGACTTCGCTTGATCCAATTCAAAATTCTGCACAGAGTGTATTATGACCCAAACAGACTACACAAAATGGGAAAGATCAGACACCCACAATGTGTTAGATGCCAAGGTGAAACTGGTACCTTCATACACGTAATATGGGAATGTCCGGTGATAAGAGAGTTCTGGGAAGGCGTACTGGGAGAGCTCTCGGGGGTGTTGAGTGAGACGATCCCCCCAGATCCCAAATACATACTCTTGGGCATCCCCAACGACATAGATC